>NC_136063.1:2081220497-2083620497 GCF_964261635.1 Lissotriton helveticus
TTTTTTCGCGGTTCAATGTGATTGCGAATAATTTCATGCTGATTGCGATCACACTGCATGGCTGAGTCTAGTGGATCGGTACCTGCTGCATGTCATGGAGGAACCTACAAATCCTCTAGAACTTACTGTGGTCATTGAGGGATGACTTAGATGACACAACTATGATTTTGCTGGACACTAAGAAATTGTTTCACTGACTCTAATGGGGGTCTCTTTTTTATAGGTTGACCAGAGCTGGGATTGGCTTAAACATTCAGGCTATGGTGAAATGGCTTTTTAAGGACAAATAGATGGTGGAAGCTTCCTATCAGACAGCTTTTGTCAGAACCCCTTTCAGGATCATGGAAAAGCAGGAACTACTGGGCCTAACAATACTGGTTGAGGTATTTTACTCATAGTTTTCTGGGACCTGGCCTGCTATAGGCTCTGAGTAACTGGGCCAAGTACCACTTCATCACCTGACTCTTAGTAGTACCATAAGTCGAGCAGTCCAAGGCTTTTCAGGAAGGAAGTGTATGTAAGGTGAGCACAGACTCACAATCCAAATGTGCTCAGCAACTCCAATAAATTATAGTCCAGTCAAATACTTGGTTTTATGTAAAAAGGAATCTATGTTATATACTACGCAAAAGTACAATGGGACACACTGCAAAAAATATGCACAGTCTTCTTAAGGAAGGCCCAATAGCCTTACCTGAGCCAGTGCTTGTCCCGATCTATGGATGATGGTTATTACCCTTCCATGTGTAGCGATATCCAACCTAGAACCTGTGATAAGGAAGCCCAATGTTCTTGTATAGGAGTGGTCGACCTCACTGTAGTAAAAAATAAATGTGGACGTTTTTCAGTACAAGAACATGTAAAACTTAACATTACATGTATAACCTTTTAAATACACTGCACCCTGCCCCATGGGCTGTTAGGGTCTATTTTAGGGGTGGCTAATGTGTTATAAAAAAGGGAGTTTTAGGCCTGGCAAGGGGTTCATTTTGCAAAGTTGAATTGCTAGTTTAAAACTGCAAGCAGGCTGCAATGGCTGGCCTGAGACATGTTTTTAAGTGCTACTTACGTGGGTGGCACAAACAACGCACATGGGCAGATGACCTCAGCAGCATGCTCTTCTCAACAAATTAAAATCTCACATTTCGTTGCGAATGATCCGCACTACACCTGATTCCTTAAAGGCAATTACCTTCTCCTCACAAGAAATACTGATCTTTGGTGAGGCATAAGCTAGCAGTCCAGGATCCAGGTAAGTGTTCTTGTTTCTCCTGAGTGATGTCCATTCACCCAGCATGTAAGACAGGCAGACCCATAGAAATGTGTCCTGGTCACAACAGGCAAAGCTCAGGCTGAGCTTCTCTAAGCTGATGTATTGCTTCAGATTGACAATTTTGGAGTCCGAATCTCCCCACTTACTATTTTAGTGTATCTGGGGCCGATTCACAGAAATAATCTGAGATAAAATCCTAATCTTACTACTTTTGGTATTCACAGAAGACATTTGGTAGTGGTAAATTTAGGACTCCTAACTTTACTACTATTAAACTGAGACAAAATCCTAACTTTATGACTTTTGGTATTCACAAAAGGCCTTTCATTAGTCGTAAACTTAGGACTCCTAACTTTACTACTACCAAATGCCTTCTGTGAATACCAAAAGTTGTAAATTTAGGATTTTATCTCAGTTTAGCAGTAGTAAAGTTAGGAGTTGATAGGCTAACTTTGAGTGCAGTGGGGTTTGGCTCACCCGTGCAGGATTCAGTGCTGGACCAATCTAAAGTACTGAAATTCCCCAAAAAAGAGGTTAAATGATACTGTTAATTATATCACCTGTTAGATTTAAAGAACAACTATGTTCAAGTTACTAATGAGTATAGTGTCCCCCCAAAACAAAATGTACAGAAAAATAGGCGATGAAGGATATGAAATGAAGGGCTTAGTTACAAGAGGCCTGCACCGCTGGAGGGTCACTTTTTTTGACACTCCGGTGGTGCAGGCCTCACAATCATATCTATGATGCAACGCACAGCCCCCCTGCATGGCTTAGCATGGCCTCATAGATATGGAGTAGGCAAGGCAGTGCAAAATGTTGCGTTGCCTTACTCTGCATCAAGGAGGCATTGCGGTGGGTGTTCCCAAGCAACACCAATGGATTTTGATGCTGCCCCAGATTAACAAAATGATGTAACTCTGGGGCAGCGCCAAAAACCTTACACCTCCGGAGAGCAGGCGCTCAGACATACAATGAGGAAAACGCCTCCATGGATTGTTTTTTGTGCAGGAAGGTGCCCCTTCCCACAGAAAAGCAATCTTGCCAACAACGCAGACCCGCTTGCACCATGGTACAAAGTTGTCTGCATTGGCGCTAGGCACCAAATTGTGTGCCGGCTTAAAGGACAGAAATGCACTGTATCTTGTAAATATGGTGCACTCCTGCCCTTTCAAATTGCGTAGGGCAGTGCAGCAAAAAGATTTGCGGCGCTGCCCTATGCCAACGTTTTGTAAATAAGCCCCTCAGTGCACATGTGAGGGTTGGGTACATATGATATAAGTGATGTAATAACTAAGGTCTTAAGCAGTGCATGTGTGGGGCTATGGTTATGTAGTTATATATATTTCACTAAACTACAACCAGTCACTTTGGGTGGTGTTCTGGTTTTTAAACACTAGTTATTATCTCATTTCAACACCTAACTATGATTTCACTTAAACCCTCAGTTCTTTCAGTGATTTATTTTTTATTTTTAATGTAAGATCATTTTATCCCACTTAAGTACAATGGCCAAAATTAGCATTATTTTGAGAATTTTGCATTACGTTTGTTATGTGAAGTTCCCACAATTTCATCATCACACCATGCGGTGTAGTTAAATTTTTGTAAATATTTACCATGAACATGCATTCTGCAGCACACAAAGAAAAAGGAATATGGATCAGGGGATTGTTTTTGTGCCACTTTCAGCACAAAATCAATCCTGCATGCAAAGCAGGTACCCTTTCACCCAGTCGCAGCCCATGTAAGTAGGAGAGGTGGGACTGTGGGGTCGGGTTGGGGGAACCGTCAACCATGAAATAAAATTAAATAAATAATTAAATTTCCCTCGTCGTATACTGTCGAAATCCCTCCCCACCTGGCCCTACCACTCTTACCAATACGAACCGCGGCTGCTTGAACCATGTCGTAAGGGTGCCTGTTGTGGCGCTAGGCAGCCCATTGTTCACCAGCACTGGGGAAAGGCTGGATTGTGCCGTATTGTAATACATATGGCACATTCTAGCCCTTTTCCTGCAACTCGGAGCAGAAAGGTGAATTACTGCGCTGCCCTGCGTTACTCTTTCATAAATATGCTCGTTAGTCGCTCACCTGTGGAGACAGAATATGGGCCACCTGGTAGATAGAGTCCCTGCCTCTTCCCGCCTCTTATATTTGGAGAACAAGTGGTTTGTGAAAGGACCATGCCTCTGGGAGCCCAGGTACGTTTTGTCAGCTAAGTAAAAGACATCCCTACCTACAAGCCGTTCGCTTGGGCACACACTTAACAGGTTGTAAATAATCACAATTATTCTGACTGTGATGTCATCAGTTGGTGTTTATCTGAACACTGAGAGAATTTAGGGAACAAAAGATGCGATTGGTTAAAATCTAACAATAGGAAATGCATAATTGTTCCTGTCGAAGTATCAATTGCCGAACGCTCCTTTGCTTCCTTATTAAAAATCCGACCTAAATCAACCGCTTCATCATCACCAATTATTCAGAGAGTTATTTTGCAAGCTTAATTACAGTCTTTGGTTCACCAATTCTCCGTAAAATATTGGCCCATAAAAATCTCTGATAACCTGACCTTGCTGTTAAATGCATTATAAAATGTCGAAAGCTATTAGTTTCGCGAACTAAAGGTCATCGAGTGAAGGACAGCCGCAGCTACCTCTGCATTTAAATATTATTAATACTTGCTGACAGCACAATTGATTCCAAGGTCAATTATAACACAATATTCAGAGTCATAGCAGCAATTTTATAAAATAATGATCTAAAAAAGCAGTCAGTGGTGGCAAATTGGAGTTTTAACTATGTATGCAGTTGTCCACAGATTGCCATACTGTGATAGCATTTACTGGTCAATGGAAGCTGAAATTATAGATTGTTTTGCCAACATATTTAATTCCAGATATTAAAATGTCGTGCAGCCGTTTTTCCTTTGCTTTATTCAAGAACCTATTTTTCTGAGACATCTTTGGCTCACATATTGCTTTGTCTTTTAACACTGAATGCTAAGCTGCTACTGTTCTCGGTGCTGTTTTTGTTTTGGCATCTGAAGGCCTGAGCTAATGTGATCTCTGATACAAACTACCACAAAGCGCAGATGCACAGATGGCAACCTTTGTAACATCTAAGCAATATGAAGCGAATAGCAAGAGCTGCTTGGGAGGAATTGAAGCGAACAACTGCAGACCCCACTGGGAGGGTCATCTGATGGGCAGTGTAAAGTAGAAAAGCGTGTTCTCATGGCAAACGTCTCATGAGGGAGGCATTTGCTGGTAATGAAAGCAAAGATGTACTACAGACTGGTGCTAAAGCTATAACCGTGTTAAAACTCCTAGAAAGAAGCCGCGGCATATTTCCAAAGCTGGCATGCTGCACACGAATGGTCTTAGGCATTGCTATATGGATATTTGACGTACATAGTGCAGACCTAGCTGCCTGCAAAACAAGAAAGTTCTGTACACGAATGGAGGTAGAGCAGGGGGTAAAGCAAAAAATGGTTGAGGGTGGGGGCTAGGGGGAGAGAGATAGCAGCAGCACGTGCAGGAGGCTGCTTAGAGATGACAAACAATGACATCAGCAAATATCTGCATTATTCTGATGACATACTTATTTACCGATATTGTTCAAAGCTACGCAGGAAAACATCGAAGTGACGTATTCGTCTACAAGGGGAGCGGCAATGTCACTAGTTTACGCAGAAGGACAAATGGACAAAAGGACCTAAGACCCTTTTGAGAGTCGGAGAACACCTTCGCTTTTATCTTCAGAGGACATGAATGTCCCTCTTTTTTACACTTTATGATTTATGCTTAGGGTCCAGCATCCCATGCATGACGATATAGAATCTGAAGCATGTACTAAATACTCGATTCAGGGGCCATAAGAGAATCCCTTTAAGGCTGCACATCTGCATGTCTCTGCACGAGATTTCAAATATGGCACTCACTGTCATCATAAAGAAATACTTTCCAATATTTTTCTCGGTGCACTTGTGTTACTATTTTGTTTTGTGCTACTTTCTTGCTTTCAAATTAATTTTCTTTCCAACCCCATCTATAATATATTTGTTCTATTCTTGTGTTCTTAGATACTTTATTTTCTTAAATCCTAGAGTTGCTTGATATTGACACTCATATTTGTTTTCTATGAATGCTCCTTTTTGTTCAGTAGAGTGCACGAAACGTTTATCGGCTAGTTTTAGCTGAAATTAAATTTGACAACTCGAGCAGTATCAATGTTTTATCAGAGACCATAGTTACAACTATACTAAATTGAATATAGGTACATATAAATGTATTATAGAATTGACAATTATTCATGTACATTTTAAGCTACTACTTTGTTGGAATATATAGTAGAACTCAGCTCTATTTGGAAATAACACTAAAAGTCTAAAAGTTGCACAGCTCCTTAATTCTATATCGTTTTCCTACTTTTTGACACATTTCTAGTAAGCATTTAAAAGATC
Source organism: Lissotriton helveticus (assembly GCF_964261635.1). Classification (NCBI taxonomy): domain Eukaryota; kingdom Metazoa; phylum Chordata; class Amphibia; order Caudata; family Salamandridae; genus Lissotriton; species Lissotriton helveticus. The sequence goes on from NC_136063.1 coordinate 2,081,226,239, forward strand.
TTTATTCGGTTAAAAAAACATAAAAGAAACCATACAATTCGTTGTAACAATGTCATTAAAATCGTAAATAAAAATTTCAAAATGTTGAAATCTTTGTAATAAGTCATCTTAAATAACAATACTGTGTAAAAACAACTTACCGTAAACCATGTGCAAATATAACTAAAAAAAAACAGCTGCAGCTGTCATCATCCTATGGTAGTAACGAAGATGTCTCAATAATAGATGTACAGAATTTACAAGAGCAGCTAACACTAGCAGCATAAACAGTCTCATTTTGTAACATAACTTATATAGTGTTCATAATGCAACTCCCAATATGTACCACCATTAATAGACCATAAGACAATGCAGAAAGGGACAACTTGATTCTTTTATGCAGCTCTTATCGATATCTAAAAATAAATTCCTGCCCGCTGCTTTGCCCAACCTTGCTGCAGCTGTGATCAATCTAGTCTTTCCTCTAAACGGTACATGGCCATGAAAATACATAAAACACATGATTAGTTCCATCAATCAATACGTGAATGAAAGACTAAAAGAACCGTCCCAAGAAGTACAACAATTTACATACAAAATATGTGCAAATCAGACTGCAAAGGAACCTGGATCGCTGGACTGCGGATATTTGGATATTAATCTCTACAGCCATAGCAAAAACTGTGAGACCGCAAACACTCTGGATTGCCTAGAATCAGCTCTCAAAATCCTAATTACTGTTCTATCGTCTTGTATGCCCAAAAGCTGGCAAAGTGGAAATAACCAATTTCCCTGATATCCCCTGTAAACTGGGAAAAAGAGCAGAACATGTTTGATGGTTTCATAGGATCCAGCACAAAGATGGCCAGTTCCATACAGGCAAACACAAGGAGATGATGGACAGAGCACTGAAGCTTTTCAGACACTCACCCCCAGTCAGAGATCTGGGTTGAATCCATCATCGTTCTTTAGCTCACTTTGCCACCTCAGTTCAGAACCGGCTATATGCAATTCAGTCTTGACTCTATGCTTTATGGAAACAGACAAGCCCGAACTGCCAAGTCAGGTCTTCCCTGATCTGGAAACAAGCATCCTGGGACCAGGTTCGGGGTAACACCTCTCATCAGCCAGGCTAGCTTGAATCCATTTTCAAAGTGAGCAAGGGACCCACATCTGGGCGTATACTTGCCAAATTAAGGCGAACAAAGCAAACACAAGGAGATGATGGACAGAGCGCTGAAACTTTTCAGATACTCACCCACATTCACAGATCTGGGTTGAATCCATCATCGTTCTTTAGCTCAATTTGCCACCTCAGTTCAGAACCAGCTATATGCAAATCAGTCTTGACTATGTGCCTCATGGGAACAGTCCAGCCCGAACTGCCAAGCAGGTCTTCTGTGAACCCCAAACTAGCATCCCAGGACCGGTTTCGGGTAACACCCCTTATCAGCCAGGCTAGCTTGAATCCAGTGGCAAAGAGAGCAAGGGACCCACCTCTGGGCATACCCTGCCAACTTAGGACGAACAAAGCAAACACAAGGAGAAGTTCCATCCAGGTCCCGGGAAACTTGCCGCCATTTAGAAGTAAAAGAACTCAAAGAAATGGTCCCATAAATTTCAAATATAATGTCTTACCTGATAGGGGCTTGACCTCAAATAAAAAGGTTCCAGTTTAAAATCAACTTTAAATTGTAGAAAAACAGAAGCTAGGGAACCTAATCACATTTGCCTAATGTAAGTGAATGTCTTATGCTGACAGTACGAGCTCCTGATGGCAGCCTTAGTGACCCAACTACATTCTGTTGGGGTGTTCCAAAGATTCACACAGCCTAGTTGGCTAAGGATTATTGAATGTACTTAACTTATGGTATTTGTAGGGCACCTGGTAACCTGAGGACATCCTCTAGGCCCTGCAAATAGGCTAATAGCTCCAGTGTCACTCATATTCTGCTTCAATACATTAAGGGTCTAAGCCCCATTTCTGAAGTAAGTCCCAAGTCGTGGCTCAGCGGAATGAGCGGAGTTGTTACAGGAAGGTCAGTCAATGACCGAATAAAGAGGTTTTCAACTTTATCCAGTGAACTACAATCTCTGTGGCCCCAATGTTCTTCTCTATATGATGCAGCCACCACCGTTTGCATAAATTGGGAGCCTCTGAGGGACCTAATAATACCACTGGAGTACTGTTCTAGCTCCAACTTTCATTTAAAGATATGTGTAGAGCAATGAAAGTGTTCAGTTAGTGTGACCCCCATGTAATCAAATATTGGAAATATTGGAAATTGCTCCAGCCAAGCTCCATGCAGTTCAGGATTGGCCCTGGCTGTCGGACAAAGGGTTAAGGACCATGTAATTGGCCTTGCTGATGTTGACCTCCAACACCTTCTGCTTGCAGAAACACCCAAACTGGCCCAAGAGCTTTTGAAGACCCATCGGAGATCAATAGATCAGGAGGTTGTCATCCACAAACAGCTGGGCCAGTATATTAACTCCTGCAAGACTTGGTGCATCATTATCTCAATCAGCCAAGTAGGCCATTAGCCCATTTTTAAAAAGCCGAAATTAGGTTCTGCTTGTGGGCAGTTAGTATTTAACTTTAAAAGGCTAAAAATCCATCCCATATTTGCTTAAATATTTATGTACCACCTCGCATTTTGCACAGAATGCGCCCTTTGACAGCTAGTTGAAGCATATCATTATTCCAGGGTCCTATTCTAGGGCAGGCAAAGGAATATGTTGCAATCATTAGGCCTCAACAATCCATGCTTTTTTAAACTTTGCAAAGTCTTGTGAAGACTAATGGGTTGATTCCGATTCGGGAAAATGCCCTCCGAATAGCCGCACGGAGCTTTTTTCCCGTATGATTCGTATGGAGAACCGTACCCGTACGTACGACCTAGTATGATGTGTACCCAAAGCAGTTCTCCGTACGAATCAGACGGAATGCGCAGTAACGACGTCCGTACGGATCAAAGCTGTATTTTCTGACCCAGCAAGTGCGAATTGTATCGACAACACTCCGTATGACTCTTTTTCTACGGAGCTTAAAACATCCGTAAAAGCATATTTCGCCTCGAAATGCATACGAAATGGACCCCCCTGGGTATGGTGCGTACACCCCATGATAGCACGAGTACGGTGCGTCAGGGTATGGTGCGTACACCCCTGGATTTCAGGGGTACCGTGCATAAGTCCCTGTGCGTACACCCCATGAATGTTGGAGTACGGCACGTAGCGGTACGGTTCGTATCCCCCAAGGCCGTTGGTGTACGGGGCATACACTCTTTGCATACACCCCTTGCGTTTAGGGGTACGGTGCATATGTGAGTGTGTGGCTCTCCGTACGAATTGCCTATACACCCCGTGTTCCGTATGAATTGCGTACTCATTCCTCGGTCTGGATCGTACTTGGCGGGTCATACGGCATGTTTACAAATCGTACGGTTCACTGTGAGAGTCTAATTCGTACGGATTTAGCCTTGTATTTCTTACGGTTCGCACCGATTCGGACGTATTTCTATTCTACGGATCGTACTACGTGATTCGAACGGATTTGTACGAATCGTACAGAACTGCTTCAAATACGAATCGTCATACGGATTCGTTCCTCGAATCGGAATCGACCCCTAAATGTGAATTAGACTGCTACTAGGACACTTACCTCTCCAGCATGCATCTCTATCAGAAAAGCCTATCTTGGCAATTTTGCCTGGTGCCTAATAACACCCCTTTAGAGGTCTTTACTAGGGGCGAGACAAACTTTAATTCCACCGGAGGAAATGGAGAATTCCAGCTACTCCTCTTTAATTTTGTAACATGGAGTATCCACAAAAATCCACGAATTTCCCATTCAAGGAACGTGATGAGACAACTAACAAGCAAAGCTTAAGAATTGAGATGGCGAGTGAGATTGAGATTTGGTGTCCCTTGCAAGGAGGACTTCTAGTGGGATTTTACAAACAGGGGCTGAAGCGAGAGGTCGCAGACAGAGGGCTACATTCTGAATAGATGTTTTACTTGATAGCAGAAAAATCAACGCAACCATAGTTTTTTTAAGATATGTATTCTACCTAAATTGGACGGTTCAGGTATTTTTTAAGCTTGAAACACATTTTTATTTATTTTACACACATATTTTAACAGGAAGGAAGTACCACAGAGACTCCAACTACCTTTATCTCTCCAGAAGGCTCTTCCCACTACTTTGCAAATTTCTTTGTCACTTTTCATTTGGATTTCGAGGGAAAGAATTACTCTCTTTGTTTACAATCCCAGCTGCATACACATAATCGGATTTGAAGTTTTTGTTGGGGAAAATAAAGTCAGCTAAAGAAGTTTTGGATATGTTTGTTGTTTGATGTAGGGCATGCACCAGTATTTTGCAGCCGCGGCCGGCAGTGGGAGTACCTGCAGGGCGGTGACGTGAGGAGGGGGGGGCAGGGTGGGGGTTAGTAATGTATGGATTACGGAGCTTCCCAGGTAAGTAAACATTCAAATAAATAAAACGAATTTTGTTGAGTGTACTGCATTCCCAAATGCGATGCAGAGCCCGCAAAAAAAATCTTTTTTTTAATTTAAATGTTTCCTTACCTATAAAACTCCGTAATCCATACATTACTACCCCCCCCACACCCTGCCCCTCCCCCTCCTCACGTCACCGCCCTGCCGGTACTCCCACTGCCAGCCGTGGCTGGTATTTTGTAAATTTTTATTTTATTTTACATTTGAATGTGGGTGGCCTTGAGTTGCAGTAGGTGCCTATTTTGTATGATACAATTGTGATTAACACGAACGAAAACTAAGTACGTAGTGAAGAGGCCTGTCAGGCAGCTACAACACAAACTTTCATATGCCATTTTGGGAGAACAGGCGCTGTTCATAAATGTAAATTGCGATATCTCTTAATACATTTTAACTATTGTTTTATTTATTTAGGAAATATTGCAAATGATTTTAAGTAGTTGTGCAATAAATTTTTGTATTCACTTTTAAATATTTAGTCATAAGGAAAAAGTTTGCACATTTTTGGGAGGGTTGGGGGCCTGGGTTTAAAACAAAATGGTCCTACGCTTGCACACCACATTGTGCCAATTATGAAGATTTTTCAGCACTAAATGTGCTACAGGTGCTAAAATCACAGCATGAGCAGTGCAACATGCATTTTCTGCCCATTAATGGAATCTCGTGGAGTTCTTATGCAACTCTGCACGATTCCACCAAGTGAAATTCCGCACCTTCCACCCAGGCCAAGTCTTTACTATTTGTATATTATTTGTATGATAATACATTTCTTTCACATTGCTGTCAAGTATTTTTGCCAGATTTCTGGTGGAATGTCCAAGTCTTTTTATGCTAATCTAGCACATGGAGTTCATTTGTGAACTTGTAAATTGTAGAAACTGGTAAAAAAAATGTGAAGGAGATCAGTTAGATAAAACATATTGTAATTTTCTTGATTTAGAGTTTGGTGGACAAGAATTTACTCCAATAGAGAGACAAAGTATTTTACTTCCTCACACTAAGGTAGTACCCGCCAGCCAAATTTAGAGATATCCGCTAACCCAGCAGACATCTCTTGCATTTGCATGAACCACAGTCACAACAGTTCCTCTAAATGCTTGAAGCGTGGCTCAATGGTTAGAGCGGCAGACCCTGATGCAGAGGTCTGGCCCGGGACCAGGGTTCAATTCCTGCCTCGGTGGCTCTTGGACTCAATCTCCCCGGACCTGATAATTCTCGCCTCGGTGTCTAGTCTAATTATGGGTCCCACTCTGTGACTCTGGGCAATAGCTTGCTTAATCTCCACAACAGCCCCAGCAGCGCTTGGATGCCTGGCTTCGCCTTGTGGGTGCCCAGGAGTGGACATTTCACATGGAAAAGCCAGGAAGGGTTCCACAGCGGAGTGCAGCGCCGGGACGCCCCGTCGCGTGGACAGCTATGTGCTTTACAAATACAACACATTTACATTTAAAAGTTTGATGGGTGGCTCTGTCAACACGATGGAGCTCTGTGGCAAGCATTCAACTTTTTTTTATTTTTAAAGTGAAAATCCAAAGGAAGAATTTTCTTCATGAAATAAAATAAACAATGACCTTTTCACTTTAGGAAAATTCTCCCATGGTGTCGTCCCATTTTACACTTTTTGATGTCCTGTAAAACCTGGTGGTGACAGACAGTGGCATTTGTTTGCCCACTCTAAAGAGGAATGATGGATACATGGCCAAACCTCCGACGGCCCTTAGAGCCATCAGAGGAGTATAAAGACAGCGAACATGAAGTAGTGTCTGTTGTCTATATACTGAGGTTCGACCTGACTCTAAATGAAGAGAATGATTTTTGCTTTGGCAGAAAAGGTACTCTGTTGCTCTTGTGAAAGTCTAAATCATGCCCAAAGTTTTTGTTACTTAGTTATAGAATTTGGAATTCAAGGGTATTTAGACAGAATAATGGAAACAGAAATATTGTCGACCAAAATATTGTGTCAAGAATTTCGAGGACTCAAATATTTTGAAGGTGAGTTTCTATAGGTATGCAAAGCTTTACTATGTTTTACACTACATAAATGCACTTTGACCATATTTTTATCTTCAAGGTAGATGCAGAGTTTAGAATAGTAAAGATATACTTACGTATTTGCACTTACCTTATCGATTTTTTCATTCTCGATGTTTCTGACACAATATTATGTCCACACAATATTTCTGTTTCTGTGATCCTAATTGAAGATACGTTTTGTTTTAACTTGTTATATATTGGCAGCTCTTTGAAAGGGAATTAGTCTTTTGTTTGTTATTCCAAGAATGTTGCAAAGAAATGATTATTGTCCACTTGTTGAAAAATCCATTTGACCAATGAAGTCTCTGAACCTAATTGGGTGTGAGATTGCTTCTAGATCGATGCTCTGGATGTAAGAGACAACTTTTATTTTTTAGGGCATGATTATGAGTTTGGTGGTGCTGGAGTGGGACTGCCCCACTCCCTCAGACCCAAACCCATATACAATCCACCCGCCAGATAAGGAGTTTTCTCCTGTCTGGTGAGCAGTTCTTTTGCATTCCCAGGGCGGTGCCTATGTAGGCACCGCAGTGGGAATTTCAAAGGCAGTTCTTGCATGGCTTGGACTGCTCCAGTCCATGCCTTACAGGTACTGGTGTGCATGCACATAGGGGAGCACAAGGTGTACCCCACTGTTTGCATCCACATTTTGGGAGGCACCAGAGGGCTCTGTGGGGATCCCTTTATTCCCTCTCCCCACACTTTTCAAGGTGGTTGCACCACCATGAAAAGTATGGTGGTGAGGAAACTCATAATATGCTGACCAAGCATATTGAGGCCTCAATACCACAAAATCATCACCAGGGATCTATGATCCATGGAGGTTGTGGTGGTCCTAGGGTGGCCTGACCGCCCTGGTCATAATGGGGCGGTCAGAAGACTGCAACCACTACAGTCTGTGAACCGCCAGACTCTCAATTATATCCTTAATCAGATGACGAAATACGGATCTTGTCAATAGTGCCTTTCTTAACCTAATAAGGATCCAGTGGAGGCAGGTTCACACAAGCTTTGGATGAGTTTCTTCCTCATGAGCTATGTACAAATGTGATCCAAAAGCCAATTTATCCTGGCCCAGGGGTTATAGGGATCTTCTTGAAAGTGACAACCACTCTGAGACACCAGAACTTGCACAACTTTCTCAGGAAGATGCAGGAGTTGTAGTGGATGGGAGAAACCAGAGGTGTTGAGACTTCCCTTCACATTGCAGGTGAACCCAAATAGTGGCCTGCCCTTCTGATAATATAGAAAGAGCATCCTTGTAGACTGCTTGTTCTTTACATCAGGACACAAAATTCTATGTATCCCCCATTGGTCTGAGTGTCCTTGAGTTGGTGAAGCCCCTTTTTCATGTTTATAAAATTCCGTGGAGTATTCCTTACTGGTATCTTACAGGGCTAGAATTGCAGACCATTGGTAAACCCAATAAAGGAGGTCCTCCCAAGAGCGAATTGGTGCTGAAGGAAAGATTGATGATTCCTACCTATTTAGCCTGTGACTGTCGGTCCAGCTCTTAGCCATCCATTATAATAATAATAATAATAATAATAATAATAATAATAATAATAATAATAATAATACTGTCATTTGTCGAGTGCAAACAGCTACCTCCTAAGAGGTGTCCCGGCACTGTAGCAACTGGTGGCATGCAAGGCAGCCTGTGTTAAAAAGAGAGTCCAATGGATTAGTCCTGATTAAAATGCCAGTGTTGTGAATGTATCTAGGACCCTAATTAAATATTCCCGATTCATGCCCTTATGTAGTTATTACAAAACATATCCTAAAAAAGGCATAAGAATCATGTCCATATTTAGTCATAGCCAATGCAGTCCAAATACGGCAAGGCTACTCCCATAGACTCCTAGAAAGTAAAACGCGTTCTTTAAACAAACCAAGCCTCCAGCAGCCCGGGAATTCCCCCTGCTTTTGTTTTGATTTGCACAAGAACGCCTGGAGTCCAGAAAGAACTGTAAGTTCTTAGTGACGTCGTATGTCTAACCTTACGTCACACTCACCACCTTCAGGTATAAATATACCAACGTTGCCTTAAGCAAACACACGGTGGTTTGGAGCAGAGCGGCTATCTACTTGCCCCACGCCCAGCTGATGCGAGTGCCGAAGGAAGCCGACCCTCCCATTTGACGCACTGAGAGAGACGCTGTCTTTTCTCCTGCCGAGAAATCCAGCTCCGGTGTTTTCAGTCACCCTTGCAGGTTGCTGGGAGATCGAGTCCTGAGAAAGAGATACAAGACCTCCTTCATTCTAAAACCAAGGTACGGAGCTGATTAGATCCTTAAGAGAATTCTTGATGCAGATTCTTGGCAAAAAACGAACTTACTTAAACTGCAACTTACTTACTCCTTCCCACGTATTAGGCTTAGGTCAGGTACACCGGGGTAGGCGTATCTTAGTAGCACCAGTTGAGTACGTTTAGTCAATGATTTTATGTATGTATATATTTTATCCATTTTAAGTATCATATGGCTCAGAAACCACATCAATGCTTTTACAGTATTATTTGTGTACGCACTTTACTTCATGATAAGTATTGCAATTGTGGCAATTCACTTCTCTTTCATGAGAAAGAGGACTGCTCAATAAATAACACCTTTTATTGAAGACGCCCGTCTCTCTATTTCTCTGCACTCCTAGTGAAACTAAGTATGCACGATTGACTGAGTGAAATAGCTGTCTATTGTTTTCACACGACTCTGGAGATATACTCCTCGTTCTGGAGGGAGCAAAGTTGTCATGTTTATGCGGTTTCAGAACTAATCCCTTCTTGTCTAATCAGGAAAGTTAACTCCTTCCTGTTCATTCAAGAACGTTTCTAGTGACCTCTGAGCTAGCTGGCATACCTAATTAAGTTTAACATATTCAGTAGAGACCTAGATGACCTCAGTCCTACGTCTAAACTTTTGTTTGTGTTATTCCAATGCGCAGAGCTATTTGGGAATATAGGAACTACACTACACCAGGCTTTGGCTGCTTTCCTAAAAATGGTGTCAGAGGTGATTTATCACAAAGCATTTGGCAAGGTGTTCCAGAGCATGGCAGCCCTGATCTGCCCCCTAGCCGAGCTTTCCTAACTCGTGGGGTGCATAGCAGTTTCTGGGAACCAGATCGGAGTGAATGAAACTGCTTATACACGCCAAGCCTCCGCTTCAAATAGCATAGGCAGATCTGTGTAATGCTCGAAAGGCGAGGGTTAGGGCCTTTAATTTTATTCTATTGGTGACCGGCAGCCGATGCAGTTCCTTGAGATTCGAAGAGATATGCTGCTTGAATTGGGACGTGTGTAATCAATCTCGCAGCCGCATTCTGGACCATCTGCAATTTCTTTATCTGGTACGCTGGGAGGCCTAAATACATGCCATTCACGTAATCCAGGCGAGAGGTTACTGTGGCATGGGCCACAGACCGGTGACAGTTCTCTTGCAGAAGGTGTAGAATGTTATAAAGGTTTCTCAAACTGCCAAAGCATGCACCTTTCACCTGTTGAATTTGGGCCGAGAATGATATGTTCGCCTGCCATTTTACACCCAGGTTTTTGCGCAGTCTGCAGGGGTGGGAGGGCAGTCCATTTTTTCCGGCCACCAGAGGTCTGCGGCAGGGGTTGGCTATTACCGAAGAACAGCACCTCCGCTTTGTCGGCATTCAGCTTGACTTTGTTGTTGTTCATCCATTGTGCTATATCTTTTAAGCAACTCTTAAAATTCTCAAAAGAGGCACTCAACAAAACTTTAAAAGGAAATACCAACTGGGTATCATCGGCGTAGGAACTCTCCTTCACCACCCAGTTGGCAAACAGTGAAAGTAATAGGGCCAAATAAATGTTGAAGAGCAGTGGGCTCAGGGCCGAACCCTGTGGGACCCCACACCATAGGAGCTTATGATTGGATTGATGTGGTTGAAGCGCAACTCTCAGTGTGCGCTTATGAAGAAAAGATTTACACCACAGCAAAACTGTGGCCTCAATCCCCAAGTCCTGGAGGCGCTGGATCAGGATAGAGTGGTAAACCAAATCAAATGCTGCTGATAGATCCAGGAGCACCATCAAGATAGATTCCCCTGAATCCAGCTCCAACCTGACTGAGTCCGCCACCTCTATTAGCGCGGTTTCTGTACTGAACCCAGCACTGATCCCAGATTGTGTGTCATGAAATATATTGTAGCTCTCAATAAAGTTAGCAGTTTGTTTCACCAGTATTTGTTCAAGCATCTTAGCTGGTGCCGGTAATACAGAAATCGGTCTATAATTATTGAGTTCGCCTGAATCAACATTAGATTTCTTCTTAAGAGGGAGGAGCGTTGCATGCTTCCATTGATCTGGAAAGAAGTATGTTGTAACGGAGGTGTTCCATATTTCAGACAGCACCTGAGAGGAGGAGTCAGCTAACTCTTTCCTTAATTTCGGAGGGCAAGGGTCCTCTGGGGATCCTTGATAGCCACCAAAGCCTCCTTCTGTGAGATCAAAGTGAAATTTGAGAGAATGGACCTGGGGGCAGATTTACAAGCCCCTTGCGCCACTTTTGTGCAATTTTTAACATGGGAAAAGTGACACAAAAGTGCTGCAAGGGGCTTGTAAATCTGCCCCCTGGAGTTTTTCCTTAACGCTGTGTCAGATTAAAAGTTTCAACTGAGGTTGAAAAGGAGTTGTAAATCTTCCGGATTTTGATATTGAAGAAATCTGATATTTCCTCGCATAACGCCATTGAGGGTTGAACACCGATCAGCAACTCGCGAGGTTTAAGAAAGGCATTTACAACTTTAAAACTAGCTTTGTCAGGTTTATCGGCCATTCAATGCATTTAGCTATGTAAACTCTCCTGGCTTTCTTCATTGATTTGTGCATTTCTCTTAATGTTTTTTATATGTAGCTTTTGCTAAGCTTTCATAATCCACTCTCCACTGTCTCTCAAGCTTCTTACATCTGCTTTTCATGTTCCTCAGCTTCTCCGAGAACCATGGGGCGGTGGGTGATTTTCTAAAAGATTTCATAGTTTTGGCTGGAGCAGTGGACTCCACAGCCTCCGCAATCCACTTATGAAGGGTCGCGGAATCAGCTTTGGGGTCTCTAGAAAGTGCAGGTTGGCTGTTTAACAGCAGAGGGCCTAAAAACTCAGCTGTGAGCTTTTTCCAGTTTCTTGGTGGGTCAGACCACACCAGCTGTCTCGGGGCTTTGCTTTTTAGAAACCGTATGTTAGAATAGACGAGGTCCAAGATATGCCCTGCTTTGTGAGTGGGAAAGTTAACAACTAGGGGTAGATTGGCCTCTTCGAGAAAGGAGACTCCCTGCCTGGTTTGCGTGCAAGAGGGGTCATCTACGTGCAGATTAAAATTCCCCAGTACAGTAAAGTTGGAGAATAAGATATTTCTGCTCGATTATGGACTGGAAGTAGAGAATGCTTTTGGAGGTACAAGGGTTGGATTGAAAGTCAGTGAGAGGACCCTCTCATTAACTAACATTGGGTTACCATATTATACTTATCAAGTAATACCTTTGAATTTAGGAGCAGATAGAAATATCATCAAAGCCATGTGTTGATGTCATGTCTGTATGTAGTATGCATGATGAGTGCATGCGGTTTACAGTGAGCAATATATACATGGGTGAAAGTAGGAGTGTGTGTGTGTGCATGTGTGTCTGTGTGTGTGTGTGGGTGTGAGTGTGTATGTGTGTGTGTGTGTGTGAGAAAGAGAGAGAGAGTGCGAGAGTACAGAAAGAGGGAGTACTCAAGCAAATGGGATCCATTTTGGATGAACATGGTTTAGAGAGGGTGAAATCAGCTCCCCTAAACAGTACAAAGTAGAACTGTATTGTCTGCATGCCTGTAGCTGGAAGATGGAAGTTCAGACAAGTAAGTGAGGAGGATGTTGAAAGGACTGTATTCCCATGAAGAATTTTGGTAGCAAGGGGTTACTGATCAGTTCTTTCGTAGTGCTATCATTTAGGAGATTAGACAGGTGCTTCATGGAGCTGCAGTTTCTGTTGTTCAGCGTGAGAAAGATTCAAGGCTAGGCATGCTGACTTCAACAGGCTGATTGCCTGGGTGTTCCTACTTGGGGACAGCCCTAGTGATACGTTCATTAAGGGGAATTACTTTACACAAAGATTATGTCTGAGAGCAGCCTGATAAGGTCACTTCGAAGAGAACCACCCCAAACCAATTCTTACATTTTAGTCAGCCATTCAAAATCCCCTGTCTAGAAAATGTGTACAAAGGTTCCAGGGTCTTCATGATAGGGAAAGGAGCACTTGAAGAGCTGTTTTGTAATTAGAGATAGTGGATCCATGAGAACCGTCAGTTACCCAAATGTGAAGGGACATCACCTGCATAACTCATTTTGTGCTGAAGGAGGTGAGGAACTACTTGGTGCCCAGTAGTTTGCCTGTCTGCTGTGGGAGCAAAGCATTGTACCTGGCCTGGCAGGAGGATACAGTATGAAGGAGGAGAACCCAAGGTTGTTGTCAGAGAAAGTGGATGCTGGCAGAGAGTGAAGCCAGAAGGTACCCATATCGTGTGGGAGTACCTCCATCTTGGAAGCCCCTTGATGTCTCTCTATGATTCGTGGTAAGGAACTAACTCAAACACTGTACCCAGCTAGGCTACTCTGTACTTGTTGTGCACCCCAGCACCTTCACTTGCTGTTGGAGTTTTTTGGTTTTAAACGTAGCTTTTTCAGTAAAAATATATATAGGTGCTAGTTATAGTTAGAACCTAGTTTCCATAGGAAAAGCATTTTTTGATTTGCTAATAACCTTGGCGTCGTTTGACGAATCTGCGCCAAATTCTCAAAACAAAAAGTCTATCCAGGTCAGCTCCTTTCCTGAAAGTTTAGGGGTGATTCGTCAAGCGGGGATGAGAAAAAAGGGGGTCCCAAAACGCGATTTCCCCATGTTCAATTCTATAGGAAATTTTGAGACAGGCTATAGCCTGAACTGCTGAACGGAATTACCCCAAATTTGGCAAAAAAGTAGTACTTGGTTCAGAAAGCGACCTTTATTTTAAATGGTGTAAATCAGTTCAGTAGTTGCTGAGAAATTCAAAAATAAGAGTAAAAAAATCAATTTCCCATAGGAAACTTTAGGCAAGGCTACAGCCAAAACTACTGAACGGAATTACCCTAAATTTGGCAAAAGGTAGTGCTTGGTTCAGAAAGCGACTTTTATCAAAAAAGTTAAATAAAAGTTTTGATATCTATGGCCGTGGTGGAGTCTTGTCCTATTCCAACCACGAGCTTTATTCTAATTGGCTGTCAACACTCCAAAGCAGGAAGTGTTGCCAGCCATCTTATGACTCGGCCCCCGTCCTGGAGCCAATCATGGCCCTGGGGACCGCCACCCCATGGCCAGCTTCTGCAGTGTCTCGGGGTGCCCACCCCAGGGACACTGCTCTTTGCTATGGTAGGGCAGGAGCACGGCTCCCGCACTACCATCTCAAACTTGGCTTTGGATTTTGGAAGCGAGAGCAGGTTTTCTGTTCTCACTTCCAAAATCAAAAGCAGGGTTGCTTTTCCACATGGGGAGCTGCATGTCAGCAGCTCCCCGTGTAGAAAAGCAATGCCACGTGGCCCCCATCCTTTCTAAATTAAAAAAGAATGTATATATATATATATTCACTGAAAAAACCATAGGTTATAGACCATATATAGTTAGGAATTAGCATTTACAAAACCTTATTTTACTCACACAAAACCATTGAAATTCCATATATAGTTAGTTGCACTAACTATATATCGCGCACCCGCAATCCACTGCTGATGATGTCACATATTACATCATTCATGACATGGTCAGTGACATCACTGATGACATCACTGATGACAACATCCAGTGATTATGTGTTTCTGTAAAGTTTAAATATGTTTTACATATTGAAGAATGAGTGGATGTATAAGTGTCTGAATGAAGGTTTTAGTAGGTGCGTGATTGACTGTATGAGTGAGTGATTAAATGCGTCTTACTGAATGCACGGGTTAGTGACTAAACTGTCTTAATTTGTGCATCATTATGTCTGTTGTGATGTAAACTGCTGCATGTGTTGATCATTAGCTATACGAGAGGCTATATGTGTTATTAATTGGTTGCCCAAGTATTTCTATGGGAGGTTGAGTTTGTGTGGGGGTGGCTGGAAGGTGTGTGACTCTGTGCATAGATGTGTGAGCAGTTTATTCACTAGGTGTATGAGTTCAAGAGTGCATGTGGAAACAGCTACATGGGCAGTTGACTGTGTGCATGAGTGTATTGATGAGTGAATGGATATCTCAATGCTACATGTCATAGTAAGTACATATGTAAAACACAGTACATGTGAGAGTTGGCATATATAAATAACTGTGCATGAGAGCCACTGAGTGAGTGGTTGTATCGATCATTGTGAACTTGTATCAGGGATTGTATAAGAGAGTAAATATGTGTTAGTATATGTTTCAATAAGTAAGGTGTGTATAACTGTATAGTTGAAGAAATGGAGGTGAGATTGTTTCTTTGCATGACTGACTGGGTGTGTGAGTAACTCCATGGATGAGTGGCAGTGTGTGAGTGTCTGTATACACTGAGTGTATCTAAGGTTATATTAGAGTCTGAAGAAGTTTATCGTATTAGCACAAGAATGATGCCAAATGAGACGTCATCAGTGATGTCATCAGTGATGTCATTTGAGATGTCATCAGTGATGTCATCAGTGATGTCACTGACCATGTCATGAATGATGTAATATGTGACATCATCAGCAGTGGATTGCGGGTGCGCGATATATAGTTAGTGCAACTAACTATATATGGAATTTCAATGGTTTTGTGTGAGTAAAATAAGGTTTTGTAAATGCTAATTCTTAACTATATATGGTCTATAACCTATGGTTTTTTCAGTGAATTTTCAAGGTTTTGTAAATGCTAATTCCTAACTATATATGGTCTATAACCTATGGTTTTTTCTGTGAATTTCATTGGTTTTTTAACAGCTAGTATCTGTAGCTGTAAAATGTATTCTTCTTTAAATCCAAAAATATATTTTATATGTTTATGAATAATTTTTTTTTTAAATATTTTTTTTTCTTCGTTCCCGCTTCGCGAATCGGGAAGCTTCCCGTTAGCTGACCTTGATGCCGCGAAATAGACCGCGAGCCGGTAAACGTTTCTTTACCGCAAGTGCCGCGTTAGAAAACAACATCGTGACGCCTCCCGTCCGCATGACGTTTCACGTTGTCGCGTGATACGTCATATGACGTGCTACGTTAGCGAACTGGTACGCGAAGCGAGTCGCAAAGCGCAGGTTTCTGGAAGCAAACCGGGAGGCCCTGCAAAGCGCTTAACGTAAACACAGCAAGTCATGTGACTTGGTAATAACACTTTTCATTGGTTCATTTCACTTTTGGTTTCCTAATGATGTAAGACTAGGTCATATAATCTAAAATGAACACTTTTGATTGGTTGAGAACTCTTGTTTTTCCCAAATGATGAAAATCCCTCCTTCTTTCCTCACTCTGACTTTCATCATTGTGAGAGAAAGACCCTTTGTGATCACTGAGCAATGGCTTCTTTAGTAGCTTCAGCTGGTGCTTCCCCACCACCTCCACCACATCCAAGGAAGAGTGGACCACCTGCTCAAGTTCTAATTCAACAAGAAGAAGAAGAAGAGGAACAGGAGGACGAGCACGAAGAGAGGCAGTTTTTGCCTGAGCAGCCCAGGACGTCTCACCGGAAAGAAAACTTCATTTGGCAATTTTTTAAAATTCCCAAAGGTCAGAAAAAAGTAAATGCAAGATACGTAACTTGCCTTATATGTCAAGATAGACTGTCCAGAGGGACCGACAAAAAATACAGTTTCGGAAACTACACAATGCATCGCCATATGACTAGGTGGCATCCTAACAACTACAGTGCTGCACAGTTTCGGAACGACCTAGATAATCTCCCTATTATGGCCAGAAGATCTGTTGTACCGGAAGTAACGGGACCAGAGGGCAGGGAGATGGTGCCAAATATACAAATGAGATTTGGTGATGTAAAACACATCTGCGCATTTTGCGATGGATTCATTTCCTACGGAGAAAAAAGCATCACTCTGATCAACAGAGCTATTGACTATCATATGCAAGTTTGTCCGAAACGCCCAAAATAATAAATACTTCTTTTTTTTGTTTTGTTGCTCCTGTTGAGCCCTTTACAATGAATCGTTTTCATTGCCCCCTCCAAGAAAAACCCAAAAAAATATAAAACTGTTCCGAAAAATTCAAAAACAGTAAAAAAATGTTCAGAAAAATAAAAAAAAAAGTTCTTTTCAGAACTACCTCCCCGTTATTAAAAAATTGGTACAATATTTGGAATTGTGCCAACCTCTATTTCTCTTAGTTCGCTTCCTAGTTCGCTCGCTGGTACGCGAACCGGAAGCGAACCAAAAACAGTAAGTATAAGGGAAGGAAACAGACACTTATGTTAAAAGAAACACAGCTATAAGGGAGTAAACTAGAGATACCATTACCCGTAATCCACTGCTGATGATGTCACATATTACATCATTCATGACATGCTCAGTGACATCATCAGCAGAGGATTGCGGGTTTTTTGGCAACATGCCTTATCCACGGTTTAATAACGCTGCCTTTTGCTTTATATAAGTTTTCAAATTGTATGAAATATATACCAATAGGTCGTTATGAACCTTTAGGTAGTGCTTTTCTTCATGAGGTCTGGTCGCTTCCATACACATACAGATGTTTCAAAGATGATCAAGAAGTTTATCTGAATGGAGAGGAATGCACTGAGACGCCAGATCATTCACTAATGTGTAGGCACATACAGTTACACGGTTCATGCAACAAACACCGACCAAATATGGCTTGCGTGTTGCAAGGCACGCCAGTTCCTGCTATCATCCCCACGTTCAAGTTGTTGGAAAATGGTAGTTATTTGATGCTCAATAATGAAGATTGTTCTGAGTTAATTAAAAGTATTCCTTTTATCGTAACAGTAAGTGAACGGGTTATTTGCTGCAGAAATGTTCTATTTCCTCCCACACATGAACATAGGGAGTTTTCAATCTGGCCACAAATACCAACCTTGGGACACGTTTCAACGGCATGGCAAGAATAAGAGCTCTTTTGTCTCAGAGAGAGGTGGCCTTGAGTTCGGCCCGTGAAACTTTCGTACTTCACATAGCGAACACCCATACAGAGGTGCACACCCTTTTCAATTAAGATTTGCCTTTCAATTTCAGCAACATGTTTCCGACTATCTTTAACGCATCCTCCACAAAGTCCCTGGCACACTTTTTTAAAGTTGTTACCAGTGGTCTCGTGACTTCATTTGAGAAAATCTTTGGAGTCATCCCTGCTTCCTTTCATTGTATTTTCTGCACTCTGGTTCGTAGATTGGCATTTTTACTTGCATTACCAGCGGACGCTCTTGTGCTTTTTTACATTTTTAAATATGGATGTCCCTCCTATGCAACCTCCGACCCTGCAGCTGCTGACACTGTTCCGCAATCGCATGCTCGAATATTATGGCACAATGCCGTTGGCGATATTAAGCACGGCATATGGATTATCTTTTCGGTTCTCCTACTTCACCTGTGTCCAGCCTGTATTTCACTGCCTGACCTGTGATTTCGATTGGGCCATTGATTTGTGTCTCTGCGGACCGGTTTCTCCTGACGTCGACTTTAATCAGCTGATGACTCCTATCATTACTCACGAGTTGGTTTGTCCTGGCGAAAGGATTATGGCTGTGGCATTGATGCATGGACTACTTGGTCCCTGGAATTTACTGGCGGCAGCACAGTCTTTCTTGGAACAGAGCTTTCTTGAAAACCCACCGGGCTGTCCTCTGATGGTGATAGAGGATCCGGTGCTGGGAGAGCACGTATGTTCTTTTCCGCTCTTAAATTGGATGGCTGAACTGTTTTCGGATGAAGACGGTGACTTCCTATTGGAGGCTGTTGCAGCTTATTTTGCATACACAGTTATGTCATAGACCTTTTTCATGTTTGATATGCTGAGTACTAGCATTTCATTGACAATTCATTGACTTATTTGTCAAGTTTTTATTATTTACCTTGCCTATTGGCTTAAGACTCGATAAAGTACTTGGCTGTTTTATTTTTCTTTAGCATTAAATTTTCCTAGTTTTTAATGCTTTACCTTGCGGACCGTCCACATATAAACTTGCAATCTGCTCTCATGAGATGGCACTTCTATTATCTTATTCAGTTCGTTTCCGGATCATGAGGAGGTGTCATCTAGGTCCTGGATATCTTTACACCGTGTTAAGTTAGCATGGGCTCATTACCGGTTTAAACGCCATTTTTCCTTTTTTGCAACTTCTGCACACGACACTTAGTTGTTGCTTTAGCTTTCCACCTAGTAGTTCATCGTGGTTTACATGAGAATAATATGTTATTGGTCTACTATCTGCTTTACTTGTTAAACTATATCTGTACAGCGAGTGCTAAAGTTTCAAGAACAACACGATACAGAATTGTTATGAGGTCTGATCTCCACGACTTCATACTCATAACATAAGTGCAACTTCTGCCAATTCTGGGCATGAGGCGGGTTTTATATTGCTTTGCCGAACACACATACACAACAGTTGATGCGGTTCACATGAAGAGAGAGCTGGTGTATGCTGATGTGATTCCTTCAAATCTAAGACACTAAAGTATGGGCACGCCCTAAACCAACACAAAGAGACCTTCTTAGCAAATAATATAATATGTGTATTAGGGAGGGTGAGATATAAGCAGCCGCGGGCCGTGGAGGGAGTTACGATGGGGCAGGGAGGCGGGGAGGGGGAGAAGCAGGGTGGAGCCCTCTCTACCTTGCCCCTCCCCCTCCCCGCCTCCCTGCCCCACCGTAACTCCCTCCACGGCCCGCGGCTGCTTATAAGTGTTGCTAACTCTTATTCATTTACAGCATGTTAACATACTGTCACCATTCGCTTTTTATGTACTAGTAACTATGCTGGTAATTTTGCTACTGATAATATGTGTACTTGTATTCTCCACCCTGCTTCTCCCCCTCCCCGCCTCCCTGCCTCACCGTAACTCCCTCCACGGCCCGCGGCTGCTTATAAGTGTTGCTAACTCTTATTCATTTACAGCATGTTAACATACTATCACCATTCACTTTTTATGTACTAGTAACTATGCTGGTAATTTTGCTACTGATAATATGTGTACTTTTATTATCTAAGGTACTACGCCTGAGAAGACGGCATTAGTAAATAAACATTTCAAATACACATCTGTTCTTCTTAACTCCATGTTCTGGTTTCTAAGAAATCTATAACGACCGACTGTTCATGAGTTCCACGTATCCTGAGGTACTATAAGTTCATATTCTGGATTGTCTAAACATTGAGAGTTTGTTATATCCAATGTGACACTGTACCTAGCTTGCTAAGGAGTTTTTGATTACTAACGTGAGTTTTGGGACACCCTAATTCGCCGAGGTTCCAATCCTCTGTCCACAGTTCTGTGTGAGAACAGAAACCCTGCGACAGGGGCACCCCCGACCCTTGCTGGAGCTTCATCACACTTGCGATACAACTCCAGCAATGCATTCGCCGAGGTTCCAATCCTCTGTCCACAGTTCTGTGTGAGAACAGAAACCCTGCGACAGGGGCACCCCCGACCCTTGCTGGAGCTTCATCACACTTGCGATACAACTCCAGCAATGCGCCACCTTTACGGCACAGATACATCACGCATCTGTGCTGTTTTTGCCCCATGATGCGCCGCATTGTAAATGCAGCACACCATAGGTGACGGAACAGCGGCACAAAATGACTAACACATCCCTGGTGATGCGCCAGTCATCATAAATGTATCCCTATGCTTCTTATCTTGTTAGAGATGAACCGCCATATGTATCATCAAAGTTATTTGCATTTCCTAAATAGCGAACTTTAAGGAATAAATAGCGATTCTTTACCATTCCTAGTTTGCGATGAGCTATTTGCTAATTAGCCGAATGTAGCCCAATGAAGCCCAATGTAGCCCAATGTAGCCCAAAGATGGCCGCCAGACACACAAAAAAACAAATGTAGCCCAAATATCAGCCAGATGTAGCCCAACTATAGCCCAGTGACAGAATGACCAATCAGCTTCGCAAACCTCCGTTACGCGAAGCGGAGCGCTGTTACAGATATATATCTTTTTTTGAACGTTAATTTCTCAAAATCCACTGGAGCACATATATTGAGACCTAGCAAAGGCACATCGGGCTACCAGTCCCTAATATTTTGCCAGGTTTCGTGCAAATCCATTCAGCCGTTCAATTATTATTATTATTTTTTTTTTTTGCCCCGCGGGGCCCTTTTAAAACCTCCACATCAAACCTAGGGGGTCAGCGAGGATCTACTATGCCCCCTTATAGTTATTTCCCCCTTTGTTTTGACCTCCTCTTGTCTCTCGATCCTACCGAGAGACAAGATGGCGGCCGCTACGGACTGTTTGGAATGTTGACAGACGCCGGAGAACCAATCAGCTTCGCTTCACAAAGCTCCGTTGCGCGAAAAGTCCGCGAACCAGTGCGCTGCCCGGTCCGCTGTTACAGATATATATCTTTTTTTAAACGTTAATTTCTCAAAATCCACTGGAGCACATATATTGAGACCTACAAAAGGCACATCGGGCTACCAGTCCCTACAATTTTGCCAAGTTTCGTGCAAATCCATTCAGCCGTTCGGGCTAAAAGTGAGGCCAACCGCCCTATGGAAAACTCAATGTTAAAAACACGTTTTGGGACCCCCCTTTTTTCTCGGCCCCCACTGGACGAACCCCCCCCAAATTTTCAAGGGCTGCTCAGAAACAAAATGTGCCATTTTCCTGAAAATTTCAGCCAATTCCGTCCACAAACGCCAAAGTTATTAGACATAGAATTTTCAAAAAACCCATAGAGAAAAAATCCTAACTATATATACCTACTGGCGACCGCCAGTAGGTAATATACATATATATATATATATATATATGTGGACAGGCCCCGGAGGATGGGGTCCCCAGGGTAGAAATCGACCTCAGGGAGGGGGGCCTTGTGGCCCCTTCCCGTTTTTTTCACCAGCAATTAAAAATAGGGGCAGGTCCTGGGGGGTGGGGTCCCCAGGGCCACAGAAAAGGGAAAATAGGGGGGGCACACAACCCCCCCTTCTGAAACTCAAAACAAAAAAAATAGTGCATCTCCCCGGAGGCCCCCCTCCCTGCAGCACTCTGCAAACACGCCCCCTGGCATGTTGTAAGATGGGGAACTAATTCCCCTTCAATACTGAGGGCCAAGTAGCCCACCAGGTACCTCCAGTATGAGCCAGGGAGTTGCACTGCAGAAAGGTGGTCCAAGGCCACGCCCCTTTTTACACCACTCTGCAACGCAGCTCTATGACACTTACTGGAGGTACCTGGTGGGCTAGTTGGCCTCCAGGCACCCTCAGCATTGAAGGGGAAATTCCCCAACTTAAAACACGCATGGGGCTACCCCTGCTGTCCTCAAACAGAGGCCAAGCCCCTGATGATGGGATCCCTGGGGTAAAAAATGTCCCATGTAAGGGGGCCGCGCAGGCCCCCATACCCATTTAAGTAAATTAATAAAGGATTACCATGCCCCGGGGATAGGGACACTCAGGGCTATATCAGCCTTAATAGTGGGGCTATGCAGTCCCCCTCTAAAATGTTTTTTTTTTTAAATACAGGGCAGGCCCTCTTTTCATTTTATTTTTAAAAATGGCTGATGCCCCAGGGGATGGGGGTCCCTGCTGCCCAAAAGGGTCAAGAGAATGGGACCACGAAGCTCCACTTTCTAAAATAAAAAAAGAAACCAGCAACTTGCTGGAGGCCCCGACTCCCCTCTGCACTACACTTTTGGGGGATGAGGTCCCATTCACTGATGATGGTCCTTGAGGACCAACTAGCCCACCAGGTACCTCCAGTAAGCCAAAAACAGTGGGATTGCTGAGAGGTGGTCTGAGGCCACGACACTTTTTACAACACTCTGTAAACGTGCCTCTTGCCACACTGCTGGTGGGGCAATGAGGTCCCCTTGTGTCCTGAGGACTTAAGGACTAAAGTGGACTTCATCCTCCAAGCAGCAGTGCGCCAGGAGGTGCATTTGCAGAGTGGTGCTAAAAGGGGGCATGGCCTCTGGCCATGTCTCAGCAATTCAGCTGTGTGGGGTAACAGTAGGTAACAGGAGGGCTAGTTGGTCCATAGGGACCCTCAAGAGGCAAAAGGGCTTAATCCCCAAACCAAGAGCTCGCCAGGAGGATTGTTTACAGAGTGGTGGAGAAAGGGTACGTGGCCTGTTTCCACCTCTCAGCAATCCCACTGAGTGGGGCTTATTGGAGGTGACAGGTAGGCTAGCTGGCCCCTAAGGATCCCCAGCAGTGAAGAGGATTTCAATCCCCATCCAAGAGCATGCCAGGGAGCGTGTTTGCAGAGTGGTGGGCAAAAGTGGTGTGGCCTGCTATGAGAACTTAGCAATGCTGCTGTGTGGGACATACTGGATGTAATAGGATGGGGTAGTTGGCCCACACGGACATCCTTGGAAGCCAACTACCCCTCCTGTTACCTCCAGTAAGTCCCACTCAGCGGGATTGCAAAGAGTTCTTCGGAGGGCATGCCCCTCTTTCTCCACCACTCTGCAAACATGCCTCCTGGCACACTACTGGTTGGGGGATGAAGTACAATTTACTCCTGAGGGACATTGGGGGCCAAGAAGCCCTCCTGTTACCTCCTGTAAGACCTAGGCAGCGGAATTCCTGAGCGCTGGTTGGAGGCCCAGCCCCTTTTCTCCACCACACTGCAAAAGCGACCACTAGTTAAACAAGCATTTGAAATGCAGTAGGTCTCACATTTGTGAGAGCTAGAGATATTGGGTTTGTAAATGTAAAAGTTTTTTAGTAATGATTTTTTGATTGGAGTGGATGTACTTTGTGTGTAGTGGAATTATGTGGTATGTTGTGCAATGAAATTATGTGGATAGAAAGTATGTGGTACTTAGTATATAGGAATTATATAGAGTGGGATAATGTGTAATTGAGATTAATTATGTGGTATGGTAGTCTCAGGTTTAGTCTTCCTTGTTTTCATTGAAACTAAACGATAAACTCAAAAGGACCCAAAAAAAGAAGCAACCACAGAGGAGCACTCCTGGACCTAGTCAGAGGTATGAGGAGGGCCATTGGAATTATGTGACTGTTCTGCCGCGCTGATTTACACATAATTATACATAGGCTTTCCTGTTTTCAGTTTCTATTTTTGGTAACTTCTGGTGGTGTTTTTTCATTCTTTTCAAGTGATTGTAATACCTTAAAAAAACAGTGCTTATCAGTGGTTACACAATTTTACACCATTAAAAAACAACAGAAACAGTGTTTTTTGAGTGGTAATTGAACTTTTGGCTTTAATTATTGCTTGCTTTCTGCACCGACAGTGCATGGTATATAAACAGTGTATAAACAGTGTAAATGAGGTCCAAATACATTTTTACAATTCAAACTTATCGCTGTACACCATCCAATACTTCTTCAGTAAGTCTTTGGTCATGCACGCTTGCTCTTAGCTTCAGATGTAAACTTTTATCTGTGAAAAGGCCCTCTTAATATTGGCACTTGAGACAGGCAACGCCAAAATAGCCTGTATACAATTTGCTAACTCTGGTCTCTGATATAGCTTTCCATGCTAATACTGGTGCACCTGAAGATTGTGATTCGCTCAGACACGATCTGCAACATATGTGTTGAACTGGGTGCATATGCCCTCAGAGTTATTGAAGCAGTCTAAAATGAGGCAGCACTTTTGACACTCCGGGGAAAGCTTCCCTTTTAAGGAAGGGATATATAACTTGTGCAGAGTAGCACAGTGAGGCCTTATTGACTTCAAATGCCATGGTTGGTGAAGGGCTATTTCTCATACATTGTAAAATAAATGTTCCTGAATTGCTCCTCAATATTTCTTTGCTTACCAAGTGGCAAGCACTCTAACGTGGAATATGTTGCAGCGCCAAAGTCGCTAAAAGTGTCACCCAGCCTACTCTCAAAGAGATATTTCACATCTACACCAATTATACTGAACACTTGGTAGACAAAGGTGTTTTCAAACTTCAGTTGTTTTCTTATGTCCTCTACAGCTGTCATTCTTTCCTGTAAAAATCTAAGAATGCAGTAGAGTGCACTTTTTTCAAATCATTATTAATATGTGACCAAAGATCCCCACATTTCTTCACATATCATCACTCAGCAAAAGTTCTGTAAATGTTTGTCACATGGATAATATAGCATTCATGGCCTCTAGGAATGAGAACTACCAACTAAGTGACACAGTTGGGATGACTCTTTCGTTGATGCCACACAAAGCACAACATGAGAATTATTTGTGTTTTTGTTTCTGTGCATAACAAAACAGTGCACCAGAATAGACTAAAAAGTCAATAGAATTCTTCATTACCTCAGTAGATTTTAAAGATGCTTTCCACATACCTTCTAAGAAGTGACAATTATCTCTTACAGGGAAGCACTTCAGCTCAGGTATCAATTTTGACACAACTTTTTCATATACGTAGCTGAATCACAGCAAATACAAACAAAATCACTCCAATCTATGTTGAACTTGGTAAAACTTTTTGCAGCAGCATTCCAAGTGACACTACGTTCCCAGTTTTCCAAACGTCTGGTGTTGTATTTTCACCTGTATCCCAGATGCTTTGTGACTGCACTCTTTTCACATATAACTGTCACTAAATCCTGCGTTGCATTTTTAAAGCCTGGGGTGTTGGCAATTAACCAATATCAATACTGACTCATTAGTAAAGTGGGCTAATGTATCAAGGGATTTTTACCCATTGTGGGTAAATTTAATGGCACATATTGGGAAAGATTAGTATGAAATCTATATTTTTGTTATCAGTTATAGACTCAAACGTAGCGAAAAAAATCAAAAATAATTTTGATATTTCCTCATTCTTTACAGTTTATAAAATAAATAAAAGACATGCTTCTGCCCCTGTATATTTGGACCACAGCCACAAAACTGAAAAAAGGAAGAAGAAACACTATTTTAGTGACATCCCTACGCAACAAAACTCAAGCAGAATAATGTTAGCCCAGTCTTTCTTACTGCTACGTTACATAACAAAGTTACATTGTACTGGCCCCTTCAGGAAGAAATTAAAATTACTCTTTCACTATCCTTTTCCTTTCTTTGAATGGCATTTAGTTTCTGGTTGTGCAGGTTGTTTTTCAGTGTTTATATGTTTACACTGGGGAGGCCTATTTCCCTTCCGGTGGGGTTTTATCCGTTATTATTGGGTTAAACATGAAACCGAGCAGCCTAATTACACATTTACCGCATTTGCCACATAATGCACCGTCTGCCAGATAATCTGCAGATTTGAACAAAAAACACTTGTTTCTAGCTGAAATGGCTAAACTGTTTCCAAAAATGCACCAACACATGCTACGGCATGGTGGAAGGCCGTTTGCAAAGCTGGAATGGTCAATCGTTACTTATTGCTACATGTGGGTGTTAAGTTGGTACTAATGGTGAGGAAACCTCTCTTCCTTGTTTATGTACCTCTCGTGCCACTTTCTGCACATCTGTTGCTTCTTTCTGTACTTCCCTTGCCTCTTTCCACACTTCTCTTGCCTCTTTCTGCAACTCGCTTGCTTCTTTCTGCACTTCACTTGCTTATTTCTGCACCTCTCTTACTTCTTTCAGCATATCTCTTGCCTCTTTCTGTACCTCTCTTGCTTGCTTCTGCACTTCTCTTGCTTCTTTCTATACCTCTCTTGCTTCTTTCTGTACCCCTCTTACCTCTTTCGACACCCATCTTCCCTCTTTCTGCACCTCTGTTGCCTGTTTCTACACCTCTCTTGCCTCTTTCTGTACCTCTTGTCTCTTTCTGTACCTCTCTGGCCTCTTTCTACACTTCTCTTGCCTCTTTCTGCACCTCTCTTGCTTCTTTCTGGACTTCACTTGCTTCTTTCTGCACATCTCTTGCTTCTTTCTGCACCCTATCTTGCTGCTTTCTGCACCTCTCTTGCTACTTCCTGCACCCGTCTTCCCTCTTTCTGCACCTCTGTTGCCTATTTCTGTACCTCTCTTGTTTCTTTCTGAACTTCTCTAGCCTCTTATTACATTTCTGTTGCTTCTTTCTGCACTTCTTTTGCCTCTTTCTGCACCTCTCTTGCCTCTTTCTGCACCCCTCTTTCCTCTTTCTGCATCCCTCTTCTCCCTTTCTATACCTCTCTTGCCTCTTTCTGCACCACTGTTCCCTTTTCTGCACCTCTCTTGCCTGTTTATGCACCTCCCTTACCTCTTTCTCCAGTTCTCCTGCCTCTTTATGCACCTCTGTGGCGTCTTTCTGCACTTTCTTTGGTACTTCGGTATCAATCTCTCAGCACCTCTGTTGGTTCTTTCTGTACTTCTCTTACTTCTGTCTGTACATCTCTTTCTTCTTTTTGCACCCCTTTTGCCTCTTTCTGCACCTCTGTTGTTTCGTTCTATACTTCTCTTGGGTCTTTCTGCACATCTCTTGCCTCTTCCTGCAACCCACCTACCTCTTACTGCACCCCTCTTCCCCCTTTCTGCACCTCTGTTGTCTCTTTCTGCACATCCCCTGCCTATTTCTGCACTTCTCTTGCTTCCTTCTGCAGCCCTCTTACCTCATTCTGCACATCTGTTGCCTCTTCCTGTACTTCTCTTGCTTCTTTCTGCACCTCTCTTGCTTCTTTGTACATCCCTCTTTCCTCTGTTTGCACTCCTCTTCCTTCTTTCTGCACTACTCTTGCCTCTTTCTGTACCTCTCTTGCCTCTTCTTGCACCTCACTTGCCTCTTTATGTACTTCTCTTCCTTCTTTTTGTACTTCTTTTGCTTCTTTCTGCACTTCTCCTGCTTCTTTTTACGCCTCTCGTCCTCTTTCTTCCTCTTTCTGTCTTTTCTTACCTTTTTCTGCATCTATGTTGCCTCTTTCTGCATTTATCTTGCCTCTTTCTGCAACTCTGTTGGTTCTTTCTGTATATTTCTTGCTTCTTTCTGTACATCTTTTGCTACTTTCTGCACCCCTCTTGCTTCTTTCTGCACCCCATCTTCCTGCTTTCTACACCCTTCCTGCTGCACCCCTGTTCCATCTCTCTACACCTCTCTTGCCTGTTTATGGACCTCTCTTGCCTCTTTCTGGAGTTCTCTTGCCTGTTTCTGTACCTCTGTTGCTTGTTGCTGGAGTTCTCTTGCCTCTTTCTGCACTTCTCTTGCGTTGTTCTGCATCTCTCTTGCTTCTTTTTACACCCCTCTTGCCTCTGTCTGCCCTCCTCTTCCCTCTTTCTGTACCTCTCTTGCCTCTTTCTGCACCCCTGTTCCCTCATTCTGCATCTATCGTCTCTCTTTATGTACCTTTATTGCCTATTTCTGCACTTCTTTTGCCTCTTCCTGCAACTCACTTGCCTCTTCTGCACTTCTCTTGCTTCTTTCTGCACTTCTCTTGCCTTTTTATGTACCTCTCTTGCATCTTTCTGGACTTCAGTTGTCTCTTTCTGCACCTCTATTGCTTCTTTGTGCACCCCTCTTGTTTCTTTCTGCATTCCTTTTCCCTCTTTCTACACCTCTCTTACCTGTTTCTGTACCGCTCTTGCCTCTTTCTGTATTTCTGTTGCCTGTTTCTGCACCTCTCCTGCCTTTTTCTATACCTCTGTTGCCTCTTTCTGCACCCCTCTTGCTTCTTTCTGTACCCTTTTGCCTATGTCTGTATCCCTTTTACCTCTTTCTGTAACTCACTTGCCTCTTTAGCACCCCTGTTCACTATTTCTGCATCCCTCTTGCCTGTTTCTGTACCTCTACTGCCTCTTTCTGCAGTTATCTTTCCTCTTTCTGCATCTTTGTTGCTTCTTTCTGCATTTCTCTTGCCTCTTTTTGCACCTCTTTTGGTTCTTTCTGTTTTTCTCTTGCTTCTTTCTGCATCCCTCTTGCTTTTTCCGCACCCCTTTGCTACTTTCTGCAACCATCTTCCTTCTTTCTGCACTTCTTTTGCCTCTTTCTGCACTCCTGTTTCTTCTTTCTGCACCTCTCTTGCCTGTTTCTACACCTCACTTTTCTCTGTATGTACTTCTCTTGCTTCTTTCTGTACTTCTCTTGCATCTTTCTGTACTTCTTTTGCTTCTTTCTATCCCTTTCTTCTTCTGTCTTCCTCTTTCTTCCTTTTTCTGCACCTTTATTGCTTCTTTCTGCAGTCCTCTTGCTTCTTTCTCAGCCTTTCTTATTTATTTATTTGTTTATATAGCGCTAAAATTGACCCCCAAAGGGGTATCTCTGCGCTTAAGCAGACTATGAGGAGAGGCAGAGGTCCCTGGCACGCTTAGCAAGTACAGAACAGGAAGGTTTTAAGCAGTTTCCTGAATTTTATATGTTCTGATGTTCTGAGCACTGTCTAAGAGAGAGGGGAGCTCCTTCCAGAGACGCGGGCCAAGATAGGAGAGAGCCTTTCCTCCTAATATTGCCCTTCTTATACTGGGTACTTCCAGAAGATGTTTACCAGTAGAGCGGAGAGGTTTCAAGGAGGTATAGGGTATAAATTTCTCCGCCAGATAGGAAGGGCCCAGGTTCTGGAGCGCTTTATGGATGACGCAACATGTTTTAAACTTGATCCATTGGTGGGTGGGAAGCCAAAGGAGCTTTACAATCAGGGGATGGGAAAGTTTCCTGGCTGGCGCATTCTTAATCAGCCGTGCAGCTGTATTTTGGACTACTTGCAGTCTTCTTCTTCTTCCTGTAACTCTCTTGCTTCTTTCTGCACCTCGCTTACCTCTTTCTGTACCTCTATTGCCTCTTTCTCCATCTCTGTTGGCTCTTTTTGTACCTTTCTTGCTTCTTTCTGCCTCCATTTGCCTCTTTCTGTACCCCTCTTTCCTCTATCTGCACCTCACTTGCCTCTTTCAGCACCCCGTTCCCTCTTTCTGCCACTCTCTTGCCTGTTTCGATACCTCTCTTGCCTCTTTCTGCAGTTCTATTGCCTCTTTTTGCATCTATATTGCTTCTTTCTGCATTTCTCTTGCCTCTTTCTGCACCTCCGTTGGTTCTTTCTGTACTTCTCTTGCTTCTTTTTGTACGTCTCTTACTTCTTTTGACACCACTCTTCCTGCTTCCTGCACCCTTCTTGCTGCACCCCTGTTTCATCTCTCTGCACCTCTCTTGACTGTTTCTGTACGTCTCCTTCCTCTTTCTGGAGTTCTCTTGCATGTTTATGCACCTCTGTAGCTTGTTTCTGGAGTACTCTTACCACTTTCTACACCTCTGTTGCTTCTTTATACATTTCTCTTGCCTGTTCATGCACCACTCATGCCTCTTTCTGTACTTCTTTTTTCTTCTTATGCACCTCTCTTAGCTGTTTCTGCACCTCTCTTGCCTATTTCTACCTATTTCTACACCTCTTTTGCTTCTTTTCTGTACCTCTCTTGCTTGTTTAAGCACTCCTCATGCCTCTTTCTGTACCCCTCTTACCTCTTTCTGCACATCTCTTGCCTCTTTCTGCATCCCTGTTCCTTCTTTCTGCACCTCTCTTGCCTGCTCCTGCAACTCTCTTGCCTCTTTCTGCAGTTCCCTTGCCTCTTTCTGCACCTCTGTTGCTTATTTCTGCATTTCTCTTGCCTCTTTCTGCACCCCTCATGCCTCTTTCTGCACATCTGTTGTTTCTTTCTTTACTTCTCTTGCTTCTTTCTGCACCTCTCTTGCTTCTTTCTGCACCCCTCTTGCCTCTTTCGGCACCCCTCTTCCCTCTTTTTGTACCTCTATTGCCATTTTCTGCACACCTGTTCCCTCTTCCTGTACTTTTCTGGTCTGTTTCTGCACCTATCCTGCCTCTTTCTGTAGTTCTCTTGCCTCTTTCGGCGCATCTGTTGGTGCTTTCTGCACCATACTTGCTTCTTTCTGGTCCCCCTTCCTTCTTTTTGCACCTCTTGTGTACCTTTCTGTACTCCTCTTGCATCTCGAGAGAGCGCTAGAGTGCGTCGAGAACGCCAGAACCAGAATCCAGCCAGAACGCCAGATCAAACGGGGTGAACGGACCTCAGTCACCGCCGCTGCCGCTGCCGTGTCAGCTAGGGGGGCTGCCTGTTTGCCTGTCTGCCTTCCCCGCCCTGTCTTGTCTGCTCGCCTGCTTGCCGCGGCGTGTGCAGCGCTGTTGTGGTTTCGTGCAGCTCTGTGGTCGGGCTGAGCTCGGCTACTCGTTTGTAGGCAAGAACCGGATCCGGGTCCGGACTGACCAGAGCGGCAGTGGGGAGCTGAGCGCGGGTGTGAGCGCGGTACGGAGCGCTGTGAAACAACACCACCGGCAACCCAACATATGCGAAAGAGGCAGCGGGAGGAGGAGGACGGCGGAATTATCCATCTGATGCACACGAGTCACGACGGGAAACGCCAGAGCGCCTTCACCACCGAGAGCGAGACGGACGCTGTGGACGCCGCTGCCATTCCTGCCTGCCATACCCCACGCGCCCTATCCGCACCCCACCCGCGACGCCCATCAAGAGCTTGGAGCCACGGGAACTCGGCACCACGGATTTGCGGTTTTGCGGACTTGCCGGAGCGTGAGGGGTCAGTCAGTTTGAATTCACCCCAACCTGCCTGTCTGCCGGTCCGTCCGCCTGCGATTGGACCAACGCCCAACGTTGCCGGCTCTGGAACAGCAACCTGCGAGCAGGTAGGAGCAGGGCCTGGCGGGCAGGCGGGCGGACGGGTGTGCATGAGAGCAGGCGTACAGGTCTAGGCATGCAGGTCTAGACACTAGCTCCACCATTTCCGAAGCTACCGCCCCCTGCATACGAAAAAAAGGAGCAAAAAGCAAAGCAAAGCGGAAAGCAAGGAGCCAGGTGCTGTATGGCGGTGTGAGCGCTGCTACAAGTCCCCACAAGCGCTGAGATAACAACACCGCCATCGCCAAAAGCCCGTCACCTGGCACCTCGGACACTCTGGCCCCCCTCACCGCCCCCTCCGCTGACGTGTTGCTGGCAGGTGTGAGCGCTGCACTCCGAGCCCCGAGCACTGCGACAACAACACCGCCACAACACCGCCTCAGCTAATTTTGCTGGTCCTCCGAGTACCTTGGTAACTAGGAGCCCCGGCCTCAACAAGCCTGGCGAATTGCAGAACGAATTGCAGAACCGAGCCCCGGCCTCATCTTCGGGGGAGCAAGGAGCAAGTGCTGGTGCAGGAACCGGAGGGCAAGAGATAAGCGGGCTTGGGCACCATTGCGCCTACATCAAGGCCACAAGACAGCAAAAGCCGCAAGCTAGCAGGGCAACAAGCCTCAGCTGCAGACTGGGGGGGAGAGCACACGCAGTGCAAGCAAAGAAAAACTTCCAACACTTGGCTAGCCCTAACGGGTTAGAGTCAGGGATAGCGAAGCAGTGGGCTGCGATGCAGCGGTAGGGGGTACTTCACCCGCCCCACACGGCGTTTCCTCCCTTATTGGAGATCACGCCATCCTCGGCCGCCCACACCCCCCCGCTCCACACCATCGCAGCGACTCCTGCGAAACTTTGCACCATCGCAGCAACCACTTTGCAACAGGAAAAAAGCAACAGTGAAAACAGGGAAAAATAATGAGGACTAGAAATTCGTCCATACTGCAGGCACAGGAAAAACCTCGTCCCCACAGAACAGCCAGGAGACGGAAAGCAAAACTCTTCTACCCCCCGGGTGTGGGTGGCTTCTACCACGGGCCTGGGCTATCGGAGGGAGGAGTCCCGGGATCACCTGGTGCTACCGGTGCAACGCCAACGTCCCCAGTTTTACCAACTGCGTTCCCAGCACTGACATCTTCACAAGTAGGGCAAGATGGGAGGTGTTATAATCCAGTTAACTTAACTCCCCGTCCCGGGGCAAACGTCTCCCTAGGAAACAGAGACATAAGAAGCTTCTTATACCCCCTGGCAACAAGCTCAGCTGTACCAACTAGACCTTCAAGCTGCACACTGCCCAATAAAGCCCCAGAGGACGGCTTATTCCCCAGTCCCACCACCACACGGGCTCCAGGATTACCCCTATCACCAATAATAACCACGCTACAGGGCGGAATATCCCTCAAGCCAGAGGCTCCGGACAGGGTCGCATCCAGACCCGACTTCACTAGACTAACAACTCCTATTTATCAATCACCGGAAGATCCTCATTTGAACTCAATCCTAAATGGGGCCCTCACGGCTGACATATTGATCAGCACATGCAGCGAAACCCCGGCAACAGGGGAGCACATGCTTGACGCATCTAGTCACACACACGAAATCTATGAAGGAGGAGAAACTACAGAAATACTGGCCCGGCACCCCCCACCTTCGAATTTGACGCACCAGAGCCTCCGGGTACAAGACAAAACGGCCCTGCTACCATCATCAATGAGTAGAAGCTTGGATAGGGGGGAGAGCCCCCCAGTGATTACAGATCATTTAACACTGATCAACGTGACACTCATTTCTATGAGAGGAGCGGCAATAATGCACGCCGACAAGCTCGATGCACAGATAAACATACTACAAACAGTCGCAATCTTAATTTCTGGAATCGACTGTAAACTGGACCATCTGAATTCCCTGATCCGCAGAGCACAGGACAGCACACACTTCAAGCCTGAGTCATGTAGTTGCAGTCCAATCTTGAACAATTTAGGAAAACTCCCACACATCATGACCACATTAATTGAGGACCTCAAGAAGAAGCCAGCAAGACCAAGGATTCGATCTCACAGGCCCCAGACCCCCACCCTCCAAAAATAGAAGGTTTAAGAAACTCACCAAACCATTCTATACAAACTAATAAAGAAGATAAAACTGCCTGGGAGGCTCCACCATCCATGCCCAGCACAAGCAGGTCAGACGCCATCACGATCAAAACAAAAAACCACGAGCCCCAGCATATTACCACACCAACCAGCCCAGACCTCCATAGCCTATCCAGGAAAAATAAGATTTTTTTTTTTAAAAAGTCAACAAGGCGAATAAAAACAAATCTCTCGCTCCCAGATCCCTCCGGGAATGGCTACAGCCTGAGAATGAGACGCCCACCCACATTGTGAACCAGGAAACAACCAAATTGGGAGCAACCGTCAAAATACCAGAAACGATCGAGCCAAACGTCGAAGTTACTCACTCTACCAACACAGCAATAACCTTACTCGCAACCCACCAGCCAGTTTTAACAGCATCACACACAAATCAAGCAATGGTCCCACACGGACAAAGCTCCGCGGAAGCAATTCAAGCAAACTCAAACAGACACGACCCTCAGGTCGCCGCTTTATCAGCGCTTACGACGGGCCACGCGCCTCAAGCGCCTTTGATTGCCACAGACCTCAGGGAAATTGAACACCCGCCACGTACCATCAGCGCTCCCAGCTTGTAACAGATGGAGGTCCACCGGCGGTCATTGGGGCCATTGGGGTTAAACAGGCATGCAAACGACCATCCACCTGACACAGCACTGCTACCACAAACAGGCGGCCAGGTGGCGGACTCAGGCTGCCGAATAAACCAACCCCAACCCCAGGATCGGAAAATAACGTTGTACCCCAACTATGTCTCCCAGGGGACGTGGGACATTCTCAACCGCATTAATCTTCTAACACTTTTTGCAAACATCCCAGGGTTGGAGGGAATAAAAAATACAGACATTGAAACCATCTCCTTCCTCCCACCAGATGCAGAGGAGAAAAACGAACCCACGGAGCTAACCTTCGTGAGCTCGCACATGGCCGAGGCTCTGAAAAGCCAGCACAAGTTATTGGAAAGCTGGGGCATAAAAATAAAACCTAAGCGCGCACAAAAATACCCCCTCATCTTAAAAACTCACACCGCGCATCTCCAGATGGGAAACACAGATCAGCGAATTGGAGGGAACTCACGCCCGCATGCCTATCCCACGGACGCGCCACACATGGCGCCCATCCTCCAGGGGTCCAAAGGTGCCACAAACACTGGTCCAACCATCAGCACCCCAATTAAAATAACAACTAATCCGAAACAGGGCACACGCACATGCGCTACTCTAGGATGCACGAGCAAAGACTGGCCCTGGCTGCCGCTAGTACTAAATTCGAGATCCTAACACAGCCACGATGTCTCGGGCCAACCCCACTGCAGCACGACCATTGCCCAACAAAAGCCTCCAGACAGGGACCGCCCCCGGATCGCCTGAAAATTACGACTTGGAATGTCGCAGGCCTCAGGAGGCTGCTTCTTAATAAAAACGCTGTGACATTCATGGAGGAGGCAGATATCATCTGCATACAAGAATCCTGCCAGCTCCACCCGCTTTCATTAAGAGGATACGCAGAATATGGAAAACCTGCAAAAAAGCTTAACATATTCGGAAGACCGTCGGGGGGATATGTGTTTACATAAAGCATTCACTCAACCTGGAATTCGCGGTAATTCCCAATCTCCCGGACAACCTCCAGGCGGGCATCCTGAAAGGCCGCCGCCTGACAAATGGAAACTTTGCATTTTTATTAATCAAGCTCTACCACAATCCACATGGGCCCATATCCAACTTGGCCATGCTGACAACCCACTTAGAGTCCTTAATGCTCCAATTCCCGGCCTTGCAATGCATCATTCTTGGCGACTTCAATATCCGTAACATAGGGATATTAACCACACGACGACATCTGCCCGGGGCCACCATTGCTCTGAATGATCTATTAAAAACTTATAAGCTGGCGACAGCGCATTCGGTCCTCCTAAAGAGCAGCCCAGGGTCCTTCGTCAGTCCTACATACAACAACCAAACAATGATCGACTACATCATCCTAAGTGAAAAACTGCAACCTCTTATGTCAAACTTCACAGTTCATCCGCGCAGCGATAGCAACCACACTGCCTTAACCATCACATTGAATCTTATAACAGACACTCGCCATAGGCTTGAATACATCGGAGCATCTAACGGCGAAGAACTGACAAAGTTGCCCAGAAGAATCAAATGGGTACAGACCTCAATCACAACTTTTAATAATTGGGCAAACCAGTGGCCAGGCTGGCCACTGAGTGAACTTAAAAATGGTGCAATAGCTGCCTGGAATGCCATCACAGGGACCCTGGCTGCGATCCTTCGCGGAACCTCAAACAGCACATCTAATAGGGACTCCCCACCTACATATGGATACCAGGCGGAAATCAAAATTAGCGCCAAACAACTGAACAAGAAACGCAAACTTTTCCGCAAAAATGACACAAGCCCAATGAAGAAACAACTTCAAGAGGCCAGCAAAAGTCACTCCAAGAAGGTTTGGGAGGCAAAACGAGACTATTGCGAAGCACAATGGCTGAAAATCTTTGATTTGCTGAGCCCAGGAAAATTGCAGGAGTTTTGGCACTACTTAGGCACCCTGGGACGAGGCAAAAAAGACAGAGAAAACTCCCTCGAGGCTCCCATCTGGGTCGCCCACGTAAAAGCCCTTTACATCGAAAACGGCCCTGTTACCAAGCAAAATGAAACATCTATCGTTGGAGCTGACTTAGACCCAACCACCGAGATGACTGCCCCGCCGGGAAAATTGTTAGTGTCCAAAATTCTAAAAAATATCAGACAAAATGGTGCCCCGGGCCCCAACTGCCTTCCTGGACACTTATTCAAGGCAAACATCGACTTCTGGTCCAAAACCCTGACCCACCTGTACACTGAATGCTGGCTCCTGGGGGATGTCCCAGATTCATGGAGAGGTTCGCTCTTACAGCCAATCCACAAAAAGGGCCCCTAATCTGAACCATCAAATTATCGCCTGATTGCCCTTCTGGACATCAAGGGAAAAGCTTACGCCAGTGCCATCTTGAGGGACCTTACAGACTGGATGAACGCAGAAGGTCTCCTCCCATTCTGCCAAACCGGATTTAGACAAGGGTCCGCCACAGTCGATAACATCACTGCACTTTCTTATCTGGTTCACCATGCGCGGACACGCAAAAGCCCCCCCTTATTCGCCTGCTTTATTGACTATTCAGCCGCGTTCGACGGGGTAGATCGTGCAATACTGTGGAGAAAGCTGGCCCAATGGAATATTAATCCATCCCTGTTGAGGGTGATCCAATCCTTGTACCACAAAACGTGGGTGAGAATCAAACTCTCGAGGGACCATGCATCGGCAAAGATCAATACGGACCTAGGTCTAAAACAAGGGTGCGTGCTAGCCCCACTGTTATTTAACTTATACACAGCGGACATGGAGAGAGCCTTGACTGGGGCAGCATTGGTCATCCCTAAGATCGGCGGGACAAAAATTCACTTCATGCAGTACGCCGACGACCTGGTGCTCTTAGCCCACACGAGAATTGGGCTACAAAAGGCGTTAACGGCACTTGCCGTATATAACAACAAAAATAAGCTCGTAGCAAACTCATCCAAGTCCAAAGTCATCATCTTCGGAAAGTACCCAAAGAAAAAATCATTAAAATGGAGGCTCGGCCACCATTTGCTGGAAAGTACTCAGCGGTACACTTACTTGGGCATTTGCTTCCAGGAGTCGGGGCTCTCAAGCGCGCACCTAAAGATCATCCAAGGCAAAGGCAAAACTATAACCTACGCCATTTGCAAGCTGCACGCCTCCTTATATAGCCCGTCCACAACGGCCATCCAACGAGTACTCAAAGCCAAATTAATGCCGGCCCTCAACTACGCTCTACAGGCATTTCCGGGCAAACTAAATAAAGAACTAGAAAAAATTCACTGCAGAGCCTACAAGAGACTATTTCATCTTCCGAGGTGCACCAGAAACACCCTTGTCCGCCTGGAGTTCTCACTCAACCAGCAATACTTGGAAGAGATGGCCGCCCTAAGTAAATACTACTTCCTAACAACGATGGCTAAGGAGAACACACTTAAGGCAGCCCTGAATTGTATCTTCAGAGAACCAGGGAACCCCTGGTCGGCCACTCTCAAGGCGGCGATGGACCATCTTAATCTCGCCATCGAGTTCTGGAATCCCGAATATGTCAGCTACACCGCTATTAAACACTCCATCAAAAAACAAGTGCACGCGCGGTCACGGGAACTGGACCTGGAGTCGCTGGCAAAAAAAGACCTTCATGAGTCCTTGTGCTTACCGCACATCCTGCACAATCCCAAACACCACCTTAAGCAGGCCGTGGGCCGCGCAGCCCTTCATAAGATCCTAGCCTACAGACTTCATCCGCTGCCCCTCAAAGAACTATACGCCTTCGGCACGGTTGGCTCAGGAGTCCGGGAATGTAGGCTCTGTAGGTACAAACGTGAGTCATTGGCCCATCTCCTATTCTGCTGCGCATGGCCCGCAGTCTCTATCTCAGGCCAATTCTAAGACAATCAGGATCCTGCACCGCAAAGGAGGCGACCATCCATCTTTACACCTTGACAACGTAAAGCACATGGCCTCCTTCGGAAAGTTTATTCATCAGACACGATCCTTGCAGATGGCCCCGGAGGGCCTCCCGTTAAAGAGACTTTGCAGACCCATGCCTCAATACGAACCCTACTCATCGTAACCCCAGCCCCCAGGGCGGCACAAACTCCCTTGGGTTTAATTTTTGTAACTTTGTAATTTTGTATTCTGTTTTTAATGTAATGGTTTTGAGTAACCAAACAATAAAGCATTCATTCGTTCATTCATTCATTCATTCATTCATTCATTCATTCATTCTTGCATCTCTGTACTTTTCTTCTTCTTCATTCACCTTTCTTCCTCTTTCTGCACCTTTCCTTCTCTTATGCAGTTGTCTTGCCTTGTTCTGTGGTTCTCTTGATTCTTTCTGAGCCGTTCATTCTCTTTCTGCACCCCTCTTACTTCTTTTGTAGTGAAGACAGGGCCCTGCCGTCACACATTGTTATTTTAGCATACGCTTATTCGAAGTTTAAACACCATTTTGCCACTTTGCTGCTTTTGCACACAACACTATATGTAACTGTTGTTGTAAGTTGGATTGCTTGGTTTTCACGCATGAGAACGGTCTGTTTTTCACACCCCTAGACTTACATCGGGACCTTAGTCTGTACACTGCTTGCAGAAGCCTTCAAGGTCACCATATCAATGTATGCTGTTATTTCGGTTGATCAGCCCCTGCTCTAGAAATAACAAGTGACCAAAAAGAGGAGTGGGGGACGCACAGCTGTGTTTTCAAAGTTTTTAGTTTTTAAGGAAAAGTATGTAGTGAAAGTGGGGTGCTCCAACCAGGTGGCGTGTCCGTCCAAAACACGTCTGTAGAGTGAATACTGTTCATGTGCCACTATATGACAATAGTGGCATCCCTGTCATGTGGGCACACCTTGGGTTCTCGTCAAGCAAGATTCCACAAAAGATGGTATTAGCAATTTATTCTTGTATCATCATTATTCTTCATGATAACATTCTATTCAATGTGATTTTCAATGTTTATAACAAGCGTTCATAATTCCATCAGGTTCCACAAAAATGCAAACTGCTCCAATTCATTTCGGGCCACTAGCCCTTCATCTTGGAGCTCTATAATGTAAATATAAAGACATAGCACTAAGTGTCAGAAATGATAACAAAAGATATACTGTAACTAAATGGATACTGCCTGGGTATCGCGCTAAGCGTAGCAAGCAGGTGGGTACCGGTGGGAGGGTGCATACGGGTGGCCGACTTCTAAAAACAAAAGTAATGACATACGTGAATTAAACGTGGAGTGATCTTCAGTGTTGGTTACCATCAAGGGTGGATCTTTTTAACAATGTGAGTGTGGGTTTATATCATGAGCGGGTATTTAAGTGCCTAAAAACGGATAAACAACCGTGAGTAACATAAGTGTACACACGTTGAGGGAATCTAAATATAAGGGAACATACCCGAAGTTAGAAAATACGTCCTGAGTCATAAGATAAATAAAGATAAATAAAGTATCGGGTATACAAAAACGTGGCAGATGCCGACTTACTTAATAATTAACTGGCGTGGTCCCTGGGTAGTTCACAGGAGTCTATCTCGTCCGGCTATAGCGGTCGGAGTTACAACCCGGAAGGGGTAATAGGTATCGTGGTGAACAGTGTAAACGGACTAAGATGACAAAATAGTCGGCGGCCATATTACGTGAACTACGCAAAATGTGCAGGGTGTCTGGTGTAAGAAAACGGTACCTATGTTCATAAACCAGTAAAGGACAATATAAAAAAAAGTCGATGAAGAACAATATGTGAAAAAAAGGTTATCAATGAACATGTAAAAAAGTAAAAAAATAAATGGGACATATGTAAGGCATAACATATTTGTACGTTTTAAGACAAATCATAAGGTGCAGCACTAATGGAAGTACAGTATAAGACATATAATACCAGGAGGGTGTTTCATAGAAAACATGAAAATTCCAAATGATCGTTGAGTCCCATCGGTTTCATGGATTGCATTCTGAAAATCCAAGCAATCTCTCTTTGTAACAAGTGTTTGTTGTTATCCATACCCTCTCGTTTATCGACAACCTCAAGTATCAAGAACTTGAGTTGGGAAATGCTGTGTCTGGTTTCATTGAAATGCACTGCGACGTTAGATTTAGTATTCTTCAATCTTATGTTCGATTTATGCTCGTTGATACGAGTCTTGACCTT
The DNA here is from genome assembly GCF_964261635.1 of Lissotriton helveticus. Taxonomy (NCBI): domain Eukaryota; kingdom Metazoa; phylum Chordata; class Amphibia; order Caudata; family Salamandridae; genus Lissotriton; species Lissotriton helveticus. The sequence continues at coordinate 2,081,266,342 of NC_136063.1, forward strand.
CCTCTCAGTTTTACCAATGTAAATCATTCCACATGGACATTTAATCAAATATATAACATTGGGGGTACCACATGTGGCGTTGACCTTTAGTTTGATGTTAGTTCCTTTCATTGGATGATTGATAGTATTACCTCTGATAATGTTATAGCAATTCCCGCAATTCATGCAGGGGATTCTGCCTTTAGTGGTTGTTTGAGTTAAGGTCTTTTTGTTTAAGATTTCTTTGGAATTCGGATTACGGGTTAAGCAAAGATAGGCAAATCTTTAAATGTGGTTCCAAAATCAGGTTCAGCACTCAGTATGGGCCAGTGTCGTAGAATAATCTTTTTATAAGCTACACTTAAGGTGGAAAATTTTGACAACAGAATCATTCTGGCTTCCTTGTCCTTTATGGTTCTGGACAGTAGTTTTTCTCTCTTGGTCTGTAATGCATTTTTATTGGCCTGTTCAATGAGAAGATCAGGGTATCCTCTGTCCTGGAATCTCTTTCCCATTTCATCAAGACGATGTTCTGTCTTTGTCTGATTAGAAATGATTCTTCTAACCCGTAACATTTGAGACCGTGGTAAATGCTGTTTGAGTGACCCTTGGAGGAAGCTAGCGTAAGAGTGTTGTTCCTATCTGTTTTCGTACTGAAAAGATCGGTTTCAAAACCAGTTGCTGTGATGGTGATTTTTACATCCAAAAAGGTTATGGTGTTTTTATTAGTCTCCCATGTGAATTGTATGCGTTCATTAGCGCAGTTCAGGGTGGTCAATGATTGTAGGAGAGTCTATTCAGTGTTTTTCCAGACGATAAATACGTCGTCAATGTACCTGGCATACATTTTTATGTTGTCGGTCCAGTTGGGGTTGTCATAAATATTTTCCTGTTCGAAATATTTCATGTAAATATTGGCGTATGTCGGTGCGGCACAATTCCCCATCGAGGTGCTGGACAGCTGGAGGTACCAATTGTCACTGTATTGAAAGTAGCTTTGATAAAGCGTAAAAATCATCAGTTCCATCAGGAATTGTTGCATCCCAGGTTCTATGTTGCTTTCAAGCAACGCTTTTTCTATAGCTTCTATCCCTCCATCGTGGGGGATCGAGGTATACAGTGAACGGACATCAGCTGTACATAATATCAGATTTTCTTTTCGTGAAAAATCAATTTGGGCCAATTTAATTAGAAAGTCAGTTGTGTCTTGTATACCCAATACTTTATTTATCTTATGACTCAGGACGTATTTTCTAACTTCGGGTATGTTCCCTTATATTTAGATTCCCTCAATGTTTGACGACACGTAAGTGTGTACACTTATGTTACTCACGGTTGTTTATCCGTTTTTAGGCACTTAAATACCCACTCATGATATTAACCCACAGTCACATTGTTAAAAAGATCCACCCTTGATGGTAACCAACACTGAAGATCACTCCACGTTTAGTTCACGTATGTCATAACTTTTGTTTTTAGAAGTCGGCCACCCGTATGCACCCTCCCACCGGTACCCACCTGCTTGCTACGCTTAGCGCAATACCCAGGCAGTATCCATTTAGTTACAGTATATCTTTTGTTATCATTTCTGACACTTAGTGCTATGTCTTTATATTTACATTATAGAGCTCCCAGACGAAGGGCTAGTGGCCCGAAATGCATTGGAGCAGTTTGCATTTTTGTGGAACCTTATGGAATTATGAATGCTTGTTATAAACATTGAAAATCACATTGAATAGAATGTTATCATGAAGAATAATGATGATACAAGAATAAATTGCTAATACCATCTTTTGTGGAATCTTGCTTGATGAGAACCCAAGGTGTGCCCACATGACAGGGATGCCACTATTGTCATACAGTGGCACATGAACAGTATTCACTAGAAATAACAAGCACACAGCTGCAAAAAACTGAAATTCTAGTGCCTTTAATATTGCACTGCATGCAGGGTTTGGGCACTTGAAGAAAAACCTTTTTCCAGACACACAGTGCTTTGCTGATCCTAAGATGTGATTCACCTTTACTGATCTTTGAGGACCATTTAAGCCTAAGAGGCATTCTATTATTATAAACCCTAGTTCCTAGCAGGGGAGGGTGGTTCACAAGGCGCTGTATGACCTGTTTCCACTATCATTGTACCATGAGTTCTCCCTTTGTGTTTAATGGAATTGTATCAAATTCTGATCGTATTATTTCTAATCATATGTCTGCTTATGTTAGCCAAAACACTGCATCTTAGAGCACGTAGTTAAAAAATAAACATTTTAAATCTTTCCATGTCTCTAATTACTCATGTTGTGGACTGGTATGAGAGTAAAAATGAAAGAGTGTTCTTGATTCCCACCATTCCTGAGAGTACCCTAAGTCGCATGTTCTGCGTTGTCTAATCATTGGTAGCTTAGCTGTAGGACGGAGAGCTAATTAGACACTGATGCTAGACAGTTAGGGATTCTGGCTACTGAGGTGAGTTTTTTGGTACACCACAGTTCACTGAGGTCCTCGTTTCCTGTGTATAATTCTGTGCATGAGCAGAATCCCCACAACACTTTCTGCACCTTTTTTGCAGCTTTGCGCACCATTCTTCCTCTTGCTGCAGTTTTCTTGCTACTTTCTGCACATCTCTTGCGTCTTTCTGCACTGCTCGTGCTTCTTTCTGCACTTCTCTTCCCTCTTTCTGCAACCCTCTTGCCTTTTTCTGCACCTCTGTCGGTTCTTTCTGTACTTCTCTTGCTTCTTTCTGTACCCCTCTTGCTTCTTTCTGTAACCATCCTGTCATCCTGTCTCTTTCTGCACTGTTCTTCCATCTTTCTGCACCTCTCTTGCCTCTTTTTGTACCTCTTCTGCCTCTTTCTGTAGTTCTCCTGCCTCCTGGTACACATCTGTTGCTTCTTTCTGGACTTCTCTTTATTTTGTCTGTATCTCTCCTGCTTCTTTCTGCAGCCCGGTTACCTTTTTCTGAACTTGTCTTTCCTCTTTCTGCACCTGAAGATGACATTTACTTCGTTTGATATTTATGACTATGGACTGCTAGTTTAGCCCCCTGCTCTTTTTGTTTTCTAGTACCTTGAAGGATGACCCCTGATGAACGGACTTGTTTTTGACCCAAAATGCTCTGGATTGCTGATCATGATTTGAAGAATAATGCTTGATGGATTATAGCATTGTGGAAGTATGCCATGTTGTTTATGAAGGAATGACCACAAATAAAAGTTCCTTTGAAATCAAGAGAATGAGTTTGCATTAAAATGCACTAACTGGATTATAATTTCACATAAATGGGTCATAACAATTCACATTGTTATTGGATTTGTGCTCCCACCAGTGAGAAGGTTGATCCTCCCACAGACTTGCTTACTATTGTCTAACAGTTGCGTCTGGACTAGGCATCAAGCAAGGTTGCACATCAGACCACAATGATCTCATTTAATTTTAGTTTATTAGACTGTTGAAGTGAGAGTGCACATGGCAACATTGACTGTTATTCACAGACTTTGTCCACTGCTCTTCCACCTGTGCACCAGAAAGCAAAATGACATTTGAAGAAATAGCATTGTTGACCACTAACAAAGCGTATACCTTAACATTTTCTCCTGAAACAGCCACTGAAATATATGGCTTGGTGCAGGAGGCCAGGCTTTATATCCCTAATGTATCTATAGAAGCACAACTACTCAAACAATTGGAATACTTGAGTAAAAAAGAAAGCAACCTAAGGCTTCATGCCACTACCCTTATACAATATCATAAGGCCAAAAGATTTCCCAGAGGCTTACGAATTGCATTAAAACCTATATTATGCAAAACCAACAAAACGTTCAAGGAGAGATGGTATCAAATCTTGAATGAGTGCTCTTTAGATTTGATTTTACTGATTAAAGAGGAATTTTCCAATAGTCTCAGATCTTTGGAAGAAGAAATTTAAGCAATTAAGAGTGAGATATCCCTTAAAACTCCTGAGAATTGAAATGATCTACTGAAAGATCTCAATGATAAACTTGATAAATACGCTAAAGATATTAATGATCAGAAAATCAAGAAATTCTGCAGAGACACAATAGACTACAAGCTGGATGAGGTCTACACATGGGCCGAAATTTACAGTCAAGGGAAATGGCAAAGTCAACGTACATCTGGCTCATCACAGGAGACTGTAGTATATGAATCTGGTATCGCTCAGCATTCACCACCAGTTGGCATAAATGGCCGCACTGCACCCCAAATATAATTAACCTCAGGAGGACCACAAACATAAGTTTTTTATCCATCAGCCCATCGTTCAATCAACCACCAAACAAAAATGTGCAAAAAAATAAGGAGGGGCAAAAAGACCAGACTTACACTCAGATACAAGGTCAATGCGGTTCAAAACAAAACAACATAGGGCCAGATGTAGGAGCCCAAATACCGGTCGGTAACGGCCGATTTCGGCCGTTACCGACCGGTATTTAGGATTTGGCATGTAGGGGACATGTCATTTAAAGAATCGGTAAATTTACCGATTCGGTAAATATACAGAATTGGTAAAATACCGAATCGGTAAATTTACTGATTCTGTAAATGAGATGTAGGTGGCACTTCAAAAAGTGCCACAGGCCCTTAAGAGTCGGTATTTTACCACCCAATCCTATTGGGTGGCAAAATACCGAATACAGGTGTGCATGCACATATGTGCATGCACACCTGTGCAATGTGAGACACAGACATGCCCTTAGGGCATGTATGTGTGCCACATGTTACACGTGCCTGTATTCGGGGTGCTAGAGGGTGTCAAAGTGACACCCCCTGCACCCTTGCAGGATTCGGTATTTACCGAATCGGTAAATACCGAATCGGTATTGCCCATTGATTCCTATCGGCTTCAAGGCCCATAGGAATCAATGGGCAATACCGAATCGGTATTTACCGATTTGGTAAATACCGAATGTTACCAATTCAGTAATTCACCCAAAAAAATTACCTACATCTCCCTCCTTCATATTTACCGATTCATAAATACCGAATCGGTAAAATTCTGTATTTATGAGTCGGTAAATAGAAGTTACCTACATCTGGCCCTTAGTGATTAACATTTCTAGAGTAGCATTATCCAGCTCTCAGATTGCGGTTATGAATAAAGGAACATCATACTTCCCAGCGTACAGTAGTAATATGGCTGTGACTGACATTACTCTCTTTAATTTTACCAGAAACACCTGCTGATATTCCACACCAACGTGATCAGAAAGAGTTCAAACCTAAGACTGTTTTTTGCGCACCAATCTCCCATAAATCAATTGATGTTTTTGAGAGACTTGTAAAAGCCGATTTCAATCAAATTGAATATTATAAAAACTAATGTATGAATTTTACCACTGAAGAATGGAGCACGTTAAAACAATTGGCCTATCACAAACAATTCGTCAAGGAACTGATCCTCAACATTTTTTAGCAAGAGCTTAGTTCTTTCTTTTGGATTAAAAAAAACTACAAGCCATGCAACCCCAAGGGTTCAATGATAGACTTGTATATAATTGCTTCTTGTGACTGTAATGGTTGCTCGCTGAGATACCGTGGTACTTGTATTTCATGTAGTTTATTTTTTATTACTTAATTTTTTCATTTTTCATTTTGATCAATTCATTTTATGAATTAATTCTATTTTCTTTTTCTGTTGTCTTTAATATGGTCATCTGAAACTGCTCACTGCATTCCTAGATCAATGATGATAGATGAGTAAGCTTATCACTTGGGGCATAATCACCATTATTTAGAGGCTGTTTTGAGTCACATTCCCAGTTGCTCATATTGTCATGTATATCTGCTTTTTTTAGGATGAAATTCATTTATAAGCAATAAAATTAGGATCTGGTACTTTATGTGATTGACAAGCAACTTTATTGACAACTTTTTGTTCGGGTTCGCAACCTTAGGGATTGCGCACAAGTAAGATTTGTGCCTATTTCACTAATTTAAAAACAACAGTTGATGGACAGAATGCAGAACAATTTCAAACATTCACCCGAGTACAGAATTAAACAATTAACAAATCTTATTACAAAACAATAACAATTAAACAAATCTTTAGTAGGAAACGTGAGACTATACTAGGAAAGGATGCGCTTTAGTAGAAAATGTGACACTATAGTAGGAAACGTGACAATATAGTAGGAAACATGATAATATTGTAGGAACCATGAAACTTTATTAGAAAATGTGACACTTCAGTAGTTAATATGACGCTTTTGTAGGAAAAGTCACGCTTCAACTGAAATCATGACACTTGAGTAGGGAAGGTGACACTTTATTAGGAAAGGTGACGCTTTTATGGTAATCGTGACACTTTCATAGGAAACGTTCCGCTTTAACTGAAAACATGACGCTTGAGTAGGAAAGGTGGCACTCTAGTAGGAAACGTGACACCTTTGTACTAAATTTGATGCTTTTGTACAAAAAGTCCCCCTTGAGCGGAAAACATGACGGTTCAGTGGAAAGAATGTTGGATGGAAGGCACTCATCAATGCAAAAACATCAAAAACACTGCTTTGGGCATTGCCATGTGTTGTGCAACTCGAACCTTGTCTATTTTCCTAGTAACTTATACGTTGGAAACGTGACACATCTGCCAAAGAAATTATTCAATTGCTCAGCCATGCTTCAAAAAAGGTGGTGTGAAGTTCCTTTCACTTTCACTTAAAGGGTTTGGTGCTGTTTCTTGGTCTTGTTGGTATCTGTACTGTCTCTGTTGTGTCCCAAAATTTGTCATTTTTGTTTTGTCATTGTAATTTCTATTGTTTTATGTAGTGGTTGTTTGTCCAAATACGGGTTATAGTTATAGGGGTAGGGGAAAGGGATTGTGTTTCTGTTGATGGGTTTAGGGTGGCTTTTGGGGGTTACTGCCAAGAAACTGATGAATGAAGATTTTAGGGGCTTGCTGTGAATGTAAGTCAGCTACCTGCCCAACATGATCAGCAGTGGAGGCTGGGTCAGCCAAGGATACCCAACCCATGAGAGGTGTCCACATTGGGAAAAGGTGCAGTTCCAGCTGTCTTGCATCTTCAATGTCCAGAGGAGCATCCACCAGCTTAAGCATCGGTGGAGATATGTCGTCATCCGGGAGCATGATCTCCTGGATTGCCTGGGGATAGAACTTGGTGGGGCTATCAGTAAGTCCCTATATACCATGAGCTTCTAGCTGTGTGGCTTTCGCACTGTTGAACAGTTTTTATTCTGGAAGGCCTAGATATGTATATAGGTTACTATGGCATGATACGAGCTAACTCTGTTACATATACTGAACATACCACAGGGACCTGTTCAAGGGGGAATCACATTAGCCAAAACATATCATGCAGTGCAGGGGAGACCCATAAGTAATGTGGAAATCATAAAGCACTGTTTAGTGAGCATTGTCACCCGCCCGGCAGGTCATTACTAACTCAGAATTGTGTTCCGTGTATGTTGAGGGAGCGCACTCACATGTCATCAGGCCACAGGTTGGACAGCATGTTTAATCCCCTCCAATGGTCACACATACATCTATGTGACAAAAAATGGTAATCATTAATTTATGAGCCTGAATGGGCCTTGATTGAGCATTGTTCATTTAAAGTGCACTGTCATATGTAAGAAGCTAAGTGAAGAACACAAGCATGGTACTCTCTGATATGTGTAGCATTGTAAAAACACGTATTGACATGAAAAGGCCCAAGCATTGTCATCATATGCAGAGTGTGGGCAATCAAATTGGACTGTTCACAAAGCCATCAAAGACTTGCATCCTTGCACCAAGTTGAAATCTAGGCTTGTCTTGTACCTTGTGTGCACATATTTAGTGTGTTTGTTTGTTATTATCTGAATACTCTGCAACATGGCATACATAATTGTCCATCAGGAGGCCATTCTGACTATGCCTCAAGACCAGGCTTTTGTGACCTCAATGTGCAGTGCTTCATATACACACAGTGTACATGTTCAGCATTCACAAATCAATGTACCATGTTTTTGACTTGTAGGTGGACCAGAACGTTACACCCATGGTGAAGTGGTGACCTTTCAGAATCCCAATGTTACCAGTAAGTCCCACCTTATTGTTTGTGTGCTCCATAAAAATTGTGTTTTTTTTCTTGAATGGGTTGCAGTGAGATGTGCAATGGGTTTCAGCATTCTGTGGAAACAAGCTGTGGATTCACAGCAGAAGCAGAACAAAGTTGCATGTGCAATTGACAAGTCCAAATTGCTATGTGGAATATTTTCTAATGTATGCAGGCCCACATAATTGATGCCTCTTAATATGCTGTGCTACTGTTGTGACAGCTATGATGTGGATGCTTATGGCACATTTATTTATCTATTTAAAAATTTTTATAAAGCGTGAACAAGACCCATCCGGGTATCAGAGCACTGTACAGAAATGACAAAAACAAGGGTAACAAACTCAAAGGGACAGTAGGTGACGTTACAACAGAGTGGAAGAGCCAGTTAAGAGTTGAGGGTATCAGAGGTGCCCTAGAGGAATAGGAACAGTTTAACATACCATCATACAATAGAGCGCACCCGTGTATTACAATAATAATCAGAATATTTCACAAAACATGAGCATGAGGGCAAGTTGATGCTGTTAAAGTTCGTTCAAGAGTAGCCGTTTGACAAGTTTCTTGAAAGATATTGTGGAAGGATTGGATCTGATATCTGGAACTCCAGATTCTTGGAGCAATCCCGGAGAAAGTACGATTGTAAGATCTTTTCTTTTTGAATCTTGTTGGTTCCAAGAGTAGGGTCGACGTACTTCTAAGGTTCTGGCCAGAGCCCGAAAGTTCAAGCTTATTTGCCAGGTAGATCGGAGTGTTGAAATGTATGGCTTTATGGGTCAGGCCAGCTATCTTGAATCGGATTCTGGCTTCAATTGATAGCCAGTTTAGTTGTAAAAGATCAGGGGAGATGTGGTCATGCTTTATGGAGCCCGTGATGAGTCTAGCCGATGAGTTCAGGGTAGCTCTGAGTGGGGCCAAGCTAGCTTCCGGAAGCCCAGCAAGGGTCACCAAACCATATTCCAACCTAGAGATAACCAAGCATTGAACCACCGGCCTGATGTCTTCGGGGGTAGGACATTTTTGAGTAACTTAAGGGTGTTAAGTTGAAAGTTGGCTTCCCTAATAGCCGCAGTGATGTGCGCTTGCATGTTTAAGTGTTTATCCCGGTATAGCTAGAGATTTGGCAGAGTCTACAACATGAGGGGTGCATTTCAGAGCAGTGAGTTGTTCAAGCCCATCCAGGGTAGGAGCTGAGTGATGGGGGGTATCAGAAGAAATTCTGTTTTGAGAGTATTTAACAGCAGATGGTTCTGAGCTAGCCATTGTTGGGTTTGTGCAAGTGCAGCATTTAACGTTTTTATGTCTTCTTGAGAGGGGATTTTTAGGTAGAGTTGCATGTCATCCCCATACATGTGATACTAAATATTAGCAAGGTTCAGAATGACGGAAAGTGGTTCAATAAAAAGGTTGAAGAGAGTGGGCGAGAGCACGAATCCTTGTGGCACTCCTATCGTGACAGGCGTACTGAAAGCAAGGGACTGGTTAGTTTTGATCCTTTGTGTGGTTATGTAGGAAAGAGGCGAACCAAATTAGGACTGGGCCCAGAGACCCATCCTATGTTGAAGAAGATCAATCAGGTTCTCATGTTTGATGGTATCAAAGGCTGAGGACAGGTCCAGAAGGATCAGGAGACAAGGGACATTTTGGTCAAGGGATCTCAAGGCGTCGTCTACAATGTGGATTGGTGCCATTTCAGTACTCTGGCCTGGTCTGAAACCTGACTGATGGGGGTCAAGGAGGTGATATTTCTCAATGTGGTTACAGAGCTGCGAGTGGACACATTTTTCTAGCAGCTCTGCTTGTGTCATAATGCAGGTGAGAGGTCTGAAGTTGTTAGGATCTGACAGGTCCACATTGGGTTTCTTAGGGATGGGAGTAATTTGCCCAACCTCGATACTCCTACAGGTATCTTTCCCTGTAGGAGAGATTCATGAATGATCTTGGACCAAAGAGGGAGAATGGCTGAGTTGAGCTCTTCAAAAATCTTAGCAGGTAAAGGATTGCTGAAATCGTTGAAGGGTTTAAGGGACGCCATGTTGTGCAGAAGCTCCTTGCATTCAGGAAGGAGAAAGGAATTGCTAGAAGCGTTATTCTTGAGAGAACATCCTAAGGGCGAGGATATTGTCGAGAATTCTACCAGCTCAATTGAAAATGCGGATAGTTTCAGAGGCGTCAGTGTTTGAGTGACAGGACGTAGCTCCAGCTCGATTTTCCTTGTTTTTTCTGAGAAGTGAACAGTGAAATCATCACTGCTAGGAAACCGGAAAAGTGATAGGGTTGGAAGAATGTTTAACTTGTTCCTTGATGATTTCAAAGAGTTTCTTGGGTCTATTTTTATCTCCATCCAGCTGAGTCCTGAAGTGGTCTATTTTAGCTAGGCCTGATTAGTAAATTCCGTTCCACTTGTGGAATTTGCGGAATGTGGGTAATTTTGCATTCCGCAGAGAACGCGAAATTGCCAAACATTCTGCGATCCGAGGCTTGGCAGAATTTTTTGCTTGTTTGCGCTTTCAAAATGTGTGTTCGCGATATATTTCCCACCGAGCACGCAAACAACGTTCGCGAACAGGAAAAAAGCATCGCAAACGGGCGGAACTAGCAATTTTCCTGTTTTTCGGAATTTCTGCATGCTCGCGGAGATTTATTATCATTTCGCGGAGCTTTGTGTAGCGCGACTATGCAAATTCCGCCCACCCCTCACTTTCCTAAGTTGAGTGAAACTAGTGGGGGAGGGCGTGTTTCTCCAGAGACTCTCTGAGAGTCTAAGGTTGAGCCCCTCATCATTTAGGGCACCATTAAACCAGGGTTTGGATTATTTGACAGGAATCCTTTTGAGTTGCTTCGGTGCCATAGTATCAAGAATGTTAGACATCGTGTTGATGTAGTGATTGGAGAGATCGTTAAGGTTGTTCATGTTGGGGGGGCTGTAATCTATTTTTGGTGATTGAGGTTAGAGTATTGATGTCAGTTGTTTAGCTTTGAGGGGTTGTCCCTGTCTACCCAAGCCCTTTTCCAAGATGAGGAAGGTAATATGATGATGATCCGACCAGTCTCAGGGTAAGATGTCACCTAATTGTATGCTATTGTCTTTAGCAATGATCAGGTCGAGATTGGACCCCTTATTGTGTGTAGGGCCTTTGCAGAGCTGTGAAAGGTTAAGGTCAGAGAGGAAAGACTTAAATGAGCAGACAATAGGATCATTTGCGTCATTCCAGTGAAGGTTAAAGTCTCCGAGGAAGATGTGGCAGAGTTGATCTGGGCTCGAGCTAATGACCTCCATGATTTGCTCTATGATTACCAGATTTTTACCCGGTGGATGATAGATGGAGTGCAGTACACAGATCTTCTTGCCTTTATTCCAGAGTATAACACAGAACATAGAGATTGCTTTACGGTGAGGTTGGAGCAATATGCCCCCCCCCCGGTTTTAACAGGTCTATCGCTTCTGATAATGGCGTAGTCGGGAGATTAAGATGTCAAGAACTGGGGAGGAGGTATCATTGAGCCAAGTTTCAGTTAGAATCAGTAGGTCCAGGTTCTGTGCAATGATGCATTCAGATATATCCCCTGCATGTTTCACAGCTGATCTACACTTGAGTAGCATCGATTTGACATGCAGGTTGGAGGTGATCACTTTATGATGAGAGGAGGTTATGTGGCGTAGATTTTCTTTGTTTACTGATCTGTGCTTAAGACTACGCTCACATCTACCATAATCCAACTGGTGTTCATTAGTTCTAGTGTCTCTCACCCATACTATGGACAGGAAGTGCCAACATGTTACCCAAAATATGTGACACAAATGTTGCATTGGATCAGCTGTGATTTGCCCTGACACAGTATGTTTGCCCAAGTCCCAATTAGAGCGGTACACAGGTGAAGTTGGGGTTTAAGACTTATCCCAGACCATACATCCAATTGTAAACAGAACATTGAATGTTGACATGTACAAAGTGGACATTTTATGAAAGTACGTGTCCTCCTATTGTGTGTTCACATCATACCATGCACATGCCTGCAGAGAACAATCCTCCACCCTACCAGCATTGGTACAATCTAAATGATTGAAGGTATGTCAGACATTCATGTCACGCAAACAGCTAATTGTTTTGTGATCCATACATGTACTTGTAGGACAGCGTCTACCAAACATTTGGACTCCAATAGACTTGGGTTACCATGGGAGCAGGCTTGACATACCAAAACATGATTGCATCCTAGTATAGATGCTGCATATGTATTTTTGAGGTGGAATAGGTAACATATATCATTCATGATACCATAACAAGTGGGCAAGTTACATATCACCATTTGTTGCATAAGTCCACTGTCCATGCCCATGTCTATGGGCCCACTTTGATCAAGATATGCGACAACTGTCATCCCGCATTATGGGTACCAGTGTGTCCCTCAGAGTGCTGCATATCGGTGACATATAAGATGGGGTGCCAGTGGGGATATTGCCAAAATGGCATGGTGGTACAAAAGAAGTTGTAATGAAATGTGTACATAGAATTTGAGGGATGGCCTTCAATCTGCCTGTCTGCTACACAATGCTACCATAGACAAACTCATGGGGATGTATGGTACTTTCTGTGTGGCTGCTTCACACAGGCTGTGATGAATCCTACACCAGTGCAGACTGAGTAGGTATGAGTGGATGTGGGGCATCACCAGTCCATGCATGCCAATGCTGTTACTTGCCTGGCTGCTGCCCCATATATACAATGCCCAGTAATAATCATGTGTCCATACCTTTGCAGTGTTTTGTAAGAAATAAAACCAATATGCTAATTATTACAGGAATCTATACACTGTGTTAGTAGGCATACAGGCCATTTCTCAGTCTACCTACTGCTGCCGTTACCCATACTGTCTCCCCATGGAATGTCACAAATGAACCATTTTTGACAATTACCTGCAAGATACAGCACAATGTACTCATACATATGATCTTGAGAAGACATGCACGCACGCAACCTGGGCTTCATCCTGGACTCCTCCCTCTCCATGACCAGACAAGTCAACGCCGTCTCCTCGTCATGCTTCAACATCCTGCGCATGCTACGAAAGATCTTCCGATGGATCCCCACCGAGACCAGGAAGACGGTCACCCAGGCCCTCGTCACCAGCCGTCTGGACTACGGCAACTCCCTCTACGCTGGAACCACCGCCAAACTCCAGAAAAGACTCCAGCGGATCCAGAACACCTCAGCACGACTCATCCTGGACATCCCCCGCCACAGCCACATCTCCGGACACCTGAGAGACCTGCACTGGCTCCCGGTCAACAAGAGAATCACCTTCCGGCTCCTCACCCGCGCACACAAAGCCCTACACAACCAAGGACCAGGATACCTCAACAGCCGCCTCAACTTCTACGCTCCCAAACGCCAGCTTCGATCGACCAGCCACGCCCTTGCCACCGTCCCCCGCATCCGAAGAGCCACCACAGGAGGAAGGTCCTTCTCCTACCTGGCTGCCAAGACTTGGAACTCCCTTCCGACCCACCTCCGCCTGACCCAGGACCACCTCGCCTTCAGGAAGCAGCTCAAGACCTGGCTGTTCGAGCAGTAGCGGACCCCCGCCCCCCCCCCCAGCGCCTTGAGACCCTCCGGGTGAGTAGTGCGCTATATAAATGCTATGATTGATTGATTGATTGATGCACACACTCATCAGATGGATTAAGTATGCGTTTATATGCATCTAGTAAGAAGCCATAAAGAAATGTATGTATGGTCTAGGTGAAAGTGTTCCAGGTATGCCCATGTGTAATCCTTGCAGAAGTGTTCAACAGGTATATTGATTTGGAAGTAGCTAGCCATATTCTCTCTATGTCTAATCTACTTGGCACATTCTCAATCTATTGCAGAGTTTCAGACATCTTTTTACTCAGGGCCCTCACTTGTAAGTATATACAGCCACTGCCAAACCTGTTTTTGTCTTGGACACTCAATTTACTGCCACAAACTGATGGACCCAGATGATAAATTGGCAATATGCATGATCATATCCAATGGTCTGACATGGCTGGATGTTTTTGAGGGCTATGGGATGAGCTGTAGCCCTTATTGTGGTAGTTAGGAATTGTTGACATGTACCTACCCAGGTATGCAACGCAACTGGGCCCATCCACCTTTGACTCCAACCATCCCTGATTTCACATCCTCTGACTTTGACATAAGTGGCATGGTGAGACATTTTGCCTTCAGACTCCATTATACTACGTACTACATCTTTACTCAGGCCCATATCACATGTAGCATGTTCTTTCACAATGGCCTCTTCTCTGTCATCCCTTCCCAGCTGTGACACAAGTGTGAGACTTTCAGAGACAGCAGGGTGTCTTGCAGTGCACATTCCTTCTCACCTCCTTGCTATGCAATGTCACGCCTTTCAGACACAGTGGCAGTTCGACATGCTCAGCCAGGGCCTACAATGCACTGCACTTGCACTGCACCACCAGGGTCCCACCAGGGCCACACATACCATCTTTTGTTTCAACACACAATGATTCTCTGGTGTGTATCACTTGCATACACCCACACATACAGTCTCTAATGACAGGAGTTTTGAAGTTCCCTACACTGGAAGCTGACACCTGTGTGCTCTCACCCCACATGTCGAGACTGCGGACTCCTATGTTGTTTCAAGCATTTTGCTATACATGTGACTCTTGGCATATTTGTATGTGTTAATACTTCACATGCCACACACCTGAACCCCCTCTCTGTTATGCACTTTCTCCTCCGGCAATCCCATTACAATCCATTGGTTTACAGTCCAGATCAGTGCGCATGGGCCCAAGTTAGCCACAGTAGCATCATGGTGCAAGGAGGACTGCATTGTAATCGTCAGGTTGGGCAGGGTTAATGTGTCCATGCCTGATGCGCTGTTTCATTCCAGGCCTTATTCACATTTTTTGGACACAGGGCAGCACAGCAAGTCACTTTGTTGCGCTGTCCTGAGTCAAAAGGAAAGGGCATGAATGACCAGTATTGATATATAGTGCAGAGGCGCGCGCAGTAGTGCCCAAGATGGCCACCGGATAACGGAATTCCGTCATCTCGTTGGAATCACCAACAAGAATATGCGGCTTCCGTGCATCTAATTATTCTGAAACAGGCAGATATCTACATCGGAGTATGTCCTGCAAGCTCTGTCACCATTGTTATGGTGAGCTGTTTTTGATTGGTATTGGGGCACCTGTGCTCTGAGCCTACACTGCAGATGCCATTTTGTGCTCCAATCACTTCAATCTCCTCAGAAGTAAGCTGCGGGTGACGCACTTTTCCTATCTCTCACCTCCTTGTTCTAAGCCTATACTGCAGCCGCAATTTTGCGCTCTAATGACTTCAATCTCCTCAGAAGAAAGCTGTGTGTGGCATATTTTTCCTATCTCTCACCTCATTCCTCATATTTGGTCATATCCTATTTTACTTGATCATTGGGAAACTGGGAAAGGTGTTTTTTATCTATTGTTGGCTTCGCTATTTTCTTGCCTGCACTTCTCAATGTGTTTTTAACTGTTTATATAGGCAGAGGTTATAACCTACTGCACTTAAATAAAAGTACTGCTGTTAAGACTTCTAAGCCTATTTCCCCATGGACTGTCCTTTCCATGACTGTTCCCTTACTGCAGCGGAGATGGCTCAGTCTTCTGCCTCCCAGTCAGTACCTCTACCTTTGCTGACCTCTAAAACGCAGACAACACCTACAGCTAATAAACACCACTGGAATTGCCCATCTTCTCCTCCTAAACCTCTTACTCCTGTATCATTGGATACTATTTTTGAGGAGATAAGTGTGCTATGCCCATTTATTGAGGAGAATAACACTTGGTTGCAAGTAATGGATAATAACTGGTCAGCTATGGATTCTAGGCTTTCCTTAGTGGAGCAACAAGTTAGCAATGTCCAGGATGCCGTGGTAAAAATAGCATTGTTGGAAAAAGAGATTTCACTGCTTACAAAATCAGCAGAGGACCTTGAAAACCAGAATAGACAGAATAATCTTTGTTTATATGGTCTTACAGGAGGCCTGAAAGGGAATGATCATGTTGCCTTCTTCACCCCCTTCTTTCCAAAGTTTCTAGATCTTCCACCTTCAATCAAATTGAACAAACAATGTGCTCATCGTTTAGGCCCTTCCCTCTCTTCGACTTCGGCCCCATCAAAACCTCGTGGAGTGATTCTTCTTTTCGTGCAGTTTACAGACCTCCTCCAGGTGCTCAACTTAGCCAAGTCAAAAAGACGTCTTATTTGGTCCGGTGCTAATTTGTTTTTTTTCTCAAGATATTTCTACTACTACGGCTAAACGTCGGAAGGACTTCTTCTAACTAAGACCCGCACTACAGGCCCTAGGTTTGCGATAAGGGCTTTGTCATCCCTATCTCTTTATGGTGACATTTCAGAACAACACGACCACATTCGACGATCCTGCAGACCTGAGAAAATGTATCCATTCACACTCTGCTTCGTCAATGGAAATCCCTGGTCTATCTTCTGTCACCTGTTTGTTATGCAAATCTTATTCTGCTTTACTAATATTTATGCTTCCTTTACAGGTCGCTCCTTTATTCTGATTTTTCTCACTTGTTTCACAGTTTTCCCTGTGTCATTTCCCTTGTAGGTTTTTGGAACTCAGTTGTCTGTTTCCCTATTTGTCTTGTTGGCGTCCTGAAGTGATGCCTTCTCCCTTGTTGGTTGTGCTGTCTTCATTTGTTGTTGCCACGCCTTATTGTTATCGTCATTCCCCCCTTAACGGTATGTATTACAGTCGTCTGTTTGACATGTACTGTTCTTTTTGGCTATCTTTTGTACGCCTTCTTTTTCTCCTCTTCTCTCTTTCTCTTTGCTCTACTCCCTCAGTCTGTGCTTCTGTCAATTTTTTTGTCTTACATCAGTTCCTTGTCTTTCTTCTTTCCCTTTCCTTATACTACTGACCGTCTTATAGATCTTTATAAATTGTCTCTATATCTACCTTATTCTATTTTTTGGCTTTATCTATTACTCTCACTATATTCCTTCATTACTGTCAGCTCCTTTGCTTTACATCTAGGTTCAATTTCCTAAGTTCTGAGTTGTAGCATCTTTTATATTCCTCCCTGCTTCTTACTCTTCTCATTGGAGACTTTATTCTGCAATTTTCTTCTCTCTTCTTTCCTTTTATTTCTCTACATTAATGTTGATCGTGTGATTTTAAATTTATTACATTTCATTTACAATCAAAGTTATTTCATCGAATGTAAAAGCTTTTATCGATCCCATAAAGAGGCAGAGAATACTATCCCACTTTGCTACATATAAGCCTGACTTTGTTTTATTACATGAAACACATTTGACGGAGTCAGAAGCTATGAAACTTAAAAGGAAGAGGGTGGGTTTCATTTTTAGTTTCTCCCATAACCACGAAGAAAAATGGGGTAATCATTCTTGTTCATTAACGTTTAAAGTGTTCTGTTATTTCTAAGGAAACTGATTCAGATAATAGATGGCTATTAGTTAAATGACACACTTATAATAATTCTCTTACAGTTTTTAATATTTATGGTCCAATTCAACCGGATTCTTCCTTTTGGCCAAATATTACTAAAAAAATACATTCAACATAAAGACGAATTCTTTATTTTGGGTGGCGATTGCAACCAAATTATGGATCCTTTCATAGATCGACAATCCCATGTCCATTTCGTTCCCCACAAGACCCACAAACAATTTCAAAACACAATATCCCAGACACATTTGGTAGATGCCTGGAGACTCTGTTACCCAGACAACTCAGAATGTTCTATTTTCTCTCCTCAAAATGGCACTCTGACACGTTTAGAATATATTTTTCTTTCTTCTGCCTTAACACAGACCCTTAATTCCTCCTCAATTGAACCCATTGTTATCTCTGATCATGCCCCGGTTGTTGCTGATTTCGATCTGCTCTGCTCACATCACAAATCTTCAAGATGTAACTTTAATAATTCGCTTCTGCAGGATCCATGTTTCTTCTCTTCTTTTATTTCCTTTTCAGAAGAATTTTTATCTTTGAATTCATCTCCTGATACCTCTCCTTCACTGCTTTGGGATACTCTTAAAGCTACTGCTCGTGGCTTTATTATAGATTATGTATCCAAGAAAAAGAAACAATTACTTAATTAGCAAAAGATTCTACTAGCTAACATTAAATATTTAGAGCATCATTTCTATATATCTTCTTCTGATTCCTCCTTACAGGAGCTTGCTTGTGCAAAATTCGATTTTAACAAAACTACTACTGATAATGACTCATCGGTCCTACTCAAAACAAGAGCTAGATATTATGGAGGACATAATAAAGTTGGTAAAGTCCTTGCGAATTATAATAAAGCTCGAAATGAGCATGTCTTTTTAGATTCTATGCATTCATCGGATGGAAAAACTCTTTTCAAGGATCAAGACATTTTAAATGAATTCATGGAATTTTATAAAACTTTATATACTCCAGAATCCTCTGCACTCCCCTCTTCTATTGACTCATATCTTAATCATGCTCCCCCTTAGTCTCACGCGGACCTCAATTTTAGCTCTCTAGAATCCGATCTGTCTATCCTGGAAAAAATTCAATCCCTAAATGTTCTTAAGAAAAATAAATCCCTAGGTCCTGATGGCTTTATGTTATAATTTTATCTACATTTCTCTCAGTTTCTTTTTCTGAAATTTCTACAACTCTTTCAATTTTTCCACAATTATGGTAAAACACAGGGCATTTTCTTGGATGATGTAATTTGTTTAATCCATAAGGACGGCCGCGATCCCTAACAGTGTAAAAATGATCGGCCTATCTCCCTAAACATAGATCAGAAAATCTTTGCCAAAATGCTTGCGTTATGTCTTATTGGTTTAGAGCAATGTAGTTTAGTTAAGGGCAGATTAACATAAACAATTATCATTTATTCTTAAATGTTTTAAACAAGGCCTCTTCTCTTTCAGTGAATTTCCCAGATTTCCGACTGTATCATAAAAACGTTTCCCTTCGATTAGCCTCTAAACGGTTCCTTTCCAAAGTCTCCCCCTTTATACCTTTATGTGTCACAATTGAATGATCCTTGCTGGCACCCTTCTCTTTTAAGGAAATCCTTTCTTTCTCATCAAAGATTAACATTACCTCTCTCCCCTTATTTAAACACACTCTTTCATTATTAAAGCCTCATTATCAATTAGAAATCATCTCTAGAAATACTTTCCTGCATTCTCCTCTTTGGTTCAATTGCCTCATTACTCTCAACAACAGACCTATTTTTTAGAAATCTTGGAGACTTAAGGGGATTACATGGGTTCAGGGCTTGTTTAATGGCTTATCTCCATGCTCCTTTCCTCAATTTCAAACCATTTTTAATGCCCTCTGTCGTTCTGACACAAATGTTCCACTCTTATGACAATAATCTTAGATGTTTTTTATTCTCTACCCTCTACTAAACCCATTGGCTTAGCAGATCCGCTACTTAAAGTTTTAACTACATTTCCCAGAGCTTCCTTGATCTATAAATCTCTTATTTTCCTGATCCTGTGCATTTTAAATCTAAAATAGAGGTTGCCTGGGAGGTGGATTTCGGATGTGATTGGAGCATTGACTTTTGGAACTAACTATGGGGTAGATCTTTGAAGGTTTCTAGGTCTGTCTCCACCACTCAGACCATGTTTTTTCTTTATCACGGATTAAACCATACACCCTCTTCTATACCTAAGTTTACACATTGTAATGATGAGACCAACTGGACCTGTCAATCGTCTTTAGCTGATCTGATGCACCTCCTCTTTTCTTTCCCTGCTGTCGCTTCCTTCTGGAACGATGTTTGGAAGCACCTTTCACACATTTTCAGCTTACAGACCCCTTTATCAAACATTAATCTTTTTATTGGCAGTTTATTAGACTCATTGGGCTTGCCTTTACATGAGAAGGGTTTATTTGATTTAATGTTGGCTTTAACATTTCAGCAGATCTCTCCTAATTGGAAATGTTTCACTAAACTCCTAGTAAAATCTTGGTGGAATAATGTTTGTCATTACCGTAGATTAGACATTGCATTTGCTTCTTCTGTTAAGCCTTATGTAAAGAGAGATTTATTCTGGTTACCATTATCCAATTATTTAACTAAGATTTCAACGCATGCTTCATGTAATCGTTCTGAGAATTTCCAGCCTCCATAGTTCCGTTTGTTACTGTTTCTCTCCTCTACACTACTGTTTTCCCCTTTCTCATATATTGCATTTCTTTGTTTTTTGGTTCACCTGCCTCTTGGGTAAGATAAGATAAGATAAGATAAGATAGGATAAGCTTTATAGAATAATAAGATTAATAATTTTGTATAGGCTTAATAAGTTCTACACTATTTTCTCATGATGTTTGTTAGACCTGGCATCATTGGCATGAGTCTCTCCTCCATTTTTTCTGTTTGCCTCCTATGTTTATGATGTTTTTGCTGGTAAATGCTTTGGGCACTGTGCCACTGCTGATCAGTGCCACAGTGCAAGTGCTCCCTATGTGAAATTGCTGTATTGATTGAATTCCATGTTTGGCTTATTTGGTTTACTGTCAGTCCCTAGTAGAGTGCACCAGGAGTGCCAGGGCTTGTAAATACAAATGCTGCTAGTGGGCCTGCAGCACGTGTTGTGCCACCCGCAAGAGCGGCCTAGTAAAAGTATGTCTGAAGGTCTACCATTGCTAGACCACGTGCAGTCTGGTACTGTCACGCAGACTGCGCAAGTACACCTACTTGCCAGTCCCTAAACCTTCCCTTAACTTCATGTTAGTCACCCCTATGGTAGGCCCACGGGCAGGGTGCATTGTAAGCATAAGGTAGGACAAGCCTGACAAGGTTGGCATGTCCTAATAGTGAATTACAGCCATATTCGTTTTTCACTAGTGTAAGGTAAACTGCTCTCCATCAGTTAGAATGGGCCGCCGGGCTCGGGGAGCATGGTGCAATGTCGAGTTTGGTATCCCTGAACTCAGGGTTTAATAACGCATCCGTTTGTGTGGATGGTTTTTGGACTCTGTGTTTGAAAATAGCACTTTTATAAAGTAGCTATTTTCTTGTCTAACTGTCTACCGGTCTCTGCTGGTTCTGGTGTGCGTGTGACAGGAGCTGGGTGGCTCCAGAGGTCTGAATGAGTCAGTGTGGGGTGAGTGGGGCATTTGCATTGAGAGTAGGGGAAGAGTAGCTCCTGCTAGCCTGCCCTGCCTGATACAATGATGGCTCCGCCCCCCTGCCAGGCGACTGATGACTCTGTGCCTGCCTGGGACTTCCTGGCCCACCTCCTGCCGGGCAACTGATGGGCCTGCTCCTGCCAGTGACAATGCTGGCTCCGCTCCTGCTGGGCGGCTGAAGACTCTGCCCTGCACAGTGAATAGGCCAGGTGCTTCGGCCTGGCAACACCCACAACAAACCCAAGATGGGGGGGAATCCCCCTGCATGGACAAAGGGATCAAAGACAAAAAGGGGTATAAGAGAAGGACCCCTGAACCAAGAATTTAGATCACTTCTGACAAGGAAACCTGAACCAAGGACAAGAAGCCTGCTGATCTAAGGACTGCCTACCCCTTCTGCCAGAGTGCTGTTTGTTGGGGGAATCCTGCATTGCTTCTTTATTTTTGCCAAGGAACCAGGAGAGAGGAACTGTGTGTGTACTCTCAATCTTTGCTAAGAAAATCTCCAAGGGCTGGAAGAGTGCCAGTCTCCTGTTGAAGTCACATGGCTAAAGGACTTCATCTGCTTAAAGTGCTGTTTGCTGGAACTTCTGACTCCAGCACCTCTGAAAGAATCCAGCAATCTCGACGCCGACGGACGCTGCCGAATCCAGCTCGACATCGTGAGTAACGGCTCCAGTGTCCCGCTTCCTCGACGCCGGCCGCCGGGCCCGATCGACGCCAGCAACAACGCCAGTGATATAGTGAGTTCGGCTCCAGCTCCAAGTGACCTCGTGTCGGCACCGCTGCTGATCGCATCGACTTCGAGCCCTCTCGATGCCGTGAGCGCTGCTCACTCTTGCAACATCGACATCGACGACGCCGTATCCTGCTTCACCTCGTGAGCGCTGCTCCTGCCTGACTTCGGTCGACGCCGCTGCAGATCGCCCCGACTCCGAGGCCCGATCGACGCCGAAGACGCGACGCCGGACATCTCGACGCCGCTGATCATCGAGTGCTTCACTTCTCCAAGGTACTGTGTTGTGGGGGTCTGTGCGACTCCGGGCTCGACGTAGCGCTCCTCGCGGTCGACGCCGAACCTTTGGATTAACTTTGCCTCGACGTCGTGTGACTCCCGTGTGGGTTACATTGTTGCCAAGAACTGTGTTTTAAAGAAGTAGAGTTGCTTTTGATACTAAAGACTTTGTGCTAAGAAGAAACCGTACTTGAACTATTATTTTTCCTTCCAAGAGTATTTATTAAGATTGTGGTATATTTTTGTCGTTATTTGGTCTTGTGCTAAGCCTTATATAAAAATCCTTATTTTTATAATACTACTGTGTCGTGTCCATTTGTAGTGTATTCACTTTATTACTGTATGTGGTCATAAATGCTTAACGCACTGCCTCTGAGATAAGCCTGTCTGCTTTGCCAAGCTACCAAGGGGGTGAGCAGGGGTTATCTAAGTGTGTGATCCCCTTGCCCTGACTAGAAAAGGTGTGTCCCTATTTGTCAGAAGTGTATACCTCTGCCAACTAGAGACAGCCGCTTCTAACATTGGTGGGTCAGCGGTGAGGATTTGAACTTTGCATTCATGACCCATGTGCAGTGATTAGTGTGCGCTACATAGTGAAAGCAGACCATAGCGCATTCACAATCTACTTGGTTGGATATTCTAATTTTTTTTTTGTTCTCCGCTTTCCTGAAGCTTGATTTTTGAAACTGCCAGTTTTGACCATGAGTAATGCTGGAGGCACTACACCTGTTGTTGAGGAGGAATTTGATAGGAGTAAGATGAACGACTATCCGTTAAAGAAGCTGAAATCCTTTTGCAAGCAGTTGCAAGTTCCTACCACAGGCATTTCAAGGAGGCCAGATTATCTCAAAGCATTGCAGGCCTGGTTAGAGGCCAGAGATTCCTCTGATCCGGTGGTGGTACCGACAGGGGAAGGGGAGGAGGAGGTGCCAGTGAATGGGCCCACATCCCCTCCTGGCAGCAGTGTTTCCTCCAAGGGTCTTTCTCCTGAAGAAAGAGAAGAAAGGGAGAAAGAGCGAGCTTACAACATGGAAATGGCAAAACTTAAGATAAATGGGCAGTTGGAAATAGAGAATGCAAGAGGCAGGAGAGAAGCTGATATGGAGATCAAAAGGTTAGAGTTTGAAAGAGAGAAGTTAGCTTTTGAGCGTGATACCAGGATGAGGGAGTTGGAGCTCAAAGCTAAAGAGTTAGAATTGAATCCCTCTGGTGGCAGCATCCCATCTGTGCCTGCAGAAAGTAGGTTTTATTTTCCCAAAGATGTGATCAAAGATTTTCAGAAGAATGAGGATATTGGTCAATGGTTTAAAGCATATGAGTTAGCATTGTTGGCCCACCGGGTCCCTGAGAAGGATTGGGGAGCGGGGTTGTGGGGTCGCTTTGTGAATGAGGGAAGAGATACCCTGTTAGACATGCCTGTTGAGGATAGGATGTCTTATGCTCATATGAAAGATGCTTTAATGTTAAGGTATGGCCTAACCCCAGAAAAGTACAGACAGGCCTTTAGAGAATGTAAGAAGTTGCCTGGTACGACGTGGGTGGAATATGTGTCATATTTTTGCAGAGCCATGGATGGTTGGGTAAAGGGCAGCAAAGTGGAAAGTTATGATGCTCTTTATGATTTGTTTGCTTGGGAGCACTTGTCTAATAACTGTTTTCCAGAGCTGCGCCAGCACCTTATTGATAGCAAGATATCTAACCCTAGAAAACTTGCTGAGGAGGCGGACCGCTGGGTCAGTACCAGGGTCCACAAGGGTCCAGTGGGAGACTCAGCCAAAGGTGGGCAGGGTCCCCAGCAGAAGAGTGGGGGGGACAAGGGTAAACAGAGGGAGTTCCAGAAAGGGCCCCAAAGTAATCCCCAAGGGAACCAAGGGAAGGGTTCCCAGCCTCCCCCAGAGAAGAAATCAGAGGCCCCGACAGGTAAACCTGTTCGTAGGGGCCCAATGACCTGCTTCGCTTGTAAGCAGGTGGGACACCGTTTTTATGATCCTCAGTGTCCCTTGAAGAACTCTACTGCACCACCACGTGCAGCTCCCCATCAGTTGGCGAGTGTAGCCCTGGGAGGGGAGGAGATGGTTGCCCATGGTGGGGAGGTTCCGGCAGAGATGTCCCTGGTCTCTCTAGGAGACATGGAATTGGTCCCTCCACCCCCTCTGCCTAGTAACACTAAGAAATATAGGCAGTGGGTGACCATTAATGGCCATAGAGTGGAAGCTCTCAGAGACACCGGAGCGAGTGTGACAGCTGTCAAGTGTCACTTGGTGTCCAGAGAGCAGGTTGTTCCCCACGCATTCTACCCTGTGATAGCTGCTGACAACTCCCAGCGAGAGTGTGAGGTAGCTCAAGTTTCCTTTGAATGGGGGGGAGTTTCAGGTACTCTTCAAGTTGCTGTAAGGCCCGCCATGCCTGTTGATTGTCTCCTGGGCAATGATTTTGAAGACTCCCCTTGGGCTAAGGTGGAGAGGGAGACACATTTGAAAATGTTGGGTGTGCCAGAGTGGGTGTGTGCAACCACTCGATCCATGACAGCAAGTAAGGGTGTTGATGGGGTCCCGCAGCCTGAAAGTATGGCCCAGGACCCAGCTGTGAAGAGAAGAGGCAGGGGGCGCGGGAAACCGTCCCCCGTAGTTCCCATGGTCCAGGAGGAGGAAGGCCTTGAGGGGCATGCCCTGGAACCCACAGGTGAACAAGTTGCTGAACTGGGAGACCTGCCCGTGCTGACCCATTGGCAGCAGGATGGTGGTCCCTCCAGGGAGGAATTCTGTGCAGAACAGAAAGTGTGCCCTTCTCTTGTGGGTATGAGGCAGCAGGCCTCAGCTCAAACCTCAGGTGATCAGTCAGGGTCACATTTTGTTTACTGGGAGAACGACCTCCTGTATAGCGAGCCTAAGGCTGCTGAGCTTGGGTCAGGCCGTGTGCTGGTGGTACCCCAGCGCTTCAGAGCCTTCCTACTGGGTTTGGCTCATTACGTTCCTTTAGCTGGACATCTGGGGCAGGACAAGACCTATGACAGGCTTGTCACCCATTTTTATTGGCCTCAGATGAGAAGGGATACAGATATCCATTGCAAGACCTGTCAAACTTGCCAGGCAAGTGGGAAAAGCGGGCGGAAGCAGAAGGCTCCCCTCCAACCTTTTCCCGTGGTCAGTACCCCCTTTGACCGGGTGGGGATTGACATTGTTGGGCCCCTGGACCCCAAGACAGCCCTGGGCAACAGGTTCATCCTGGTCTTGGTGGACCATGCCACACGGTACCCGGAAGCCATCCCTCTCAGAACAGTGACGGCCCCCGTGGTGGGACGGGCCCTGATGGGTGTTTTCTCCAGAATGGGGTTCCCCAGAGAGGTGGTGTCAGACCGGGGCACCAACTTCATTTCCAACTATATGAAGTCTCTGTGGAAGGAGTGTGGGGTAACTTACAAGTTCACCACTCCTTACCACCCTCAAGGTAATGGGTTGGTTGAAAGATTCAACCGTACCCTTAAAGGCATGATTATGGGTCTTGAAGAACCAATGAGGCGTAAATGGGACGTCCTCTTGCCATGCCTGTTGTTTGCTTACCGTGAGGTGCCACAAAAACTCTAGGGTTCAGCCCCTTTGAGCTCTTGTATGGTCACCCGGTAAGAGGACCTTTGAGTCTGGTCAAAGAAGGCTGGGAGCAATCTCCCAGGAAACCTCCCCAGGATGTATACAGTTACATGCTGGCCTTTAGGAACCAGACTAGGCGCTTCAGAGATCTTGCTCAGGCAAATCTGGAGGCCAGCCAGGAGGAGATGAAGCGGTGGTTCGACCAGAAGGCCACTCTGGTAGAGCTTCAGCCTGGACAGAAAGTTTGGGTTATGTCCCCTGTGGAACCTTGTGCGCTCAAGGACAGGTGGACTGGACCATTTGAGGTTGTGGAGAAAAAGAGCGATGTCACCTACATGGTGGACTTGAAGTATCCCAGGAACCCCTTGCGGGTCCTGCATGTCAACCGTTTAAAGCCCCACTTAGAAAGGTCCGAAGTGGGCATGCTCCTAGCTACAGATGCTGGAATGGAGGAGGAGAGTGAGCCTCTTCCTGACCTCCTGTCTGCAAAAGAGCAAGATGGGTCGGTGGATGGTGTTGTCCTCTCTGACACACTGACCCCTGAACAGCAGCAGGATTGTCGCCAATTGTTGGGACAATTCCCTGATCTGTTTTCCTTGATTCCTGGTGTCACTCAGTGGTGTGTCCATGATGTGGACACTGGGGACAGCACTCCTGTGAAGCACAAGGCTTACAGAGTGACTGACAAGGTCAGAGCATACATCAAGGAGGAGGTCTCCAAAATGTTTGCCTTAGGGGTGGTTGAGTCCTCTAGCAGTCCTTGGGCCAGCCCAGTGGTGTTGGTCCCAAAGGCTGCAGCGCCTGGTGCTTCACCGGAACTTCGGTTCTGTGTGGATTACCGAGGACTCAATTCAGTCACCAAGACTGACGCGCACCCCATCCCCAGAGCTGATGAGCTCATAGATCGGTTGGGGGCTGCCCGGTACCTTAGTACGTTTGATCTAACGTCTGGGTACTGGCAGATCACCTTGACTGATGGGGCAAAAGAGAGGTCAGCATTCTCCACACCAGATGGGCACTACCAGTTCCGGGTTATGCCCTTTGGGATGAAGAATGCCCCTGCCACCTTCCAGAGGTTGGTCAACCAGGTCTTGGCTGGACTGGAGGATTTCAGTGCCGCCTACCTGGACGACATCGCAGTGTTCAGCGCCAGCTGGGAGGAACAGTTGCGCCACCTCCAGGAAGTGTTGTTGGCCCTGCGCAGAGCAGGCCTCACAATCAAAGCCAGTAAGTGCCAGATTGGGCAGGGTTCAGTGGTGTAATTGGGGCATCAAGTAGGGAGCGGCAAGGTGGCCCCCCTGCAACCCAAGATTGATACCATCCTGGCATGGGCACCGCCCAAAACCCAGACTCAGGTGAGAGCCTTCTTGGGTCTCACGGGTTACTACAGGAGGTTCGTCAAGGATTATGGTAACATTGTGCACCCCTTGACTTCGCTGACTTCCAGGAAGCAGCCACGACTTGTGATCTGGACTGACGCCTGTCAGACGGCCTTTGACACCCTGAAAACTGCAATGTGCACAGCACCCATACTCCAGGCACCCGACTTTTCTAAAGAATTTGTTGTCCAGACGGACGCTTCAGAGCATGGCTTGGGGGCTGTTCTAGCTCAGGTGAATGAAGAGGGCCGAGACTTACCTGTAGCCTTCATAAGTAGGAGGTTACTTCCCAGGGAACAGAGGTGGAGTGCGATAGAGAGAGAAGCATTTGCTGTGGTCTGGGCGCTGAAGAAGCTAAGACCCTACCTGTTTGGGACTCACTTCCGGGTTCAGACAGACCACAGGCCACTCAGATGGTTGATGCAGATGAGGGGTCAGAATCCAAAGCTGTTGAGGTGGTCCATTTCCCTACAGGGGATGGACTTCACGGTGGAACACCGCCCTGGCACAGATCACACCAATGCTGATGGTCTGTCCAGATTTTTCCGCCTTAGTGATGAGGACTCCCTAGGGTAAGGGTAGTTCTCCCCACATTTCAGCTGGAGGGGACACGTGTTAGACCTGGCATCATTGGCATGAGTCTCTCCTCCATTTTTTCTGTTTGCCTCCTCTGTTTACGATGTTTTTGCTGGTAAATGCTTTGGGCACTGTGCCACTGCTGATCAGTGCCACAGTGCAAGTGCTCCCTATGTGAAATTGCTGTATTGATTGAATTCCATGTTTGGCTTATTTGGTTTACTGTCAGTCCCTAGTAGAGTGCACCAGGAGTGCCAGGGCTTGTAAATACAAATGCTGCTAGTGGGCCTGCAGCACGTGTTGTGCCACCCGCAAGAGCGGCCTAGTAAAAGTATGTCTGAAGGTCTACCATTGCTAGACCACGTGCAGTCTGGTACTGTCACGCAGACTGCGCAAGTACACCTACTTGCCAGTCCCTAAACCTTCCCTTAACTTCATGTTAGTCACCCCTATGGTAGGCCCACGGGCAGGGTGCATTGTAAGCATAAGGTAGGACAAGCCTGACAAGGTTGGCATGTCCTAATAGTGAATTACAGCCATATTCGTTTTTCACTAGTGTAAGGTAACCTGCTCTCCATCAGTTAGAATGGGCCGCCGGGCTCGGGGAGCATGGTGCAATGTCGAGTTTGGTATCCCTGAACTCAGGGTTTAATAACGCATCCGTTTGTGTGGATGGTTTTTGGACTCTGTGTTTGAAAATAGCACTTTTAGAAAGTAGCTATTTTCTTGTCTAACTGTCTACCGGTCTCTGCTGGTTCTGGTGTGCGTGTGACAGGAGCTGGGTGGCTCCAGAGGTCTGAATGAGTCAGGGTGGGGTGAGTGGGGCATTTGCATTGAGAGTAGGGGAAGAGTAGCTCCTGATAGCCTGCCCAGCCTGATACAATGATGGCTCCGCCCCCCTGCCAGGCGACTGATGACTCTGTGCCTGCCTGGGACTTCCTGGCCCACCTCCTGCCGGGCAACTGATGGCCCTGCTCCTGCCAGTGACAATGCTGGCTCCGCTCCTGCTGGGCGGCTGAAGACTCTGCCCTGCACAGTGAATAGGCCAGGTGCTTCGGCCTGGCAACACCCACAACAAACCCAAGATGGGGGGAATCCCCCTGCATGGACAAAGGGATCAAAGCCAAAAAGGGGTATAAGAGAAGGACCCCTGAACCAAGAATTTAGATCACTTCTGACAAGGAAACCTGAACCAAGGACAAGAAGCCTGCTGATCTAAGGACTGCCTACCCCTTCTGCCAGAGTGCTGTTTGTTGGGGGAATCCTGCATTGCTTCTTTATTTTTGCCAAGGAACCAGGAGAGAGGAACTGTGTGTTTACTCTCAATCTTTGCTAAGAAAATCTCCAAGGGCTGGAAGAGTGCCAGTCTCCTGTTGAAGTCACAGGGCTAAAGGACTTCATCTGCTTAAAGTGCTGTTTGCTGGAACTTGTGACTCCAGCACCTCTGAAAGAATACAGCAATCTCGACGCCGACGAACGCCGCCGAATCCAGCTCTACATCGTGAGTAACGGCTCCAGTGTCCCGCTTCGTCGACGCCGGCCGCCGGGCCCGATCGACGCCAGCAACAACGCCAGTGAGTAGTGAGTTTGGCTCCAGCTCCAAGTGACCTCGTGTCGGCACCGCTGCTGATCGCATCGACTTCGAGCCCTCTCGACGCCGTGAGCGCTGCTCACTCTTGCAACATCGACATCGACGACGCCGTATCCTGCTTCACCTCGTGAGCGCTACTCCTGCCTGACTTCGGTCGACGCCTCTGCAGATCGCCCCGACTCCGAGGCCCGATCGACGCCGAAGACGCGACGCCGGACATCTCGACGCACTGATCATCGAGTGCTTCACTTTTCCAAGGTACTGTGTTGTGGGGGTCTGTGCGACTCCGGGCTCGACGTAGTGCTCCTCGCGGTCGACGCCGAACCTTTGGATTAACTTTGCCTCGACGTCGTGTGACTCCCGTGTGGGTTACATTGTTGCCAAGAACTGTGTTTTAAAGAAGAAGAGTTGCTTTTGATACTAAAGACTTTGTGCTAAGAAGAAACCGTACTTGAACTATTATTTTTCCTTCCAAGAGTATTTATTAATATTGTGGTATATTTTTGTCGTTATTTGGTCTTGTGCTAAGCCTTATATAAAAATCCTTATTTTTATAATACTACTGTGTCGTGTCCATTTGTAGTGTATTCACTTTATTACTGTATGTGGTCATAAATGCTTAACGCACTGCCTCTGAGATAAGCCTGTCTGCTTTGCCAAGCTACCAAGGGGGTGAGCAGGGGTTATCTAAGTGTGTGATCCCCTTGCCCTGACTAGAAAAGGTGTGTCCCTATTTGTCAGAAGTGTATACCTCTGCCAACTAGGGACAGCCGCTTCTAACATTGGTGGGTCAGCGGTGAGGATTTGAACCTTGCATTTATGACCCATGTGCAGTGATTAGTGTGCGCTACATAGTGAAAGCAGACCATAGCGCATTCACAATCTACTTGGTTGGATATTCTAATTTTTTTTTTGTTCTCCGCTTTCCTGAAGCTTGATTTTTGAAACTGCCAGTTTTGACCATGAGTAATGCTGGAGGCACTACACCTGTTGTTGACGAGGAATTTGATAGGAGTAAGATGAACGACTATCCGTTAAAGAAGCTGAAATCCTTTTGCAAGCAGTTGCAAGTTCCTACCACAGGCATTTCAAGGAGGCCAGATTATCTCAAAGCATTGCAGGCTAGGTTAGAGGCCAGAGATTCCTCTGATCCGGTGGTGGTACCGACAGGGGAAGGGGAGGAGGAGGTGCCAGTGAATGGGCCCACATCCCCTCCTGGCAGCAGTGTTTCCTCCAAGGGTCTTTCTCCTGAAGAAAGAGAAGAAAGGGAGAAAGAGCGAGCTTACAACATGGAAATGGCAAAACTTAAGATAAATGGGCAGTTGGAAATAGAGAATGCAAGAGGCAGGAGAGAAGCTGATATGGAGATCAAAAGGTTAGAGTTTGAAAGAGAGAAGTTAGCTTTTGAGCGTGATACCAGGATGAGGGAGTTGGAGCTCAAAGCTAAAGAGTTAGAATTGAATCCCTCTGGTGGCAGCATCCCATCTGTGCCTGCAGAAAGTAGGTTTTATTTTCCCAAAGATGTGATCAAAGATTTTCAGAAGAATGAGGATATTGGTCAATGGTTTAAAGCATATGAGTTAGCATTGTTGGCCCACCGGGTCCCTGAGAAGGATTGGGGAGCGGGGTTGTGGGGTCGCTTTGTGAATGAGGGAAGAGATACCCTGTTAGACATGCCTGTTGAGGATAGGATGTCTTATGCTCATATGAAAGATGCTTTAATGTTAAGGTATGGCCTAACCCCAGAAAAGTACAGACAGGCCTTTAGAGAATGTAAGAAGTTGCCTGGTACGACGTGGGTGGAATATGTGTCATATTTTTGCAGAGCCATGGATGGTTGGGTAAAGGGCAGCAAAGTGGAAAGTTATGATGCTCTTTATGATTTGTTTGCTTGGGAGCACTTGTCTAATAACTGTTTTCCAGAGCTGCGCCAGCACCTTATTGATAGCAAGATATCTAACCCTAGAAAACTTGCTGAGGAGGCGGACCGCTGGGTCAGTACCAGGGTCCACAAGGGTCCAGTGGGAGACTCAGCCAAAGGTGGGCAGGGTCCCCAGCAGAAGAGTGGGGGGGACAAGGGTAAACAGAGGGAGTTCCAGAAAGGGCCCTAAAGTAATCCCCAAGGGAACCAAGGGAAGGGTTCCCAGCCTCCCCCAGAGAAGAAATCAGAGGCCCCGACAGGTAAACCTGTTCGTAGGGGCCCAATGACCTGCTTCGCTTGTAAGCAGGTGGGACACCGTTTTTATGATCCTCAGTGTCCCTTGAAGAACTCTACTGCACCACCACGTGCAGCTCCCCGTCAGTTGGCGAGTGTAGCCCTGGGAGGGGAGGAGATGGTTGCCCATGGTGGGGAGGGTCCGGCAGAGATGTCCCTGGTCTCTCTAGGAGACATGGAATTGGTCCCTCCACCCCCTCTGCCTAGTAACACTAAGAAATATAGGCAGTGGGTGACCATTAATGGCCATAGAGTGGAAGCTCTCAGAGACACCGGAGCGAGTGTGACAGCTGTCAAGTGTCACTTGGTGTCCAGAGAGCAGGTTGTTTCCCACGCATTCTACCCTGTGATAGCTGCTGACAACTCCCAGCGAGAGTGTGAGGTAGCTCAAGTTTCCTTTGAATGGGGGGGAGTTTCAGGTACTCTTCAAGTTGCTGTAAGGCCCGCCATGCCTGTTGATTGTCTCCTGGGCAATGATTTAGAAGACTCCCCTTGGGCTAAGGTGGAGAGGGAGACACATTTGAAAATGTTGGGTGTGCCAGAGTGGGTGTGTGCAACCACTCGATCCATGACAGCAAGTAAGGGTGTTGATGGGGTCCCGCAGCCTGAAAGTATGGCCCAGGACCCAGCTGTGAAGAGAAGAGGCAGGGGGCGCGGGAAACCGTCCCCCGTAGTTCCCGTGGTCCAGGAGGAGGAAGGCCTTGAGGGGCATGCCCTGGAACCCACAGGTGAACAAGTTGCTGAACTGGGAGACCTGCCCGTGCTGACCCATTGGCAGCAGGATGGTGGTCCCTCCAGGGAGGAATTCTGTGCAGAACAGAAAGTGTGCCCTTCTCTTGTGGGTATGAGGCAGCAGGCCTCAGCCCAAACCTCAGGTGATCAGTCAGGGTCACATTTTGTTTACTGGGAGAACGACCTCCTGTATAGCGAGCCTAAGGCTGCAGAGCCTGGGTCAGGCCGTGTGCTGGTGGTACCCCAGCGCTTCAGAGCCTTCCTACTGGGTTTGGCTCATGACGTTCCTTTAGCTGGACATCTGGGGCAGGACAAGACCTATGACAGGCTTGTTACCCATTTTTATTGGCCTTAGATGAGAAGGGATACAGATATCCATTGTAAGACCTGTCAAACTTGCCAGGCAAGTGGGAAAAGCGGGCGGAAGCAGAAGGCTCCCCTCCAACCTTTTCCCGTGGTCAGTACCCCCTTTGACCGGGTGGGGATTGACATTGTTGGGCCCCTGGACCCCAAGACAGCCCTGGGCAACAGGTTCATCCTGGTCTTGGTGGACCATGCCACACGGTACCCGGAAGCCATCCCTCTCAGAACAGTGACGGCCCCCGTGGTGGGACGGGCCCTGATGGGTGTTTTCTCCAGAATGGGGTTCCCCAGAGAGGTGGTGTCAGACCGGGGCACCAACTTCATTTCCAACTATATGAAGTCTCTGTGGAAGGAGTGTGGGGTAACTTACAAGTTCACCACTCCTTACCACCCTCAAGGTAATGGGTTGGTTGAAAGATTCAACCGTACCCTTAAAGGCATGATTATGGGTCTTGAAGAACCAATGAGGCGTAAATGGGACGTCCTCTTGCCATGCCTGTTGTTTGCTTACCGTGAGGTGCCACAAAAGTCTCTAGGGTTCAGCCCCTTTGAGCTCTTGTATGGTCACCCGGTAAGAGGACCTTTGAGTCTGGTCAAAGAAGGCTGGGAGCAATCTCCCAGGAAACCTCCCCAGGATGTATACAGTTACATGCTGGCCTTTAGGAACCAGACTAGGCGCTTCAGAGATCTTGCTCAGGCAAATCTGGAGGCCAGCCAGGAGGAGATGAAGCGGTGGTACGACCAGAAGGCCACTCTGGTAGAGCTTCAGCCTGGACAGAAAGTTTGGGTTATGTCCCCTGTGGAACCTTGTGCGCTCAAGGACAGGTGGACTGGACCATTTGAGGTTGTGGAGAAAAAGAGCGATGTCACCTACATGGTGGACTTGAAGTCTCCCAGGAACCCCTTGCGGGTCCTGCATGTCAACCGTTTAATGCCCCACTTAGAAAGGTCCGAAGTGGGCATGCTCCTAGCTACAGATGCTGGAATGAAGGAGGAGAGTGAGCCTCTTCCTGACCTCCTGTCTGCAAAAGAGCAAGATGGGTCGGTGGATGGTGTTGTCCTCTCTGAAAATGAGAGAGTGCAGGAAACGTCCTGCACTGTCCTATGGCACTCCAGTGGGAGAAGCGCAACTTCTTCAACGGAGGTTCAATAAGTGATATCAAATTCACAAATAAAATGAGGTTGTAGCGCCAATGTTCATGAGTGTGATTTATTCATATACAGAGTCACATATTACTTCATAGTGACTGCGTTCAAGTATAATATCTTCATATAGAGTCATTCAATGATGAGAGGATCCGATTGCATAATAAGTTTCCCTATGCATTTCGGGAGAACCCTTCGTCAGGGGACATATATCAATCTGAAAGTAACACAAAATGAACATGTATCAGGAAGGAGAGCGGCCTCCAAGGTGATTAAAACCAGGTGTGCACGTGACATAGAGTGGGTCGGCAACCGGGATTAGAGGAAAGGTAAACAAGTGGTAAAAAAACGTGAGTGTAACGATCATTCAAATTAATAAAAAGTAAATATCCCAAGTAACGCTGAAAGCTGAAATGTTCAAGATAGAACGGTGAGAAAGAGCAGATGGTATACAGTAACCCCATTAAACCTGAGAAATAATGTGCCACACTCGTACGAGTAAAATGTGAGAATGGGAAAAAAATCTCAGCCCGGGTCAAAAACGTGTGCCACGGAGCCCAAAGAAAACATATAAAGCGGTTCGTCCAAGTGAAAAGAGCAGAATGGGTGAACCACTTACCGGAGGCCAAGGTGAATGACGCATGTAGCATGTACAGCAAAGACTCGGAAGACGCCGAGTGGAACGCATGGGGATAAGTACACAACACGGGGAAACAAAGACATAGAAAGCGGACAGGTCAGAGTGTGTGCCTGGTGAAACAAAAGAAACAGACGATAGACTACGTGAAAACAAACACGTACATACTCCACGAACGTGAAACGATGTGGGGAAAATACAGAGAGTTGAAGAAATAAGAATAGGGCCACAGAGGTGCAAATGAGTAGGAAAAAAAAGGAAAAAGCGACATTAAGGGAAGGCTGGAAATTACAAAATCATCCGAACTAAATACAAAATCATACAATCAGAGCATGTGGGGTGTATACAAATGCCAGGGGTATGAGTCAGAAATATCAAGGTGTAGAAAAATAGTATAAAAGGTAAAAGATGGTAAGAACTAGTGAGACATAAAAGGAAGAAACAGATACAAAGTACCGGACTAAGTAAGTGAAGAGAGAGGGCACGGAAGATAACAAGAAACCATAGGGGGTAAAGGAACATTCGAAAAATGAAGAAGGGTAGGTAAAAAAAGAAAACAGATGAGGAGGGTTCAGGAACAATAGGAAAAATGTAGAAGGAGAAAAGAAAAGAGCAAGAGCAATCTGTCAAAGTCAGTGATCAAAGGCTAATCAAAGAAAGCAACTATATTCGATACGATCATTGAGCCCTTTGGGCTGGCATGCATCAAGTCTCTTTATCCAAAATGTTTCACGCTGAAGCAATCTCTTTCTGTTATCCACGCCTGGTCTCGGCGGGACAACCTCCAAAATGAGGAACCGTAGTTGGCTGACGTTATGCTGGTGTGTCATGAAATGAGCAGCAAGAGGGGCTTTTAGAGTCTTATTCCTGATTGTGCTCTTATGTTCGGTCAAACGTGTTTTAATTTTTCTCTCAGTTTTTCCCACGTAGGGTAATCCGCAGGGACATTTCAGCAAATACACAACGTTTTTAGTATCACAAGTGGCATTGGTCAAAAGTTTGATGGTTTTGCCAGAAGATGGATGATTGATAGAGCTGCCAGTGATTATGTTGTTACAGTGACCACAGTTCAAGCATGGTCTGGTACCAGTGTAGCTAACAGACGCATCTGTGGGAGTAGTTTCTAAAATGTTCTTGATGTTTTTCGCTCTTTGGTACGCGAACAATGGTCTGTGGTTGAAAATGCCTTGGAAATCCGGCTCATATCGAATCATATCCCAATTCTTAAGAATGACATTCTTGATGGCGATGCTTTTTGTGGAGTACTTGGATACAAATACCGGTCTCTGATTGCTGATGGGTTGATGGTGAAATAACAGTAGATCCTGGCGATTTTTATCAGACTTGCGTGATCTGGCAGACAAAAGAGTAGATTCAGGATATCTGCGGTCTCTGTACTTTTGTAGGATCCTTTGTTCAGACAACTCATAAGCCGCAGGTTCAGAGCAAATTCTTTTGGCCCTCAGCAATTGTGAATACGGTAAATGCTTTTTCAGGGCTGAAGGGTGGCAACTGGTAAAGAATAAAGCATTGTTCCTGTCGGTCTCTTTCACAAATAAATCAGTGACTAGTTTGTTATCCAATAAACTCACTCTTACATCCAGAAAAGGTATGCTGGTGGTGCTGATGGTATGAGTAAACCGTATGTGGTCATCAAGATTGTTGATGTGGTTTAGGAACTCACATATTTCATCTGGTTTACCTCTCCAAATAAGAAAAATGTCATCTATGTATCGCCACATAGTTAGAATGTTGTTGACCCATTTGTTATTGTTCAGGATGTGGTCCAGTTCCATGCGGTGCATAAAAAGGTTAGCGTAGCTGGGCGCTGCGCAATTACCCATGGATGTCCCTACGAGTTGCAGGTAGTAGTCATTATTCCAACAAAAGTAACTATGGTACAGTGTAAATTGAATGAGTTCAAGAATAAGAGCTTTCAAATAATCATCAATGGGGTGGTTTATTAGGAAAGATTCAATGGCATCGATGCCCCTGTTGTATGGTATAGATGTGTACAACGCACACACGTCAATGGTAACCAAAGTGTGTGTTTCATCGGGTTCCAAAGACACTTGTTGAAGACGGGTCAAAAAATCAGTGGTGTCGCGTAGATAAGTTGACATATTTTTGACAATATCCTGAAGGTAGAGGTCAATGAATTTGCCAGTAGGTTCATGGATGGAATTCCTGGTGGAAACTATTGGGCGGAAAGGTGGTTGATGTAGATTTTTATGTATCTTGGGCAGCATGTGAATGCTGGGACATTTAGGATGAGCCTGAGTGAGATATCTGTAGTCTTTATCAGTGATGGTTCCCATAGTGACTGCTTTGTCCAAGATAGTTTTCAAAACTTTGGAGAAAGACTCTGTGGGGTCACAGGTTAACTTCATGTAGAGATTAGGATCGTGTACGTGATCGGTAACACTCTTTAGATAATAGTCACTGTCCATTACAACCAATGCCCCTCCTTTATCGGCTTTACAGCACACAATGTTGGGGTTTTGTGCGATCTGATCAAGTGCTCTAGATTGTCTGCGATTGAGATTTTTGTAGCTGGAACCAGGTTCTTTGAAACAATCTTTGATGGAGTTCATGGTGATAGTTTCATATGTGTCAAAAATCTTATGGCTTACTGGGGCCATAAAAGTACTCTTGGTCCTCAATTCTTTGCAAGCGTGGTTAGCTTGTGTGATCGTAGGGGGACTTATATTCGTGAAAAAATGACGGAGTCTTAAATTGCGCATGAATTTGTATAGACTAACTTCAATCTCTAGTTCCGAAGCATGATAAGTCGGAACAAAAGATGTACCACGTTCAAGAGCAGACATTTGAAAACTGTTCAACGTGGTGTTGGAAATGTTAATGACGAGGGTTTTTTGCTACTCGTTGCTTGAGATACCGAGGTGGCGGTTTCTTTGTCTGCTTCTGCTCCCCTGGGTTCGACGACGGTGGCGGAACCTATCTCTAAAAAAGGAACACCAGAAGTTGAGGCACTGGATTGTGGAATGTTCTCAGTAGACTTTGAAGATGCCATATTTCTGGGGGGTCGTCCATATGGGGTCACTCCCCTTGGTGGGTTAGATCCATCGGTAGAGCTCCCATCGTCAGATGAGGGATTGTTATAAGGTCTTTGTTGTCTCCGTTGGGCGTACACTTCCGCCCAACTGTATACTTCTCCCAGTTTATAATCCATAGTGTCCCTTTTATACTTTCTGATCTTTCTGTCATTGATTTCTTTGGTGTACTTGTCCAGTTGAACATTGATGTCAGCTAAGGCTTTGTCCAAATCGGCTTTGGGCATATTGCTGTCCCCCATATGGACGACCCCCCAGAAATATGGCATCTTCAAAGTCTACTGAGAACATTCCACAATCCAGCGCCCCAACTTCTGGTGTTCCTTTTTTAGAGATAGGTCCCGCCACCGTCGTCGAACCCGGAGGAGCAGAAGCAGACAAAGAAACCGCCACCTCGGTATCTCAAGCAACGAGGAGCAAAAAACCCTCGTCATTAACATTTCCAACACC
Source organism: Lissotriton helveticus (assembly GCF_964261635.1). Lineage (NCBI taxonomy): Eukaryota > Metazoa > Chordata > Amphibia > Caudata > Salamandridae > Lissotriton > Lissotriton helveticus. The sequence goes on from NC_136063.1 coordinate 2,081,304,337, forward strand.
ACGTTGAACAGTTTTCAAATGTCTGCTCTTGAACGTGGTACATCTTTTGTTCCGACTTATCATGCTTCGGAACTAGAGATTGAAGTTAGTCTATACAAATTCATGCGCAATTTAAGACTCCGTCATTTTTTCACGAATATAAGTCCCCCTACGATCACACAAGCTAACCACGCTTGTAAAGAATTGAGGACCAAGAGTACTTTTATGGCCCCAGTAAGCCATAAGATTTTTGACACATATGAAACTATCACCATGAACTCCATCAAAGATTGTTTCAAAGAACCTGGTTCCAGCTACAAAAATCTCAATCGCAGACAATCCAGAGCACTTGATCAGATCGCACAAAACCCCAACATTGTGTGCTGTAAAGCCGATAAAGGAGAGGCATTGGTTGTAATGGACAGTGACTATTATCTAAAGAGTGTTACCGATCACGTACACGATCCTGATCTCTACATGAAGTTAACCTGTGACCCCACAGAGTCTTTCGCCAAAGTTTTGAAAACTATCTTGGACAAAGCAGTCACTATGGGAACCATCACTGATAAAGACTACAGATATCTCACTCAGGCTCATCCTAAATGTCCCAGCATTCACATGCTGCCCAAGATACATAAAAATCTACATCAACCACCTTTCCGCCCCATAGTTTCCACCAGGAATTCCATCCATGCACCTACTGGCAAATTCATTGACCTCTACCTTCAGGATATTGTCAAAAATATGTCAACTTATCTACGCGACACCACTGATTTTTTGACCCGTCTTCAACAATTGTCTTTGGAACCCGATGAAACACACACTTTGGTTACCATTGACGTGTGTGCGTTGTACACATCTGTACCACACAACAGGGGCATCGATGCCATTGAATCTTTCCTAATAAACCACCCCATTGATGATGATTTGAAAGTTCCTATTCTTGAACTCATTCAATTTACACTGTACCATAGTTACTTTTGTTGGAATAATGACTACTACCTGCAACTCGTAGGGACATCCATGGGCAATTGCGCAGCGCCCAGCTACGCTAACCTTTTTATGCACCGCATGGAACTGGACCACATCCTGAACAATAACAAATGGGTCAACAACATTCTAACTATGTGGCGATACATAGATGACATTTTTCTTATTTGGAGAGGTAAACCAGATGAAATATGTGAGTTCCTAAACCACATCAACAATCTTGATGACCACATACGGTTTACTCATACCATCAGCACCACCAGCATACCTTTTCTGGATGTAAGAGTGAGTTTATTGGATAACAAACTAGTCACTGATTTATTTGTGAAAGAGACCGACAGGAACAATGCTTTATTCTTTACCAGTTGCCACCCTTCGGCCCTGAAAAAGCATTTACCGTATTCACAATTGCTGAGGGCCAAAAGAATTTGCTCTGAACCTGCGGCTTATGAGTTGTCTGAACAAAGGATCCTACAAAAGTACAGAGACCGCAGATATCCTGAATCTACTCTTTTGTCTGCCAGATCACGCATGTCTGATAAAAATCGCCAGGATCTACTGTTATTTCACCATCAACCCATCAGCAATCAGAGACCGGTATTTGTATCCAAGTACTCCACAAAAAGCATCGCCATCAAGAATGTCATTCTTAAGAATTGGGATATGATTCGATATGAGCCGGATTTCCAAGGCATTTTCAACCACAGACCATTGTTTGCGTACCAAAGAGCGAAAAACATCAAGAACATTTTAGAAACTACTCCCACAGATGCGTCTGTTAGCTACACTGGTACCAGACCATGCTTGAACTGTGGTCACTGTAACAACATAATCACTGGCAGCTCTATCAATCATCCATCTTCTGGCAAAACCATCAAACTTTTGACCAATGCCACTTGTGATACTAAAAACGTTGTGTATTTGCCGAAATGTCCCTGCGGATTACCCTACGTGGGAAAAACTGAGAGAAAAATTAAAACACGTTTGACCGAACATAAGAGCACAATCAGGAATAAGACTCTAAAAGCCCCTCTTGCTGCTCATTTCATGACACACCAGCATAACGTCAGCCAACTACGGTTCCTCATTTTGGAGGTTGTCCCGCCGAGACCAGGCGTGGATAACAGAAAGAGATTGCTTCAGCGTGAAACATTTTGGATAAAGAGACTTGATGCATGCCAGCCCAAAGGGCTCAATGATCGTATCGAATACAGTTGCTTTCTTTGATTAGCCTTTGATCACTGACTTTGACAGATTGCTCTTGCTCTTTTCTTTTCTCCTTCTACATTTTTCCTATTGTTCCTGAACCCTCCTTATCTGTTTTCTTTTTTTACCTACCCTTCTTCATTTTTCGAATGTTCCTTTACCCCCTATGGTTTCTTGTTATCTTCCGTGCCCTCTCTCTTCACTTACTTAGTCCGGTACTTTGTATCTGTTTCTTCCTTTTATTTCTCACTAGTTCTTACCATCTTTTACCTTTTATACTATTTTTCAACACCTTGATATTTCTGACTCATACCCCTGGCATTTGTATACACCCCACATGCTCTGATTGTATGATTTTGTATTTAGTTCGGATGATTTTGTAATTTCCAGCCTTCCCTTAATGTCGCTTTTTCCTTTTTTTTCCTACTCATTTGCACCTCTGTGGCCCTATTCTTATTTCTTCAACTCTCTGTATTTTCCCCACATCGTTTCACGTTCGTGGAGTATGTACGTGTTTGTTTTCACGTAGTCTATCGTCTGTTTCTTTTGTTTCACCAGGCACACACTCTGACCTGTCCGCTTTCTATGTCTTTGTTTCCCCGTGTTGTGTACTTATCCCCATGCGTTCCACTCGGCGTCTTCCGAGTCTTTGCTGTACATGCTACATGCGTCATTCACCTTGGGCTCCGGTAAGTGGTTCACCCATTCTGCTCCTTTCACTTGGACGAACCGCTTTATATGTTTTCTTCGGGCTCTGTGGCACACGTTTTTGACCCGGGCTGAGATTTTTTTCCCATTCTCACATTTTACTCGTACGAGTGTGGCACATTATTTCTCAGGTTTAATGGGGTTACCGTATACCATCTGCTCTTTCTCACCGTTCTATCTTGAACATTTCAGCTTTCAGCGTTACTTGGGATATTTACTTTTTATTATTTTGAATGATCGTTACACTCACGTTTTTTTACCACTTGTTTTCCTTTCCTCTAATCCCCGTTGCCGACCCACTCTATGTCACGTGCACACCTGGTTTTAATCACCTTGGAGGCCGCTCTCCTTCCTGATACATGTTCATTTTGAGTTACTTTCAGATTGATATATGTCCCCTGACGAAGGGTTCTCCCGAAATGCATAGGGAAACTTATTATGCAATCGGATCCTCTCATCATTGAATGACTCAATATAAAGATATTATACTTGAACGCAGTCACTATGAAGTAATATGTGACTCTGTATATGAATAAATCACACTCATGAACATTGGCGCTACAACCTCATTTTATTTGTGAATTTGATATCACTTATTGAACCACCGTTGAAGAAGTTGCGCTTCTCCCACTGGAGTGCCATAGCACAGTGCAGGACGTTTCCTGCACTCTCTCATTTTCTATATTTGGACTTCTAAGTCCCCCACTGGCCAGAAGGGACCCAGTTCCTAGGCACCCGAAGATTTAACACTCGCGTGTTTTGTTTACATTGTTGACCTCCCCTAGAGGGCGTGCCGCCTCCCCCATCCATTTGTTGATTCTAATAGTTGTCCTCTCTGACACACTGACCCCTGAACAGCAGCAGGATTGTCGCCAATTGTTAGGACAATTCCCTGATCTGTTTTCCTTGATTCCTGGTGTCACTCAGTGGTGTGTCCATGATGTGGACACCGGGGACAGCACTCCTGTGAAGCACAAGGCTTACAGAGTGACTGACAAGGTCAGAGCATACATCAAGGAGGAGGTCTCCAAAATGTTTGCCTTAGGGGTGGTTGAGTCCTCTAGCAGTCCTTGGGCCAGCCCAGTGGTCTTGGTCCCAAAGGCTGCAGCGCCTGGTGCTTCACCGGAACTTCGGTTCTGTGTGGATTACCGAGGACTCAATTCAGTCACCAAGACTGACGCGCACCCCATCCCCAGAGCTGATGAGCTCATAGATCGGTTGGGGGCTGCCCGGTACCTTAGTACGTTTGATCTAACGTCTGGGTACTGGCAGATCGCCTTGACTGATGGGGCAAAAGAGAGGTCAGCATTCTCCACACCAGATGGGCACTACCAGTTCCGGGTTAGGCCCTTTGGGATGAAGAATGCCCCTGCCACCTTCCAGAGGTTGGTCAACCAGGTCTTGGCTGGACTGGAGGATTTCAGTGCCGCCTACCTGGACGACATCGCAGTGTTCAGCGCCAGCTGGGAGGAACACTTGCGCCACCTCCAGGAAGTGTTGTTGGCCCTGCGCAGAGCAGGCCTCACAATCAAAGCCAGTAAGTGCCAGATTGGGCAGGGTTCAGTGGTGTACTTGGGGCACCAAGTAGGGAGCGGCAAGGTGGCCCCCCTGCAACCCAAGATTGATACCATCCTGGCATGGGCACCGCCCAAAACCCAGACTCAGGTGAGAGCCTTCTTGGGTCTCACGGGTTACTACAGGTGGTTCGTCAAGGATTATGGTAACATTGTGCACCCCTTGACTTCGCTGACTTCCAGGAAGCAGCCACGACTTGTGATCTGGACTGACGCCTGTCAGACGGCCTTTGACACCCTGAAAACTGCAATGTGCACAGCACCCATACTCCAGGCACCCGACTTTTCTAAAGAATTTGTTGTCCAGACGGACGCTTCAGAGCATGGCGTGGGGGCTGTTCTAGCTCAGGTGAATGAAGAGGGCCGAGACTTACCTGTAGCCTTCATAAGTAGGAGGTTACTTCCCAGGGAACAGAGGTGGAGTGCGATAGAGAGAGAAGCATTTGCTGTGGTCTGGGCGCTGAAGAAGCTAAGACCCTACCTGTTTGGGACTCACTTCCGGGTTCAGACAGACCACAGGCCCCTCAGATGGTTGATGCAGATGAGGGGTGAGAATCCAAAGCTGTTGAGGTGGTCCATTTCCCTACAGGGGATGGACTTCACGGTGGAACACCGCTAAGCATGGGCGTAAAATCCGTTCCGCTCGCGTATTTTGCGGGTTTTCGGTAAATTCGCAATCCGCGAACTCTCGCAAACTTACCGAAAAATTGTAAATCCGTGCGAAGCGGATTTTTTTGCTTGGTCGCACTTGCCAACTAGAATACTATACAATTTCGCGGGAGTAAACACTTGCGAAAACGTAGATGCGTCGGGCAGCGACAATCTCGCAATTGCGAGATTGCAAAATTTGCAATTTCGCACAAGAAATCCACCAGCAGGCAGCATAAAGCTTGAAAATTATGATTTTTATCAGAATAACTCCTCAGGTTGACATTTGCCTGCACTTTTTTTTGCAAGGAGTCCATTTTGGGGGGGGAGGAAGGAAGTGCCCCACAGTCTCCAACTTCCTGTTCCTGTTCAGCAGGCTCCTCTCAGTGCTTTCTTCATGTGCTGGTCACTTTGATTTGGATCTTGACCTGGAAGCACTCAGCAAGTGCAAAAGTTCAATCTTATCATTAGTAACCATTCCCTGTACTGCCTGGACGGATTACTTTTTGTGGATGCTGCTGGATATTTGGATTTTTGCAAAACTGAAAGCACTCAGCAGGTGCAAAAGTTCAATCTTATCATTAGTAACCATTCCCTGTAGTGCTTCCTGAGGGGCCCCTTCAAAGTTCAGTTGCCTACTTGCAACTATTCTATGACCCTGCTCTGACCCTCACAGCAGGCACAGAGAAAGCAATTACAGATAAGGAAGCAGGTTGCAGCCAGGAAGTTCAAATTCAGTAACACATTAATCAGCCCCTAATTCATTTATGTCAGTTGAGGCAGGGCAGGTGTGCTTTTCCACCCATAATCTACAGTGATGAACTAGAGGGTGGCATGGGTGAGCCAGAGGGTGGCATGGGTGAGCCAGAGGGTGGCAGTGGTGAAACAGAGGGTGGCAGTGGTGAAACAGAGGGTGCTGTGATGAACCAGATGTAGAAACAACATGTTCGCGACCGTTGCTACCCGAAAAGTAAGTTCGCGTTTGCGAACTGGTACAAAATCCTCGCGAACTGGCAGAAATCCTTGCGAACACAAAAATAAATAAAAAATCCGCAAATTCGCGAGAGTTCGCGGATTTTGCAGATTGCAAATCCGTAAATACGCAATTTCGCGGATTGCCAATTCGCAAAATCCGCCCATGCTTAAACACCGCCCTGGCACAGATCACGCCAATGCTGATGGTCTGTCCAGATTTTTCCGCCTTAGTGATGAGGACTCCCTAGGGTAAGGGTAGTTCTCCCCACATTTCAGCTGGAGGGGACACGTGTTAGACCTGGCATCATTGGCATGAGTCTCTCCTCCATTTTTTCTGTTTGCCTCCTCTGTTTACGATGTTTTTGCTGGTAAATGCTTTGGGCACTGTGCCACTGCTGATCAGTGCCACAGTGCAAGTGCTCCCTATGTGAAATTGCTGTATTGATTGAATTCCATGTTTGGCTTATTTGGTTTACTGTCAGTCCCTAGTAGAGTGCACCAGGAGTGCCAGGGCTTGTAAATACAAATGCTGCTAGTGGGCCTGCAGCACGTGTTGTGCCACCCGCAAGAGCGGCCTAGTAAAAGTATGTCTGAAGGTCTACCATTGCTAGACCACGTGCAGTCTGGTACTGTCACGCAGACTGCGCAAGTACACCTACTTGCCAGTCCCTAAACCTTCCCTTAACTTCATGTTAGTCACCCCTATGGTAGGCCCACGGGCAGGGTGCATTGTAAGCATAAGGTAGGACAAGCCTGACAAGGTTGGCATGTCCTAATAGTGAATTACAGCCATATTCGTTTTTCACTAGTGTAAGGTAACCTGCTCTCCATCAGTTAGAATGGGCCGCCGGGCTCGGGGAGCATGGTGCGATGTCGAGTTTGGTATCCCTGAACTCAGGGTTTAATAACGCATCCGTTTGTGTGGATGGTTTTTGGACTCTCTGTTTGAAAATAGCACTTTTAGAAAGAAGCTATTTTCTTGTCTAACTGTCTACCGGTCTCTGCTGGTTCTGGTGTGCGTGTGACAGGAGCTGGGTGGCTCCAGAGGTCTGAATGAGTCAGTGTGGGGTGAGTGGGGCATTTGCATTGAGAGTAGGGGAAGAGTAGCTCCTGCTAGCCTGCCCTGCCTGATACAATGATGGCTCCGCCCCCCTGCCAGGCGACTGATGACTCTGTGCCTGCCTGGGACTTCCTGGCCCACCTCCTGCCGGGCAACTGATGGCCCTGCTCCTGCCAGTGACAATGCTGGCTCCGCTCCTGCTGGGCGGCTGAAGACTCTGCCCTGCACAGTTAATAGGCCAGGTGCTTCGGCCTGGCAACACCCACAACAAACCCAAGATGGGGGGAATCCCCCTGCATGGACAAAGGGATCAAAGCCAAAAAGGGGTATAAGAGAAGGACCCCTGAACCAAGAATTTAGATCACTTCTGACAAGGAAACCTGAACCAAGGACAAGAAGCCTGATCTAAGGACTGCCTACCCCTTCTGCCAGAGTGCTGTTTGTTGGGGGAATCCTGCATTGCTTCTTTATTTTTGCCAAGGAACCAGGAGCTAGGAACTGTGTGTGTACTCTCAATCTTTGCTAAGAAAATCTCCAAGGGCTGGAAGAGTGCCAGTCTCCTGTTGAAGTCACAGGGCTAAAGGACTTCATCTGCTTAAAGTGCTGTTTGCTGGAACTTGTGACTCCAGCACCTCTGAAAGAATCCAGCAATCTCGACGCCGACGGACGCCGCCAAATCCAGCTCGACATCGTGAGTAACGGCTCCAGTGTCCCGCTTCCTCGACGCCGGCCGCCGGGCCCGATCGACGCCAGCAACAATGCCAGTGAGTAGTGAGTTCGGCTCCAGCTCCAAGTGACCTCGTGTCGGCACCGCTGCTGATCGCATCGACTTCGAGCCCTCTCGACTCCGTGAGCGCTGCTCACTCTTGCAACATCGACATCGACGACGCCGTATCCTGCTTCACCTCGTGAGCGCTGCTCCTGCCTGACTTCGGTCGACGCCGCTGCAGATCGCCCCGACTCCGAGGCCCGATCGACGCCGAAGACGCGACGCCGGACATCTCGACGCCACTGATCATCGAGTGCTTCACTTTTCCAAGGTACTGTGTTGTGGGGGTCTGTGGGACTCCGGGCTCGACGTAGCGCTCCTCGCGGTCGACGCCGAACCTTTGGATTAACTTTGCCTCGACGTCGTGTGACTCCCGTGTGGGTTATATTGTTGCCAAGAACTGTGTTTTAAAGAAGAAGAGTTGCTTTTGATACTAAAGACTTTGTGCTAAGAAGAAACCGTACTTGAACTATTATTTTTCCTTCCAAGAGTATTTATTAAGATTGTGGTATATTTTTGTCGTTATTTGGTCTTGTGCTAAGCCTTATATAAAAATCCTTATTTTTATAATACTACTGTGTCGTGTCCATTTGTAGTGTATTCACTTTATTACTGTATGTGGTCATAAATGCTTAACGCACTGCCTCTGAGATAAGCCTGTCTGCTTTGCCAAGCTACCAAGGGGGTGAGCAGGGATTATCTAAGTGTGTGATCCCCTTGCCCTGACTAGAAAAGGTGTGTCCCTATTTGTCAGAAGTGTATACCTCTGCCAACTAGAGACAGCCGCTTCTAACAATCTTCAATTATAGCATTGTATTATTTACCCCTTATTACGCCCCCTTTCCTTCCCACCACTTTACTCTCCTATTATTACTGTTAAAGTGCAAACAGCTTTCTTCTCTGATTATCTGATAGTTTTTATATTTCTATTCTACAATAGGTATTTTGTTTTTCATGACCTATTCTTATGTAAGTATTACCTATTTAATAAAGCTTCTTAAACTGATGATATATGGTGCAACATTGTACCACGGTGCAAGGGTCTCTGCATTGTTGGCCGGGTTGTTTTGTGCAGGAACGGATCCCTTCCTGCACAAAAGCAATCCATTGCTGATGTTTCCTCTTTCTAAGTGTTGTGCAGAATACACATAGTGAGAGGAATAAACAGGAGGAAATAACATTATTTCCCCTGTTTATGACTCCTCAGGGGAGGTCCACATATCTGATGGATTTCCAGGTTTATAGAGGCTTGTAAATCTAGGATTGTTTCAAAAGCCATGGGTGTTGCGTGAGTAAACCCACCACAATACCCGTGGAGCATCTCCTTGATGTAGAGATCAGGCAAGGCAGCACTTTGCACTGCCTTGCCTTACACCATACCTATGAGGCAATGCAAAGCCATACTCTTAAATAGGATTTGGAGGCCTACACTACCAGAGCATCATAAAAAGTCATGCTCCAGTGACACAGCCCTCTTGTACATGACGTACCATGTATTTTTGCTTTGTAGAGTGACTCATGTTATAGTGAGTTTATTTTAAATTTGATATAGACCTAAACTGAGGTCAATAAATATACAAACACAGTTTTTAAAACATTTAACATTATACTCATAATGTCAACTTTAAGCATTTATAAGGTTAAATCACTTCATCAGAGCTTTTTAAAACAGCTTTAGCTTAAATCTTGTTTACAAATTATACCACTTATAGCATTTGAGTTCATCCAGTGGTAATTTTTCAAAACTTAAAGAGATCTTATGGGAAAATAGGATTGTATCTATTGTAGATGGCTGTGAAATCAGCTTTAGATGTTTAGAGGTTTTAAATCATTAACATCCTAAACTTTAAAACAGCTCATGTTATACATTGCTCTACAAGTGCCAATATACAAAGGGGAATCTGGATTGTTGATGCACTATACACATGGAAAGGATTATTGTGAGGGGGCTGGATTGAGCTGTGCCACATGTGAATGGGTAGTGTGACTTACACTTACAGGGTGTTTAACTGTACATGACACAGATTCCTGCCCTGTGCCCTACACACAGCACAGTGGAGTGCTGGGACCTAGCTTGCTGCACTGTACAACATGACCTTTTTCCCACATTTCCCCGTAATGTGACTTACCCTGTAGGTCTTATTGTTCCTCATGGGCAGCATTGTCTTGTCTTGTCTTGTCACCAACTCTTCTGGAATAACAGCTGCCACCCGCTCATCCAAGGCATTCTGCTCCTCCAGTGGTGTCGGGATCCCAACTCCTGACTGCATAGTTGCCGTCAGGATGTTGACCAGTTTCTTCTACATCCTGTGCTTACAATAGTGCAAGTGTTTCTTGCAGTCAGTGACTGTCCTCTTGAATTGTCCAACATTGTTGATCTTGGGCACTAACAATTGCCAAAGTGCCTCTTTTTTCCTAATGGCAGTTTTGAGGTGACAAAGAGCTGATGTTGGTGCTCTATCACCTCACTGATCAAGGTTCTCGTTCTCCTCACTGAAGTTGCACTTCCTCTATTACTTCCCAAGGGAGTCTATCTGGACATCAGGCCTGGTTCTGGAGTTGCTGGGATTGTTATCCTAGCTGCAGCTCTGTTCTCCTCACACCATGGTTGCCTTCTGTGAAGTGTGAAAATGTTTTTTCTCTCATAGCGTAATTTTTTTAAGTATTTGATGCTTGATGCAATGAAAAGGGAAGTTTGTGTGGTTAGCGTCAAATTTATGTGCCAATAGCCAGTCATACGTTGGTTTTCCTCCGGATTCGTCTTTTGTCGCAGCATCAGTTTGTTTTTATGCAGCCTGATCCTTAAGCCATGCTGCAAAATACTGCATATGTGGTGCATCCATGGTATTTAAAAGTGACGTAGCACTGACGCAGTGCAGGGATGCACCAGTTCTTGTAAATAAGCCCCATAGTTTATAGTATAGGAAAAACTGATCAGTGTATTTTTGGAATATATAATGAAGTTTGTGTAAAGATACATACAAAGTCTATGAAAACTAGGCTGTACATGGGAGTTACAAAAACTAAGAACATTCTCAGCACAAACATTGTTGGTGTAACATAGCATAACGTGTATTTGTACAGTGCACGCTCACCAAGAAGGGTATCTTGGCGCTGAATAACAGATGTTTATTGTTGCCCAACCCAACGGTACTCATTTAATCGACCTCAGATGGATAAAATGCTGGGTGGACCCGCTGGGATTTGAACCTGTGACCATAAGGTAAACATACGCCCTTGAATGGGACGCATTCGTCTACTGAGTCACCAGACCTGGCTACAGTACTTAGTATGTATGTATTTTAAATATATTTTTAACCCTAAAAAATCCAAAAGGTTAAAGTAGCATTATAGTTAGATGAATTTCTCAATGACAACGTTAATGTTTTGAAAAAAAAAGAAGAAATTCAGCAGTTATATTTAGCAGCACTAACTATAACTTGCACTCCCACCATGCATTGATAATGACCTCACATATGCATCACTCATGTCATGTTCCTTAATATAATTTATGACATCACTCATAACATCTCAAATGATTAATATAATTGATGACATCACATATAAAGTTGCGCTTATAGAAATGCTAATAGGTAATGAGGGGACGAGCAGGTGTGAATGTATGTGCAGCCAAGTGATCACACAGCTAATGCAGTCTGCTGACTTTATCCTGACCTTGGAATTCAGAGATCACAGGAAGCAGAGGAGATACATTTTCCAAATTAAAAAAAATAATTGCACTGATAAACCCCTAAAAAGGTTGTGCTGTTGAAGTGGTGAGCCAGTTTAACATTTGTGTATGTACTCATCAGTCTGCAAATATTGGTGCAGATGTTTACTGCACTGCTGCAAATACTTTCACAAGAAGGCATAATGTATGTAATCCTGTATTCGGTCCTGAGAAACCATCCACTGGTAAAGTCAAGGGGTCTTGACTTTTGTTCTTTCCCAAAGCAGACCTATTGAATTCACCAATGATTTTTAAGCAGCATTAGCAAAAATGAAGAAAAAAGTGTAATGGTGCGTTGTCACACGTATCATCATGCATGTACTAGACCTGGGCAACGTTTTTATTATGTTGCTGTAATTCGCATAATTTTGGTAATTTTGCGTAACAAAATGTATTTTGAATGACAGAGGTTATGTGATTACACCACACTGTGTAATTTTAGGGATACATTTTAAGGTGAGCTCTGCCATTCATATATGTTCGGAACACAAGAGACATTTCCGGCATATTTGTTACTTATGCAGACTGTTGGGTAATTTTTGAGTGCCAAAACTATACATCCAAAAGCCAGCAGTAGTATTTTGAACATGGGTGGCAGTTTCTTTAACATGGGAAGACAACAAACATTTCAGGTCCATTTATTTTACCAGTAGACTGTTCAGGTAATATTTTAGAGCAAAACTGGAAATACGAATGTGAGCAGCAGTGTTTTGAACATAAACGATCGGACAACAACTGGAAATTACATTTTCAAGTTGAATTTTTACCTAATTGGACATACAGGTAATTTTTGGACTTGGAGATACATTTTGCATATTTATGAGTAATGTTGTAGTAATTATGCATAATTATGCTTCAATAAATTATGTGAGCATGTCACACCCCTAGCAGGCCCTCATATGCAGTATGAAACTATGCCAGATGAGCATGATAACATATATGCGTGCATGAATTACTATTCTTCTACATGCACACTGTATGATAAAATGCTATCATTTTGTTATTGAATTTTAATTTCCATTCTAAATCGGTGGACTCAAATCTAGCAAACAAAACACACACAAAATAAAATGTGTGTGAAAGCATGTTTTCTAGCAGTGGCAGCCCAACGGTAATGCGCAGCTGCCGTGGCCTCAAAAAGGAAAACAACAGAAGATGTGACTGGAAGTGGTAGGAAAGCAATGGTGAAATAGGCAGGCTTGAGGGGGGAACTATGAATGCTGGAATCAAGACTGAGAAATCTATACACTAACAATGGTGGAAGAGAAGATGCAGACAGAAGAGGGAACATCATATTACAAGGCAAGGTATCTGCATATAATAAGGACGGGTATAGAAGACTTCAGGGTAAACAAGAAACAATGGCAACCGCAGGGACAGTTAGCCAGAAATAATAAAAAATAGAAACAGACAAACCAGTAACAAAAACAGGTAAAGGGTACCAAGATGACAGTGGAATATAGAATGCAAGTGCAAACTTAGATGCAAAGTAGCAGGACAGTATCTAGATGTCTCCAGAAGACCACGTTTCTATTCCTGGACTTTGCTTTAAGAAATCGTTGTTCTCAGCTATGTTGCTTCAATTGGCACAATTAAAATTAACCAAGATTATAGTTCTCAAAATGCAATATTATGTAGAAATGAAGGTCAAAAATGCCAAAGTGGTGCCTGTGTGACATTGAGCAATCTGTTCCATCCAATCACAACGAACCACAGTAGTAAATACTGTTGTAAAGGGAGGGGCTCAGGTGTATGGAGAGAACTCAGGTGCAAGCAATTATCCACATGCTAGGAATCAGCAGGAGAAGGCTGCTTTGGGACTGGTAGTGAAACTAAAAAAAAACAGAAGGAAAACAAGAAAACCTAGAGCGGAATATGACAAGTGCAGGATGCATCTATGAAATAATGAAATAGTAAAAATAACTATAAGATGCAGTAAACAAGATACAGAACATCGCTCCACCACTACGGTAAGCTCTCGGCAAAGTTTGGCGACAAAATGACAATGATAATAATGCACAGGAAGTTGCTGTAGGAACCTGGACTGAGGTGAGGTGTGAAGCAGAACATGCAAATTGGTGGAAAGTATTTGGTCTCATACTGGTATAAAGGCTGCACCCCCATTCCCTCGTGAGCACCACCTAGTGGGCGGATGTCAGAATCCTATCAAATAGGAGGATATTAAAAGACCAGCTTGTAGTGGGGGCAACAAAGAGAGGGGGGGGCAGGGACTTGAGCAGCAAAGCAGCACACAGGAGAGAGCACGAAAACACATACACACCAAAAGACAAAAAAATAGTTCCTTGAATGTGAGCTGTTGAAGGATGCAAGTCATCCAATCAAAAGGAAGGTACACATAGAAGGGCAGGAAGGAAAGCCATCAATCAAAAACAAGCAAAAAGAGTGACAATAAGGTCACCTAATAATAAGCAATGGGCAGTCTCTAACCCTGATGTAAATTTTTGTCATCCTCCATAAGATAAAAGTTGCTGATAAAAGCTTTTATGTGACGCCTAAAATGTGTGTGAATGTTGTCAAGTCACTTCATCTTTTTGTACATAAAACTATACATATGTATAACACTGAAAAAACAACAACTGTGTTACCAATATCCGAACAGGGAGTCAAAGTTTCTTTATTTAAAGCACCGTGTCTGTAATCTCGGCTACCACCGGATCAAACACATCTTAAAGCCTTTATATACAGCACTTCATTGTACAAGACCATCCTGCTACAATACACACGCTCTCCGTTGAGGAGTCCAGTGCTCTTTCAACTGCAAAAAATAAATAACACTTCTGGCAATAAAGTACTTGCCAGTTAGTTTCTCTATTTATTTTCTGACTGCCATGTTCAAGATCTCCACTGTCAGCAAGACAAAGGTAAAAGTATTGACGTGTGTGCTTTGATAATGTGTCATGGCATATTTATTCGTTGAGTTGACATATTTCGTTTAAGGTACTGAAGGCCTGAGAGGCTGTCAATGTGTTTCAAATGAGTGGTTGTGAAGCCGCTTTCTCTGGTTAGCAATGACACTATGTTCACTCCAAGGGTTATTACAAATGGAAGGAGGCAGCCTGCTTGATAATAAAGTTATAGGGCTTCAGCTGCCTGTCTGTCCTGATATTATTAAATGTTCGCTTGTTGGAGCTGGCAGGTTGGATGATAACAAGCACTACGATCTACATTTAAAGGTCAAGGTTGTTTTTTAGCTCATCTAAGATGTCTGGAGACCTCTTTATGCTAATGAAAGAGGGCAGAGAATGTTAACTTCCACATATAGGAAGGTAACGTGTATTCGAGCACTTCCTTTACTGCCAGCCTGTCTGCTTGTATTTTTGTTATTTACCAAACACTTGGAACATGTGAAGCATAAAAGGGGAAAAGCTGACAATTGTGTTGGAAACTAGAAAACCAATATTGTAAAAGAATGGCCGGCCCCTTCTCTTCGCACGCATAATTTTCCTATGTCCTGAAAGGATATGGTTTCCCCTACCAACAAGCATTTGCCACGCAAATAGGTCTTGCTTGCTTTTTTTAATTATATGTCAAAACTACTGGCTTTTCCGACGCTGTGGCTTAATGACGTATGCTAACGTAAAGGGAAGGTATAGGCATTCAGAGCTATGGGCGGAGGCCGGCAGAAGCAGTAGTGCTGATGGCGGAGGTGCGGTTAGCAGCAAACTTGGTGAGGCGCTAGCAAGGAAAGATGTGCGCTCGGGGAGATGCAGACAGGAAGACACATGGCCAATGAGAGGTACAGGCCGGGGGTAGTGGCAGAGGCGCTGAGAGGCCGGAGTATGGAGAAGTACAGTCAGGAAGAGGTGTGGGTAACAGGAGGAGCAGGGAAGAGAGGCCTAACCACTAGGGTCAACCTCGATGCAGCAGAAGGGGGTTCGAGTCTCGGCAGGGACGTTCAACACACTGTGATTTTGGGCAAATCACTTTATTTCCCCTCCCTAACGAAATGAACGTGTTGGTCTGTAACGCAACTCCATGGTGCAATAGGTCAGGCGGCCTCAGTTTATCCACTAACATAAACGTCGCATTTTAATGGTCAATCCTACGCTCCATGATTTTAATACTTCAGCACTACATCTGTAATCTTTATAAACAGTCTGATTAATTGGGCCACTGTAACTATTACAGCACTAGTGGCACAGTCCCCGGGCTGCAAGTGCAGTGTCCGCCTGCTGTTGACCCTTTGCTGGTCATTCGTCTGATCCCAGTGTCCCTGTAGTAAAGCATCACAAGGACTGTCTTTGAGCGCCTCGTCTTCCTAGGCTAATGTGCTTTCTTTGCTGTCTAAGTGTGCTGTCTCTGCCACGCAGCCTGTGGTTCCCTGGCCGCAGGCAGCGCCCTCCTTTCCACACTCGTTTATTTATTTAATATTTATTTATTTAGCGACTTGTAAAGCGCCTGGTGACCCGAGGGCATCCCCGCGCTGTAAGGAGATGTTATCCAACTGAGGAGGAGAAAGAGGGGAGGGACATTTATTTAGGGAATAGATGTGTCTTCAGTTTTTTACGAAAGACCAAGTAACTGGGTTCCAGTCTCAGTTTATGACGAGCCTAACTGTTGCAGTGCCCCAAATAAGTTAAGTAAGAACATGACCATGCTCAACCCAATGCCAGTGAACACTTTTATATGTTGGCTCAGACCTTTCTTTTCTGGCCCCCTCACGGCCCGCATGGTTCCATGTTCCCTCCGTTCAATCAGGGCTGTGCCTCAGACCATAAGAGGTCTGCTGGGCTGACCAGCCTTGCACCTGCCAAACAATCGGATGTTATCACCCTGATTAAATTCTTTTTCCCAAAATGTGTCAGATTATTTTGCCCTAGGTGTGCTAGAATTGTGTCTGGCCTCTCCTCAGCAGTGTTCAGGAGGAACACGTCAACCCTGTGTAATCCCTGGGGTACAGCTGGAGCGGGGTTCCCCGAATTTGGTGATCTCCAGCATTGCCATACCCATCTGAGGTAGTGAGTTTTGCGTCTTGTCCTTTGAAAAGACCTCAAATCAGATGCCATGAGGTTCTTAAGGATTGGCTTGTGGCCAGCTAGGCTATTCTGCCTTCTTGCCATTGATAGCCCTGCCTGGCCTAGGCTTCTTTGTAATACTATCTGTGCAGGGTTTTACTACCTCCATTGTTGACTGAGGGATGCTCGGTTGACATTTCGGAAAAGACCTGGTTGTGTGCGCTAACCTTTTTGTCATTGTTAGGTAGAAAAAGGTTATGCAAACTATAGGTTCTATGGCCTGTGAGGTAACGCCCCAATTATATGGCAGCGCGTTCCATCACTGGATTGCCTAACTCTTGAGGACTCGGTTATAGTCCCTTCACACAACCCCTCCAATGTACCCATTGGGAATATTGTGTTCCTATCTTTAATTTGCACCTGTGATCCTAAACAGGGGTTACTGTCCCTGGATGCCCTAGTTAACTCCATTCTGTGGGGTATTATCTCTAACACGGTTCACTGATTGCCTTGCCATTAACAATACCAGTACCACTGTGTACCATGCACTCCTCCAAGTGTGACAATTCAGCCTATTCCAGGCCCACAACACCTTGTGAATCGCAGGTATTAGTCCCTTTAATGTTTAGTGGCTTACTAAACAACTGTTATACTGATCTCTCCATTAAGCAGCAGCGTCACCATGTAGCCGGCTGTCGTAGGAGCCGGTGCTGACTAAGCGCTGTTGCCGTGCCACAGGACCACCAGCTCAACTTAAGCTTCTAGCATTAGCCCCCACCTACCACTCATTAATTCTTGCCTAGGGTACAGCTCATTTCCTTTGCGCAATATCAGTAATTCGTAATGGATGGTAAATTGCAATGTTTTGCGACTCGCAAAATGGAAAGTACAACAGTGTCTCAGAAACTGTTTGCGATTCCTAATTGGGTGACTACCCCAAGGAGATGCCTGCTCCATTCAGGGCTAAATGCTTCAGGAACCGACCACTGGAATAACCAAACTTGAGGGGGCCCCTCTGTAAAGTACATGGAGGGGCCCTCCTATGTAATCACCCAGAAGCTCTCTACTGGGATAGGTCTGTTTTCCAAGCAACCTACACCTATGTGGAGTGGAGAGGTGTGGCTCACTGGTTAGAGGCGGCAGACCTGTAAGCAGAGAACGGCCTGGGACCAGGGTTCAATTCCCGACGCGGCAGGGTCTTGGACCAGGGTCAACGGACTCGATAATTCTCGCCTCAGTGCCTACTCTAACCAGGGAACACACTCGGTAACTCTGGGCATTAAGCTTGCCTCATCTCTACAACGGCCCCCCACAGACGCCGGGGATGCCTGGTTTCACCCTGGAGATACCCAGAAAGGGACCATCTCACAGGGAAAACCAGGACGGGTTCCCCAGCGGTCTACAGCGCCAGGACACTCGGGTAGAGTAACAGTGCGCTTTACAAGTATCCCACATTTATTCATTTATGGCGTCTGTTCTAAGATTCTAGGTTTGTTTTGGAGGCTTGGCCAGGCATGGGAGCATCCGAGGGAAGCCTGCCTATTCGACGTATGTCAGCTTCCCAATTTTACTAGAGGGTGGTACAGAAATATAGAATGACACAATTCAGTTGGAAATGACTACAATATTTACATTTTAGGTCGAGGATATCGAGGTTGATTAAGTCCCCTAATTTAACCAAAACGTTTGTGGCAGTGCCCTCGCACGCCTTTGATATAGTAAATTATTGTCAAACATTAGTTTGAAAACAAACTTGAAAACATATTTGTTTCAAACTTAACTTTGCAACTAACATTTGCAGATACAGCAACACCCACGTTTGAAACGTAATTTAAGCCCCGTCTAATTTAGGGGTGGGCGGAATTTGCCTAGTCGCGCTACGCAAAGCTCCGTGAAATGGTAAAAAATCTCCGTGAGCAACCAAAAGTTCTGCGAACATGCGGAATTGCTTGTTCCGCCTGTTCGCGATGTTGTTTTCCTATTCACGAACGCTGTTTGCGTACTCAGGGAGGAATATCTTGCAAACATACATTAGGAAAGCGCAAACAAGCAAAGAATTCTGCAAACCTGCAGATTGCGGAATTTTTGGCAATTTCACGTTCTCAGCAGAACAAAAAATTACCCAAATTCCGTAAATTCCACGAGGGGAACGGAATTTACCGCCCAGGCCTACTGTCTATGGGTGCACAGACATAATATCGACTCCAAAATATCGTTTGGACAGAATATCGAGGAAAAAATATCGTTTGGACAAAATATCGACTGGACAGAATATCGACAGCCAAAATATCGTTTTTAAGGTAAGTGCAGTAATATCGACTGTAAATAATATAGAAAGTGAAAATATGTAAGTATATACTATAGATAGTAAAATAAATTGTTTTTATTTTTAGGGTTCAGGGTCAGTTTTGGGTTTTTGGGTAAAGGGGTATTTTTAGGGTTCAGAGTCAGTTTTGGGTTTTTGGGTAAAGGGGTATTTTTAGGGTTCAGGGTCAGTTTTGGGTTTTTGGGTAAAGGGGTATTTTTAGGGTTCAGGGTCAGTTTTCAGTTTTTGGGTAAAGGGGTATTTTTAGGGTTCAGGGTCAGTTTTCAGTTTTTGGGTAAAGGGGTATTTTTAGGGTTCAGGGTCAGTTTTCAGTTTTTGGGTAAAGGGGTATTTTTAGGGTTCAGGGTCAGTTTTCAGTTTTTGGGTAAAGGGGTATTTTTAGGGTTCAGAGTCAGTTTTCAGTTTTGGGGTAAAGGGGTATTTTTAGGGTTCAGGGTCAGTTTTCAGTTTTTGGGTATTATTTTATTATATTTTATTACTATATATATATGCTTAATAAATATGAAATAAAAAAATATTTATTTAACTTTCATTAATTATTTAATTATTATAAGTTAATTTAAGTAATTTTAAGTATATTTTAGTAATTAATTATTAATATTAATTTAATTTAACACTGTTTTTAGTAAATACGATATTTTTTACAACTATATTTTTGTAAACGATATTTTGTACTCGATATTTTTGTACTTACCTGTTTGTACATACAAACTCGATATTTTTGCTGTAGATATTTTTTCCTCGATATTTTGGGTAGTCGATATTTTGGTAGTCGATATTCTTTCAGTGATCCCCGTCTATGCAAGTGCCCTCATCTATCAGTTCCGAAGTGACCACCAGGGGTGCACTGATTTGGTTTCCATACTGGGGCTTATTCTGGGGGCAAGTGCTGCACAAAGAATACGTTGCGCTTGCTACCATTGACCAGGTGCTGAATAACGCATCACTGGTGTGTTACCGGATCATCCCTTCCCATGACCTTAACACCGAGCACCCATCATCATGCACATTTATTTTGGCAGCAAAAGAAAAGAACACTAATGAAAAAGGAGCTCCAATCTCTAATGGGGTCATTTTGTGCAAAGAAGGGTGCCCTGTCAGCATGGCGTACTAGCGGCTTTTGCAAGGCACGTGTTAGGGTGCAGAAATTACTACTTGCCCTTTAAAGCACGATTTTATTTCGGAGGGAAACAATGGGTTTCCTTTAACTAGATATCGGGGAAGCATCACCAAGGTAAAATGATGCAGGGATTCACTGCATAGCCAAATACTAAATTAACTTTGTTGTCTTTAGTTGGCACACTACATCTTATAATGACTCTGGTGGGACCCGTACCCACAGCCACTATGTGCCTTCCTAGAAGCCTACAAGCTATCTGTCTGTGACGTAGAGCTGCTTGTAACCACCCTGAGCTGCAGCGAAGAAGGCATAATAGAGCATTTCATCCGAGCACGGACAAACACCCAGAGCCTCACATTACACCTCTTGTGCTCACCAGCATATTAGTGGTGCAAGATAGCTAAGCTCAGCATGGGGTGAAATTCACTGAGGATATAATGCTCCTCCAGCCACCCTATCTGTTTTGGTAAATGGATCCTTCCTGATTAAGCCCTTGTTCACCTTACTTTCACCGCCGCAACTTCCTGAGACTCTGCTCTGAGATATTATCTCCTGCTTGGGGGAGGTGGGGGCATCGACGTTCGCACGCCACGGAACCTCTGCACACTGCAAAACATGTCCGGCCCTCCTAGCGACTCCAAGCAACTCTAGATCGGATCATCAGGTGTCCAAATATATTTGTCAGGGACATAAAAGTTAATTGATTTAGCCAGGTTCATGCGAGTTTGAGCAGAGGTCGAACTCGAAACCGGCTCCACGGGTGCAAGGCCTGCAGCTTTGGGTGTTTGGCTCCATGACCTCTGACTCACTGCACTTGCTAGATCCAGCGCTCAGCTCACTCAGCCATCCTCTCAGCTGATCCTGGGCTGCTCTCCCCTAGGCGCCGCCATGTTGGCTCCAGGTTCCTCTGGGAAGCCTGCATATCTGGACGCGTCGTCGATGATGTCCCCAGGTAACCAACGCCTTCTCCTGGGCCTGCTGTCCTGGCTGCAGCTGCTGGTAGGGCGGGACCGGTGTGTTCTTGTCGCATGGATATAGTGCGTCAGGACGCAAGCTCCTTGACCTCCGACTCACTGCCCTAGCTGAAAACCAGCGTTCAGCTCACTGAGCCATTCTCTCAACTGATCTTGGGCTGCCCCTCCCCTGAGGTGCCGCCATGCTTGCTCCAGCTACCTCAGGCAAGCCTACATATGTGGCCCCATTGTCGATGATCTCCCCTGGTGCCGGACGCCTACTGGGCCTGCCGTCATGGCTGCAGGTGCCGGTAAGGCGGGACCAGTGTGTTCGTCCCGCCTGGATATAGTGATTCAGGTCGCGATATCTTGATGCTTCCTGCAGCTGCCTACTGCTCACTGCATCTGGCTTTCCCGATGGCTCGCATCCCTGTAGCCGGTGGACCACGCTGCCTCAGCTGATGACCCAGCGACAAGGTCAAACGACGACAGGCCAACATGAACAGGGCATGGTATGCCCAGGATGTTGCACCATACCCTTTTAACTCTCTTTGGCCACACTCTTGATTCTGATTGGGGGAGTTCCATGCCTCAGTCTTGGGTTGCCCTCCCAAACCTGACTACGGGTAGGGTATGTATTTCTGTACCCATATCACCTGCTCCACCTTACTCACTGTAGAGTGTTTTTTACACTCCTGGCCTTGTCCAAGTGCAGTCAGGATATTTTTGTGCACACTCATTCCTTGCCCAAGAGGGTGAAGGGTGAATTTATTGCATCTCCCTCAACAATGCCCAACAGTGGGGAATATCACAACCCCCCTCAACTTACCTAGGGGTAAGATATTAAGGCATGTTCAACTAATAGCTGCCAAGATAGGATTAGGCTGAGGGATACTACTTAGATATATGCAGTGTCAGACGTCCTTTGCATCAAAAGAATGAAAATGATTAAGAAGTGGGGCCGTTCCCATTCCTAGGTTCCAGGCATAAATGAGCTTTATCTTTCTTTCTTCCAGCAGGGCCTTCATCTTCAAGAGTGTTCTTTTCAGGAATGTCACATGGAGCTGGTGGTGAGATGTCAGTGTTATCCTGTACAGTAACCATTGACTAGTGAATGTTCAGTAAACAGTGCTAGCTACTTTCTCACCCTATAACCCACCACCTTTTTCCGCACATTCTTATTGCTTTAACCTGAAAATGAGCAGAAGTCCTGTTAGAAGGGGCAATCTCCGAGGGCCAGGTTGTGCTCACCCAGACACCCCAAGATCCACCTCTCCCACAGAACTTGCCGAGTCTTGATTGTGAGGTCCTCGCCGGGAAGGCCTTTGGGTTTGGGATCGTACACACTGAGCTCACACCACACTACGAACAGACACCACACCATTGGGTTTTAGGAACAAGTTCTTTATATAAGCAAATAATGAAGGTAGCACTCTTATATACACAGTGGCAACAGGACCACAAAGTCTCTGAGGGTTCGGGAAGGGGGAAGCGGGACAGTCTTTTAGTCTCTGGGTCAGTACGAGGCGTACCCCACGCACAGCTCTCAATCCTCGAGCCGGGGGTTACGGGATGGTGGTCGTACTGGCTGCCTCACCTTCGTCGAGTCGGCCCGGTCGTGATGGCGGTCTCGATGGTCCAGCCGGACCAGAGTACTCCTCGAGCCGCGACGAGGTCAGCAGGGCTTGATCTGGAGAAGTTCGTGAGAGCCGCGACAGCGTCAGCAGGGCTCGGATGGTCTTAGAGGTCGAGCCGCGACAGCGTCAGCAGGGCTCGGATGGTTGCAAGTTCAGCTCGAGCCGCGACAGCATCAGCAGGGCTCCGATGGTCTTAGATGTCGAGCCGCGACAGCGTCAGCAGGGCTCCGGTGGTCTTTAGAGATCGAGCCGCGACAGCGTCAGCAGGGCTCCGGTGGTTCAGTTCCTTAAGGCGAAGAAGGAGCCGCGACAGCGTCAGCAGGGCTCAGAGGTTCCAGGTGAGTCTTCTTAGGGTCAGCCGCGATCAGATCAGCAGGCTTCAGGTCCAAGATACAACTGCCCGCTAGTTGTCAGGCGGGCCCAGTTATAGTCCTTCTACTCTTTGATCTCCGGACCCTCGCAGGCAGGGGTCTCCGGCCCTGGGGGCTGGTCGTTGGCGAGGTCCGGCGGTTGGCTCTTTGATCCCTTTGAAAGATGGGTCCGGGAATTCCCAGACGCCCAGCGGGTCTGGAGCCAGCCCTCGGGGGGGCCAGAGGGGTGATCGAAACTGGCCCACAGGGGAGGGCCAAAGGTGTGACAGAAACCAGCCCCTCAGGGGAGGCCGGAGGTGCCATCGAAACTCCCTGGCTTATCTCACTCGGGGAGTCCTTTACCCCCCAGCCGGGACTGGCGCGCCTTTGGAGTCTGGGCCTCGCTGGGGCCGGGGTCACGCTAGTCCTAGGGAGACAGGGATGTCGGGAAGGGAAGATGGCGTCCGGGCCTTGTGGGGCATGCATGGTTAGGCGCTCGGAGCCGGGCGAGGAGTGGGAAAGGCAGGCCTGGTCAAGGTTCTCGGGGGATCTAGGTGTCCCTGGGTAGGACGACCAGGCTCGGGTTGCAGGCTACACTAACGGGGTGGCTGCGCAGGGGACTCGGGGTACAGGCCTACGCTCACAGGGTGTGGAGGGACAGAGGTGAACCACGCCACGAGGCCGGGTCCAACACGCGTCCCCCCAGCTGAAGGCGGGGAGAACTACCCATCCTCTTGGGGGTTCTCTTCGCTGAGGCGGAAGAATCGGGACAGGCCGTCTGCGTTGGCGTGGTTAGAGCCAGGCCGGTGCTCAACAGTGAAGTCCATCCCCTGAAGGGAGATGGACCAGCGCAGCAATTTGGGATTCTCCCCTCTCATCTGCATTAGCCACCGGAGAGGTCGAAGGTCGGTCTGGACCCGGAAGTGAGTACCGAACAGGTAGGGCCTCAGCTTCTTCAGGGCCCAAACTACCGCGAAGGCCTCCCGCTCGATGGTGCTCCACCTTTGTTCTCGAGGGAGTAGCCTCCGGCTAATGAATGCCACTGGTTGGTCTAGGCCGTTCTCATTCACCTGGGACAGGACGGCCCCGATGCCATGCTCGGACGCGTCCGTCTGGACTACAAACTCTCGTGAGTAGTCGGGGGCCTGCAAGATGGGGGCAGTGCACATGGCGTCTTTTAACGTTTCGAACGCCTCTTGGCAGGCGGGGGTCCAGCTGACTTTCTTCGGCTGGTTTTTGGAGGTTAACTCCGTGAGGGGGGGTACGATGCTGCCGTAACTCTTGATGAACCGGCGGTAGTACCCCGTGAGCCCTAGAAACGCCCGCACTTCCGTCTGGGTCGTGGGGGCCTCCCAGGCCACGATGGCATCGATCTTGGGCTGGAGGGGGGCTACGAGGCCGCTTCCCACCTGGTGCCCGAGGTAGATTACTGACCCTTGTCCGATCTGGCACTTGCTTGCCTTAATGGTGAGACCGGCCCTTCTCAGGGCCGTTAGCACCGCCCAGAGGTGCTGGAGGCGCTCGGGCCAGTGGGAACTGTACACTGCGATATCGTCCAGATACGCAGCGCTGAACTCCTCCAACCCCGCCAATACCTGGTTCACCAGCCTCTGGAAGGTGGCGGGGGCGTTCTTCATCCCGAAGGGCATCACCCGGAAATGGTAGTGACCATCCGGGGTGGAAAAAGCGGATTTTTCCTTTGCTCCCTCGGTGAGGGCGATCTGCCAGTATCCACTGGTCAGGTCGAACGTGCTCAGGAAGCGAGCAGCCCCGAGGCGATCGATAAGCTCGTCGGCTCGGGGGATGGGATGAGCATCGGTTCTGGTGACTGCGTTGAGCCCGCGGTAGTCAACGCAGAACCTCAGCTCGGGAACAGCACCGAGGGCGGCTGCCTTCGGAACCAGGACCACGGGACTAGTCCATGGGCTGTCAGAGGCTTCGACCACCCCGAGAGCTAGCATCTTTGATACCTCGGCCTTGATACAGGCCCGGACTCGGTCAGGGACGCGGTAGGCTCGGTGCCGTACCGGTGGGCTGTCCCCGGTGTCCACGTCGTGGACGCACCAGTTGGTGACGCCGGGGGTGAGGGAGAAGAGGTCCGAGAACTGTCCCAACAACTGGCGACAGTCCTCGCGCTGCTCGGGAGAGAGGGAGGAGGAGAGACTCACCCCCTCTACGGAGCCATTTTTTTCTTTCACGCACAGGAGATCGGGGAGAGGCTCAGTTTCTTCTTTTTCCCCATCGTCCGTGGCGAGGAGCAAGCTCAACTCGGACCGGGCAAAGTGGGGCTTGAGGCGGTTCACGTGAAGGACCCGCAAGGGGTTCCTGGGGGACTCTACATCGATGAGGTAGGTCACCTGACTCTTGCGCTCTACCACCTTGAAGGGCCCTGTCCACTTGTCTTGCAGGGCACAGGGCTCTACGGGGGCCATAACCCAGACCTGCTGTCCGGGCTGAAACTCGACCAGAGTGGCATTTTGGTCATACCACCGTTTCATTTCTTCTTGGCTGGCTTCGAGGTTTGCCTCGGCCAGTTCTCTGAACTTCCTCGTCTGGTTCCGGAGGGCCAAAATGTATCGAAACACATTGGTAGGGGGCTCTGGGGCTGCCGTCTCCCACCCTTCCTTGACCAGGGTGAGGGGTCCCCGGACGGGGACGGGGTGCCCGTAGAGCAGTTCGAAGGGGCTGAACCCCAGGGATTTCTGGGGAACTTCGCGGTACGCGAAGAGGAGACAGGGAAGGAGGACGTCCCACTTACGCCTCAGGGGCTCTTCGAGTCCCATGATCAATTCCCTTGAGGGTCCGGTTGAAGCGTTCCACCAGACCGTTACCCTGGGGGTGGTATGGGGTGGTGAACTTGTACGTCACCCCACATTGTTGCCAAAGGGACTTCATGTATTTCGAGATGAAGTTGGTCCCTCGGTCACTGACGACCTCTCGAGGGAATCCCACCCGGGAGAAGATGGCCATGAGGGCCCGCCCCACTACGGGGGCGGTCACCGTTCGGAGGGGAATGGCTTCGGGGTATCGGGTGGCATGGTCTACCAGCACCAGGATAAAGCGGTGCCCCAAGGAGGTTCGGGGGTCGAGTGGGCCCACAATATCGATTCCCACCCTCTCAAAGGGGGTACTGACCACGGGGAAGGGTTGGAGAGGAGCCTTGCGCTTCCCTCCGCTCTTTCCGCTGGACTGACAAGTGGGGCAGGATTTACAGTGGGCCTCCACATCGGAGCGCATGCCCGGCCAGTAGAAGTGGGTGGCCAGGCGCTGGTACGTTTTGTCTTGTCCCAAGTGTCCCCCCAGGGGCACGTCATGGGCCAGGTTCAGGAGAAAGTCGCGGAAGCATAGGGGGACCACCAGCACTCGGCCGGACCCTAGCTCGGCGGACTTTTGCTCGCTGTATAATAGGCCGTTTTCCCAATAGATAAAGTGGGAGCCGGACTGGTCACCGGCGGCCTGGGCGGCGGCCTGCTGCCGCGGCCCCACCAGGGATGGGCAGGATGTCTGCTCTAGGCGGAACTCTTCTCGGGACGGTCCCCCTTTCTGGCGCCATTGGGCCAGCTCAGGAAGGTCGTCCAAGCTCGAGGGGGAAGCTCTCCCCGGGGAATAGCTCAGGGGTCTCAAAGGGTTCAGGGACCTCGGGGTCCTCGGGGGTCGCCGGGGCCGCCTCTAAGTTCTCCCCTTCGGGGGCGGTCCTTCGGGCGGTCATCGACCGGGTACTCACACAGGCCCACTCGGGTAGGCCCACCATCTCTAAGTGGGTCCTTTTCTCAACCCGCTGCCATGGGGAGCTCTCTAGATCGTTGCCGAGCAGGCAGTCCACCGGCATGTCGGAGCGGACCGCCACTCGTAACTCTCCAGAGACGCCCCCCCACTCGAACGGGACTTGAGCTATCCGGCAGGTGCGGACGGAGTTATCGGCTGCGATCACCCTGCAGGAGATGTGGGGAACAATCTGGGCTTCGGTGACGAGGTGCCGTTTGACGGCGGTGATACTGGCCCCAGTGTCTCGGAGTGCCCCTATGTGATGGCCATTGATAGTCACCTGCTGCCGGTACTTCTCTGTGTTGTCGGGTAGGGGAGCTCCGGGGACCATCTCCCTATCACCCAAGGAGACTAACATCATAGCTGCGGGTTCAGCTCCCTCGAACTCTTCCTCCCCCTCCTCTTCTAGGGCTACGGAGGTGATGTGGCGCACTGGGGGCCCTGCAGCGGCAGGCTTCTGGAACAAGGGGCAGCGGGGGTCATTGGCATAGTGCCCGGGTTTCTGGCAATGGTAGCAGGCTTGGCTGACCCGGGGCCCTGGCCTAGCTGGGGGAAACCCTGCGCGCGCTGTGGGAGGCGAGGTACCTGGCTGGTTTCTGGGGGGACTGCGCGGGGACCCTGCCTGGGAACCCCTCTGTCTATTCTGACCCCCTCCTCCCCTCGGGCGGGATGGTCCTTGTTCGTTTTGGCCAGTGTCCCCCCCGGACCCCCGGGGTACTCTGGTGCTCACCCAGCGATCGGCCTCGACGGCCAGCTTCCGGGGGTCGGCCAACTTGCTGTCCAGGAGGTGCTGTCGGAGTTCCACAAAGCAATTCAGGGACAAGTGCTCATACGCAATGAGGTCGATGAGCCCCTCGAAGGTGGATACTTTGCTGCCCTTGATCCACCCTTCCAGGGCCCGGCTGTAGAAATTGACATATTCTACCCACGTGGTGCCGGGGATCTTCTTGCATTCTCGGAAGCGTTGGCGGTACATTTCTGGAGTGAGCCCGTACCTTGTGAGGAGGGCCTCTTTCATGTGGCTGTAGGAGGTCTGTTCGGCAGACGGTAGGTCGAGTAGGGTGTCTCTCCCCTCACTCAGGAATCGACCCCACAGCCCGGCTCCCCAATCTTTCTGTGGAACTCGGTGTGAGGTCATAGCTACCTCGTAGGCCTTGAACCATTGCTGGATGTCATCGTTTTTATAATATTCTTTGACTACATCCTTGGGGATGTGGACCTTGGGTTCCACTGGGGGACCAGACTCTCGGGTCGCTGCTGTTTTGTTGCCTTCGTTCCGGGCCTTTAGTTCGATTTCCAATATGCTGCGCTCCTGCTCCAGCTGGAGCTTCTTTCCGTCATGTTCTCGCTGGAGCTTCTTCTCCTCCAGTTCTCCTTGCAGCCGCAGCTGCTCGATGGCTAGCTTCTTCTCGGCCAGCTTGAGTTCTCCTTCCATTTTCAAACGGGCTAGTTCTAGCTCGTGGTTTCAGTTGCGCTCTCGGTCGGTCATCTCTTCTCGAGACAGACCTCTCTCGGGGCTGTAAGTCCGCGTCGGGGACTTTGCTCTTTCTTGTTTTGGGGCGTGGGTTTCGATCAGGGGTGCTCCCCCTCCATCGGCTTCCGTCGGTGCTGGAGGTTGGGCTCCGGTCTCCACCCAGGCTGTTAGAGCTTGTTGGAAGTCCTCCTTGGTGTTTAATCCCGTTGACGAGATATGGAGATCTTTGCAGAATTGCTTGAGCTCACGGTGCGAATAGTCTCCCAGAAGCTCCATCTGGAAGGTGGTCTTGTCGGTAGTGACGCTCATGGCTGCTCTTTGTTCGGGTAGTGTGTCAGTACTGTACGATCCCTAGATGTAGGTTCTTATCCCACCGCTGCCACCAATGTTAGAAGGGGCAATCTCCGAGGGCCAGGTTGTGCTCACCCAGACACCCCAAGATCCACCTCTCCCACAGAACTTGCCGAGTCTTGATTGTGATGTCCTCGCCGGGAAGGCCTTTGGGTTTGGGATCGTACACACTGAGCTCACACCACACTACGAACAGACACCACACCGTTGGGTTTTAGGAACAAGTTCTTTATATAAGCAAATAATGAAGGAAGCACTCTTATATACACAGTGGCAACAGGACCACAAAGTCTCTGAGGGTTCGGGAAGGGGGAAGCGGGACAGTCTTTTAGTCTCTGGGTCAGTACGAGGCGTACCCCACGCACAGCTCTCAATCCTCGAGCCGGGGGTTACGGGATGGTGGTCGTACTGGCTGCCTCACCTTCGTCGAGTCGGCCCGGTCGTGATGGCGGTCTCGATGGTCCAGCCGGACCAGAGTACTCCTCGAGCCGCGACGAGGTCAGCAGGGCTTGATCTGGAGAAGTTCGTGAGAGCCGCGACAGCGTCAGCAGGGCTCGGATGGTCTTAGAGGTCGAGCCGCGACAGCGTCAGCAGGGCTCGGATGGTTGCAAGTTCAGCTCGAGCCGCGACAGCGTCAGCAGGGCTCCGATGGTCTTAGATGTCGAGCCGCGACAGCGTCAGCAGGGCTCCGGTGGTCTTTAGAGATCGAGCCGCGACAGCGTCAGCAGGGCTCCGGTGGTTCAGTTCCTTAAGGCGAAGAAGGAGCCGCGACAGCGTCAGCAGGGCTCAGAGGTTCCAGGTGAGTCTTCTTAGGGTCAGCCGCGATCAGATCAGCAGGCTTCAGGTCCAAGATACAACTGCCCGCTAGTTGTCAGGCGGGCCCAGTTATAGTCCTTCTACTCTTTGATCTCCGGACCCTCGCAGGCAGGGGTCTCCGGCCCTGGGGGCTGGTCGTTGGCGAGGTCCGGCGGTTGGCTCTTTGATCCCTTTGAAAGATGGGTCCGGGAATTCCCAGACGCCCAGCGGGTCTGGAGCCAGCCCTCGGGGGGGCCAGAGGGGTGATCGAAACTGGCCCACAGGGGAGGGCCAAAGGTGTGACAGAAACCAGCCCCTCAGGGGAGGCCGGAGGTGCCATCGAAACTCCCTGGCTTATCTCACTCGGGGAGCCCTTTACCCCCCAGCCGGGACTGGCGCGCCTTTGGAGTCTGGGCCTCACTGGGGCCGGGGTCACGCTAGGCCTAGGGAGACAGGGATGTCGGGAAGGGAAGATGGCGTCCAGGCCTTGTGGGGCATGCATGGTTAGGCGCTCGGAGCCGGGCGAGGAGCGGGAAAGGCAGGCCTGGTCAAGGTTCTCGGGGGATCTAGGTGTCCCTGGGTAGGACGACCAGGCTCGGGTTGCAGGCTACACTAACGGGGTGGCTGCGCAGGGGACTCGGGGTACAGGCCTACGCTCACAGGGTGTGGAGGGACAGAGGTGAACCACGCCACGAGGCCGGGTCCAACAAGTCCTAAATCTAAAATGTCTAAGGTCCTTATTATGTCTACAGCAGTCCATTTGACTGCAGTAGTTGTGGTGGCGGTCTGTGGAAAACCAGACTGACGACCTACTCGCCATATTCCAACTTTTATGGTCGTAGTGCCACATGATCACTGCTATCATCAGGGATCAATGTTCCCTGGCAGTCTTGCAGCAGTGTGAGGCTGGTGGTGCCACTGTGGCACCGGCAAACATATTACTAGTTTCCTCACTGCCAGTTTTCATGGCAGTGCGACCACCATGAAACATGTGGTGGTGAGGAAACTAAGGGGGCCCTACAGCCCACCTGTTGACTCTGCGCTAGCGGATGCATGCGGGGGGGGGCACATGGTGTGCCCCCTGTATGCATGCCCCATCCCTTTCTGCATAGCATGGATTTAACAGTCTGTACCCTGCAGGTACGAATATATGACGTTACATCGCAACTACCATTACAACGCATGATTTTACATCGCATGCCATTACAACACATTTTTAGAAACTACCATTACAACATACCATTACAATGGATACCATTACAACGTATACCATTACAATGCATAATACTTTTGGGGCAACAGTGGGGTAGGTGTTGGATAGTGTAGGGGTAAACATTACTATTCCCACTCCAGTGAGTGCAACAGTAGGCACGTGTTGGATAGTGTAGGGGTACAAATGACTATCCCCACTCCAGTGAGTGCAACAGTAGGGTAAGTGTTGGATAGTGTAGGGGTAAAAATGCTATCCCCATTCACCCCAAAGTCCATACCCACCCTTAAACTAAAAATCCCCATAACTTAAAGTATAATGCGTTGTAATGGCAAGCGTTGTAATGGTATGCGTTGTAATGGCATGCTTTGTAGTGACCACCAGCGTAGCTAGGGTGGGGGCGAGGGGGGCGGTCCGCCCCAGGCAGCACAATTTTAGGGGCGGTGGCATTTACAATGTGCCAGCACGCCTATCAGCCAGCCTTGCTTACAGTGCTTCATTTGTGCCTGACTCGGCGCATCACATACCCGTCCAGACCGTCCGCCTCATAATTTATTTACGGCATGAATGAGTCTAATATGCAGATCAGATGTATTCAGTTGTGACTCAGAAGAATTTGCTTTCTTTTAGTTAGGTGGGCGGTACATTGATTGGGCAGGGGGCTGGATTTGGTTACGTGAGAGTACGGCTGTGCGTCAGGCAGCGTGGGTAGAATTTTTTTCAAAATGCCACGCACCAGCTCGCATCGGTACCCGCCACGAGTTACCAGCGGTTGAGACACAACTCGGTTGAGGCGTTTAGCCTGGCTCCGAGGACATCGTAGTGCTGGCAGCAGCTGCCTGCAGGCGCCTGGCATCGGCCCCCTATGGAATATAATCAGGGCAGTAACCGTAAGTAACAGCCATAGTTTAATAAGCCATTGCCATTACCAATGCAGTTTCTTTTTGGTGGATCTTTGGTGGCGTGACCTGACGGTCACTGTAGTAGCGGTCTAGTGTTCCGTCCCCGGAACAGGAAGCACGGGGACGGGAAGCGGAAGGCGGCCATATTGTTCACTGGCGCCGACCGCTGCATTGAGTGAGAAGCTCCCGGCGCACCGGGAAATAAAGAATACACAAAACCAACTGCTCGTGAGTGTGCTACTTTAAAACATTATAATGGCGACGAGGGTTAGGGTGTAGAACCACCAGCACGCACTCGACGACGCAGCTGCACGCATTTAGCGTGTGAGAACGCCGCATTACCCGGTGCGCGGCAGAGGAGCCGGCTGCCGACCTGAATTTAAGGCGCGAAAACGCATCGGCGCCCCGGAGTGCAAACGGCCGTCCTAGGGCCGCGAACCTGGGCGCAGAGGAGCACAACAGCGCCAGTTGCGCAGTCCCCACTGGGGGGCGGTGCACCTTGACCATCTACAAAAACGGTGCTCAATAAGGGAGCACTGGGTCAAAACGGGAATAGACCCATCCCTGTCGCTGGGCAGTGAGCTTAGCAACCTGGCGGAACAGCGGAGAGTGGCAGACGCTCCCAGTTCTTCATTCCTGGTAAAAGAAGAAGGTCACCCAGAGCAACCGAGCCCCACAAGGAGAGTCCAGGGAGTGGAGAGTGACGGAGAAAGAAGTGAGGAGGATGCCGCCGGGCAACACTCACCGGGAAGCCCACCCAGTCGGGCACTCCATACTGCCACAGACAGGAGGAGCGTGCCCAAAATGGCGACCCAGGCTACGTCCCTCACTCAATTGGTACCGTTTCTGGCAAAAGGCGGCGAACCAGACAAGAAATGGGAAGATTGGAAAAGGTATTTCCTCAACTATCTGGAAGCACTGGAGGAAGAAGGTGAGACCCTGTTCTCGAGCGCGAGGAGAAAGAAGATCTTATTTCACAATTTAGGTCCAGAAGGGATCAGAGTGTATGATACCATAGTCAAAGGCGAGAGGGTTGCCACGGATACGGATGTCTTTAACCACGCCATCGCTGACCTCGACGCACACTACAGGCCAGTGGTGTGCGTCGCTATCGACAGATACAACTTCTTTCAGAGGAAGCAAAAGAGCGGAGAGACGGTGGACGAGTACGTCGTGGCCTTAAGGAAACTGGCACTCACGTGCAAGTTCGGCACGCTCCATGACGAGCTAATCAGGGACCAAATTATCATGCACACGTCCAGCTCTCATATACAGGAGAAGTTATGGGTGAATGGAGATGCTCCACTGAAAGAGATTTGGGCGATGGTCAAGAAAGCAGAATTGTCGCGACGTTGCGCCCAAGCTGCAAAGAAGGAGGCTGGAGAGTCGCAAACAGTCTGCAAGATAATGGTGCCTACGAGAGGCGAAAAACCGAGGCAATACGACACGCAACGACATCAGGGAAGTGGAAAATCCAACAGCAGCACCAAATACCAGACGGATAACAAGAATAACAAAGGCGGTAGACCCCAATGCTACAGGTGTGGCAGCAATGCTCATCTAGGTAATGATAAAGCGTGCCCCGCGTTCAGGGCGAAATGCTCATACTGCAACATTTTCGGGCACTATGAAAAGGTGTGCCGCAGAAAACCAAAACATGCTATGGTACGCTACATGGAGCAAGGAAGACGAGACGACGCGAGCGACCAGGACGAAGCAACGGAAGAGGAAGAATTTCTATACATCGATGTCCAGGTGTTGGAAATGGATGGGCCAGGCACGGATAAACCAAAACTGAACATGCACATCGGTGGTATACCAATGGAGATGATCGCAGACAGTGGAGCACCCATATCCATCATACAAAGAAAAGTTTGGGAAGACAAATTCACGTCTAAGATCAAAGGGAAACTACTTCCGATTGACGTGCAACCAATCACGTACACCGGACAAAGGATTCCAATGTTGGGGTACTGTCCTCTCCTGTTCGAATTCAGAGGCCGCCACGCATGTTGTAAACTATACGTGGCAGAGAAAGGCCCCTCGGTGCTGAGTTGGAAGGACCAAGGAGCGTTAGGAATCCAACTCAACCCAGGAGGAATCGAAAAAATCCTACTGATGGACATGGAATGTGGGGAAGATGTTGGATCGTGGCAGAAGGCGTACCCCAAAGTATTCAATGGTCAGATTGGTGAGCTAGGAAAATACACGCATCTTATTAAACTTAAAGAGGGAGCAACTCCTGTCGTGCACAAAGTGAGGAACATCCCGTTCCGCAGTAGGGAGGCAGTGCAAACAGAACTGGATAGACTTGAAAGAGAAGGTGTGATCAGAGCAATAGAGAGCGCAGAATTGCTTTCACCCTTGGTGGTGGCTCAGAAGCCGAATGGCAAGGTACGGTTATGTGTCGACCTCAGGAAACTAAATGAAAACATTATCATAGATAAATTCCCTCTACCACGAATCAATGAGATGCTAGCGAAAACAAAAGATGTCGAATGGTTTTTCACGGTGGACTTATCATCTGCATACCATCAAGTGAGACTACATCCATCATGCAGCCATCTCACGTCTTTTATCACACCTTTTGGGTGCTATGAATTTGTGAGGATGCCGTTCGGCCTGGCTTCTGCAGCGGCAGTCTTCCAGAAGATAATGCACAAGTTGCTGAAAAGTTTAAAGGACGTTCTATTTTTTCAGGACGACATCTTAGTAATGGGCAGGTCAAAACAGGACCATAATGAGAAACTCCACAAGGTGTTGCAAACGCTGCAAGACAATGGCCTGACAGCTGAGTGGTCCAAGTGCAAGTTGGGAGTGAAGTCCGTCACGTACCTCGGCCACGAAGTAAGCGGACAAGGGATTAAACCGAAAAGATCCAACATGAAAGCCATCCAAGAAGCCCCCACACCTGGCAAGAAAGAGGATGTTCGGTCATTCCTGGGAATGGCCGAGTATTACAGCAAATTCATTCCCCACTTTGCCACGAAAACTCACTTCATCCGCCAACTGCTCAAAGAAAAGAACAAATTTCAATGGGGAAAAGAAGAGCAAATGGAATTTGATGCCCTCAAACAGGAGATGAGCGTTGCCATTCCTCTCAAGGGTTTCGACCCAAGTGCAGAGTCCATCCTCACTACGGACGCCAGTGACCGCGGCCTAGGGGCAGTCCTAATGCAGGTATCGGAATCGGGTGAGACATCGACAGTCAGCTTCGCCTCTCGATCGCTAGCTCCCAATGAAGAGAAGTTCAGTGTGGTGGAGAAAGAAATGCTGGCCGTGGTCTGGGCGATGGAGAAATTTAGGCAGTACCTGTGGGGAGCCAAGTTCCTAGTGAGAACAGACCACAAACCGTTGGTCCGAGTACTGACTTCAAGCGGTCACGATCATGCAACACCCAGAATTGCCAAGATGACTCTCAGGCTGCTGGACTTTGTTTATGAAGTTGAACATATTCCGGGACCGCAGAACAAAGTAGCGGACTTCCTGAGCAGAGCCGCGGCCATGGACGAAGCACGGAGAGGTGATGAACAGGACTGGGAAGGATATGTAGTGGCCACCGTTCAAGACACAGAAGAGGTGATAAGTGCCCAGGAATGGGAAAAAGCTTACGAAGAAGACGTTGAGTTGGAAGCTGTAAAAGGGTACGTGATTCATGGGTGGCCTGAAAAAAGACACCTGAAAGAAGATCTGAGGAGGTACTGGGAAGTAAGGGACGAACTGTCACTGGCGGAGAACCCGGTGTTCCTACTCAGAGCCGATAAGGTAATCCCCCCCCAGGGCATTCTGGATCATCTGATGTCCATACTACATGAAGGACACCAGGGTATCACGAAAACCAAAGCCCTTGCCAGACAAACGTACTGGTGGCCGGCGATCGACGTACAGGTGGAACGTCATGTGCGACAGTGCGAGTCATGTGCCAAGGCGGACAAATCACAGAGAATGCTAAGACCACCCTTAGGGAAATTTCCTGTACCAGATGGACCGTGGGAAATGATATCAGTGGACATTATGGGCCCGGTCCTCAACAAAGAAGGAACTCAGAAATATGCGGTGGTACTCATCGACAAATATTCAAAGTGGCCGGAGGTGGAGATTTTGGAGCATGTAGACACGGAGGCTGTAGTACGTTTCTTACGGACCACATTTGTCAGGGAGGGCATCCCAAAAATAATCACGTGCGACAATGGGCCCCAATTCACTTCGGCGAAGTGGATTGCCTTCACCACCAGGAATGGCATCGAAGTGAAACATACGCCCATCTATCACCCAGCTGGAAACGGCCAAGTGGAGCGCTTTAATCAAGTGATTATGGGCACCATCCAAGCGGCCATAGATGATGGCCTGGACTGGGAAAGAGAGTTGGAAAAGATGATCTGGGCTTACCGAATCACCCCAGGGGGCACGGGATACAGCCCATTCAAAGTGTTGAGAGGAAGAGAGGCATTCACGAAAGACAATACAGCATGGAGGAAATTGGTGGTGCAGAGTAAGTGGTCACCAGCGGTGGTCAGAAGGAATCTGGAGAGAGCCCAAGAGGTATACACAGCCCACTACAACAGGAGACGGAACACTCAGAGCGTGGGTCTGGAGAAGGGCGATTGGGTTCGGGTAAAACTGGCCATCTTGAAGAGAAAGGAAGAAAGCAAGTTTTCACCACCCTTGAAAGTGGTAGAGCCCTATGCCCGATCGGCTTTGCTAAGTGACGGCAAAGTATGGTCACTGGACAGAGTGGCAAAATGCAGCAAGATCCTGAAGTGGGAAGAAGAGACGATGGAAGGAGCAGAGTATGTGGACGAAGAAGGTGGAAGTGAAGGTAGTGGAAGGAACGGAGAGAATGTAGAAGAAGGAGTGCAGCAAGTGACAGATGGAGAAGGTGAAGTGGGAGCGAGGATGAGAGAAAGAAGCGGGTGCAAGGTAGAATGTGAAGGAGCAGGGATGGACAGAGATAGAGGTGGCCTAGGAGAACAGGCAGAGAACAGGGAACCGGAAGATGAAGGAAGCAGCGATGGTGTAAGGACTCGAGGGGGAAGGAGAGTAAAGGTACCAGAAAGGTTCAAGGACTACGAAATGAAATGGAAGTAAGGACTTTAATTACATTGTTTGGTTATTGCATAAAGGGGGGAGATATGTAGTAGCGGTCTAGTGTTCCGTCCCCGGAACAGGAAGCACGGGGACGGGAAGCGGAAGGCGGCCATATTGTTCACTGGCGCCGACCGCTGCATTGAGTGAGAAGCTCCCGGCGCACCGGGAAATAAAGAATACACAAAACCAACTGCTCGTGAGTGTGCTACTTTAAAACATTATAGTCACCGGCGTGGTAGCTCCGGCTCCCGCTGTGCTCCACATGAAGTCTGCAGTTAATTAAGTTAAAACGGCCGGTTGGCCCTGCAGTGCACCGGCCCATGCCCCCCTCCTTCCAGCATAATCCTGTCATTAAGCAATCTAGCCATTACCTCCACTTCCAAGGCCTCTTACCCTTCGCTACAATCGTGCCTTGTGAAAAGACTTCACATTCGGACAGACCGAGCATTACACAGTTAACTCAACAGTGCTGCCAAAAATAAGATACACGGAATTCCCCAAGAATTGTAGATGGCCCACGTTTCCTACGCTGGTGGGTAGGCAGGACCAGGTTTTGTTTTTATAAGCAAGATGTGGTTCCTGTTCGGAAGATGTTCCAGATAATTAGGAAGCTCTGCCAAGAGGAAAGGGGACTTGAGAGGGTGGGTTGGGGAAATTCCCTGCCTTTACCCAAATAACATTAACAGGTGGAAGGCTGTACACTCACTTTATTCAATGTGTACACCCTTGTTTACCACACGATGTTTAGCCTACACATGGACCCAAGCAACATCTCATCAATGTGGCCCAAAAGGGCAAACATACGTTTGGGACCCCTTGATCCCTTCTAGAGGAGATGAGGCCTTGCAGCAATGCTTAATGTGAACCAGTGGATGCGAGTGCTCAGTCCTAGCACTTAACCATCAACACCGGTGCTTTTCATGAGCACCAGTTAGAGACACGTTCAGTTACGGGGGGGAGATTAAGTGATTTGCCCAGAATCACAAGAGGCTGGTTCCCCAGTGCTGAAGTCAGCAGCATTGGCCATTACGCCACACCCCTCCCCCCTCACCCCCCCACTTTCTTGGTTAGTAGTTGGTTCTGCTTTAAGCAGCGCTAGCAGA
Organism: Lissotriton helveticus; assembly: GCF_964261635.1. Lineage (NCBI taxonomy): Eukaryota > Metazoa > Chordata > Amphibia > Caudata > Salamandridae > Lissotriton > Lissotriton helveticus. The sequence goes on from NC_136063.1 coordinate 2,081,342,026, forward strand.
AGAAATGGGCGTGGGATAGCTGCCTCCTGACGAGAGCCTCGGCCCTTATTTTTTTTTTAATTAACCACTGCTTGCTTACACCTCTGCAGAGTGCAGACCGGAGTCGATGGATGTCTTAAATTATATAGAATGGTGAATTTAAGTGCAAGGCCAGAATTCAGCCCTCGCAGTGACGTCAGGCTGACCCATTCAGCTGTTTATCAGATCCGGCTGTGGCACAGAGTTTGAACAGAGGTTAGGGGATGAGTGGCTATTGTTCAGATAAACTGTATTTTATGTGGATATGGATAGCTCAGTGGGTTACTTGTAGTACAGAAGTTACAATCCTAAAACAGGTGAATGGTATACTTAGAACTTTTTTTGTGTGTTTCAATATAGTTAAAATTTCCCTACTCTTTCATTTCTGTAATGTTGCTATAAAGAGTTTGTTTTGATAGATATACATTTTAATCAGTAAAGCCAACCACCCCGCAAACACTGGGGTATACTTTCAATCCTGTGTTTGTGCTTCTCCAGACCAAACCTTCTTAAAACATATTGCACACCAGTATGGATAACATGTGATTCCTACACCTTGTAATCTTCATTGGCTTATGTGACATTCCCTATAGGATGATTTACATACTTTTATGATTCATTGTCTCTGCTTAATGTGTGCATGATGTAAAGTACTGTGACACCCTACACTATGAGTAGCGCTACACAACAAATGAAATCAAATATGAGAGAGGGGCTACGGAGAGATGAATGACACTGTTGGAGGGTGCAATTAGGGAATCCGAGGAGGAGGTCATCGGGGGGAAAGGCTATGGAGTGATGAGGGGCACTGTTAGAGGGTGGCAGTGAGGGAATCCAAGGAGGAGGCCATGGGGGGCTGGGCTACGAAGCAATGAAGGGCACTGGTGGAGGGTGGCAGTGAGGGAATCCAAGGAGAGGGTCATGGGGGGCTGGGCTATGGAGTGATGAGGGGCCCTGGTGGAGGGTGGCAATGAGGGAATCCAAGGAGGAGGTCATGGGGTGGCTGGGCAATGGGCGTTGAGGGGCACTGGTGGAGGGTGGCAATGAAGGAATCCAAGGAGGAGGTCATTAGGAGGAGGGCCTTTGTAGAGAGGAGGGGCGCTGTTGGAAGGTGGTAGTGAGGGAATCCGAGGACGAGGTCATGAGGTAGTGAGGCTTTGGTGAGATGAAGGGCTGTGTTGGAGGGTGACAGTTTGGGAATCCGAGGAGGAGGTCATGGGGGGATGGTGGCAGATACAGAGAGATGAGGGGTACTGGTGGAGGGTGGTAGTGAGGGAGTTTGAGGAGAAGGTCATGAGGGGGAGGGGCTATGAAGAGATGAAGTTGCACTGTTGGAGGGTTGTAGTAAAGGTATCTACAGAGAAAGAGGTCAGTGGTAGGGCACCAATAAATAACTCTCCACATGTTCTGTATACACACAGAAGCAATCCTTGTATCATAGTGACTGTTGGCAAGTAGATATGACGCACATGACGCATTCAGTAGTAGTGGCATGAGCATCACCAGAGCCTGCCCTGATGAACTGGCATAAATATCTCTAGATCTCTAGTGTCGCACAGCGACTGACAAGTTATACACCAAGTGTAAATACACCAGACGACACTTCAAACAAAGATTGACATTTTGTTTTCTGCCCTTGGCTCAGAAGCAGCTTGGTCTACAGTCGGGTATTCAATCCATCCGGTATTGCTGTTTAAAGCCTACAGCACAGCAAGTGTCGAAAGCCCTCTAAATCTAACACCCCACCTTCAGATCCAGGTGAGTGCCAAAGTAGTCTGTCTCGAGTGACAGTCACAACGCACGCGATGAAAGCACCGGTCTGTAAACATGTGGCATTGCAGCTGTTTGTAGAGAGCTCAAATAATAAACCAGGAGAGAAGAATCACTAAAATCCATGCTGCTCTCTCTGTCCCACGTGGGACCTGGGCCCAGACTATAACAGGGTGTGAGGGCCCCTAACACAGATCTCAATTGCCTCAGGCCTATACCATAAATTCATAGTGTCAGCTGACTTAAGGACTCCGGCCGCCATAGTGAGCATGTGCATAGCAGCATGATTGCTGGGCAAGCCTCAGGAGAGCCTGTGCGACACACAGTCCGGCAGGTTGACAAATATTTTAAAGTATTAACAAAAAAATCACACCAGTATAATTAAGCGAGTGGCCCCGGGTGCTGTGCGCAGCCCTCTACAACTGCGAGTTCAGATAGTTAACACTTACTTGCACTAGTTAATAGACCAATGTAAAACTAGCATTCAAATGATACATGTGAGAAATATTTGGGCCCGAAATTTGACAGTGAGGTGAGATTCAAAATTCGGGTCCGAGACTTAAGCTAATACAATCACAGGGCTGCGGATGCCAGGGGCGGCAACCTGAGGGATAGCCCCGGGCGCCACAAGCTCTAGCTACGCCGTTGGTAGTGACATGGGTTGCAATGGCATGCAATGTAAAGGCAGTTGTGTTGTAACAGCTGCGTTGTAGAGGTAGTGCGTTGTAGTGCAGGTGTTGTAATGGTTGTTTCCCGCAGGAATGTGCAATGGCTCTCCCATTGCTGTGCCGTGCTAGGGCTCACATATGAGCCTTAGCACGGTACCGCCATGGGCCAGACGCCACAGGACCACCCAACCTGGATTCCAGTCGGAATCTGGCAGGCAGTCTCATTATGGGTTTGGCGGTCGTGGAGCAGGGCACTGTTATGGGGCCCGCTCCAAGACCGCCAAACTCATAATAAGGCCCTAAATATTCATAATTCAGGAGTGTTTATGACTCTCTCTTAAACTACTGCTCTTTTAGATGAGGTCTCCTTTACTCTGACATGGTCCAAACTGGTTTAGGTGGTGGAAATGCTTCTATGAGGGTTCTTGGAATAAATAGGAATAGCCCCATTTGGTATCTACAAGACGAAAGATGTAAGGTAAATACTCTACTTTGTCCTGCCCTCTGCTCCTGACTTCTTCCAAGAGGCCTAGGAGGTCAGGACAGTTGACAATTCCCATGCCTTCCTTCGTCCAGAGGGAATGCTATTGTCCTCTGTTAGGCAGGGTAGTTAACTCTAACAGGATGCATTTTGATGGAGGTTTGATGAGGGGCAGACTTGGTTTTAAGGTACGTCGGCAGAGGCAGCAAAAACTACATTTAAAAAAAGTTACTTTTCACTAAAGTTCAGAAAAATATGATTTTATCATTACAGTTGATTCAGAAAACTAACGGAAAAATAACTTTGAATCCATAGCATTTTCCCAGTAGATATTCGATGTGTCTTCTTGATAAATGAACATAGGTCCTCTTAATGCAAAGGCACTTTTCTCTTCTATATGTCACTGAAGTGTTCTCAAAGTGAAGCCCAGAGCATAGTGGTGCATCTGAAAACGATACATTTTTGTCATATAAGTGGATGGTGTAAATACACACTGCCTCTCACATGCAATATTTAACTTCCACACCAATACGGTAATTTCTGTGTGAGTTATCAGGGCTTTACAGAAAAGTCAATTAGGCCAATGCCAAGTAAGGGCCGGACCGTAGGCATGTGGCACTGAATAGCTGTGTCACATTGCGTAAGGTCCTAATACCAGCTAATAATATGGTCTAGTAATAGACAGAAAATCAGTGTTTACCATGCAGACAATAGAAATGTTCTCCACAATGCCATACTTCACCATTTCTGTGCTATGCTAAGGGCAACATTTTTCAATGCAGACTGACAAGTGCCTACCTCAATGTGAGGGGCAATGAATAAGTCTTGTTGGTCTTTGGAGGAAAAGTTGTGCTTTGGTTACATGATCAATATGTAAATGAAGATATTAGTACAGTGCTTATCATTCTTGGGACCACAGTAGCGATCTGGCTTTCTTCTCTGATGATGGGTTGTGCCTGGATAGCATCCAAGCCTTCTGTTCCTATCATCCTGCATCTTATGGCATTATTCTGAAAAATTCCAAAAGAAGAATTTGCGATAACGGTAAGGAACCTGTTTCTACTGGTGAGTAACTGATTTTAATTACTGCAGAGAAAGCCTTTAATGTCTGAAGGAGTTTCTGTTAAATATTTACCATTTCTATCTTTTGACATCATTCTGGACATTGATTTGAACTATTTCTGAAGAGGACAATCTTTTTCATTCATTCATAAACTCTGTATTTCGATATGAATATCATAAAAGACATTATATATATAAAAATAGAAATAAAACCAATATTTTTCAATTCTATGACTGTATTTTCTGGATGTGCAGAAAATATCAATGTGAGTGTGGGAGACATAATCTTCCACAGTTCACTTTAAGCATATTTAGTTACAGGCAGCTGTGTGAATTTCCAATGTTTGATATTATCCTGGATGTTGGATTGAACTATTGCTTAAGAGGACAATCTTGTTCTGTTCCATGACTGTATTTTCCAGATGTGCAAAATATTCCCTGGATTTGATGAGCATGAGTGTGGGATGTGGGAGGCATACTCTTCTGCAGTTCACTTTAAGCTATTGCCACATTCCACTCAGATACATTTCTTTTTATTCTTTGGGTGTTATGGTCCAAAACACATTTTAGGCAGACTACTTGGATCTTTTTCTGCTTTTCCTAAAATTATATCTCTATTTTGCTATTGAAGATTACCTCAATCAGGCAAAGTTGCAGTCTGCCCATCCACCTGTAGGGCATCGCCCTTCTCTACCTTGTTTAGGAGTAGCAGTAGTATTATTGGAATTACTCTAGTTGGGATTGGAGGTCTATGCCGTCAGCGTCAAGGTCACTATAAAATTCTAGTAAGAACTGACACCGACTGATAGTACTTGTTAACGGTCATTAAGATGTCCTCTCAGATAATTTGCTACTGCATTTTCAGTACCCTTTTGGGAACTGTAAACTGTTATTCATGAATCAGATCATTATTTTACATATGCATCTTTACTTATTTTGTGACCTCTTGTAAGATAATTTGCCAAATGCATTGTTAAGTATGAAATGTTTCTAAAAAAAACGAAGAAAACAGTTTGGGCCAAAAACATGAAATAATTATGAAAACATGAAATAAATATAGCATTTATAAAATATTTGTATAGCAATATGATTTGTTATATTACAAAACAATAAGTTAGAGCATGGGCATACATTGACATCCCATATTCTTATACCACAAGTACTGCCCCAAAACGTATAAGAAAACACAAATCTCAGCATTCAATTCTTAAGGATATTGTGATGAAGGATATCAATGTCCTTTTTTGCAATAACAGTTTACAGAAGTCCCCCTTTGGATTATAAATTATATAATGCAGTCATGTCAATTTTGGGTCCACAATTCAAATGAAGATAGACTTGCAATTCCAACTAGTGATGCACTTATTATTGTTTGTCAAAAAAAGAAGTTATTAAAAATATTTTTAACAATCATAGAAATCATATTTATTTTTGAGTTAAAAACATTTAATGTGTTGATCTTTCTGGACACTTAGCATCGGTATAACCACTTCATGTTGTCCACATGTTCATAAGGCATCCAGAAAAGGGCCCACACTGAGAGTCTACATGGACTGAAAGAAAGACTAAAAATGTGGTTAGGTATAAGATAGTTTTTTAGATGAAAGTGTGGGCAAGCCTTTCCCTAATGTCTTTAGCTTTAATATCTGCATAATTGTCCTTGGGACTTGGTTGACTTTTTATATTTAAGATGGGTAAATGTTTCAAGATACTTTTGTATCCTATGTGATAATATTGTGATAACTGCATCACTTCCCCTTAGTCTTTAGTGACAGCAGGATGCATACCTACAAAAGGTAGTAACCTTGGACATTGTACACCTCTTTATATTTATCCACAATTAATCCAGTGCATCTAGTTCTCCATCACTGCTTGTTCATTAATGAATCAGTGGTTATTTTAAACAATATCTGAAAACCATGGCCCGATTATGGAAGATGCGCCAGTGGCACAACAGACCTTTGTGTCCGCTTTGCCCACCCCCGGGGCAATTTGGAATTACATGAGGGGTAGCAGGTGCTTGGGTGTCCTCTTCTGTAAAACCGATGGTCTTAGCACACATAAAGCGCTATCTTCAGAGGGCGTTCCCTTATTTGCAATGGGGCATGGCCCTATGCAAATGAGTAAATCCCTGTGCCTCTGCGCTTGCGCCGTATCATAGATGTAGGTGCAGTGGCAAATAAGCTGTCGGGAGGCGTACTGACACTGTGCCACCTAAATGGGGATGCACTTTCAGTGCGCTGCTGATGGCAGCCCTCTGGAGGGGGAGAAGGGGGTCCCATGGACACCCCCAGACATTTTCTTGCAGGCGGGTGCGGTCACAAACTGAACCCACCTGTAGGGGGATCTCTAATCCCCCTTAGAAGTGCAGGCGGGTTGCCACCTACACAGGGAAACACAGAGCGACTTCAAAGCAGCTGCTGTGTTTTTTACATGAATGCACTGCCTCCAGTGCAGTGGGAGTTCCCGGCTGCCCTGGGGACAGCGCTTTCTATGTAATAGTGCGCATTTTCCATGTTTGCGCCAGGCACAGCTGTTTTAAGGTACGCTGGGCGCAAACAAGGAAATTGCACTCTTTAAATAATTGGGCTGCAGGTATGATGCTGTTTTCCAAGCGATCTAAGGGACAGAGGACAATTAAAAATAAAAACCACCAACTCAACATATACTGCAGATGCAAGAATGTAGAGTCAAAGGACAATAGCGTTCAGTAGAATAGGGCTGCTCCAGAATTTCCTCGATTGCAATACATTGATCAAGACGTAGATTTCTCATCAGCTGCTGTGGTTGTTAAAGCAAGACCAAGCATTCATTCAGTAATTATTATTTTTATTATTTTTATTATTAACAGTTTCTGACAGGAGATACGCAGACAGGTAGGGTTGTTGCGAGGAAACTCTGCCTTGTCATTTTTCCAATTGATTGGTGCTAATAATGTTAATGATAATAATAATAATAATTGTAATAATCATAGTAACTTTTCCTATAGCGCTAATACTTCACATCCGCAGCTTCTGGGCTATGTAAGGAACACATGTTACTATTACTCACTCATGATTCACTCATGTAAGAGTTGCTACATAATGTTATCTTCACAATATTATTACACCAGCATATTTAATTTTATATATTAAAACTTTCTATTGTATAACTGTGAAAGAAACACATCGGATGGTTTTGGTGACATATGCTCAGAATTGTGCACAAGATAAAGAAAATAAATCAACATTTTAGTCATGCTAGTAGAAGGCGTCCATAAGTGCTAGCGTTTACCTGCAACCAGATAATTTATTTAGATAATGAAAATGCAAATTAGGTGTATGGAATGTGGCAAATGCTCACTTGTGTCTTATAAATAACACCTTATTATTTGGCTTATCAAGAAAAATATTTTAATATAAATCTACGGAGTGAGCTTGTGAGACCAGCAGCTTTTTCTATTTTTGCTCAGGAAAAAAAATGTCCTTGGTGTTCTTTCATCCTATCAAAAATGTCTTCAGGACATTTACCTTTATTAATGAAGAGAGTGTAAATGTACTTTCTAAAATGTAATATGTGGTTAAATGTGCTGAATGAGGGCAAACTCTCTCTGATGCTTTACTGATCATAGCTGAAAGACTGGTTGTAAATTTTTATTTCCCCAAACACAAAGCATTCTTTCATGGTATTGATTGTGATTACAAAGGTGGTGCCTATGATAAATGCAGTGCTCTGATGTGAAAGAATATTTTAATACCTGTGAGGGTTTAATCACCCGGTTTACACGGCTGTGCAGAAAGCCTTGCCGTCATGAAAGGAGCAGTTCCCAAGCAGCACCAGTGACCTTCAATAATGCATTAACAGCAGCCCTGCGGCATTAACTTACACTTTCTAACAAAGTGTTCTGGCGTTTATTCAACGCGGGATGTAAAATGAAAAATGTCAACCTGCACGTCATTATGTGGCGCTTGCTTCTGGAAACAAACAACACTATTGTCATTAACTCCTAAAGCAGTGTCCTATTTAGGCTATTGGTCTGCAAGTAAAAGGGAAAAGAAAAAGTTCACTGGCCCGAATCATACGTATTCCTTTGGATTTACCGGGAGACTTTCACGCAGGGCAGGAAGCAAAGTTGCCGAACTGCGCTGCAATGCGTGAAAGGTAGACAACGGAAATGCGCCATATCAACGAAGATATGGCGCATTTTTTCTGCCTTCTAGCGCTGGTGCACTGTGTGCAATGGTGCAAGGGTTCCTGTATTACCGGCAGGAGTGTTTTTGTGCAGGAACGGGTAATTTCCTACACAAAAGCAATCCTTAATAGGTTTTTTCTTTGTTATGAATGTGCAAAATGCACGTAAGGTTAGAGGAAGTGACGAGGAGAAAAACACGTATTTCTCCTCATCATACCTCACTCAAGCAAAAATAAACCATATTCTTTCTCACTATGCCTAACTGGGGATGACGTAGCATTTTGATGCATTCCCGGGATTACAAATCTTTGTAAATCTGGGAGTGCATTAAAATGTATGGAGGGAAGCATGGGAACGCTGCTGCGTTACTTTGCATTTACTGAACTATACAAAGCCACGCAAAGTGCCTGTGCATGGCTTATTAAATGACAAAAATGATTTTGTGTCAGTGCTGTGCCGCAAAAACTGTGCCATCCAAATGCAAAATCTTAGTAAATCTGCCCTACGGTTTTTAGTTGTATTTTTAAATTAAGTACACACTACGCTGTAATAGGAAATATAAATCGAATGCTAATATATATACTTGTTAAAGGGAGAGAATATTGTAAAAAACCTTCTATTAAATCATCTAAATCATGTTATCATATACAACTACATATCTAACTGAGAGGTATGAAACAGATAACTATTGGGAAGAATGATAACAGTCAAACAAAACCAAAAGATTTTCTTGATAATGGAGCTGGCAAGGGTCTGTAAATAAAAAAAAAAACCTGCGATAGCACTGAGGGACCTGTTAATGAGCCGGGTTGCATCACTGTTGCACCACGCAACATGGTGCAAGAGCCACACAAATCTTACATGTGATTTATGAAGCCATTCAATGCCACTTTGCGTGGCCCTGATTGGTTCCATAAATTTGGGGTAAGGCAATGCAGCGCAACTTGCTTCATTGCCTTGCGGTGTCCTAGGAAGATGTTCCATGGGCATTGTGTGGTTTTCCCACGCAATTCCCATGGTTTTTGATACATTCACAGATTTACCAGAGCTGGTAGACATGAGAATGCGCTAAAAAGAAATGCTGTCTCCAGTGAGGCATAACGAGGAGAAATAGCTTTTATTTTCCTCGTTACTTCCTCTTTCTATGTGTGCTGCAGCGTGTAGCACGCATAGAAAGAGAAATACACCTCTCAGGTTTGTGTTTTTTTTTTTTTTGCAGAGTTTTATATAGCGCGAACTGAATCAGGTATCAGAGCGCTTTACATAGCACCAGTTACGTTACATGAGAACACACTTTCATTTTTGTTAGGCACGGGGAGATTAACAGCTAGATTCATGAAGCCAAATTGCGATCGCAATAGCTGCGAATTAGCAATTGGGATCGCAATTTCAAAGAAAGGGATTCATGATAGTGAAAAAAACAATATTGCGAATTCGCAAAATAAAATTTGCGATTTCGCAAATAAAATCGCAGAATCCTGGAACAAGCCCATTTGCGATTCTGAAATAGCGAGAAACCATGGATTCTGCTAAATCATTTGCGAACTCGCAAAATATTCGCAATCGCCATTCATGAAAAATCGCTTATTGCGAAAAACCCGAAAATCGCTATTTGCGATGCGCAATTTAAGGAGAACCCAAACCAGGTGGAAACCAGCAAGGAAAAAAAAAATTCAAAAAAACGTTAGCAAATTACCAACAGGTGCAGGCCTGACCAAACACACTTAAGGACATGCAGCTGGAGCCTGAGGACTCTCACAATGCCAGGACTCTACATGGTGGTCAGGCGGCGAAGGCTACAGCGAGCAGCACGGAACAGACGTAGGATCCAGGAGCGGATATTCCGTGTGCGGGTCACCCTTCTGGGCCAAACCAGGGAGCAAATTTACGCGAAGTACCGCCTAAATGGGGCAATGATCATCAAGCTGATCCAGGACCTAGACCCTCTGATGCAGCACCCAACAAGGAGGACCAATGCCGTTCCCACCCATGTGCAGGTATTGTGCAGCCTGCACCTACTGGCCTCCGGAAGCTTCCAGGGGATAGTCGCTGTCGCAGGGGGGATTTCCCAGCCCACCATGTCCCGCTGCCTAAGGAGTTTCCTGGAGGCCATGCTGACCCGGCTACACCACTACATTTCATTCCCCACCAGCCAACAGGACTTGAATGACACCAAGCTGCAATTTTACAACGTAGCACAATTTCCACATATAATAGGATGCATTGACTGTACCCACATCCACATCTGCCCACCAGCACAAACGGAATACATGTATCGCAACCGCAAGTCCTACCACTCCCTCAATATCCAGATGGTGTGCAATGCAAAGACAATCATCACGGACATAGTGGCACAGTACCCGGGGAGCACACATGACTACTTCATATTCCAGCACAGTGGCATTCACACACGACTGGCCAGGGGAGACCTTGGTGAAGGACACCTACTGGGTAAGTACACATGCCCCATAATATTACACTGTGATAATGTAGCTGCGCAGCACAGGCACTCACCCTCTGCTCCTATCATTCAGGTGACAGCGGCTACGCTCTCCGTGAGTACCTCCTCACACCATACCTCAACCCTGCAACACCACTGCAACGGCGTTACAATGCAGCACACATACGCACAAGAAATTGCATTGAGAGGACATTTGGCCTTTTGAAGAGCAGATTCCGCATACTGCACAAGACTGGTGGGGCCAACAAATACGAGCCAGAGGTCGTGGCCGTGTGTGCAATCCTCCACAACATTGCTACAAAGCGCAGGATACCTGTAGACATCTCTGGCAGTGAGTCGGAAGGGGACAACCGACCACCTGCACATGTGCGTCACGCACACGGTGAGAATCCTGCAGAAGGACACAGGCGCCGCAACCAAATCTGTATGAACTATTTCTAGTGCACCCACTCCCCACACCCATTACTTAACTCATGCATGACAACATTAATAATGACATGAGTCAGATTAAGTTAGTCAGAATATTTGTAATTGTTACAGCACAATAAACTGGGCATTCTGCAAACTGGTACATGAATGACATATTGCGTCATATGTCTGTTCTTCAGGAGGGCATGCTTGTAGCAGCAGCTTGGCCCCTCATGTAAATGTTCTATTGTTCAATGCCGCCTCCGGGCAGATGCTCCCAACCTCCTTTCTACATCCTCCTCCTGATTAGGCCGTGAGGCAGCAGAGGGCCTGCTGCTGCGGCGGGGTGCTACCACCGGTGGAACAGACTGGCGGCTATGGCTGGATGTAGCCTCACTAGTGTCGTCAGCCCCCCCGCCTGTCCATGGTCGGTAGCCTGCATGCCCTGTACTGCTGTTGACACATGCTCCAGAGCTCTCGCGACGTCCTGGCAGCACTGGACCATTTGGACCTGCATGGCCAAGGAGCGTCGCGAGAGCTGGGAGGTCGCGTTCCCAATTATATAGTTGGACCGCGTGTATGCTGACGGGCGGGTCAGCAGCTGGTGGTGTCTGCGGTGGTTGAGATCCCGCTGGCTGTACATGGCCTGTGTGTTGGCCTCCATAGCAGCTGTCATCCTCTCCATGCGGTCTGACATTTGTGCTACATTTCGGGCGGTCTTGTTCAGTTGGAGGTGGATAGCCGCAAGATGACGGGCCTGGGTTTGATGCACATGTAGCATACGGCGCTCAATGGAGAGCCCACCTGGTTGCACGTTTTGTCCCCTGCCAGCGCGGAAATTGTTAGTGCGCTGCTCCCTCACCAGTCCGCTTGACTGGCTCCTCACAGCCGCAGGGCGGCGGGTTGGTTGGCGAACTGCTGCTGGTGTTGCAAGCCCCACTGGTGGTTGTGTGACGCGCAGTGGTACTGCACCGCCTGGGGGCACAGGGGTGGCACTGGCCACAGGGGCAGGTGGTGTAATGATCGCTGGTGCGGCAGCTTGCCCTGATGGTCCGGGCTGTGGGGATAGATATGTGTCTCCCTCTGTGTCCTCTGTGATGTCCTCAATTACCAGGGCATCGCTGTCTGTGCTGGGGACTTCTGCGCCACCTGTAATGTAAAGTGGACGTTGATTAGTGACATGTTTCTTACACATTTAGACTTCCTACATGCATGCAGACTACCATTCCCTGACTCGCTGCAGGATTGACTCTCACTAAACATGTCTGGCATAATGGGACAAGATGGTAATTGTGGTCAGACTACATGTCCCACAATGCAATAGCGCTTTAGTGGTGTGCTTTGGCTGCATGACTGGGGTTTGATATGGGATGCTCTGGAGTCATGGACATTGTTAGGGGACAGGGGGTCGCAGTCGCATGGCACTTACCTGGTGTGTCTTGGGTGAGTCGGGAGGAGTCCAGCTGGGTCACACCCACGCATGCCTGCGGATTTATGGTGTCCTCCACTCGGTCCTCCAGTGGTGTGTTCGGTGGGACAGTGGGCTCCCCTCCACCTGTCGCCACATGCTCCCCCAGCCTCTCCGCAATCTTCTCCTTTGCCCGCCCTCTGAGGTCATACCAGCGTTTTTTTAGCTCGTCCACGGAGCGCTGGGTCACCACCACAGAGTTTACTTTAGCGCGGATGCGCAACCATATCCGCCTTTTATCGGCCTCGGGCACACTTCCGGAGTCTTTACCGAAGAGCCGATTGTGGTCCTTGCAGACTCTTTCAATCAAAAATTCGAGCTCTTGCTCTGAAAATTTTATTTTCCTCTTTCTCCCACTGGAAGATCCACCTGCAGCTTCCTGTGACATGCTTGCCACTGGGGTGTCTCCTGGTTTACTCCTGTAGGCACACTGGAGGGGAGCTCTGATAATGCTGCTTCCAGTTCAGGCTCTCACTGCTGAATGAGGGTGGAACCTGCCTACTTCCTGGTTGTGATGTCATCACTGTGCTCAGGATGCGACTTCCCGTTTTTGCGAACTCGCAGTTAGCGAGATCGCAATTTGCGATTTCGGTAATTGCGAGATCGCAATTTCAACACGGGTATCGGCCGATTATGCGAATATTTACCGATTTTCGGGGACTCGCAATCGGTGATTGCGGCCGATTGCGAATCACTTTTTTTTCTCGCAAATATTCATGAATGCCATTCTGCGATTTCTTAATTGCGATTCGCTTTTTCTAGTAATTTAGGAATCACAGAATTTGACATTGACGAATCTGGCTGTAAGTGATTTGCCCAGAATCACAGGACGTTTGGCGTCGTTACCAAGACTCGAACCCAGATCCCCAGGTCCCTTCCTGCACAAAAACAACCCTGCAGGCACACTTGCAACATCTTGAAAGGGTGATTGCATTGGTGCTGGGCTGCCAAAAGCGATACCTAAGGGGATGATGGGCGGAGCGTTAGAGAAAATCAAACACTCACCCCCAGTCAACTGATCTGGATTTAATCTGTCATCATTCTTTAGCTCACTCCACCACCCCTGTTCAGACATGGCCATATGCAAATCAGTCTGACCCTGTGCCTCATGGGAACAGTCCAGCCCGAACTGCCAAGCTATGTCTTCCCTGGACCGGACACAAGCATCCTGGGACCAGTTTCACTTTCATAACCCTCATCAGCCAAGCTATCTTGAATCCAGTGGCAAAGTGAGAAAGGAACCCACGTCTGGGCATACCCTGTAAACTTAGGGCAAACAAAGCGATACCAAAGGGGATGATGGACAGGGCGTTAGAGCAAATCAAACACTCACCCCCAGTCAACTGATCTGGGTTTAATCCGTCATCATTCTTTAGCTCACTCCACCACCGCAGTTCAGACATGGCCATATGCAAATCAGTCTGACCCTGTCCCTCATGGGAACAGTCCAGCCAAACTGCCAAGCCATGTCTTCCCTGGACCAGAACCAAGCATCCTGGGACCGGTTTTGGGTTCATAACCCTCATCAGCCAGGCTATCTTGTATCCAGTGGCAAAGTGAGCAGGGACCCACTTCTGGGCATACCCTGCCAACTTAGGGCAAACAAAGCGATACCAAAGGGGATAATGAACAGAGCGTTAGAGCAAATCAAATACTCACCTCCAGTCAACTGATCTTGGTTTAATCCGTCATCATTCTTTAGCTCACTCCACCACCCCTGTTCAGACATGGCAATATGCAAATCAGTCTGACCCTGTGCCTCATGGGAACATTCCAGCTCGAACTGCCAAGCTATGTCTTCCCTGGACCGGACTCAGGCATCCTGGGACCGGTTTCAGGTTCATAACCCTCATCAGCCAGGCTATCTTGAATCCAGTGGTAAAGTGAGCAAGGGACCCACGTCAGGGCTTACCCTGCAAACTTAGGGTGAACAAAGGGCAAACAAAACTGGAACGCACTGTATTACCTTAAATGCTGCACATTCCTGCTCTTTCCCTGTCATACAGTGCAGTGCAGCAAGGTGACCTTGCGTGGCACTACAGGGCTAAGTAAATCTAGAGTAATGCTGGGCAGCGCAAGTTGCTGCTATGCATTACTCTGCGCAGGGAAGATATTACCTGGATGGAGCGTGGGTGTTCTAGTAAACCTGAGAATGCATCAAAATGGTACACCATTCCAAACGAGGTGCAATGAGGAGAAATATGTTTATTTCTCCTCGTTTTTCTTCTTTCTTCGTGTGCTGCATTGTGTAGGAACAGCGGTCCCTCTTAAGCATTGACTGCATACAAAATATGTTGTTCTTTCTTTGAGATCTGGGTATAAATATTTGCAAGTTTCAGCTTGGGAGGCTGAACGTCAGATGCCATGGAGTGCAGCAATCCTTCTCTGAAGCATCTTCTTTCACGTCCCTGCTATCATTCTGAAAATGAAGGTGCCAGGGTGTAACCTAGAGACATCTAGGTATTATACTGTGGAAAACAACCCTGCCTGTAGTGCAGACACACTTGGACCATGGTGCAAGGGTGTCTGTGGTGATGCTAGGCAGCACATAGTGTGCCAATGCAGAGAAAAAACAGGAATTTGCCCTATATTAGTAAACATGGCAAATTCATGCCCTCTCAATTTTACACATCTTAGCAAGTTGTCCTTCTGCATTGTGTCATGCCAACTCTTAGTAAATCTGGCCCTTCGTTTTTGGAGTTGTGCACTCTGTCACTTGTTGCCTTCCAGAAAACTCAAAGTGCTAAGGGTTGGAATTCCATGGAATAGCATCAAGAAATCTTCATCCTTGGTCCGTCTCTATTTCATCCACAATATTAATTTGAAGTGTATGTTATCCAAGTGAGAGGCATGGGAAATTTGCGTAGAGCAACCCCACTCCATCACAGTGGTTATGGATTTGGTATAGGATCAAATTCACACAAGAGAAAACATATTATATGGAGATATTACATACTATCAAACAAACAAAACACAAAGTAATTTTATTTCAGCTAATAAAAACCATAAAATATTGCACAGATAGAAACATTAAAAAGAAACATATTCTACTGAATTAAAGTCAGATTTGCATTTTGTGCCCTGTTTGAGAAAAGCCACTTTGGACCCATCCTTAGGATGCATTCATCAGACTGTTTACGATCAATAATCGTTCACTTTTAAGATAACATTTTATGTAAGCAACTAATATTTGTGGAGATTCCCCTTTCATACAAAATATTAGAGCATGCCAACGTGATCTAATGCTGTACATTTAAAAAATCTTTTCAACAAGATTGTTCTATCTATTAATAAAATCAGGCAAATTGAAAAAACGTGAGTCAAACTTTTTTCATGTAGTAAGCAAAGTCTGCACTTTGTATTCAGAGGTTGCGGTTGCCATTTGGGGGTGTATTCTAATGTTTGTCATAGTCCAAAAAGTAACTGCCGTAGCGTATTTTTGTAAAATGATCCAAGTAATATTGTGAAAGATTTCTAAGGGTACAGCTCCCTGCAACTGTCAATCGTTGTCCAGGCATGCCTTCTTTTTCTAAAATCTTCTTTATCTTCAAACCATGACAACTTCCTTGTTTGTTTGTTAATTACTTTTTTGAAGGAGTCCTGCGGTAGTGCCATGTCCCATTGTTCTTTCGCTCTCAGCATCGCTAATGCTATATTGAAGGCTCAGGCCCAGTTGTTCGAATTTTGGTCCATGGTTTTTTGAATTTTGTTCCATATCAAAGCTCGTAATGTGTTTCCATTTGAGGATCTTATTAATGGCATGTATTTGATCAATGTACCTGTTTGTGCTAAATTTTGGTTTATTAGCCCGAATTCTAGTCGGATCTGAGAGGTAACTGAAATAAGAGTCTGAAGACCTTAGTTTGTGCAGAGTTGAGTAGAGACCCGAGTTTACCTAGGACATCTTCAGTACCATAGCAGGGAGTTGGAATAAAATATTAAGATATTACATACTGAGAACCATTTTCCAGTCTGGCCTCATAAAAGTACATCAAGACTAATTCAACATTTGCACAGGAGGAAATAATGAGTATAGACAGAACGAAAGGCCTATTTGAACACATACCATTCGACCATGGTGATGACAACTCAGTCACCACAAGCTGGGGCACATGCCTTATGAATAAGTCCCAGCACAATTGTAAGGGACTACTCACCCACCAATTATGGAATAGGTTTGGAAAATCATGCTTCAAAAAATCCTATCTGCAATTGTAAAAACATTCACTCTATTTCCTAGATGTCTGTTTAGGTGGATGTATGACGGTACAACGTGTACCGTCACAACGCATCCCTTTACCACGCATCCCTGACAACGCAAGTCGTTACCATGACTTGCGTTGGGGGGCGCGGATTTCAAGTAGTATAATTTACTATTCTAACACCAGTCCCCGTGGACCCTAGGGAAGGTGTTTGGATAGTAAATTTACTATTTTTAATCCTTTAGCGCCCTCCAGCGCAAGTCGTGGTAACAATTTGCGTTGTAAGGGATGCGTGCTAAAGGTACCCCGTTGTAAAAACTTCGTGGTAAACGATGTTTACCCTGTTTAGGTACATCCTGGCACCTTCATTTTCAGAAAGATAGCAGGTTTCAGGAAGAAGATGCTCAAGAGAAATTTTGCAGCAATCCATAGAATCTGAAGTTCTCCCTCCCAAACTAAACCTGGAAAGTAACCATACCCACGAGAAAAGATCGATTAACATATTTGTTTACACAACACATGCTTAAGAGGGACACCTATGCCCACTCACCTTCCATCAAGCTGTAGAAAAAGGGGTCAGGCAGATCAGGTCGATTACCCCTTTTCAAGGTTTGCCCGGCGTTAGCCGCCTCTCACCCAACTCACGGTTACCAAATAAAGAGGCAGGCGCTGGAGACTGGAAGGCAGGAAACAGGAGTTTATTCCGACGGGGCAGAACACGTCAAATCAGACAACAGGGTATCTTCTCGAGGTGCTCTAACCGCATCTCTGAGGCCTGGCCTCTTATACACAGGTTTATGGCTTTATTACATTTATGACATCTGTGGTATTGCTTTGAAGTTCAAAAAGGCATCTTTGGAATCCCCGGTTCAGGCCCGTTCTCACACATATCTACAGTAGAGGTCCCCACCCAAATCTCAGCATGATGGCTATCGCGCAGCTGGACATTCCGCTGGGAACAGGAATGTGGGCGATCGGTCGGATCTAGGGGTGTGAAGGCATTGATTAATCCCCGCTCCTTTGATGTGGGGCGAGGTCCTACTGTAGGGGGCAATAAACTGCATCTGTTGAGCTAGGTGATGGCCTGGGGTCAGGCCGGACAATCGGGCAGGGAGGAAGAGGTTATCAAAAGGGCCTGTTCTATGATTGAGATGAAAGAGTGAGGGGGGTTCAGCACGGGATGTGGCTCGGAGACAGGGTCGCGCTGGAGGTGCGTTTATGACCCAAGCAGGAGAGACCGGGGGCTGTCGGGGATGCTTGCGAGGCTGGGGAGTGAGGGGGAGAGAGAGACGCTGGCTATCGGGAGTGGGCAGAGAGGCCATGGCAATCAAAATGGTTGCTGCTTACGCGCACGTATGGATCTGAAAAGGACAAGATGGCGCCGATAATGTTTACGCCACAATCCAGATTTTAACAGTCCTCCCTTTTCAACATATCTAGCCAGCTTGTCAATTTATGTCTATCCCCATTATATTACGTATTTCGATATCATACAAAGCTTTCATACGTTCAGCTTCGAAATTCGGAGTCTTAGGGCACATGCAGTTAGTAATGAGTGAACACAAAGGTGGCAAGCATTGAATACCTAGGCAACACCCACACAGTACCACGACCGGTATCAATATAAATGTAAACAACCTCCATCCCCAGTCCTTCAAAGTACCCCAAAACCAGCTCCCAAGCGACCATCCTTCTTGCTCCTGGTGAACCTCTGAGGAAAGTCTGTGGAGGTGCTCGATTGCTTTGTAGACTGAGGGCGAGTTATCTGGCACGTAGGTGCAACAGCTGGATCCGATGATGCGGCATGCTCCTCCACGGTCAGCTAGAACCACATCTAGAACAAGGCGGTTCTGAAGAGCCACCAGGCGGACTGCCTGAAGCTCGGTCGTATTGTTAGTGAGGATGCCAGCCGTGATGTTCATGGTCGTTTCTACTGCCTGGGTCAGGTGTCGGATGGTGCGGCTGTTTGCCATTGGGCCCCACAGAGTAACAAGTCCCTTCACTGCATCCAGGAACTGTGCTCTGGTGAAGTCGGCTTGTTCAATGTCTCTTGCGCGCTTCTGCCGGTGATGGTTTGCTGGGGCCACGTACGTTGGAGGGAGAATGAAGGCGATGTAGCAAGTACCCCCCCAACCTTTTGGAAGCCAAGTGTAAGCTTTGGTGCCACAAACAAAGTACATATTCGGAGAAGCAACAAAGGAGGGGGGATCAATTGAGTCCAATGTTCTGGTGATGTGGCAGGAACTGTGACCCACCAGCTGTGTTCCCAGGCCTTCGAGGCACACGAGGCCCGTGACATTGATAACAGACAGAGCCACAGTCAGAGTGGCAGCAGTTAGTTTCGGTAGGTAGGAGAAGGTGGGTCTGGCTTGATTATGGAACACCTGCATTTCAACTCGTTCCTTGGCAGGGATGTCCATATGGAAGGAGGAACCAGAGGTCAAAGGACAAAAGGGAGCAGATGCCCTCCCGGTTTTGTTCAGCCAGAACCCATGGTAGAAGCGTGACACTGTTTGACCAGAAGTGGCGTTGTCCTTGTAGCTCTCTTGCAAGAGGATCAACCAGGCAAGGCAGGAGCCATGAACTGAGAAAGGGGAAGGGATGAAAGGGATGGAGTGTCCGGTGGCATGCGGGAGCAACCCGCAGATCCAGCAGTTTGTGGCGTTGGCGGCAAGGTTGTGTTGGTGCAACAGTTGCACGAAGGAATTGTTCCAGAACTCCTTACGCCTTTCTCGGAGCTGAGGCGAAAGGGAGATCAGGTGATTCTCTTTCATAGTGGTTGGCTGTGCAGTGGTCAGCAATATCTGATGAGCGGGTGCGCTCTCTTCCACGATCCAGAAGGAAGTCATGAGGAGGAGGCAAAAGAGGAGGACAATGAAAAGGGCAATTGTCTTTGATTTGTGCATACTGTCAGTCTTTGGGTTCCTGTAGTGGGTATTTCCGGTTGCTTCCATCATCTTCTTATCTGGCGCTTCCATCATCTTCTTATCCGGCGCTTCCATCATCTTCGAGGTGCTCGGTAGTGGGCAGAACCGCAGACTTCGTTTAGCTTCTCTCCGGGTAACCCTTGGTTGTGTTTAGGCTACAGTTCTGAGATTCAACTTAGTCCGTGGTCTACTTAGCCAAAGCTCCCTCCTTTCGACGCAGGAAATACCCTTCCCTGGATGGCACAGTGGGATCAGAGAATTTTGCAAGTTCGAGTGCCTCGGTATCAGGATAACAGTTCAGTGATGGCCGGTCTTTGTTCAGGAGCTCTTCTTGGGTGCTGACGTTTTCTGTCGTGGCCAGGGTCGAGGAGACCTTCTTACAGTGGTGTGCATGCAGCCAGTGTTGTTTCCCCTCCACTCGAAGAGCCGTCCGGGTGGTGATCAGTACTTGCCAGGTGCCCGTCCACCGGGGTTCCAGACTCTTTGCCCGTTGGAAATTTCGGATCAGCACATAATCCCCCGGTTGGATATCGTGACCCGGACCACTGGAAGCATCGGGGATGGCCTGCTGCACCTGCTGATGAATGACAGACAACGTTTTAGTCAATTTGCACAAGTAATCAGACAGTAGGACATCCGGGACGTCGTGAATGGAGGTCGGTTTAGGGGCAGTCCAGAGGTTCATCGGTCGCCCAAATACAACCTCGTAGGGGGTCAAATGGTGCTTAGTGTGAGAGGAGCGCATTGATAGCAATGCCAGTGGGAGGGCATCTGGCCATTTAAGTCCTGTGGTGGCCACTATCTTCGACAGTTTTAGTTTCAGTGTGGCGTTTTGTCGCTCAACTAAGCCAGCAGATTGGGGGTGAAAGACTGCATGAAACCTCTGTTTTACACCCAACCCTTTCAAGATTAGTTGGATAACTTCAGCTATGAAGTGGGGCCGTTGTCGCTCCATAGAATTCGACAAAGACCGTAGCGAGGGAAAAACTCTTTCAGTAGTACCTTGGCAGTGGTCATGGCAGTGTTATCACGGGTTGGATAGGCTTCTACCCATTTGCTGAAGGCACACACAATGACTAATTCATACTTCAGGCTTTGGCATCTTTCTAGTTGGATGTAGTCCATCTGGAGGACCTCAAAGGGATGGTCGGGGACCCTAAACCCTCCCCGGGGTACCACAGTTCCTTTCCCAGGGTTGTGTTGCAGGCAGATAAGGCATTGCTGGACCAGGCGTCTGGCTGAGTCGGGGATTTTGTCGTTGTGCCAGACCTTGGAGATGAGTTCGATCATGGGGGCAGATCCTATGTGTGCGGGGGAGTGTGCCATAGTTAGTATGGGAATCAGGTACGAGTCAGGCAGCAACCATTTGTTAGTGTCTTTTGTCCGCCAGCAGCCTTCATCGTCTTTTAAGCCTACCCGTGCCCACTCAGTCAGTTTGTGAGGTGTGCTGGCCGACTGGATGTCCCTAATCGTTTCCCTAGCGTCAGTCCATTTTTCTGCTTGTGACCTGGTCACATACATGCGTGTCGTCGTCCTATTCTCAGCTGTGGTTCGGGCAGTGATGTCGGCCAGTGCGTTTCCCTGTTCGACTAAGTCTGTCACCTTCCTGTGTGCCTGGCATTTTATTACGGCTAATCGTTTGGGGAGGAGAACTGCTTCAATCAGGGCGGAGACTAGATCTCCGTGGAGGATGGGCGTGCCGTGGGACGTCAGGAATCCCCTTTCTCTCCACAAGAGTCCAAAATGGTGAACCACTCCGAAGGCGTACTGGCTGTCCGTGTAAATGTTTGCCGTGGTCCCTGTCGCTATAATACATGCTCATGTGAGGGCAATCAGTTCTGCCGCCTGTGCGGATCGTTGTGTGATGCGGGCTGTCTCAATTACTGTTCGGGCTGTCGTTACTGCATAGGCAGCTGAGGTGGTGCCGTTGGAGAGTTTGATGCAAGAGCCGTCTACCCATAGCTCTCCGTCAGGGTCTGTGAAGGCGGTGTCTCGGAGGTCAACTCTACTCCTAGTCTGTTCGTCTGTGAGGGTCACACAGTCATGTATAGGGGGGACATTTGGGTCGTTTTCGGGCCGAGGCAACAAGGTGGCTGGGTTCAGTGTGGTGCATCTTTTCAGCGTGATGTGGGGTGCAAGCAGAGTCAGTTCGTATCCAGTCAGTCGTGCATTAGTCAGGTGTTGCTTCTTAGTCAGGTTCAGGAGGGTGTCAACAGCATGGGGCACTAATACCGTGAGGGAATTCGATAGTACGATCCCCTCACTTTGTCGGATAGAGACAGCAGCGGCAGCTACGGCTCGAAGGCAGGCAGGCAAGGCTCTCGCTACGGGGTCAAGGGTGGCAGAGAAATAGGCACATGGTCGTTGCTTGGGGCCAATAGTTTGAGTCAGGACAGACAAAGCGCACCCCTCCCTTTCGTGAGTGTAGAGAGAGAAGGGCTTGGTGTAATCGGGGGTTCCTAGGACTGGTGCAGAACAAAGGGCGTCTCGATGTTCTTTGAAGGAAGATTGGCATTCGGGGGTCCAAGGGAGTGGGAAGGGGACATCTTTGGCTAGTAGGGAAAGTAGTGGCTTTACAATGAGGCTGAAATTTGGCAACCACTGCCGGCAGAAGGAGGTGAGGCCTACCAGGGAGCGGACTTGTTTCTGGGTTTTTGGGACAGGGGTTTCTAGAATGGCCTGAATTCGATCGGGTGTAAGCTTTCTCCCGTCTTTGGACAAGAGGTGGCCTAGGTAGGTGACCTGGGGTTGGCAGAATTGCAACTTTCTCTTGGAGACCTTGTGGCCATTTTCCGCAAGGAAGTGCAAGAGTTGGATGGTGGCTGTGACTGCAAGTGGAGTGGTGTCGGCCGCCAAAAGGATGTCATCGACGTACTGTATCAACACCACTCCCTCCGGTAGCTGAACGGCGTCCAGCTGTCTCTTGAGGGCCTGGCTATAGATGCTGGAACTTTCTGTGTAACCTTGGGGAGCTCTACAAAATCTATATGAGCTGGATTTTAACGTGAAGCCGAAAAGGTAGCGGCTGTCTGGGTGGATGGGGATGGAGAAGAAAGCGTTCTTGAGGTCTATTACAGTGAAGGTGGTGGCTGTGGAAGGAATCAGGGTCAGAATGGTGGCGATATCTGAGACTACGGGGTACTGAGGTACAACTACCTTGTTGACCTCTCGAAGGTCGATGATGAAGCGGTACGCTTTCTCATCTCCCTCGCCCTGCTTCTTCACAATGGGTAGGATAGGGCTGTTGCAAATATTGCTGACTACTTACTCTACCACTCCTACCTCTACCAGGGACTGGATTATCATTACCAATGCCTTCTCACCTTCGGGCGATATCCGATACTGTGGGAGTTTTGGGAGTATCGCATCTTGGCGAACAGTTATGTGCACGGGGTCGATCATCATTCGTCCTACGTCAGCGTCAGTTTTAGCCCACAGATACAGAGGTAGAGAGTCAAGTAAGGATGCGTCAGCGTCAGAGATGGAGAACATGTGTCGTGCGGGATGAGGTCTGAGCAAAGTCGGGTTATCGTACAGAATGACTCGAACTCCGTCCTGTGAAAACCTGATAGTAGCTCGGAAATGCTTCAGTAAGTCAAGTCCCATAATGGCATCGGGGGTGTTGGAGGAAAGCAGAAACGTCGTGTCAGTGGGGTTACTGTCCAAGTCGAAGGAAACCGGTGCGGATAAGGGGTTAGTGGAGGGCGTTCCATCAAAGCCTATTGATGTTATGTGTGAGCCAGACAAGGGTGCCCTTGGAATCAGTCGTTTAGATAACGCACTACGTGTCTCGCCAGTGTCTACCAGAAATGGAGACTTCATACCTAGGACCTTAGCGGTGACATAAGGACCTTGCTGGTCAACATAGAGCTCGACTGGATCCCTCCCTTGCCCTAGGCAGTCCTATGCCCAGTCGCGGGCATCGTCACAGTCAGTCTGCTGGCATTGGTTCTGTCGGGGGTGGTCAAAAGTGTTCGGTCTGCCTGATCTGTCATTGCTGGCGTCGTTTGCGTGCCCTCGTCCCTGTCCTCTATTTTTCGGCCCACCCGCTACGTCTTTTGCGTCCCTATTTTTGTACATTTCTAGCAGGACCGGGCACTGGGACTTCCAATGCCCAAATCCTTTGCAAAACGCACACTGGTTCTCATCGAGGTCTGTTCGTGGAGCGCCGGGTGCGGGTGTGCGGTCTCTAGGGGGTGGATTTCTAGGAGCATTCGACTGGTAGTTTCCTCTATACTGTTCCCTTCCTGTCGTCACTCCTTGCAATTGAGCAATCATCACTCGTTCTTTCAAGTCCTTTTTCTTTTTCTCAGTCGCCCTATCGTTCTCGTTCTTTTGCCGTTCGTAGTATTGAGCCATCTGAAGGATAGCCGCGGGTTTGGAGGCAGCCCAACTACTTTCACTAGTCTGCAATTTTTGCGAGACTTCTGGTGTCAGGCCTTTCACAAAGTTCTGGACGAACAAGTGATGTCCGGTCGCAGAGGTCATGTCCTGGCCACTGTAATCGGAGAACACCGTTTCGAACCAGGAGAAATATTCTGAGGCGTCTTCCTGTGGTTTCTGGCAGCAAGCCGTTACTATCGACCAGTCCACCTTCTTTTCTGGTACTATGGTTTTCAGTTTTAGTACTATTTTGTCTGGCAGGTCTAGAATCGATTTCAAGGGTTTCTGTCCAGGCTCTCGCTGTTTGTCTATGCCATCGAGTTGTGACCAGGTATGTCCGAACAGCTCAAGGTGGTCGACTTTCCGGATTTGCTTCCACACATCAGCTGGCAGACATAGCCCGAAAAACAAGTCGATGTCCGCTAGGGTCATAATCGTCGAACCCAAGGCGGTACCTAATTCTGTGTAGAAGGCAGTGGGGTTCTTTCGTAGATCGGGCAAGGACTTTCGGAAAGTCAGGATGTCTTGCCGATCCCAGGGTTGGTAGACCCAGTTGTACACTACCCTCCCTCTTGCATCTTGGTGGTTAATATCGTCGTGTGTTCCCTGTCCTCGTGAGGGGACCCAATAAGGTGCCGCTTCTCTTATTGGCATCATGGTGTCAGTTCTCTCGGTTTGAGGTTCAGTCGCTATAGGGGTCGTGGTGTCGGCTTCTAATCTTTGTTCAGTGAGGTGGCGGAAGACTTCAAGCGTGCACGAGAAGAGGTCCGTCACATCACCTTCGCCCTCGTCTCCAATGTCGACTTTTCTATACAGTGTCGTTAGGCTTTCAGGACCTTTGTTACGATACCGGTCTTCATAGGCGTTAAGGGTGTGGTAACAGAAACGTGCAACAAAGTGTCGTTTGTGGTTATCAGCATATGTATTGCATATATCTGTCACGTAATCTTCGTTTTCTTTCCGTTCTACTAGCGTCTTTACGATCTTATCAATCCCTGCTCGTTCATTCTTACTCAATCGATGGAGCCTAGCAGAGTCTTTCTTCTCAGTTTCGGGCTCATCTAATGTTGCTGCTTGCACTGCGCTGAGTACAAGGGGCTCGGCCGGCGCGGAGGCCGTGAGGACCGAGGCTCTGGCACTGCTCTCATCTGTGCTAGGGGGTTGCGTGCGTTGCACTAGAGGTTGGGAAGGGGCATATGGAGGGGGCATGTAGATGATAGGGGGACCTAGCAGTAGATCATCGTTCGCTCGCTGCTTCGAAGGTAGCTCAGGGTAAAGCGTGTTCTAACGGGACATTGGTTCGATGTCTCGGATTCTTGCTTCAGTCTAGCTCCCTCTCTTTCCTTTATCTCTTCTTTCAACTTGCTCGCGGCTAAATGAGCTGCTTTTCGCAATTCTTTCTCTAGTCTGACTTCGTTTCTTTTCTTTCGTTGTTCCGTCTCCTTGCGCCACATTCCGAAACTATCAAGCATAGTGGGCGTTGTTTTATTGTTACAAAGGGCTGTTTCCAGCACGCTTATTTTTGCGTCATCGAAGGATCCTATCAGTGGCCACTGACTTTCCTGATCCTTTTTAGTATATTTATGCCATAACTTACTATAAGCTACGGCGACTAGTCCATACTTTAAAAACATATCCTTATTAGGGGTGCCCTCCAGAGGAGCCGGATGATCCACCTCTAATAAGCGGTCCGGGCTGAACCAACTACTGAACAATGGGGAGAAGATAGGCATGACGGGTTACAATGGGGACAAAAGTCTGCACTACCTATCCTTCACTACTTTGCGAAGACTAGACAGAATATTTCTATTCTACAGTATTCGCAAGTAGGGAATACCCAAAGAGAGAACCAATTCCAAACAGTCAATGTTCGGACAAACAATCAATCAATCAAATGAGGAATCAAATAGGCGCGACGGGTTACAACGGGGGCAAAAGCCAGCGCTACCTACCCTTTCACTGCTTACAAAGACTAGACAGAATATCTCTATTCCACGTTATTTGTAAGCAGAGAATACCTCCAAAGAACCAATATCGAACAATTAATGTCCGTTCAATCAAACAATCAGTGGCGAGAAAGAAATAGGCACGACGGGTTACAACGGGGGCAAAGGCCTGCGTTACCTATTCTTCACTATCTGCAAAGGAGGACAGAATACTTTTATTCTTCCCCGTTTGTAGACAGAGAATTCTCGAGAAAACAATCCTCGAACAACAATGTTCGGGCAAACAATCAATCTTTGGGGGAGAAAGATAGGCACGACGGATTACAACGGGGGCAAAGGCCTGCGTTACCTACCCTTCACTACCTGCAAAGGAAGAGAGAATACTTTCTATTCCTCTCCGTTTGCAGACAGAGAATCTCCAAGAGAACCAACAATTCGGAGAGTAATACTCGTATTTTCCAATCAATCAATCAAATATTTCACAGTTTGTCGTGTTACACGACCTTACCCGGACCGCATGGACAGTTTCCTGTCTTCCGATTCCAGCGCCCGATCGTCCTCTATCTTCTGTCGTGGCACTCTTGATGGTTCCCAGTCAGGACCGTAGATCACTCGAGAGAGGTCTGCTCGGAACCAGTGAAGTTCGGATGATCGGCTGCCAGACGAGGGTCTATCGGGCAGGTGCACTTCCCGATCGTTGCAGTTGTTCACTCCGTCGTCAGGACCTCTCCCACTGGATCCACGTGTCGCTGATGGGCCCCACGTTTGGGATGCCAATTGTAGAAAAAGGGGTCAGGCAGATCAGGTCGATTACCCCTTTTCAAGGTTTGCCCGGCGTTAGCCGCCTCTCACCCAACTCACGGTTACCAAATAAAGAGGCAGGCGCTGGAGACTGGAAGGCAGGAAACAGGAGTTTATTCCGACGGGGCAGAACACGTCAAATCAGACAACAGGGTATCTTCTCAAGGTGCTCTAACCGCATCTCTGAGGCCTGGCCTCTTATACACAGGTTTATGGCTTTATTACATTTATGACATCCGTGGTATTGCTTTGAAGTTCAAAAAGGCATCTTTGGAATCCCCGGTTCAGGCCCGTTCTCACACATATCTACAGTAGAGGTCCCCACCCAAATCTCAGCATGATGGCTATCGCGCAGCTGGACATTCCGCTGGGAACAGGAATGTGGGCGATCGGTCGGATCTAGGGGTGTGAAGGCATTGATTAATCCCCGCTCCTTTGATGTGGGGCGAGGTCCTACTGTAGGGGGCAATAAACTGCATCTGTTGAGCTAGGTGATGGCCTGGGGTCAGGCCGGACAATCGGGCAGGGAGGAAGAGGTTATCAAAAGGGCCTGTTCTATGAATGAGATGAAAGAGTGAGGGGGGATCAGCACGGGATGTGGCTCGGAGACAGGGTCGCGCTGGAGGTGCGTTTATGACCCAAGCAGGAGAGACCGGGGGCTGTCGGGGATGCTTGCGAGGCTGGGGAGTGAGGGGGAGAGAGAGACGCTGGCTATCGGGAGTGGGCAGAGAGGCCATGGCAATCAAAATGGTTGCTGCTTATGCGCACGTATGGATCTGAAAAGGACAAGATGGCGCCGATAATGTTTACGCCACAATCCAGATTTTAACAAAGCCCCCTCAATATATTTATTTTTAACGATGGCTACAACAATCACTGTGGTGCAAAGGTTTTGGCCCTACCCAACAGCACATGGCTTCAGTTATAAAATATTCCACCAGCTGTGAGTGGAGAATTATGTGGTTTAATACTGCTGCAATTTAAAAGTCCACAGAGAAATGTGTCAACACACTTTGAATTACAGAAACAGCTTTACCTCTAATGTATTTATGTCCACATGCATTGGACATAACATTTCATTTAAGCTGGTTATGCTCCCTTAATGAATTTGGTGCAAGTTACAAAGGATAGCCTGCGGAGTTGCCCACCTCCTGCACAACCTTCGAAGGGACATCGCCTATCACAGGCAGATGTAACTAAGGCTTGCCCTTTCCACTGTACAGGGAGTCAGGGTGATATAAGTCCCAGTGGGAGGAAATCTTTTGTAAGAACTGGTTTGCAAGGCAAGTTCCAAATCCCTCTAGACAGACCTCAGTGGCGTGCCCAATGGTCTGCCGAAGTCAAGAAATGTTCTGCCTTGTTGGATTTGGCAGAAACGTGTACTGTGTTATTTTGGCGAGCTAACTCCCCTGGAACGTATGTCAAGTCAATTCAGCTTTATTTGGTTAGAAAGAAATACAACCATAAACACATTTAAAAAAAAGTAATTCATCATTGTCAGTACAATAACACACATGAGACTTTAAGATCAATCTATAGGTTGGTAAACATAGTATAATATTTTATCTATATCAGAGGAGATAAATACAAAGAATGACTTGTACATAAAGGCATAGATGCATCAAGCTAAATACCGCTCGCAAAGGGGCAGATTCTCAGAATCTGCCCCTTTGGGTCCGGTATTTTTGCATTTGGGATGCATCATCCCAAATGCAAAAATTGCAATTAAAGAAATCGCAAAATTGTGATTACTAAAATTGCTATTGCATTTAAATTCCTTAACTGCAATGCATTAAAGTTAAAAAATTAGCGATTATGCTAATAGGGGGAGCAAATTACCATGAAGTTGAACTTCATGGTAATATACAAAACTTTGAATAAGGCACTAAAGTTCATTTTTCAAAGTTCCATTTTACACACAAACATGCCCTTAGGGCATGTGTGTGTGCAAGATGTACCCATATGCAGATTTCAGGGGTGCAACAGGGTGTCCTTTTGACACCCTGGCACCCTAGAAATTGCAATCTCAATTTGCGATTCTCTAATTGAGAATCGCAAATTGAAATTGTCTTCCCATTCATTCCTATGGGCCTCTAGGCCCATAGGAATGAAAGGGGAGTATTCCTTAATTGTGACTCGCAATTTGCGAGTCGCAATTAAGGAATTTTAAGAAATCACTATTTTTTAAGCGAGTTCTTCATGCATAGCATTTCGCTATACCTTATTAGCGAATCCTTATTTTTCGCTAATAAGGAATCGCAAAATGGATGCTTGATGAATCTACGGGAAAGTGCCTGAGTGCGAATATTTGTGAAGTATAAAGCAGCGAACATCTCTAAAGATCACTAATCAGTATGTATCCTGCTTTCTTTGTAAGTGTGGGGGTAAGGTTTCTTCTTTTTATCAGCATTTGGGTATAGACCACTACCACATTACAAATTTTCTCATTTTCTAAATTACAGATAAAATCAAAGACAATTTTATAGGAATACAGTTTTTCCTTGAAAAATAATGAGCCCGAAATACTCTTCCTAATGTTGGTATAAAAATTACAAAATAAGATAAAATGGAGAGTTGTCTGGTCCAATTTTCCATCAAAGGGGCACTTTGGAAGGCTTTGCTTCCATTTGCCCATGGTTGGAAAAGCTGCTAAAAGGTGGATGGTCCCCATTCTCAACCTTGTAAGGTACAACCTATTTTTTATGTTCGTAACCTGGAGCAGGTAATGCTGTGTCCCATATCAAATGGGCCTATCACAGTAAGCCCTACTCAACTGTTTCGAGTTTGCCTCAGTTTCTGTTAGCCATTCTCTTGACTCTATGAGCCAAGTTTTCAAATCTTTTTTGCTGTAACCAAAGGTTTATGTGGGATTATTAAAATCAATGTTCTCAGTGCACTCTTTAAAAAGATTGTTAATGTACATCAGCCAAGGAATTTTTCTGTTGTGCTCAAGGGTAAAGTAGTCCTTAATAATTGCCTGCGTAAATCTGGTCCACTCCTTGCTCCAGATCCCATACCAAACAGTCGGAGCTGCCGAGCTAATCTGGTCATTAATGTAAGTAGGAGCCAGCTCTTTATAAACAATATATGAGGGAGTTGGGATAGGAACAACTAATCTTCTTCCTATGGAGATGTGTTCAATCTAAAGGATAACATGATTAGCCATTCCCAATAACGCAGCACCTTAGCAAGTTCCAGTAAGGTACTTACTCCTGTAGAGGGTCAGAATTTCCCTAATTGGCTAATTCCCCATTATGTTTGATAATCTAAAGATGGCCTTGGTTGACCATATAAATTTTGATTTGCAGGAGCCAATCTGAGCTCCTCAATGACCATTTAATGTAAATAACAGGCAAAATATGAAAATGATTGCATTTCTGCTATGGGTACCCTGTTGACATGGTGTGTCCTAGTCATTGGCTTCCCTTTTCCACAGATAATCATAAATGTTTTTTTAGATTGAGTTTTAAATCCTTTTCATGCATATATTCTGCAAATTTTTCAATTAGGCACTAAAGCCTGTTAGCAATTCTATACTGCAGAACCGTGACGTCCGCATAAAGCAGAGTGGGGGTGAAGTGGTTGCCAACCCTAGGAGCGTCAGCATTTAAGTTTTGCAAGCATTCATCCACTCCATTTTTATACAGAGAAACAGGAGTGGGGCAAGGACACAACTCTGCCTGATCCCAAGTGTTATCTAAATTGGGTAGTACATTCTCCTCCAGGCCCATATCGAACTCTTGCAGTTAAAAGCTTATATATTTGTGACAGGTAAGCAATAATGTCACTTGGGGCACACATTGCAAACAGAGTCTGCCATAGTTTTGTGTCATTTACTAAATCAAATGCACTTGTAAGGTCCACAAAACACAAGTGCCCTGATGATATGCAAATCAGATGAATCTCCGTTCTTGCAAATATCCAATTCGTATTGACATTTATGTGCTATTTTATCTAAAAAGGCGGTTGGGTTGACACCTGACCATTTGATACTGATACCATTCGTTCATTGCGTTGTGATGTTGAGAGCTAATCAACCCCCCTCCTGGGGCGTCATACTAAGTCTGAGGGTCAAGAATAACAGGTGATGGTCAATAAAGGGGCTTTCTATCACCTCCAGTCTCACAATCTGCCCTCTTTCAGACCCAGAGATCAATATATGATCAATATATGAGAACTTTCTGTGGCCTTCATAAGTTGGTACTTGTGGTTGGCCCGCTGCGATAGATTGTTCCAATAGTTCTAAGTTGTATTTGTGCATTGCACCATTAATAGTCCCTCCATACAAACTGTGTGGAAAATAAGAATACGTTTCACCATGTTCATTCCTATAAGCACAGTTTTCCCCTTTCAGTATGTCGCATTTCTTACTAATAAAATCTCCCAGTCAGATAAGGCAATCACTCCTAACGTGTTTCATAAATGTGTCTAGCTCCTTTTCTAATGCTATTTTGACCTTATTTGTAGAGTTATCAAAACATTATTATAAAAATTTATCATTAAGATATACTGATTTTCAGACGTTTGAAACCACAAGAATTGGATGAATTGTCAGTAAGTGTAGGCTTTCTTTAGAAGTAGGGGGGTGAAACTGAAACCAGGACATCGAGTCCTCCTTTAACCCTTCCATTCAGGGAGGGAGCAGCTAGTGTGATGACCGTAGATAATCCATCAATATGGAAAGGTTCTTTAAGCCAAATTTCTTGTAGTCAGATGATTAGGCAGTTTTTAATGGATTCAAGCTACGCTTCATCATTTATCTTGTTTTTTATACCCACGATATTCCATGTTGCAACCTTCAGGTTTATATATGATAATACTTCGGTTGGATCGGATTCTTAGTTAGCATGAACTTATGTAGTCTTTTGTCAACACAGAGTTCATGATCTATGTCCTTATAGTCAATCTGGGTTGCTTCATCTTCTGAGAGATGAAAATCTATTTGACACTGGGAATGGCATATGCCAATCTAGTTTAAGTGGTCTGTTGTTGGGGTGAATAAATTGTTTCATGCCTGGTTTATAAAAGAACCCCAGGGGGACTGCGATGATAGCGTTGTCTTGATGTCTCGTTGGCTTTGCACCGCTGATGCAGAGTTCACTAATCAGTGCTTTTACCATTTTACCAAAGGGCTTCATACCTCCCAGAATTAGTCTAGATCTAGTACAGAAAAGGCAGGATGTCTGAAGACTTCAAAAGGAAACCTCTAGAACTTCTCCCCCACTTCTAAGGCACAACTGGGTATAAGTACTGGTCTCAGACACCAACTCTTTAGTACTCTTCGGGACCTATGAATACTGTGCCAGGAAGAAAGACTGTTGTCATGCTCGAAGTATTGCTACTGTGCTAGATTTCTGCTCTGAAGGACTGCTGTGCAGACCTGCTGCTCTTTTCCTTGGGTGAGGAGGACTGGACCTGCATCTGTTGAACCCAGAACCCCAAAGTGACTCCAAAGGCTAGTTGACCCTTCACCAGGACTCTGCCATCTGCAAGTCTACCATGCCAAGTGGAGTGAACCTTGAAGGTGAGCCTGAGGTGTTCTGCTAACTTCCTCAGTTGTGTTGCGCAACCCCGAACAGAACCGACACATCACTGCTGCAGCATGGTTCCAAACCATTGCAAAGATCTGCATCTCATTGCAGCCCATCATCTCATCAGAACCGCCACTGCATGATGCATCATTGACACAGGTTCTTCATCTCTCTTAGATGCAGCCTCGGCACCGATGATGGACTCGAATTGTAGCCATGCAGCTCCTCAGTACAGACATATTGTCCCACCTGTGAGATGCATCCTGAAAGCCTCTCGCACCGCAAGTCATCATCAATGAGAACTTCAACGATGAAGCAGGGCCTCGCAATCAGCCTGGATGCATCTCTGAACAGAAAAATTGCTGTGGCTGTGTGATGCATCTTTGATGCAGACCCTCACAACCCCCTACAAACCAGGATTTACAGTACACTGTGCCGCAGACCAAAATTGGTCACTGAAGCTGACCCACACTCCATCGCGGTTGGCCTAAACTTTGTCCTGGTCCTTTATGACCAGATATCCACAGTCGGGGCTTTGTGCTTTTGGGTGTTAAAATTACTAAAATCTTTAAAATTGAATATCTCTGATTCTACTGATTGGATTTATGTCATTTTGGACTTGGTTTAAATATTTAATTATTTAAAACTGCTCTATTTTTCAAAACTGGTGTGGGATCCTTTTTTGGTGTGTTTTACTGTGTTACTGTTTGAAGTGTTCACCAAATACTTTACACATTGCCTCTCAATTAAGACTGACTGCGCTGTGCCAAGCTACCCCAGGGTTGATCACAGGTTAATGTAGGGTTTGGTTGTGACTTAGTTCTGAGAAGAATTTTGGTTGCTGCTTGAGAAGGGATTCGCCCCCTCAACCAGTACCCCAGTATCTTACAGATGGCATACATTCTGGGTTTTGTTCATAGGGTATTTATCGATATCCTTGAGAGCAATGCAACGTATATATGAATATTAAGAGAGCAGTGAAGCAAAGTCACGAGATATTCTAGGTTGACTCAATGATAAGATTTTAGTGAAAGCAAGAGTTTAGTCACTTCCCATTGTGCTTTATGAGAACAGATGTGCAGGTGTTTTAAGGCATCTCCCAGAATACCAGGACAAGGACATATGAAATGAGAGAAGTCACCTCAGAATTCAAAAGAAGTGAGAATGGAGTTTCTC
This sequence comes from Lissotriton helveticus, assembly GCF_964261635.1. Lineage (NCBI taxonomy): Eukaryota > Metazoa > Chordata > Amphibia > Caudata > Salamandridae > Lissotriton > Lissotriton helveticus. The sequence continues at coordinate 2,081,375,499 of NC_136063.1, forward strand.
ATACTACTCTACCATGTGAAGCATGTTTGTATAATGAAACCATTCTGAACCCCGGTTCTGTGTGCAATCATGATGAGACCCTATCATAGAAAGCAAGCAATAGAACAGAATTAGGGTGTAAGGGTCAAAACATGATTATTTCCAGGGAAAAGGGGGTTTTATCACTGGAAAAGTGGGGTAGCCTAAAAAGGCACAACTTTGTGGGATTTCACATAATTGTACAATATATTTTTCATCACCACTTCCAAATTTACTGCAACAAAATATGGATTGATTGTGCAAATTGGAAAAAAGCCTACATCTATAAATTTCACATGAGTATAATAGATGGGATGACCTCACTGTTAAACATAATTTACTGACATGAAAAAAAAAAGTAAAAGGTTCCCGGCACTGTCAGATATGGTGTTATAATTTTGAGGCAGGGGATAATCTTACCAACTCTATACACCCATTGGGGTTAGGTCAAAACACAATTCTGAGAGAATCTCCACTAAACCCATTGTTCCACAGAGAAGTGCCTGCTGAGTTCAGCCAGTACCAATGAGTTTGATAATAAACATCACAAAATTCCCAAACTATTTGGGAAACAATAGATAAAAAGACTAATGATCAAAAAGACACCAAGACCATTAAAATAAGTTAAGGAAAAGCATCAAGAATATGTAAAGTGCCAATCAAGTGACTGTTTGCAGTTGACCTAAGCATGAATTTAAACTGACCATGAAGAAGTGAAGATTGGATATATTTAGTGGGTCATTTTGGTCAAAATGTTTACCTTCTGAATTAGTTATTTTGTTACGGAAGTCAAAATCTCATATAAGGGCATGGCCCTGCAGGGTCCCTCAATGTCCTGCATGGATTCACTGAGCACCCCTTGAGACCATTGGTTTTGGTGCCCAAGGATCAGAGAATTTTTTAGTGTATTTATTTTTATTTTTTTAAAAGGTTTTATTTAGCGCTGGCTAGACCCGGAAGAATCAAAGCGCTTTACATGAGCATCAGACCATAGTTGCAAGTTACATCGTTACAAAGGTTACACAGTTATTAGAGCATGGCAACATAGTTACATGTAAGGTCAAGACAAACAAGAAGGACATACATGTAAGGGAAAAAGCAGGCAAGGGGGAGATTCGGGGGAGGGGGGTAGGAGCAGGGGAAGAAGACAGAGAATGGAGGAGGGGAAGGGGAAGGGGAAGGGGAGGGGAGGGTGAGAGACACAGCCTGGAAAGAGGAGGGGAGGGAAGGGTGACGGGAAGGGTGACGGGACACAAACCGGAAGACGAGTCAAAGTCCAGTAAGCTGTGATCCCAGGGGAAGTGGTATCATTTCTCCATCTCTGTTGCGAGAGCCTCCCTATACACAATGGACTCTCTCAGAGGGGTCTCTGAGACTCCAAGGTCTACATACTGGATCCTTCCCCAAAAAGGGGAGAGGGAGTGCTTTGGCAATGGGGTGCCATACCATACCTCAACTGTGAGTGGCTCCCTTGGCGCTGTGGACTCTCCCAGCGGGTTTGCTGAGACTCCAGAGTATACATATTGGATCTTTCCCCAACAAGGGGAGAAGGAGTGCTTAGTAACAGGGCACAAAAGGGCAGGGGGCTAGGTGTTGTAGCAGGCAAGGGGAGAGATTGAGGGGAGAGGGGATGGGAGCAAATGAAGTAGGCAAAGAAAAAGAGTAATAAATGGGAACAAGTAGCATCAGTTTGGGGGACAGGCTGTTTTTTCTTTGTGGCCATGAGTTTGCCCATCTCTAAGGTAAAAGCCTAGCAACGGCCATTCCAGGACATGAAGCACTCAGTTAGTAATTCAAATTCTTTTTTAATGATTAACAGAAATTTATAGTACGCTGCACATCAGCAATCCAGATGTTATCATAGTAAGTTCTTGGGTGCAGAGGATGATGTGCAGTTTGCCATGTTGTGTTCCCCTGTTGTCGGCACCTGTGAGTCTTTGGCAGCTGTGATGGCAAAGTAGAAGGAAACTATTTTGCTGAATTTTTGGCAGCATAGACGAGCCCTATATCAGTACCAGTCTCTCTGGTGTCCAGCGTCTCCCCGAATTCAGTGGTGTAGGGACCTAGAAGCCTCACCTCTTTTCCATCTACCGGGTGATTCTTTTAGTGGGGGGGAGTAGTTCTGGGGCCTGTCTTAGCATCCATCCTTCTGCTGTGCAGTATGGCTTGTCTGCCTTTTTGCCACAGTGCTCAGTTGCCCCTCACCTCTTCACAATGGGTCTGCCATTAGTCCTGGGGTCAACTTGCTGTGCTGTCGGGAGTCACAGCTATTTCACTGGTGGAGGTGGTTGAGTAGGTGCCCAAAAGGATGATAGGTATTTTTGTATTATGGCTCATCTCCCTTTTTACCACGGTGCTCAGTTGCCCCTCACCTCTTCATGATGGGTCTGCCATTAGTCCTGGGGTCAACTTGCTGTGCGGTCATGGATCACCGCTATTTCCCTGGTGGGGGTGGTTGAGTAGGTGCCCAAAAGGATGATTGGTGTTTTTGTTGCCACTATTGATGCCCCAGAGTCACTGTGTAAATTGTTGCTTGCTCCTTTATCTATGGAGCATCTCGGCCGGGCGCCATCCTAAAGTCAGATTCTGCCGCCTCACATCACCCGGCCAATGGATCTCAAACAGTTCTCTAGACCCAGAGGGGCTCCGTGTACTCCCTACCAGGACTGGGAGAATTCCCGCCGAAGCACCGCTCCAGGTTGCTCAAGTGGGTCAGCCCCTTGCGTCCGAAATGGCAGGTGTTGTTTACAGTTACAGGATCAAAGTCCCGGTAAGGCCGCCCTCAGCAGTATGTGCACTTGCAGTCCCAGGCACATCCCAGGCGCCAACAGCGAAGGTGCGGCAGGCCTGGTTGTATATGGAGTTTCCGTACTCGGCGACTGCCGTGTGTTATCCACCCCTGTATTGCATGGGCCCTGTCAGTAAAGCTTCTGTGGCACAGCCCACAACTGGGACGAATAAAATTTGGTGCAGGGTGCTTTATTGAAACTGAAAACCTGCTCCGGTGTCCCCACCTGCACTCGCAATCTCAGCTCTCTGCCCGATACGTGTGGTGAGTCCCGGCCATTACTCAAGCACAGACATTCACCCCTGGGCCTGGCAGCGGTGTCCTTATTGCGCACAATATTTTTCAGGCAATATTGTATGTACCTTCTTTGAACGTGCACTGTGGCTGGTGTCGCCCAATCGCTGCGCAGCTTTCTTTGATTCCAGCTCGCTTTAGACCGCTGACCTCCTCAGCAGTATATTCACCATTCCTGAAGGAGCGGGTTTCATGTGTTCAGCTCCGGCCGCGCTCGGGAGTGATGCCGCCAATTGGCATATCCTTTTTTGTCGCCGAAGCAGGGGGGAGGGGAACCGGGGCTTTTGCGAGCTTCAGTGGACAGTCAATGTTGGGCTGAACAGGTGCGTACACTCCTTTTCACCCCGACATCGGATGCAGCATTGGGTATCACGAAGGTCAATGCGGAGCCGCGACCTCAGAGCTGACTCAGGGGGCAAGTATCCCAGAGCAATCAAGGTGACTTTGCGGACTAGCTAAAATTGTTGTATTGCTTCTATCCCAAATTTTACCTGAAATCACATTTTTGGGTCAAATTCTCCAGCAGGGCAAGGCTGTAAGCCCACAAGGCCAGATACATTCATGGTCAGATTCCAGTGAAGTAATTTTTCAGTGTGGCAAAAAACAACGCGCCAAACAAATCTGGATGTTTTGCCCATTTAGGGTACAATCTCCATGTACACACTTCAGCATCTTCTCTCAGTTCTCTGGCGGATGAAAAAGGGCCGAGTACCAACTTTTTCAACATCCTGGAAAGGTTCCTAATGCCTCCTGCAGCCTCCAGCTCTCCAGGGCAGCAGACTAGACATCAGGTCTCTCTCCCTCCAGGTCTACTGCAGGGTCAACATCCATAGTGGTCAGATGGGCCTTCATGGGATTAGGAGTCTTTCTGCTTTTTGTGTCCCTGAAGTAGGAAAACAGGAGGTCAATGGCTTGACTAGTGGATAGCATTTCCAGACTTGGGTTTCAGAATAAGTTAGGCGTTGTTGAGTTTCAAGCAAGAGTCAGGAGTCTTCTTTCAGCAGGGCTGTCTTCAGCTGGAATCTTCCCAGGTCCAACAATGTCCTAATGAGGTGGTGGCAGAATGGGCAGATATAATCTGTACACTAGTCAGAGATTGGAGAATGTTTACCACCAATCCTATCTATTTTCTCATAGTTCTCCCACATGCTTTTGAATAACTACTTCTTTGCATTGCTGTTAACTTACCCAGGAGCCGATATTCCTAAGTCTATTCCTATTCAGATGATTTCTCTTTCACCTGACAAGGACAAAACATGTTTTCCCTTCTTTGTGAATAGAGTCTGGTAATCAGGGGAAATTATATTCTTGCCATCTCCAAGTCAAAAGAGGTAGTGCTACAGCTATCTTTCGCTCTGCTAACTCTTTCTAGCCACCCCGGGTAGCTAATCTTTGTAAGCGGTCAGCAGTTAATCCCCATTGGTTCTTCCTGACCTCAGATGCAGTTTGTTGTAATCTGAGCCAAGGTCATTAACCCTTTTGAGGTGAGTGGTGATGGAACTGGTTTTTAGCCTGTTCTGTCTCAGTCAAACTGAAGTACACCTTTATAAAGTTACGTTTCTGCATTTGATACCAAAAATCTGATTCCACCTTTAAATTTGATTACATTTTTTTTAGCAGGAATTAACTTTGAAAATACTTTGTAGTCTTTTCTTAATCAGACATCCTTAAAATTGCAATCCCATTCAAGCTTACTTAAGGAAAAGTCCAGCAAAGCCAACACATTGAAATAGCTTTTGGCTTTCATTTCATTATTAGGGTAAACTGACTCCAATATATGTAGTGTGCACTATTTTGAAATTTTAGCAACCTGCTGTATGGGTTTACAATGAACAATTTATGGGTGGTTTAAGATGCTATAAAAATAGGCTTTTCCTGGATGGCTAAGGCATTTCTCCTGTCACTTGTCATTGCAGTCCAGCAAGAGTAAAGTGGTGTTTGTGGTAGACATATATTTCTGTCAGGTATGTGGGTGTTGTAAATACTCCCTACAGTCCACCTATGATGTTTAACTTATAGATTTTTATTGGGAAACTATAAAATCTTAATAAGGATTACCAATTTACAATGTTTTAGCGTCTTAGCGTCAGCAAAAATATGGTCCTGAAAAAGGTGAACAATCCGGGATGGCCATTTAGAAAGGGGCAGATTTGCTAAAGTCACAGTTCACAAACTGAACTTTGAAGCAAATACATTCTTCATTAGTAATATTTCTTAGTATAAAATATATTGACACACCTGCAGGTGAAGATCTCTACTTCTGTATTTTCTATGCAGATATTTCCACATATAGAAATACACGTTTTTGTTGTAAATGTGTGAGGTATATGTGACAGAGATGGGAAAATGAGGCATAATTACTATAATATGGATGGGGTGAAAGAATAAATAATGTGGATTTTAGGCCGAGATAGGCTAACACACAACACATACTCACAAAAGAGAAAGGCCATTGCAATTAACAAAGTACACTGCCTAATTTAGGACACCTATAATAGTGTTTAAACTTGAGCTCCAACCCAGACTTAGAGAAGTTCGACCACCACACATATTCAACCCCGGAACTACAACACACTCACAAATAAAAAACTAACAATAGAATTCCGAGAGATAGGAATTCCTCAATTGTTTGTTTGATAATAACTTTGCCACCATTTGAGGAATCTCAGAAAAACTGCAGACCTATTCCTTTTTCTGCATTGGAAAAATGATGCAAAGTTCCATGGTGATTAGTTAAGGGGGTACAAAGAAGTAGGGGGGGGGGGGTAAAATATTATTTCCACCTCTGCATTTTCCATAGACTTTTTAAACCTGATTTAGCAGCAAGATAGCTGAATGGATTTTCATGACATTTGGCAGGAATATTGATTATGGTGGAAAGGGTCCTTTTTGTTATTTGATTTAAATTGGTACAGCAGATATTAAGTAACAAGGGATACAAAACTAGTGATATATTGGGATGGGGTATACCACAGTACCTTTGTGGAATAACATGGTACCTGGTGATGATGAAACACAATATGATTGGTTAATGTAAGCTGTTTAAAAATGAAATGGCAACCATTTTCTTTAAAGCATACTTTGACTTTGTTTTCTGTTTCAATGTGAAATATATGATTGGTGTTGTTTTAATGGAAAGGAAGACATGAGGCAGTTCATCAAACTCTGTAGAAGTAGTGAAAAGTAATTATGTTTATTTGTATATTTTTTTAAGGTTTACAGAGTACCCCAGTACTCTCATGACAGTATCAAGTAACTACTGCAGTACTTGCTGAAATAAAAAATAAATAACCTTATATTTGAGAAAATAGAACTAGACATAATATAGGATGGCTCTTAAAAAATCCTTTTTGTTTTCTTTCAATGAAACATATTTAAATGTGTTTGTCAATCCAAGTTTTCTAGGTTTGAAAGGAATAGCTAGTCAAAGTCAAAGTCAAATGTATTCAAATGTTGGGTCTTTTAAAACCATTACACTATGTAATATCATTACATTACTTAAAGCATGCTATATGTAAAAAAAGAATAGTTATAAAAAAGAATAAAATCTTCATTCATTGTTCAACACTTCGTAAAATTAAAGACCTGTCCAATAAGTGACGCACCATAACATCATCCTCATCTTAAAAACCATAATCATCATAAAACTGTATATTAAATTATTTGATTTTCTTCTACAATTCTTCCTAATTCCTTTAGATACAAATGTATTAATTTAATCCCCCTGCAGACCAGTGTAATCTAAGACCCACCCAACCAGGTTACAGCTTCACTGCATGTTCGTATGTTCATATTAGTGAATATTTCTTTCGAAAGTATCTTTCTTTCTTTTAATAACTTCTGACATGCACAGAGAATGTGTGATAGGGATTCATGTTTGTAGTTGCACAATCTGCAGTCTTGATTTTGAAAATGCTCTTTCCAGGAGCGGATCAAATTCTTTATTTCCCAAATACCAAAGAGTAAATTCATAAATTGGTTCTTTAAAATTTTTGAGAAATGTGCTGTTTCCTGGTGCCATATGAATTAATCACTGTCCAGGCATGACGTCTGTGTAATAAGCTGTTTTCATCTGTTATGTTAGACAGGATCTTTGTTGAGCGATTTAATGCTTTGTTAAGGGCCTGTTTCCCCATTCCTGAGTTACAAATTTCATGAACACAACGATCCTCAATAACTTGTGCTAAGTAACAGCCTCTGGAACCTTGTGTTATCTTCTCTCTCTGAGCTTCTATTTCTTTCCAGCACAAATTCTCAATAGAATTAATAGTGGCTGCTCTAGGCCTTCCACATAATTTAATCAAAGCACTTTTGCCCCGATGTATTTGATTGGTCAAACCAAACTCTAAACGGACTTGAGCCGGTGATGCTGCTTGATGTATGAGGAAGACATTTTTATTAACCTTTGTATGGATACTATTTAGGATTGCGGTTTCACAACCCCTCATAATTTCACTACCATATGTGACAGAAGGCATTAACTGTACCGATGTAACAGATAATAGGTGGCTGTAAGATGGACAGCTTAATTTCTTTTTTAATAAATTGAAGCCACAGATAATACTTTGCGCTTTAGCCCTCATTGCTAGAGACTGATGTTTATAACTCAGTTTTCTCTCAATTTTAAACCCCAGGTATTTGTAGGAGGCAATAACCTTGACTTTTTTTCCGTCCAAATACCACATGTGTTTTTTTAATTTTGCATCCACTAACTAACTGTTTAAGATAAATGTAATTCTAATCCAGGCTGATCCATATAATTTTCTCGTGTACTCATGCTGCATTGTTGCCCTATTGGGGTTTGGCTGAAAAGCACTATGTTGTCAGCATACTGTAAGCACCTAATTTCCTCTTTGGCTAATGTTGGTGGATGGATGTTTACTCCAGTAAGTGATTCTTCAAGATCAGCTAAATACAAATTAAAAAGGCTTGGGGCTAACACACACACCCGTTTTCATCCGTTGTGGGTACCTATTTTCTTTGTTACACTACTACCATCACCTATTTTTACATGAGTCCAGGAAACGGTATACAATTCTTAGATGGCTTTCAGTAAGTTGTTTGGAATGCCCCACTTTGCATGTTCTCTCCACAGGTGTTTACGGGGCACACGATCGAAAGCTGACTTTAAGTCCACAAAACATACAAACAACCGCTTGTTCTGATGTTTGGCATTTTCAATTAGTAGCGTTATGACTGATAGATTAGTCAGTGTGCTGCCTCTACCGTGAATACCGAGGTGTCAATTATGTGTCGTCAGACCATTTTAAAAAATGTTTCAGCAGACAGGTAGCGTATTGCTTAGTTTCAACATCTGTTAAAGCGATGAGTCTGTAGTTGCTGGGCAGTGACTGATTTCCACCTTTAAAGATTGGTTGAAAAATGCTCCCCCTCAATGACTCTGGGATTTTATTTGTCAGAAACAGCTGCTTAAAAAGTGGTGTAAGATAGACTGCCCAGGAAACAGGCTCTTCCTTAAAGAAAGCATTTGGTATACTCTTTGGGCCTGCTGCACCCTCTGTTTTTAAGTTCTTTATGATTTTTGTTAATTTTTCTGTATCTGTAAGTTCGGGATATTTTTCTTCGATGTTTATTCATGATGATTTTTTCTTGAATTCCTGTGATTATCAGGGCTGCTGTTAACAGGCCCCTTCTCTTTTCGGTTACATTATCACAACAGTCTGTATTTTGTTTGTACTCCCGTTCTTTGTTCATTTCTTGCACATGGACTGCCCACATGTCTGCGTTGATACCTACAGCATGATGTCGGGATTTTCCATGCGTCAGCGTGCTTATGACTCGCCAACATTCCTTTCCATTATTTTGTTTACTTGCCATTAGCAGTTTATTCTAAAAAAGCTCATGATGTTTTATTTTTGTTTCGCGACAGCTCTTCTTATATTGAGCTCTTAGTTTTTTAAGCTTACGTATTACTCCGTGTCTTAACTGTTTTGCAACTATTCTAATTTCTCACAGAAGTCTCTTCTCTTTCCGTATTAACTGATAGTCGATTTTATTGCATCCCAGTTGCCTTCTCGATTTCTTCTTTTCTTCCTAAGTAAAAATATAGTTCAGCCATTACTTTTTCTATCCCTTTTCCTCTCCATCATAGTCCATTTAGGCTATATGCAAAGGGCGAGGTGATTAAGTCGTTTGGTGCCATCAGACAGGCAAAACTTGGTTCCAATTGTATTGATAGTGGAAAATGATCACTCTCCATGCGTTAGATAATCCGAAATTTGTGCCTCTGAGACCTTACATTTTCACTCACAAATGGGTGGTCAATAGTTGAGCTCTTGTTCCCACTTAGAAAGGTAATTGATGACGTAGAATCCTCTTTGGTGTTTCCATTCAAATGTTTTACACCCAGGGATTCTAGCTGACTTCTGAAACGTCTACCAATTTGATGATTGTTCCTGAGATTTTTTAATATATTTGTATTGAAGTCACCTGTGACAATAAACTTTGCTTGTGCATATTGAAACCGCATTGTTTTTATCAATTTATTCAGGGTTTTCATATTATTATTATTATTATTATTATTATTATTATTAAGCGTTCTTATATAGCGCTCGATTACCCGTAGGCATCTCGGCGCTTGCCTTGGGAACCCGTCCTGGTTTTTCCCTGTGAGATACCCGTACTGGGCATCCCCAAGGTGAAAGCCAGGCATCCCGCCACGGGGGGGCCGTAGTGGAGATTAAGCAAGCTAATGCCCAGAGCTGCAGAGTGTGAACCTGTGACTCCAGTAGGCACCGAAACGAGAATTATCGAGTCCGTGGATACTTGGGCTCAAGACCCTGCCACGTCGGGTATTGAACCCTGGTCCCGGGTCTGACCTCTGCTTCAGGGTCTGCCGCCTCTAACCAGTGATCCACACCTCTTTATTTGCTTTTTTTAGATGGATATAGATATTTAGTAAAATTATTATTGTCGGTGTCATGTTAGACTTTTGATTAGCCCATTTTATTACAAGAATCCATTTGGTCCCCATTGGTTGTTCTTCAATGGACCAGTCCAGTTTGGTAGAGAGATACGTAGCCAAACCCCTCTTTGGATGGCCAAATCTTCCTGATTTTACTGCCGGTATATGGCAATCAGTATAGCCTAAGATCAGCAGGGGTTTGAGGCTCCAAGTTTCTTGTCTCAAAATTATATTATATTTTAGCAGGAAATCCATGACTTCATTATTTTCTAGAAGTTTTCTAAACCATGGGTATTCAAGGAGAAGATGCAGAGAGTTTTAGAAGAGTTCCTGTGCCAATAGCACCCCTTAAGATCAATCCTCCTTTTTGTTTTACAGGAAAAAGAGGTCCTGGGTAACATGGTACCTCAATCTTTTGTATCCCAATCCCCCAGGTCTTAAACCTATGCTAATGAGCCATGATCCGATCTACTATATCTGATGAGGACCAGCTTGTTACTGTAGCCTCTCTGTTTGTCAGCAAATGGGTAATCTTTGAATTTAACTGATAACAGGTTGGTAGATTCAATGTGTGCTGTATCCCTTTTTTCCTTTACCAATTTAATGATTGTGCCCCTATTTACCATGTGAAAGTTCCCTTTTGAGATGTAATTAGGTGGAAACACCAACTGATTTGAATGGTTTTAATTTCTTATGAACTGTTGATCTGGGTCAGTCTTCTGAGATAGCTGACCGTCATTTTGCGACGTGTGATCCTCAAGGACCCAATTTGTATTTTGTTTTTGCCTTGGCCAAATTCCATTCCCTTGTTGTTTCTATAAACAAGTCTGTTTCTGCACCTCAAATATAATTTCCCTATTTGCTGAATTCCTTTGAACTTGAACCTCAGGATTATTATCTCCTATCAGGAATAGATAGGTTCCATAGGTTGTAAACTGTGAACCATCAGGACGATACAGTGCTGCATTGGAATATTTTGTATTCAAATGGCAATTTGTAGACATTTCATGACCTCAAAGGAATACTGAGACTGCTTTGTTGACATGTGTTTGAATCTTTTTGAACTTGGCAGCATTAGAGTAGACCACTTAAACTTTTGTCTCTGAAACATTGACATAAAGATGTAACATGTCGCCCTCTCAATATTTAGTCTAACTCCAACTAGGTGTCCTATATCACTGCTACCACAGTGGATAACCATAAAGAGAGGATGGTCACATTTAATAACAGAGGAAAGTAGTCCTCTATATAAATGATTTAGAACAGGAGCTAATAGCTGCCAATGAAGACTGCCCCACATTTGATCTGGCCCCTTTCTTATACTTTCATACGTTGATGATGCTGTATTCTTGGCCAGGACAGCTAAAGATATGCAAAGCCTTTTGAATTCCTTTGATATGTTTATGAGGGAGTTGAATATGTCCATTCATTTGACCAAATCCTTCATTTTGGTAATGGTACCTCATGCAACAAGATCTAAAAATTAAGATGAGTAATTATGTCCTACCAAAGGTTATGGCTTTCTGACATCCGGGTGTGTTTTTCGACTCCAATATGAGCTAGAAACCTCGAGTTAATACAAGGGAAGATCAGCTTAGGAGGACCATCGGGGCCATATTTAGCGCGAGGAGTAAACTGCTCAGGCATTAGTCAAGATTTATTAGGCCAAGTGCATTTCAAAGGCATTGTAATGGAGCGATATATGGGGTTATTCAATTTCAAATGAACTCTAGATTCAGAGGAATACATTCCTTAGAAGGACCGTGTGTCCCTCAAAGTATGTTGACTTTTTGCATGCATGAGGAACTTTGAGTCAAGTATCTTAGTTATCAGATAGTTCTTCGCCTATTGTTGGGTTGGATAAAAATATGAACCAAAGAGGAGCTCAGCCTGAAAAACTTAACATTTAGGGACAGATTATCACTTAACCATGCCTTAAAAATTCCATGACTTAAGTACATAGGGGACTCATTCCTTAATTTGGGAAAAGCAGAGCTATTGTCTAATCCTGCAGGTATTCAGAGAGTGGATTTTAAATGGGTGAAGGAGCACTTCCTTGAAAGAAATGTACTGTTAAGAGAGGAGTCTAAATTGCTGAAACCGTCTGGTCTAAAGTATGTATTTCAAACCACCACTCAGGACATGGATCCCTTATTTGGCTCTGGTAAAAAACAATAATGACATATTCCTGCTTGTAAGACTTCGATTTTACCTGCAGCATCTGTCTTTAGCTCACACTAGAGGCTGTTACAATTTTAATTCCCTGGGTCTCTGTGACTGCGACAATACGTCGCAGCAGGATACGATGCATTTTATCATGCTCTCTAAATTTTATACTGTGTCCAAAAGAACTTTTAGCGTCTCATTACTTAAAGACAGAGACTTTTCAAAAGCTTGCCCTGCCCTTTCTTTTTTACAGATGCTACAGCATGAGTTTACAATTTTAATTGGTGCATGCTTTTTAAGAGCCATAATTACCTTCTGAAATTTTAATTGTGCTGCAATTTACTGTAGTATGTATTGCTTTTATAGACTCTATTTATAATGCTATAATTTTATGTAAGCTTTTATGGTTTTAAACCTAACCGAATAAAGATATATATTGATTGATTCATTAAAGAAGAGGGAGTAACTGAATCCAACTCAAAACTCTTTCACCAATTCATTTTTCCTTACTCCTTTCATTCCTACATAATTTTCCAAATCTTCTTTCTTGGCATCCTCTCTGGCCCACAAAATGAAACTGTGACAAACAAGCTAAACGCGAACTACATACACTGACATATAAGAATGAGGAACATAGAAGCAGACAAATATATACAGAGTTAGAAATACATAATATCAACAACTTATTTTTGAAAGGAGGACAAGGATTGGCTCATATAAACTGTATGATAAAAATATAGCACACTACTACCAAAACCAAAATGATGTAGGGAAATAAGTTAGTCAAAATGAGGTAGGAAAATAAACTGGTCTGCAGCAATGAAGTTTCACAAGTGTTAAAAAAAAATCTGAAAAACACATTTCTGGTCACATGACAATGAAAACCGAATGGAAATCTAGATAAGAAATACAATTAAGAGGTAAAGCATTATGTGATTGGTTATTAATGCAAAGTGGGTTATAATCACAGTCCAATACTACTAATAATGGCAACAACCAAAGACACAATGCTGAAAAAGAAACACAGCTGTATTTCTTCTACTAAGACATCACAGAGAGATTCAAAATTCTACCTCATCACCTCCATCTCTGCACCATGCCACTCCACTCTACGACATGCCACTCTAGTCTATAAAATTCCACGCCACTCAACTCTAGAACACTCTACTCTATGCCTCTCTATTCTACACCACTCTCACCACTCAATGCCAATCCACTCTATGACTCTCTATGCCCCTACACTCTACTATACTCTACTACACTCTACAACACTTTATGACACTCCTATCTACAACACTGTACTCCACTCTATGTCACTCCACTGTAATTCACTCTCCGACGCTTAACTCTATGACACTCTTTCCTATGACACTTCACTCTATGATACTCTCCTCGCCTCAATGACACTCCATGTGATGACACTCCACCCTACTGCACTCTGCTCTACTTTATGCCACTCCTCTCTACAACACTCTACTCCACTATATGACACTCAAGACACTCTACTCTACTACTCTCCACTCGACCACACCCCATTATGCGACACCCCCCTCCATGCCAGTCCACCATGCTCCATTCTAGGCCACTCCACTTCAGAACACTCTACTCCACTGTAAGTTCACCTGCTCAACACCACTGTACTCCACTCTATGACAATCTACGACACACCACTCGCCATGCCACTCTATGACACTCCACTTTTAGACACTCTATGATATGACCCTCTATGCACAACACACCTTTCTACTCTATGACACTCCACTCCACTCTACTCTACTCTACACCATTCCACTCCCCTCTATGCCACTCCAATCTAGGTCACAACACTCTAGGCCACAACACTATGCCATAACTCTCTATGACATGACACTGCGCTACTCCATTCCAAGCCTCAACACTATGACACTCCACGCCACACACTTTACACAACTCTACTCCACTCTACAACACTCTAAACCCTTCCACTGTTTGTCACTTAACCCCATTCTATGCTACTCCCCTCTACAACTCTCTACACCACTATATGCCACTCTACAATACTCTACTCCACTCTATGCCACTCTATGACACTGTGCTCTATGATACACCATGCAACGACCTATGCCACTCTTACCACGTTACTCCATTCTACTCTATGACACACCATTCCACTCTCCTCCCTTACTTCATCCTATGTCACTCTATGCCATCTAATGCAAATCCAATCTTCGACACTATGCCACTCCACATACTACACTCTTGACTCTCTACTCCACTCTACAACAGTCCAGTCAACTCCACTTCACAACACTCTACTCCACTCTATGCCACCCCACTCTACACCACTCCGCTGTTATATATGTATATATGTTCCCATTGTGTAGCTTTTGATTTGGTCAGACTTTCTATAGGAGGAGCATTTTTTGTTTCGCTTAATAACTTTGGTGCTATTTAGTGAATCGACCCAAAGCTTTTCATCCACCTCAACTTATTCAGACGGTCATACAAATAAAACCGCTCAACAGAATTACACCAAATTTTGCAGAAAGCTAGATCTTAACTAAGAAAGTATGCTTTTTGTGATTTAGTGTAAATCTGTTCAGCATTTTATGAAAATTAAAGTTCAAATGTTAGTAATACCTCAACGGTTGGGCAGAAGGAAGTCAGACAGTATTTCTGTGCTTTGGAAAATTAAATAGGGAGAGCAATATGATTGGTTGAGTTTTTTTTATGCTAGTTGTCTTTGTACCATGGCCCTAAAGTGGTCCCTGGTTCTGAATAATCTTTAGGCTGGCCACAACCCAAACAGAGATACTGTGGACACCATTACAGGCTACTGGGACTCAGTCCCCATGTCCTGAATGTTAAAAAAGAACAAAAAGGTGTAAGGGGGCAGGTCAGGCGTACCTTCAGCCCGTAGCAGCTATGGGGGAGTATTGAAGGGAGTACTAGAGGGACCTACCAGGGGAGAAAACATTTTATAAAAATCTTTTTTCAGCTCACAATACTCCTGCGGGAGATAACATGTACCCCCCAATGTCAGTCCGCAGGACACCCGCAAGATCATACAGAGGTTGATGCTGGCTCCAACAGGAGCAATAGAGGTGACCATAAATATAAACTACCACTTGTGGGCAGAAATGAAGGAGAGCTCACTCCCTCCAGACACTCAATCCCCATTAGCTGGTCAAACCCCTTAAATGCACAGCCTAGGCATTGTACAAAAGTCTACAGAGAGAGTCCATTTCCTCCAGACACCCAAATCCAATTAGGTGAACAAACACCTCCTACGCACACCCTTCACCTTATACAGACGTTTTCATGTAGAGTCCACTCTCTCCAGACATGTAATACCCATCAGAAAGCCAAAGCCCTACTGTGCATACCCATTGCCTTGCACAGAAACGTCCACAAACAGCCCAATACCTCCCAACACTTAAGCCATATTAGGTGGTCAAGCCTTTACTAAGGACACATAGCACCACGAGAGCCCTCTCCCATCATACGCTCAAGTCTCATAGCATATCGGGGTCCATGTTGTGATTCAGATAGTTTTTGTGTAGGAAGGGGTCCCTTCCGCCATATAAACTATCCTTTAAAGCCATTTCCTTAATTTATGTCTACTATAGAATGCGGCACACATGCAAAGAAGAAAACATGAAAAGAAATAAAGAAATAAATCTCTTCATTATATCAGCCTTAGATAGGCACAGAAGTTTGGTGTAAATCCATATCCACAAGTGTTTTTAGATATGGTTTGACCTACAAATTCATAAGCTGAGCGGTGCCCGGGGGTGAGCGGTGCGGTGAGTGGGGGCGGCAGCTCTGTACAGCCTAGACTGCGCTCGGATCGGCGTTATGCATCTTACAGCCCGAGAGAGTCACTGGGTCTCCGGCGCAAGGTACACGACTATAGCCGGGAGCCGCGGGGGACAGTAGCGGCGGGGGGAGGGCCTTTACCCCAGCGCCACTATATGCCGACTAGGCCCAGACCACGGCATCGCATGACCAGGCCCTCCGGCACTCCTGGAGATTTGGGTGCTGCTGGGTCCGACGGCTAGAGGTGCACTGGGCCCCCTCCCCCCTGGAACCCCTGACATAGAAGAGCTCCAGTGCCGCGCAGCATCCTGGCACTGCCTTGGGCTGCCCACTTCAGCTGCTCAGATAAAGATCCCTCCACCAGCACAAAGACCTACACAGGAACCCTATCTCGCCTACTAACACTGGTTTAACCCAGAGGGTACAACAACTGCACTATTGAGGGGACATTTTTCACAGCGTGTTCGCGACCCATCCAGATACAGTAAAGAACTGCTGCACACATAGAATACCTGCCGTGTGCTGTTTTGCATGTATAATATCCTTGCAGACTGCCACTGATGGCGCAGTCCAGTTTACACCAGAGGTGTGAACAGAGCCACTGCTGGGGTAACATCATCTGCGGCCCGACTTCCATTAAGGGGCTCCTCTGAACCACTCCCCATAGTGGCCTACTATACAGACCCTCCAAGGTTAGCGCGGCATAGGTTACAAAGATTTGAAACAACTCTAACTCCTGTTTGAAAAAATGGTGGACACAATTTGAGACCTGCCTAGCGACATGGTGGCAGGAGGGAAGGCGCCAACCGCCCCTGTGGTAGATACTAGCCAGCTGGGCCCATTGCTGCTATAGATGAGGGCAGGATTCAAGGCACTGGATGTTCGCTTTGAAACCTTAGAATAACACATGGCAGACCTAGGGGCAAATATCCAGGTACACGACAGGCGCCTAGACGTGGTGGAGTCCCGTACGTCTGATCTGGAGGACAGGATGGCTCAATCCTTGAAAAGGGTTGATCGTATAGAGCGAATACTGAAAGAAGACATAATAAAAAATGAGGATTTGGAAGCGAGGAGTCGCCGCAACAACGTCCGCCTTGTGGGCGTGCCGGAGTCCACAGACACTGGGCACATGGACAATATGGTGGAAACTATCCTGATCGAACTCTTTGGCAAAGAGGCGTTCACCCCTGGCTTTGTGGTGGAACGCGCCCACAGATCACTTGGTCCAAGACCCAACCTCGGCTGCCCACCCAGGCCCATTATTGCATAATATTGCACATAATGAGCTTCAGAGACAGAGATACCGTATTGCGACAGGCTCATGAAAAGGGCGAAGTCTCTTGGCAAGGCTCCAAGCTGTCATTAGACCCTGACTTCACTGCCATGGTGCAAGACGCCAGAAGAAAGTTCCTGGGAGTTAAGACAACCCATAAGAACTTGGGGTTAAAATATGGCATGTTGTATCCTGCCAGGTTAAGGGTGGAAGTCAATGGCCACTCCCGAATATTTGAAAACCCGACAGAGGTGCAAGAATTCTGCCACACCTACAAACTTAACAACAAACACCCCTCAGACGCCGCTGTCTCCCCCCCCCCCATAGTGGGTCGGATGCCAGTGCAGACTTGTTCTCAAGCTCAGGCCATGGCTGACTGTTCAATTTGCTTATATTGCCGCACATTTGTTTGTTCATAGTTAATACTGGGATTTGACTAACAAAAAGTATCATATGGTATTGGTTACTGGACCGTTGGATAGTGTACGCCCCCACGTTTGGTGTAAACCTAGAGAATGTTTTGATTAAGACAGCATGTACCCCAATAGTATGGTTTTCAATATGTTCAGAGGTTTACTGGTATCATGCACTGCTTCCAGAAAATTGGTATTGCCTCTCCTACTGGGCAGGAAGGCTGGGTGGGGGGTAGTGGGAGGGTTATTGAAGTTCATGCTTTGCACTGAGTTTATGTTATGTCTAATCACAGAAGTTTTTGCTGGGTACAAACTCCGGCACTTCAAGTGTTACTCTAGCTACACCGAAAAGGAGGCAGATGGTGCATTACTTGATCCGGCATAAGGTAGACATTGCCTTCTTACAAGAGACGCATCTTCCGCCTGGTGTTCGGTCCAGATTTGCATCCTCATGGGGCCCAAACTGTTTCTTTGCCAACTATAGCAACTATGCCAGGGGTACAGCCATTCTCATCCATAAACGACTTCCCTTCAAATGCCACTTTATCACCTATGATGACACCGGTAGGTTTGTGATTGTGGAGGGCATGATCGTTAACTATAAGATTGCAATGTGGTGCATATATGGTCCTAACATCGATTCTTCTGATTTGTTTCACGCTCTCCACTCGAAACTGCTGCAACTGGGCTCCACGCTCCTTCTTTGGGGAACGATTTTAACATCACCTTCAATCCTATCTCCGACAGCACATCCACAGCCCCGGACCCTAAACCGAGAGCACGCAAAGCCTTGCACTCTATGTGCGACCACTTCTCGCTGCTAGACTTGGGACCGGTCCGCTACCCAGATTACACCACATATACACACTATACCGGCGCACATGACACTTGGACGCGACTTGACTATTGGTTAGCCTCCCCAGAAATTTCTAGATGGTTCCACAAGATACAAATATTGCCCAGGTCATCTGTTGATCCCCCGCCCTGAAGGGTTTGAAAGACAGTGGAGGTTCCCGAACTGCGCACTAGATGACGAGGTGTTCAGACAAGAACTTCATGAAGCCATAGAAGATGACTTTGAAATAAACACAGGGTTTGCAGACTCTGAGGCGGTGTTATGGGAGGGATTTAAAACCTACATGAGGGGAATGTGTATCTTAAAGAGCTCCAGGGTACTTCACGACCTCCGCAGCACACTTTCCCGGATAGAGAACGAGCTGAACACATTGGACAGTGAGCAGAGGGCGACTGCTGTCCCTGGATACAACATGAAGAAAGCAGCTCTGCTCTTAGAATACAGGGAGATATCTGACAGGGAAATACTTTACATGGGGAAATATCACAATGCTAAAGTTCATAGAGAAGGAGATCACCCTGGACGAGTACTAGCGCAAATGCTCCGACCTCCTTACACCAAAGCGTACATCACAGAGTTGCATTCCATGTCAGGGAACAGACTCACAGACCAACTGTTGAACCAAAAAGAGTTTTTATCCTATTCAGAAACGCTGTACACTACCAAACTGGGACGCAACTGTATCGGTCAGGAGTCGTATCTTTCCGAGATAGCATTGGTATACTTGGAGAGATTCATGTAAGATTTTTTAGCGGAACCCATCTTGGCAGATAGCATAAATGAAGCCATTACGGCCCTGAACTCATCCACAGCCTCCGGGTTGGATGGATTTACAGGCAAATTTTACAAAGCCTACAAAGACCTCCTGATCCCCCGATTATTAGATGTCTATGCTGAAGCTCTAGAGAGACAGCTACTACCTCCTACCCCACGAGAAGCAGTTATTATTCTGCTCCCCAAACCCGGCAAGGACCCCCTACAGTGTGGCTCGTATCGACCCCTGTTGTTGCTAAACTTCGACTATAAAATCCTCGCTAAGGCTTTGGCATGCCTCTCGCTGCTTATGGAGTCTCTAATATCCCCTGCTCAATCAGATTTCATCCCGCACCGATCCACCGCCTTCAACCTACGCACCCTGTTTAACACTTTGCACAGATTAAACCCGAGGTTCCTGCTAGAAACCGAAAGGGCTTTTGACTCCCTAGAATGACCCTTTTTTCTTTTGATAATGCAACGCATGGGAATACCACAGGGATTCTTTGCCACAACAGCACTGCTATACACACAACCTACAGCTAGGCTCCGACTGAATTGTACCCTATCAGCCCCCTTTACCTTCTCACGTGGCATAAGGCAGGGATGTCCCCTTTCCCCTTTATTGTTTATTTTAACGATGGACCCACTGATTAGGCACTTTCAGGAAAAACACCTACACCGAGGTCTGCAATTCAACATAGGCCCACTACTAGTTTCCCTATATGCCAACGACACGATCCTGTATGTCCGAGAACCCCAAACCAACCTGGACCCACTACTCAGAGAGATCCTCCGATTTGGCACATTCTCTGTGCTGGGAATAAACTGGCGTAAATCGGGTATATTCCGCCTCAGGACTGGAATGACCCGTTGGGTCCCGGAATTCCCATTGGACTGGTGCACTGATTCAGTAAAATACTTGGGGATACACATCCATCTCGATACTGACCAGATCATACGCCATAACTACGGAGTGGCAATCTCCCAACTGGAGGTGCAAATTGACTCCTGGCTCAAATTCCCTCTCTCCATGGCGGGGCGAGTTGCCCTGGTAAAAATTATCGTACTCCCGAAGTTTTTATATTTGTTTCAAAATATACCAATCCCACTCACTAACAAATTCTTCAGCACTCTGAGGTCATACTTAATCAGGCTAGTATGGGGAAACAAGACACCCAGGGTGAAATGGCAGGTATATTGCTTGGGGACTAAGAGTGCCCTAAAACCCTCTCTCTCCTTTTGTTGAGATATATTTAGCTGCGCACAGCAGTGAGAGATTTTTTCTTGTCACACAAACTTTTTCTTACAAAATATAAATTTCTTATATTTTGTACTGATAATGGCAGCAAATTTGGGACTCACTTTCTCTACGGAGGAGATAAACGAACTTTTGGCAGATCCTAATATGTTTGCTGATCCAGCAATATCTCAGGCTATTTCACATACAGCGGAATGGGAACAACTTACCGAACTAAAGCGCAACAGAATAAGAACCATACTTCATGGAACTATCCTAAAACAATACCTTACCTCCAATTCAGCGCCCAAAGGGCGGCTAGTTACAAATGCCCCGAGGATCTTTCTCAATGATGCCACCTTCAGAAGAGATTGGGCCATGATCGCCTGGCACTGCACCAGAGACTGGCTGGTACTTATTATTAAGACAGCACTACGCCTATCCGAAACTCTGCTAATTGAAATCCAACAAACGGAAGCCCAATATAAAGCTACAATAACGGGTTATAAAAAAAAGTTGGATGAAATCAACAAAGATCTCACGGAGTACAAGGACAACCTGATGCAGGCGAAACTCACAAAATTCCAAAAAGACCTCAAAAAATTTAAATTTGAGAACGTATATCCCTACTCCGATCCAAACTACAGTGTTCCAAAAAAGGACACCAGCAAATCAGATGACTCAGATAGCAACTCCTCAAGTGGGAGTACAGCTAGCAATCAGAGTCCAAGACAAAGGGGACGGAGAGGAGGAAGGGGTAGATCTAACTTCCCAAACCAACAACCTATATGGCAGAATTATGGCCAGCCTAACAACGGTCCCGTACCGATGTTTTATCAACAACCACAGTTCCCCATGATGAACTGGAATCCGTACATGCACCCCCAGTTTCCCCTTAATCATCCACCGATGCCTTTTTTAGGGAGGGGCGGGAGAGGACGTGGACGGAACAGAGGCAACAGAGGCAACACACAAGTGACCTGGGAAGACGAGGATGCAGTGGGGAAACACACCCGCAGCAGAACAGCGACAGCCAGCACCAGCGCAGTGTAAGTCTGGTCACCAACCTCTCTAAAAAAGTCTTAACTCCAGATGAAACAAAAGTCTTGGAAAAAGGCCTGGGATTTGTCCCTACCGGTCGTCCTGACAAATTTCTCCTACACTGTGAACTTTCACAGTTTTTTCGGAAATTGAAATTAAAGGCCTTTTTTGAATCTAAGGACCAGCCCCTGACAGAAGAACAGGAGTTTGACACACATTTCAGACTCAAATCTACGTTTATGCCACCTCCGCATACGATCCCTGCGGCAATTACTGCCTTTGAACAGGCGGTTACAAAAGACCTGGAAAATTGTGAAGACCCCAAACGATTCCACAATTTTTCCGCTGCAGAACACAAGGCCTTGGACAACCTGAGAAACAACAAGGAAATAACCATAAAACCCGCCGACAAAGGCGGAGGGATAGTGATCCAGGACACCACTGAATATGATAAGGCCTGTATGACACTTTTGAACAACAGAACAAATTACTTGCTTCTCAACACAGACCCTACCACAGAAATGAAGGAACGCATTCGAGCCCTAGTACAGGAAGCAGAGACTGAAGGTCACGTCTCCCCGCATGAAGCAGCATTCCTTATGGCTGGGGGACAAACCATACCCTATTTTTACACCCTGCCTAAAACGCATAAAAATGTGGACCCACCTCCTGGTAGACCAATAGTATCAGGGATCGGGTCAGTTCTGGAACCCTTATCTACCTTTTGTGACCATTACTTGAAACCGTTAGTACAGAACTCCAGAACCTACTTAAAAGATACCAAAAGCTTACTCAAATTACTGAACGATACCACTCTACCTGAAAGCTCAGTAATACTGGTAACAATGGACATAGAGAGTCTGTACACTAGTATCCCACAGGAAGACACACTACGGGTACTAGGGGAAGCTTTAGACAAAGAAACTTGGGAATATACCACCCCCAAAGAATTCATCCTGAAATGTGCACGAATGGCACTCAAAGAAAATTACTTTGAGTACAAAGGCCAATTATATCTACAATGCACAGGGACCTCTATGGGGAGTACTTTCGCTCCTAGCGTAGCGGGGTTGTATGTTTATGATTACGAAACAAAGCATATCCTACCACCTACCAACCCTTTTGCCTCCTCCATAGGATTATGGAGGAGGTATATTGATGATATTCTTTTACTATGGACAGGGACGGAAGCCAGTCTTCTGCAATTCCTAGAATGGGTCAATACTCTGGATCCTTTCTTGAAGTTCACCAATAACTTCAGTAGGGAATCAATCGTCTTCCTTGATGTGGTAATTAAAATAGAGGGCACCTCTTTCACAACTTTGACTCACCATAAACCAACGGCGAAAAACAATCTCCTCGACTTTAGGAGTTTCCATCCAAGACCTTTAAGGGAAAACTTGCCCTACGGGCAATTCCTACGGCTGAGAAGAAATTGTAGTAATATTAACGACTACAAGGAACAGGCCAAGGAATTAACAGACAAACTAACACAAAGAGGGTATCCCAAAGGAGTATTGAAAAAAGGCCAAACAAGAGCACGAAATCAACCCCGAGAGGCACTACTAGAGGACAATGTGAGGACAACCACGGAAACACCACTCACGTGTGTAACCACCTGAAGTACCCTCTCAGATACAGTAAAAAAATCCATCAATAAAAATTGGAGAACTATCAGCAGCAATTTCAGCAACTGGGAAAAACCCCTTTTTTCTTTTAAAAAAGGCAGGAGTTTTAAAGATGCTTTGGTAAATACAAGACCATTGACAGCCCCCAGTGCAAACACAGCAACCAGGTCTATCACAGATGCTTGGCACCTACCCCCAGTTACGGGTCATTTTCCATGCACAGACTGCAGTGTCTGCCATCTGACCACTCATTCGAAACAACTAAACTTGGAACCAGGAAAAGTGTGGACACAGAAATCCCACACAAACTGCAATTCAACAAACGTGATTTACTTGATCACCTGTCCCTGCGCGAAACGCTACGTGGGGATGACCACCAGAAAAGTTAAGACACGCATCGGGGAACATCGTAGCAATATTCGATGCAAAAAAATCACCACAAAACTCAGCGAGCACTTCCTGCAAACCAACCATACTCCAAATGACATGACCTGGACAGTGATCGAACAGGTCAACTGTGTAAAAAACAGAGAAAACATTTTGTTCGAAAAAGAGCAGCGCTGGGTCTATCGACTCAGCACCCATATAAATGGGCTTAATGACCAAATTCCGTGGACTAGCGTCCTAAAACACTAAAAACTATCCTGAGTTCTTTTATTCCCTCCTTGAATGAAAATACCATGACCACACGTGTTGAGCGCTTTTATTTAAATTCATTCATGAACATATTCCCATGTTAACAACCTGATTCAGCTAAAACCTGACCAGATTTTTGCTGCCCATTTAAGTCTTCGTCTATACTGGGTAACATATGCTGGACCTTGCGCTTTCCGCATTGTACAAACACCAGCCATGCAACATTCTATGCTTGCGTTCCATTTCAGCTTGCGTTCCAAGCCTCGTTGTCATCTCAGTCAATCTCTCACGTGATCTCGTGAGCGCTCAGACAACATCCCGGTGAATCAAGGGCGGACCCCGCCCTTCCTTAGATCAAAGCTTGCGCTTCAATGCAAGCCTCGCTTTCAAGACCTCTCACGAGATTACGCGAGTACCTTCCTTCGTCCACCCTTGGCTTAACGTCTTTGGGCTCCAAGCCTCCCTTTCATGTAAGGCGCCTGATTGGCCCGCACGCAGCCACCGCCCTTCATACGCCTCGCTCGCCCGTCGCTATGGATCCACGAGATCCAGCGAGGGTGAAGCTAGGTGCCGAGCGGGTGCTGAGCGTTGCGGGCGTAAGAGACCTTACTTTGGAGACATCATTCTAACCAGATAAGTTGTATGAATGGAATCCTGCCAGTTCTAAAATTCTCCTTTGTGTGTATTTGTTTCTCTCTCTCCCCCTTATTTACAGGGTGTGCCATTGTCGCTCCCACCCCCCTCCTGTGTTCTATGGGGCGTGGATCTATTTCTTTACAAGTGAGGACATTCATCCTATATCTTGTATTTTGTGTTGTGTGCGTGGGTAATGTTTATACCACGGCCAGCAGTGTCACGGCGCATCGCACCGGGACGCTGCCTCAACGTTGCTTTTCCTTCGGGGTCCATTCCCTGACACCCCACCATAGGTAGCAAGATATTTCTTGTACTTCCTCACAAGTAGACTTAGACATGACTAGTCTGCCTGTTTAGCCACTGTTGCTATACCACACATATGCAACAGCCTGCGCTGAATAGATTTAATCAGCGTTAGTTGAGGCCCCTCCACTTCGGATTTCGGCATGAGTTCAACTACGCAACCCAGACATACCGGCCACGGCCCTTGATAGGTATGCTAGCACGTGTCAAGCCACAAAGTCACTCTTTATGGCCACTGTACATATGCACAAACCAATGATACGATATCTTTGTGTTTATGTTTGTATTTGTCTGTCTGTCATTTTTTCTACCTACAGACTCCTAGGTTCCTCGCAAAAGAGGTAAAACCCCACTACTTATGAGTTTGTTTCTTTTTCTTTTTGCACCAATTTACACATAGTGCTATTTTTAACTTTCACGACCATTGGCAGGGCGGGCCTTAGCGCGCCCCTCCTGTCATTGGCACACTCGCTTACCGGTCCTGATGAAAGCCCAGTAAAGTAAAACATAAAAACGGGCAGAAACATGTTGACCTTCTTTACAGGGTAAACACCAGTATAAAGTAATTGGCTAGTTTCCCTTCACATATCTCATTTTTTAATATGTCAGGTTGACCAATGAATAAAGTTTTGTTTGGTACAACCTCTGACATTTTTAACCTCAGTATATTTTTTCACACTTCATCTTCACACAAAAACCTGCTCCGCAGTCTCCTGGCGTCGCAGCACACCGGGGAGGTATTCGATCTCTCCCGGTGGACCCGATGATGAAGCATGTCACCACTAGGGTGAGTGAGGGTTTCCTGAAAAAACAGTGTATTTTTTCTTGAAATTTGGTCTTACCATCGGACCACTTACAACTGGCCTCAGACTTCACGTGCGACACCCACCTCCTTTATATACTTTATCTTTATGGTCACTCTTCTTTTGATTACCTAGGTAATGACGCTCCCCTGTGACCGAGGAGGATATGGGGTCCCTGATCTTCAATTGTATTTTCTGGCTGCAC
This sequence comes from Lissotriton helveticus, assembly GCF_964261635.1. Lineage (NCBI taxonomy): Eukaryota > Metazoa > Chordata > Amphibia > Caudata > Salamandridae > Lissotriton > Lissotriton helveticus. Next base: position 2,081,401,278 of record NC_136063.1, read on the forward strand.
AATGTAGTTTTGCACAGACATGGTACCATCCGGACGCCAGGATTACATATCTATGCCCAGAGTCAGACTTTGTTTTACCTAACACACTTGCCACCGTTTTACCCACTGGTATCCCTAAGGATCCCAAAGATATACAACCAGTTTCAACCACCAGTTGGGTGCGGGCTAAGCTGAGCCGTATTACCCACTCCCAGACATTGTACTCTTCCTCCCATCCACTCCCCAACACCAACTTGCTATCTATAACTGTCGAAAAGCTGATTCAAGGACCTGCACTAAATTTAACATTAACACAATGGGGGGTCTCTGTTTTTGACCGAGAGGATGTGTCTACCTTCTCGGATGCCACATTTATGGATAGATTTGTATTGGCCAGATTACGCTCTGCCCTGTGGGCTTGGTTCCCTGACTACCCACTAGGACCTCCCTTGTTTCCCCCCCTTACATTGGTGATAGGTAGCAGCAAGGGTATCCATATTATATCTCACTTGTATAAGGCTTGTGCTGACCTGGTCCCAGTGGATGATGAAAGAATATGTAACGCATGGGAGTCAGACTTAGGCAACCCAATCACTGACGAGCAATGGGCGGCCTGCTGCAAGGTTACAAAAACGGTGTCTCTCAATAGCAGACATAAATTGATACACTTTAAGTTTTTACGTAGAATTTATGTTACACCTGCCCGAGCACACAAGATAGATCCCACCAGGCCGCATTGCTGCCAGCGTTGTCAAGCCCCGCAAGCGGACTTTTCACATCTTGCCTGGACTTGCCCAGGTATTCACACCTTTTGGGTTGAAGTACACAAACTTTTAAGGTTCCGATGGAGCCCCTGCCCGAGATAGCCCTCCAGGGATTTGTTGTCGAGCTCCCCCCGAACATTTGCAGATTCGCTGCCATCTCCCTACTCCTGGCTAAAAGAGAAGTCGCAGTTTACTGGGGTGGTAAGAGGGTTGGACCCATAGCTTAGCGACCTGCTCTATAAGGAGCGACCTGTATGCTAGCACTGTCCCACCTTCCTCGAGCCCTAAGGATATCTTCCGATCGTTCCTTGCACTACAGCAGCAAGACCCCCCCACACACAACAGGAACAGGGCATGATGCTGACTGGGGTGGGCTAAAGGGATGCGATACACACATAAGTGCTCCTTGACATATTCTACCCACATGTAATGAACGGACCCGTTATTGTTTCCTGTATATATGGTTTGGTGGGAGGGAACCCGTGGATCGGCGCAATGGAGAAACGCTTAATAGGGTTTTGGTATGTAACGGATATGATATTGTTAACACTCGATTGACCTACTGTGCTTTGAAGACCTTGCCAGGATGACTATGTTAAGACTGTACCCTATGTATACTGCAATTGAACTTTCTGCTCTGCTTTACTTTTCGAAAATGCTAAATAAAGTTAAAAAAAATCATGACATGTTCAATGACATAATTGATCCATTACTGATAACATCGCAAATGACTTCATTGATGACATTACTGATGATATTATTCAATAAGTTTGATAGTTTGCTGTACACTTTGACAATGAAAGATATTTAGTTTCAGGGCAGCCATTGCAATGCCTGTGTGTGCAATTTACTGCTACTTTGACTTGCCATTTAAAACCATTTGCCAAACCTTTAACTCCACTTTTATTATGCCTATGTCACCCCTTGTTGTAAATCAATCTAGGACTCTAGGGTAATTTTCCTGTATCATGCCCTTATATAGGTATAGTTTATCCGAACCTTATACAGGCATAGAAATCATCTCCATATTTAGTCTGAGCCTATGCAGCCCAAATACGGCATGGCTACTTCCCCTAAGTTGCAAGAATCTACAACGATTTCTTAGGAAAACCCGCCTTCAGCAGCTCGGGACTTCCCCTTGCATGTATGCTAATTTATCTAGGAAATCGAGGAGTTTTCTAGGGATTGAGTCCCTATATGACAATATTAAGTCTAATCACACGTCAATCTCGGCACCTTCATAGTATAAATATGCCCAGATTTACCCAGACAAACACACGGTGGTTTGGAGCAGATCGACTTACTACTTGCCCGACGCCCTGCCGCAGCAAGTGCCGAAGGAAGCTGACCCTCCAGCTGACGCACTGAGAGACGCTGTCTTTTCTCCAGCCGAGAAATCCAGCTCCAGTGTTTCCGGTTTACCCTTGCGGGTTGCTGGGAAATCGAGTTCCGAGAGAGAGATACAAGACCTCCTTCATTCTAAACCAAAGGTACGGAGCTGATTAAACTCTTAGAGAATTTGTTATCAGACTCTTGGCAGAGACTTGCTAATCTTAGCCTACTCCTTACTTACTCCCTCCCTCATACTAGACTTAGGTTGGGTACACCGGGGTAGGCGTATTTTAGAAGCACCAGTTGAGTATTTTTAGCCATCTTTTATCATTGTATGTATTTTATACGTTTTAAGCAACTTATGACTTAGAAACCATATCATGCTTTTACAGTACTACTTTATAATACTGTTCGTATTATACGCCTTGTACTTTATAACCAGTATTACGATTGTAGCAGTACATTTCTTATGCTTGAGAGATAAGGCTGTTCAATAAATACTTTTATTGAAAACGCCCGTCTTTTCCTTTTCTCAGCAACTCTGGTGAAACGAAGCATGCACGAATGACTGAGTGAAATAACTATCTATTGTTTCCGCGACTCTAGAGATACGTTTCATTCTGGGGAAACAAAGTTGTCATGTTATACGGTTGTCAGAAACGAATCCCTTCTTGTTTTTTGAGAAAGTTTCTAGTGACCTCTAAGCTAGCTGGGAATGACAATTAAGTTTAATAGACTCGGTAGAGACCTAGTTGACCTCAGTCCTACGTCTAATCTACAGGGCCAATGCGCAGAGCATATTGGGAATGTAGGAACTACACTACATGGCGCCCAAAATTTGGTAAGGCGATAAATTTAACGCTAGATACTAGAGTAACTCAGTCGTGCTTTTCACACAGACCTATTTTTCCATAAAAACTCCAAAAGACGTCTGGAGTGGGTTAAAGGATAATATCCGCTAAAACTAAGAAGGATGAGAATCCTATATATTAGTTTTTAGTTTATTCAACGTTGAAGGATACAGTGTTCCAAAATATTGTGTACCTAATCTTTGTTTCCTTGAAACTTGGCCTGCAAAATCTTCAGTCAGTAAAATAAAAATGACTGACGAAGAGTTAGCTGAATCTACAGCTCAAGCACTCTCAGAGGCGAGAAATTGCATACAGATTGACCTGGATGCAATAATGATCCCGGTAAATGTAAGAAAAATAATAGCTTACAAACTCATAAATAATGGAGTTCCATCAACTGGTGGTAAAGTAATATTTGTTATAGAGGCACATGAATATCGGCAGACAGAGGTATTCTATTCATGGATTCATTTTCCCTCGGCAGATAGTGTTACACACGAGTTTCACTACTACAAGATAGAGGAATATCCACTGGAATATATGTCTTACGAGGACATTGAAATTCTATTAACTTACCAAGAGCATGCGCTCTGGTTTAAAGGCGTCCTAAAACATCAAAATCACATTACCAGGCTCGGTCCACTAGGTAGACCAGGAGCCACATGGCCGGTATTAGCAAGCTATACACCTCATCCTGACATAGAACATATGTCAGCCCGAGAACTATTAGAACAGTTGAACCAACTGATTAAGATTTATAGGCAGTTGGTACAATATGTCATGAGGACTTTAGCTGTCCAACCAACTGTAAGAATCACACAGCACACCCCTCATCAGGGGAACACAAACAAAATCACACCACAGACTATACAATCAGTCGTCGGTAAATTGCCTGCTAAAAGGGAACAAATTCCGTTTTGGTTAGCACAAAAAATTACTCAAAGAGAGGCAGTATTTCCTGATACTACACCTCATGAGAAACACAGAATTCTGACAATCTGTTTACCAATGGGAATAGCACCACATGTGGAGTACTGCGACACTTGGGGTACAGTCTTTGCTTCAATCTGCACAAAACACACGGTGTGCTGTCCATGGCGGTAATACCAGAAGTTCTGGGTCAGATGCAAAATGAATACGGTCCAGAACCGGCCTTAAATCTGGGTATGAAATTACTAAAAGATTTTAAACAGGTCTTGGCTATACTATTAGCCAACATTAGGGTGAAGCAGCATCGGTGGCTATCTGCCAGAGGTTAAGAGAGACAGATATAGCAGACCAGCCATTTGAGCTGGCAAGAATTATTGAAAAATCCTATGAAGAACTAGGTAGAGATAGTTTGGGTGGGAAACTAGTAAAACCACAACTAACAGAAAAACCTGAAAAAGATTTTATTAAAAATATTCTCACCACTCCTAAAAAGAAGTGGGAAATTACTAAAAAGACACTTCCTAGGGAAAAGTGTTCTCAATCTAGAGGAATATCTCCCCAACAAGGAGATAGGTCTCCCCGACGGGAGCCCTCTGAGAAAAGATATCATTTTAGAAATAGGCATAACTTAAGAAAACATGATAGATATCAAGACACTGATACACGCTCCTCTCGTCCCTTTCAGACTTCCTTGCAGAAATCAGAAAGAAGAGGACGATCAGAACAAAAAGAAGAACGCGTGAAGGCCAAAGACGAAGAGCACGTTCCAAAAAATAAGAAAACTAAATTTTCCAAAAAGAAGGTAGCGAGTGTAAGAATCAAACAAGCCAAGGATCTTGAGGACACAACTCAAGAATGGGGAGTGGGCCCAGACAATGCTAGACAGCGCAGCAGAAGTAACCATAATTCGCAGGATCCTAATGGATCATCTGGAGACTGTGGACTTGAATGGGGAACATCCTTTACAACGTAACTGATAAAATGCGGTACCGTTACGATGCAGCTTTAACAACGAATGTCGTTACAACGACTTTCGCTGGAGGGCGCTCTAGGATAGGGGAAAGTTTAATTTACTATCCAACACCTTCCCTACAATCCACGGGGACTGGTTTTGGGATAGTAAATTAAACTATTCACTATCAGCGCCCCCCAACGCAAGTCGTTGTAACGACTTGCGTTGTTAAAACTGCGTCGTAAAGGGACGCGTTGTAACGGTATGCGTTGTACCATCATACATCCACTTGAATGACTGCATTCAAGTTGAAACTGCCGACACCAGGGTTAGCGTACCTCACAAGTTATATGAAGTAACACTCCGGATGGAGGGGGACATTACTAGGAAAATAAAGGCACTCTTTTGGGAGAAGCTTTCAAAGGGTTATGACATTCTTCTAGCTGAACAAAACTGGCCACCTGAGTTTGTCAGGGAGTGCCCACATGGCGAAGAAATAATTATGCCAGCCTTCTCAAATCATATTCCTATTCACAAAAAATATACATATGCCAGAAAATGGGCAGTGGCCCAAGCTCCAGCATTATATAAAAATCATGTGGGATGGGATGAGGACTCTCCTCACCATAAAATCCAGTTAAAAAATCAAACAACTGCACAAAGACAGTATCCAGTTAAGCCAGAAGCAAAAAAACAGGTCAGGGAGATTTTAAATCAACTTGAATACCAAGGGGTGATTGAAACATGCACCTCATCAATGAACAATCCTTTGTTTCCTGTCTCCAAACCAGACAATACATATCGTCTAGTTTTGGATTACAGACACTTAAACTCTTGTTGCAAAACTTTTGCAGTACAAAATGCGCACAGCACAACACTAATGAATAACATTGTGCGTAAAAAATATAAAACCACATTAGATATTTCAAATGTTTTTTTCTGTGAAAACATTGCACCTGAAAGCCGGCACCTGGCCGCTTTCTCAATAATGGGGACAAAACGACACTTCTGTCGTTTACCCCTGGGATTCAAGAATAGTCCAGGGTTATTTTCGGCAAGGGTAACAGAGTTACTACAAATGTACGATGATGAGGCAATAACATATGTCGATGACATCTATCTTACAGATTAGGATTTGGACGTGCACTTGAAAAGAGTGAATACCATAATACTAGGGTTCGCTTCAGAAGGGTACAAATTCAATTTTAAGAAATCACAAATTGCCCACCTCAACGTCCTATTCTTAGGATACGAATTATCAAGTGAAGGTAAAAGCCTGGCGGCAAACTTTCTACAGAAATGTGCGCTGCTCCAAGCTCCAAAAACGCTGAAAAACTTACAGTCTATTCTAGGTTTCCTGAACTTTGGAAAAACGTGTGTTCTAAATAATGCAGAAAGGGCTAAAGCTCTCTACGAACTGATCAAACCTGATTTCAAACCAGCAAATTGGACTCAGAAACACACAGAAATTTTGCGTTCAGTACAAACAGACATGTAAGCAAAAACACACTTAGAAACACGCTTCAATGCGCGCATTCTTGTAATCCGAATCCTCCCTAGGAGATGCGGATACACGTACCTAACCTTTAATGAAGGTGAGACGGTACCAATAGCTTACAAATCACACTTGTATACACAAGCTGAAACAAAATTCACTTCTACAGAAAAAATTCTGACAGCGGTTCAAACTGCAGTAGCAAAAGAGAGAGCCCTCGCACAGGGTAAGCGCATAATTATCGTTACACCTGTACCTGCATTAGAGGCAGTGACAAAAACAAGCATTCCAAATGCTAAAGCTTTACATACAAGATGGATACAATGGGTAAACTCTCTTGCTGCGACAGATGTTGAATACGTCTTTGACCCAAGTCTAAAAACACAAGAATTCCTACAATACGAATACGAATGTCCTTTGCCGATCAAACTTCTACCTCTAGAACATTACGGATGTATAATATATACAGACGGTTCAGCACAGCCCGCCATCGGGGGTAAGCAAGTTTACAGTGCTGCGTGCGCGATTGTTAAAGGTCGCTGGCGCGAAGGCAAATTCAGACCTATGGTCACTAAAACTCAATCGCTAGGAGACTGCACAGCTCAGCGAGCTAAACTTCAGGCTTTCAATATGGCGCTTGAGAATGCCGATTGCGAATTCCCCACACTCATAGTGTGCGATTCGTATTACTGCGTACAATCTTACAACGAGTATCTGCAGAACTGGGTTCAAAACGGTTTCAAAGATGAAAAAGGGGCAACAATTGAGCATAAAACGCTTTTCGGAACAAGTAGTTCTTTTACAGAAAGAACTACAAAAGACTCACGTGATTCATACACTGAGTCATCAGCGTGATGGCGTTCACGTTGTAAGGAATTCATTGGCCGATGAAGCAGCGAAGGCAGCTGTGCAAACGGCTTCCGTAGCTGCAATTACTAGGTCAAAAACAAAAATAGACAGCGAAATAATGCAAGCTGTGTCTGCTTCAATAAAAGACCATGATAAGACACTCCCGAAGGGCTTTCCAGTAAAGTACTCATATATAACTGATGCGAATAATGTTCCATTTGCTCGAATCCCTGGAGTGGGGGATAGGGCAATCCCAAACATGGAACATAGGTTAGGACTGATCTTAGCAGCACACGAGGGACTGGCGTCTACTCATGCACGTATTTCCGCAACAGTATCGCTATTAAAACAAAGATATTGGGGGCCGCGTATGAGGAAGCAAACTAGAAACTTTGTTCTAGAATGTGAAATCTGCCAGAAAATAAAGGTTTCAACTGTTAAACGACCTGCAGAGACACCGCTCCTGATTTCAGATAAACCACTAGCGCGTGTTTACCTGGACCACTGTGGTCCCTTACAGAGGGACGGTAACTGTAAATATATCATGGTCGCAGTGGATTCCTGCACAAGATTAATTTGGATGTGGCCACAGCGCTTGGCTGACGCAAGAACCGTTATAAAGGATTTGCGAGTCTTTATCGGCACATACGCAATCGGCACGCTACATTCTGACCAGGGTCCTGCGTTTAGCTCTCGAGCTTACAAAGAAGCCATGGCTAGCTTGGGCGTTGCATTGCGGTATTCTAGTCCCTTCCATCCTGAGGGTAATGCGGTAGTGGAAAGAAAGAAACGTGACATAAAGCAATCCATAACAGCTCAGGTATTAGGTTCGGGTGACGGGTGGGTGAAACATCTAATAAGTGTCCAACGTAGTCTTAACAATCTGCCAAGAAATTCTCTGGGTGGAATCACTCCGTATGAAATAATGTTTGGTACTAGAATGATAATCGAACACCTCGATTGTCAAACTTCAGTGGTAGAACAAAAGCTCTTTGATGTCAAAGATCGTTTGGCTGTTTTACAGGAATTAAATGAAACAAGAAGAAGTCTGAGTAACAAACACAGAAACAAACAACCACTGAAGAAAAACCACCTGTCACAGCAAGGCCTGTCTGGATTCCAAAGATTGGGGATCTGGTCAGAGAAAAGATCGCGGTAAAAAAGGAATTTGGGCCTTCATACAGAAAAGCAGTACCTGTCTTGGCAATACAAGGAACGAGATCAGTAGTACTACTGCCCCTTGCTGGAAAAAGGGAGAACAGAGTTGTATCAATCGACCTGGTCAAACCACAACATGTGGCCAATAATAAGTAGTAGGCCCAGTGGACTCCCAAGATGTAGCAGACAGCCAAATCTTGCTACAATTCAAGAGGTTCAAACTGAGAGACTTATCACCTTTGATAAACCTGCAGTACGAGAAAAAGGACTATTAAACAAAGCCATGGAACTTGTGCCTCTAGAAACCCAAATAACGGTTCGTCAAGAAACACCGGTCTACAATGATGTAGCCTCGGACTATACAAACATGACTAAGGATGAAGCAACTCCAGTGATTTCAAAACATCCAGATGCAATCCCAAGTATTGACAGAACTGCCTCTAGCTATTTTATCAATTTTGATGATTTTTCTGAGGATCCAAGTGAATCGGAATCAATGCCAGCTAAAAAACTCTCAGAACTCTCTCATCATCTTGAGAAAAATTATCTAGTTTCACCCTGGGTTGAATTTTGGATTGTGTTAGGTGTACCTTTCCTCCTGCTCTGGCTCATTCTTGTGTTAAGTTTGGGACAAATGATAAATGGAAAATACAGTAAGATGGACACTGCAAGTACCAATCCAACTTACTCCTGCAACCTCACAGTTCATCTCATCGCGAACGAAGAAACCTGTCATCAGTGAACATCACAGCAGTTCCTATACCTGGTGGTATAGCATGGGACAGAACTGATTATGACATTTATGGCCCTGTGGAGTTGTTGAAGATTCACACCAGTTCAAGGTTTCTTTGAGTGACTTTGTTTCAACTAGCACATTTTCAGATGATTGGGACTTTGAAACAGTTAACAGTATGATGACAGATTTAGAAATGTCAACAAAATTCACAGAACATGAATACTGAGAAAGTTCATCTGATTATGAACACATGTATTGTTTTAACCACTATGGTCAACATTATTTGCATAAATCTGCACACCCTAGGAATGTTTTTACTTCTAATCAACGAAAACATTGTCCAACTCCCCCAAGGAGTAGCTCAAAAACATTTCTTGAAAATGTCAGTACTTTTCAGGGTTTAATGTTACAAATTTATTTCAAAAATGTGAATAAGACAGGAATGAAAACTATGCTGACCATTACCAAACAAATTTATTCTGCAAACTTGTATGCCCAACTGTCTACATTAGGGTTTAACTTTTGGAAAGACAACATTGAGACAAAAATAGTCTGGGGCATGAAAGAATGGCAGCTGCAAGGTTTCGAAGCCCTGTTAAGAGCCTGCATTATACCAGAACAAATGATGTTTTTAAATGACACTATTCAACAAACTTCATGTCTTGGCCTGGCTAAGATAAAAGATTTAAACAAACCGTCTATACCTAAACCCATACCTGAAAGTAATGACACTACTGATGACGGAATAGACGTAACCTATATTTTGAAACAAAACAGAACAGATCCTAATTGGAAAAAATGGTTAATCTGGCCTACAGACACAAATAATTGTCAAGATCGATTTCTGAACAAAACAAAAGGACTCACAGTGAATAAGCCAGATTCAAGATACTCCCAGAGACATCATCCAGGGATAGTAACAACATACAGTGTAGGGAAACTCTGCCTTGAATGGCTACATACATCTACACTCACCCAAATCAAACAACACTTATCTTTACTTAGAGAAAGCAATGATTTGGGGGGATTTCTTGAAGGGGCCTCGCAAACCACGGCAGAAACGTTTCATATACGCCGGAATATACACCGCTTTCAACGAAGCTTGGAAAGTGACGCAAATAGAAACTGCAGAAAGAATACGAGAAATTGATCGTATTAATTTAGAGAAAGCACTCTCTGTAGTGGACAATGGGTTAACAACACTGTCCTCCATAATTTATTCGTTGGACAGCATTGTCTCATCTGCAATTGACATAATAGAACAGGACTTGCTAATGTTACAACATGGCCAGTCACAATTACGTTCTATCATGCTGCTAGGCTGGACGTTGCAAATTCTTTGTTCAGGATACGTGCCATGGCGTTTTATCAATACCACGTCATTGTTTTCTGTGTTTAACCTTACAGATAAACAAATCTCGTTGGCACAAAAAGGAGCAGACTATACGGTGCTTAGCATTGAAAAACTGGAAAGATTACCATTAACAGTTTCTGAGAAACCTGTCATAGAATAGACAATACATGGTACCATTACGATACCAGTGACGTTATTCCAATTTCGGTTTTGTCTACAGCATATACCAGCAGGCATGTATGAAAAGTTGGGTAAAGAATACATAAAATCATCTTGGAATTTACCATACACACACACTTGTTGGACTTGGGGGGAAGAAGGTATTCCTTAGTGGAACTAACTGTAAGACCTCACTTAGTGGGACACTTTTGTGTCAGGGTATAATTTACACGGAGCCTCTGACGGTGCTGCAAATAACCTTTCATGCCACCTGCACGGTGCTCCTTCTACAAAAATAGAACCCGTTTTCAGACAACTATCCAATGGCAGTTACGTTCTGCTCAATGATCACAGCTGCTGTGGCATGTTGCCAGGAAAAAGTTATCTAGTTAGTGTGTCGTCCAAGGTTACTTGTTGTATGCAAGTATTGTATCCAAAAAGCAAGACAGACAGAGGGACGGCTTTATGGCCTTCACTGAAAATCTCTTCTATTCGAATTGATACTTTAAGCAAAATGAAAGCTATTCTTTTACAAAAAAATGTGCCACTGACCTCGTCTAGAGAAGCGTATGATCTGCAGTTTAGAAGGAGAGCCGCTGAGATACATACATTATTATCAACGAACTGCCCAGTACATTTCATAGAAATGTTAAGCCAAATCTTAAACATGTCTGATACCAGTGGCATTGCACATGTTTTTAAGCCAATTTTTTAGGGACTGATAGCACCGTTTGAAGCAGTCCTCTGCATATTCTCAAACTTCGTACACTCTGTGTTCTGTGGCCTGCCTCTCATCTTGGGACTCATAGCAGGAATACTGTTTTTATTTCTTCTGCTCCGATATGGCAAGTCCAGGAACCAGCAATACCCAGAACACCATGGAACAATGCCTCCTTGCCATAAGGTATCGTGAGAGAATATCACAGATTCTTGGCTTGGCTCGTCTAAGAGATCTGAACACAACTTGGTTTCTATCGTTCAGACCAATCTGGCAAGATTGCATCTTACCTGTTTTACGATGCCTGCTTTGCGGACAAGAATGTGTGTTGGACATTTGTCTTACACTTCCATCAGTCCTTACTGCGGATGTTGACGCTTTGCTAGGTCCAGTAACGACCCATGCATCGCGTTCAATCAATCAATCAATCAAGCATTTGTATAGCGCGCTACTCACCCGGAGGGTCTCAAGGCGCTTGGGGTAGGGGGGTTCGCTACTGCTCGAACAGTCAGGTCTTGAGTTGCTTCCTGATGGCAAGGTGGTCTTGGGTCAGGCGGAGGTGGGTGGGGAGGGAGTTCCACATCTTGGCGGCCAGGTAGGAGAAGGATCTTCCTCCCGTTGTGGCTCTTCGGATGCGGGGGACGGCGGCGAGGGCGTGGCTGGTCGATCGAAGCCGGAGGGTGGGAGTGTAGAAGTTCAGGCGGTTGTTGAGGTATCTTGGGCCTTGGTTGTGGAGAGCTTTGTGTGTAGGGTGAGGAGTCGGAACGTGATTCTTTTGTTGATGGGGAGCCAGTGCAGGTTTCTCAGGTGTGCGGAGATGTGGCTGTGTCGGGGGATGTCCAGGATGAGTCGTGCTGAGGCGTTCTGAATGCGCTGGAGTCTTTCCTGGAGTTTTGCGGTGGTTCCGGCGTAGAGGGAGTTGCCGTAGTCCAGTCGGCTGGTGACGAGGGCCTGGGTGACCGTCTTCCTGGTTTCGGTGGGGATCCACCGGAAGATCTTACGTAGCATGCGTAGGATGTTGAAGCATGACGAGGAGACGGCGTTGACTTGTCTGGTCATGGAGAGGGAGGAGTCCAGGATGAAGCCCAGGTTGCGTGCGTGGTCTGTTGGTTTGGGTGCGCTGCCCAGGGCAGGGGGCCACCAGGAGTCGTCCCAGGCGGAGGGCGACAATCCCAGGATGAGGACTTCCGTCTTGTCTGTGTTCAGTTTCAGGCGGCTGTTCTTCATCCACTCGGCTAAGTCTTTCATCCCTTCGTGTAGGTTGGTTCTGGCGGTGGAGGGGTCGTTGGTGAGGGAGAGGATCAGCTGGGTGTCGTCGGCGTAGGAGATGATGTTGAGGTTGTGTTGGCGTGCGATGGCCGCGAGGGGGCTCATGTAGATGTTGAACAGCGTGGGGCTGAGTGAAGATCCTTGTGGACGCCGCAGATGACTTCGGTGGCTTCTGATCTGAACGGGGGGAGGCGGACTCTCTGTGTCCTTCCGGCGAGGAAGGAGATGATCCACTCCAGTGCCTTCTCCTGGATTCCGATGTTGTGCAGGCGCTGTACTAGGGTGCGGTGGCAGACAGTGTCGAACGCCGCGGAGAGGTCCAGGAGGATGAGGGCCGCCATTTCCCTGTTGTTGAGCAGAGCTCGGATGTCGCCGGTGGCTGCGATGAGGGCGGTCTCGGTACTGTGGTTGGCCCGGAAGCTGGACTGCGAGTGGTCGAGTGATCCATTCGTCTCGAGGAAGGCGGCCAGCTGTCTGTTGACGGTCTTCTCGATGACTTTTGCCGGAAACGGATGGAGCGAGATGGGGCGGTAGTTTTTCAGGTCGGTGGGGTCCGCTGATGGTTTCTTCAGTAGGGCGCTGAGTTCGGCATGCTTCCAGCTCTCTGGGAAGGTTGGGGCGTCGAAGGATGCGTTGCTGTTGTCCCGTAGATGGGGAGCGATGACGGAGTCGGCCTTGTTGAAGACGTGGTGAGGGCAGGGGTCGGTTGGTGATCCGGAGTGGATGGAGTTCATAGTGCGTATGGTGTCTTCGGTGTTGATCGGGGTCCAGGCGCGGTGGGTGGTGGTGGGGGGCGCTGGTGCGGTCGTAGGGTGCATCGGCTGTGTGCTGAAGCTGTTATGTATGTCTGCGATCTTGCTGTGGAAGAACGAGGCGAGCGAGTTGCAGAGGTCTTGCGATGGGGTGATGTTGGAGAGCTCTTTGATGATGTTGAAGAGTTCCTTGCTGTTGTGGGCATTGTTGTCCAGTCGTTCCTTGAATGCGGTTTTCTTGGTGGCGTGGATCAGTTGGTGGTGTTTTAGAGTGGCGAGCTTGAGGGTGGTCATGTTGTCTGGTGTCGGGTCTCTGCGCCAGGCTTTCTCGAGGGCTCGGCAGGTCTTCTTGGAGCTCTTGAGTTCGTCGGTGAACCAGGCTGCTTTCTTGTTGCCGGGTCTGCTGGGAGGGGTCTTCAGTGGAGCGAGGTCGTCTGCGCAGTTGCTGATCCACCTAGTGAGGTTGTTGGCGGCTTGGTTGGGGTTCGCTGAGCTGGCGGGAGGGTTCTGGATCAGGGATGTGGCGAGCTGTGATCTTGTTCCAGCTTCTGCGGGGACCCTGTTGCTGGTGGAGCATGGTCCTTCTGAAGCTGAAGTGGACGCAGCTGTGGTCCGTCCAGTGTAGTCCAGTGGCGTGGCTGAAGGAGATGTCCTTGCTGGAGGAGAAGACGGGGTCAAGCGTGTGGCCGGCATAGTGGGTGGGGGTGGTCACCAGTTGCTTGAGTCCGAGGTTGGAGAGGTTGTCAAGCAGGGTGGTGGTGTTGCGGTCGTTGTTATTCTCCAGGTGGAAGTTGAGGTCCCCGAGGAGGATGTATTCATCGGAGGGGAGGGCGTGCGGGCTGATGAAGTCGGCGAAGTCTTCGCTGAATTGTGTGCGTGGTCCCGGGGGTCTGTAGATGAGGGTGCCTCTGAGGGTGGTCTTGGGGTCGGTGTGGATCTGGAAGTGTAGGTGTTCGGCGGCAGTGAAGGTGTCGTCGCAGTTGGTCGTGATGCGGATGGTGTTCTTGTGCCCAACGGCTGCCAATCCTGATGACGGCATTTATTGAGGTCTCACCGGCAAGTCTAACTGAGGGTGAGGTACGGGTAACTACAGACACACAGGTTTCATCTGTTTCGGACGTTGCTAATGCATCCAACATTGACGGCAATGTTCTTGTCCCCAACGGCTGCCAATCCTGATGACGGCATTTATTGAGGTCTCACCGCCAAGTCTAACTGAGGGTGAGGTACGGGTAACTACAGACACACAGGTTCCAACTGTTTCGGACGTTGCTAATGCATCCAACATTGACGGCAATGATCCACACTTCTGCACTTTCGACCTAAGCGAAGTGGTTCCTCTTTCACCGACTACGGTAGAAGGTTTCTTTGCCTGCCTGGACGAACTGATGTTTTTACTCCTGAAACCGAAAATTACTTTTGACTAAATTACACAGCGTTCCTTGAACTCTGAAATTCGGCCTTCATTTTTCAAAACCGACTGCTCTATCAATTTGAACTTTTTCAAAATAGAACTCGTTGGCACAAGGTAATCTGCTCTAAGTAGAAGTATTCTTAGAGAACTGGATTTCTGTTGAAACTCCTAAAACAGATATTATTTGGCCTTGTTTTGAAACAAACCGTTTATATTATATGTTATGGAATGCTCTTGACCTTTTCCTTTCTGTACCATTAAGAGACATTTCAAGGTTACAATTTCATTTAAAAGTTGTTCTTTTACTTGAATATATGCTCTCACACTATGGTTCATTTTATTTGAGACCTATGATCATTCATATTCACTTTATCACTCATTTTTCATCATGTGTGCAGACCTTTTGAAATGCAAAATTGTATTTTGGTGGGAATGTAAACACTAGCCTTATAGACATGTTCAATGCTTATAGGTTTAGTTTAATTGAACTTAAGATCGTGGAGTGGGTGTTGTAAATCAATCTAGGACCCTAGGGTAATTTTCCTGATTCATGCCCTTATATAGGTATAGTTTATCCGAACCTTATATAGGCATAGAAACCATCTCCATATTTAGTCTGAGCCTATGCAGCCCAAATACTGCATGGCTACTTCCCCTAAGTTCCAAGAATCTACAACGATTTCTTAGAGAAACCCGCCTTCAGCAGCTCGGGACATCCCCTTACAATACACAAAAGGAACACAAGCTGTCTAAAGCAACACGACGTGTGGCTAGCTATCCTACACTCAAATCTAACTTGGGAGTTGGTACGAAGATGCAATGGGTCAGTGTGCATGAAAAAACGTACATATAGTGCCAAAATACTCAATCCCGATTGCTCAAAAGTGGATAACCATCAAAATTAACTTAATGATCAGTCCTATCATCTGGTTCTCCAGTATCACGTGGTTGATCCCTTGATCATCGAGACCATTTAACCACGGGTTTGATAATGGAGCAAGATCGAGTCCATAGGCACTTATGGACGACCATGCGACAGCCGATCAATGATGGTTACAAGAAATAGTGAAAGTGCAGTGCAAAACTTATTCGTGGTGATGGTAAAATAGAGTGGAATGTCCTAAAAGAACTTTATTAGGCAAAGGACACGCCCCCTAATTAAAAACAGAACAGTGCAGGCGACAGTGGACACAAATATCTGTCGTAAAACAAGGCCAACATGTTTCTGCCTAACGGGGCATAAAGTCCCCCGGCTTTCATCAGGGCCTCTGCTCTTAGTGTGTTGCTCCTGCTAAAACGTGATGTAAATAATGAATATAACACAAGTCTTCAAGGTTGGAACAAATACAACCTGTAGAAAGCTAATCCTCCATGCCAGTGGATGCTTAAGCACATCTAAAAAAAGATGCAGAAAAACAATAAACATTTATGTAATGAATCTATTATATGTAAATGCAATCATACACCATTCCCATTCCAAATTTAGTCAAAAGTAAAATTCTTTTCCTCACCCAGCTTGACTGGGGACTGGACCTCACCTCACCTGGTCCGTGGTCAGGTTTCTCAAGGCCCCGCTCTAAAGGTCAACAGACAACAACCAGAGAGAAACAGTGATGTTCATACTCCTGAATTCATCAAAGCCCCTCATGGTTACAAACATTGGTCCCTTGGCCACATACGAGCCCGTCCAGAAGACATCTCTCTCTCAACTCCAAAACAACCCCCTTAGACATAAACAATGTAAAACACATACACATAACATTAAAACATGTGGGCAGGCAGCAGACCCTGTGTGCCAGATCCATTCGTGTATGTTTACAAAAGAATGGTCATATTTGGAACATGCCAGCAAGCTTGATTATCTTGCTAACCACCAGGCATAGTAAAATCTGGCAAACCCTATTTCGCTCCTGGGCTGCTAGCAAAGGCATATTTAAAAATTCACTGATCATATATAACAAACTCTCAATGTCATTGTAATTATATATCCCTCAAATACTTCTATCTCTTTGCCAATAAATGTAGGATATCTTTATAGACTCTCTTACTGCCCCAAACAAACCCTGTCTTACCTGTCCGTCGGTGCCTCAAAGCTCAAGCCTGAGTCTTTGGGGGAGGCACCGACGTAAAGGGACAGGCATATTTAAGGATAGAAGCATGAGGCACTACTTTATTTTCTGACGCGCAACTCGCGCTCGAGTTATCTTGTTTCAATTATAAACATGACTGACCTGTCCCAAATCAATATCAGTGGGGTCAAATAACTAATAGAATATACCTTTGTGGCAAGTACCTCAATGTTATGCAAGTATTCCAGAAATGCCGGTTTGGCGATACACTTCCTGGAATCAACTGGCGCATAGAACTACAGAATGACGTCACAGCGTCATTTCGAGTAGTTCCAGCGAGATTCACCGGCTAAAATGAACGTTACTGGGATTGACTCACGCTTCGAACTACAGAATGACATCACAGCGTCATTTTAGGTAGTTCAAACGGGGTTCTATAGTTCAATAACCTCGTTTGCAGACAATATCAGTCTGATCATACAAGAATCTGATTGTGATTGCTATTATGCCACTGACATGCTTATTCCAGTATGTCAATCACTGTCATGCTTGGGTAATAAGTGCCTCATAGCGCCTACTCCGCGTATCTATGTCTTAATACACCCATATTGTATATTGGGATTCCTATGATATAGCTAATGGCAGTATGCTATATACTGTCAGCGTCCTGCATTGATAACCAGTGTGGAGTCCATGCATCGAATGCCTGTTATTCTAAATCAACATGTTTAGAACAGACTCTATATGCTCATGTCTAACAGGTTATATATATTACCTACTGGCGGTCGCCAGTAGGTATATATAGTTAGGATTTTTTCTCTATGGGATTTTTGAAAATTCTATGTCTAATAACTTTGGCGTTTGTGGACGGAATTGGCTGAAATTTTCAGGAAAATTGCACATTTTGTTTCTGAGCAGCCCTTGAAAATTTGGGGGGGGTTCGTCAAGGGGGGGCCGAGAAAAAAGTTGAGTTTTCCATAGGGCGGTTGGCCTCACTTTTAGCCCGAACGGCTGAATGGATTTGCACGAAACTTGGCAAAGTTGTAGGGACTGGTAGCCCGATGTGCCTTTTGTAGGTCTCAATATATGTGCTCCAGTGGATTTTGAGAAATTAACGTTTAAAAAAAGATATATATCTGTAACAGCGGACCTGGCAGCGTCCCAGGACGCGTACTTTACGCGCAACGGAGCTTTGTGAAGCGAAGCTGATTGGTTCTCCGGCGTCTGTCAACATTCCAAAAAGTCCGTAGCGGCCGCCATCTTGTCTCTCGGTAGGATCGAGAGACAAGAGGAGGTCAAAACAAAGGGGGAAATAACTATAAGGGGGCATAGTAGATCCTCGCTGACCCCCTAGGTTTGATGTGGAGGTTTTAAAAGGGCCCCGCGGGGCAAAAAAAAACCAAAATAATAATAATCGAACGGTTGAATGGATTTGCACAAAACTTGGCAAAATATTAGGGACTGGTAGCCCGATGTGCCTTTGCTAGGTCTCAATATATGTGCTCCAGTGGATTTTGAGAAATTAACGTTCAAAAAAAGATATATATCTGTAACAGCGCTCCGCTTCGCGTACTTTTCGCGTTACGGAGCTTTGCGAAGCTGATTGGTTCTCCGGCGTCTGTCAACATTCCAAACAGTCCGTAGCGGCCGCCATCTTGTCTCTCGGTAGGATTGAGAGACAAGAGGAGGCCAAAGCGAAGGGGGAAATGACCATAAGGGGGCATAGTAGATCCTTCCTGACCTCTTAGGTTTGATGTACCATTTTGCCAAGTTTGGTGTAATTCCGTTCAGCCATTCAGGCTGTAGACGTATGTAAATGTCCTATGGAAAATTGCATGGGGAAAACACATTTGAAAGTGTTGAAATTTAGAACCAATTAAAATGTTACTTTGGTTTTGTATTTGTGTGTGATGAAAGTTAATTGGTTATGTATATATGTCAAATGAGAGGAAACCACAGCCATTTTGTGATACTACTGTCTGAGGTACATTTGTGAGGAATTTTTGGTGGTGAATTTCTGGTGTTTGATTTACACAGTACTAACACTTCTGCTACTTTTAAAAAGGTGAGTTGTTAATTTGTAAGGGGAACTATGTTGTACACTTGAAGATAATTTGAAAAATGTTTTCTGTTATTTATTTGCAGTCCTTCTGTTATACTAAATACTTGATAAAGTTAGTTTTATATTATGTATTACTAAAAACGATAAATGAAAGTGATTATTTTTTTCTGCAATTTACAGCAAGCAATTTCAAAATAAAATGGCTCACAATGAAGAGACCGTGGCAATTTCTTTTGAATTGTCCAACACATTGATTGAAATTGAGAGCACCAATAATGAAATATTGTCACAAGGAGGACATGACTTGTATGATTCCATTAGATTGATTGAAATGGACAGCACCAAGAATTAAATATTGTCACAAGGAGATGACTTGAATGATTCCACTACATTGATTGAAATTGAGAGCACCAATAATGAAATATTGTCACAAGGAGGAGATGACTTGTATGATTCCATTAGATTGATTGAAATGGACAGCACCAATAATGAAATATTGTCACAAGGAGGAGATGACTTGAATGATTCCACTACATTGATTGAAATTGAGAGCACCAATAATGAAATATTGTCACGAGGAGATGACTTGAATGATTCCACTACATTGATTGAAATTGACAGCACCAATAATGAAATATTGTCACAAGGAGGAGATGACTTGAAGGATTTTTTTGATCAATCTCTTGATGGCGAATTTATCGAGTGTTTGGAGACCATAGAGTTACAAGAATCATCATTGGAGACTTTTAATGAGGACATTGCTGATGAGGACATGTTACTAGTTCTTTGAAATTTAGAAAATTCTGAAGAATAAATTTATATTTAGAAATCAAAAATTGTTTGAGACATTATTCATTTTTATTTTTAATTTATGAGGTTGTAGCGAAGTGATTGTAGTATAAAATGAGACTTATAGTATAGAGTGCAACATTTTTATGTTACATGGTAAGTTTACTCATATTTACTTCCCTTCTGCCACTATATTATCTCCAATGTGTATTTGACATCTCTTCTTCATCTCCGGCCTCCTTTCTCTCACTGTGTGTCTCCGATGCATCTTATCGCTGCTATTTTGTGTAATTACAGAAGAGAGTAAAATAAAATAGTTCGGAACGTGAAAAGGGGGCAAAGTAGAGTACTCCTCACCCCCTAGGCCTTTTTAGGCGGTCCCAAAAGGATCAGTTTCTGCTTTCCTGAGAGATTATGGTATGAGTTCCATATACCACAATAACTTGCATTACAACATGCAAGATATCTATCTCCTATTACCAACTTTTGGAGATATTCGCGCTAAGCGCGAATATCTCCAAAAAGTAACACCTGCCCTGAGCAGTTCTTAGCCATGTTATCCAATGGGAGGTGGATAACATGGCTAAGAGCATTAGCTCGGTAATGCATGAATATCGCTGAGTTTTTAGCGATATTCATGCATTGCGGCCGTTTATTATCGCATTTGCGATAAACCTTGATAATAGCAAGGTTTATCTTCGATAATTTCTGACGATGCTTAGTGGTAAAAAATTGGTTGGTAAGCATCGTTAGCGATAAATATCGCTTAACTTTGGTAATATGCCCCAACGTCTGTTAACGTTCGATTCGAAGGAAATGAGGAAGTGTTGAAAAACATTGTCTGCGCCATCTTGCCTTTTTTGAAATGCCACACTTTTGTCGTGCACGGCAGCCATTTTAGATGTCTTGACCAGACCCACTCTCTGCACGCTGTCGATTCGTAGCATGGCTCCTCACCCACGCAAGCATCTTCCCTAGGCACTGGTCACCACCGCTCTCTGTCTTATGCATGGGCAATAAACCTCCCCCCATCTGCGCTGCTCTTCCCTGAGAATCACACTCTGTGCCCGCCCGACACCTCCCTTTCGCCCTATTCACTACCGCACCCTCTGACACTCCTCTTTCTCTGTGTCCGATTGTCCAGGCTATCAGCTAGCCCTGCAGATGTAGTTTATGGCTCCAGCTGTAAAGAATCACCCCTCTTCAAAGGAGTTATAGTAGATCAAGGCCCACACCCGATGAGATCCGTCACACCACACGTGTACCTACTATCTGAAAACCATCCTGTATTGTGATTGGGGAGGGGACCGAGCCTGAAGCGGAAGATTCCAGGAATGACTCTTTGTACATCAAAGTTTTTACAATTATGTGTCACATTAAAAATATATAGCACTCCAACAAAGTAGTAGGAATATAAAACTTTAATAACATATAAATATATACAAGAAAACAAAAACAGTAAAAACATTTAAACAACGAAGAGACCGTGGCAATTTCTTTTGAATTATCCAATAGATTTATTGAAATTGACAGCACCAATAATGAAATATTCTTGTCAGTAGCGGTCTGTTGTGCGAATAGTTCCAAGGCAGCAGAACGCGCTGAAATCTAGATGGCACGAAAGTGATGTCTAGTAAGTTGCCGCCCAGCAAAAAACGGCGTGGGGCGCCGCGGGGGTGAGTGAGTCCAGTAGGCACCACAGCTATTCTTACCGGCATTGCAGAATTACTGCTGGGGACAATGCCTGTGCTGTAGCAGGGTCACAGCAGAAACAAAAAGTATTCTGTTGAAGATGTTGTTGGTTTTCAATTTGAAAACAGTTCTGGTGTCAACTGCTATGCTAATGTAGTGGTTAATGTTTTGTTTTCTCTAGAAAATGTAAAAGAGGGGGAGGCAGTCCAAAGTTCCGTTAAAAGGGCAAAGGAAAGGATCGGTGGTTTGAACTATCAGTCAAAAAGGGGAGGGGGTGCAATAATTTTTCCTACCGGGTCACACTGTGCTTTCACCGGAAGTGAGGTCTGCAGGATTCTAGTAATTCAAAGTGAGGCTGGCGCCAGCATGGGAGCGCCGACGTCCCGCGGATACAGTTTCGTCACTCCACAGGCGATCATGGCAGTCATTCCCCATCGGGGGTCGGAGACTCCCGCGGCTCCTCTAGAATCTTCAAGGTCGTGGAGGACTACGGTGGTGGAGTCAACCATTGACCGGGCCATTTCTTTATGCTGGGCCCGCTCTTGCCAGGTCGACCGCCATTTTGAGAGTTCGGCAGCTACCGGCGATCGCGGGGTCACATGAGCGGACGGGCTCCACCCTGCCGGGCGAGACGTTGCAGCATGGCCACAGTGGAAGAACCCTTTTCCGGGCGCCTGGAGCGCTGAGGGTGCAGCTGGGAAGCCTCCACCTGGGGAGGCGGGAGAGGCCTGTTCGCACCGTCTCTCCCTCCCAGTGCACCCCACGGCGTCTCGCTTGAGATTTGTTATGGCCGGACCAGGCGATGAGGACGAGGGGGGGGGTCGGAGGCATGTGCAAGACATCCCCCCCCAGTGTTGTCGCAGCCATTATAAAAGAAAGAAGTGTCCCGTCCGTCTTCGGGCCGGGCTTCCGGTGGATGTCGGCCGGACGCCCCTGGCTCTGGCCCCATGAACGGGTTTCTTGGTTTATCGGCTGCAGCCGGATCCCGTCGGCCTCGGCCCCCCGACCGTTGGTGGTCGGACCGGAAGAGCATGTGGCGGGACTACCTGCAACTCTCAAGGGCCACCGCGGCCGGACTGGGAGAGAGAGGGGAGGGTCGAGGAGACATTCCCCCCCCCTGCAACTGTTCAGCGTTGTAAAGGCAATCCCCTGGCCGGGTCCCGCTGGCCTCGGCCTCTCCTCCGGCTACACCCTACGTTAGGATCTCCTGGCCGAGGCGTGGCAGCAGGACCTGCCTTATATGGGCTGCTCCCGGCTGGGCGTAGCCGGAACCCTGCCCCACCTTGGAAGTTTCCAGAGTGGGGGCGGATGTTCTATTGACTTGCATTTTCCCTAGTCTATCGATTTTTTTGGCGTGGCAGGCGGTGGGACAGCGAGGGGTGATTTGGTTTCTCTTACTGTTTTTCTGGTCTCTCACCACTGGCATATTTTAACGTTTTCTTGTTTCTAGGACATTAATAGGTTTTATCATTACGTTATGTTATCGTTTCTTTGTTCGTTGTTTAATAAAAGTTCATGTTCATCAGTGGCCTACTGATTTTCGTTTTCCTATTTTTTTCTTTCCAGGTTGTTTCATGGTAAAGTTTCTGTTAACAGGATACAGTGATCACTTCGTTATTATTGCATATGTCCTTTTCACTAGGGGTGCTCTCTGGTCGGGCCAGATGACGTATCTCTAGTAAATGGTCCGGGTGAAAAAGGTGCATCAATCAGTGGGGAGTAGATAGGCATGACAGATTACAACGGGGGAGAACGGTCCGCATTACGTACCCTTTCACTACTTGCAAAGATTTTCCTACGTTTATTTGCAAACAGGGAATACCTCCAAAAAGAACTAATTCCCAAACAGTCAATGTTCGGACAATCAATCAATCAATGAGGAATGAAATAGGTACGACGTGTTAAAGGCTTGCGTTATCTACCCTTCACTATCTGCAAAGGGAGAGAGAATATTCCTATTCTTCCTCGTTTGCAGGTAGAGAAGATCCTTAAGAGAATTAACTTCGAACAATTCAATGCTCGATTGAAACAATCAACAAGGGGTACTGTGAACACAAATGAACGCCGCTTATATACATACGCATTGCTATTTTCAACAGGTTGTTCCTAATGTTTCTATTTTAGCGAGGTCAAAAAGAGATCCCATTAGTGGCCTACTGATTTTGCTCGATTCCTTTTGTTTTTTTACACGATTTTTCGCTATCTGCAAAGACTAAACAGAGTATTGCGACTCTGTGCTTGTTTGTAAATAGAGAATGAACCAAAGAGAACAATCAATCAAATGGAGAGAGAAGCAGGCACGACGGATTACAAAGGGGGCAAAGGGCTGCGTTAACTACCCTTCACTATCTGCAAAGAGAGAGTACTCCTAATAGAAATGAGGGGTGGGGGGCAGCATTCAAAGCAGATCAGTGTGCATAAACACGAAAATGTTTTTACTTACCACGTACTTGACATTCGGCAGCTTATGATATTTGCTATTAAAAAACCATTGAAATTCACTGAAAAAACCATAGGTTATAGACCATATATAGTTAGGAATTAGCATTTACAAAACCTTGAAAATTCACTGAAAAAACCATAGGTTATAGACCATATATAGTTAGGAATTAGCATTTACAAAACCTTGAAAATTCACTGAAAAAACCATAGGTTATAGACCATATATAGTTAGGAATTAGCATTTAAAAAACCTTATTTTACTCACACAAAACCATTGAAATTCCATATATAGTTAGTTGCACTAACTATATATCGCGCACCCGCAATCCACTGCTGATGATGTCACATATTACATCATTCATGACATGGTCAGTGACATCACTGATGACATCACTGATGACATCTCAAATGACATCACTGATGACATCACTGATGACATCTCATTTGACATCAATGACCACATCACTGATGATATCATTCATGTGACAATACAATGCATCTCCTCACACTTTAATATAACCTCTGTTACACCCAGTGTTAAATACAGAGTATAATTTTTTAAACCATTGACACACCAATACTAGTTACTACATACGCACTCAGTGATTCCTATGTTTACACACACATTCACTCATTTACCCATACAATCATTCATACATACAATCACTCATCTTTACAACACTATCATATGCACTCATACACCTATACAGACTCTCACACTCTGTCACTCATCCATGGAGTTACTCACACACCTAGTCAGTCCTGTAAAGAATCAATCACACTTCCATTTTCTAATCTATACAGTTAAACATAGAGCACCTTACATTTTGAAACATATACTAGCACATAATTACTCTCTTATACAATCATTGATACAAGTACACATTGATCTGCACAGAGTCACACACCTCCCAGCCAGCCAAACACACACTCAGTCTCCCATACAAATACTTGGGCAATCAATCAATAACCCATATAGTTACTCATATAGCTACTGATCAACACATGCAGCAGTTTACAGAACAACAGACATAATGATGCAAAAATTAAGACAGTTTAGTCACTAACCCATGCACTCAGTGAGACACATTTAATCACTCACTCATACAGTCAGTCACGCACCTACTAAATCCTTCATCCAGACACTTCTACATCTACTCATTCTTCAATATGTAAAACATATTTAAACTTTACAGAAACACACAGTCACTGGATGATGTCATCAGTGATGTCATTTGAGATGTCATCAGTGATGTCATCAGTGATGTCACTGACCATGTCATGAATGATGTAATATGTGACATCATCAGCAGTGGATTGCGGGTGCGCGATATATAGTTAGTGCAACTAACTATATATGGAATTTCAATGGTTTTGTGTGAGTAAAATAAGGTTTTTTAAATGCTAATTCCTAACTATATATGGTCTATAACCTATGGTTTTTTCAGTGAATTTTCAAGGTTTTGTAAATGCTAATTCCTAACTATATATGGTCTATAACCTATGGTTTTTTCAGTGAATATATATATATATATATATATATATATATATATCCACCCATAGTCAGAACAGGATGCTCATACATTGTGAACCCACTTGGGTCATGAAAGAAATCATATTGTATGGGAATTATAGGGCCGCTGTACACCTCCAAGTCTGATTACTGCTCAATTGTCTGTGTATGCTTGCTCACAGAATGAAAATTCGTATTTTCTGATGGTATTATCGGCCATGCTAATGTCAATTAAGGATTCACAGTGAAACCCACGGTATTTCATCATTGAGTCCATCTATGTTCGTTCGGAGCTTATGTATTTATTTATTTATTGAGTTTGTAAAGCGCAACAGCTACCCGAAAGGGTTTCCCGGTGCTAATTGACCAAAAACAACCTGACCCAGGACAAGGAAAGCTACTGATTGAAGAGCCAGGTCTTCACTGCCCTTCAAAAGCAAGCATGGCTGTCCTCCATACGAATAGCCAAAGGGAGGGAGTTCCAAAGTTTGGGTCCTAGAGTAAAAAAGGCACTACCACCCACTGGACAGACTAAACGTGGGCACACAAAATAGGTGTTGAGAAGAAGAGCGAAGGGAGCGAGAAGGAATATAGGGCTTAACAAGAGACTAAAGGTAACGGGGAGCTACACCAGCCTTAATCTTGTGCATGTAGCTGATAGCTTTAAACTTTACATGGCTTTCGATGCGGAGCCAATGGAGTTCCCTCAAACGCTCCTTAATATGGTCCGCTTTTCGACAACCACGAAGGAGCCGAGCAGCGGCATTCTGGGGCAATTGAAGGCGGCGAGTGACCGCCTTGGTGGACCCCAGATAGAGCACGTTGCCATAGTCCAGTCTGGAGGTCACCAAGGCGTCAACCACCGATCTCCGGGTGTCCACGGGGAGTAGCCAGAATATTTTTCTGAACCACAGCAGGATGGTAAAGCAGGCGGCTGCGACCTTGTTGGCTTGGTCCTTCATGGATAACCCCTTATCGATGGTCACTCCGAGGTTACGCACACGTTCAGACGGAACCAGCAGGGCACCCATGGCAGAGGGCCAATGCCTCGGGCTCCAAAGATCTGGTTTGTTACCCAATACCAGAACCTCAGTTTTCCCGCCATTTAATTTAAGCAGGTTTCTGTTCATCCAGCAGGCTATTTTGCTGAGTCCTGTTTGCAGCTGGGATGGCAAAGTAGGGTCAGCGTGGGATAGGAAAAAAACAATTTGAGAATCGTCGGCATAGGTAAATAAATTCAGCCCAGACCTTTGAGCAATGTGAGCCAGGGGGGTAACATAAAGGTTGAACAAAAGAGGACTCAGGATAGAACCTTGGGGTACACCATGTGGGGACGAATACATTTTAGAAGTGGATGAATGGGAAAAAATGTGAAAAGTCCGATCCTTCAAAAAAGATGTGAGCCAATCCAAGGCTATACCCCCAATACTAATGTTCGCAAGGGCTCTGATGAGGATGTTATGGGATACGGTATCAAATGCCGCACTGAGATCGAGCAAAATCAGTGCGGCCGTTTCCCCTCGATCCAGAAGCAAGCGTAGATTTTCGGTCACGCCCAAGAGAGTAGTCTCGGTGGAAAATCCCGGGCGGAAGCCGGACTGAGAGGGGTGTAATAAGTTGTTAAGCGCAACGTACTGAGACAAGTGTACGTGAATGTGTCTCTCCAGGACTTTAGAAAAAATAGGCAGTAAAGTAATAGGACGATAATTGGAGGAAACATTGGGATCAGCAGTGGATTGTTTCAAAAGTGGGGTGACCATAGCATGCTTCCAGCAACTGGGGACAGTAGCAGAATTTAAAGAGTGATTAAGCAAAGTGCAGATGGTAGAAAGCTGGGGGAGGTCCAAAGAGCGTAGTATGGAGACAGGCACCGGATCCAATGGCGAGCCAGACTTAACCTTGCACAGGGTCTCCAAAAGAGTTGAAGGAAGAAGAACAGGCCAAAACGGGAGTGGAACCGATGACTGTATTGGGGGGACAACGGCCCTACCAGCGACATGGAGCCGGTTGGCTGAAATATTACTGATATTACTAGCTCCTTGAGCGGCAATGTCCTGATGTATGTTTTCTATCTTTGAGATAAAGTACTGTGCGAGCTCGTCGCATTTATTATTAGATAGGGAGGGAAGAGTGGCTATAGTCCTGGAACCAGCAAGTTCCTTGACCACGCTAAACAGAATTTTAGATTTATTAACCGCTTCAGAAATCATTTTATTCACATAGCTTGCCCTAGTCTGGGCACAGGCTTTGTGATAATGCTTCAGCTCAGTTGTATACGCGAGGCAGGCGGAAGCGGAATAATCCCTTCTCCAAGCTCGTTCTAATTTTTTGCATCGAGATTTATCAAATTGAAGGGACTCATTGTACCAGGGGGCGGGAGTTCTGTGAGTAGAACTTTTCTTCAAAACTAAATCTACTAGGTCTGGCCGACTAAACGGCGAGTGGTCAGCCAGAGCTTTATTGAGAGCACCTATGTCTAATTTTTTCCAGTCTCTCTTCTTTATGCTCTCAGCAGATCTACTACTAATCAATGCATTGGTACTGACAATTGAAAACTTAATTAAATTATGGTCAGACCAAGGAATCGGTATGGCTGAAGAACAAAATAACTGTGGAATATTGGAAAGAATGGGGTCGAGTAGGTGACCGCTCCTATGGGTGGGACCATTATTCTGAAGGGTGAGGTTCATGGCAGCCAGGTCGGCAATGAGATTACTACTCAAACTATTTGTGGGGTCTTCCAGATGGACATTGAGATCACCCACAACTAAGAAGTTGCTGGACAATGAAAGAACGGAGCTTATGTTATCGATAAACGGGACCTGCCAGGCATCAGCCAGACCTGGAGGTCGATAAACTAGCAGGCCAGTGAGAGTGGTCTTAGGGTGCAAAGCAAGCTTAAATTACGCGGCCTCACAGCTGACTAGAGCGACAGAGTCTAACTAACATTGGTAGGTGTCTTTGAATATGATTGCCACGCCCCCCCCAATTTTCTTGGGGCAGTCACACCTAACAATGGCATACCCAGTAGCTTATAGATCCATTTCTGTTCCTTCCTAAATAAATATTTAGAAACATCACTAGTATGTGATGGGATCAGAGGTTTTTTTAAGGACTGTCCAATAAAATTCATCTTCTCTGTGCTGTTTCTACAGATAATGTTTAGTCAAACTAGTTATCGATTTTCTACAACGGAACGAACTCTTGTGCTCCAACATCCGTACTCTCACATTACGCGTGGTCATGCCTACGTATCGAGTGAAGCACGGGCATGTCAGCAGATAAATCAGATTGTCACTGTTGCAATTCGTGAAGTGAGTCTGTACCCAAGGCCGGTCAGTGTCTATGTCAATTTGATTTGAATGTTTTGTTTGGGGACAAACAAAGCAAGTTCCACAGGGGTGATTCCCTGGAACTGGTGGTAAAACCCATAAAGTTCCTACAGTCCTTCTCGGGGATTCCCTCGGGCGAGTATGCACCAGACGATCCCGAATGCTGCTTGATTTTCTGAAGGCAAACAATGGTTGGGCAATCTTATCCTTCCCATGATTCAAAATGCGCCAATGGTAGCGAACAATCTTCTGAATCTGGTTGCTTCTGGTATTAAATGTGCTCACCAGTGTCAATCTATCTGAGGGAGCCTTGCTACCGGGGGTTCCAGGAGCGATTCTCGATTACTGTTCCTCGCCTGTTTCCGTGAACGCTTAACCAGTGCGCGTGGATAATGTCTTTCGAGAAGTTGTGTTACTAAGTTGCTGGCATGGGTCTCAAAATCCCCCCTATTAGAGCAATTCCTCCGTATTCTAAGAAATTGCCCGTAGGGGAAGTTGTCTCGAAGGGCTTTGGGATGATGGCTTTCATACAAGAGTAGAGAATTCCTTGCCATTGGCTTTCTGTAAAGTTCACTCTGCAAGCCTTCAGATGTAACGTATATGGAGAGGTCCAAGAAGGGCAATCTTTCCTTATCAAACTCAAATGTGAACTTCAAAAATTCATTTCTGCCATTGAGCCATTGATGAAAAGCTACAATAGAGTCCTTATCACCTCTCCACACCACTAATACATCGTCGATGTATCTCTTCCACCATCTAATAGATGAGTGGAATGGATTGTCAGAGGTGAGCACATGTTGCTGTTCAAATTGGTGGACATATAGACAGGCCATACTGGGCGCGAAAACGCTGCCCATGCTTGTGCCAGACGTTTGCAGGAAGATCGTCTCCTCATAGCGAAAAAAGTTCTCTTTCATGGCTAATCTAGCCACAGCCATGATAAAAGGTACTGGTGTTATTGTATCTAAGTTACACTCTTCCAAAATAGAGTTAACCACTTCCAGAGTCTCATCCTGGGGGATAGAAGTGTGGGGAAACTCTTCGTCGAACGAGACCAGATGGTCTCTTTCCGAATCAAAATCAATTTCTGGCAAAGCTCTGAGAACGTCCTTCGTATCTTGGAGGTATGTAGGGATATTTTGGACAATCGGCCTAAGAAAGTAGTCCACAAACGTGGATAGTGGTTCCAGGATCGATCCAATACCTGAGATTATTGGTCTTCCGGGAGGGGACCTCTGTTGTTTGTGGACTTTTGGGAGTATATAAAAGTATGGCATAACCGGATTTGCAATCGTCAGAAATGGAGCTTCTCTCGAAGTTATCCATCCTTCCGCCAGTCCCTCTTCCACTAAACTGTGGATCTGTCTTCTAAGATCTTCAGTTGGATCTTGCTTCAGTGGCCTGTACGCTTGTCTGTTGTTAAGTTGGCGCAGACACTCAGAATTATAGTCGCAGCTGTTCAAAATGACTGTTGAGCCCCCCTTATCTGCTGGCTTAATGACAATGGAAGGATCCTCGGAGAGGGTGTTCAGAGCTGCATGTTCCTCTCTTGAGAGGTTCTTGAATGATTTTTTATTAGCTTCCCATATCTTCGAGACATCATTCTGCACGGCTCTTTCAAAAGCCAGAACCTGAGGAGGGATTGCGTGTACAGGGGGCTGGAATTTGGATTTTAATCTCAGTCCCGTATTTTCTCCTGATACATCCAGCAGCTCAATATCTTTATCCCTGAAGAAGTAGTGAAGGCGTAATTTGCGGAAAAATTAGCTGAGCTCACATTGGAACTGAAATGGATCACCATTGCTGGTCATTACAAACCACAATCCTTTGTTGAGGACCCGTTCTTCAATCTCGCTTAAAGCTCTAGTGGAAAGATTGACTACGAGGGTTGGTTCCCTGATGGACCCGCCTTCTGTTGGTTCTTGCTCGTCTGGCTGCGAGTCCCTGCGTAAGGGCCTGTCTGGTCTTCCCAATGGACCCCTGGTTGTTGTCCTGAGCGATTTCTGCCCCGCGTCCTGCGGCTGGTTATGGAATTCATTGGGGAACCCATGAAATGGCCCTGGAGGTGGTGGTTAGGCCGGTTGATGTTGAGGGTAACCCCATGGTGTTGGGGCCACCATTGTTGAAATTGGCCCTGTGGGAAATTCCCACGGAAGAATGATCTGTTAGATCGCCCCCTACCACTTCTAGGGAAAGATGGAGATGTACCGTTGTGGTCGGAATCACTGCTATCTGAGCCCGAGTAGTTGGATCCATAGCGTTTCCCATTACCTCTGAAGTCTGGTGGAGTGTAGGTATCACTGGTAAAAGGGTACACGCGTTCATGCTTAAATTTAGACAAGTCCTTCTGAAATTTGTCTAACTTGGCTTGTAGAATCGAGTCATTAAATTCTTTCGTAATTTTTATTAGACTCATCTTGTTGTTTTTTGAAAATAGGTCCAGTGATGGTGGTTTTAATCGAAGCTTCTAGAACTTGAATTTCTATTAATATATTATCAGCTATCCTCTTGGCGGTGCTGATGATCAGGATTAGCCAGTCCCTTGTGCACCGCCAAGCTATAAGGGACCAGTCTTTCAGGAATGATTTGTCCTGCAGAAAAAGGCAAGGGGCATTGGTGACAATCAAGCCAGGAGGTGCACAGCTAGCCCTGAGGTATTTGCCCATTGATATACCGTGTACTAAGGTACGTGAGTGTGACTTCTTCAAGGTTAAGACCTTAGCTCACTCATCCTGAGTGCCCGTGGTCGCAGTAGAAAGTGCTTCGATCATACTAGGCATACTGTCTAGAATCGACTGATAGACAGTATCATCGTATGCAAGGCCGCTTATCTCAGCCATAATGTCAATGTGATTACAGATACTACAAATCTAATATTTTAGGGTTGATTGGAGGAAAAAGGGATGCCACTAGACGAATTTCTACAGAGCTACAAGAACAGTTCGCTACAAAGTGACTGTACACTAACTTTCTTCATGAAGTATAGTCATCAAAACATAACGCGCAGCCATACAGCTGCTCACAAAATCTCATAACAAACAGGGGGGAGAGGGTCACAGGGGCATGCCAATATTTAATGACCACTCCTGGTTCAAGTCATTGCAATGTCTGTGTGTGCAATTTACTGCCACTTTGACTTGCCATTTAAAACCATTTGCCAAACCTTTAACTCCACTTGTATTATGCTTATGTCACCCCTTGTTGTAAATCCTTTGCCTGTATGCTAATTTATCTAGGAAATCGAGGAGTTTTCTAGGGATTGAGTACCTATATGGCGTTATTAAGTCCAATCACACGTCAATCTCGGCAGCTTCATAGTATAAATATGCCCAGATTTGCCCAGACAAACACACAGTTGTTTGGAGCAGATCGACTTACTACTTGCCCGACGCCCTGCAGCAGCAGGTGCCGAAGGAAGCCGACCCTCCAGCTGACGCACTGAGAGACGCTGTCTTTTCCCCAGGCGAGAAATCAAGCTCCAGTGTTTCCGGTTTACCCTTGCGGGTTGCTGGGAAATCGAGTTCCGAGAGAGATACAAGACCTCCTTCATTCTAAACCAAAGGTACGGAGCTGGTTTAACTCATACGGCCACATGCATCAATGTTGCTGTTTGCGAATCCTTAATTGTGAAAATTAAGGAATCGCAATTAAGAATTCGCAAACGGAAAAGCATGAATAATTCGCATTGTTTTTGCGATTTCTTATTTTTCCTTAATTTCGATTCACAATTTGCAAATCGCAATTAAGGAAAACCCTTCCCATTGAGTCCTACGGGTCAAGAGGCCCATAGGAATCAATGGGAAGGCATTTACAATTTGCGATTTTCAATTTGCGAATCGCAAATTGAAAATGCAATTTCAAGCGTGCAGGGGGGGTCCAAAGAACCCCTCCCTGCACCCCTGAAATTAAACTTAACTGCAATTTACACACACACATATCCCAAGGACATGTGTGTGTGTAAAATGCAACTTTCAAAAATGCATTTTTGTGCATGTTTGAAGGTTTTCGGTAAATTAGCATGAGGTTCAACCTCATGCTAATTTACCATTTCCTAATTGCCAATTCGCAATTTTAAAATGATCATGCATTGCATTTCAGTAATCTGAAATTGCGATTTCTGAAATGCAATCGCAATTTTAGAAATCGCAACATAATTGCGATTCCTAAAATTGCGAAATACATGATGAATTCCAATTTTGATAATTGCATTCGCAAACGGCCGAAAATTCCGATTCGCACCGTTTGCGAATGCAATTATCGTTGATGCATGTGCCCGTTAGAGAATTCCTTATCAGACTCATGGCAGAGAATTGCTAATCTTAGGCTACTCCTTACTTACTCCCTCCCTCGTACTAGACTTAGGTTAGGTACACCGGGGTAGGCGTATTTTAGAAGCACCAGTTAAGTACTTTAAGCCATCTTTTATCATTGTATGTATTTTATACATTTTAAGCAACTCATGGCTTAGAAACCATATCATGCTTTTACAGTACTACTTTATAATACTGTTCGTATTATACGCCTTGTACTTTATAACCAGTATTACGATGGTAGCAGTACATTTCTTATGCTTGAGAGATAAGACTGTTCAATAAATACTTTTATTGAAAACGCCTGTCTTTTCCTTTTCTCAGCAACTCTGGTGAAACGAAGCATGCACCAATGACTGAGTGAAATAACTATCTATTGTTTCCGCGACTCTAGAGATACGTTTCATTCTGGGGAAACAATGTTGTCATGTGATACGGTTGTCAGAAACTAATCCCTTCTTGTTTATTCGAGAAAGTTTCTAGTGACCTCTGAGCTAGCTGGCACTCACAATTCAGTTTAATAGACTCGGAGACCTAGTTGACCTCAGTCCTACGTCTAATCTACAGGGTTTATTATTTCAATGCGCAGAGCCTATTGGGAATATAGGAACTACACTACACCATGAGGTAGCCATATTGGCAGGGTGCTGTGTAAATAAAAGGTAGAACATGCACTTTTAAGTTTTGCATGTCTAGTAAAGACAAACAGCTCAATTTGTTCTTCACCACTGTGAGGCCTACTCCTCTAACAGGCTAGTCGGGGAATTTCCTTAAAACACTCTTAAGCTCTATTCTCATATTAGAAAGGAGTAGCTACGTAATTTGTCATATCTTTGGAATGGTAATGATAAATCTTCCTCGCTGGTAAAGTCGGAAGATAACCATTTATAAATGCTGCTTTTAGAAAGTTAACATTTTTCTGCTCTTACTACACTGTGTGCCTTGAGGCCTAGCTCCAATATACATCTGAGGTGGGTGACAGCTAAAGTTTGTGCATTCCTTCTAGATAACCACAAATACTCATCTACATTCTGATAGCTCTTAATGGGCTGGAAGAGGGAGGGGGAGCCCGCACTTGCACCTAAATAGGTAGTGTCCTGTGTACCACACAAAGGGCTGCTTACACCCCTCCCCCCCGATAGACTGGCAGACGGGACTGGGATGGAAGGGACTTGTTCACTTAAAAGTCCTACTTTGAATTCAGCCCCAATGCAAAGGCACATTTAGGTGTAAGTACTGGGGCTCTGACCCTACCAAGACAGTACACTACTGGACCTGTGAAGAACTCTGCCATGAGTAAAGACTGCTGTGCCACAAGGATTGTCACTTTACTTGACTGCTGCTCTGAATGGAATGCTTTCTGCTTTGCTGAGCTGCCCTGCTGCCTGTTGGTCTCTGTGCTTCTGAGGACAAGGACTGAGACTAAAACCCAGAGTAACTCCAATGTCTTGCTGGCTTTCCCCCTGTTCTGAAGTCTCAGGGCCATTAAAGACGTCCTTCAACTCTAAAATAGTACATGGACTCTGCCACCTGTGAGTCCTGCCCTGCCAGGTGATGCCAATCCAGTCCTAGGCCCTTCAAAGGTGATTTATGCTGTGCAGAACCATCAAAATCAATGAATAGACAAGTTTGTGCTGATCCAAACAGACTCATTGCTTTTGATGCCGACACAGGAACCGATCGACAATATCACTTCAACAGACTGCGCAGCTCAACGCTGACAGACTACATTGTGCAACGACGATGCAGTGCCTGCATCGTAAAATAGCTCAGCGTCGAAGCCTTCATCGACTGTGCGGATGGGCTCCGACACTTTGCCTCCATCCACATAATCGCCGATGACACATGAGTTCCGTAGCTGGCCTCCATCATGGTTGGCCTGAACTTTGGATTTGCCCCGGTCCAGTGGGACCTCAAGTAACCCATAAGCTCTCTTTGACATCGGGTATCAGAGTGAGTTACATGAGCACCAGTTACATTACAGACGGACACATTTATTTTTGTTAGGCACGGGGTGATTGAGTGATTTGCCCAGAATCACAGGATGTTGAGCGTCGTTGCCGAGGCTCGTACTGAATTCCCTAGCATCGAGGTGGACTGCTTTATCTGTAAGGCTACGTCCTCTCCCTTAATAAAATATGAAAGTAATTAAAGTGGTGGATATATTAGTCAGTTATTTCGATTTGGAAGGATAGAAGAAGAAAAAAGGTTTGTATTTATATAGAGCTTGTTACCCTGAGGGTGTTCAGAAAGCCTTTTTTTGGGGGGGCAGCAGCACGCAACTCCAGAAAACCATAAAGGATTGGTGGTGAATTAGTATGGTGAAATATGAAAGTAATTTGAGTGGTGGATATTAGTCAATTATTTGGAGTGAGAAGTATAAGGCAGGGATAGAAGGAGGAGAATGGTTTGCATTCATATAATGCTTGTTACCCTTGATGGGGTGTTGAAGCACTTTTTGGTGAGTAGCACACTACTTCAGTACCCATAAAGGATTAGTGTTGAAAATTGGTGTAGTGAAATATGAAGTAATTTGAGTGGTGGATATGTTATTTAGTTATTTGGATCCAGAAGGGTAGAAGCAGGATAGAAGAGGGAAAGAGGTTTGTATTTATATAGCGCTTGCTACCCCTGATGGGGTTTGAAGTGCTTTTTTGGGTATCAGAGTGAGTTACATGAGCACCAGTTACATTACAGACGGACACATTTATTTTTGTAGGCACGGGGTGATTGAGTGATTTGCCCAGAATCACAGGATGTTGAGCGTCGTTGCCGAGGCTCGTACTGAATTCCCTAGCATCGAGGTGGACTGCTTTATCTGTAAGGCTACGTCCTCTCCCTTAATAAAATATGAAAGTAATTAAAGTGGTGGATATATTAGTCAGTTATTTCAATTTGGAAGGATAGAAGAAGAAAAAAGGGTTGTATTTATATAGAGCTTGTTACCCTGAGGGTGTTCAGAAAGCCTTTTTTTGGGGGGGCAGCAGCACGCAACTCCGGAAAACCATAAAGGATTGGTGGTGAATTAGTATGGTGAAATATGAAAGTAATTTGAGTGGTGGATATTAGTCAATTATTTGGAGTGAGAAGAATAAGGCAGGGATAGAAGGAGGAGAATGGTTTGCATTCATATAATGCTTGTTACCCTTGATGGGGTGTTGAAGCACTTTTTGGTGAGTAGCACACTACTTCAGTACCCATAAAGGATTAGTGTTGAAAATTGGTGTAGTGAAATATGAAGTAATTTGAGTGGTGGATATGTTATTTAGTTATTTGGATCCAGAAGGGTAGAAGCAGGATAGAAGAGGGAAAGAGGTTTGTATTTATATAGCGCTTGCTACCCCTGATAGGGTTTGAAGTGCTTTTTTGGTGAGTAGCACGCTACTGTGGA
Organism: Lissotriton helveticus; assembly: GCF_964261635.1. NCBI lineage: Eukaryota > Metazoa > Chordata > Amphibia > Caudata > Salamandridae > Lissotriton > Lissotriton helveticus. Next base: position 2,081,437,590 of record NC_136063.1, read on the forward strand.
GCCCATATGGATTAGTGTTGACTTAATATAGTGAAATATGAAAGTAATTTGAGTGGTGGATATGTTAGGCAGTTATTTGTATTGAGAAGGGTTGGGGTGGAGTACAAAAGGAAAGAGGTTTGCATTTATATAGGTATTGTAACCCTGATGGGGTGTTGAAGTGGTTTATTGGTGATTAGCATGCTACTCTGGAACCCATAAAGGATTAGTGTTTAACATTTAGTTAAGTGAAATATGAAGTAATTTGAGTGGTGGATGTGTTATTCATTTGGATAGAGAAAGGTAGAGGAGGGATGAAAGAGGGAAAAAGGTTTCCATTTATATAATACTTGCTTACCTCTGATGAGGTGTTGAAGCGCTTTTTTGGCGAGTAGCAGGCTATTCTGGGACCCATAAAGAATTAATATAGTGGAATGTGAAATTTGAGAAGTAAACATGTTAGTATGTTATTTTGATTGAAAACGATAGTGGGGGGATAGGAGACTGAAGGATTTTTTTTGTGAGGTCATAGCAGTAGGAGAAGGCTTTTGGATGAGTACAAAGGGGTTATGGAGGGGAAGAGTCAGAGGGGAGAGTTTAGAAAGGTTTGTTTTGGGGATCGGTATAGTAAAAGCGGTGTCAGATTTTCCAAGGAGGGGTAGAGTGAGGGAGAGTCTAGAAAGGGTTATTTTGGGGATCATAGTAGTGGTGTGGGGTTTGGGATAAAATGAGAGAGTGGGTGTAGAGGATATATTGATAGATGTATAGGGTGAGAAATCGGGTAGTGCATTGGAAAGAGTAGTAGAAAGAAGTTTGAGATGCGTCAGAAAGTTGGGTTAAAAGATATATTGAGAGAAGCATAGGGTGAGACATAGGGTAGTGCATTGGATATGCTGAATTAGAAGAAAGTGATAAATATATGAAACCATAAGTACATTGAAAGTATATAGGTGCATAAAGGAAATAGGTATATGTAGATTAAAGATATTGATAGAGATACAGGATGAGAAATAGGGTAGTGCATTGGATATGCTTTTCAGGAGGAAAGTAACAAACACACAAATCCAAGTGCATGGAAGGTACATAGATGCACAATGGAAGAAGTACATGTAGACCAAAGAGGCACCAGATAAACTCCAGTGTTATTGCACTTTAATTTTTTTTAACATAGTTATTCTACATCTTTATACAGAACAATACACAAAAATAGGTACATATCTATAGTAAAAATAAATTATTTTATACAGAGGGATATGCTGCAAATTTCTGTTTGTGTATGGTGCTTATGTGGGGAAAAGCCAATTCTTGAGTAGGTTTCTGAAGATAAGGTGACTGTCCGTGGATCTTATGTTGGGGGGAAAGAGTTCCATAGTTTGGCTACTTGAACAGAGAAGGATGTGCCACCCAAGGTTTTTTGCTTGTATCTTGGGATTTTGAGGTGAGGTGCCATTTTAGAGCTGAGGTTCCTTTGTTGAATGTGTTTGGTGATTTTTTTACATGTATTGCTTTGGGGGGTGATACAAAGCAGCTTGAACGTGGATCTTCTGGCAACCAGTAACCAATGCAGGGCTTTCAAGGCAGGTGAGATGTGGTCTTGTGGTTTGATATGCAAGAGTAGTCTGGCAGCCGAGTTCTGAATCTGTTGTAGTCTTTTCATGGTCGTTAAAGGTGATCCGTGGTAGTGTCTATTGGCGTAATCGAGTTTGGACAGAACAAGGGGGATGGTAGCTTGGACCTGGTGTGGAAATCCCAAATTAGGGAAAATTTGTCGATGCATTTTTATAGTGACAAAGCTTGATCTTGCTAGTTTGTCCACTTGGGCATTAATCGATACCTTGGAGTCCATGGTCATTCTGAGGTTTCTTACTTCCTTCGAGACTTTAGGTGGTGATCCCAAGCAGGTCATAATCTTTATAATCGCCACACGTGAGTATTTCCGTTTTGGAAGCATTCAATTTGAGGTGGCTCCAAGTCATCCACTGATCCACGACTCTGAGGCAACTGAAAATTGGTGGATTTCCAATTTCTTTGGGTCATTCCTGTTGAAGGAGTATTTGTGTGTTATCTGCAAAGTAAAGCACGTGAGGTGAAATTGATCGATCAGTACCAGTAATGACTTCATGTAAATGTTGAAAAGCATGGGCAAGATGACAGAGCCTTGAGGGACCCCTGCTTTTTTGGAGTATTGTTTGGATGAGAAAAGTGTGGATATGGAGGATAGTAGTTCTGTATCGAAGGTAGGGCGCGATCTAGTCTTGAGGAGTCCCCTCTATGCGGGCTTCATAGAGTCTTTGTTTCAGAGTGTCATGCATGGTCAACCCTGTCAAAGGCAGCTAAGAGTCCAAGAGGAGTATCGCTGCACCCCGTTGTGGTCTACTGTGTTCTTCAGTTCATCCTAGGAACTAAGGATGATGCCGGATCTCTTGGTATTTAGTACATCACTGAAAACGTGGTTATTTCAGCTTTAATGTCATCATCAGCGGTCACTGAGGCTTAGCGATATCAGTCATCACGCATAGCGCTGGGACACTCAATTGAATAGCCATGCGCTTAACAAAACCCATTTAACATAACATAACATAACATAACATAACATCCCAGATAGCAAGGAGGGCAGATTCTGTACCTCTTCCCAGACGGAAACCTGTTTGGAAGTCTGAAAGTATGTCATTCTCTTCAATGAATTCTGACCTCTGGGCGAACACTGCTCTTTCTATCAGTTTGCCCAGGAAAGACCTATTTGTAATGGGTCTGTAGTTGTCAAGGTTCAGCAGGTCCAAGTTTGTTTTCTTCAGTAAAGGGTGTATGTATGACTTTTTGAGTTCTTCTGGAAATATTCCAGTAGTTAAGGAATCGTTTGTGATTCTTCTTACTGGAGTAGCAGCAAAGGTTGTTAAAAGAATTCTCTTGAAAGTTTGTGGTGGACATGGGTCAGAAGGGCTACCGGCAGGCCTGCTTTCTTTGACCAGGTCCATAAATTCATTATGTGTGATGCATTGGAAGGAACGGAGAGGGTTAGTTAGTGTTTTCTTGGATTGTTGTTTTGTCAAAGTGTTAGTGCTAGTGCTTTGTCCCTGTTTTAAATATGAGTCTAACATGTCTCTTTTATCAGTGTAATTGTTTGCCAGTTTTTCTGTGAAATCTTGCCTTCCAGGCAATTTGGTTTGCGAAATTCATTGAGTATTTTGTAGAATTCTTTATTTGCACATTTAGCATTTTGAATTCTGTTGGAAGAGTATATTTTCTGAGCTTTTTTGATAGCTGACTTGTATAATCTGTTAATTTTCTTTAGGTGAAGTTTGTCTTGTTTGGTGTTTGTTTTGAGCCAGGTACGTTGCAGCTTTTTAATTTGTTGTTTTATGTCTTTTATCTCTATGTATCTCCAAAGGGCTTTTTGTCTTTTGTTCTGTTGTGTGGTTTTAATACCCGACAAAACCATTGTATTGTTTACCTTTTAAGTGATATCAAGATGCTCAAAGCTTCCTGTAGCCAATCATATAGTTTTTTAAACGAATATGTGTAAATATATATATATATATATATATATATATATATATATCACGCTCAAATCTGTACCAAAAACGGCGGGGCACTGGCGGTGGGTGCCGCTAACACGGTGGTACGCCGTGTAACAAATGCCGCTCCGAATCTCCTCCCCAGCCGGGAAAGAAAAAGGCAGCACTCACGGGGTGTTGTCAGTCTTCCAAATTTTTTAATGAAGTCCTTACAGACGCGTTTCGGGTCAAGCCCTTTCTCAATGTGTCAACACGAGTGTTGCACAAGGACTCATTTTTAAAGTGCAGCATGCAATGTTACAGAGAAAGAGAGGTAGGACTACTCATGAATATTCCATGAGCGCCATGTTGGAGTGTGCAAATCAAGCAAAAAACCATATTGATACAATTCATAGTCAAAAATGGAAATAATAAACCATAATAACCATCACATCAATATTTACATTTAGCGCCGTGAATCGGCCATCCTGATTCCCAGTTCTACAATCACAGTGACATATTGTAATCAAGCCGTGAATCGGCAATTGGGAAAAATAGTGCAATGAATATGCATTATATTCTCATTCACATTACAAATTACAAATATTATTAACATGACAATTCAAAACATCTATCTCCCAGTGGAGTATCACTGATAAAAGGCAATTTAAGTTCATGATTATATTTGCCCGATATCAAACACATTTCCAATTTAAAAATCTTGCCTTGGATCGGCCCTGGCGGTTCCCAAAATAGAAACCGCAAAAAGAACCCCTCTAAATGCCAAAATTAGCAAAATATTTTCCCTGCAGATTGTGGTGGTGGCCCTGGTAATGCATCTTTGTATTCATTTTCCTAGGTGGATGGCCAGTTCTTCCCCGCTGTTCAGACCTGTAGGGATTTTGGTTTGCAGGTCAATGATATAACGGGACTCTAGACGTCTAAGTTTAGAGAGTCTGTTGCCGCCTCTCTCGTGTTCTGGCACCTGGTCAATCCCAAAGTACTGTAAGTCATCCCTGTTGCTGCGATGTTTAATTGCAAAGTGTTTAGCCACTGGAGACGTCATGTCTTTATTGGCTATGGCGCGCATGTGTTCTAGGATTCTTAATTTAACGCTTTTTATAGTGCTCCCAATATATTTTAATTTGCAGGGGCACATCAGGCAGTACACCACATGTGATGTTTGGCAGGTGATGAATGAATTAATGGGTTTCCGATTTGTTAGACCCGGTATTTCATAGCCTAGAACCCTTTTGCTGTACGCGCAGGCCTTGCATTTGCCACAGGGGAAGACACCCTTCATATCTGCCACTGTATTGGCTCTTGTTCTTAGGGCATCTAAGTGACTGTGTACTAGAAGATCCTTTAGTGATTTAGTTTTCTTAAAAGTCACCAAGGGACCACTTGGGATATCCGTCCCAATGATCGGGTCAGTTTTCAAAATGTGCCAGTTTTTTCGTAATGTTGCCTTCAAGAAGTTGGCATCATTAGAAAAAGTTGTTATAAGGCGAAACTTTCCGTCTTCACCTTTCTTGTCTGTCTTCTGTTTTAGCAGCTCGTCCCTAGGTATCCTGCTTACTCGCTTAACGTCTGGTTTAAGTGGGTCAAATTATAGCCTCTGGCTTTGAATCTCTCAATGCTTTCTTTAGCCGCATTCTGAAAGTCTTCCTCACGTGTGCAGTTGCGTTTAAGGCGCAATAGCTCACCGTAGGGAATGCTTTGTTTTAGATTAGTGGGATGCCCGCTGTCAGCATGTAGAATGCTGTTTCCAGCCGTCGGCTTGCGGTACAGAGAAGTGATCACCTGGTTATTTATTACAGTTATTTGAAGGTCGAGGTAGCTCACTGCCACTGAGCTCACCTCGCCAGTAAATTGTAAGTTAACGTTATTATTGTTCAGGTGAGAGATGTAGTCTTTTGCACTTTGTATCGACCCCTTCCACACAAGGAAGAGATCGTCTATGTACCTGTACCACTTTACCACGTTCTTGGTCCAAATCCTGTTACCCTCGGACCAGGCAAGGGAGGAGCAGGTGGCCTGGTCCGAGGGTAACAGGATTTGGACCAAGAACATGGTAAAGTGGTACAGCTACCTCGACCTTCAAATAACTGTAATAAATAACCAGGTGATCACTTCTCTGTACCGCAAGCCGACGGCTGGAAACAGCGTTCTACATGCTGACAGCGGGCATCCCACTAATCTAAAACAAAGCATTCCCTACGGTGAGCTATTGCGCCTTAAATGCAACTGCACCCGTGAGGAAGACTTTCAGAATGCGGCTAAAGAAAGCATTGAGAGATTCAAAGCCAGAGGCTATAATTTGACCCACTTAAACCAGACGTTAAGCAGAGTAAGCAGGATACCTAGGGACGAGCTGCTAAAACAGAAGACAGACAAGAAAGGTGAAGACGGAAAGTTTCGCCTTATAACAACTTTTTCTAATGATGCCAACTTCTTGAAGGCAACATTACGAAAAAACTGGCACATTTTGAAAACTGACCCGATCATTGGGATGGATATCCCAAGTGGTCCCTTGGTGACTTTTAAGAAAACGAAATCACTAAAGGATCTTCTAGTGCACAGTCACTTAGATGCCCCAAGAACAAGAGCCAATACAGTGGCATATATGAAGGGTTTCTTCACCTGTGGCAAGTGCAAGGCCTGCGCGTACAGCAAAAGGGTTCTAGGCTATGAAATACCGAGTCTAACAAATCGAAAACCCATTAATTCATTCATCACCTGCCAAACATCACATGTGGTGTACTGCCTGATGTGCCCCTGCAAATTAAAATATATTGGGAGCACTATAAAAAGCGTTAAATTAAGAATCCTAGAACACATGCACGCCATAGCCAATAAAGACATGACGTCTCCAGTGGCTAAACACTTTGCAATTAAACATCGCAGCAACAGGGATGACTTACAGTACTTTGGGATTGACCAGGTGCCGGGACACGAGAGAGGCGGCAACAGACTCACTAAACTTAGACGTCTAGAGTCCCGTTATATCATTGACCTGCAAACCAAAATCCCTACAGGTCTGAACAGCGGGGAAGAACTGGCCATCCACCTAGGAAAATGAATACAAAGATGCATTACCAGGGCCACCACCACAATCTGCAGGGAAAATATTTTGCTAATTTTGGCATTTAGAGGGGTTCTTTTTGCGGTTTCTATTTTGGGAACCGCCAGGGCCGATCCACGGCAAGATTTTTAATTGGAAATGTTTTTGATATCGGGAAAATATAATCATGAACTTAAATTGCCTTTTATCAGTGATACTCCACTGGGAGATAGATGTTTTGAATTGTCATGTTAATAATATTTGTAATTTGTAATGTGAATGAGAATATAATGCATATTCATTGCACTATTTTTCCTAATTGCCGATTCACGGCTTGATTACAATATCTCACTGTGATTGTAGAACTGGGAATCAGGATGGCCGATTCACGGCGCTAGATGTAAATATTGATGTGATGGTCATTATGATTTATTATTTCCATTTTTGACTATGAATTGTATCAATATGTTTTTTTGCTCGATTTGCACACTCCAACATGGCGCTCATGGAATATTCATGAGTAGTCCTACCTCTCTTTCTCTGTAACATTGCATGCTGCACTTTAAAAAAGAGTCCTTGTGCAACACTCGTGTTGACACATTGAGAAATGGCTTGATCTGAAACGCGTCTGTAAGGACTTCATTAAAAAATTTGGAAGACTGACAACACCCCGTGAGTGCTGCCTTTTTCTTTCCCGGCTGGGGAGGAGATTCGGAGCGGCATATATATATATATGTATATATATATATATTTTTACTCCCAGCAACACTCCGCGTTCACAAAGTCTGCCGCGCACTCGTAAGTTAAGTTTCAATTCTTTTATTTTACCCCAGGCCATCGTAGCTAACAAACGCATTTCGGCCTTAACGGCCTTTGTCAATGTCAGAGCGTTACCATTTTTAAAAACCTTAAATACAACATTTGCATTAACATTGAGGACGGACTATAGTACAACATTGCGTTCCAAATTCATGGCGGCCATATTTAAATGTCAATACGGCATTATTAATGGAATTAAATCACTCCTGATATTATATGGGATGCATGTTTAACAATAAATGTCCACACAGATTTTCAGCATGATAGCATTGCGCTATATTGCTTTATACATTTTTTAAACCTCCATTCCGCCCTAGATAGGCCTGATATTCATTACATGTATCTTTGCATATAATCAATGAAAGTGGGAATATTGTGATGTGAGAGAGATTTATATATATTAATAAATGAATATATACGCGCAGCATTCATGTTGCAGAAATAACATAATTACAACATTACATACATGTAAATCTCATGTCTTTTCATCAGTGCATGGCAATATATTTCCATTTTATTATTCTGCCCTGTATGGACCTTAATATTATATCGGCCATGTTTACTGCTAGAGCCATGACGACTCGTGACCTCACACGTCAACCTTCATCATGGTTTACCTCTCAGTTAGTACTTATCTCCTAGGCAACCTGCCACGATGCCTAAAATACAACTGTTTTCATTCCTAGTACCCTAACTGCCCCTATTACATTTCCTATTGCTATTCAAGCCCTGTATGGGCAATCACTTTTTAAGTCTCCTAATGGGTTTCCTTTCCCACTATGGTACTGCAATTTCATGCATCCCTTCTCACTCCCTCCATCTTCTCGCAATGTGACCTGTCAGTCTAAACAAAATCATGGGAAAGGATAATATGTTTTGGTCCTTCATGTTATAAGTGCCTATGGGGAATGAGAATCATCCTATGGGTTTTTTAGTTTCATAGTTACTCTCTACCCAACATGAATCGATAGCTCCTCCTCGCTGTTAAGAATCTATGGAGACCTTGTTCTTAATATGATGATATACTTGGACTCCAATTGGCGTAGGGTCATCACCCTGTCTCCCTTCTTTCCTTTGCCAACACCTGATCTAAACAGAAGAAACTCATCAGTTTACTATTACCCTGGTGTTGTGCTTGAAGTGTCTGGCAGCTGGGTAAATTTTATCCCCATTTGTTATCGCCTGCATATGTTCCTGGACTCTTTTCTTTGCCTGGTGTACTGTGCTACCTACATACATATGGTTACACCGACACACCAAACAATAAACTACAAAATCTGAATTGCAGTTTAATAATTTCAAAATGTTTATCTTGGAGTTCCTACCTGGGACTACATAGACTTTTACCTTAGTACTTTTTTTACATGCTTTGCAGTTCAAACACGGGTAAAAGCCCCTCAACTATGTTGGGTTTCTACTTTTCTTTGAGAAATGGCTATGTACTAGCAAGTGTTTTAATTACATGTTTTACCTATAAGTGATACTGGGATGTTGGGCAACTGTTTTACCGATTATGCCGTCTGTTTGCAAGTTATCCCAATGTTTATTTAGTATCTTCCTGATCTCTCCTTAATCAGTGGAATAGGTTAAAAATAATTTAGATATATCCTCTTGTTTTTTCTCCACTTTTTATCCAGTAGTTCTTCTCTAGTTTTCTGGTCTTCTCTATTCTTGGCGATTCCCAGTGTCTTTTGGGAGTAGCCCCTTAAGATGAAGTGATCAAGTGCTTATTCTCTCGCTTCTTCATAGCTGTCTTGGGTGGTACTATTCTGTTCCATATGGAGTAATTCCCCATAGGGGATACTATTTACCAAACATCTAGGGTGTTGACTGGTATAATGCAACACAGCATTTCCTGCCTTCAGCTTTCAATACAACTTTGTGAAGAGCTGTTTGTTCTTAAGGTACAATAAAAGATCTACAAATGCTACCTAAGTGGAGCTTATATTACTTGGAAAGTGCAAATTGTAATCATTGATATTAAGTATATAGATGTACTCCTCTATCTCTGCTTTTGAGCCCTTCCAGACACTGAAAATATTGTCTATATAATGGGCCCAGATGGCTATCTTTTGTACCCTCATTTCATGTGTCTCCTCCCAGGCCATGTGCTTCTCCCACCAGCCAACTTATAAATTTGTGTAGCTGGGAGCGAAGCACGTGCCCATTGGGGTTCCCTGTTTTTGAATATTTACCTGTTCTACAAAGACAAAGATGTTAATGTACAGGCAAAATATCATCAGTTGTAATATCATTTGATTGTGCTCTCTAAACTATAGAGGACTAGATCTCAGAAACATCTCCACTGCCTCAAGTCCCTGGGTATAGTTTATACATGTGGAGAGACTTGTGATGTCAAGGGTAACTAACAGAAGTTCCTCCTCCCATAACATATTGGAGATCAATTTTATAAAATCTGTGCTATCCGTGACATATGATACTAAATCAGAAACAAATTGGCAAATCACTGTGTTTACCGGGACCGATGTATTTTCTAATAGGCTCCTCTTGGAGGACACTATAGGTCGTCGTGGGGGTTTCCTAACATCCTTGTGGATCTTCGGGATGTGATAAAAAGTAGGGATTACCGTAAGATCTATTTTAAGGAATTCAAATTAATCCTGATCCAGGGTACCCCTATCCCTCCACATGTATATCATCTTCTAAGAACACTATCATTGTATTGTTTGTGTGTAAGTTTGGCATAACTGATTGTGTCACTCAGTTGTCTTAATGATTCTTCTTCATAGCACAATTTATTCAGAATCACAATATTTTCGCCTTTGTCTGACGGCTTAATTACGAGTGACACTTCATCTCTCAACGCCTGAATAGTCTCTCCCACTTTCTTAGATACATTGCATAGTGTTCCTTAGTTTCTTTGATGTTTAGTTCTTAATTTATCCAGGTCCTTGATTACAACTTCATGAAAGCTGTCAATCATTACAAAAGAAGTCTTTGGAATGTACTTAGATTTCTTTTTCAAATGACTAGTTGCTCCCATTTGCGTTACATCAATTTGTTAAAAAAAATTCCAGCTCATTCTCTGTTCTACTCATGTCTATTTTGGCTGCCTCCTGACCCAAGTCATGTAATGTTCTCAGCGCTGATAGGTCGCCTCCAGTCAAAATATCGGTGGATTCTGCCTGCTTTCCTGTATTTTCTCCCTGTGTCACAATTCTTCCATGAAATAGTTTCTTCAATTTCAATTTTTCAATTAATTGATGAAGATCAATTCTTGTTTGTACATAGTCCATGTATATGGAAGTCCATGCTTGAAGTGCACTCTCAAGACAAGAGCAGAATTTATTGGCAGAAAAAGCAGCTCCGGTACGACACAGAAAACGGCAGAGAGATGCCAATCACAAATGCACCGTTTTTTTCTTTCTGCCAATATCTGTTTTTTCCCAAAATCGTAAGTAACAACATGAAAGGGAGGTTCCCAATAATGAAGTGGACCAATAGGTTCCAACATTAACAATTGCCCACAGAAAGGCTGAAAGTCTTTTAAATTATTTTATTGTCATTTTTACTTATAATTTTTTTTTTTTTTCCAGTGAATCACATAACATATATAATTCTTATAGCGTTGGCCCAGAACTCAAAGGGACATTAAAAACATTTCTGTAAACTCATTCATCCAAGCAAGCAATCGCAGTCATACTCATACAATAAAACATACATGTAGGTACAAACCACTAAGCAAAAAACACACAGACTCTCATCAGTCAGACAGAAAAAAGCGCCGAAGCGCGTTTCGGAGATGCCACAGTGGGGAACTCCTTCATCAGGGCGCCAGTCATTAAGTTTATTATGGCCATCCAGGTCCTTCAAGACTTTCAGAGTGAATAGAAGTATTCCAATTTCCAAACTTTCTGGGCAAACAGCATCCTAGTACAGCATATCAATAACGCAGGATTCGGCAGAGTACAGCCAGAGACCTCTGGTCCCAATGGAGGAAATAATTTGCGAACAAAAGTAGGTACCATAAGCGCTGCCAAAGTTTTTCGCATACCATAGTCCCACTGCAATCCTTGCAGTGGTGCACCTTATGACCGGACTGGTCGTATTATTGAAATCGACAGAATTGTCCACGCTTGAAGCGCACTCTCAAGATAAGCGCTACATTTTGAATAAAGTTTTAAGTGAAGAGCAGCTCTTGTATAGAGCACCCTACCACTCCAGTGGCACTGTGAATTTGCTAATGTCAAATGTATTCTTTGCTAGCAAAGTTTTTAAGCAGAAGATTAACATATTGCAATCTTTGGTGAGCTAGAAAGGGTGAAAGTATTTTTGCATTTCTACAGCAAAGTCTTTAAGCGTAGGATCAGAATGTTGATGATGGTGTAGGGTGCTCTACATAGGAGCTGCTCTCCAGCTAAAGTTGGCAACTACCCAGAGTTCTGTGCTTCATTTTCTGCATAATGTATGTGTCACTCTAAGCTTGAAAGTGTGTATATATGTATTTATATATATATATATATATATATATATATATATATATATATATATATATATATATATATACATATATATATATATACATATATATACACATACATAATTGTGTGTGTGTATATATATATATATATACATATCCAAAACAGCAGTCCAGTAACACGCGCTCACAGTAATTTTGCCAAAAAAAAGATTTAGTCCAGGTTGCGCGTTTCGGAAGTAACTTCCTTCCTGGTGTGAACAAGGAAGTTCGCTTCCGAAACGCGTAACCTGGATTAAATCTTTTTTTTGGCAAAATTACTGAGAGCGCATGTTACTGGACTGCTGTTTTGGATTGCATGCTGGTTTGTTTACCGCCAGCGATTTTCGCTCCACCGGTCCATGGGGGGAGTTTCCAGAAGGGACACTCACTTTTTCAGATATATATATATATATATATATATATATATATATATATATATATATATATATATATATATATATTCACTGAAAAAACCATAGGTTATAGACCATATATAGTTAGGAATTAGCATTTAAAAAACCTTATTTTACTCACACAAAACCATTGAAATTCCATATATAGTTAGTTGCACTAACTATATATCGCGCACCCGCAATCCACTGCTGATGATGTCACATATTACATCATTCATGACATGGTCAGTGACATCACTGATGACATCACTGATGACATCTCAAATGACATCACTGATGACATCACTGATAACAACATCCAGTGATTTTTTGTTTCTGTAAAGTTTAAATATGTCTTACATATTGAAGAATGAGTGGATGTGTAAGTGTCTGGACGAAGGATTTAGTAGGTGCATGACTGACTGTATGAGTGAGTGATTAAATGTGTCTCACTGAGTGCATGGGTTAGTGACTAAACTGTCTTAATTTGTGCATCATTATGTCTGTTGTTCTGTAAACTGTTGCATGTGTTGATCAGTAGCTATATGACTAACTATATGGGTTATTGATTGATTGTCCAAGTATTTGTATGGGAGACTGAGTGTGTGTGTGGCTAGCTGGGAGGTGTGTGACTCTGTGCAGATCAATGTGTACTTGTATCAATGATTGTATAAGAAGGTAAGTATGTGTTAGTATATGTTTGAAAATGTAAGGTGCTCTATGTTTAACTGTATAGACAAGAAAATGGAAGTGTCATTGATTCTTTACAGGACTGATTAGGTGTGTGAGTAACTCCATGGATGAGTGGCAGACTGTGAGTGTCTGTATAGGTGTATGAGTGCATATGATAGTGTTGTAAAGATGAGTGATTGTATGTATGAATGATTGTATGGGTGAATGAGTGAAGGTGTGTGTAGACGTAGCAATCAGTGAGTGCGTATGTAGTAACTAGTATTGGTGTATCAATGGTTTCAAAAATTATACTCTGTATTTAACACTGGGTGAAACAGAGGTTATATTAAAATGTGAGGAGATGCATTGTATTGTCACATGAATGATATCATCAGTGATGTGGTCATTGATGTCAAATGAGATGTCATCAGTGATGTCATCAGTGATGTCATTTGAGATGTCATCAGTGATGTCATCAGTGATGTCACTGACCATGTCATGAATGATGTAATATGTGACATCATCAGCAGTGGATTGCGGGTGCGCGATATATAGTTAGTGCAACTAACTATATATGGAATTTCAATGGTTTTGTGTGAGTAAAATAAGGTTTTTTAAATTCTAATTCCTAACTATATATGGTCTATAACCTATGGTTTTTTCAGTGAATTTTCAAGGTTTTGTAAATGCTAATTCCTAACTATATATGGTCTATAACCTATGGTTTTTTCAGTGAATTTCAATGGTTTTTTAATAGCAAATATCATAAGCTGTCGAATGTCAAGTACGTGGTAAGTGAAAACATTTTCGTGTTTATGCACACTGATCTGCTTTGAATGGTGCCCCCCCCCCTCATTTCTATTAGGAGTACTCTCTCTTTGCAGATAGTGAAAGGTAGTTAACGCAGGCCTTTGCCCCCGTTGTAATACGTCGTGCCTGCTTCTCTCTCCATTTGATTGATTGTTATCCAAGCATTTACTGTTTTAGAATTGGTTCTCTTTGGTTCATTCTCTATTTACAAACAGACACAGAGTCGCAATACTCTGTTTAGTCTTTGCAGATAACGAAAAATCGTGTAAAAAAAAAGAAAAGGAATCGAGCAAAATCAGTAGGCCACTAATGGGATCTCTTTTTGACCTCGCTAAAATAGAAACATTAGGAACAACCCCTCATGACAAATACAAAACTAGTGAGATGAACTGAACTCCACACAATGATGGCTGCAAAACAGCTCGGCTCCGCCACCCACCCCGCCCAAAATAACGATAAAGAGCGGCTGCCATGATTGGTTGCGGAATGGCCACGACGGAGCTACGAAATGGTGGTGCTCTCATGCTAACCCCAGCTTCAGTCTGAAACATCCAGAAACACTGTAGACTACCAATTCGATCAGTTCCGGTAGCGCCCCAATGTAACCCGGTAGAGAAGAACTAGCCATCCCCTCTTTGACTGATGGTTCTTGTTGCCTGTCCCTTCTGTTGTGATTTAACAGAACTATTTAGCCTGCTGAAAGGGGTTGTGTTCCGACCGCTGGTTGGTGGAGACATTTTGACTATATTCTGGACCTGCGTTGTCGCGTAATGCGTCATATGACGCGCCGCGTTAGCGCATCCGGAAGTCATCCGGGGCGCGACGCGCAGCGCGTAACGTAAGCATAACAAGTCATGTGACTTGTTAATAAAACTTTTCATTGGTTCATTTTACTTTTCTTATTCTAATGATGAAAGGCTTGGTCATATGACCTAAAAATTACGCTTTTTATTACTTCCGAACATTATTTTTTCTTAAATATATATTATAATGTTCCAGGCTAATGTACTTTCCCGGAAAATTTACAACTGTCCTGCAAGTAAAATATATTCTTTTTTCGAGAAAAAGAGCGTTTCTTCGTCCCATGACGGAGCCGTTGAGCAAAAGAGGGTCGACCTGCTGTCTTAGTCGCCGATACGCCTGAATATGAGATTCTTATCGATCACTTTATGTTGCAGGAGTAGAAAACACAACAGCCCTTGACCATTTATCTTTACTGCGTTCCTGCGTATTATACCTTTTACCCTTCATGTAATTGGTCTGCTTTATTTCACTTGCCTTTTAATGATTCTAAAACAGTGACTATTATTAAAAACTTTACCAATGTATATACTACTACCATGTTTTCTTTTAAAAACCTTTATTGTGAAAATTTCATTATACAAATACGAGCCTATAACCACGTGGGCCGGCCACGGAGCAAACTGTAATCGTATATGATGAGTAGACATTTACACTGTAGAGGAACGTAACGGGCGGGCCATTAGGTTGCAAGAACTAAGGTGTCTAACAGTTGCGGAATCGGTGGACGTACATTTTATAATTAAAATACGACAGGGCCAGTTACAATAAAATTATCTAGATATACATTTGCGGGCAAGTACCATGGGTGACGTTAATTCGAACTTTCAATAGTACAGTAATCAATAACACATCAGAACTTAATATCAATAGGGATGTCGAAATATTCAATCAATTCTCGTCCCCGCCCGCCATATGCTTCAAAACTGCATACGTATCTCGTGATTTCAAGGTTCTGCAACCAGTACACAACAAGGAGTTACGAGTCCCATTTATTCCGGCGCCATTTTGGGCGAGGACGGGCAGGTCCAGGATATAGTCAAAATGTCTCTACCAACCATCGACTATGATGATGTTCATATGCTGTATTTATTAGAGTAACACTCATCTGTCCACATGAAATTAATTTGCCACAATCTAAACATGTCATTTTAATCTTTCCAAAGTTCTAAATATTTGGGACCATTTCCCTTGCCTCTGATGCTGTCAGTGCCACTTCTTTGATGAATGTACTGGCAGGTCGGGGGTTCTCCTCCAAATCTCTCTTTTATGCAGCACTATAATTAATTGGTGCCACCTCTCCATATGACGATGCATGGTATAGTTACCATAACTATATTTTTTTTCGGTTCCTCTGGAGAGTACATCGTGGCAGATGAAGCGTGTAACGTACCGGGCATTTACCTTTTTTTGCATGTACAGGAAAGGAAAAAAAAAAATCGAGCGTCCGAGTTCTAAAGTGTCCCAGGGCCATTTTAGTAGACCAGGCCCAAATCCAAAGAACAAGCCGCCATTTTGAGAGTCCTGTTGCAGCCGCCTGTCGCTGTAGCATCAAGAGCAGCCGAAACTCAGCTGAATGGCAACTGAAACGGTAAAGGGGCGCCCCACTACAGCAGACGAGCCTCCACCTAGGAAGGCCCGTTCACGCCGCCTCCCCCCCCCCTTCGGGCACCCCACGCCGTTATTCGGAGCAGTATTGTAGGATGGCCACACCAGTGCGGCAACTTGCTAGACATCACCTCGGTGGTAACCGAATCTCAGCGCCTTGTGGTGTCTTCTATTCAGAAAACATTGTTGTGCTGCCTTCGACCTATTCGCCGCAAGTGCGCACGCAACTCAGCTGCATAGCTTGCTAGACACCACCTCGGTGCCATCCGGATCTTGGAATCTCAGCGCCTTTTGGTGTCTTCTCTTCAGAAAATATTGTTGCGCTGCCTTTGGCCCCATTCGCACATCGGTCCGCTACTGACGCCATCTCACAGGCTAATGGGGCGCCTCACGCCGAGTTTCAGCATTGTAGGATGACCACACCAGTACAGCAACTTGCTAGACATCACCTCGGTGCCATCCGGATCTTCGCATCTCAACGCCTAGTGGTATCTTCCATACAGAAAATATTGTTGAGCTGCCTTTGGCCCCATTTGCACATCGGTCCACTACTGACACCATCTCACAGGCCAACAGGGCGCCCCACGCCGACTTTCAGCATTGTAGGATAGCCACACCAGTGCACCTTACTAGACACCACCTCGGTACCATCCGGATCTTGGCATCTCTGCGCCTTGTGGTGTCTTCTATTCAGAAAATATTGTTGCGCTGCCTTTGGCCCCATTCGCACATCGGTCCGCTACTGACGCCATCTCACAGGCCAACGGGGCGCCCCACGCCGACTTTCAACATTGTAGGATGGCCACACCAGTGCGGCAACTTGCTAGACACCACCTCGGTGCCATCCGGATCTTGGCATCTCAGCGCCTTGTGGTGTCTTCTAGTCAGAAAATATTGTTGCGCTGCCTTTGGCCCCATTCGCACATCGGTCCGCTACTGACGCCATCTCACAGGCTAATGGGGCGCCCCACGCCGACTTTCAGCATTGTAGGATGGCCACACCAGTACAGCAACTTGCTAGACATCACCTCGGTGCCATCCGGATCTCGGCGCCCCACTGCAGATGAAGTGCCTCTCAACTATGAAACCACCACGGTGCCATCCGGATCTTGGCGCCTTGTGCTGGTTCCGGCCTATTCACACATCGGTCCGCTACTGACGCCATCTCACAGGCTAATGGGGCGCCCCACGCCGAGTTTCAGCATTGTAGGATGACCACACCAGTACAGCAACTTGCTAGACATCACCTCGGTGCCATCCGGATCTTCGCATCTCAACGCCTAGTGGTATCTTCCATACAGAAAATATTGTTGCGCTGCCTTTGGCCCCAATCGCACATCGGTCCGCTACTGACACCATCTCACAGGCCAACAGGGCGCCCCACGCCGACTTTTACCATTGTAGGATGGCCACACCAGTGCCACAACTTGCTAGACACCACCTCGGTGCCATCCGGATCTTGGCGCGTTGTGCTGCCTTCGGCCTATTCGCACATCGGTCCGCTACTGACGCGAACTCACAGGCCAACAGGGCGCCCCACGCCGACTTTCAGCATTGTAGGATGGCCACACCAGTGCTGCAACTTGCTGGACACCACCTCGGTGCCATCCGGATCTTGGCGCGTTGTGTTGCCTTCGGCCTATTCGCACATCGGTCCGCTACTGACGCCGCCTCACGTGCCAACGTATTTTCTCCGCATTTTATACCCTATGCCGCATAACAGGTCATGTGACTTGTTTATAAAACTTTTCATTGGTTCATTTTACTTTTGGTTTCCTAATGATGGAAGGCTTGATCATATGACCTAAAAACAACACTTTTCATTGGATGAAAACTTTTTTTTTTCCCCAAACGATGAAAGCCCCACCTTGTTTCTGGATGTTTCAGACTGAAGCTGGCGTCACCATGAAAGCACCACCATCTCGTGGCTCCGTCGTAGTCATTCCGCGAGCAATCATGGCAGCCGCTCCCCACCAGAAGCCTGCAGGAGTCGGGGGCCCCCAAAACTTTTGATGAATCCTCAAGGCGGAGGGGACGCTTTCGAGAATGGGGTCCAAGACCTAGCAGACAAGCGTCCGATTTCCAAGGTGTCCCAGGGCCATTTCAGTGGACCAGGCCCAAAAAGGAAACAGCCTGCCGCCATTTTGAGAGTCCTGTGACAGCCGCCTATCGCTGCACCGCAAGAGTGGGCGCAACTCAGCTGAATTGCGGCTTTTGACACAGTGGACCAAAAGCGGACGGAATGGCAACTGAAACGGTAAAGGGGCGCCCCACTACAACAGACGAGACTCCACCAGGAGAGGCCCGTTCATGCCGCCTCCCCCGGTGCGCCCCACGCCGTTATTCGGAGCAGCATTGTAGGATACCAAAACCAGTGCGGCAACTTACTGGACATCACCTTGGTGCCATCGTTCTGCTGCCTTGGAACTATTCGCACAACAGTTTGCTACTGATGACCCACCCCCCGCGACGCCCCACGCCGGATGCCGAAATCAGTGAAATCTGGACGTTGTGCTGCGTTGGGACTATTCGCACAGCCGACCGCTACTTCGTTGTTTTTCCCTAAAAATGTTTATATGTTATTACTGTTTTTGTTTTCTTGTATATATTTATAAGTTATTAAAGTTTTATAATCTTACTACTTTGTTGGAGTGCTATATATTTTTAATGTGACACATAATTGTAAAAACTTTGATGTACAAAGAGTCATCCCTGGAATCTTCCGCTTCAGGCTCGGTCCCCTCCCCAATCACAATACAGGATGGTTTTCAGATAATAGGAACGCGTCTGCTGTGACGGATCTCATCGAGTGTGGGCCTTGATCTACTATAACTCCTTTGAAGAGGGGTGATTCTTTACAGCTGGGGCCATAAACTACATCTGCAGGGCTAGCTGATACCCTAGGACCGGCCTGGACAATCGGACACAGAGGAAAAGGAGTGTCAGAGGGTGCGGTAGTGAATAGGGCGAAAGGGAGGTGTCGGGCGGGCACAGGGTGTGATTCTCAGTGAAGAGCAGCGCAGATGGGGGGTGGTTTATTACCCATGCATAAGACAGAGAGCGGGGGTGACCACTGCCTGGGGGAGATGCTTGCGAGGGTGGGGAGCCATGCTAAGGATCGACAGCGTGCAGAGAGTGGGTCTGCTCAAGGCATCTAAAATGACTGCCGTGCACGACAAAAGTGTGGCATTTGAAAAAAGGCAAGATGGCGCAGACAATGTTTTTCAACACTTCCTGATTTCCTTCGAATCGAACGTTAACAGACGTTGGGGCATATTACCAAAGTTAAGCGATATTTATCCCTAACGATGCTTAGCAACGAATTTTTTACCGCTAAGCATCTTCAGAAATTATCGCAGATAAACCTTGCTATTATCAAGGTTTATCGCAAATACGATAAAAAACGACCGCAATGCATTAATATCGCTGAAAACTCAGCGATATTCATGCATTACCGAGCTAATGATCTTAGCCATGTTATCCACCTCCCATTGGATAACATGGCTAAAAACTGCTCAGGGCAGGTGGTAGCTTTTGGAGATATTCGCGCTTATCGCGAATATTTCCAAAAGTTGGTAATAGGAGATAGCGATGTTAGCGACTGTTTCCAGTCGCTAACATCTTGGCATGCCCACTTTGCATGTCATTAGTGATAAATATCACTCACATGCAAAGTGGGGCCCAAGATGGTCGCTATCTCCTACTAGCCGTCGCTAACTGGTGTTAGCAACAGCTAGGTAATACAGAGATAATTTTATCTCCGCGAAGCGGAGCGCTGTTACAGATATATATCTTGTTTTTGAACGTTAATTTCTCAAAATCCACTGAAGCACATATATTGAGACCTAGCAAAGGCACATCGAGCTACCAGTCCCTACAATTTTGCCAAGTTTCGTGCAAATCCATTCAGCCGTTCGATTATTATTATTATTTTTTTTTTTGCCCCGCGGGGCCCTTTTAAAACCTCCACATCAAACCTAAGAGGTCAAGGAGGATCTACTATGCCCCCTTATGGTCATTTGCCCCTTCGCTTTGGCCTCCTCTTGTCTCTCGATCCTACCGAGAGACAAGATGGCGGCCGCTACGGACTGTTTGCAATGTTTACAGACGCCGGAGAACCAATCAGCTTCGCAAACCTCCGTTACGCGAAGCGGAGCGCTGTTACAGATATATATCTTTTTTTGAACGTTAATTTCTCAAAATCCACTGGAGCACATATATTGAGACCTAGCAAAGGCACATCGGGATACCAGTCCCTAATATTTTACCAAGTTTCGTGCAAATCCATTCAGCCGTTCGATTATTATTATTATATTTTTTTTTTGCCCCGCGGGGCCCTTTTAAAACCTCCACATCAAACCTAGGGGGTCAGCGAGGATCTACTATGCCCCCTTATGGTCATTTGCCCCTTCGCTTTGGCCTCCTCTTGTCTCTCGATCCTACCGAGAGACAAGATGGCGGCCGCTACGGACTGTTTGGAATGTTCACAGACGCCGGAGAACCAATCAGCTTCGCTTCACAAAGCTCCGTACCGCGTAAAGTCCGCGAACCGGAGCGCTGCCCGTCCGCTGTTACAGATATATATCTTTTTTTGAACGTTAATTTCTCAAAATCCACTGAAGCACATATATTGAGACCTAGCAAAGGCACATCGGGCTACCAGTCCCTACAATTTTGCCAAGTTTCGTGCAAATCCATTCAGCCGTTCGGGCTAAAAGTGAGGCCAACCGCCCTATGGAAAACTCAATGTTAAAAACACGTTTTGGGACCCCCCTTTCTTCTCGGCCCCCCCTTGACGAACCCCCCCCAAATTTTCAAGGGCTGCTCAGAAACAAAATGTGCCATTTTCCTGAAAATTTCAGCCAATTCCGTCCACAAACGCCAAAGTTATTAGACATAGAATTTTCAAAAATCCCATAGAGAAAAAATCCTAACTATATATACCTACTGGCGACCGCCAGTAGGTAATATATGTATATATATACACTCTCACAGACTCACAAGCACACATAGATAGAGATAACAAATTGTTTCATTAGAGATTGATTTTATTTTTTTTATTAATGTGATTCGACCTTAGGTAAAAAAATAAGAAACTTTTTACTTATTTTGAGCGATTGTAAATTGAAAAACATATTTACAAATATAATTTTTGACCAAGTTTGTTAGCAGTAAATACAACATCTCTGTAAATCTACCTTTATTTTCAACTTATTGTTAAAAAATTATAAGTGAAAGTTAAATTAAGTAATATTTTTATAATATTTTAAAATCTTTTGGAGGAGGTAATATGCTGTTCATTTTTATATTTCTAGATCTTGGTAATATTCATTATTTTATATGAAGTTACCTCTATATTTTCCTTAAATTCATTTTATTATATATTTTTTTAAATACTGTTTGGTGCTCTCATTACCTCCCCAACATAAACAACATACAGACAGAGGGTACCATAACGTTGATGATATGTATGTAGGCATGTATGTATCTCCGTATCTATGAATACTATGATGTGCTGTTACTACAATCTAATATAACATGATTCCCACGATATGTATAACCTACAGTAAGCAATTGTTGTTTGTAATCTTCAAATGTCAACAAGGCATCTATATAATCAATTCAAATCCTATAGAGTCTTTTCTCTCTCACTAACTGTACCCCTATTCAAGAACACTGCTGCGTCCTATCTGTATATTTATTTATTTTACCACTGTATTTCTATGCTCATGTACTGGTTACCCTATGCTTCAAAATTCAATACAAAAAATCAAAATAAATTAAAAAAAATACAGTTTAATAATTTTCCTTACATTTTCTTATAAAGCGGAGCTCCACAAACAGCCAGAAAGCTACTAATAGTAACTTTAGCAATGTAAAATGATTTGTAAGTGCCTCAACCCATTTTATTTGTGGGCAGGGAGGCTCTTAACCCCTTCGCCGGGGCACGAGGGGGGCTAGGGGGTGGGCGTGGTGCTGCTCATGACGGCTCCCGGCTGTCATAAATCATGGTGGGTGTGTGCTCATTTAGGCCGGGAGCCATCGGAACTCCGCCCACTGATTAATTCTCCAGCGCAGGCGGGGAATTAACAGCGCGTGGGAGGAGTGGCAACGTTCAGACTGCTCCCGGCCGTCATGAGCACACGCCTAAAAGAATTTAAGTCTACACCAGCTCTCCACTAACTCTCCTCTCTAAAATGGTGAACTGCATAAAAGAGGAGACTTACACCTAGGAGTCGGAGTAGGCCTACAAAGGAAAATAGCTACACATGGAACTTTACCTTTGAGAATAGGCCCGCAAGTGTACATATTCACCTTTCTACTACACTTAGGGGCCGATTATGATCGCGGTTTTCCCGCATCCTCCGGGCCGGCAGAAACCACCGCTGGCCCGGAGGATGCGGGAAAACCGCTGCGAAGCCTCCAAAGACCCACCGCCAAATTAGGATGGCTGATGGGTCTTGAATTCCGTCCGCAGCTTTTCCGCCGCAGTCGCCTTCCGACCGCTGCGGAAAAGCACTAACATGGCTGGCGGTGTCTATAAGACACCGCCAGCCATATTAGGATGGAGGGAATCACATGCTTTTACGCGGCGGCTTTTCTGCCGTGGAAAAGCATATGGACATTCACTTCGGGGGCCTGTTGCGGGCCCCGTGGGTGAAGGGGGCGTGGGGGGTGCACATGGGGGGTACCTATGGTACCCCCCTGCCTTTACGCGCACGAAGCGGCAGGCACCGCGCGGTGCCTGCCGCTTTGTGCATGCAAATGCACTGCTTTCATTTTTTACATTGCGGCGGGTGCTGCTTCAAGCAGCACCCGACGCAATGTAAAAAATACAGGATATGACCGCCAGGGAGGCGGTTACATCCTAATTGCCATGGAGGGACCGCCGCTGCCCATGCGGACGGTCCCTCTTACTCAGGGGTGGCGGACGGACGCAAGTCCGCCCGCCATCATAATAGGGCCCTTACTTTGGTGGCCCCTGACCTACTTTCAAATACTCACTTGGAGCATGATTAACTCAGGAGTACTCCTAAATACTTGAATTTCGACAAGCAGATCCGGTCATTTAAAACGTTTAAAAATATTGAACATCTGTCCATGTTGCTAGAGTAAACCTACAATGACCAGGTTTCTGTTTTTTGAAATATTATTTGAAGTGGTCCTCTACATTGCTTGCAACACAGCCATACATGGTGATGTAAAGTGTACATTTTGTGTCACACACTTTCCCTTTAAATTCGAATCATGCAAGGAGTCAATTCACGGAGTTCTTTTGATACAAATTATTATGACGTTGCCTTTCAGCAGCGACCGAAGGAATGTCTCCTTCTATTGTGCCTCTCTTCTGCTGCTCGCCCAGACTGCTTTCCGCCACTTAAAATAATTGCTCGTTTACGGGCACATCTACAAACACACCAAGTGCGATGTGTACCGCCGTCCCAGAGGAAAAGTTTATCACATAAATAGCACGGAGCCTAAAACATATTTCAGCATGTTGACAGCTCTGCGCCTCAGGTTAACCACTTTGTCATCTCGAAGAAAGGTGTCCTTGATACAGTTAGCATCAGGGGCGCTCCTGTTTGTAGATATGACAGGCCATCTCACTTGGTGTTCTGCCTGCTTAGCTGTGCTATATTTTCTGAAAGGTGATCCAGTCCATTGTAAAATATGTGTGTATGTAAATCCTCCACAAACAATAGAAACATTTGTGCTTATTGTTTGCAGCCAGGCCTCGCGCGTGCTTAAACGTCGAACCAGCATTAATTTTGCCTTTGATGAAGTCTCCGAGATATTTCATTAAAAATTAAATAATGACCCAGGAGGTTGACGTAAAATAGATTTTCCATTTTTCTCCCCAATGCTCTTCAACATGATTTATGAAGTGCACGTGCGTGAATAAACTGAGATGCCGTGCCCCAGAGACAATAAACTCGCCATCATTCTGTTGTTAGCGGCTCACGCTATGAAGTGGACGGTGCCGGATTTGCATTGTGCGCGCAGCTCGTTTTTAACCCCCTAACTGCGGCTCAGACAACGGGGGTGTTCTGCTTGAACCGCCCTCAATTTATCATCCGTGTCACGCGCTTTACGGTATAAGTAATGAGGATTTATCTATTTCACACCGTCGCAGTGATTTTAAATTGTAAACGCTGGATGGTATTGATTAAGAAATTACACACAGAGCTGAATTGTGTACTTCCGATGATTGTTTTACACTTAACCGAGGGAGCCCTTTGCATGCTTCCGGGAGGCAGCCTTTCGAATACCAAGCAGTGGCTGAAATGAACTCTGAATTCTCGTTTTTGTTCAGCATTGTCGTTTGTTTCAATTGACTGTGCATATATGTATATAAACCTATTTGTATTTGGCTGCCCTTTATCTGTCAACAACACATTATTTTTTATTCTCCACGAATCCATTGCTAGAGCGGGATGCCGGACTTGGCTTTCATTAAGTTCACTAATGCTGTTTTATGGTGTTTTATGCTTAGGGTAGAGGCAGCGTTGCTGGAAAAATACTGTGCTGATTCAAGGGAACCTTTCCGACGTCACAGCAAATAGCAGGCAGTGCAACCCAAACCCGGACCTAGTTATCGGGCCGGTCTGGCCGTACCATGCATCGGGCGTTTCCCCGGGAGGCTGGAAGGGTGCCGCAGTGAGGGGTTGTTTTGTAGCTGTGCTCCAATAACAGCCCCCAGTAACAAAAGCAGCAAGCAAGTGTTTCCAGCCCCCGGTGCCAGGCAGGTGCTGGTCCGAGAGAATTGCCAGGGTGGTTTTGGGTTCCCAGCCTGGCCCTTTGAGTTACCAATGTTTTTTATTTATTTATGGGGTGACTCTGATAAAAAGTGCATAATGTCGACACCCAGCAACTGCTTGAAATCTTGGCAGTATAACAAGAGGACTATCAGGAGGGTTGATTTCCTAACATTTTGTGTTGGGTTTGAATCACAAAAATCTGTGCAAAATGTTTATTTTGTACTAACTTTCTAGCTTCAAACTTATTTGCTGAAACGTCACAAATCAGTTATTTGCACTACTTTGAGTCAAGTGGCTGTTCCATGGGTGGTACATCGGGGTTCCCATTTAACCACCCATGCTTTTTGACAGAAAGCCCTATCTACTAACAATAGTAGAATAATGACTCCCTTAGGGAGATATTAAAAAGGAAATTGGTTTTATTTCTCCAAATGTTTCTGATTTTGCATGTGTGCTGCACTGTACAGCAAACACCCAGCGTGGTGAAGTGTGCTGAAGCATCAATGGCCTTCCTCTACCTTGAAGGGACGCTCTTAGTTTCCTGCACAAGGTCCAGGCTGCAAAGTCATACTTCTTGTCTGTAGTGGATAACCTGAATTACAGATGCCTGGGGATCTTCTGTTTCTTGCTCAAGTACTATATGGCCGGGATGCCCGCCACCCCCTCCCAACACATATCCCCAAGGATGGGAAGTCGGACAATTGTTGAACTTTTGGAAGACGGGAGGGAGTCACCCTCCCGGCCGTATTTATTAAAAATATGAAACAAAATTTAAAACATTAAATAAAAGTTTCATCATTATGCATTATGTACAATTTGTCATTTATTACATTTCGATGCAGTCATGTACTTTTGGCTAACATCCTGAAAATGCATACACTCTAATTCAAATTGTACATCCTAGCATTAAGGGCCAACGGCAAGGTCTTAACCGGTGTCAGATCCCTACTACCAACTCCCGCCCTCACTGTGTGAGCGGCGCATGCGCAGAGGGCTCTACCCTCATTGCCAACTGTAACTTCCCTTGTCGTGGTGGGGGCCCCCTTTCTACTCGACGCCATCTTAAGGGTCGTCCGAGTTCCCGTATGAGGTCTCTGTAGGAAGGACAGCGTGGACTCTCCCCCCCAACCCCACACTCTCTATCCCCCGTCGCGGATATCCGGCCCCCGGGAAATTAGTAAGGAGGGGCATATAACCGCCTCCCCCCCTGGGAGGGGCCCATGGCCATCTCCCCCTAGGCGCCCCATCCTTAGTGGGTGCCGCCTCCCCGTGGAAGGGGCCAATGGCCGTCTTCCCCCGGGCGCTTCCATCCATTGTGGGTGGCGCCCCACTCTAGGGACCTTTAAATTACTGCTCACCAATCATGACCTTACCGCCCGACAAATAAATACGACAGTTGTTTACCTATTAAAAAAGAAAAAATTTCACATCATCTCACTATTATTACTGATCTTTCCTGCAAGAAGAAGTTTCTCCAATGCGAACCGTATTTACATTCTCAAAATTCCTTTATTCACTCCTTCAAGGAAAAAGGCCTATACTTTCATCACTCAGAAAAACTTTATTTTTCTCCAAACATTTGCTATCAGGGGCTGGTGGGTGGGTCAAAATTGCTGCTTGTTCCGTCGAGGGCTCACGAGCAACGAGTGGGTGCAGCCTTCCGATCCGAGGAACAAGAGGACGATCTTCTGGATTCCCGCTCCTTTATCCTTCTGCGGGAGGGCGTGTACCCGTCCCCGATACGCCTACTGGGCGTGGTCTTCCATCGAGGTGTCTAGGACAACCCCTCTCGGGCGGGGGAAGGCGCGCCCCGGCTACGCCGCTTTGGGCATAGCAGCCGGGCTACGCCCACCCCGCCCAAAATGGCTTCCCGGGAGGTTCGGGCACCCATCCATACGTTCGGGGGGACCGAGCGGTCGCCCCTTTCCATATGGCTGGGATGCCCGCCACCCCCTCCCAACACATATCCCCAAGGATGGGAAGTCGGACAATTGTTGAACTTTTGGAAGACGGGAGGGAATCACCCTCCCGGCCAAATTTATTAAAAATATGAAACAAAATTTAAAACATTAAATAAAAGTTTCATCATTATGCATTATATACAATTTGTCATTTATTACATTTCGATGCAGTCATGTACTTTTGGCTAACATCCTGAAAATGCATACACTCTAATTCAAATTGTACATCCTAGCATTAAGGGCCAACGGCAAGGTCTTAACCGGTGTCAGATCCCTACTACCAACTCCCGCCCTCACTGTGTGAGCGGCGCATGCGCAGAGGGCTCTACCCTCATTGCCAACTGTAACTTCCCTTGTCGTGGTGGGGGCCCCCTTTCTACTCGACGCCATCTTAAGGGTCGTCCGAGTTCCCGTATGAGGTCTCTGTAGGAAGGACAGCGTGGACTCTCCCCCCCAACCCCACACTCTCTATCCGCCGTCGCGGATATCCGGCCCCCGGGAAATTAGTAAGGAGGGGCATATAACCGCCTCCCCCCCTGGGAGGGGCCCATGGCCATCTCCCCCTAGGCGCCCCATCCTTAGTGGGTGCCGCCTCCCCGTGGAAGGGGCCACAATGGCCGTCTTCCCCCGGGCGCTCCCATCCATTGTGGGTGGCGCCCCACTCTAGGGACCTTTAAATTACTGCTCACCGATCATGACCTTACCGCCACAGACCGGATCGTTGACCGACGATCCGGTCCCCCCCCAACTCCTCCTATAGGTCATGCTTCCTCAAACCTCTTAGCCATGCAACAAAGTCTCCTATGAGTAAATCATTCCCCTCCCTGGATAGGTGAACCCCATCGTTCAGATACATTTGGTCACCCCGGATACACCCATGAGGAATGACATGCAACTGTGCAGAACGGAACAGTCTACCAATCTTATTATTGACCCGTTTAACTGAATGGTTCAGAGCTGACACCGAAAGGCCCCCCTGCCACCTCCTTCTAGGAATCATGTGGGACCAGGCAATCGTGCACCCCGGGACTCTTTTAGCCAACCAGCTAACAGCCGACAAGATTCGTTCAAGTAACACTCGTCTCCCCAGTGTCACCAAATCGTTGCCTCCCAGGTGTACTATGACTATAGATGGCGGTGACCTATGCCGCCCTAAAAGTCCCTCGAAAAATGACTCAAATTTGTCAAAAACGAGCCCACCTTTCCCATGGAAAGCCACTCTGAACCCGTATTCCCCAGGTGCGTGAATCGCGTCACCTTCTTTGAATACGTCACCGGCACGCCTCACGTATGAGTGGCCCACGACCCATACCATCCTCACTCCAGTCGGTGATCTCTGACCGCTGGTCTCTTGATGCAGGGTCGACCTCCAATTCCGCCCTGCATGGCAGGCTCGCGAAACTGCAAAGTAAACAAAAGACAGAAAACGTGAGTGCATGTCAATTGATCACTTACAACATGTGCAAGCGCACATACCTCTTGAAGCAATTCGAGGACCAAAGGCCCAATTGTTTCACTTCCTCGGCACTCTGATCCCTGGCTGTAGCCTCAGTAGCAGCCCCTATCCTGAAAGAGTGGGTCCCAAAATCACACGGGTCCATGCCCGCGTCAGCGATTGCCAGTGCCAGCACCCTCTGAAATTGAAATCTCGTCAGTGGGGTGCCATCCTTGTGTCGGAGCAAGCTCCCCCCCCCCAAGCGGCCGCTCTTAGCGCCAAATAGTCTTCCACACACTTCAAAGCTCAGACGGGGGACCCACGCTTGCGCTGTACGACCACACTATCTCCCGTAGCCCCCTGGTCAGTCTTGGACATGGCTATCATGATTACCATCGAATCACCCCTTATCTGGATGTGATCCCTGCACAAACCTCCCTCCATATCTCTCTTGTTCCTTGCGACAAGCTCGCTCACCCTCATGGCCCCATGGACACTCTTTTTGAGTAGCCGTGCGCTCTACAAAAAACTATTTAACATAACATAACATAACATGCCAATGTGAACGCTGCCCGGAACAGAACTGCTTCGTAATGGGAGGAACACGTCTCATCCAGCTTTGCTAAAAGCAGAGACAGTCTGTCTAAGCCAATCGGGTGCCTCGTATCTCTCTTGCGACCCTCAAGGCGCTGCCAGCCGCGAAGGGCTTTCTTCACCAAAAAAGAACCTGTAGGGTCTTCTATGCCGTGTACCTGGGCCATGAAGGAAATGGCCACCCTATGCCTACCGGCCGTTGCTGCTGATCGGCCCTCTCTGTGTAGTGCAACCAGGTACTCCAGGAAGTATTCCTCCTGACCCCAATTCTGACTCCCTGCAGGACCCAAATATGTGCAATAGGAACGAAACGCTCCTTCGTATGCTTTCCTCGTCCTGGGGGCTAGACTCGCTGCCACAAGGTCCTGTAATCCGAGGCACCGATTAGCCATAATGCTTCTGGGAATGGTGCTGCCTCTAGGTCTGCTGTGGGCAGATAACCCCTGAATGCCTGTATATGTGAACGAGAGAGTGCATCAGCCGCATGATTCAGTACACCTGGCACATGTTTCGCCCTGAACAGTACATTCAATCTCATGCAAAGCAGCACAATCTCTTTCAACAATCTCAAGATCATTTTGCAGCGTGCTGCCTGTTGGTTAATGCAATCAACGACAGTCATATTGTCGGACCAAAACACCACTGAGCGGCCCCTGAAGTCGTCAGCCCATGTCATCAGAGCAACCCAGATGGGGAATAACTCCAGGAACCCAATGTTACCTGTGAGACCGTTGAAGTGCCACCATGTTGGCCATGTTTGTGCCGACCATCGATCACCAAAAATGGCGCCAAAACCCACGCTCCCTGCCGAGTCGGTCCATAGACCTAATTCCTCCGAAGACTCTGGCGGGGAGCTCCAGACGACTCGACCGTTGAAGTCCGCCAGAAATGCCAACCAAATACGCATATCCTGGCGAACCTCCCCAGACAGTCTCGTACGGTGGTGAGCCTCTTTGAGACCACCCATAGCCTGCGCGATAGAGCGCGAAAACGGGCGGGCCATAGGAATCACCCTCAAGGCAAAATTAAGCTGACCCACTGTTTGTTGTAACTGGTGCAGGGTCACCTTCTCCCCACCCAGGCATTGCATCAAAGAAGCCTGGAATTTGAGCACTTTGTCCACTGGCAGTCGGAAACACCCCTCCACCGAATCGAGCTCAATTCCCAGAAACTCCAGTGAAGTAGATGGTCCGACCGTCTTACCTGGTGCCAATGGGACACCGAATTCATTCATGAGAATGCAGAAATCATACAGCGCCTGTGCGCAATTCGTATTCCCGGCTGCCCCCAAAAACAGAAAGTCATCCAGATAATGCATAACATGTCTATGCCCTGTAGCTTCGATAAATGCCCATTCCAAAAAACAGCTAAACATCTCAAAATATGCACATGAAATGGAGCAACCCATGGGCATGCATTTATCCATGTAATAACTTCCCTGAAATGCAAAACCTAGCAGGCGCTGATCCTGCGGGTGCACCGGAAGCAACCGAAACGCTGATTCGATATCACATTTCGCCATCAGCGCCCCAGGGCCTAGGTGGTTCAATATGGCCACAGCATCGTCGAACGATGCGTATCGTACCGAACAAACTTCTGGGTCAATGGCATCATTCACCGAGGAACCCCTAGGAGCAGAAAGGTTATGTATGAGTCTAAACTCCCCCGGATCTTTTTTCGGGACAACCCCTAACGGGGAACAGATGAAATCGGCCACCGGCGGGCAGAAAAAGGGGCCAGCCACTCGTCCTAAACTGACCTCTTTTGCTATTCTCTTTTCTGCCACGCCTGGGTTGTGCCGTACCGATAACTGGTTTCTACAAAAGGAGTTCCCCCGAACTTCCCCCGCCGGGATGTGGAAGCCATGTAAGAATCCCTTCCTCAGCACCCCAGCGGATACATGATCTGGGTATTTGTTTAACCACGGAATCATAACCATGAGATCAACGGGTGTAGGCAATCGGTTACAAAGGTCCACCTCACTCCTGCTTAGGTCCTCCTTTTCCTCCCGTCCCGCCGTTCTTTGATCTACATGCACTTTCCGGGTGTGAGGAATTCCCACAGCCGGCACACACATGCTTAAACTTGCATGTCCCCTGTGGTCTGTTACAATTGCCTCGATTGAAGCCCCAACAGACCCCTCCTTTGCCGCCATTCCCGCCAACTCTAGGCTGATAGCCCCCACCTGTGCCTGCTCAAAAGGGCACCCCGGGCTTTTGGCGGACTACTCCGGACCCGCTCCCGCCTGGCGAGGACGTACCTGTCGCCCCCGGCAGGAGTTGCTTGTGCCATGACACCGAGTCCAAACAATCCCAAGACAAAGAAGCATCATATTCTTTTGCTTTACGAAACTTCATGTCATAGCCTTTCCATTCTTCCCCCTCATACATTGAATAAAAATCCATAATGCGATTCTGATAGCAAACCAACTCAGTCATAACCTCAGGTTTACGTTCCCCCATAACTGCGGTAAATATAGAGAAGGCCTTAACCCAGTTCGTCACTGTCTCTTTCACCCTGAACTCGGCCATCTTGGCGCGCCAGACACTAGGGTGCCACAAATCTTTCTGCGTTTTAGCATACTCCATCTCACGATGGTCCGTTAACAATGAAAACATGTTGACATATTTGTCTCCCCATATT
This sequence comes from Lissotriton helveticus, assembly GCF_964261635.1. Lineage (NCBI taxonomy): Eukaryota > Metazoa > Chordata > Amphibia > Caudata > Salamandridae > Lissotriton > Lissotriton helveticus. Next base: position 2,081,469,101 of record NC_136063.1, read on the forward strand.
AACTCTTTCGTGGCCAAGGGAATGTGCTGTGCAACTTTTTCCCGCCTTGAGGGTATCGAGCCCTCCCCCACCATCGGCAATGCGAGCTTACCCGGATCGGCTGTTGTTGCTGCCGTCTTTTCTTGACCAGCTGCTGGTACTTCGGGCGCCACCTGTGGAGGAACAAGAGGAACACTCGCCTTCGCGACATCTCTCGATTGCCGCAACTGCTTTATTAACACTCTGGCTTCTTCGGCGGGATCTCCCAGGGTCGCTGTGCCCCCCACCTTTGTTCTGAGCCATGCCGTCAACTGTGCGGCCAATTCTGGGGGTATTTCCTCGTCCTCGACGGAGGTGATCACCACCGGGATAGGCTGGCCTACATCTGGGTTCTGAACCGGGTTATCGACCGGTACGAGGGGGGCGATGAGAGGTACCTCTGGAACTGGGACCCCCCCCGAAACCGCCCTTTCCTTGACCCGCTTCCCTCTTCCCCCGGGGACTATTCCCGGCAAAGCCGGGCCTATCACCTTTTTTGGCTGACCTAGGTCGTTCAATGCGGCCAATTGCTTCTTTACCTCCGCTAAACCTCTCCCGAGCGACTGGACTTGTCCGAGCTTTCGGTCCATACAAGCCATCCGATTCGACAACAGGCGTAACATCCTCTCTGTCTCCGAACCCTTTCCTGCTTGCTTGCAAGGCATGGTTTCGAGTCTTCCGCCCTTGGTCGATCCACGAGGTCCTGAAATCTGTGGGCCCTCGAAACTGAAAGAGAAAAAAACAAGATTACCACGTTCAAAATTGCTGCTTGTTCCGTCGAGGGCTCACGAGCAACGAGTGGGTGCAGCCTTCCGATCCGAGGAACAAGAGGATGATCTTCTGGATTCCCGCTCCTTTATCCTTCTGCGGGAGGGCGTGTACCCGTCCCCGATACACCTACTGGGCGTGGTCTTCCATCGAGGTGTCTAGGACAACCCCTCTCGGGCGGGGGAAGGCGCGCCCCGGCTACGCCGCTTTGGGCATACCAGCCGGGCTACGCCCACCCCGCCCAAAATGGCTTCCTGGGAGGTTCGGGCACCCATCCATACGTTCGGGGGGACCGAGCGGTCACCCCTTTCCAAAAGTGTCTTAGATGCACCAGAACCATGGTGACCGGGAATAGGGATGCACTTACTAAAATTTAGAATAAGGGTTGACTTCATATACTTTGCTTAGTTCCTTGGGCGAAACACAAATGAACCTATCCGTTAAATTGTACAGAATAACACCATTTAGATCTAAGCCAGGTGCCATATGGAGCTCCCCCATGCACAATTCACTGATCAATCATCCTTACTGTAGTAAATCTACCTTTTCTGCATGTGTAGTAGCAAACCTTAGCCAGGCCTACTAGTGCAAGGGATTCGCCCTTCTCTGCTTAGAGTCCTTAGACCAATAATAAGAAGTTGGCACAGAAGCTGGAACAGAAAAGACAGAGTTTATTAAACCTCATGAGGTGGAACTACATTCACACAACACCCTTCGGTAGTGTATGAGGTAGCACCCTGACTAGAAGGAGCTTGATCCTTTTATACCCACACAGGGGCTGAAATGAACACGGTACAAGGTAAAGAGTGTTGGTTTCAAATACATATAAGGTCGTACAAAGAGTGTGCTGGCAACAAGTGGGAAGGGCTGACAGTCAGCTAAATCTGGTGGGCACATCTTGACAGTTACAAGTTGGAGACAGCTGCATGTTTTTCCACCAGGAATATGTTTGATACAAAAATTGAACTCAAACATCATGGAAAGTAATCTTACTAGCCTTGGACTCACATTATCATTATCTTTTTTTGACAACAAAAAAACTAAAGGCTTGTGGTCCGTCATCAACACAAATTTTCTGCCCCACAGAAAAGTCTCAAAATGTTTAGTGGCCCACAGACAAGCTAAAGCTTCTCTTTCTATGGTGCTGTAATGTTGTTCTGTAGGAGAGAGCGATCTAGAAGCAAATCCAACAGTATGCTCAACACCATCAATCAACTGAGTAAGTACAGCACGGAGACCAACACCGCTAGCATCCACAGTAAAAATTGATTGAATGTCATCTCTAAAGGAATGTAATGCAGGAGCATTCACTGTAAGTTTTTTTAAATCATTGAAAGCTTTGTTTGCAGACTCTTCCAAATTAAATTGTTCACCTTTTCTGAGTAATTTTCTTAACGGTTCAGTTTGGAAAGCAAAATTATCAATAAATCTTGAATAATACTCGCAAATTCCAAGAAAAGACATTAATTGGTCCTTTTTCACAGGACTAGGACTATTGACAATGGCTTTAATAAGATCTTGCTTAGGTGAAATGCCAGTTTCTGAAATATGATGACCAAGATGATCAATACTGTTCCTTATGAATTTGCATTTCTCCTTTCTAACCATAAAACCATTTGATTCAAGAATGTCAATAACTTCAGACAATTTTTTTAAGTGATCATCAGAATTTTTTGAGTAAATTAAGATATTATCTTGATATGCAAGAACATTACTACAGTCACCAAATAATTAGAACATTAACTTCTGAAATACAGAAGCGGCAGACGCCAGTCCGAAAGGCATCCTTAAAAATCTGTAGGGACCAAGCGGAGTATTAAAAGAAGTTAAAGGGTGAGAATCTTCAGTGAGTTCCACCTGATGATAAGCGGACTTTAAATTAAGACAAGAAAATATTTTTGCATCTCCTAATTGAGCCAACATGTCTTGGATTTTGGGTAAGGGAAAACAGTCAATTAAAATACTTTTAGTTAAAGATCTTAAATCAATACATAATCTAATGTCTTTAGAACCCTTTTTTTTTCGCGACAACAATGGAAGCAACCCATTCAGAAGAGTTGATACGTTCAATTATTTTGTCTAAACAAAGTTGCTCCAGATGATGTTTAAGGTGATCCCTGATAGAAAGTGGTACATTCCTCACTTTTTGAATGACAGGAACTGCATCCTTTTTTAAAATAATTCGGTGTTCAAAATTATGTGCCGATCCTAATCTATCATTAAATAGTGCATTATGTTTGAGAAGAAGTTGATGTAAGGAAATATTAGTAGGTGGAATGTCAACTAGCAAAATAGGACACAAGGTACCAGGTCTTAAGACCATTCCAAACTTTCCTTGGTCTTTCCAGCCTAAAATATTGTACCCTTTCTTGGCTTCATATATTTTAGTGGAAATACATCTGTCTTGGAATTTAATGTTGTCCTGAAAGAATCCTAACATATCAATGTTATGACCTCCAAAAGAGATAGTGTGAATATCAGGAGAAGAAAGTTGAACTGAACTCCAATGTTTACCAAATAATACATCAGTTACAAACATTACTGGAGATCCAGAGTCAACAGTTACTTGAATATCCACATTACCAATGGTGATAGCACACAAAGGACCCCCATCATCCAGATTCGAATCAATAGAAAGCACAACTTTCTTTGAATTTTTAACTGTACAAATGCTGCTTTCAGCAAAACCTTCCACATTTTCTATTGCGCTGACTTTTACAGGATTTCCATTACACATTCTGGTGAAATGCCCAAGCCTTTTGCAATTTAAACAAAGTTTACCAAGAGCAGGACAATTTTTTGCATTGGCTAAATGTGAAGGAGAACCACACCTAAAGCATGCAGTTTGTCTCTTAGGTTCTTTAAAATTATTTTCTTTATTTTTGTTATACTTAATTTTAGGTTTGGTACTCGAAGCATTAATTGTCCCACTAACTGTATCACTTTTGTTCTTATTTAACTCTTTTTGTGAAATGACTGACCTTTCAATACCCCTAGGTAACTCAAGTGTTTCTTTTAATGAAGGGTCTCTATAACAAAGAAGCCTTTCTTGAACTTTTTTGTTATAACAGTTTACAATTAATTGATCTCTAAGGTAAGAATCAATATTACCATCAAATTCACAAGTGGCAATTATTACCCTTAATTCAGTTAAGAAAGTGTCAATGGATTCAAATTCAAATTGACGTCTGGTGTAAAATTTGTATCTTTCGACAACAACACTAGTTTCTTCTGTAAAATATTTGGCAAGTCTAGATACAGCTTCTTTAAAAACGTCCCACTCAGTTTCATTGGTTTGAACAGCTGTTGGTAAATGGTCAAAAATGCGTTGACCTTCCGCTCCCAAACTGTTGTAAAGAAGTTCTAACTTTTTACCAGGATCAAACTTCGAACCATCTAATGCTATAATGTAGCTACCAAAACCTTTGAACCATTGTTTCCATTTAGTTTTTGGAATTCCTGGTTCTGCTAAAAAATGTGGAGGAGTAGCAATATTTTGCATCATGTTAAAGTAATAAGTATACAAATTGAAATAGTGTAAAACTCAACAACGTCAAAATATGCTGAAAACACCAATAATATTAGAACATGTAAGCAAATAATAACAAGAATCCTCCTAAATTAAATAAGTAAAATCAAGGCATCCAGATGTGCAATATGAACAAGATCATCGAAATAAAGATGATAAAAGTTCCAAAATGTTCAATAACACCTGTAAGGTAAAAGTTAAATGTATACAAAATTGAATAAAAATGAACACATCAATGAAAAAAACATAAATCAGTAGGTGGAAAGGAATCCTCATGAAGTGAAAAATTCAGTAAGTCAAGTGCGCGAAGAAAAGGAAAATGTGCGCATCATCGATACAAATCCTCATGAAATGAACAACTTTAAAGTCAGTAGATCAAATGTGTAACGAAAAGAAAAGATGTGCGCATCATCGATATATAGCACAAGACAGCCCAATGAATTTCACATAAAAACGGGCTTTAGTACATGTCGTGAAACTGTTGCCTGACTTAAAAATGGCGTTACGTTGTGCAGGATTGCGTGAGACATAGATAAGGTAAGCGTGACTGCTGACGTGATCAGAGGCTGTGAAGGAGAAGAGAATGGCAGTGGAAGTCTTGAGAGCAGAAGTTCTATGCTACGTATGACAGTGAGGAGATGTGCGCTCGCGAATAACTGCGCATGCAGGTAGAGTAGTGGGCTCGCGGGAGGAATGACAGTTGAAAGTACAGATGTAGTGAAATAAATCAAAAATTCATACGACCTGAAAGTCAAATCTAGCTCCGCTTCAGCCTTTCCTTTAAATAGAAAATCTCCAATTCCGTGGTTAAGCAACATCCAAAAGAATCCAATAAAAACTCCCAAGACTCCAATGAAAACTCCCAAAAAGTCAGAAAGATGCCTCAAGATGAAGGAAAAATATCCCAAACATTGCCAAATGTTAGATTAGGGTCTGAATAAACAGCGAAGACTGGAAAGTTGATAGAAGTCTTCTTTTATTGAATTTCCTTCATAGCATCATATCAAGACAACAGCCAGGATCAGAAGAAATAGCGCAACTGTCAAGCATAGAATCCCCATACCAGAATCCCCCCAAACATTCTAAATACAACAGAGACATAGGGAAACAAGATAGAGCAACCACATTCTAAATAACACAACCATAGAAAATAACAATGTGCAAAGTGAAGGAGACTAGCCATATTTTGTCTCTAGGCAGATTTCAAGAGCAGTTGACAGGAAGGTAGGACAGAGCACATGGTAAACAAAATGGCAGACAAAAATACAAAATGGATTCCGTAAAACGGCCAAGATAGTCTCTAAATACCGGATGTCTTCTGCTAATGTTTAACCTAATTATTGCTAAATTACCACAGAAGACCCTTTCAGCATTTGCTGAAGACATTCGTCTGTCTAGGGTATTCTAGATCTGCATCCTGTATATTGATGTGCATCATCTCAGTAATTTCATAATTTTACATTTGCTGTTCTTTTGTAACACTTCTTTTGGCAGGCGTACAAGCAGTAATTCACATGGAGCAAATCATGGGACCACATTGTATACAAGTACAGCATGTAAATAGTATCACCAGTAGTATACATAGAATGGTCAGTAGTTTCCAGCCCCAAGTAACAGAGAGTGTCCATATCCAGTTTGAAAATGGCCATGTACCAGTCTCTGGGTGAATGTGTGCAGCAATATTATGCAGTTTAGAGATGGTGTCATAAACTGAAGGTGAGTGATCAGGTATAAACACGCAGCAACTGCTTCCGATGATGCGGCATGCACCACCACGATCAGCCAAAATCACATCGAGCACCATCCGGTTTTGGAGTGCTACAATTCTTGCAATTTGCAGTTCTTCTATAATTTTCCCAAGTGCCATAGCTGTCTGATTGGTGACAGCTTCCAATACACGAGTCAATCGTCTAATTTTTCTGCTATTCAATGCAGCACCCACAAAGAAAAACAGCCCCAAATTGAAATCAACAGATTGTTGCAGAGCGGTGTCTGTCTGGTCAATCTCGTCAGTACTTGTAGTTCGTTTATATCTTTTCTTAGAAATATCATTGTACAATATCAGGTCAAGATGATATGATGCAGGTGCTAAAAACACAGGGGGTAACAAAAATGATATGTAGCATACCCCTGACCACCCAACAGGTAATTGATAGTATCCTTTATTACAGCACACAAAATAGGTGTTGTGTGACGATATAAAGCTGCTATTATTTACTCCCTCAAAGTTTAATACAGTAATACATTCGCTTCGTCCTACGGGAATTCTCCCAACACTGCCAATACATAAATCTGATTTTGCTCTTGTTACAGATATCACAAAGGGTCCAACGTTTTTAATAGTCCTCAAATTTGTGAAGACATAACATTTTGTCTGGTTGGTATTCATCCCATTCCCATTTAGTCCCTTTAGCTTGAGGATAACCATTTTCATATTGGTAAAAATTTTTATTCAATCGAAAAATGATTCCACCTATTGAAGGTTTCCCATAAGCAAACAAAAGGGCATACCAAGCTTGACATGAACCATTATGGGAAAACGGTAGAGGAATAAAAGGTGTTCCTCCTTTCTTCTGGTGTGCAGGAATCATCCCACAAACCCAACAATTTTTAGTATTTGTAGCATTATGGGTATGATGCAACATCTGAATGAATGTGTTATTCAGATAGGACTGTCGATGTTTCTGCTCATAATAAGGAAGAGTATAATAGTGATGTTCCAGTGGAGCTGGAGTAGTTGCAACAAAAAGCTGTTGAGCAGGAACTGCTTTCTCAATGAACCAAGTGGTTATTGCCAAAACCACCAGGGCAACAACAAACCTTACTGCACAAATCATTTTCCTTTTCATTTCAATGACAACGATGCTCAATCTTTCTAAGAACCCCTTGAAAACAATCGTTGGAGCTCTTATTCCTTGGGTAGCCGTTGATTTCTTCACCACGGGCCAAGACGGGTGTCACTACACTAATGTAGGGCTGATCCCCCCCCTTGCCTCATTGGCTCTCCGTTTCACAAACCCAGGGTGGTAGCTCAACCAGTCTCGTTCAACACTGCGGATTCTTGCCTCGGTCTCAAGTTGTATCGCGATGCTCCAGGAATCGTGTGGTCCGGGAAGACTTCCGTAGACTCGTCAGATGAGATAGCTTGACCTTTCTCCATTTCCAGAATCTCTCGATGGTCGATCAGCACTGCAGGTTCCACCAAGGCGGGTGATACACGCATGCAATGCGTGGCATGGAGCCAGTTCTTTTTGTTCGTCACTTGAACTGCTGTCCTTGTAGCCAACAGCACCTGCTCTGGACCTCGCCACCTCGGCTCCAAGCTGTTCGATCTGTCGAAGACGTTGACCATCACGTGGTCACCGGGACGGAGATCATGGGCCTCACCTGTAGATCTGTCAGGAAGAGCTTCTCGAACCTGTTGATGAATAGAGGTCAAACTGTCAGTTAACTGTGCCAAATAATCATTCAACAGAACATCAATCAATCAATCAATCAATCAACAGAATTTGTATAGCGCGCTACTCACCCGTTAGGGTCTCAAGGCGCTGGGGGGGGTCGCTACTGTTCGAACAGCCAGGTCTGGAGCTGTTTCCTGATGGAGAGATGGTCCAGGGTTAGCCGTAGGTGGGTGGGGAGGGAATTCCATGTCTTGGCTGCCAGGTAGGAGAAGGATCTTCCTCCAACGGTGGATTTGCGGATACGTGGGACGGAAGCGAGGGCGAGGCTGGCGGATCGGAGCTGGCGGGTGGGTGTGTAGAATGTGAGGCGGCTGTTGAGGTACTTCGGGCCCGTGTCGTGGAGGGCCTTGTGTGCGTGTGTGAGGAGTCTGTACGTGATCCTCTTGTCGACAGGGAGCCAGTGCAGGTCTTTCAGGTGGGCAGAGATGTGGCTGTGGTGAGGGATGTCCAGGATTAGTCGTGCTGAGGCGTTCTGAATGCGCTGGAGTCTTTTCTGGAGTTTGGCTGTGGTTCCAGCATAGAGGGTGTTCCTGTAGTCCAGATGGCTGGTGACGAGGGCCTGGGTGACCGTCTTCCTGGTTTCGGTGGGGATCCATCGGAAGATCTTTCGGAGCATGCGCAGGGTGTTGAAGCAGGATGACGAGACGGCGTTGACTTGTTTGGTCATCGTGAGGGAGGAGTCCAGGATAAAGCCCAGGTTGCGTGCGTGGTCTGTTGGCTTGAGTGCGGTGCCCAGGGCAGGGGGCCACCAGGAGTCATCCGAGGCGGAGGGAGATGATCCGAGTATGAGGACTTCCGTCTTGTCTGAGTTCAGTTTCAGACGGCTGATCTTCATCCATTCCGCGACGTCTTTCATTCCTTTCTGGAGGTTGGCTTTGGCGGTGGCGGGGTCGTTGGTGAGGGAGAGGATCAGCTGGGTGTCGTCGGCGTAGGAGATGATGTTGAAGTTGTGTTGGCGTGCGATGGCTGCGAGAGGGCTCATGTAGACATTGAAGAGAGTGGGGTTGAGTGAGTATCCTTGCGGAACGCCGCAGATGATTTCGGTGGCCGCGGATCGGTAATGGGGGGAGGCGGACTCCCTGGGTTCTTCCGTCGAGGAACGAGATGACCCACTCCAGGGCTGCTCCTGGGATTCTGGTGTTGCTGAAGCGCTGTATCAGGGTGCGGTGGCATACGGTGTCGAAGGCTGCTGAGAAGTCCAGGAGGATGAGGGCAGCAGTTTCTTCGTTGTCGAGTAGGGACCTGATGTCGTCGGTGGCTGCGATGAGGGCGGTCTCGTTGCTGTGGTTTGCTCGCAACTCGGACTGTGAGGGGTCGAAGGATCCGTTGGTCTCAAGGAAGGCAGAGAGTTGTTTGTTGACGGTCTTCTCGATGACTTTGGCTGGAAAGGGGAGGAGCGAGATGGGGCGGAAGTTCTTCAGATCCGTGGGGTCCGCGTTGGGTTTCTTCAGGAGGGCGCTCAGCTCGGCATGTTTCCAACTCTCCGGGAAGGTGGCGGATGCGAAGGAGCTATTGATGATGTTCCGGAGGTGGGGTGCGATGATGTAGTCGGCTTTGTTGAAGATGTGGTGTGGGCAGGGGTCGGTAGGGGAGCCGGAGTGGATGGTGTTCATCAGGCGGGTGGTGTCTTCGGTGCTGACCAGGGTCCAGGTGCAGAGGGTGGTGGTGGGGGGTGCTGGTTCGGTGGTTGGGTCCATGGTCAGTGCGCCGAAGCTGTTGTGTATGTCGGTGATCTTGCGGTGGAAGAACGAGGCGAGGGAGTCGCAGAGGTCTTGCGAGGGTTAGATGTTGTTGTTGCTGGCGCTGGGGTTGGAGAGCTCTTTAACGATGCTGAAGAGTTCCTTGCTGTTGTGGTTGTTGTTGTCCAGTCGTTCTTTGAATGTTGCCTTCTTGGTGGTGCGGAGCAGCTGGTGGTGTTTGTGGGTGGCGTTCTTGAGGGCGGTCATGCGTTCTGTTGTCTAGTCGTGGCGCCAGGCTTTCTCGAGGGTGCGGCAGGTTTTCTTGGAGTTTTTGAGGTCATTGGTAAACCACGAGGCTTTCCTGCTGCCGGGTCTGCTGGGAGGATTCTTCAGTGCTGCGAGTTCGTCGGCGCAGTTGGTGAGTCACTTTGTGAAGTTGCGGGCTGCTTCGTTGAGGTCCGTCGTGTTGGTGGGCGGGTTCTGGCTGAGGGTGGAGGTGAGCTGGTCAGCGGTGATCTTGCTCCAGCTTCTGCGGGGAACCTGTTGTGGGTGGTGGTGGGTCGTGGTTCTCCTAAAGTTGAAGTGGATGCAGCTGTGGTCTGTCCAGTGTAGTCCGGTTGAGTGGCTGAAGGAGATGTGCTTGCTGGAGGAGAAGATGGGGTCGAGCGTGTGGCCGGCGTAGTGGGTGGGGGTGTTCAACAGTTGCTTGAGTCCGAGGTTTGCGAGGTTATCCAGCAGGGCGGCGGTGTTGCAGTCCTTGTTGTTCTCCAGGTGGAAGTTGAGGTCCCCTATGAGGATGTAGTCTGTGGAGGTGAGGGCGTGCGGACTGACGAAGTCTACGATGGCTTCGCTGAATTGTGTGCGTGGTACCAGGGGTCTGTAGATGAGGGTGCCTCTGAGGGTGGTCTTGGGGTCAGTGTGTATCTGGAAGTGAAGGTGCTCGGCAGCTGTGAGCGTGTCCTCGGAGTTGGTCGTGATGCGGATGGTGTTTCTGTGGACGATGGCGATGCCTCCTCCGGTTTGGTTGACGCGGTCCCTCCGGGTGATCTTGTAGCCCTCTGGGATAGCTATGGTGATGTCGGGGGCTGAGAAGGCGTTCATCCATGTTTCTGTGAGGAAGGCGACGTCTGGTGATGTTGTGTCTTGGAGGTTCCAGAGTTCGATGGCGTGCCTGTGGACGGAGCGGGTGTTGAGCAGGATGCATTTGAGGAGGTTGTTGCTGGAGCTCGGCTTGAGGGGTGTGGTGCAGGTTTGGAGGCAGGTGAATTTTCAGGCTTGGCAGGTGAAGGGTCCGTGGGTGCGTTTCGGGGTGGCTCGGTAGCAGGCTGGGTTACGGCTGGCGTTGAGTGTGTGGAGGGTGGTGGCGTCGTAAGTTCATCGGTGCGTTGGCATCGTTGAGGGCCAGGGTTCCTGGCACTGGGCGCGGTCCAGTCGCGGACGGGCGTAGACGGGCTTGCCTTTGGCACGCCTTCGGTGCACAATCGGCGCGCCCGCTGCGCGTGAGCGCTAAGCCTACGCGCGGACTCCATATGAGGCGAAGTGGAAGGGAGGAGCAGCTGGGAGGCGGGAGCGGGGCGGCCAACGGGGGTACAGGAAAGAAAAAGGGGGCAGGGCCAGGAGGGAGCAGCGGCGGGAAGCAGGGAGCGGGGGGGCACACCAGGGGTACAAGGCTAACGAAAAAAGTACAGAATCACTTAACAGAAGAAAATAAGTACAATCACGAAATTTACAACAATGAGGGCAACAGCGTGGGAGAGAACAAAAACGAACAGCAGCGAGGGGGCACCGAGGCCAGGGACAAGCCTGTGGCACCGGGGCAGAGACGCGCTTTACAGCTGGTGAGCCGTGCGGCGTGGGGGGTGTCCTGGGGTGTGGCTTAGGAACCCCCAAATGTTCATCGGTCTTCCAAATACTACCTCATACAGTGTAAGACCTGATCGTGAGTGTGGCACCGATCTTATGGATAACAGTGCCAAAGGCAGTGCTTCTGGCCACTTTAGGGACGTGGAAGCTATTATTTTTGCCAACTTCAATTTTAAGGTAGCATTATACCTTTCCACCAATCCTGCTGATTGTGGGTGGAAGACTGTATGGAATTTCTGTTTGATCCCTAACCCTTTCAGGACATACTCAACAACTTGCCCAATAAAATGAGGTCCGTTGGCACTTCACAAAATTTTACAAACACCATATCTTGGAAAGAATTCCTTCAAAAGCACCTTTGCTGTGGTAAGAGCAGTATTATCCTTTGTATGGTACGCCTCTATCCATTTACTGAAGGCACATACCATCACTAGGACATATTTTAGATTATTGCAGAGTTCAAGTTGGATGTAATCCATCTGAAAAACTTCAAAAGGTGCGGTTGGTGAGGCAAACCCTCCTGTAGGAGTTTGTGTCCCTTTTCCAGGATTGTACTGCCAACAGATCAAACAGAACTGTATCACTCTTTTAGCTGTGCTGGCAATTTCAGGATGCTACCAGACTTGTGTAAGCAATTTAGTTATTGCTAGAGCTCCAACATGTGCCAGCACATGTGCCATTTGAACCATAGGTTGTACATAGGCTGCAGGCAATTTCCACTTATTCATATCTTTGTTACGCCAACAACCCTCATCGTCCAACATTCCTTCTTCGGACCACTGTTCAAGTTCTTCCACAGAGGCAGATCCTGTATATCCAATACTTCCTCTCTAGCATCATGCCAACGTTCAGCTTGTGATTTTACTACGTACATAGGTGTAGTGCTTCGCTGTATTGCAGTTTCGCGAGCTACACGATCTGCAAAGGCATTTCCTTGTCCTATTTTGTCAGTGATCTTCTTGTGTGCGATACACTTCATAATGTCAACTTTCTACGGATATGTAAGTGCAGTCAAAAGATTATGTACTAATTCTCCGTGCATTATCTGCATCCCGTGGGATGTAAGAAAGCCTCTTTCCTTCCAGAGTAGGCCAAAATCATGAACCACTCCAAAAGCATAGCGGCTATCTGTGTAAATGTTCACACATAAGTCAGTGCTAAGCTCACATGCTTGTGTCAAAGCTATTAGTTCAGCTGCTTGAGCCTACTTCTGTGGTATGCGAGCTGTTTCCACTACTGTTTCAAGTGTCGTGATTGCGTATGCGGCTGAGGTTGTGCCATCTGGTAACTTCAACAGGACCCATCAACCCATAGCTCCCCATCGACATCTGGAAGGGGCATATCTTGCAAATCAATGCGACCCTTTGTCTGTTCCTCATTAAGGATTATAGAATCATGAGGCTCCTTTGATTGAGACTGAGTCGCAGGATATGGCAACAAAGTGGCTGGGTTTAGTGTTGCACACCTCTTCAATGTAATATGAGGTGCTAACATTGTCAATTCGTATCCTGTCAAGTGAGCCCTAGTTAAATGCTGAGTTTTAGTCTGATTCAAAAGGGCATCTACTGCATGGGGTACTAGCACCAACAGTTTGTGTGACAAAACTATCCCTTCGCTCTGACGTATAGACACGGCTGTCGCTGCAACTGAACGAAAACATCCAGGCAACGCACGAACAACAGGATCAAGAAGTGCAGAAAAATATGTCACCGTGTGTCTGCACTAAAACTGACAATGCACATCCATCTTTCTCGTCTACATAGAGTGTAAAGGCCTTCGTGTAATCTGATGTGCCTAATACTGGTGCAGAGCAAAGAGCTTGTTTCAACTGGCGAAAAGCATTTTGACATTCATCTGTCCAAAGAAGAGGAATCGGAGTGTTCTTAGTCAAAAGTGCTAGCAATGGTTTAACAATGTGTGAAAAATTCAATATCCATTGCCTACAAAATGAAGTTAACCCAATAAATGCACAAACATCTTTCTGTGTGGAAGGTACTGGAGTGTTTAAAATTGCTTGAATGCAATCTGATGTCAGTGCACGTCCCTCCTTAGACAGAAGATGACCTATATAGGTTACCTTCTGTCTACAATATTGCATTTTCTTCCGTGATACTTTACGATGGTGTGTAGCAAGAAAAGAAAGCAAGACCAAAGTACATTTTACACACTGCTCAGGCGTATCAGCTGCCAACAAGAAGACATCGACATATTGTATGAGAGCCACTCCTTCAGGCAAAGTAAAAGAATCTAGTTGTCTTTTAAAGGCTTGACTATAGATACTCAGACTCTCAGTGTACCCTTGAGGAACTCTACAAAATCTGTATGATCTATTATTCAAAGTGAAACCGAACAAATATCGGCTATCGGGATGAATAGAAATCGAGAAGAAAGCGTTCTTCAGATCCACTACTGAAAATGTAGTTGCAGTTGGAGGGACCTAGGTAAGCAGTGTCGTTATGTCAGATACTACAGGATACTGTGGTACTACAATCTTGTTGACCTCTCTTAAATCAATGATAAATCTATACATTTTAGTGTCAGCATCTTTTTTCAAAATGGGAAGAATCGGACGATTGCAAACATTATAAGGAACTTCTTCCACCACTCCCACTTTAATCAGGTCTTGTACAATACGTGTAAGTGCTTCTTCTCCTTATCGACAAATTTTATACTGAGGTAATCTCGGCAGTATACCACCCTCCTTGACAGTAATATGTACTGATGGAATAATCATTTCCCCTACGTCTGTGTCTGAAGTAGCCCACAAAGTACTAGGGAGTGAAGCTAGTGCAATATCCTCCTTAGCAACACAGGATCTCTCAATCATGGGGTGGTTGTCATTTAAAATAACCCGTACTCCTTCCGGAGAACATCGCACCGTGGCCCTGAAATATTTGAGCATGTCAAGACCCACAATGGTGTCTGGTGTATTTGGAGAAAGCAAAAATGGACATGGAGCAGTTAACTTATCAACATGGAGTGCAAGTGGTTGTGACAATGGGCAAAGGGTGGATGTTTCATCGAAACCTATCGATGTAGTAGTTAAGCCAGACAGGGGAGCCCTAGGAATCAAGTGTTTAGACAAGGCGCTATGAGAAGCTCCTGTATCAACTAAAAACTGATCAGTAGAACCCAAAACATGTGCTGTAACATAGGGACCCTTCTGATCTACTGGAACTTCAACTGATTCCTTACCCCATCCTAGGCAATCCTATGCATAAGCATGATCTTGCAAATTAGACGGCTCATAGTCGGACATTTTATATTGATCGCGCCTGTCAAAAGTATTAGCCCCCTCTTGTCCAAGTGTATTAGCATCAAACCTAGCACGATCATTCGTGTTTCCTCTAGGCCCTGAATATCCTGAACGATTTCTCATTTGTCCCCGACCACCTGAACCCTGCTGAGCACGTAACACTTGACAATTAAAAATCCAATGTCCGAATTGTCTGCAATACGCACACTGATCAACAGACAAAATTTACACGAGGATAGGGAGAAAAAGACGAACCATAAGATCCACGTCCATCTTTATTATTACCTCTAGAAGGTGGACCATAAGCTTGAGCCATCATAACCTTTGTTTTTAACTCTTGATTTTTTATCCTCCTTACTTTTTGCTTCTAATTCTTGTCGTTCATAATACTGAGCCATAGTTAGGAGAGAAACCGGAGAGGAGGTAGTCCATGAACTTTCGCTAGCCTTTAAGCGACTAGCTATTTCCGGCAAAAGGATTGTGACATATTTATCGACAAACAGATGCCTACCCGTGTCATCTGTTGACTGGCCACTAAAATCGTGGAATGCTTCTTCAAAGCGTGTGAAAAAATCTGAAACTGATTCATCTACCTTTTGCTTGCAAGATGCTAACATAGTCCAATCTATCTTTTTAGGGGGAATAATCGTCTTTAATTTAACCAATATAGCTGCTGGAAGATCTAAAATTTGCTGACATGGTTTTTGTGCAGGTTCTCTATCTTTATCTAATTGTTCTATATCTGACCACAATGCCCCAAATACTGCACGATCGCCAACTTTACACACAGTTCTCCACATATCAGGCGGTAATATTAATCAAAAAAACAAATCAATGTCAGACAAAGTCATAGTACAAGAGCTAATGGCACCCTCAATTTCCTCATAAAAAGCTGTCGGATTCTTTCGTGGATCAGGCGATGCATTTTTAAGAGCCATGACATCTTCTCTATTCCAAGGAGTGTAAACCCAATTATAAATAAAATACCCTTTCGCGTCGACAGAAGTCTTATCATCACTTGTGCCTGTTCCTTTAGGAGGAACATATAAAGGCGCGGCTTCCCGCATAGGATTCACATTTACAACATACTTATCTGTTTCGGGCATCGGAGCTCGTGCCATGTTGATTCGTGGTGTTTGTGCAAACGTAGTGTAACCAAGCATCGATTGGGTCAGCCACCTGGGAGAAGACAAAAGAACCTTCACGTAATTGCTTACAATCAGCTGCTATATCATCTGGCTCTACTTCCTCCGAATGTTTCCTAACTCGCTCAAGAACCTCTCCAGCAAATATCTCAGTAAAATATTTTTGTTCCCTTTCCGACCAATGCTTAATAGTATCTAATATTTTAGAAGCAGTATTAGTATTACGATCGGCTTTACACGCTGCAGATCTAATCTGAGAGGAAAGTTCGGTATTTAACATTGAGCGAGTCTCTCGAGCTTTATCCTGATCCATAGGAGAGTCCTCATCTGACTCATCAGGAGCAGAGGGAAGAGTATATGGAGGTGGACAATGACCTAATAAGAGAGAATCCTCTTGGTGTTTATTAAGAATAGGATAAAGAGGTCTACGAACAGCGTATTGGCCATTTACCTGTAACTGACGCTCCCTATCTTCCCTCTGTTTAATTTCCTTAATGTCATTGTTTTTCATTTCCAATGCTTTCGCATACACACTCTTACGCTGTTCTTTTTCAATCAAGGCCTGTTCATGCTTCATTCGCTCATGCACTTCTTTCTCCCACTTTCGCACACAGTCAAACATGTCTTGAATAGCCTTTCGTTTAAACATTCGTTGCTCCACATACTGAATCTTTCATAAATCAAATGACCCATGCATAGGCCAACGCAACTCAGGATCCTTACGGGTATATTTGTTCCACCATGTCCTGTGCATTATGGACGAAACACCATATTTAACATACATGTCCCAATTAGGCGTCCCCTCCGGGGGCGGGTGATTGTGCTTCATCTATTCTCAAATTGGTACCACTACAAAAGCAACACATCTTACGAAGTGTGCTGGAAACAGGCATGCCGAATATAGTGCAAAATATGCAGTATTATAATCAAAGTAGCGCTTAAAGTACTCTTCGTACATTGCGCCGTTCAAATTTTCTTAGAAGTAGAGAAAAATCTCCTCATTACCTGCCTATATGTATTGCAACACATATATAATTTTTTTCATATTCATAAGACTAACTCAATATTTGGCCAATTCCATATACAAATGCCACAGTAAGTGTTTCTAAACTACCTTACCAATCCAAGGCATCAATCTTACAACTAAAATGGCTCTTACCAATCACATGGTGTCCAGTTTCCTACTGCCAAGTTCTCAAATCGACCAAACGGTCACTGCACGGCGAATCAACAGAAGAGATCTCAGTCGAGGAACGTCGCCACCTGGATGGTCAGATCAGAAAGAAAGGGAAAACACTGTGAATGCCAAGACTCAGGTCTCTTCCGGCAGTGATCACGTCCAAAGCGAGAATCCAATCCTTCGTCTCGACCAGTCCTTCGGGCATCCGAGTCGCCAATGAGCCCCGCGTTGGGAACGTCAATTTGTAGTAGCAAACCTTAGCCAGGCCTACTAGTGCAAGGGATTCGCCCTTCTCTGCTTAGAATCCTTATACCAGAGGTTGGCACAGAAGCTGGAATAGAAAAAACAGAGTTTATTAAACCTCATGAGGTGGAACTACATTCACACAACACCCTTTGGTAGTGTATGAGGTAGCACCCTGACTAGAAGGAGCTTGGTCCTTTTATACCCACATAGGGGTTGAAATGAAGGCGGTATAAGGTACAGAGTGTTGGTTTCAAATACATACAAGGTCACACAGAGAGTGTGCTAGCAACAAGTGGGAAGGGCTGACAGTCAGCTACTTCTGGTGGGCACATCTTGACAGTTACAAGTTGGAGACTGCTGCATGCTCTACTGAGCATGTGCAAAGTGAAGGAGACTAAACATATGTTGTCTCTAAGCAGATTTCAAGAGCAGTTGACAGGAAGGTAGGACAGAGCACATGGTAAACAAAATGGCCGACAGAAATACAAAATGGATTCCGTAAAAACGGCCAAGATAGTCTCTAAATACCGGATGTCTTCTGCTAATGATTAACCTAATTATTGCTAAATTACCACACATGGTCACCCCAGATGTTTTGCCTTTTTCTGAACTATTTGTATCCAGGGTAAAGGTATATTTGAACTTTACCACTGCTAAACAGTTGTAAAGTTCTGTTGTATCACTCTAAAAGATTTGCTGTGCATTGAAACTTTCTACTTGCCATATTTAACTTTCATGTACGTTAATTCTAGTGGTGACCAAAGTTACATTTCATAGGTGAGATGTAGTGTACATTTATACTACCACATATGTGACAAAATATATGTTGCCAGGAGCTTCACTGTGATGTGGCTAGCCTATTGTTTATATGCACTTCAGTGACACATGGCAGAGAAAATGTGTTTGCTTTGTAGGAAAAGCCTTTTACATTTTAATTTGCCAACTCTAAAATATGACATAAAGAACAAAAGAAAGGGTGGTAATAAAATAAGAATAGGGCACACTACATATTGGGGTTGTGTGTCCTCATAGTGAAATAAAAGTAAAAAGCTATTTCACTTTCTATGCCTTGTAGACTTTTCCCTAAGTACGCCTAGATGATATTAAACATGTAACTCCCTATGTATGCTTAGGAAAAGGCTAAAAAAAATTATTCAAAGTGTATTTCCTGCTTAGTTTATAACATCTATTTTAATGATGAAATTATATTTTTGGTAAAGTAGCAGAAAAGTAACTTTACAAATGTCCGCCTGAACAAGACTGGCTTAAAAATCAGTTTTGGCACTCATCATTCCTTCAACAGTAGCTACCAGTGGTTGAGCAGTGATTCTGTCAGAATTGTGTTCAGACCTCACCAGAGTGGTTGTATTGAGTTGATAGGGGTGCGCCCTTCAAATAGAATAACGTAATTCCTGACACCATTCCCATGGAACTCTAGGGAGTCCCACTGGCAAGCAAGAACATCAACATTAACCAGCACATTGATTAGACCAAGCTCTGCAGTGGGACAATTTGCTAATTATATGTAAAGGCTGCTTCTTTACCATTTTAGCCTGCATTTACTAGGCCTAGCTCAATTTGAATCCACAAAGACCAAATACAAGTTTACTACAGCCACTAACAAATACCAGATTTAGGTCGGAGGTGAAGAGAGCTTCATAGTTTGCACTCAATGTCAAAATACGCTTTATTCGATTTTTGTTAAAATCATAAAAGGCAATACATACAGCACAGAATAAAAATCACATTGCAATTTACATACAGAATTCAGTTCATAGTCAATTTAGATTAAAATTTAATTTAATTAAACACACAAGACCAGCATTTAAAGTGAGACGTTCCCTGGGGCTTGTTTGTTTCTTAATCTAAATGCAGCTGTTAGGTAAGATGCAACACGAAAAATGATGTGCGTGTTGCCCAACATTTGAAGGAAAGTTAATGCTGGCCTAACCTGGAGAAAGCCTGCATCCTTCAGGATAGGTATTAAATATTTCTCCCTGACGGTGGCATAAAGTCCACAAAAGAACATAAAATGTAAAGTATATTGGGTAGAAAATTATCGCATTTGCAAGGTGGAGCGTCCTCAGGTTTTGACCAAGTAGAAAAACAACCAAGTGTGTAGGGGATCAAGTTCATCCTAAATTTAGTAAGCAAAACTCTGTGGAGGGTGTTAGTGACAATTTTTAAATAAGGTTCCAGAGAGGGAGTGGTACTTAAGATCAGATAAGCTCTTACTGACGGTTTCATTACTTACCTCTCTTCTCTCTCTAACGGTGCCCTTTCAAGGAAATTATGTTTAATCCACCCAATATCCTGTTTTCTAATACTTGATGGGGCTGAATAGATCTCCGGTCTCCCCAGCGTGGCAAATGAGGTTTTAAGGTATCTCAGCCAGGGTACTCTCAAGGCGTGGTCCCTTGATACCACATCCAACAGAATACCATGGTTCAGCGTCAGCTCTGGGTTCAGCCAAGTTTTAATCCAAAAGAGTAGGGGTGCCAACTTCAGTCTGTCTGTAATGTAGGGTAAGCCCAATTCCTCATGAATGGAGAACGTAGGGGTAGAATTTGGGACAGATAGAAATTGACGAATGAGCCCATTTTCAACTCTCTGAATACGATCCTGATTGACGTATCCCCACAGAGCAGACCCATATGTAGCAATGGGAATACACTTACTATTATAGACTTTAACCAAGGCCTCCATTGGTTTAGCCCCCAATCTTTTTGAAAAGCCCATCAGAGCAGCTGTTGAACGAGCCAAAGAGACACTCTTTGCCTTTATCTGGGGGGCCCAAAAGACCCCCAAGGACCCCCAAGTAAGGGAAGACAGGGACCCTCGAAACCACATCACCCCCACAGGTGAAGGTTACTCGGGTAGTCTTACATCTCTGGCGACCTATAATCATAGTGTGCGATTTTGTTGCATTTACTTTCAGATCAAGGCTCTCCATAAATGAGCCAAAGCGGTCCAATAGGACTTGTAAGCTATTGCCAGTACGCGCAATTAGGACTGCGTCGTCGGCGTATAGGAGGGACGGAACCTGCGCTCCTCCTACACGCGGAACATCTGCCGCCCCTAGCTCAAGATGTTTCCCTAGTCCATTAATGTAGATAGTAAAGAGAAGGGGGGCCAGGATGCACCCCAGGCGCACCCCTTTCTCTGACATGAAGCTATCAGTACATCTCCCCTCCCTATTGACCCTTACTTTAGTGAACAGGTCCTGATGCAAACTGGCCATAAAACCTACCAAAGGAGCCTCTATCCCAATCTCTTCTAGCAGGGACCATAATTTGGACCTATTGACCAAATCGAAGGCCGAAGAGAGGTCCATAAAGGCCAGGTAAACTGACCCCTCTCCGACCACCGTGTATTTAGAGACAAGAAGGTGCAAATTGGAGCATTGGTCCAGGGTACCTCGCTTTTCCCGAAAGCGGTACTGTATATTTGCGAGCCCCCCACAAGCCTCCAAATTTGCCCTTAATTTACCTAATAAAACTCTGCCCAGGATTTTAATCGCAGAGTCAAGGAGGGAGATGGGTCTATAGCACCCTGGGTCCTCCCGGTTGTCCTTCTTAAAAATAGGGACTATGACGGCAGTAGTCCATGTATTAGGAAAAATGGTATCATTTACTCTAGTTAAGACTTGTGACCAAATTTTTGGGCAATATCTAAAGAAATCAACTGGTACGCCATCCGGCCCTGGCGCCTTATTTTTGGAGGAATCCATTATAGCCTTAAGAACCTCATCTTCCCCAAACTCTACCTCAGGGTGGACTCATAGTGCTGTGTTCCTAGTCCAGTACAAACACACTAAACTCATCGTAAAACATTATGGTAACTGTTAGACCTTTTATGCATACAAAGGGCCCTTCCTTCATGAAACACAATTCTGAAAAGCTGTCCAATTGCTGATCCACCCCATTTCAATGGAGGCAGTGCTCTACCAGCCAGCTTTTCTGATACTCAACTAACACTTGGAAATAACATCCTACATAAAACTGCCTGTCTCATTAAAATCAAAGCAATATAGGAAAACACCAAAATTCAAGGAGCCTCCATTAGAAAATCAGCCATCTCTCTTTCAACAAATGCTGTACTGTTTACAAGGTGGTCAGTTCTGACACCCACCTGGAATTGGAAATCAGGATCAAGACTTTCAGAATACTATCAAGGCACACTGAAACATTGCTAGGGTATAATCTATTAAACTGAAGAAGGAAAAATAGATATCATCCTTTCTCCACTCATGCTCCTCATGTGTTCTGAGGCTTTTAGCTTCTATCCCAGCGATTTCAATCCATAGCTTCCAGACTCCAAGCAGCCTTACCTTCAGGAAAAAAAACACATGGTCCTTCTTCCCAAGTAGCACCTTTTTCCAGTGTCTTCTCTCAATTTCTGGACCAACTGTGGAAGACTCTCTCTCTCTTCCTTGCCCCATTTTGTTTTTACTATTTCTCTATCTAGCTAACAAGTAACTCCGTTAATCCTCATCTGTTTTGTGCTCTATCACTCCCATACCTTTTTTCCCTCTTTCATCTTTAATAGCCCTTTCCAGAGGAGTGTTATATTGCTTTACAGGCAGCTTAGTGCTTTAAACGTTGCATGCATACATGCATATATTAAGGTGGCACCCCTTGGAAGTCAATAATGTTAGCATTTACGTTCTTAAGGATCAATAAGCCACACCAAAGTGTGAGCCTTCTCAGTGCAGGTAGACTAATTATGATGACATGCTGTATCAGTTTAGCCTTCAATGATTATCACTACACCTTCAGAGGTAAACCCATTTAATTAAAAAAAATCCAATTCAGAAATATATCTTTATATTCTTTCCCGGTGCTTGTGTCCTACTAAAAAGAGGTCACATTTGGTGATTTATTGAAACCTTCTTAAAATAAGAAACAGATGTGTGTTGTTGTCACATTACTTCAAATTAACACTATATTTTGACTTAAACTGACCCTTTTTTTCTAGTCTTCGATTGTATTATGGTCCATGCTGTTGTATAGTTCACAGTTTGTCAACCACAAAACAATTACTGATCGTATTGGCCCCATTTCCTGCGTAAACTATATATTATTGTGATAAATTCGATTTTTTGTTGAAGAAGGGGGTGAATTCTATTCAGCCAAGAGCCACAATCCCTGGCAAGGTGAACCACAAAAGGTGGTCAATTAACTTGTGCTTAAGTCTCTGGTAGCATAGCACAAACACAGATAGGCTTACCTTAGAGGCAATGTGTAAAGTATTTATGAAGCAGAAAAACACTAATAAAGTGAAAATACTACGCTAGAAACATCTCACAATAATTTAGAACATGGAGGGAATTGTAATAAATTACTTGACACCAAAATTTGAAAAATCTAATAAGTAGAACTAGAGTTATGAATTTTTAAAGTTTTAATAAAAACAAGCCCCTAAAAGAACAATAAGAGCCATCTGCGAACATTTAGTCAGGCGAAACTGCTTCAAAATCGAACAATATGGTTGAGCATGATGGACCGCGGGTCATTTACAAGAAGTGGATTGGGCCCGGTCGATGCTTACGTTCAAACTTAGAACATTTTTTGAAAAAAAAGTTCTGAGGAGGTAAATTTCAGGAGGGCAAGGCTGCAGGTGGTGTCTGAGGAGGGAGTGTTGAAGCTTTCTTCATCAGACATAGTCACTTTTTTGGAAGTGGAAATCCTCCAGTGGGACGAGGCAGGGTGCCATAGCCAATAAGAGTTTCAGGAATACGTATACCCCTTAGGCAAAGGACAGCTGAACAGGATTTTCTGCTGCGGAGAAGAATGTGGCAGAAGCTGCAGCACAGTCAGGTCAACTAATAATGCAGCTTGGGTGGATAGATGAGCAGTTTGGCCCCTGACTTTTTTCAGTTCTCAGCGCAATTTTTAGTCAAAAAGTCTTCATATTGGAATTTTGCTATCTGGGCACCTTTAGCACCACCATCAAGGGTCCAAGAGTGGCAATGCACCACTCCAGGGGTTAAGACTCACTCAGGTTTGATCCAGGTGCAGGTTCAAGAGGGGGGAACCTGTTATATCCCTGTAGCTCTAAACAGGAGGCCAGCAAACTAACTAACCATTAGAGTAACTCTTGTAGTTCTGGGTTCAGGTGAAGAAGCAGGGCTCAAGCAGCAGTTCAGGCATCTGAGCATTCTAGAAACACTCCAGGCAGCAATGCAGTCCTTCCTGGTGGAGTAAAAAGCAGGTCACTGCAGCAGACACTCCTCTGAGAGTCCTACTAAAGGTCCAGAAAGTGAACTGAATAGTGGTTCTGAAAGTCCTATTTTTGTACCGAATGAATGAATGAAAATATTTTCAAATACTTTTTAACTACTTCTGGAAGGTGGTTTTGTCTGGAATACATCTGAGTTGGAAGGGGAGCTCATTAGAGTGCTTCGCTGCCAAAACAGAACTGGCCAGACCACTAAGCCAGACCACTATGCCTACAATGTGGAACAACTAACAGACGGGAAGACTGCAAGTGTAATGCCCTTAGTGGACGATATTTTTGAAGCCTGTTGGACAGGAAA
The DNA here is from genome assembly GCF_964261635.1 of Lissotriton helveticus. Lineage (NCBI taxonomy): Eukaryota > Metazoa > Chordata > Amphibia > Caudata > Salamandridae > Lissotriton > Lissotriton helveticus. The sequence continues at coordinate 2,081,492,784 of NC_136063.1, forward strand.
TTAGTGTCAACCTTGAAAAATACTCGGTGTGCAAAGGTCAAGGTTTTAATGATAATCCTTGTCCTTAGCAGTAGCCAGTGCAATTGATTACTGTAGCACAACATTGAAGCACATTTGGGACGCTAAAACCAAAGGCGAATTGCCCAATTCTGCACAATTTGCAGCCAATGTACTAGGTAATCTGGAATCCCCGGATAGAGGACATTGGCAACATCTGACCTGGAGAGAATCAGACACTGGATTACCAATTTATGAGCTTGCCAGGGCAGGAAATAGAGATATATTGTTAGCATTCTGAATATCTAACAAGAGGTTTTTACCACTGCAGAAATCTTGGGTTTTAAAGAGAGGTGAACATTGAAATGCACCCCTAAGTTCTTTGTCACTTTTGTGAGGGGGTGTGGGTAGTTTGCAGCTACACAGCCAGGCACCCGACCAACCGGAAATGGGCTCAATTTTGGGCCAAAGAGTGGGATCTCTGTTTTGTCTGGGTTACATTGCATGCAGTTGGCTTTAAGCCACTCTAGCACTGCCAAAATGCAGGCTGAAAATGTTTCCTTGGCTTAAAATGAGTTGTCCTCATTGGTCAGCAAAAGCTGTGTGTCCTCTGCATATGAGACAACTTCAATACCAAAGCATTCAATCTGAAATGCAAGCAGGGGCATATGAATGTTATAAGATGCGGGGATTGTTATAAGGGGTGGGGATCAGGGCTGAGCCCTGAGATTCCCTGCCCTGAGAGTCTTCACTACAAGATGAACAGCTTAAGCCACACTGCTTGTTCTCTGTGATCTAAACAGTCTTTAATCCAGTCTAAGGCTATCCCCTCCATCCCAATAGAGGCAAGGCACTGCAACAGGATGTCATGTGACTCCATGCTGAGTGCAGTGGAAAGGTCTAGAATATCAGGGCAGCATTCTGGCCAGAATACAGATTTATTTCAATGGAATCAATTATTTCCATAAGGGCCATCTCCATGCTATGAGGGGCCCTGAAACCTGATTGTGATGGATGAAGAAAAGAAATTCGATTTTTGGTTGTTATCAATCTTATTCTTAAGTAACTTTGAGAATCCTTGGAGCACAGAGATGGGTCTACATTTAGACAGGGTTTAGGGATCAGCATTTGGTTTCTTAAGGAGAGAAATGACATTCACCCTTTTCCAAGGGTTAGGAACAATCCCTGATTGCAGTGAGGAAGTAAAGATTTCCAGATGTATTGGACTTATGCTTTCCCCTATTTGCCTTACATATCAGGAGAAATGAAAATGTAACAAACCCTATGTATTAAGGCGGAGCATAGCCTATTCAGTTGCAAGTGAGGCTGTGCCCATCCCATTCAGGCACACCTAATCCAGCTATTGTGTGACTGCTGGGAGGAATTCACAAAGTCTAATTGACAACTACACCCAGTCATGTGAACTAGGACAGGCTGCATGTGCCAAATGGTAGAGGCTATGGAAATGATACCTTTCTTAAAGTGACATTTTCAAAATTGCCATTTAAAACCTGACTTTACCATTAAAGACGATTTTTATGTACAATTCTATAGATACCAAATAACAAAAACCTATCTGTACCCAGTCACAAAATAGCTCTTATTACATATAATAATGTAACCCAATGTTATGATAGCCCGGGATTACCAGTTCAGTTAATCATACTCACCTGTGCCCATAAATATTCACACTTTGAACTGGTAATCCAAATTAACTTCCTGCCTATCAGAATTTTATTCACCTCAGGACTTATACCTGTGTACCATGACTTACCAATCCTGGTCACTTGTGCGCTATTTCCTAAATCTAAGGATCAAGGGAGTTAAAATAATAGGTAATAATAATATAACATTTACTTTCATAAAATAACCACAGACTCGGGAAAAGTTTTAAACACGTTATCTATGCAATATTTTGTGAGTCAGAGGCCACAGTAGTGAAATTAGGAACTTTGCAAGTAACATTTTGCAGGACTTTAAGAAAATGCCTTTAGACATTGGTACCTAGGAAGGTTGAAAAAGGGAAAACGGTACAAGGACATACCACACAGATTATATTTACCTAGAACGGTGTGAGGACCAACCCTGGCCATGGGCTGGGACAAGAGAAGGGATCCTGACTAATCCGGACTGGACAGGTGCAGAACAAGACAGGTAACCTCAGCTAAGTGCAACACCAGTTTTACACCCCTCTCTACAACTACTCTCGGACCCCGACTGGGTAGATCTATTCTTCTTCCCAGCAAAACTCCAGAATCTTCTGTCAAAGTGCTCGACCAGCACTTTGCTCTCGATTCTCCTTCAGCTTACGTTGGGTCAGTGACTAGTCTGTGACAAGTCGGACAATCTAAATGACTAAACCTACCTTAGTTATACCATTTCAGTGAGTGTACCATCCTCCAATGTTGCAAATCTGTGTATTCTCTTTATTTGATTGGTCAGAAAGACGAGCATAGGTCATCACTCTATACCAGTATCAGATCGTTTCTGCTAGATATAGTTGATCAATGTTCCCGCCCATAATTTACTTTCCCATGCTTTTTATTCCACCCAACAATATTATTTCAATAAGTATACAATATATAAAGCTCCAGTGCTTTCTCTTGCTCTTGCTCCGGGTCAGTAGGTACAATTCCCACGAATGTCGCGGAATAAGATGGGAACTAAAATCAATTCAGTGTCAGGAGCTAGAGGATCTCCATGTCATCTGCCCATGACTAAGGGATTAAAAATGGAGTTTGCTATTTCCTCCAGGCCCAAAATACGAGCTATCAATGAAGTCAAAGAGAGACATATTAGAATACAAAAATAAATTAATGCACTGTATACCACTAATTTCTACTCTAACCCCATTACTTTATTTTAACTAAAGCATTAATAGTTAATAAGAACACACGTTTTAGTTTGAGCAGGAGACTGTGCATTAGTATGTGAATCATGAAGCGGCCATCTTGGCACTAGTGCGCAGCTGCAAAGAGTTCCCACCAAAAGCAGATATACGTCACACAACGTAGATGTAGTAAACGCATGCGCAGAAAGATTCCCACTTTTTCGGCTGCCATATTAAGACACTCGGGTTACTGTTAGTAAAAGTACATAGGTAAGCTTCCCCTAGATACTAGAATGTTGTGTAATGTGGTTTTAGTAATCACAAAACATGTTGGCTAATAAGTTACATGTTATTTCGAGAGGATTGAATCCGAGCAAGTTTCTGTGCGTATGAAACCTTGCTCCATCAGTTATCCTATAGGACAGGTTGTTCTGGAGCATTTTAGGATCCAAGCGTAATTTACTGATTCATGCCCTTATATAGGTACAATTCACAATGCCCTTATATAGGCATAGCAATTCTACCCATATTTACAAATATATCCCATTCAGTCCAAATACAGGCATGGCTACTTCCACTAGTTCCAAAATGCCACAACGATTTCTTGGAAAACTCAGCTCCAGCAGTCAGGCACACCCCCTTACTTGAATATTGATTTGTCCTAGAAATCATGGCATTTTCAAAGAACTACCATTCTCTTGGCGTTCTTTGGTGATGTTATTATGTCTGACTTTACGTCAAACTAGGCACCTTCAAAGTATAAATATGCCTACACTTGCCCTAGCAAACACGCGGTGGTTCGGAGCAGCTCGACTATCTATTTGCCCGACGCAGCTCACTACAGCAAGTGCCGAAGGAAGCCGACCCTCCAGCTGATGCACAGACAGGGAAGCTGTCCTTTCTGTCGCTGAGAATCCAGCTCCAGTGTTTCCAAGTTCCCCTCGCGGGGTGTTGGAAAATCGAGTCCCGAGACAGAGATACCAGACCTCCGACATTCTAAAACCAAGGTACGGAGCTGATTAGACCCTAAGAGAAATCTTGGTTAGATTCTTGGCAAAGAAAATCTAAACCTATGCTACACCTCACTTACTTCTTCCCTCGTACTAGACTCAAGTTAGGTACATTGGGGTAGGCGTATTTTAGAAGCACCAGTTGAGTACTTTTAGCCTTTGTTATTTATGTATGTATTTATCTATGGTCTAGGAACCATACAATGCTATTACAGTATTATTTTATAATACTCTTCTTACTGTACACAATATACTTTGCAACCGGTATTACAATTGTAGCAGTTTACTTTACTTGCCTGAGAAAGAAGACTGTTCAATAAATCATTTTATTGAAAACGCCCGTCTTTCCATTTCTCTGCACCTCTGATGAAACGAAGCATGCATGATTGACTGAGTAAAATATCTATCTATTGTTTCCACGACTCTGGAGATCAGTTTCATTCGTGGGGAAACAAAGTTGTCATGTTTATGCGGTTATCAGAAACAAATCCCTTCTTGTTCATTCGAGAAAGTTTCTAGTGACCTCTGAGCTAGCTGGCACTCACAATTAAGTCTAATATATTTGATAGAGACCTAGTAGACATACGTCCTATGTCAAATCTATAGGATATGTTATTCCAATGCGCAGAGCCTATTGGGAACATAGGAACTACACTACAAGGTAAGCATCACAGTATTGGAAAATGAATTTAGGAGTCTGGTGGTGTGCACGGATGTATGACGTTACAACGCATACTTTTACAATGCATACCTTTACAACGCATTTTTTACAATGCAACATCCATTACAACACATTCCATTACAATGCATGCCATTACAATACATTTTTAAATACTACCTTTACAACGCATTCCATTACAACGCATACCACCTTTAGAACGCATACCATTACAACGCATAACATTACATTGCATGTATGGTAAGTATTGGATAGTGTGGGGGTAAAAATTACTATTCTAACTCCAGGGGGGTGCAACAGTAGGGTAAGTGTTGAATAGTGTAGAGGTAAAAATAACTATTCTAACTCCAGGGGGTGCAACAGTAGGGTAAGTGTTGGATAGTGTAGGGGTAAAAATTACTATTCTAACTCCAGGGGGTGCAACAGTAGGGTAAGTGTTGGAAAGTGTAAGGGTACTATGCGTTGTAATGTTATGCGTTGTAATGGTATGCGTTGTAATGACATGTGTTGTAGTGGTATGCGTTGTAGTGCCATGCGTTGTAATGGTTGGGTTGTAATGGCATGCGATGTAATGGATGTTGTGTTGTAAAAGTTTCATTGTAGTGGTAGTGCGTTGTAAAAGTTGCGTTGTAAAGGTTGTTTCCCGGTGTGCACACCAGGAACAAATTGTATACAAGGCAAGAGGATGCCCTCAAAAGCACGAAAAGATATGGGGTGGGTGATGGGCATACCATGGACTACCACTGGGATGATAATGTTGATATTTATGACTGTGCTTATGTAATGACTTGCTCTGATACATTTTACTTTCTCATTGGTGAATGATGTCTTGTAATTCTAAAACTCACAAAATGTGGTTATTAATAAAGTACATACCCAACCTTTTTTTTTTTGTTTAAAAAGCTTTATTGAAGGAAGTTAAACAACGTAAAACATCAGTACAAATGCAAGAACTACTAAAAGAAGCATTGAACATCCAATAATGAAGTGCAAAAGAGAAAATAATACCTCAGAAAAAGGGGAAAACAATATACCAATAAACAGTGCTTTTGTAGAATTTTCATAGAGGGAAAAAAGAGGGGAGGGGAAGGAGAGAAAAGAGGCAACAAAGATATAATATCATCATAATGAAATATTAACAAATAATCTTTAAAAGAGATAAAATAAAAGAAAAAAGATAGAGAAGTGAAAACAATCAAATAAACAGGGAATCAGGGAGCATGTCTAGAGAGGTAATCAGTTAAGGGAGACCATAGTAAATCTCTTTTGATTAACAGAGGCATAGATGTAGCGTGAGCACGATCAAGTCTGTGATGGTGGCATAACAAATTCCACCATGCAGAATAGGCAATTTTTGCAGTATCTTTCCAGTTTGTAGTAATAATTTGAAAAGAAATTGCTATAAATAGATCTATAAACTTACGAACATGACAAGGAACATTCCATACGGGGGCCAACCCACCCAGAAAAATGTGAACAATATCAAAGGGAACATCGGTAGACAGAATATTATTAAGTGTAGACCAAATACGAGACCAAAGTGTTTTGACCTGAAGGCAGTGAAAATACATATGTAACAAATCACTATTATCACATGAGCAAGACCAGCACTTTTTAGAGTCCAACAGTCCAAATTTACTCAATCAGAGAGGTATAATAAAGCCTATTGTAGGAAAAATAAAAAGTCTGTGTGGTGCTAGCTGATCGTGAGACAGTGTGTATTTTAGACCAAAGAGCTTCCCAGATTTGTGGAGAAAAATCCTGGCCCAAATCCGATTCCCACAAGAGTTCCAATTTGGATTTGAGCCTATCAATTGGGGAAGGTGATAATAGTTTCTAAATAACTGAGGCTCTCAAGGGGCTGGAAAAATCAGGAGGGGAGGAAAGGGGAGAGACAACAGAAGAATAGGGAATGTCCTGCATTATAACAGTAGAGAAGGTATGAGTGAGCAAGTGAAAATGTGAAGAGTGTTTGGAAGTTATGCCAAAGGAATCACATAGATCCTGGAAAGTACGTAAGAAATTGCCGATGATCAATTGGTCAAAGGTAATAATGCCTTTATCAATCCATTCCTTCCAAAAGAGTGCTTTGTTATTAATTTTGAGAAATTGTTGTACCAAATCAGAGAGCACAAATGGAGGTGGGATGAAGAGAAGAAAGAACGGAAAAGCAAAAGTGTAAGAGCTTTGGAATGCTTGAAGGTAGGAGACATAAATCGTGAGGGAGGTTGAGATAAGCGGGTCGCTGTGAGGAAAGAGAAGGGAGAGAGTTGAGCTAATTCCAGTGAACTCCAGGCCGTTAAAGGGAAGGAGGAGGAATCTGCGAGAAAAGGCCAGATTTGTTTACGAGTAAATGCAGAGTGAAAACGTGAAATATTGGGAAAATTGACACCACCAAGTTTTTTAGGTTGTTGAAGACGGAGAAGTGATACCCTATCTTTGCGATTGCTCCATAAGAATCTCACAAGAAGACTATTGATAGATTTGAAAAAGTAGTGAGGAAGAGAAATGGGGAGCATAGAGAGATAGAAATTAGCAATAGGAAGCAACATCATTTTGATAGTCGATAAGCGGCCCCACCATGAGAGAAAAAGGGGGAGCAACGTTCTATGAGGGATGTGATCTTCTTGAGAATATCAGAATGATTGATTTTGATTGTTTCTTTAATAGTATTGGCATATAGGATACCCAGACACTTAACAAATCTGGGATTCCATTCAAATCCTGAACCCTCAAACATGTGAGAAAAACAAAACTTGTTAAGGGGAAGGACCTCCGACTTATTGATATTTAGTTTGTAGCCCGAAACCAGAGAATAGTCCTGAAGTAATGAGAAAAGGGCCGGGAGGGAGGCAATGAGATTTGAAATATAAAGTAAAATGTCATCGGCATAAACAGTACATTTAATATCCACCTCTTCATATACAAAACTAGAATATGAGGAAGATTGTCTGATTTGTTCCAAAAAGGGTTCCAAAGCAAGAATGAAAAGGAGAGGGGAGAGGGGACAACCTTATCTGGTACCTCTATGAAGGGAGAAATAATCAGATTGGATACCATTAACCCAAATGGAAGTTTTAGGATCAGAATAAAGAAGCTTAATATACCTGAGGATGGTGAGGCTAAAACCATGCCAACGGAGCACACCAAACATAAAATCCCAATTGACAGGATCAAAAGCCTTCTCAGCGTCTAGAATGATCGCCGCAATAGGAGAGTCCAACTTTGCAGCCAGATGAATAATGTTAAGAAGTGTTCTCGAAATATCAGTTATCGATCTACCTTTAACAAAATCTGATTGGTAATTATTGACCAAATCAGGAATGACAGTGTTGAGACGAAGAGCCAATATTTTCACATAAATTTTGCAGTCGGTATTTATAAGGGAAATTGGCCTATAATTCTTACAAAGAGAGGGGTCTTTGTCTTTTTTAGGTAGAAGACATAGCATGGCCTGAGTAAAAGAACCCCTAGATTCGTCTGTGGCAAGGAAATGATTGATCAAGTGAAGCAAATGTGGTACTAAAACTGTTTTAAAGTGGAGAAAAAATTGCACAGTAAATCCATCCGGACCGGGAGTTTTATCTTTGGGGAGGAGGGAAAGTGCAGCAATAATATCCTTTTCTGTGATGGGAGCATCGAGGGAAGTGAGGTCCACCAGGGTTTCAGCAGGTTTAGAAATAGAACGAAAAAAGGAGTCTATCTGCTCAGAAGAAGAAATGGATTCTGGTGTGTAAAGGGAAGAATCGTAATTTACAAAACACTCAAGAATCTTAGCATCCGAGGTTTGAGGGGAACCCTGAGAAACTTTAATAGCCACAATCCTAGATTTCTGCTTCTTAAGTTTGAGATAATTTGCAAGTGATTTACCGGCCTTATTGCGTCCTCCGTACATTTTAGCATTAAATTTGAGAAGCTGATTAGATGCAGAGTCCCAGGAATGCTTATTATACTGTATCTTAGCTTTGACAAGGGAAGATAATGAATCAGGTTCATTAGTAGTAAAATAGAGGTGTTCAAGATCTTTAATTTGTTTGAGAAAGTGAGAAGCTTGAGAAAGGGCTTTCTTCTTTTTGCGGGAAACAAAATCAAAAACACATCCGCGAGCAGCGCCCTTGAAAGCATCCCAGAGAAAATGAAAATCTGAAACAGTGTCTGAATTATTATGAAAAAACTCATCCATGAAATGTATGAAATGGTCAGTAAAGTGAGGATCCAACAGTAATGAATTGTTGGAGCGCCAACGACGAGAAGCAGGAATATTGGAGGGATAATCCATGTCTAAAATAACAGGGGCATGGTCCGAAATGAGAATAGAGCCTATTTCAGAGTTAGTCATACATTGAAAAGCATGGTGGGAGAGAAAAATATAATCAATTTGGGAGTGTGAAGCATGCACTGGGGAAAAAAAAGAAAATTCTAAGGAGTCGGGATGGGATATTCTCCAGGAATCTATTAGGCTTCTAGAGGAGATGGACTTATGAAATGATTTTTGCATTTTGTTAGGAACATAACATGCTTGAGATTTGCGATCCAAAAACGGGTCCATCAATTGGTTACAATCACCCCCCACAATCAAATCATTGCACACATTGGAAGAAAGAAGGGAAGAGAATTCATTCCAAAAAGACAGGTCAACGCCATTTGGGCCATAAACATTGCAAAAGGAAAGATGAACATTATTAACAACACTCTCCAAATACAACCATCTACTATTAGAATCATGAATTTCATGTTGTATTTGAACAATTAATGATTTAGGAAATAAAACAATAACACCATTTTTGTTATTAACAGCCGAAGAGCAAAAAGCTTCTCGGACCCATTGCTTACGCATCGAGGATAGGTCTTGTGAAGAAAGATGCGTTTCTTGCAATAAAGCAACTTGGCATTTCAGACGTGCAACTTGAGACAAAACACGTTGTTTTTTGATAGGGTTCGAAAACCCTTAATATTCCATGAAATAATACGGAGACCTTTCATAGCAGAAAGGAAGGGGATAGTAAGAATTTTGTTATTAACAGCCGAAGAGCAAAATGCTTCTCTGACCCATTGCTTACGCATCGAGGATAGATCTTGTGAAGAAAGATGCGTTTCTTGCAATGAAGCAACTTGGCATTTTAGACGTGCAACTTGAGACAAAACACGTTGTTTTTTGATAGGGTTCGAAGACCCTTAACATTCCATGAAATAATACGGAGACCTTTCATAGTAGAAAGGAAGGGGATAGTAAGAAAAAGAGCATAGAACAATTAAGAAGGAAGGTGAAGAAGAAGAAATTGAAGTAGGTTGTGACGATGAAAGTAAATCATACCATCCGAATAAAAGGAATGGAAAAGGAAAAGAGCCACCACAAACATGAAAAGAAATAATCAAAGAAGGAACAAAAAGCTACGGCGTTACAGATTGCCAAAGAAAGACAAAAAGAGAAGCAGAGGGAAGAAAAAAGATTATTGCCAGGGAGAAAATGATTGAAGGAGATAGACAAAAAGGACAGGCGAATGATAGAATCATAGGGAAGAAAAAAGGAGGAGAGGAAAGAGAGGAACCAAAGATAAGGGGAAGAGAAAGAGGGGGGAGAGGGAGGAGATAACTCCCGAAACAGCGATTGAGAGAGAGAGGATGACCAAAAGCCAAGAGACTTTAGCCATGAAGAATAGATGAAAGAAGGACAATAAAATGGGAGGGGGAGTGGCAGGAACAAAACAGCCGCACGAGCAGAAGAGAAGAACGAATATATGATTACTAACACGTTAAAAAAAAGACACAACAATGTGTGATTAAAAACAGAATGGTTAAAAGACCAGGAGTAACCAATTAAGATAAATGAAGGGAACTTACCAAACATATAGGAAGGAGGGGCAGCATAACGATGGGCATAATACAGACATCGGGGCAGCACAAGAACGAGATGACCAACAAAAGACGAGATGAAGAGAAACTGTAAAACAAGAGAAAGTAAATAAATAAATAAATAATAAAAAAATAAAATAAAATAAAAAATAAAAGATGATAAAAGCTCAGCACAACATAGGGTGAAATATCACAATAAGAAATCGACAAACGTAAAGACATAAATATTAGGGTTTGCTGAATTCCATGGATTCCTCTTTATGAGTATGGATGAATTTTTGAAGGTCCGCCGGATCCTCGAAGCTGAAAGTCCTCTCCTTGTAAGTCACTTTGAAGAAACAAGGATGGATAAGGCCATACCAAGCGTTCATAGATCGAAGAGTAGGTCGCAGATCCAGAAACTCCTTTCGTCGTGCAGCCGTAGGTTTAGAGACATCTTGAGTGATGAATACCTTATGGCCAGACCAAAGCAACTGCTTATGCTGTTTAGCAGAGTGGAGGATAGTCATGAGGTCAGAAAAAAGAAGAAAATAAGCAATAATACCGCTAGGTTTTGAAGCAGAAGAAGAGTTTCTTAGTCCAAGACGATGAGCCCATTGGATATTTATGTCCAGATGTTTAGGGAAGCCTGTGATGGGAAGGAGCTGGGTCTTAAAAAGTTGTATAAGATCGGACCCCTCTGAACCTTCCGGAATACCGTAAATGCGCCGATTGTTGCGTCGATTTCGATTTTCCAAATCCTCAGAGGTGTTTTTAAGCAGGGCAACTTCCTTGGTGAGGCTATCCACTTTAGACACAACATCCTGAACATCACTAATCTTTTGCTCTACATCAGATACTCTCAAGTCCAGACTAGACCATTTGTCGTCTAATCTCTGAAGGGTAGAAGCAGTATCTGTCATGAAAGGACGTATGAGACGCAGTTCCTCCATAATGTCCTCCAGTGTGACAGGAAATGGGACTTAGATGGTGATGGTGGGTCTTTTTTAAGTTGTTTAGCGTTAGCTGCAGTTTCCTTGCACGTGGCAGAGGTGGAACCATGAGCCTTGGAAATGTGCACAGGATCCATCTTATAAAGGCACAATACTTCCAAAGGACAAGCAGTAAAAACAATAGGGGTTCGCAAAAAACCACCAGACTGGAGACCAATAGCAAGAAGGCAAAAACAGCTGAAATATTGAATGAGGCAGTCTTGAGAAGTCGAGAAATTGGGCTAAAGGGGCACAGATAATCAATAAAGCAGAAAGAGGTGCAAAGCCCTACATTAAAAAACGAGCAAAAGCCTCAATTAAGACCAAAATTAGTGTCTCTTTGCAGAAAAAGAGAGTCTGAGGTTTGAAGGCGCCACTACACTGGCTCGAGCCTGAGGCATGCTGAGAGGCTGTCAGGAGGGAAGACAAGGCGATATATAGCCACAACAGCTCTCTTGTACATATGAGGGAAAAAGTCCAACCCTTTAGCAATAGGGAAGTAGCCAGGAGAAAAATAAGCAGCAGAAAGTAAATTAGTAGGAAAAAGAAAAAAAAAGCGCTGCGGTGAAAAACGGAAGAAAAACAAAATGGCGGCCGTTATTCGGCGAGAGACATTTCAGCTGATATTGAGTCCAAAAGCAGCATTTTGGAACCTACAAGCATACCCTTATGGAGAGGGATGCTTCGAATGGCATATTCCGGCGGCAGAAGAGCCATGCGCTGCCAAATAAGAAGTCCTTCAGCAACGAGCGCTGCTCATCAGCACAGAGTTCCTCAGGGAGCGGCCATTTTGCATCGCTGCGTCGCGCGCCTCCCATGCCCAACCTTTTAATTGTAATGCACATAGGCACGCTACCTAGGGCCTACCTTAGGAGTGACATATGGAATAAAAAGGACGTTTAATGCTTGGCAAGGGATTTGTATTGCCAAATTGACAGTTTAAAACTGTGTTCAGGCTGCAGTGACATGCTTGGGCCTACTTAAATCAATGACACAATATGTGCTGCAGGCCCACTAGTAGAATTTAATTTACAGGCCTTGAGTATATGGCAAATCACTCTACAAGGGAGTTATAAGTAAGTTAAATATGCCAATCAGGAGTAACCCATTTTTACATTGACTTTTACCATGTTCAGTGGAGTGGTCACAAGCATTTCAGCAGTGGTAATTAGTGGTAAAGTGCACAGAGTCCAAAGGCTAGCAAAATTTAATTTCAGCAAAAATGGAGGGAAACAGGCAAATACTTTAGGGGAAGACCACCACAATGCCGGCAGGTCTAACAATTATGCTCTTCAAAGTTATCCATCTAATGAACACATCCTCACATTTTGCTTACTCCTAATACCTCATTCTGTATGCAGATGATCAGGGTCATATTCACATACCCTAATGCTTCTGCAGAAGTATGTATCAAATGCAGAGTGCCCTGAAATGCATCAATGATACAGGAATTCACTGAAAGTTGAAGGTTACAGTTGATGTGTTACGTTTTTAGAAATTGGAGCCATTGTGAATTTCTTACTTGCCGGTCAGTGGATTGGTGCTATGCTGCAGCTCGGTGACTTGGTGCTATGCTGTAGGGGAGACATTGGGAGATCGATGGAGAGGTAAATGAGAGGTTGGCTGAGAGATATGTTGCCTGTAGTTTGTGTGCATGCACACACCGCCTATGTTTCCAAGGGCTTAATGTATCTTTGAGAATACACAAATTTCTTGGAGAACTAAGGGAGAGATTTGCATGCCGAAAAAAGTAAAATGTGGCTGGTGGAAATATCTCCTTTCATGTTCAGTAAATCTTTTGTTCCAATATACTGGACACTTGGAGAACACAACATGCTGAATACAGCATACAACCTAGATTCAAGGGGATATAGGCACCACTGGTGTAGCAGGTGCAGTGGCAACAAGGTCATAGGCCTAAGGGTCTGTTGTACTCTGATAATTGGTGTATTTTACTATCTAACGGCAGTCAAAGGGCCAGTTTCCTGGTTTGCAGCAAGGCCCATGATGTCCTTGCTGCATTACTGTTAGATTCCCCTGCCGTTCCCAGATTTCAGCTCTTGGTCTCCTATCCCTGGGCATTTCAGATAGCTATTCGATGCCAAACATATTTGAATAGCGAACTACAAGGAGAGAGCATACATAAACTGCGCAGGTAGACAGTTAATATTGTTTTTGTCGCAGGTTTTAGTTTCAGTATCTGTTGACACATTCACAGAGTGAAAAATTCTGACAAATTTACTTCGTAATTAAGTTAGCAATCAAAAGAAACAAAAGAAACTCAGCCTACAAGTTACCAATCTCTGTGTAAATACAATGCTGCTCCAAAGGAATTGTGGCAGTATACATGAAGACGAAGAAAGAGAGGGAGCAGAAAAGCCTGTTGCAATGAAAAATTTATACCAACTTTGCATAATATTACATGACTCTTCAATTCAATGACATGTTCTTGCTTGTTATATGTAAATGTTTTTAACACACAGTGACCTACTGAACTGTATACTGAGATAAGAACTTGTCAACTGCAATCCTCTAATACAATGGTTCCCAATCTGGGGACCACTGGAGATCCGCAAATCCTCCTCAGCGGGTCTGCTAATACTCGGAAAAGTAAATAATATTAACAGATTAATAAAGTGTTTATAAATAAAGAAACTAAATGCACAATTGAATATTTTAAAACATCCTGTAAAGGAATTTGAAATTGGAGGTAAAAATTACATTATTATTTGCTGATTGATTCGTGAGAATAGTGCAGGTGCATCAAACTGAATATAGCATGGACGATAAGTGGCGGGATTGAAGTTAGAAAAGGTCCAACCTTCCTATTAAAATTTTAATTTTGACTCTTTTTTATTTAAATGTGTTTTTGAATTAAATAAAACGTGTCATCATTTGTGTATTTATTTGATGAATGCTATTGTCTTTATTTGTTGTGAATGTGAATTGTTTTGTGGTTCAAATCATCAACAATGCTAAGAGTGGGGTTCCCGGCTTCCAGTAATGACTCAGTTGAGTGTCCCCGGATTCCAATAATGATTTATTGGGGGTTCCAGTAATAATCAAGTGGTGGTCACCAGAAGTCAAAATGTTGAGAACCACTGCTCTAAGATATTCTATGATGACTTTAACTTGCCACCAGCTTTTAAAAAAAACAGTTCTCTGTAGCAAGTGTGTGTTAACCACCCAAGCTAGTCTGCATTAAAATGCTCTCAGAAATATTAAGATTTGGAAATCAGCTGTCGTAACCAGCTAATTTTCTGTCTGAATCGCTTGTGGCACCCCATGTTTTCCTACTGCAGATTTTGCATGCTTTCAGCAGGGTGAATCCATGGGAAGGAAATGCCAGGTCAGAGATAGAACCTTTGATCTTGCATTACCAATGGAATTATCAGCCCCATTGGAATTATGGGGCACTCTTAGGAGGCATATTGTCAGAAACTGGAGATTTGTTCAGTGGTTGAGGTAGTTGCGACTGTCTGTATGATTGAATCTTTCCTCCCTCCAGAGCTGCCTTGGGTGTAGAAGATTCAACAACTGGGTGAGACTTTAGGCAAACAGTTGCATACATTGTGGATTTTCCCCAGTTTCAAGGATGGCAGCAGTGCTCCCATTCTTAACCAGAGTGTAAAAAAGTACCAAGAGAAGGGGAACAATCCTTCAGCAGTGCTATGCTTGGGCAGTGAATGTATTGCACTTTAAGAGCACACTATACAGAAACCATCTCTAGGCACTTTCCCACTTTACGCAGACACCCACTGAAATTTAGGGAGCCTGGGAAAATGTGGCTCTATCTGTATCAATTTCCTGCTTCTATATAGATGTGTGCATTGGTTTATGATTAGCATCAAGAATCCCTTTAGACTAATTACACAAAAATGGCACACATACAGAGCATAAAGAAAGATGGCATGCATTGATCATCTACCAATTGTAATCAGCAGTGTTGCACCAATAGCAATAAAGACAAAAATATTTTGTGAGCTACAGGCCACACAGATTGTAGTCCACATACAGCGTACATTCTTGCTTTTCTGAGAACCTGTTCAATGCTAATCTGCACATTAAGAAATAGACTTCTCTAGTTGCTTCTTTAGGAAGCATTGGCAAAGTCAGTAAGACTAGACTAGACAATGTAATGCAATACCTAACAAAAAAAATATAATTTAAGCATCGGTCAAAAAAAAAAAGAAAAGAAAAGAAATTAACATAGAGTTAGCTAAGTATTAAGGCTATATGATTGCAATAACAACTTTGAATAAAACAATAGAACCATTGCATGTAATTTGCATGAGTAACTGTATTTGTGCATCCTGGGAGGCAAGTGTAGTTAACAAGGGACACTTAAAATCCTTTTTAGTTTCAATGCACATCACAGGAATATATGATTCCTATTGGGGAAATACATGTACTACTGACTTTGAATTACTGTGACATGAAGACACTGTTTAAGCACACAACAAGGGTTTAGTATTAAAAGAAGAAAGAGTGAGAAAAAAACATTAGCATATTACAGTACTGGTACACCAGGCCTACCTCTGAAGTGTACTTCTATTTTGGTGGGCAAGCACTTGCTGTCCACTTCTCCATTTGTTTTACTTGTAGGTGCAGGTACAGAGGCTGCATGTTCAGTCCTCTTATGTTCTATCATAGGTCCAGATGTTTTCTGATGAGTTGGAGGTAACTTGTAACTTTTTTAGAAATCACTAGCCATGATTGGGGGTGGTGACTCCTGGACATTTCTTAAACGATGGGCACAAAGTTCCCACAGGCAACCTTTCCCTCTTTTCCAGTATATCCTGTTCGTCTTACTGCAAGTTATCCCACAGTGCACTATTCATAGTGGAAATCTACATGGTAGAACCTTACAACCCCTGGAGAAGGCTGGTGGAAGGATCACTGGTGCAGCTTTAAAAGTATTCAAGGGTCAGTCTTTTTCAGGACTTTCTTGAATATTAGGACACCTGCGTTGAGGTTAAGGAAGAGAGGCAGAACATTCCAGGAAGGATCCTTTTTTGCATTGTACTTTTGCTCCCAAAACAATTCTATATCACGTGAGTTGAGAATCTTTTTTGGACAAACAAACTTAGGCTTCTAGTTGGCTGCTATGGTTACTGCAGATGGAAGAGGCCAAAGGCTGGCTGATACAGGATGACTTGCTGCTCCAATACATAGGTAGCCCACGTGCTTTCATTCCCTTGGCAAATACCTTCTACCTTAATGGTAAGCCTCAACAGATCAAATGGCATTCAATTCCATTTGTTTTTACATGATATCGTTCCTTTTGTTTTTCAATCCTTCTTCTGATTTTGCTTATTGTCTCATAACTATTTAAATTTCCACTGGTTTGCCTTGTTTATTGATTTTATAAGTTTGTTACTCTGGCTTTTGTGTGTAGAATAGGCAGTGTTATTAAGGTGCAAAATACAAAGTACACTAAATGTCAAACATTGCAAGCAATATTAACATCGAAAAATGAGGTGAGAATTTCATAAAAGATAAACAAAATTTGGTGAGCTGTGCTAATCTACAACCATACATGTTTGTTAGATAGACAAAATAATAACATTCATGTAATACGTTATGTCAAGGAGGCTTTAAAACATCTTGTTCTACAGGAGTTCGCATTTTGTGACGTTTCGCATTCCTATAGATGTATTGAGTGACTGTGGACCATAATAATAATTGCTTCACAGCAAGAGAAGCAGGGTACACATAAGCAGTATCTAATCTATGGTTATCACAGACTGCGTACCACCAAGCCTGGAAAGACAATTTGGAAAGATCCTTCCAATTCTTAGTGATTTGTTGAAATGCAACTGCTAAGAGCAAATCTAGAATTTGTATGCTTGAGGAACAGTTTTCTCAATTATTGGACATGGAACCCAAGAAAATATTAATGAGGGCAAAAGGAGCTGCATAGTCAAAAATTACAACTATCTGTTTCCAAACTTTCTCCCAAAAATCATGAACAAAAGTAAATGTGAAGAGTAGGTGTTTTAAATCAGCATGTGCTAAAGAGCAGGACCAACACGCATCTGATATGTCATTGTTTATTCTATGGAAGGCTATAGGGGAAAGGACGAGCCTATTATATATTAAAAAAGAGCTTGAATGGTATTGGCTGCGATTTATTTTGAAATGAGGGAGGAAAGTTAAATTGAAGACTGGCTTGAGAGAAGGACATTACATTATTATTCTCAATTCATTGGTTTACCCAGATTAAGCCATTTTGCTCCAGGTTTTCCAATAGAAAGGCTTACCCTTGATCAAAATAAGTGTATTATGCCATAGAGTAGACTTAAGAAACGTTTTGAGGTCATTAGGTATAAATGATAGAACCGATTGTAATAATTGACTTGAGTGTTTAAGTATGGGAGTCGATGTGTATTGAGGTTTGTGAGTGAACAACAGGTATTCTTGGAAAGAAAAGGGAGACAGATAAGATTGTTCAAGTGATACCCATAGAGGTGGGATCTGAAGGGAATCTAATAACCAATTGGAGGTTTGGCACAACAAAAATGCTTTGTGATATTTAGAAAAATCGGGAAAATTAACCCCTCCCTCTGTTTTGGGGGACATATGTTTCAATAAAGAAATTGCAAGCTTTTTTATTGATCCAAAGAAAAGAAGAAAGTATACAATTCATTCTCTTTGAAGATTTAGATAATATAGCCAATGGGATATTAAAATAGACTAAAGACTAATAGGAGAGAGCATTGTTTTGATAGTATCTAAACGTCCCCACCATGAGAAATAGAGAGGATGCCACTTGCCTGTTAAATCAGACAATTTTGACAAATATTTCTCTACATTCGTAGAGATGGAGATTTTAATTGACGGGGTAAAAGGTGGACCTAAATACTTCATATGTTTGGGACGCCAAGTACAATTAGAACCGATACAATTTTCTCTGAATGTAAACTTGGTCAAGTGCAGAATCTCACAATTATCGTCATTTAGTTTATAGGCAGAGACAAAAGAATTTAACTTCACTTCTTGTAGAAATGCGGGAAGGGAAGATTGAGGATTTGAAATCAATAATAATTTGACATCAGCGTATCCTGCCAGTTTCACTTGTGATGTATTAGATTTAAAACCGTATATTTCCTGGTCTGGCACAATTCAAGGAAACACCAATCCTAGTAGAATGTTTAAAAAATAGATACATCAAGCAGGAGGTGTTAGAATTTTCCTTTGAATGTGTAGGAGTATTTGACAAGGGGTTACGTCACACTATTGTATTGTCTCTTCTATTTATGCGGGTCATAATTAGAATTTGTGTAAAAAATTGTTTTTAAAAATGTCATTGATTGATAACTTCTATCACATCAGTACAATAGGTACGGTGATTAGAAATAGGAATTGTATTTTTATGGATTTATTTGTATGTACAAATTGTGTTTTATTGATTATTTAGTGTTTTTAACATATTATGTTTAGAATAAATGTACTAATGGAATAAGCATATTGTTGATTTTTCTTTATAAGTGTTCATTCAACCACTTGTCACCACATTGTATTTTGCCAAGGGAATTGTTTTTCTTTAAGGTTGTGTACCTCATTTCCCTTGACTTTACCAAGGGGTCCCTCTTATATATTCTAAGTCTAGAATTGATTCAATGCTAAGTCGTTTGTGTTTGCTCTTGAGGTAATTTGCTAAACATTTGCCCGATTTATTCTGCCCCCCCATAAAATTTTGCACTTGATTTTAAAAGATTTAGTGAGGCATTATCTGTAGATTCTTTATTGCATTTAAACTTGGTGTTAATTAGTTTAGTTAAACTGTCTTTTGATCTAGAGATGAAGAAGGAGTGTTCCAATTTCTTTCTTTTTGCGAAGAGATCAGTGGATTATTTTGCAAGCAGCATGTCTTTTCTTGGACATGTAATTAATAATATAGTCTCTTGCTGTTGCCTTGAAGGCGTGCCAAATAGTGTGAAAAGGCAAGGCATCTGATTAATTGAAAGTAAAGTATTCATTAACAAAGGAGGTAAAAGAAGAGGTAATGTTGAGCTCAAGAAGTAGACAGTTGTTAAAATGCCAACAATTGGGTAGATTGGGTTTGTTAGGAATATTTAATAGGATGGAAACTGGGGCATTGTCGGAAATTAAAGCGGAACCAATATTGGCTGATTGTAAGGACGGCGGAATATTATGGGAAATGAAAAAATAATCAATTTGAACTGGGTCTGGTGACTCGGTGAAAAATAGTTATATTCTCTTGTGATAGGATTGCAAAATCTCCAGGCATCTAATAGTTTCCATTGCCTAACGGTTTGTACAAAAAGTTTGTTCGCTTTGTTCTGTGTGAAAGGGGCTAGAGAACTACGACCAATAAAGGGATCTATGACTTGAGCCAAACTGAAATGATCATGAGTATGTTGTAAAAGATTTTTTGTGAGGTTAGTCCAAAATAAAGAATCACCTGTGGTTGGAGCATAGGGGTTTAATAGAAAGAGTGGGGTCTTACCAATCATCAGTTCAGTAAACCATCAATGACCTACATAAGAGATTTTTGCTACGGTACACGAGCTTGCCTCATCTACTAGAGTCACGGCCTCGATCCCCCCTTCCCAATCGCTCTGCGACTCACTCAACGATTTTTTCGTCGACAAGGTCGCAAAGATCAAGGCCAACATCCCCCTACCTTTACCAATCCCTCCCCTCCTGCGGTCACTTCCAAACTTACTTCCATTCCCCCCCTCACCGAGGTCACGTTTTTTCCCCTGCTTCACAAGATAAAGTCAGGCTCCCCCCTAGACTTTGCCCCGGCTCATATTTTGAGAGAAATCTTCCTAAAATCCTGGGAGAAAAACAAACCGTGACCAGACCAGGAAATACGATTAATTGATTTTGCCACTGAGAGATCTTTAAGTAGGTCTGTATATTCCCAAACACCTCTTAGGCGTCTTGGAGAACAAACTGCAGCAGGCAAGTGACTGAGTCAATGAGCATGTGGGATATTTAGAGAGGTGTTATCAGGAAGCTTCAAGAGTTCTGGGAGAAACTTTTTGAAGAAGGTGAGAAGGTCCAACCCTTCCTCATTTTCCGGCAAGCCAAAAATATGAAGACTATTTCTTCTGTTCCTGTTTTCTAACTCTTCCACTTGTTTTTGTAGAGATGTAACTCGAGTCTGAAAAGAGATAATTTTTTCTCAGTTTCATTGAAAAGAGACGTTGCGTTCCACTGCTACCAAAAGTTTGTCCATTTGAGACCACTTTTCGGTGAGGTCATGCAATTTATTGTTCTATTTATGTTCTAATGCCAGTGTTTGTAATTTGCACTACTTATTACACACTGCCTCCGGCACATAATTTTTGAGGGTTTGCCTACCAGTGCTAGGATCTGCACCATTGGTCTGTATTTCCACAGCAGATGACAAACAACGTACGTTATGTCCTCGGTCAACAGTACCTCAGTCAGTGTTATTTATCACACCCCAGTGGATTAATGCAAAATGATGAAGCCCCCTGCAGAATATGATGAGGGGCCTCCAATTCACCCATAACCCGCAGATATCCATTGGAATTTCAGGGAAATCATCCCCTCAAAAAAAACATTGGGGTCCCCTGGACAGTTGGGAGCTCCATGCACTACAGTGGCAGTGGGGGTCTATGTTGAGTCCCTGACACACCCAATAAATAACAATACCCAGGTGATAGTTGTTTATCAGATTCGATAAATACCACTAAATAAAATGAGGACCATTTTGCAATTTAGCGGCTAACCACATCAAAATCCCCATGTCCCATTTTTTATTGGACATTTTTCATTTGGTAAATTTAGGCAGATTTGTTCAGCTGAAATTTATCGAGAGAAACATTCTTCTGTAGGACTTAACTAGCAAACTTATATTTCCCAAACCTATGCAAACAGTGATTTGCAATTTTATGAGGCTGTTGTTAATCTTTCACAATAGAGGCTCTTGAAGAGGGTTCTCACACCTTTGTTAAGGCTTGTATCTGAATTAAGTTGACTACAAAGGACAGTGTTTTCCTTTGGCATTACTAAAATCTGTTTTTTGGGTTTTGTAATAAACTTCATTCATGGATGCATTGCAGGGCTGCTTAAACCATAATATTAGAGTTGGGTATAAAATTAAGTAGAGCATGATGCTGGGAACAATTTAGCTCACAGTTATCCTATTAGCATTTACATGAATGCAGCTGCGTTGGGCCCTTTTGTCTGCAGGACGCCTCAGCGTCAAGTTCGGTTGATGTTACAGCTTATGTGTACATGTAATGGTTGTTTTGTCCTACCTATGTGTTCTGTCCACATGACACCCTTTAAGGCTTCGGTCATCAAACGGCCCCCACTCGGGTCAGACCCTTCAACTTGAGCTTCAGATCATCAAAACACGCTGAGGGCAACCAAACTGCAAACAACTAAACTAATAACCTTGAAAACCTAGTCATATTGTGGCATACAGTGAAAGTCAGTGCACAATGGCATGTCACTGTCATAATTCTTAAAGCTGCATTTGCGCATTGCTTAGAATGCGGTAGAATCTAGTGAAAGGAACCATAGGGGAGTTTCACAAGCCCCTTGAGACACTGTTGCCCTGCTGTTGCATCACTTTTGTGATGCAACGTAAAAAATGCAGCCAATTTACAATTTGACACATTTCTACAGATGCATCAGTTTCTATTCAATCTGCCACAGTATGTTTTGTATGCATCAGTTTCTTGTAAATCTGCCCCAGTTTGTTTTGTAATTATTTAATTTCAGGAATTTAGCACACAATTGCCTAGAAAGATGTCATAGCACTAGGATAATAGGAGGTGAGCAAACAAAGATCGAACAAAATACACAAGAACTGGTTTATGATTCAGAATAGGATGCATAAAGCCAGATGTTGGAAAAACATGTCAGTCAGTCAAAATACTTTATTGTGATAACTTAATATCATATAAAGACAATGGCAGAGTACAGATTATTTAAAATACATATACAATAAATACATGGTTTAAAAACGGTTGAAATACATAGAAAAAAGATAAAAATCCTACAAAAGTCATACATATAGTGCAACATGCGAGGTACTAAGAGCCCCAGAATAAGACATATCTAAAACCGGATATGTCCCTGTTACAATTCCTATTATAATCATAAAGTGCCTTTTATAATACTCAGTTTATACTATTGATGGGGGATTATTATGTTTTTTAGCCTAATGTTCCTGCTCCTAATGGCACTCACTAGTAAACTAGCCACATGGAACATAATCCTAGGAGTCTGCAGAAGCTGTAAATAAATAAGAGCAGGTTTAACTTGAATAAATCCAGCCTCCTTTAGGATGGGCACAAGAAACTTCCTCCTCGCCTCTACGTAATGCCCACAGAACATCACTAAGTGCATTGTATTTTGTTCGGAGAAATGGTCACAGGAACATGGTGACGCCTTTTCTGGGGGTACTCCATACAGGATAAAAACCAAGATTAAAATGTATCAAATTAAAACGAAACCGAGTTAAAATAAACCTGTGGTAAGGATGGGTCACCATGTTCAGGTAGCTTTCTGGGCCGTCAGGTATAGATAATATTAGACTGACCCTAACGCTTGGTTTTTTCAACTCACTCTCTTCTCTTTCCAGGGATAAAAGCTCTCTCATTGCACACTTTGTTAATGCAATATCTTTGGGTGTTATGGACTCTGTTGCTGAGTATAACTCTGGCCTCCCCAACTTGGTGAAATTTTCCTTAATGTAAGTCAACCACTGAATGTTATTAACGTTATCCAAACACAGACAATGTTTCATGATGATATGATTTAGGGGAATTTCTTTGTTAAGCCACATCCTCAGCCAAGCTACAAGAGGTGCTGTTTTTATCAAGTCTGTGATGTAGCCTTCCCCAAGTTCCAAGTGTACAGTGTAGGACGGAGTCGACTGTGGGACACCAAGAACAGATCTGAAAAATTTATTTTCCATGATCTGTAGGGAGTCTAGACCCCTGTAACCCCAAATTGAGCTGCAATAAGATGCAACTGAAATACATTTAGCCTTATAAATTTTCATTATGGCTGCGATCGGCCTGGCCCCCAGTTTCTTAGAGAACCCCTGGAGAGCTGAAGATGTTCTTGCTAACGAGATTACTCTATTCTTTAGCTGAGGTCCCCAGTTACCCTTTTCATCGAATGTGATCCCTAGGTAAGGGAAGGAAGCTACTCGAGCAAGTTTCTCCCGACCACAAAAAAAGGTTTTATGACAGTTTTTCCTTGCTGTGCTGCCCATAAGTGTATGTAGTTGAGCTTATATAGCGCACAGCTACCCGCAGTGGGTGTCCCGGCGCTTGCTTAGGGAACCCTTCCTGGTATTCCCCTGTGAGATAGCAGGGTATCCACAAGGTGAAAGTCAGGCATCCCGCCGCGAGGGGCCGTTGTGGAGATTAAGCAAGCTATTGCCCAGAGTCGCAGAGTGTGAACCCGTGAGTCGAGGAGGCACCGGAGCGAGAATTATCGAGTCCGTGGAATTTTTTAGCCCAAGACCCGCCGAGGCGGGGAATTGAACCCTGGTCCAGGACCGATCTCAGCTTCTGGGTCTGCTGCCTCTAACCCCTGAGCCACACTTCTCCTTAGCATTATTTGGGATTTCTTCGCATTTATTTTTAGGTCAAGTGAGCCCATAAAAGTTTCAAAAGCGTCCAAAAGACGTTGGAGCCCCACCCCGGTACGTGCAAGAAGTACCACGTCATCCGCGTAAAGGAGAACAGGGATCCCCTGCTCCCCTACACGCGGAATGTCGAGGGTCACGTCCCTCAGGACGGGTTCTAGAGCATTCACATATAATGTGAACAATAGGGGTGCAAGAATGCACCCGTGTCTGCCCCCCTATTCTGAAGCAAAGTCCTCCGTACACCGTCCACCCGTGGTGACTCTAATTTTAGCTGTAAGGCCCACGTGCAAGTCTGCCAATAAGTTAACTATTGTCCTGTCCAAACCCATTTCTAGCAATATAGACCAAAGCTTTGATCTGTTGACCAGATCAAAAGCAGAGGAGAGGTCCATGAAACCAAGGTACATGGACCCCGCCTTGGCCTTGGTATATTTCTCTACCAGCATATGCAAATTGAGACATTGGTCCTGAGTGCTTCTTTTGGGTCTAAATCCATATTGAACATTGGTCAGAATACTTTTCTCAGTTGCCCACTCATTTAGTTTTGCTAATATGACTCTTCCTAAAATTTTAACTGATGAGTCAATCAATGAGATCGGTCTATAACATGCAGGATCCTGCCTATTTCCCTTCTTAAACACAGGGATGATTATTGATGTTTTCAATGACTCTGGTATATTATCATGGCTTAAGGCATTAAAGACCCTACAGAGTAATCTAGACCAAAAATTAGGGAAACATTTAAAAGCATCAGCAGGAACACCATCAGGTCCTGGCGCCTTTTTTTTCAGAGTACATTCTATTGCTTGTAAGACTTCTGCGACCTCAAAGTGCACTTGATTTCCATTGGCTATACGGCCAACTGGACTCCCGGGACCTCCACTACTGTGGTCAGAATAAATGTCGCTAAAATGTTTTATCCAACCTTCATCAGGTATGTTAGTTTCTAGAGGAGAATTCTCCTCTCCTGTGAATAAAGGTTGGTTAACAATTTTCCAAAATTCTCCACTATTTTTCAATATCGCTGGGTCTGATAGCTGGGACCAAGCTTCATCTTTGATCTCTTTTTTCCTATCAGCTATGGCTTTTTTATACCGGGCTCTACAGATTGTGATAAGGGCGGGAACTTTTGGAACAGCCTTCAAGGCACTTAACAGCGCACAATGTGCTTTTGAGCATCTGTTATCAAACCATCTTTTGATGGGCAGTGTCTGCATTTTTGGACCAGCAAGCAGTCTTTGATTAATCTTGCTGCAGATGCTACCAAAGGCAAGTACCACTTCCCTATTATGAGCCTCACTAGATAAACACACACCAACCTCATCCTCAGCGTCGAAGAGTACCTCTTGTACAAAGGATTCTGGAATTATGCTATCCCATTTCAATCTGCGACCCTGGTCTTTAACTTTAAGTGCTAACCTGTTGTCGCGAGGACCATCTTTTCGCAGTATTAGGTCAGTATTTGCTAGATCCATGGTGACAGGATTATGATCACTAAAAACAGAAACCACAGTTTTATACATTAAAACTTTACCTAGTAAACATAATGGTATAAATATGTAATCGATAATAGAGCCATTGTCTGTTCCCTTAAAGGTAGGGGCCCTAACCCCCCCTCCCCACACCCAGACTCATATAAATTCCATCTTGCTAAAAAAATTCTAGACATTCCCCCTGTTTATTATGTTCAAGATGGATTGGCGAGCAATTAGGGGGGGATTCTTCTTCACCGCAAACACACATTAATGTACAAGGGTGGATATTAAAATCCCCCAAAAAAATGATTTCAAAAGAATTTACATTTTCACTGTAGGCTGACAAAAACTGATCCAATCTATCTAGACTATGCAAAGTACTGTCAGATGCGTTGGCATTATAAAAATCCATAAATAAAATGTTAGGATGTTCTGCTAAGGAAAGTTCAACAATTAAACAGTGATCAGAGCCCGAGTCACATTTCTTCAAGCGACCTTTTATGTCTAGTTTAAAAAGACTTAACAGTCCTCCCTTGGCTCTTCCTGCAACACTGGACACTGCTGGGATACAGAAGTGACTATACCCATCCAATGAAAAACTATTTTGTGTGTCCCAGGTTTCTTGTAATACGATAATGTCGAACTTACTGATAAAATCTAACCATGCCAGGATTCCCACTTTTGCCTTAATTCCTGCGATGTTCCAGGTAAGTATGCTAAGTACAGGTACATAATGCCCATCATGGCTGTTTTGTTTGGGCGAGAGTCAATCATTTTGGTACAAAAAGGATAAAGGAGTATAACGATTAGACAACAAAAGAGGTTGTGCAAAAGGATTTTGTTGAACTGGATGAACTGGATGATTTACTGTATTACAGCTTCGGTCTTGGCCCCATCTGTTATTCATATCCCAGTTGTGATCCCACCCTGGTGCAGGGGTCCTTGGGTAGGTAACGTTCTGTTGTTCTCCATAGAAAATTTTTAATGTTAATGGGACGACAGTACCCTGTCTACGTTGGGGCGGGAGTAGATTAATAAGAATATTTGGCAGAACGCCTAGGTGTGAAAAGCTCACTGCCACACAATCCCCTTTACATTTTTTGGGTCGATTTCCTAACCAGGGAACCCTTTTTGCAGTCTTGATGTCCCGAACCAGTTGCTGCTCCCCCCCCGGAGCTAACTTCATATTGTTTGTTAGCCATTGTAATGCTTTATTTGACAAAGAAGTAGATGATTCAGCTGTACCACCTTCTAGGGGGGGAACATTGGCTAATACTAATACAACTGGCGAGGCTTCAACTATAAATTGTAAAGGGTCCATTACCTGGGCTTGTAGTGGGGGGATGTTGACTGTTAGTAAACCGTCACCTTTACCAGCTATCTGGTTAGCATTCATTATCGGTAACTGCTCTGGGGGAATAGTATGCAACAGATCATCTGTTCCCTCACCAGCAACATTCCCCCCTGTGTTGTTGCCCAAGTTAACAACCAACGTGGTTATGTTTTCAACCCCCCCACTACCTTATTCTGTAGTCCTCCCAGCTTTTTAACCTCAGTTTGCAGTTTATCTATTTTAGCTACTAGAGGTTTGATGATAGTTTTAATTTTACATTCAATCAACTCAGCAATTTTTAAAAACAAATCATCATCAACAATGTATTTTACTTTCCCCTCTCCATTATCCTTTAGTTTTGCCTTTGGAGTGGTTGCCCTCTTCCTTCTTGCCCCAGACCGCAGCTCTCCCCGCTTTGGCTGATTCTTTACACATGTACGTACTGGCCGAGGGGCGAGGTCTATGGAAAACTGTTCTTCATCTGAAAGACACACCTGTGCCTCCTGTTCAGGGTCAGTATCCATGTCATTTTCAGGGTCCGCAATAAGTACCTCGGGGGCAAGCACTACATTCCTAGGTGAATCGCTCTTACCCTGATTAATAGGGAGGCTAAGATGGTCATCGGGATCAGTCTCCAGGGGTGGAATATCATCAGTAAGAGGAAGTATAGTAGGGCTCAGGCATCGTAGGTCTGGAGATTGGCTCAGCCCCAAAGATTCTCTCCTTTGTATGTTTATTTTTTTCACAGTTTGGACCAAATAATTATCCATAGTGTTAGATGTGGTAACAACGGCTTTTTTTCGACATCCTACCACTATACCCAGAGGTCTACCAGTTCAAGATTGAATATAGGGACTTTATCAAGGGCAACTGTATCTTACTTGGGTTTTGGGGCTTTTTCGTCTCTCCAGCAGCGTTCCTGGCCCTGTCCCTGTCTCTTCCTGCCGATGAGGGCCGTAGAGGGCCCGCCCTTTGCCCGGGCTTAGCCCCGGGCGTCCCGCGTGCGTCCCGCGAAGCGGGGCGCAGCTCTGCTTTTGTGCGCCTCCTGGCGCTGGCGCGGTGTCACAGAGCGCACCGCCGCTGAGGCAGCCGGGAATTGTAGTCCCGGGGCGGCGGCGCGGTTTGGCAGCGTTAGAATGACTCCTGGCGGTGGCGGCGTGCTCTCGTGTAAATGGCAGCCCCTGTATGACTCCTGGCGGTGGCGGCGTCTGTTTAGGTGAGTGGCAGCTCTCCTTTCTTGTCTCCCCCACTCCGCCGGGCGCAGCTCTGCTTTTGTGCGCCTCCTGGCGCTGGCGCGGTGTCACAGAGCGCACCGCCGCTGAGGCAGCCGGGAATTGTAGTCCCGGGGCGGCGGCGCGGTTTGGCAGCGTTAGAATGACTCCTGGCGGTGGCGGCGTGCTCTCGTGTAAATGGCAGCACCTGTATGACTCCTGGCGGTGGCAGCGTCTATTTAGGTGAGTGGCAGCTCTCCTTCCTTGTCTCCCCCACTCCGCCAGGCGCAGCTCTGCTTTTGTGCGCCTCCTGGCGCTGGTGCGGTGTCACAGAGCGCGCCGCCGCTGAGGCAGCTGGGAATTGTAGTCCCGGGGCGGCGGCGCGGTTTAGCAGCGTTAGAATGACTCCTGGCGGTGGCGGCGTGCTCTCGTGTAAATGGCAGCCCCTGTATGACTCCTGGCGGTGGCGGCGTCTGTTTAGGTGAGTGGCAGCTCTCCTTCCATGTGATCTGAAGAACAATCAATTACTAAAGATATTTTCATTCATATAAAAATATATGGTCTACCAAAAGTACCGACTTCCTTCACTCAGCCCTCCAGTGATTTCACAGAGGTGTCCACAAACTCAACGCCAACCTTTATGTACATCTCTAAACTTCTTACAGTACTCTTTAGGAGTGAAACAAAACTAATTTACTAGTGCATCCTTTGTGTTGGGGCAATACTTGCGTATCTCCTCGGCTAGAGTTAGGCTCAAAAATCTTTAATAGAGGTTCTATAAGGGAAACTAAACGTACACTATCACTCCTAACCAGTGACCTGCAGAGATTCAAACCCATCCAGTTGGAAAGTCCCATAACCAACCTAAAACGTCATAATTATGTAAAAATTGCATCACAAGGATACTACAGTAGGGAATCTATGTAACAATCACAAAATGACTTACATTTGTTATAAAGATAACATAATTTTACTTTTCTGTCAGATCTTGAGTCTGTTTCTGAGGCTGCTGTTAGAAGTGGCCGCTTCTGTGGCGGATGCCAGGGATGTGTGTGAGGGCTAGAGAGGAGGAGCGCAGGTATCTAGAAAGTTGATGGAAGTTCAGTCAATGGTTGATATAGGATTCCTGAATATCAGTACTTCTGTCTGGTCAAATTGAGTCTGAGGCAGTTGTCTCTCATCCAGTTGACAATGTTGGTTATGGCACTGGAGAAATATGTTCTGGCGTTGGCAGGACCCTTGGTGAGTCAGAGGATAAGTTCAGTGCAATCTGCGTGGTAGATTAAGTTGAGACCATAGGATCTGATGACATCTGTGAGGGCGGGTCATGTAGGTGTTGAATAGGGTGGAACTGAGGGATGATCCCGGCGGTACGCTGCATATGATCTCCTTGGGTGCGAAGGTGATGAGAGGCAGGTGGATGCTCTGTGTGCGTCCTGTTTATATGTTTATCAAACATCAAATTTCACCATTTAATTAAGTGTTTAGTAAATCTTAAAAGAATTGGTTGGATGACCGCTGTAGCTTATTCCAAATCAGAGTTTTCAAATATAATTTTTCAATTATACTTTAGTGTTTCCTATAGGACCAACTACAGGCCCATACAATAAAAGCGCTTTTGGGGTTAGTCAAAGTTGGAATGTGCCAAACCTTGTTTACTTAAATGTTCTAGTTTTCTATGCTAGGCTCAAGTCAAGTCAAGTCAAGTTAAGATTTGTATAGCGCACTACTCACCCGGAGGGTCTCAAGGCGCTTGAGGGGTGGGGGGATGTTACTTATCAAATAGCCATGTTTTGAGTTGTTTTCTGAAGGAGAGGTGGTTCTGTGTAAGGCGGAGATGGGTGGGGAGAGAGTTCCAGGTTTTGGCCGCCAGGTAGGAGAAAGATCTTCCTCCCATGGTGGTTTTACGGATACGTGGAATCGTGGCGAGGGCTTGATTGGACGATCGAAGTTGGCGGGTGGGGGTGTAAAAGGTCAGGCGCGTGTTGAGGTATTTGGGTCCTGGGTCGTAGAGGGCTTTATGTGCGTGGGTGAGAAGACGGAACGTTATTCTCTTGTTGACGGGGAGCCAATGAAGGTCTCTCAGGTGACCGGAAATGTGGTTGTGGCGGGGTATGTCTAGGATGAGTCTGGCGGAGGCGTTCTGAATGCGTTGGAGTTTTTTCTGCAATTTGGCTGTGGTTCCAGCGTAGAGGGTGTTTCCGTAGTCCAGTCGGCTTGTGACAAGTGCTTGAGTGACCGTCTTTCTTGTTTAGGTGGGGATCCATCGGAAGATCTTTTTGAGCATGCGTAGGATGTTAAAGCATGATGAAGAAATGGCGTTGACTTGTCTGGTCATCGAGAGGGAGGAGTCTAGAATGAATCCCAGGTTGCGAGCATGGTCCGTTGGTTTGGGCGCGCTGCCTAGGGCTGGTGGCCACCATGGGTCGTCCCAAGCGGAGGGTGATGATCCTAGGATGAGGACTTCCGTCTTGTCTGAATTTAGTTTTAAGCGGCTGTTCTTCATCCATTCGGCTACGTCTTTCACCCCTTCGTGTGGTTGGTTTTGGCGGTGTTTGGGTCTTTGGTGAGGGAGAGGATCAGCTGTGTGTCGTCAGCGTAGGAGATGATGTTGAGGTTGTGTTGGCGTGCGATGGATGCAAGGGGGCTCATGTAGACGTTGAAGAGAGTGGGGCTGAGCGAGGAGCCTTGGGGAATGCCGCAAATTACTTCGGTGGCCTCTGATCTGAAAGGGGGGAGGCGGACTCTCTGGGTTCTTCCGGCGAGTAACGATATGATCCAATCCAATGCTTTTCCTTGTATTC
Source organism: Lissotriton helveticus (assembly GCF_964261635.1). Taxonomy (NCBI): domain Eukaryota; kingdom Metazoa; phylum Chordata; class Amphibia; order Caudata; family Salamandridae; genus Lissotriton; species Lissotriton helveticus. The sequence goes on from NC_136063.1 coordinate 2,081,523,563, forward strand.
CGATGTTGTTGAGGCGTTGTACAAGGGTGCTATGACAGACCGTGTCAAACGCTGCAGAGAGGTCCAGGAGGATGAGGGCAGCTGTTTCCCCGTGTCGAGTAGTGATCGGATGTCGTCTGTGGCTGCGATGAGGGCGGTCTCGGTGCTGTGTTTGGCTCGGAAACCGGACTGTGAGGGGTCGAGGGAGCCGTTAGACTCGAGGAAGGCGGCGAGCTGATTGTTGACGGCCTTCTCTATGACTTTGGCAGGGAAAGGGAGGAGCGAGATGGGGCGGTAGTTCTTAAGTTCAGTGGGGTCTGCTGTAGGTTTCTTCAGGAGGACACTGAGTTCGGCATGTTTCCAGCTTTCCGGGAAGGTAGCGGTGTTGAGGGAGCAGTTGATGATATTCCGAAGGTGGGGTGCGATGATGGAGTCGGCCTTGTTGAAGATGTGGTAGGGGCATGGGTCAGTTGGTGATCCGGAGTGAATGGAGTTCATCAAGCGGATGGTGTCTTCGGTGCTGATCGGGTTCCAGGCGTCCAGGGTGGTGGTGGGGGGCTTCAGTTCGGTGGTAAGGGGGGTGGACTGGTCGCCGAAGCTGTTATGTATGTCAGCGATTTTACTGTGGAAGAATGAGGCTAGAGAGTCGCAAAGGCCTTGAGAGGGAGTGATGTCGTTGGTGTCGGCTCTGGGATTGGTAAGCTCTTTGACGATGCTGACGAGTTCCTTGCTGTTGTGGGCGCTGTTGTCGAGTCGCTCCTTGAATGCTGATTTCTTGGTGGATCTGATCAGCTGGTGGTGTTTGCTGGTGGCGTGCTTGAGGGCGGTCATGTTGTCTGTGGTTGGGTTTCTTCGCCAGATTTTCTCGAGGGTGCGGCAGTTGTTTTTGGAGTTCTTGAGGTCGTCATTGAACTAAGAGGCTTTTTTGCTACCTGGCTTGTTGTGTTGTTTTTTCAGGGGAGCTAATTCATCGGCGCAGTGGGTGATCCATTGTGCGAGATTGATGGCTGCTTGATTTGGGTCCGATGATTTGGCGAGAGGGTTTTGGTTTAGCGATGTGGTGAGCTGGTCGGCGGTAAGTTTGTTCCAGTTTCTGCGGGGGATTTGTTGTGGGTGGTGGTTGGTCGTGGTATTTCTGAAGTTGAAATGTACGCAGCTGTGGTCCGTCCAGTGGAGTCCTGTGGTGTGATTGAAGGAGACGTGCTTGCTGGAGGAGAAGATTGGGTTGAGCGTGTGTCCGGCATAGTGGGTGGGGGTATTCACCAGTTGTTTGAGTCCGAGATTGGAGAGGTTGTCCAGAAGGGTGATGGTATTGCTGTTGTTGTTCTTTTCCAGGTGCCAGTTAAGGTTCCCTAGGAGAATGTAGTCCTCGGAGGGGAGGGCGTGTGGGCTGATGAAGTCAATGATGTCTTCGCAGAATTGTGTGCGGGGTCCTGGTGGTCTCTAGATGAGGGTGCCTCTAAGTGTGGTTTTGGGGTCGGTGTGTATCTGGAAGTGGAGGTGTTCGGCGGCTGTGAGGGTGTCGTCGGAGCTGGTCGTGATGCGGATGGTTTTCTTGTGGACGATGGCGATGCCTCCTCCTGTCTGGTTGATGCGGTCCTTTCGGATGATCTTGTAGCCGTCAGGGATGGCTATGGCGATGTCTGGCGCTGATGAGGCGTTCATCCAAGTTTCTGTAAGAAAGGCGATGTCCAGCGTGGTGTTGTCTAGTAGGTTCCATAGTTCAATGGCGTGTCTGTGGATCGAACGGGTTTTGAGCAGGATGCACTTCAGCTGGTTGTTGTCGGAGCTCTGTTTGGCGTTTGTGGATATAGTGTGGGTCTTGAAGCAGTCGAACTTGCAGGATTGGCAGGTGAAGGGTCCATGGGTGCGTCCTGGGGCGGCTTGGTGACAGTCGGGGAGATGGCCGGTGTTGAGTACAGAGAAGGTTGCGGCGTCGTACGTTAGGCGGGTGGAGTGGATTTTGCGGGGGGGCAGGGGGTCTGGCGCTGGGCGCGGTCCAGGCGCGGATGGGCGTAGACGGGCTTACATTTGGCGCGCACGCTGCGCGTGAATGCTGCGCGTTAGCTATTTTGCCATAAGTGGAGCTTGGAGGGGGGCGGAGCTTGGAGGGGGCGGAGCGAGGGAGGAGCAGCTGGGAGGCGGGAGCGGGGTGGGTAGGAGCGGTGATGCAGAAGGGGACGGGGGTTGGGTTGAGTCGCGGCAGGGAGAGGGGTGGAGGGGCACAACAGATGGTATTAGAGGGTGAAAGCGAAAGTGACCAGAGAGTCACAAAGGCTAGCGGTGGCGGCAGCAGACAGGGGGCACGATTTAATTAAAAACCGAGCACACGAATACAGGCAAACAGTAAGAATTGGCGTAAATCTGAAAACAGATGAAAACAAATATTGAAATAAATAAGTGTACAAGACCGGATCCTTGGCGGCGATACTCAGGGGCACAGCAGCTCAGGGGCACACCGGGGACACAGCATCACAGCAGCTCAGGGGCACACCGGAGACACAGCGGCAGGGGTCAGGCACGAGGCGGGTGGAGTGACCGGCTCTGACCAGGTCAGGTCGAGTCACAGCTCCCCGTCTCGTCCGAGTAAGGCTATATTATCTGTGGGAGGGAGGAGCAGCTGGGAGGCGGGAGCGGGGTGGGTAGGAGCGGTGATGCAGGAGGGGACGGGGGTTGGGTTGAGTCGCGGCAGGGAGAGGGGTGGAGGGGCACAACAGATGGTATTAGAGGGTGAAAGCGAAAGTGACCAGAGAGTCACAGAGGCTAGCGGTGGCGGCAGCAGACAGGGGGCACGATTTAATTAAAAACCGAGCACACGAATACAGGCAAACAGTGAGAATTGGCGTAAATCTGAAAACCGATGAAAACAAATATTGAAATAAATAAGTGTTCAAGACCGGATCCTTGGTGGCGATACTCAGGGGCACAGCAGCTCAGGGGCACACCAGGGACACAGCGTCACAGCAGCTCAGGGGCACACCGGAGACACAGCTGCAGGGGTCAGGCACAAGGCGGGTGGAGCGACCGGCTCTGACCAGGTCAGGTCGAGTCATACTTATGGCCCACAACCTTGTCGGCTAAAAGGACTACTTCAGGTTGAATTTAATTAACATTTAAGGTTAGGGTTATTTTCTAGCATAAAGAGTTATTTTGACAAGTAATCTGCAAGTTTGAAGCTGTATAAGTCAGGCTACACGTGAATGCTTGATGCCATGTTTTTCTTGTCAACCTAATGGCTGGCAAAATATGTTCTTCAGTCCATTGGTGACCATAAGCTTACATGCCATTAGTCTATTTTGGTACCATATACTATTACCTTATGGAATGGTAATATGCCCAGTGGGGATTAGTCAATGTTACAATTTTCTAAGGAGTCATAGCACATTCACTGGGACAGGTCAGCAGTACCTTAGTATGGAGAGTTAAAAAAACAGCAAAGACAGCCAGCAAAAAACAGGGATGGAAACTAAAAAAGAGGTGTTTTCTCAGGCCTGTGTTCAAGTGGAGTTGTGGGCAGTGTTCTAGGTCTTTGATCTTGTGCATTGTTCATACTTATGGCCCCCATTTAGGCAATGCTTCCAGTCTCATTTCCACATCTATTATTCTAACTTATGAAGATTCAAGTCTCTGTTAGAAGGCATTTATATCTAAATGATTGTACCTCTTGTGTCATCTGAGGCCCTGCATTGCCAACAGATGTAATTATTAACTTTATATCAGATAACTCTTTATGAAAGGTATCTATTGCTGTCACAAGTAGTGACATGTTATATGCCATCTCTTTGCATTATGTTTGGGTTTGATGGTGATGGTGATGGTGATGGTGATGGTGATGGCTCCAGCTTCTGAGCATAGAACTTGTCACACATGTTTTGTCTTGGACATTGACAGTCCCTTCTATTTTTCCAACTCTTTATCCAGTGATCCTGTATCATCGGTCACCAGCATTTTTCTTCTGGTATTTTTTTGTTTTTTTTCACTTGAGGTACTGTGTATGGGTAAAGGGGCAGATCACTCTTGTTCTGCATATCAACTAAGCTGTTGTGTTAATTAGTAATGTATTATAGACAAGACATTAACTGCTCTGTGATTCCTGCTTATCAATGGTTCGGGTCTGGTTTTTCTATTCTTTCCTTAAGCATCTTTTTTCTTGAACGATGGTTACAATTTCCCTACAAATAGTCTCCAATAGAATAGTAACATACATCTCCTGCATTGTCAGGTCCTACTTTTTTGGTTTCACAGAATTACTACTTCAGTTCTGTATTCAGTATGTTCATCATTCCGAGTTCTTTATCTATTGCCATGTGGCTCCTCTTTTTCCTTTTTACTTTACTTGTTTAATCAACCCCAGCTGTCAACAGTGAAGGTGTTTCGCTGGGACTCATGTCACCACTGTGCTGCTCACATTTCCTGTTTCTCTAGTAATTGAGTTTCTCACTTCCTACGGTTGGGAACTTTGACATCTATCTTGCATGATAGCTCTCCTCCTTTTGGCACTTAGGTACCGCATTCACTGCCACTAGTGAGAGAGGTGACAGCGCTCATTTACATTTTTCAGTTCCCAGACAAGAGAGCCATGTCCTGGGGTCTTCTGATCCTCTAACCTTCGTCACCAATGCACTGTCTAGGGCCATGGAGTATCTGGCCCTCTTACTATTTTCCCACTGCCAGACAATCAGTCAAATAACTTTATTCGATTCAAAAGAATCATAAAAGTTTACAAGAAAGATCGTACAATCATTTTAAAATACTTAGGGGCAGATTTACTATTACTGGCGCATCCCTGCAAATTAGCAGGGATGCGCCAGTAATTGTGCGCCGAAACTCCGCCACCCATGATGCGCCACATTTACAATGCGGCACGCCATGGGGCAAAAACGGCACAGATGCGTCACGCATCTGTGCCATAAAGGCGGCGCATTGCTGGAGTTGCGACGCAGCTCCAGCAATGCTCTGGGGGGGCCTATTCTTCTAATGCTGCGTCAAGCCTTACGCCTGCTTCAAGCAGGTCCAGGGTTTTGACGCAACATTGGCCTAAAAGTGACTGAGTGAAATCTTGTAGATTTCACTCAGCCACTTTAAGGAGGCGTTCCTGCGCAGGAACGCCCCCCCCCCCTGCGCCGGAACGCCTCCTTATGGCGCAGGGTTTTACAACGTGACACATCTCCCAGACGTTGTAAATACCCCGCACCATGGCGTAACGCAACGGCGGTGTAAAAGAGGCGCAAGGGGCTTGTAAATCTGCCCAAAAAGATTTTAGCCACTGCCAGTCATTACTTCAGAGCATCCATCTGTAGTCTCCAGAAGTTCAGGCCTTTCTGTCAGCAGGTTTAGAGCTTGCATGCTCCTTGGCACCAGGCTAAATTTGCCTGAAAAATAGCATTGAAATATTTCTAATTAGTAGATGTACAATACTTGTTTAGTCACATCTGAACCTGTATATAGAAACGTCTAGCAAAGTATACACAGTAATACTAGCTTTAGCATGTTTCCTTTCTGTGTGAGGGCACACAAATCCTAAATTGTAGTCTGCCCTATTTTTATGTATTAGCACTTAGCCTTATGTGCCTCATTGCCACGCTTTATGGGCTACTTCTGCTTATAAAAACAGGCAACAAGAAGGCAATTTTCCTTGTTTGAGTTACTGCAGTGCATTTAAACTGCAGATCAGTCAGAGCACATTGGAACTCTTTTCATTTATTTCATTCTGCATGACATGTTTGTGTGTAAATAAGCCAAACACATTTGAAATACTACTAATGTTAGTAAAGTGCACAGAGTTCTAAATCCTGAAAGATTCAAACATGACAAAGTGAGGGGACTAGTACAAAAATGATATACTTGCACTAACCATACCCTAGTAGCCTTCTTCTCCTTGGAAATTCTCATTGCTTAAAACAACCGAGTAGGCCATTAACATTGAAGTGGGCAGCCCCAGGTTTGTGTCCATCTCAAAGTTCATTTCATGTAGGTAGAAGGGCTACCGCAAGTGTTCATGGTTCTCCCCTCAACTCTGCACCAACAACCTTTACAATCTGTGGTCTGTCTGAACTCAGAAATTACTCCCAAAATGGTGTCAGCTCAGTTACTTCAAGGCACTGCATCACTCTCCCAAAGTCCGAAAGTAGTAGTTGTCAGCTGATGCAGGCTTCAGGTAGGCTGTGTCCTTCATCAATTAACTGGCCAACCACTGCCCCATGCCATGTTCTGATGCATTTATTTATGCAATACAATTCTGGTGGCTTGAGAACTGCTGTCGTACAGTCCCTCCTTCAGGTTTCAAAGGCCTTCTCAAACCCTTCTCACCAAAATCATGCTTTTGGGTTATATCTTATTTTTTTGTTGTCAGTCTAGGAGAGGTGCAAAAAATCTTCTTTGCCACTTAAAAGTTGTGCAGTAGTACCCAGGAAGGCCCAATAACTCTTTCACCTAAGTCTGGGTCTTGGGAGGCTCAGAGGGCATAACTGTCTGGATCTTGAAAAGGCGTGGCTGTAGGCATCTAACTCAAAATTGGTGAGCAAGGGACACCATAGAACTCATCCCTACCTGGTACTTACTGGCCTTGATAGTAAGATCTGCCTGAATCACTTCCTTCAGGTTGATTAAGCGGTCTTTCGAACCGGAGCTGAAGACAGCAACATCATCCAGGTAGGTGGCACTAAAGACATTCAGTCCAGGAAAGACCTGGTTGACCAACCTTTTGAAGGTGGCAGGACCATACTTCAACCCAAAGGGCATTACCTTGAACTGAAAGTGCCCTACTGGGATGGAGAATGTTGACCTGTTGACACACTAATTTAAGGTGATCTGCCCATACACAGAATTTGATTAAAAGGTATTCAGAACATTTGCAGCCCCTAACCAGTCAATTAACTCACAGGCTCTATTTACAAGGTGTGCATCAGTCTTGGGCATCAGAATCACTGGACTGGACAACAGACCGCTACAGAGTTCAATCACCCCAAGGTCCAACATTGGATTCTTCTCCTTTGATGCCATCTCTAACATTGCCAGACAGCATGCAGATTTTATTCTTACAAAGCATGTTATCATCAATGCTAATATCATGGGTGTACTGAGTAGTGATCCTAGGAATGAGCAAGAAGAAGGAAGCACTGTTCCCCAGCAGCTGGCAGAAGTCCCTCTGCTGTTCCTTAGTCAACCTGGAAGGAAGTACAAACCCCTTCCTTTGAGCCATTAATGTCCTTGTGTGATAGAGCTTTGATGGGTCACTCTTGTCCATATGTCAGCATGATTATTGTCATGTTTAACACCTCATATGTTTTACATGCTTGACTCTCAAAGGATTATTGGGGGTATCAAGATCAACAAGGATGTCATGTCCCATTTTTCTCCTTTCATCTCCTTTACCATGGCAAGACCTGGTCCATCTATGTTGGAGTAACCAGGGCTCTTCTGGTTCCATACCGCAAAGATTTTAGCCAAGCTGGTGCTCTACTGGAGTTGCCTTCTGTACGTACTAACAGTTTGATCATTTCTTTCCTGGCTTTCAAGTTCTGGATTGCTTTCTTCAAGTACTAGGCAACTTTGAATTTCAACGACAGCACAGACTCCGCGGCAATCAATTTGTTTTTGCAAGTTTTCTACCACCCATTTTTCATGTGGCTGATTAGTACTTCAAACCCTGCCTACATAGAAGTTTAAAGGGGAAAAGTCCACTCCTTTCTGGGACACCTCCCTACAGGTGAACACTTAGGGCCATATGCATTAAGCACCCCATTTAGATTTCTAAATAGCGATTTGTAAGTAATCACTATTTAGGAATCGCAAAAGTCTATGCATCAAAAAATTCCCTATATTTTTGCGTTTAGGTAAAGATCACAATAGCTAATAGCAATTACCGAATTGCAAATCCGCAAATACAGAATCACAAATAGCGATTTATTCAGATAGATACAGCTTGATGACATCGCCACCTGGAAGTGAGTCTGGGATTGCTCACACATGTTCACTGAGAGAGGCAGAGGAGGAGGCAGACTGTTGGAGCTGAGCAGAAACAAGCTTCACTGCGAGCACAATCTGTGGAATAACACTAGCATGGCTTCTGAAACAAGGGACAAGAAATCTGAAGGACTCAAGAGGAAGCTGAAATTCAACTACTAAGAGCTTGAAGTCCTCAGTGAGGAAGTCATGCAGAGTCACAACAAACTGTTTGGCAAGCAGTCACTGCAGGTCCCAGAGTCTGTTAAAAGGAAGATTTGGCTTGGGATGCAATCAAAGGTCAATTTAGTGGGGGGGGGGGGGAGGGCTTAATATCCGACCTGTGCAAGCGCTGGAATGACCTGCGTAGCTGTGTTGAAGGAAGGGGGGCTGCAAGGCTTGCCGATGCCATAAAAACTGGAGGGGGACCATCAATGGAACGTGCCAACATACCCCTAAAGGACATAGTTGAGTCAACACTGCAGCCGGAAGCAGTTGTTGGCATCACACAGATTGACACTTCTGATCAGGCTGGTACCTCACAAGCTAAGATCAATGCAAATAATTATTTATAGTTTAAACACTAGCCATCAATGTTAGATCATGCTTAGTGTAGCAAATATGACTCCAGTCCACATTTTACTTGCCAAATCCAAATGCATTATGGTAGTAGCATACAGAAAAATCTAAGTGAACGGCAAGGAGGGATCAAAACAGAATTAATGCATCAAAGTACGTCAAGCAAATTATTAAGTTAGACTTTGTGCGTAACTAAATACATTTATTAAACAATGCCATGCACAATGTGACATGCATATACACCAAAAAATATTGAGCTTGCACTGTTTAACATCACAGATGCAGCTGCGCAGGAGACTGATGTTGGTGATATCTTTGACACACAAAAACATGATGCACAGTCAGAAGAGGAAACAGAAGTGGCAGTATCATCACAATATCTGCACCCAATAGATGCAGAAGCAAAGTGCCACCACTGCCAGATTTGGAAAGTAAGGAGGAGAGCGAACCTGACACTCCAACACCACAGGCAGGCCATACACCAACAACAACACCAGAGGTACCAATGCGGCGCAGATCTGTAAATTTCCCTAGGCCAAGGGCAAGGATACGCATGGCAGTTGCAGGAGACGACGGGTCTGCTGTCTGGGGTGGGCTTGAGGGACAGATGCTCAAGGTCTAGTGCCTACAATGTAAAAACATGAAATTAATGTAGGCCCAACTTGGAACATTGGCAACCAAAACTGGGAAAATTTGGGACTGCATGAAGGAGATCATCACTGCTGTTGTGAAAGGACAGCGGGCCACAAACGATAACTTTGTTAATGTAACCAAAGTAATGCATGACTTGTGCAGGATGATAGAGGATAACCATGCATCCCAACGTAGAAGGCATCATACTTTGTTGGTGCGCCTAGATGGGCACACCAGGGCCATCAATCAACTGAGCACAACCACAGCTCAGCTGTTCCGTTGTGCTGTGAGGATGCAAACCGAGATGAGCCATTGCTTTGGGGATGTGGTCAGGGGCCTAATTCAGGTCACCAATGTGGTGGAGCAACTCCAGACTGCTGCAGTTGGTGGCAACAACGTTCTGGGAGGGGGGATTGAAGAGGCCTCCAGCCTCAGTAGCCTACTGGCACCAATAACCAAGAGGCGCAGTACTTGGAGCACCACTGACACCGAAGGCTCCACAGGTGATGTGGAGGAGCCAACTGGAAGGCCCCTGGGAGATCTTGGCCACAAAAAGTTAATTGTTGGACACTAAAAATTCTGGTGAGGTAACCAGTAGCATGAACATTGTCTGGACTGCCATTTAAGTACCATTGCAATGTCATGTTTTCTATTTTTTACAATGCTTCTTTGCACCTGGTATGTTTGCATTAACACTACCACATTTTGTTTCATTAAACAGGTGAGCATGTAGTGTGTTGTCTCATCATTACCCACCTTAAGAAAAAATGCTGAGTGATTTCTGCATGTCTCTGTCTCCAATCTGCTGTACTTGGACAGCATGCTGCTTGTGGTGGTTGTCTTGGCTGATTGTCTTCCTCAGGATCGCTGTCAGAGAATTCCTGGTGTATGCCTCTAGTAGTAGCAATGTTGTGCAACATGGCACAAGTGGTGACAATTTTGCAGCAGGTATCTGGCCTGTACTGCAATGCAGAAGAAAAGAGTGTGATCAGTTAAGGGATGTCATCAGTTTCCAACTAATCACACTCTTTTCTACTTTATTTCACTCGCCCAAGGGTGGAGGGCGACACCTTAGGAGCACCTACCTGAACTAAATACCTTTCTTTGAATTGACCTACAACTTAGGCTGTGCACGGGCCAACCAAACTCTCAAATATCACATAGCTGTACTGCAATGCACCTCCAGTGTTGTTGAGGCAGCGGTACCTAGATTTCAGTAAACCAAATGTCCTCTCAATCACATTGCGTGTGAAGATATGTGCCTCATTATATCGCTGCTCACTTGGGGTACTTGGCTTTAGGTATCACGTCAGTATGAAGGAGTGTACACCGTATGCGTTATCATCTACAGGGTGTAAAACAAATACATTACTCACTGCTATGTGTCACCATGGCAGAAGAGTCTGCAAGACAGTATTACATCTGTTTGCCAAGCAGGTATCCTGCTCCAAATTCACCCGCAAGGAGACGTCTGTGTATGCCACTGTGTCTGAAGATGTGGGAGTCATATGTACTGCCAGGGTAACTAGCCACTATGTCTGTGATGATGTGTTGGGATTTGCAGTTGGCTTGTATGTTCAATGAATGGTTTTATTTTCTGTTTCTGTTAATGTACTCATTCACTGAGGGGGGACAGATGGCTACATTCGTCCCATCAATGCAACCAATTACGTGGCGACAATGGGCTACCTGATAGAAATCAAATTTGGTTTGCTGCAATTCCTGTGGTGTTATGGGGATCCTTATGTGGTGGTGTATCCTCTGCAACATGGTGTCAAGGAATGAGTTGAAAAAGCATGATAGGGCACTTTGAGATACACCTCCGGATGCAGCTATTACTCCCTAGAAGCTACCTGAAGCTAGGAGATGCAGAGAACATAGGACCTGCACATGAGAGGGGATGGCAGGTGTCCTGTGAGTCTGACGCTGCAGTAGTGGATCTAATTCAGCTATGAGAGCATAGATTATGTCTGTATACAACCTATATTTGTCATATATCTCTTCCTGTGTCTTCCCTAAAAATGTAACACGCACTGTGAAAATGCGCTCCTGTATCCTCCTTCTTCTCTATGCTGCTGCTCGTAACCTCATCTTCCTCACCATGACATAGAACACTGCCATAGTGAAAGATTCTGATGCCTTCTGGGACTGTTTAAGTAGTTTGTAATGGCTACCACTAGATTTGTTCACTTTGAAATGGTTCCCACCTGGTTTCATTTATTCTTATTTAAGAAATCTAATTTGCGATTTCCAGCAGAATCTCAATTTGCTAATTTTTCAAGCATAGGTTTTGCGATTACCAATTTGCGATTACCTATTACGGAATAGCAAATTCAGATTCAGTATTTAGGTAATCACAAAAATTGCTAATTTACGGACGGATTTGCGAATTTCCTTCATACATTGCTAATGGCTATTTTGCAATCACAAATGGCCAATTTTTGCAATTCGCAACATTTGCGATCGCAAAATAGATTGATGAATGTGCCCCAAAGTATTGTGGCAAGCCATATTATTTACACTTCAATGTGTCTTATACACCCATAGTCATGCCTTTGAGGGTTCTGTTGAATCTCTCAACAAATCATATGGGGGTGATAAGACATGGAGAACTTGTGAGTCATTTGGCATGCATCCCACATAGACTTAAGGTGTGCAGACACAAAGTTCAATCCTTTTTTAAAACATCCTCTTTTGGGAACTGTACTAGAATGGCCACCAAAGGTGCAGTTGCTGAACTCAAAGATATTGCTTCAGGAAATCAAGTATCATAGTCTACCACCATCAATCTGAACCTGTTTTCAGAGGCTGGCATTGGGTCCCGAGTCTCAACAATGTCCACCCCTTCCCTCTTTATGCGTGCCCATACCACAGGCATGGTCTGGAGGGGAGCAGTGTGCGTTCCTCTTGACTTTACCCTGACTGGACAAGTGATACCAGAGCAGCTGATTGAAATTACTTCCCATCTCAACTTTGGCCAATAAAAGTGATTCTCCTGCCTGCCAATAGTCTGTTTTAAAATAATGGTTTTTTTTGTATTCTGAGGAGGATTTTACAAACAGAAAAAGGAAATAAATAAAATAGAATAGTATAAATATTTGCATGTACCATGCTCAATTCATGCTGACTAATGTATATGAAAATATCTAACATTCCAGGGTGTGCATTAATTAACTTCAAAAGGAAAACAAACACCAATTGGAAACCAAAATAGTAAAAAACTTGTGGGTTATTCTGTAAATATTCCCTTGAAAAGTTATATTGAATATTAAAATCTGTAGAAGAAATACTTACAAGGGAGAATGACCTTTACAATATGGTTGTTACACTGCAATAGCTTTACAATCTAGCCATAACAATGCAAGTCGTTACAAGGACTTGCGCTGGATGGTGCTCTACACTAAAGAATAGTATGATTTATTATTCCAACACCTTCCCTACTGTTCCACACACTAGTGTTGGAATAGTAAATCATACTATTCCTAAGTCCAGTGCCTCTAGCGCAAGTTGTTGTAATGATTTGCGTTGTAACGAACGTGATGTAAACTACCGCGTTGTGAATGTTTGCAAAAGTAACGTCATACATTTCTTACAAGTCAGTCAGTCAAATATTCTTTATTCAATTACTTAAAATCATAAAAAGAAAGACATTATACATTAAAAATGTCTAAAAAGCATTCACAAATATTAAGAATTATTACAGAACATTTAGAAGGAATCCAAAAATAAAATCCACTCTAACAAGAATATAAATAAAATGCACCTCTTATTCCAGTTTATAAAAGTCTAAGTCATTAGGACTGAGGGTCCATCAACAGAACTGGACGCAAGTCGCAAGTCATAGTCATAGGGTTTTATTAAGTGCATACATCGCCCGAGGGTCTCAGAGCGCTGGCCAAAAAAGCCCTGAGGACGGAAGGAGAGATGATGCCGGCCTGAAGAAGAGAGATCAGAACAGCCAGGTTTTTAGATTCCTCTGAAACAGTCTGTGGTCGGTTTCCATAAGTGGGTGCAGTGGAAGCGAATTCCACAGAGTGGGGGCAAGGTAAGAGAATGATCTTCTGCCATTCCTGGTGGTGCGAATCTTTAAGGGGGTAAGGAGGTGTTTGGTAGAGGAGCTAAGGGTTCTAGTGGGTTGGTGCCAGATAAGCATTTTGGTAAGATAGCATGGCCTGTTCCCATGAATGGCTTTGTGGACAAGACAGTAGATATTAAAACGGATACATTTCATGATGGGGAGCCAGTGGACAGCTCTCAGACTTGGAGCTGACGGAGACCCTGAAGGCAGGTTTATTGCAAGTCTAGCGACAGTGTTCTGTAACACTTGTGTTTGCTAAGAAGCTCTTTATTCATGGAAGCCATCAGAGCATTTCCGTAGTTGAATCGACTGATAATTAGGCCTTGGATCAGCGGCACCCTAGATGCAACGGGGATCCATTGGAAGATCTTACAAAGACTTTGCATTAGACCATAGCAGATGCCTGTCACATGATTAACATGGTCTTTAATGGTCAAGTTGATGTCGATCTGCACTCCAAGGTTACAGACCACCGGTTTGGGAGAAGGGCAGGGGCCGAGATTGTGAGGCTATCAGTCACTGCACCATAGAGCTTGGGATTTTCCAAAAAGGATGATCTCTGTCTTGCTGGCATTGAGCTGCAAATGAATGGTTAGCATCCAGGCATTGATGTCAGTCATGCACTTTATGAATCGGAGTTTGGTGTCAGTTAAATCTGGCTGAGAGTGATCAGAAGTTGCATGTCGTCTGCATACGACACAGTAAAGGATCTAATCACTTTTGCTAGGGGTGCCATGTATTGGTTAAAGAGCATAGGACTTAAGATGGAACCCTGGGGGACGCCCTTATCAATCAGTTGGCTACGAAAGACGAAGGTACCAATATGAAATGTCGATTAATGGTCAGTTAAGTAACTCCAGAGCCAGTTTAAGGCTGTTCCCCTGACTCTGGCTTCCCACAGTCGATTCACTAGAATCCTGTGGTAGATGGTGTCAAAAGCAGCCGATAGATCGAGTAAGACCAACATGGCTGACTGTCCAGTATCCAGGGTGAGTCTAATGTTATCAACTACCTCTATCAGTGAGGTTTCCTTGCTGTGATCCGCCCAGAAAACTGACTGGTAGGGATCCAGCCATTTGTTGCTCTCTTTAAAAGTTGAGAGTTGCTTATTGATTAGGGACTCCAGGACTTTCCCAAACAAAGGGAGAAGGGAAATGGGCCGATAGTTGTTGGGATCCTTAGGGTCAGAGGTAATTTGTTATAAAATAGGCTTGACCATAGCTGCTTTCCATTTCGTGGGAACTGTTGTGTGACTTAGGGATAGATTAAAAAGGTCAGTGAGGCAAAGCCCCTACTAGAAAGCTGACCACACTAAAACAAACTTCAACACTTGGTATCATCTGTAAAAATAAAAGGGCAGGTCTAACCTGCATAAAGCCTATCCATCTTAACAGTCTGTCTGTGGAGAGGTGTGGCTCACTGGTTAGAGGCGGCAGACCTGTAAGCAGAGAACGGCCCGGGACCAGGGTTCAATTCCCGACGCGGCAGGGTCTTGGACCAGGGTCAACGGACTCGATAATTCTCGCCTCAGTGCCTACTCTAACCAGGGAACACACTCGGTAACTCTGGGCATTAAGCTTGCCTCATCTCTACAACGGCCCCCCACAGACGCCGGGGATGCCTGGTTTCACCCCGGAGATACCCAGAAAGGGACCATCTCACAGGGAAAACCAGGACGGGTTCCCCAGCGGTCTACAGCGCCAGGACACTCGGGTAGAGTAACAGTGCGCTTTACAAGTATCCAACATTACATTACATATCCAACATTACATAAAATATACATTTGCCTCACAGAACAGTAATGAGCACAGAAAATTCCAAAGTGCATAGTGTCTTGAGGCAAGACGCTATACGAACTAGTGCAGGGACTGAATGCAAGTCCATACTAGGAATGTCTGTATAAATTGCACATAACTTGAGCCCCATCTTTTTAATATAAAAGATGAAGAGGAGTGGGGCTTAAATACAGCCTTGTCTAATGCCCCTATTTACAGTGATATGATGGTGACTGGCTCCCATTCATGTCATACCTCACTGTAGCGGACAGATCGGAATGTAAGTCAAGAAAGAAATTCATTATTGTGCGGGCCATTCCCAGTTTCAAGAGCAGGGGGCCAGAGATTTCACCTATTTACCTGGTCAAAATCTGATGGTAGGTCCATAAAAGCACGGTGTAGCGTGCGTCCCTTCATTACTGCATATTTATATATGATTAGATGTAAGTTGGGGCATTGATTGAGAGTGCTCATGGCTGGTCTTAACCCATATTGCAGAATTAAAAAAACATAATTTTCGTCCAGCCAGGAGATAAGCCTGGACAGAATCTCTCTCCCCATGACTTTAACCACTGAATCAATTAATGCTATTGGCCTTTAACACTTGAGATATAATCTAACACCCTGGAATTATTATTTCGACCATGACTCTGTGATACCTGACTTACTAGTGGCAATCAGCACATGGGTGAGGATTTTAGCCCAGAATCCTGTATCGGTCTGAAATCAGTCTGCCGAAACCCCATCAGGGCTGGGAACCTTATCTTTAGACATCAGTGATATTGCGTTGGCGACCTTTTCTTCTTCAAAAGCCATTTAATAGGCTTCTCGGACATTGGGCAGGCTGCTTGCTGTAGAATCTAGAGCCCTTCATCCATATGCACCCCTAAAATAGGACACCCAGGTATCTGGTGTTATTACACACTCCAAGGACGGGTTAACAATATTCCAGAAACTAGAGCTGTTCTTCAGTATCTCTGTCTGGAGAAATTGAGGCCATACCTCTTCTCTGAAGTCTTTTTTTCTTAGTTGAGCCCTAGTTTATATCTCTTTATGCAGATATTGTCCTCATATCTATCCCTGGGATTACTTTTCAGAGCTAACTTTAGTTTGTGATGTGCCTTTGAACAATTTTGGTTGAACCACCTCTCCCCCCCAACTTGGACATGCCATCAGCCTTCCTCAATCTCTGGGCCACAGACATGATTATATGCACCCAAGGGCATGAGGTAGATAAAACATCTAAAAAGGAATCTACCGGGATCTTACTCCATTTTAGTCTATGTGCTTGATTCTGCATGGCCAGGTCACTGTACATGGGGCCGGCTTCAAGAGAAGCCCCCTCCTTCAGCCTCCATTCCAGGCTTAAGACCAAGGGATTGTGGTCGCTGAACTGAGATAATCTCACCTTATATAGCAACACTTGAGGGATTAGGGGTACTGAGAGAAATATGGAAACAATAATAGTGTTAGCACCTTGACCACTGAAGGAGGGAACCTCTTTGTCCTTTCTAAAGTCATCCAGACAATTACAATTAAAATCAGAAGTGATATCACCAAACAGACCTCCTTGGGTAGTATTTTCAAATAGATTAGAGTGCCATTTCGTCCCAGGGTTGTCACTTAATGATTGACAGACTGATTTCAATGAGTATTACAATCTCCAGCTAGCAGAATCATGTACAGGGAATTATAATTATCCCCAGATGAGGTTCAAAAAGATCTTAGGTTAAAAAATTGAATATCATGGGTAGAACCTGTGGACGAATTTTAGAAATTTAGGATTAATAGGGATACAGCATTTGTAAAGCCTAACTGCACTGCCAGGAGGTGACTATCTCCTGTTTCTACCTGTGTATGCTTACACTCAATATTTAGGGAAATCAGTGTAGTTAAACTCCCTTAGCCCTTCCTGATTGCAAAGGCAGGGCAGCCGAGAAATACAAAGCAGATCCATTCATCCAGAAAGAGTTATCCCATTCCCAGATTTCTTGAAAACACAACTTTGCAAGTAGGGATAACCAGTTGTGATTGTCTCTCATTGGCCAGCTTTGGTATGTTCCAGGACACCACCTTTAAGTTGGCCCAAACCTTAACAGCTGATTTTCTGTGTGAGATGGTTTAACTCCTACTTGGTCTACATTGATCTCTGGGGAGGTTCCGTTAGACTATTCACTTCTGATTTGTTGGTCCGGGATGCTAGTCAGTACAGGGAACAGTCACTCATTATTATCTAGGGTGCTCAGGGGGAGGAATCTGTTAGACAGTTTGATGGTAGCTGCCTGTACTCTGATCCTCTAGTGGCTCCAAGGCCCCTCCTCAAGTGAGCATGTACTTTTCCACCATAAACCCACACATCTTCCCAGAGGGTAAAAGAAGCCTGGTGGTAGAATGCAATTGTTGGGATGCAAGTGCCCTTCCAACTCTTTCTCTCTGTGGCTTATCCAGTTTACGTTTCTTGCCATAATTATGTGGTTTGTTATTTTTAGCACAGCCCTATTATTAGTGTGACACCAGTGTGTAACTTTCCTAATGAGCTTTGGGGGAGATTATTCTTTCTCACCTGGTAGCCAAAATAGCCAGCCAAGGGGCAGTATTCCGGGGCTAACTGCAGCCTGCGACAGGTTGCATGGATCTGACTAGATGATGAAGATTCACCTTGTGTAGCAGATGGTCTAAACTGTGTGCTTGGATTACTAACCGCATCAGGTCCTGAATGATTTGTTACCTTAGTGCCCCTAGAGGTGCTACTTTTTTCTGCGGGGAGATGTGACCCCCACCTGATCCTGGCAGCGCTGCCTACTGTGGTGATGTTATCTGATTGAGGAGAGGTTGGCCCACTGCCTCTGAAGGGTCTACCCAAACTGATCCCATTCATTTGACTGGGGTGAATGTGTGACATTGATCCACATTCTGTCCATCATTGTTGTGTTTGCAGTTACCGCTCTAAGTGTACTGGGGATGCTCAGACGTGAGTCCCAGGCACTCCACACCACTGGAATCAAGCTAGTCGGGCTGATGAGAGGTGTTACCTCGAAACCGGGCCGGTCCTCGGATGCTTGTTTCCGTTCTGGGAAGGACATGGCTTTTGTAGTTTGGACTGGACTGTTCCCATGGGGCACAGGGTCAGCGCTGATTTGCATATCGCCATTGTCTAACCCAGGGTGGTGTGGAGTGGAAAAACGATGGATTTGGGCCCAGATCTTTGGACTGGGGTGAATGTGTGACATTGATCCACATTCTGTCCATCATTGTTGTGTTTGCAGTTACCGCTCTAAGTGTACTGGGGATGCTCAGACGTGAGTCCCAGGCACTCCACACCACTGGAATCAAGCTAGCCGGGCTGATGAGAGGTGTTACCTCGAAACCGGGCCGGTCCTCGGATGCTTGTTTCCGTTCTGGGAAGGACATGGCTTTTGTAGTTCGGACTGGACTGTTCCCATGGGGCACAGGGTCAGCGCTGATTTGCATATCGCCATTGTCTAACCCAGGGTGGTGTGGAGTGGAAAAACGATGGATTTGGGCCCAGATCTTTGGACTGGGGTGAATGTGTGACATTGATCCACATTCTGTCCATCATTGTTGTGTTTGCAGTTACCGCTCTAAGTGTACTGGGGATGCTCAGACGTGAGTCCCAGGCACTCCACACCACTGGAATCAAGCTAGCCGGGCTGATGAGAGGTGTTACCTCGAAACCGGGCCGGTCCTCGGATGCTTGTTTCCGTTCTGGGAAGGACATGGCTTTTGTAGTTCGGACTGGACTGTTCCCATGGGGCACAGGGTCAGCGCTGATTTGCATATCGCCATTGTCTAACCCAGGGTGGTGTGGAGTGGAAAAACGATGGATTTGGGCCCAGATCTTTGGACTGGGGTGAATGTGTGACATTGATCCACATTCTGTCCATCATTGTTGTGTTTGCAGTTACCGCTCTAAGTGTACTTGGGATGCTCAGACGTGAGTCCCAGGCACTCCACACCACTGGAATCAAGCTAGCCGGGCTGATGAGAGGTGTTACCTCGAAACCGGGCCGGTCCTCGGATGCTTGTTTCCGTTCTGGGAAGGACATGGCTTTTGTAGTTCGGACTGGACTGTTCCCATGGGGCACAGGGTCAGCGCTGATTTGCATATCGCCATTGTCTAACCCAGGGTGGTGTGGAGTGGAAAAACGATGGATTTGGGCCCAGATCTTTGGACTGGGGTGAATGTGTGACATTGATCCACATTCTGTCCATCATTGTTGTGTTTGCAGTTACCGCTCTAAGTGTACTGGGGATGCTCAGACGTGAGTCCCAGGCACTCCACACCACTGGAATCAAGCTAGCCGGGCTGATGAGAGGTGTTACCTCGAAACCGGGCCGGTCCTCGGATGCTTGTTTCCGTTCTGGGAAGGACATGGCTTTTGTAGTTCGGACTGGACTGTTCCCATGGGGCACAGGGTCAGCGCTGATTTGCATATCGCCATTGTCTAACCCAGGGTGGTGTGGAGTGGAAAAACGATGGATTTGGGCCCAGATGTTTGGACTGGGGTGAATGTGTGACATTGATCCACATTCTGTCCATCATTGTTGTGTTTGCAGTTACCGCTCTAAGTGTACTGGGGATGCTCAGACGTGAGTCCCAGGCACTCCACACCACTGGAATCAAGCTAGCCGGGCTGATGAGAGGTGTTACCTCGAAACCGGGCCGATCCTCGGATGCTTGTTTCCGTTCTGGGAAGGACATGGCTTTTGTAGTTCGGACTGGACTGTTCACATGGGGCACAGGGTCAGCGCTGATTTGCATATCGCCATTGTCTAACCCAGGGTGGTGTGGAGTGGAAAAACGATGGATTTGGGCCCAGATCTTTGGACTGGGGTGAATGTGTGACATTGATCCACATTCTGTCCATCATTGTTGTGTTTGCAGTTACCGCTCTAAGTGTACTGGGGATGCTCAGACGTGAGTCCCAGGCACTCCACACCACTGGAATCAAGCTAGCCGGGCTGATGAGAGGTGTTACCTCGAAACCGGTCCGGTCCTCGGATGCTTGTTTCCGTTCTGGGAAGGACATGGCTTTTGTAGTTCGGACTGGACTGTTCCCATGGGGCACAGGGTCAGCGCTGATTTGCATATCGCCATTGTCTAACCCAGGGTGGGGTGGAGTGGAAAACGATGGATTTGGGCCCAGATCTTTGGACTGGGGTGAATGTGTGACATTGATCCACATTCTGTCCATCATTGTTGTGTTTGCAGTTACCATTCATTTGAGGCCCTATCCTGGTCCCTAAGTACTGAGTGGGACAACTTGGTAACAGCTGAATCTACAGATTTCAATTAAAAAAAAAAATTGTCCGTCATGCTTTTGCCCAGTTTAGCAATATTGTCCAACAAGTTGTTAAACAAGAGCTGCAAGTCTTTCACAGCTTAATCTGAACGTACACACTACCACTGTTATAATATAATCTGGGGTGTAGCAGATTTGTCTGTGCCTGTCCCTGTGGTGCTATCCTTTGCCATTATTGGTTTCCTCTTTGCAGTCTTTACTTTGGCACAAATTTACTATCGGGGTGTATGTGGGGTATTTCTCCCAGCTATGGTAGGGCAAAGAGAGGCCACAACTATTTCAGGGTTGAGCAGTCTTGGGGTGCTGTCAGACGAGACAGGGTTCCCCTCCTTTATTGAGGGGGGACAGATCTAAATGAGTCTAAGAATTTGGTACCAGATGCAGTGTTCCTTACAGGATTCCACAGCTTAGCCCAACTTTCCTCTGCAGACAAGATTCCCTCATTTGAGCCCCCACAGCTGAGTTGAGAAAGAAAATAACTGACTCAGACTTGCGGGGGATTTTTGAGGGACGGGAGCCATTGTGGCTGGTGGATTGCACTTGCTCATGGATCATGGTGAGAAGTTGCTGACGTTGGAAGGGTTGCATTTGTATAGCGCTTGCTACACCAGATGAGGTGTTGAAGTGCTTTTTCGGTGAATAGTACGCTACTCTGGAACCCATTAAGGATTAGTGGTGAATTAGTATAGTGAAATATGAAATTAATTTGAGTGGTGGACGTGTTAGTCTGTTATTTGGATTGAAAAGGATACTTGAGGGATATAAGTGAAGATTTTAGAATTTTTTCTTCTTTTTTTGTAGCTCATAGCAGCAGGAGGAGGCTTGGGATGAGTAAAAGAGAGGTGGAGGGAGAAGACTCAGACGGAGGGTTTAGAAAGGCTTGTTTTTGTTATCGGAATACTAAAAAGAGGTATGAGATGATGCAAGGAGGGGGGGAGTAGGGAAGAGTCTTGAAAGGGTTAGTTTGGGGATCATAGTAGTGGTATGGGGTTTGGGATGAATGAGAGAGTGGAGGTAATCGATATATTGATAGAGGTATGGATTGAGTAATAGGGTAGTGCATTGGTAATGGAGATGAATCAGAGAGATGACCTAGAGGAAATATTTAGGGTGGTACAGGGTAAGAAATAGGTTAGTGCATTGGATAAGTTAGAAGAAAAGCAATAAATAAGTAAAAGTAATAAATATATAGATCCAAAAGTAATAAAGCTATAGATCCATTTGTACATGGAAGGTATATAGATGCATAAAGGAAGTGGAGAAGTGTGGCTCACTGGTTAGAGCAGGCAGACCCTGAAGCAGAGGTCAGACCCGGGACCAGGGTTCAATTCCCGACGCGGCAGGGTCTCGAGCTCAAATGTCCACGGACTCGATAATTCTCGCTTTGGTGCCTGACCTAATCATGGGTTCACACTCTGCAACTCTGGGCATTAAGCTTGCTTAATCTCCACAACGGCCCCCCGCGGCGGGATGCCTGGCTTTCACCTTGGGGATGCCCTGTAGGGGCTATCTCACAGGGAAAAGCCAGGACGGGTTCCCAAGGCAAAGCGCCTAGAGACCCCTGGGTTATAAGCGCTATATAAATCCAAACATACATACATACATAAAGGAAGGCAGTATATGTACATTACAGCTGCATTAAATAAACATCAAGTGTTGTTGTACTTTAATTATCTTTATTTATTTATTTACAAAGTTTTCTATAGCGCAAACTTGACCAGAATCGGGTATCAGAGAGCTTTACATAGCACCAGTTGCATTATTCATTTTTGTTAGGCACAGGGAGATTAAGTGATTTGCCCATAATCACAGGATGCTCAGCGTCATTGCCAAGACTCAAACCCAGTTCCCCAGATTCGAGGTCGACCGCCCTAGCCGTTAGGCTATCTCCTTTGTTTTGTAGGTCAATAGTGAAGCAATTGTAAATAAATAGTTATTATAAAAGATGTATTTATTTATGCAGTCACTTAAATACATGTTAAAACACAGAATAAGGTAATTATCAGAAATATGTACATTTGTTAAGCAAAATTAATGAATATCTATATTTAATACAGATGTATTCTACATGTATAGACAAAGCAATACACATCTATTGGCCAATATCTGTAGTACAAACAACTGCTTATATACAGAGATATGTGTTGTATATTTCTGTCTGTTTGCGTATGGTGGTTATGTGGGGAATAGTCAATTCTTGAGTAGTTTTCTGAAGATAACGTGGTTGTCTTTGGATCTTATATTGGGGGTATAGAGATCCATAGTTTGGCTGCTTGAACTGATGATGATGTGCCACCCATTGTTTTTTTCTTGTATCTTTGGAATTTGAGGCCAGTTGCCACTCTAGAGTGGAGGATCCTTTGCTGCATGTGTTTGGTGATTGTATTCCTGATGAAGAGTGGTCCTGTTCCATCTATTGCTTTGTGGGTGCTACAAAGCAGCTTGAACCTGGATATTCTAGCAACCGTTAACCAGTGCAGGGCTTTCAAGGCAGGGTAGATGTGGTCTTGCGGTTTTATATGTAAGAGTAGTCTGGCAGCCGAGTTCTGAATCCGTTGTAGTCTTTTCATGGTTGTTAAAGGTGATCCATGGTAGAGGCTATTGGCGTAATCGAGTTTGGACAAAACAAGGGAGATGGTAATCTGGACCTTGTGTGGAAATCCCAAATGGGGGAAGATTTGTTGCAGAGTTTTTATAGTAACAAAGCTTGATCTTGCTAGTTTGTCCAGTTGGGCATTCATCGGTAGCTTGGCGTCCATGGTCATTCTGAGGTTTTGTACTTCCTTCGATATTTTAGGTGGAGTTCACAGATCATCAGGCCACATGGCCAGAGTGTCATATTGATTCCAACTGCCACACAAAAGTATTTCCATTTTGGAAGCATTCAATTTGAGAGGGCCCTACGTCATCCATTGATACATAGCTCTGAGACAACTGGAAATTGGCGAGTTTCCAATATCTTTTGGCATTGTAGTTGAAGGAGTATTAGAGTGTCATTAGCATAGTTATGTTATTTTTATGTTATGTTACATATATTTATAACGCGCGCAGATACTCATGAGTGTCCCAGCGCAAAGCCAAAGGGGTATAGAGAGAGACTATCAGGCAAAGAAGTGGGTCATTAATTTCCTTTTAAACACAACTGTGTCCTGAATATACTGCAGGGCAAGAGTAAGGGCATTCCGGGCCTCAGTGGCCTTCACAGCAAAGGAACTGCCCCCTAACCTCTGATACTTGAAACGAGGGACCTGGGCAAAGCAAAGGAACATTGATCGAAGGGCTCGCAAAGGGACGTAAAAAGAAAACTGTCTCTCTCTGCAGATAGAAAGGGCCGGACTCGTGGAGTGCACGATGGGCCAGAACCAATTATTTAAATTTGACTCTGTCCGCCACGGGGAGCCATTGGAGAGATCGCAGCTGATGGTGAACACTCTTCCTGGACGAAATGCCCAATAACAGTCTGGCAGCGGTATTCTGAACCACCTGTAGCCTTTTCAACAAGTAGCCAGGAATACCAGCATAGAGGGCATTTGGAGTAGTCCAGCAGTGACAGAATCAGTGCAAACGTAACTGTTTCCTTCGTCACCTGAGGTAGAAGAGGAAAAATGTTTCGGAGAGCCTTGAGAAGGCCGGAACAACGACCGGCCAGCCTATTGATATGGGTTGAGAAAGAGAGACACTCATTGAACCATACTCTCAAGTTTTTGACGGGCTTCCATGTGGTGGAGGGCAGTGGACAGTTAGGTAGCCACAGCTGTTCTCAGAAAGTAGGAGGGAATTTACCAAATAACAGGATATCAGACTTCTGTTCATTACACTTGAGCTGTGCATCCGCAAGCCATTTAAAAATGAAGCTAAGCAATGGTGCGCCACAGAAACCGAGTCTGTTACTTAGTCCCAGGTAAAGAGCAGCTGGGTATTGGCCGCATAGGCCATCACCTTAGCCCAAAGCACCTCTGCCAGATATATCAATGGAGTGACATAGATGTTAAAAAGGAGAGAGCTAAGGGAGGATACCTGCGGAACTCCAGTAGTTGCTGACTAAGGAAAGGAGGAAGACGGTGGGAGCAAAATCTGCTCAGCCCACTCCTCCAGAAAAGACCTAAGCCAACCCCAGATGGCCCATGACACACAAATGCCGGCCAGTCGCGCCAGGAGAAGTGCAAGCGGGACCATGTTGAATGCCGCCGAGAGGTCCAGCCAAATTAATGCTGCTCTCCCTCTGGCGTCAAGACACTCCAGAATGGCCTCTAACACCTCCACTAAAACAGACTCAGTGCAATGAGATGCTCGAAACCCTGATTGAGCTGGGTGCAAGAGCACCTCTCTATCCACAAATTCTGTAAGCTAACCACCTTCTCGCATACCTTGGCCAGAGCCGGAAGGAGGAAGATAGGCCGGTAGTTCCCTGGGCTAAGGGGGTCCAAAAAAGGCTTTTTAAGGAGTGGCAGGATCTTAGCCTGCTTCCAAACCTGAGGTACGACAGCTTTCTGGAGAATCATGTTGATAATGGAGTTCACTTCTATGTTTGTGCTCTCTGCCACTGCTGCCAGAAGCCTGGCCGAACAGGGGTCCGAGAGCGAAGCAGACTTAAGCCCCTTGAGAATTTTAAGACATTCCAAAGGATCAATGGGTCTGAATATTGTCAGTAAGTGAGCGGAAACAGCAGGTTGAACCACCGGAAATCCCCCACTACTGCCGTCGCAGGGTGTGAACGCCGCCTGGATAGTCAGAATCTTATCCCTAAAAAAGCAGAAGAGAGTGTTACACCAGGCAGGTGAAGATGGCGTGACACTCGCTTGGGCCAAAGGGGACGTGAAGCTCTGAACTATGGCAAAAATTTCTTTGGAGTTGTTACTGGCAGATTCGAAGGGGGCTGCGTAGAATTGCCCTTTAGCCAGTACGATGGCTTCATAATATGTTTTTTGCATGTCTCTGGGCTTCCGCTTAGCTGCTGGGCAGTAACCACTCCTGCGCCAGGCCCGCTCAAGAATCTTACAATCATGCTACGCAGCTTTTGGGGCCGAATTAAACCAGGGTTTAGAGGGAGATTCCCTAGCTAGCCTGACGGGCCAATGGGAGGTCACCTTGTTAACCGCCCGATATACCCAGCCAGTAAACCCCGTCAGACACTCCTCAAGCTCCCCTGACAAAATGGGCCTAGAGGTTTCCAATGCCAGCTTGAATTCAAGAGGGTCAATTTTCGAAAAAGCTGGCTTCCAGTATGAGCGCGCCAATGACTTAACATTAGATATTTCCCAAGAAAAGTAGGATATAAAATGATCTGACCAGGATACAGGGCAAGCATCCCTTAGAGCAATAGGGAAGTTGGTACAAATCGGGTCAAGTATATGGCCAGGCTGATGAGTGGGAAGGCTGACATGCTGATCAAGTTGCGCCAGATGTTATATGTATGGCTGAACAAATGCTAAATGAAATGCACATTGTTCAAAAAGAGCAACATCAAAGTATGTCTTCCAGTGTTATTATAAGTATGCAACATGTGATGAGTTAATCAGGGAGCACTGTCACTTTAAATAATGCACTGTTTTACCTTGCCACTGTCATGAGTTCAAGGCTCAAACGAGCGGAAACGCGTAATGGCGACAGGTGACGAGCAATAATACTTTTTTCGTACCATTCCTTGGGTCCGTGTCCGTCTATGGAGGCAAGCCTTTGAATGCACGGAAGATTGTGATGATATATATATATATATATACTAGCTTACCCGTCGCGCGTTTCTGCGATCTCCGAAGAAAGGAAATTCAAGGAAACTCGCCATGATAACATTCAATTTACATTGTGTAATTTTTATTCAAACGTATTCATTTAAATATGTAAAACAATTCTATTTATTTATTCGAGTGCTTGTGGATACACGAGTTGTTGTTTTTCCTTCTTGTGCGTACATCAGTATTCAAAAGATTATGAGGGCCCCGGGGGGCCGATATTCAAAGAAAAGTAATGCCAGAAACCTTTGCGGGTGTGTACTCAACAACTTCCCAAAGTTTCCTGGCGATCGGATGAATGGTGTTTTAATTCTATTTATTTATTCAAAAGCTTGTGGATACACGATTTGTTGTTTTTCTGTCTGTTGCTTACATCAGTATTTGAAAGATTATGAGGGCCCTGGGGAGGCCAACATTTAAAAAAACATTTTGGCAGAAACCTTCACGGGAGTGTACTCAACAACTTCCCAAAGTTTTATGGCGATCGGATGAATGGTGTTTTAATTCTATTTATTTATTCGAGTGCTTGTGGATACACAATTTGTTGTTTTTCCGTCTGGTGCGTACATCAGTATTCGAAAGATTATGAAGGCCATGGGGTGCCGATATTTAATACATTTTTGTGGCAGAAACCTTTGCGGGAGTGTACTTAACAACTTACAAAAGTTTCATGGCGATCGGATGAATGGAGTATTAATTCCATTTTTTAAATTGGAGTGTTTGGGGGACAGACAGACAGACAGACAGACATACATTTGTTTATATATATATATATATTCACTGAAAAAAACATAGGTTATAGACCATATATAGTTAGGAATTAGCATTTAAAAAACCTTATTTTACTCACACAAAACCATTGAAATTCCATATATAGTTAGTTGCACTAACTATATATCGCGCACCCGCAATCCACTGCTGATCATGTCACATATTACATCATTCATGACATGGTCAGTGACATCACTGATGACATCACTGATGACATCTCAAATGACATCACTGATGACATCACTGATGACAACATCCAGTGACTGTATGTTTCTGTAAAGTTAAAATATGTCTTACATATTGAAGAATGAGTGGATGTATAAGTGTCTGGATGAAGGATTTAGTAGGTGCGTGACTGACTGTATGAGTGAGTGATTAAATGTGTCTCACTGAATGCATGGGTTAGTGACTAAACTGTCTTAATTTGTGCATCATTATGTCTGTTGTGATGTAAACTGCTGCATGTGTTGATAATTAGCTATACGAGAGGCTATATGTGTTATTAATTGGTTGCCCAAGTATTTGTATGGGAGACTGAGTGTGTGAGAGCAGTTGATTCACTAGATTCACTAGATGTATGGGTTCAAAAGTGCATGTGGAAACAGCTGTATGGGCGGTTGACTGTGTGCATGAGTGTATTGGTGAGTGAATGGATATCTCAGTGCTACATGTCAAATTAAAGACATATGTAAAACAGAGTATATGTGAGAGTTGACATATATAAATAACTGTGCATAAAAGCCAGTGAATGTGTGAGTGGCTGTATGGATCATTATGAAATTGTATCAGGGATTGTATAAGAGTGTAAATATGTGTTAGTATCTGTTTGAATAAGTAAGGTGTGTATAACTGTATAGTTGAGGAAATGGAGGTGTGATTGATTCTTTGCATGACTGACTAGGTGTGTGAGTAACTCCATGGATGAGTGACAGTCTGTGAGTGTCCGTTTACACTGAGTGTATATAAGGTTATATTAGAGTCTGAAGAAGTTCATTGTATTATCACATGAATGATGTCATCAGTGATATGATCAGTCATGTCAAATGAGATGTCATCAGTGATGTCATCAGTGATGTCATTTGAGATGTCATCAGTGATGTCATCAGTGATGTCACTGACCATGTCATGAATGATGTAATATGTGACGTCATCAGCAGTGGATTGCGGGTGCACGAAATATATAGTTAGTGCAACTAACTATATATGCGAATTTCAATTGTTTTGTGTAAGTAAAATAAGGTTTTATAAATGCTAATTCCTAACTATATATGGTCTATAACCTATGTTTTTTCCAGTGAATTTTCAAGGGTTTGTAAATGCTAATTCCTAACTATATATGATCTATAACCTATGGTTTTTTCAGTGAATTTCAATGGTTTTTTAATAGCAAATATTAAAAGCTGTTAAATGTATTCTTCTTTTTAAGGAAAAATATATTTTATATGTATTTAATATAATTTTTTTATGTATATAATTTATTTTTTTGTTTTTAGTTTCGCTACCGGTCCGCGCACCGGGTAGCTTCCCGTTAGCTTAATTTTATGCCGCGACCCGGTCCGCGCACCGGGAAACGTACCGTTTGCACAACTGCCGCGTTCGAGAACAACATCGCGACGCGTCGTGTAAGCACAACGTATCGCGTTGCCGCGTAATGCGTCTTATGACGCGCCGCGTTCGCGCACTCGGAAGTGCTCCGGTGCGCGAACGAGGCGCAAAGCGCAGCAGACCGGAAGCGCTCCGGGCGCGGAGAGGGACGCGTAACGTAAGCGTAACAGGTCATGTGACCTGTAAATAACACTTTTCATTGGTTTAGAACTTTTTTTTCCCAAATGATGAAAACCCCTCCTTCTTTCCTCACTCTGACATTCATCTTTGTGAGAGGAAGACCTGTTTCTCCTTGTTGAAATAATGGCATCTGTAGTAGCTGCAGCTGGTGGACCCCCACCCCCACCACAACCACCTAGGAAGGAAGGACCACCTGCGCAGTTCCTTCCAAACCCAGAGGAAGAGGAAGAAGAAGAGGAAGAGGAAGTAGAGCGGAGGCAGTTCTTACGTGAAGAGCCCCGGAAATCTTACCACAAAGACAGTTTTATTTGGCAATTTTATTCATACCCTCAAGGCCAAAAAAAAGTCAATGCCCGACATGTGACATGCCTCATTTGTAAAGATGTTTCGTCTAGAGGTACAGATAAAAAGTATAGTTATGGTAACTATACTATGCACCGCCATATGCAGAGGTGGCATCCACTCAATTACAGCGTTGCAGAGATGCGTCACCTCCGAGATAACCCACCAACTCCTGTGGCCAGTACATCGGCACAGGTATCTCTATCGGGACCAGAGGCGAGGGAGACGGTCCCAAATATCCAACAGAATTTTGTGCACATGAAGATAGTGTGCCTTTATTGTGGTGACCTACTTTCATGTGCAAATATGAGTATCAATTTGATAAACAGAGCATTTGAAAACCACAAGTGCTCAAAACGCCCCAAGAAATAATTTTTTTTTTTTGCTCCTGTTGAGCCCTTTCTAATGCCTGTTTTTCGTTGTTCCCCCCCCAAAAAAACAAAAAAAACATAAAATTGTTCAAAAAATACAAAAAAAATGTTCAGAAAAATAAAAAAAATATAAAACAACAAAAACATTTAAAAAAAAAAGTTCTTTTCAGAACTACCTCCCATTTTAAAAAAATTACTAACATTTTTAGCACTCTTCACTTCATTTTTCTCATGGGTGCGCTTCCCGGTACGCGCACTGGAGAGCGCCCCGTTAGCGCAATTAAAAAAAAAAGACAAAAAAACAAGAGAAGGAGAGCATAAGAGAAAGAGAAAGAGAGAGTAATGTTAAGAGACAGACAGCAAGAGAGAGCAACACAGATGTACTGTGTAATACATAGTAAAACAGTGTAAAAGATATAACAAAGTGTAAGAGAGAAAATGTAAAAAATATAAGGCTGTGAAACAAAGAAAGAGAGAAGAAGAATACTAAAGCAGAGGCACATGAATAATGTGAGTGGCTGTAAAGAGTAAAAGGAAAGAGAAAAAATGATGTACAAATAAAAGATAATAATGGAACCAGATTTAAATAACACTGGTAAGGGAGAGAGAGAAAAAAGTAGTGTGCATAACTAAAGAGGGATGAAATAAGATGGGTAACATCGAATAAAGTTAAAACATGTGGATTGACAGAGAAAAAACTGAAAGAAGAAAAGAAGAAGTAACAGAAAGGGAATAATTGAAGCAGCAAAGAAATGTAAATAACGTAGTGTGCTTGAACTTCAGGAAGAAAGCATAATGAACAAGTAGTGAAAGAGTGAAGAGACAGAGACAATTACAGTAAGAAAGACGGACTGAGTGAACGGGAATGAAGAACTGTGAGAACAGAGGTACTGAGAAAAGGAGTGGAAGGAGTGCAGTAAGTAAATCACCCACACAACACAACAGCTACCCTACCTCAAAGCACTCTAAAATATTATTTTACTGTTTCTCTTTGTTTTCCCCTTGTTACGCTCCCTGGTGAGCTACCCATAGTAAAAATAAAGAGGGGTGATAGAGGGAGAAATATTGAATTAGGATACCACATGGTGAGTGACAAAGAGAGAGGACAAAGAGAGTAAAGGGAACAGTACCTGAATGGGCTTGAGTACAACAGCAAAAAAAGATAAGTAATGCAGTGTGTGTGACTTACAGGGAGTTAGTGGGTGTAGGTCAAAGTGTGGGTGTGTAAGGTGTGTCTGTGGGTGTGGTTGTGTGGAGTGTTTTGGTGTGGGTAGAGATGAGGGTGTGTGAAATATGTGTGAGAAGTGTATGAGTGTGGGGTGTATATGTGTTCGATGTATGTGTGTGTATGGAATGGGTGTGTGTTTTTGAGGAGTGTGTGTGGGAGATTTTTTTTGTGTGTATGATGTGTAGGTGTGGTGTGTGTGGGGGTGTATGTTACAGGTGTGTGTATGTGTTGGGAGGGGGATGAGGTATATGTGTAGGAGTAAGGTAAATAATTAGGAAAAAGAGATTGAGTAGATAAGCAAAGGAAGGGAACAGAGGGTAAGTGAAGTAAAGAATAGGGATCAAAAGAAGTTGAATATGAGAGGGTAAATAATGAAAGGAGAGTAAACATGGAGAATAAAAATAAGTGAGAGAAGCAGAGTAAAAACACAGGAGTGAGGTAGATTGAGAAAATGTTAGTGACCTTAAAGCAAAGGGTGATAACAAACTACATTTTTTTAGTCATACTTACCATATAATAAATGTAACTATCATTTGTTTTACTACAGCTGGTATCTGTGAAAGAGAGAAAAAAAATATAAGTTATAATTAGTAAAATATGTATTTTAAATTAAAAGATACAAATGAAGAGCTAAAAACATCATAACACTCTATTTAGAAATAAAGTGAGAGTGAAGAACACAGAAAGAGAAATAAACTAAGGTAGAAGGACAAAAAAAGGGAAAAAGAAATAGAAGGAGAGCAAATTACAATGAGTAAGGCATATAGATTCACTAAGAAAAAGACAGAGAAGTACAGAGAAATTAACTGAAGGTAAGAAAGATACTAAAACAATGTGAGTTAGCAAAACTAAATCTGGAAACACAAGTAAGTAAAAAGATAATGACGGAGACAGAAAACAGTCTAATTAATGATGCATTTAGAAGAATGAGGAATAGAAGATAACTGAGAGTAAGAGAAGAACAGTCATAGAGTGAAAGGATGAAGGGAGACAGAATAATATACAACAATTTAAGGAAATGTACTGAGGAAGTTATAAGGTAGACACACTAAGAGAAAAACAGAGTGAGGTGGAGTACAATGAGTGAGAAAAGAAAAAAAGTAAGTGAGCAAAAAAAAGGAAAGAGAGGAGAACACGACTAAAACAGTGCTACTGAGAAAAAATAATTTGGTGATGAAAGTAAAGAGAAGGACATTGAAAGAAAGGAAATGATGGATAGTAACGGAACCAGAGTAAAAGAAATGGGATGAAGAACGACGAGAGAGGAGCAGTGAAGTTGTTGTAAAAGAAGTGATAGAAGGTAGATAAACACAAGTGAAAATAACAAAAGTAGAGTGAGTGAGGCACTGAGCACAGAGAAGTAGTGAACAAAAAATAGAGAGAAGAGGTCAAAAGTAAGAAGCAAACAAAGATAAGCGAGGGAGAGTGGATGTCAGAGAATGGGAATACAATTTAATTTACACAATCCAAAGTATAGAATAATTTCTACAACATGTTACATAGTTTATTTTTGCTGTTCTCAGAATATATTGAATTTCACTTAAAGCAGTGAGTTCAAATTAGTCATCATATGACAGCGGGGAAAAAAAACACAATCTAAAAGATTGTGTTTTAAAAAAAAACTTACATACTGACAAACGACAAATGTACGCTAATCTTTGATTGACTTACTTTTCCTTGAGGCCAAATAGTATATCATGGAGGTCCTTTTCTCGTTGCAAAGTACTTTGCTGTTCAGTAAAAAATCCATTTCATCGACTTTCTAGAAGAAAAACTCCAAGAACATCTAAAATATTTTCAATATTTTCATATACTCCTTTCTTTCAGTCATGACTCTTTTCTCATTCCTGCACCTTTCCATTTGGCCAAATAGTGTCAGATGTATGAGTATATATCAGTACTCCTCCCGTCTTCATAGGCCAATTACCTTTACCTAAATTTTGGCTGTAAAAACACTAGATATGAATTTATAAAGCCAAAAGGCAAACGTTGTTTGAAAGTCAAATGATTGTCGTTACATTGGGTCCAACCTTTACAACTTTTTAAATTGCATGTGTAATGCCCTGATGTTGTAGAAGGACCGTCATGAAAAATAATAGCTACAGTTGCAAAGGTTCTTCCTGATATCGATAACTGAGAAGCCACGAAATTTTTAATAGAAGTTGTCAATTTAGTTCCATCAGGTCTACATCGTTGGAACATTAAAATAACATAGTGACCATTATTTTGTAGAAATAATGTGGACAGCATTGCAGACTTACATTGGGTACACACCATATTGTGATCCGCTGCTTTAACTAGATTATTGAAAGACACTGATTTGCAGTCTGGTAAAGTTAAATATATACATCTTTCAGAGTCTATTCTAGTAGTACTTGATGAAGCACAGTTATCACAGTCATGTTGCCATTGATAAGAAAGGCCAAATAGATTTTTTATATCTACTCCTTCATCTTGTAATACATCAAACATATACATTAAAAATTCCTGACAATTCTGCTGAATATTCTGTGAAAATTGATTTTGACCTGAACATATATCTAGAAGATTTCTAATTTCTGAAACACTTTCTATTTTAGCTCTATCACTACTACATTTCTCTAACACAGAATTCAATAAACAGCACAATGTTTGTTCCCGATTTTCAACACTCTGTCTTTGTAAATTTTGAAGAAAAAAAACAACAATAACTACTACATTAGCATAGCAGTTGACACCAGAACTGTTTTCAAACTGAAATCCAACAACATCTTTAACAGAATCCTTTTTGTTTCTCTTTACAATTACACTTTTATCTACTTTATGCCTTTTTGCTGATACCTCACTGCAATTACTCTCATTTCTTCTTTTTCGGCCTACCACGCGTTTTTCAATCAGAGGATATTGAGGCAAATGTGGAGCATACTCTCTTCTTAACCTATTGTATTCTTTTACACAATCTAAATCTGCACAAATCTTAGTTTCATCACACTCAATCAAGTACAATCCTGCTAAAGTTCTGACTCATGATAATGCCACATATGCCATACCCTCTTTAAACACAGAACTTCCAATGTTCACCAAAGCGCTATCTACACTTAAACCTTGAGACTTATGAATTGTCACCGCATATGCCAAACAAATAGGAAATTGTTTTCGGCGAACATATAAGTCTTTCACGAGCAAAAATCTAGCTGAACAACGACAAATTTGTTCTATTTCATCAATGTCATCAAATTTAATTTTTAAAATTTCAATTCCATCTCTATTTTTGTAATTCAGAAAACCAACAACATAACCCATTGCTCCATTTACTAGACCTCTTTCAACATTTAAATTCCTTCTTAAAATGACACGACAATTCAAACACACATTCAGAGTCTTTTCAAAACCAGCAGTTTTAGATATAGTCTTCTCTAATGAATCCAATTTTGATTTCAAATTTTCAGACAAAATAATTGTTGCTCCAATATGCTCTAGTTTATCAATAGCTTCCAGTTTCACTATCTCTTCATTTTCTAACTGTAACATTTTGTTGTTGAACATGGAACATTCTTTCAGAGTTGGCAACAAACATATGCCAGATTTCTTCTCGTTAATTTTCTTAAATATGTTCTCTGGAAGAATGTTTTCATTTGGGTACAAATTTGAAATTAATCGTGCATGTTAAGCTTCTTTCCCTTGCTGACTTACTTTTCCGATCCTTACATCTTGTAGAATATTTTTATAATCTTCATCATTTGCCTGCCGCATATTTTGAAGCAGTTCTGCATATTTAAAGTTTAACCATATATTAACGTTTCCGATGCTCCCTAAGCACTTCCTGGTATCTTCATGTGTGAGCATTTTGAACACAGGTTGCCCTTTCACTGGAGTCAACTGCAGAAGATCTCCAAAAACAATAATATGTTTTCCACCAAATAAGACATCATAGTCTGTTCTAAGAATTTCTTGCATTCTCAAATGCGCAAAAGCAAGCATGATATTTGACACCATGCTTACTTCATCAATGATAAGAAGTTTCATTTTCTTCAGGACTCTCGAAACTTCGGAACACGCATCTCCTGATAGCTTGTGATACTCCAATTTGTTATCATGCTCCACTGGCAGCATCAGTAAACGATGTAAAGTAATCCCTTTAATGTTATGTGCTGCCAGCCCAGTTGGAGCAGTAACAACACAAGACAGCGGTGATTCAGTCCTTTTCTGCAGATAAGTTGCAATGGCTTTAATCAGAAAAGTTTTTCCAGTTCCCGCTTCTCCACTCACGTACAGTTGGACAGGCTTAAATGATGTACATGAGCACTCTTTTTTCTCATGACTGAATCCATGTTCAATCTGCTCTGTAACTTCGTCATATTTCTGTTTCTGCTCAAGGTTTAGTTGTTTCACCAAATCTTCTAAGTTAACTTCATCATCTTGACCTTGTTCCATAGCTCTTTTCACCTCATCCATGGCAGTAGCAGCTTCGTTTTGGATAATTGGTCCTCCTAGTGGATCCTGACTCAATGAAGCAGAACTCTGACTGCCTTGAGAACTGTCTCTCGCAATCTCTGCAGCATTTGTGGCTTCTTGCTCTATTTCTTCATTCAACATTTGCAGATAATTTGGAAAAACAGGACATTCTATGGCATCCTTCGTTGCATTAAAGGAGTCTTCATAACAGAGAAAATCTCCAAGAAGTTCCTCTTCTTCACGCCATGGTTTAAACAGTTGCAAAAGAGCCAAATAATAAAATTCTCTTTTATCTGGATTATCACAACTCAATTTGCGATGCTTAATCAAATGACCTTTTTTCTGTTTCACTAGACATCCTTCACATCCAATGACTCCATATATTCCATTATTGATATCTTCTCTGATGTTCCTCTTATAAATATATCTCTGCAGAACTTCATAGAGACAAGCGTTCTCAAGGTGATGACTTCTATTTGGATAGTATGTATCCAACATGTTTGTCTTCAAAATATCTGTACTTTCTGGTTCTTTCTCCGCCAAATACTCTATCTCTTGTACAGATTTCAAAACTCGATTTCGTGTTGCAGCAAGACCTAGACTCACCCAAATGATGGTTCTAGATTTGGCATAGAGACTTGCTGACGACAATCGATCAGAACATTCATACGCTCCAATTTCTCGATGCGACAACATCTTCAGACTGTAACTGTATAATTTCTTGCTTAGACTCTTTTCATGTGAAATGTCCTCCCACATTTCCTTTAGTTCTGTCTTTTCTTTTTTTGTGATGTAAGACGTCACATATTGAGCCACAGCAATAGAGTTGTCAGCAACGAATTGAATATCCATGTTAGCATTCCACATGGACAAAATCACTGGGTTGTAGTCGTTGATGTACTTGGACTCTTCGTCTCTTTTTAAATTGTATGTATTTTTTGGTGATTTCCTCGTCACAGTATGTCGCAGAGAAGACATCAAATTATTTACTCTTCCTTTAGAAATCACTGGTCGTGGAAAGCTGAAACGACATTTTGTGTAGAACTTGTCCTTGTTTCTGAATTTTCGACGACAGTACTTTCCACAACGATGGGATTGAAAGCGTAAAACTTGTTGCCTTAAACTGTTTTCTTCCGTAGTTTTCGGAACAGCACATGTTGAATACTCTTCAATGAAACTCATCACTGTCTCATCCGAATCTGTTCCAAATTTGGGTGCATCTTTAATCCACAACAACATATGTATGTGAGGAGCACCTCTCGCTTGATACTCCTTTCTCCAAAAGAAATCCAAAACCTCTCCAAGAGGAGGATTTCTTTTGTTGGTAATAAAAGACATCATAGCTTCAAATCTATGATTAAAATATCTGCATACATTCACTGGATCCAAAGAGCACAGTTCTCCAGGTGTTTTGAATTCTATATTTTGTATATTAGCATTGGCCTCTCGTAGAAATTGAAGTAAGTCCTCCCATGCATACTCGGCACAGCTAAGAGTGAGGAACCATGGAGGAGTTCCTAAGTTTCTTAGCATACATTTCAATTCCCCCATACTCATTTGTACCACGCTGACATGCCATGAGATTGATTAGATGAGATTCTAAAATATTATCTTGCAGATTCACTTTCTCCATAAAGTCCCTCGCCGAAACATTTTGTAGATGTGCTCCACTTTTCAGAATATGGTTTACTGCATAAGAAAGCCCAGACAAGTCACTTTCATACAGTAGATGAAACAAATAGGGAATGCATTGACGGAACCTTGCATCTTCAGCATATAATCTTACAGTTCGATATTCAGATGCAGGAATTTGAAGTGGTCGATCGTCATATCGTCCACCTCGACCTGTTGGAAATAGCTGTGGAAAACAACGAGCTTCCAAACTTTCTTCCCATACACTAATGGGACTTCCTTTTGCTGTTTTCATTTGAAACAAGTCAATTGCATTCCCCATTACTTCTTTGGAATGTAAAGGATGAACAGTATAATGTTAATATATTTCTTCACTTCTAGACACATCAACTTTTTCAATTTGGCCGCCTGAACAATCACTGTCTTCATTTGTAGCTGTTTCCTCTGCTGCAACACATACATCTTTGTAGTAATCATTGTTTTTGACTAAATACAACGTTGCCTTTTTGACTTTCCTAACATCCACTAAATCTTGCCAGATTTTTTTACTCTTTGTTGGAACCCCATTAACTAGAATGACTAAAGGTTCCTCTTCTACTTTTTCTATACCAATTGTATCAATATTTTTTTCAAATCTAGGGGCAAATAAACAACTCTTCCCTTTAATCTTCTCTGCAAATCTGTAGGAGGCAATTTCCCTATCTTAGGCTCCATGCGAACAATTGCCTGAAAAGGATGGACACATTGAATCAAAATAGACTCATATGTATTTAAATCTATCAATTCACGGGAAATGTCTATCAACTCCAGATTATTATGAACAGCTCTAGCAGGCATTCTGTTTTGATTTAATTTGTCATAACAATATTTACAAATACGCTGATCAGAACTCAAATCAAAAGAATTCTCCACCCACAAATAAGATGCTAAATCTTTCCACTCATAATTATCCATCTTTTCACTTTTTGCATGTAAATCAACTAACCTAGTCTGAATCTTATAATGAGTCCGTCGACAACACACGAGTAAAATTCCGCCTTTCACTTGATTTCACCTTAAACCTGGTAATTTCCTTCTCAAACTTTTCTGTATTTAAAATCTGTACATTGTCTTCCACATTACCTTGAATTGCGGTCTCAATTTCTACACTGTCCTCTTGCTCACGAAAATAACAAATCTCAATTTCTTCAAAAATCTTCTTCACATCTAATTCTGTTCCATGCAAAAGAGCACTGTTTATTGTTTAAGCTTAAGTGCTGGACTTTTTGCATAATACAACATTCTCACTAATTTCCTCATTTTGGTATGATGCACTGCTAACATCCTAAAATGATGAAAAACACTCTGACAGACTTTTCTAGAAAGACAAGCCAGTGAATGGCCTTGCAAACCTGTGATTCCTCTCACTCTGCAAGGATCTAAGTCTTGCAACAACTTCATTTTCTGCTTTAGACTTTTCTTACTATATGTACGTAAGAAATTACAAAACAAATCAATTGATTCCTGTCGCACACTACAAATACTACTACACTTCCAAGTGTACACTGGACCCTTAGTACGTCTCCCTAAAACTCCATCAGATAACACCTCTTCTGGTTCTCTAGGCACAAGTTTCTCTTTTTCAATCGGACAACCGTCTTTCACTTCATACGCTCGACCACTGGTGTCAACTGCATGCACTAAATCATTCTCCTGGAAGTAACTCTCCTCATTAAAAAATGGCTCACAACTTGAACTGTGCATCCATTCTCCAGAAAAAACTTTACAAAAATTAGTCCGATTAATTACTCTTTTCCATCTACTGTTTGATTTGAAAACATCAATTGTCTTGTTAAGTGTCCTAATTCTATTGATTATTAAAATAAATAATTTTTTCTTAACTTCAAAAGCCTGATCAACAATCATCTCTACACTTTTCTTTTTCTTATAAAAAGCAGCTCTCTGTTTACCTTTCCTAATGTTTTTTAACAAATTTAAAACCACCCTATTGCGAAACATTCGTCTACGAATGTCTCTAAACTGATTCTGCCTTCTTTTCCTATACATATTATTCTCTCCTGCTCCAGTTTTAGGATTCTTTGAATCTTGCACATGCCTCACAACAGGAATAAGAGTGAGGCAAACAATTTCTCATGGAGCTTAACAATTTTACAAAATACAATTCCTCTATGCAAACAAACTCAATAAGCTTCCTACACTTTTTTAAAACACAGCTAACATCATTGTAAAGAGTCAAATTGACACCTGTGTCTAAGAATGCAGACAGAGATATGCTTCATGAAGCCTAGTCCACTGCACACTTAGATACAATCCTCACCACCTAGGCTCCCCAGGAAAGCCCAAACATGTACCTTTTTTCCCCATATTTAAAAAGTGACTCATGTATGCGTGATTTTTTAAACCTTTGTGCCACATTATACTCAAAAATGTAAAATCCATTTATTTTCCCCAAAATCGTTTTTGACATCACATTTAGGAAACACAGCACAGATCATATTTACAACCATCTGCCTCACAGCAGGGATAAGACTGAGGCAAAATCTTGCACATGAAGCTTCACAATTTTACAAAATACAATTCCTCTATGCAAACAAACTCAATATGCTTCCTACACTGAGTTAACACATGTAACATCATTGTAAAGAGTCAAATTCACACCTGTGCCTAACAGTGCAGTCAGGGATAGGCTTCATGAAGCCTAGTCCACTGCACTCTTAGACACAAGCCTCACCACCTACGCTCCCCAAGAAAGCCCAAACATGTACCTTTTTGCACCATATTTAAAAAGAGACACATGTAATTAGATGCGTCACTTTTTAAACCTCTGTGCCACAATATACTCAAATATGTAAAAAACATTAATTTCCCCAAAATCGTTTTTAACATCACATTTAGGAAACACAGCACAGATCCTATGTACAACCATCTGCCTCACAGCAGGGATAAGACTGCTAACGCGGGATTACTGGTTACTAATTATCTTACCAAATCCCAAACTATGTCGACTGAATCGTTGGTACCTGTCGTTGAGTAAAAGGTAATCTCGCAATAAGTCAATCAATTTAAGAACTTACAACACTCTAAATGACCACTGACCAAATTTAAGTTTTAAAGATTTAATATAAAGTCAAAGATAACTGAAGATACAAACTTCTCAAAATGAGATTCAAAAGGTAAATTGGTATCACTATAAACATGAACTTCTTGAATAATCTAAGTCTGAAGAACAAAATAATAAGTACAAGCTCAAAGACCATAAGGGTTGTCAAAATAGATATAAGTTGCAATCTCAAAGTCATTACAGAAAAGAAAATTAAGGTTAGTCTGTCCCTACACTATTTTAAATGACATCCCTACTTAGCAAGATCTTAACCCTCTAGGTGTCAGCCGTGGTGACTTCCTAAGAAGATCACGCACTTCTCTTTGTCTCTTCTCTGATAATGGGTCTCTCCTGATCAGCCTATCTGCCTACCCATCCGCTTCCTTAGGCTCCCAAAATCATCTGCTCTGCTCTCCTCCCAGGTCTCTTTCCCTAATACCAAATCACATTTCCAATAGAAACGCCCCTTGGGACGCCCCTCACGTGGTACATCTTTGCGCGGCAAACTCCATGATGGTACTCTTGAAGACCCTCGTTATAGTTGACCTTGGTTCCCAGGCTTCTTCTTCAGTGCGCTGATACCCCCTGAAATTCCTGGAAACTCCTACAGGCCTGCGCAAGGCGCCACTGAACAAAGTCCCTTTCATTCGAGCTGATTAGGACCCTCGCACCTGCATACAGCTCGTCCTGCAGTGGGCCTCAAATTCCAGACTCCACCATATCTTTAGTCATAAAACACTCTCAAAGCTCGGTGCTGGACACCTCGCGACCTCTTCTCTAACGAGCACATGACGATTTACACGACATGACATTATCTCCTCTGGCCTACTTGATTTACATGCAGCAGGTCCCTGCACTCTTAAAACGTTAACTTGATTTAAACAGCAAACATTCTTAACTAGCATACGTTTCTAAAATAACACATCTATAAAGCATATACTTTTAACCCTAAGTTCAATAGTACATTTTGGAAGAACCATGTCAACCTTATCTCACATTAATTTAGCAGCACGTTCAGGTTTGCTGTGAATTGCCCTAAGGCCTACACATAATACTGGATTTTCAAAGTTACATTTAATTCGGACATGATTCTTTTAACATGAGAACATGAGGTTTTCACATATATTCCAACATTTTCTACATTAATCTCACACCGTTACAATTATAGTTACTCTACTTAACATTCTATACATTTCACTACTAAATATAAAACACTCTGTATATTTCACTCCTGGATATAAAACACTCGTGTGCAAAACATGTTTAAACTAACTACGTGCTTGTAAATATGGTGTACTTATACATTTTTTTCTCAAACTTGTGCTCTCTCAGTCCCCCCTTTGATGACCTTCAGGGGTCATCATCACCAAAACACTAAAAATGTAGAACCCTTCAAAATGAAGACATGGTTGTGCCACCTCTTTTCATACTCTCCAATGCTTTCAGACTCTTATATTGAGTGTCCTGCATCGCTGTCAACTCTTCTTCCTGTTTCCTCATAGCTCTCTGCAACCTATTTGCTCTATAACATTGATACAAACGCACCAATCCCCACAAAGTGATTACGCAAATCACAATTATGATGATGGGTTTCAGTATGTACCAAACGATACCTTTCCCTAGGTTGGCAAACCAACTTCCAACTTTACCCATTCCATGACCTACCTTTTCCCACACATTTACCTTTGCTAGGTCCTCAATTTCGTAGTGTATGGCAGTGATGTTTTGTATATACTTCTCTAGAGGTTTTGAATTGTCTGGAATGTAAGTACAGCATTCCTGGACCTTCAAAGCCTTACAGACTCCTCCCTCTTTTGCTAACAGAACGTCTAAAGCAAGTCGGTTCTGAAGAACCATTGCCCTAATCGATTGCATCTCCCCTTCTATCAGCATCAAGGATCTTGCAGTACTGGCAGATAGCCTATCTACGACTGTAGCTAACCTCCTGATCTTAATGTCATTCATTATCAATCCTAAGAAAGGGAATGCAGCACCTAGTACATCTCCAACTACTTCTGCTGCACCCAGCCCTCGCTTCCATCTAGTTGATATTTCTTTCTTAGGCGTGTCTAAATTCTCAACATGATATATTTTAGGGAAGACAACAGCCAGATAGCATGATCCGTACCAATTATCTGGTAACTTCACATAGGCACTTCTTCCACATACAAAATATACATTTGGTATTGCTTGCATCCCTTTCAAAAAGTTCTTAGAGTAATACTCCAATTGAAAGGCATGTTCACAATGGACTTGACCTACATAAAAGTTTTCATAATATGAGTAACTCCTGTGAATGCACAGTTTTCCCCGTTTATCCTTATCCAAAGCAATTGGACCAATACTACCTTTTCTTTGATGTGCCCTTTCCTCCTTGGTCCAATCTGTTTCCCATTGTCCTGATGCTTTCAAAATCTTCTGCCTCCTGTATCTAGTATCTACCTGTGCTATAAACTTTTTCTCAACTTCTGATATTTGACAAGTCAGATTGTTCCTTCGAGCATGTGAAGTATCTAACGTTTTCCATGGAATAAACCATTTGTGTAATCTGTCTTCGCTTTTGTAGTAGTCCCATTTGTTCAAATGCTTGAAATTCGGAACCTCTGGCAATGTCGAGTCGAAATTCGAGAAATAATACTCGAATCCTTCTCGTCCATAAAACATGCTCAACAATAAACTGCACGTTATTCCATATGTCAACGGAAGATGATGGTATCTGATACCCTCCTCCACTGAAGCTGGTAATTGCATACAAACGTAACAATCCTTTACTTCCATGGCATCAACATATTCATAAAGCAATTTAGCATAAGCATTTGACTTGTAATTTCCCTGTGACTCGTCGGTGTGAAGCCTTTTTATTTCTGCATCTAACAATGCTTTGTCTTTCTCATTGATGTTTCCCTTCTCTTTAATAATGGTAGTTTTCGGTGTTGATACTCCCTTATCCTCCTTAACTGCGGTTTCATCCCCTTCGTGTCCC
This sequence comes from Lissotriton helveticus, assembly GCF_964261635.1. Classification (NCBI taxonomy): domain Eukaryota; kingdom Metazoa; phylum Chordata; class Amphibia; order Caudata; family Salamandridae; genus Lissotriton; species Lissotriton helveticus. Next base: position 2,081,566,250 of record NC_136063.1, read on the forward strand.
GCTAGGAATGAAACAGTTACCACTAAAATTATAAGAGAAACCACTACTCCTAAAAGTGTAACAGCTATACATTTTGCCCTGCGGTTCGGGTTGCCAGCCTCCATGTTCTCAAACAGTGTAGTTCTTGACTTTCTTCCAGCATTCACTTCTTCTCCTTTCCAAACAAAGTCTTTCTCTCTTGCAATGTCTTTCTTTGAACACTTGGAAGCTTGACAATTTGTTTCCGCAAAACAGTTCAAAGTCCAGTAGAAAATAGACAACCCTAGCCCTTCTCCATCCACTAAAAGGAATCCCCTATCACTTTTCTTCTTCCACTCGGCGCTAGGTTATCTTGCAACAAGTTTACAATTTCTTTTCAAAAGTCTTATTTTCGTCTGAAGTTATGTATGACTCAAGGAGTGATACTACGTCTTCATAAATGTCCATCCGAAGTATCATTCCCTCAGGTTCTGGGCAGTTCGTACCACAACATGGAAAGTCAACTTTTTCTAGGATTATTCTCCTTATTTCGCTCAAGACAAGTGGACGGACAAAATTGAGAGTTAGCGTTTTTTCAATTTCTATTCCTGGTACCATCAGTTCTACATCCACAATTATAAAGGGGTCCGTTCTAATCAAGATCACTTTCTTCACCTTTCCAGTTCTGCGCCCCTTTGAAGACATTCACAATATGGTATTAATCCACAACAATAAGCGCTCCTAGCATTTCTACTACTCGCTCAAGCATTTCCAAACGAAGAAGAGTTCCCTCCAATATTGGATATCGTGAACAGCAAACTGGAAACTCAACTGTCTCTAAAATCAATTTCCTTATTCCACTCAGGAGAGCAGGATGAACGATGTTGAGTGTCAGCAACCTTTCGGTCTCCGCTCCTGGCAGTAGAAACCTTATTTGCACTGTGATGATCGGGTCAGTTCTGATCAGTTCCACTTCCCTGATCCTACCTGTTCTGTGTCTCCCAGACATCTGCAACGAGGTAGGTCCAGTCGGGAGTAGAGTATCTTCTGCTAGGCACTCGCACCCTACTTGATCTTCTAAGACCCTCCTCGGCGTGATCCTGGATATCTTCTTCTGGATCTGAGTCTTCGGATATAGGAGCAAGCGTTTCTTCCTGGGCCGACCTCAAACTTAGCCTTCTTCTCCTTACTGGCCAAGTGGCAGCTCCAAGCCTTATTCTCCTATTCCTTGTCCTCTCACTTGGTTCTTGATCGCTCTGATACGGATCTGAGTCTGAGTCGTATTCACTTCTGCTCTCTCCTTCAGTTGCGTCTTCTGTCTCACTGCCGTCCTGCCTTTGCTCTTCTTCTGAATCCGTTGCGTTCCCAACTTCTTCTGACACCCCCTCAGCCGCCTCTATCCCTTCTTGCGACTCTTCTTCCACTTCCGGGCTTTCGTCTGGGATGGGAGCTGTTCCTTCTAGAGGTGCTGGAACTCTGCGAGTATGGGAAGCATGGATCCAATTTGGCAGCCCCCCGCACTTCACCGCGGTGTTCGTTATCAGGATTACCTGAAAGGGCCCACGCCAGCGAACATCTAGGCAGTTCTTCCGGACGTGTTTTTTAACTAAGACCCAGTCCCCTGGGTTCAGGTCATGACACAGGTTCCTCGATGCTGGAGCTTCAACCGCATGCACCTGAAGGGACACAGAATGGATGGCGTCAGACAGTCCTTTACAATAATCCAAGATCAGATCATCTGTAATATTCAATAGGGCAGTAGTTGGAACTGTAGGAAGTCTCATGGCCCTCCCCATCAGGATCTCGTGGGGAGAAAGACCTGTCCTCCTGTCAGGGGTGCTGCGCATGCTCATGAGCACTAAAGGAAGAGCATCTGGCCAACTCAAGGATGTGGATGCCACTACTTTAGCCAATCTATTCTTCAAAGTGCCATTCACTTGTTCCACAATTCCTGAAGCTTCTGGTCGATAACTACAATGCAGCTTTTGATCGATATTCAGTGTGGAGCACAACATCTTCACTATTTCGCTGTTAAAATGTTTTCCTCTGTCAGATTCCAAAGAGGCAGGCACCCCGAAGCGCGGTATCAACTCCCTGAGCAACAATTTAGCCACTGTGAGTGTATCGCACCTACGTGTAGGGTACGCTTCAACCCATCTGGAAAATACGCATACAATCACCAACACATACCGAAGGCGATTGACTCTTGGCATTTCGATGAAATCTAGTTGCATTCTATTGAAAGGCCCCCCCGACCTCCCAATGTGACTCAGTGTGACTGGTGTTCGTTTGCCTACGTTCAGCTGTTGGCAAGTAACACATCGCTTGCATACTGATTCTGCTGCTATTCTAAATTTGGGGCAATACCAAGTCTGCCTAAAAACTCTCAACATAGCATCTCTTCCTAGGTGTACTGGACCATGTATTTCTCTCGCCATGGGATTTGCTAACTCTTCAGGTAACACAGCCCTCCCGTCTGCTGAAACCCAAAAATCCATTTCACTTCGCACACAACCTGCGGTTTCCCATGCCCTTTTCTCAGTTTCTGGTGCATTCTCCTGCATTACCCTCAAATCTTCCCAGGAATCCACGGTCTCTAACATCATGCTTAATTCAGTCTTTTCTTCTGCACCTTCTATTTCCACCTTTGAGAAGGAATAATTTTGTTCCGCACAATAGCGTGCGACTTCATCAGCGTATCTGTTGCCTTGTGACACAAAATCTGTATTCTTAGTATGAGCTACACATTTTACCATTGCGATATCAACTGGACCTTGCAATGCTTCTAACAACAGCCGCACAAATTCTCCATTTCGAATGGGCGAACCAGAGGAGGTCATGTAACCCCTCTGAGACCACAACTGCCCGAAATCATGAACCACACCGAAACCATATTGGCTATCCGTGTAGATGGTGACTCTTTTCCCGTTTCCTGCTATGCAGGCACGAGTTAGGGCAATAATTTCTGCTACCTGTGCGGAATGTACTCCTTCCAGGCAAGCGGCTTCCACAACTCCAGTAATGGTACAAACAGCATAAGCTGCTCTCAACCGACCAGTATCGTCTCTTAAACATGAGCCATCAACAAAATAAATTTCATCGGGGTCTGACAATGGCTCATCCACAATATCTGGTATGGGCTTCGTGCATAGTTCAGTCACATCAAGGCAATCGTGGTCTTCACATCCTTCGCCTTCTATTACAGTGGGTAATGGCATCAAAGTAGCAGGATTCAAGACAGAGCATCTCCTGAGGGTCACGTTTTCTGCGGCAAGTATAACTTGCTCGTAGCGCGTGAGCCTACTATTGGTCAGATGCTGCGTCTTCGTCCTGGTCATTAGCAATTCAACTGAATGTGGTACATACACCACTACTGGATGTCCCATCACAATACTCTCGCTCCTTTCAATGCTGACACCCGTTGCAGCAACGGATTTGAGACATCCGGGCAACGCTGCGGCTACTGGATCTAATGTAGCCGAAAAATATGCAACTGGTCTACGGGCATTACCGTGGGTCTGTGCCAAGACTGACAAAGCACATCCCTCTCTCTCACAGCAATAGAGTGAAAAGGACTTCTCGTAATCGGGCATTCCCAAAGCTGGAGCACGGCATAAATCGTCTCTCAGCTGTAAAAACGCCACCAGACATTCTTCATCCCATGGTACCGGATCACTCACCTCCTTGTGCGTCAGTTTCTGTAAGGGCTTTGCTTTCAGTGAGAAGTTAACTATCCACTGTCGGCAGTAACCCACCATTCCTAGGAACATTCTAACTTCTCCCTGTGTTGTAGGCGCATTCATTTTCATTATTGCCTCAATCCTCTCTGGGGACACCTTACGTTTCCCTTTTTCTAACCTGTGCCCTAGATACTGTACTTCTGTCAGACAATACTGCAACTTGCTCGGAGATACCTTATGTCCATTTTCAGCTAAATGGTTCAGTAAGGCAATTGAGTCTGCTTTACAAGCTTCCTCTGTTTCTGACGCAACAAGTAGGTCATCTATGTACTGTACCAGAACCGAGTTCTGTGGCAGTACTAGATTCTCAAGATTCTTTTTCAACAACTGATTAAAGATGGATGGGCTGTCTGTGAATCCTTGTGGGATTCGACACCATGTTAAAACGCGATCTTCCATTTTAAAAGCAAAAAGATACCTGCTCTCTTCATCCAATGGGATTGAAAAGAAAGCCTGACAAAGATCTATCACTGTGAACCATTCTGCTTGACATGGTATTTGAAATAGTATCACTGAAGGATTCGGTACCACGGGACAACATGAAACGACTATGTTGTTAATTTTTCGTAAATCCTGAACTATCCTAAACTTCCCGCTAGGTTTCTGCAAACCCATAATCGGGGAGTTACAAGGACTACCCACGATTTCTTTCAGTATTCCCTGCTGTATCATTGACTCGATCACAGGTTTTATTCCCGCAATCGTTTCCTGGGACAATTTGTATTGAGGCGTTCTTGGAAACTCAACATTTGGTTTTACCAATATTTTTACCGGCTCTACCCCCTTAATCAATCCTATTTCTTCTCCTGTGAAATCCCATACCTCTGACGCCACTGCATCTCGTAGGTCTTGAGGAAGATCTTCTATTGTCAGAGTAGGATATAGTTCTACACAAGATTTTGAATTAGCCACCTTAAAAGTAGCATCTTCGTCGGTAGTCTGTACCTCCACTCCTTGCGGGGTGCAGTATATGGTGCAATTCAGTTTGCACAACAAATCCCTTCCTAACAGACATACCGGACTCGAGTCACAAACCACAAACTGATGTTCGTTCATGTGGTTTCCTATCTTCACAGACACTGGTTCGGTCACGGGACTTGTCATTCTTTTATTTGCGACTCCTACCACCTGAATTGTTTCCCCTGACATTGGCAAGTCTGGAACCACCGCTGATCTCAGAGTCGAACGAGTAGCCCCAGTATCCACTAAGAATGTCGTGGGACACCCTGCCACTTCTGCCTCAACAAATGGCCCTCTCTGATCCACTTCTAGGACTGCCCCGAGGGTACAGTCCTCTTCACTGCTCACCCGTTGTCCTGTCAATGGATCAATGTAATAACACTTTTCTTCCTCGATAAACAGAGGCATTTGTTTAAAGACCTTTCCCCCAGCTGCTATCTTCGGTGGCTGTGGGAATTGGGCCCGTGGAGCCGAAGTCCCCCCTTTGGCCACCTTACTGCTTGGAACTGTCACCTTTTGCGTTGGGACTTCTTGGACCTGCTCTTCTACTTCTAGCTCTCCATTTTCCGGGTTAAAGGGACACTCGCGTCGCCAATGCCCCACCTGGTGACACTGATGACACTTTGTCGTTTTCTTTAAAGTGGCAAAGTCTATCCTAGGTCTCTGCCCTTCCTCATTGTCCTTATTCTGACCGTTTGGCTTTCGTCCCATCCCCTGTTTCTGCTGGCCACCCTTCCCAGCGGACTGCATTTGCACCACCATCAATTTTTGGCTTTAGAATCTATCTCGTCACTACAGTATCGTGCATAACGTAGAATTTCATCTAGTGGTTTGTTCTGCCAACAGATTAAATGTTGTTGAATCATCAAGCAAATGTCAGGTCTCAACCCCAAGACAAACTTTGACACAAACTGTCCTATATCTTTGGGATCCATTACATCAAGTCCACTGTATTGCTTGAATGTTTTCAACAACCTCTCATAAAACTCATGCACGGTCTCCTTTGGTTCTTGCCTTGTTCGATCTATCTTTACCCAATCTATATCCTGTGGTGGTACCTTATCTTTCAACCAAGCTATTACCCTTTCATACTTTCGCATGACAATCTCAGATGGTCCATTAGTTCGAGCATCCCTCAATGGTTCAGCATTTGGCCATTCGACACTAGTCTTACAAGGGGTCCACAGATCAGATGGGACCACGATGTCAAACAACGTGTTCAAATCAATCCACAATACCTTCGAAATTTTAACAAACCTCTCTACCTGCTTATACCACTCTACTGGATTGTCCCGCAACTTCGGAAATGAGTTGGTAAATGCAGCTAAATCTCCTCTACTCCAGGGTACATGTACATAATTTCCGTTTGATATTTCTCGCAAAGGGAATGCCTCCATATGCATTACCCTTCCCTCGGGGGTCATCACATTTGCACTTCGCCTAACCGTGCCCTTTTTCGACCACCTTTCTTCCCATTTATCCAGTTCTCTCCACACTCGTATCCCAGCTATCAGCTCCCTTATGTGAGTTTTCAATCCAGTAGTCCTCTTCTCATCTAGATCTTGGTCTGAGTACTGTAACCTATGGTTACTCTGTAGTGCCCTTGTCCTAGATAAATCTACAGCATATCTGTCGGCCAAATTAGACAGTTTCTCGTGGAATGCTCTAGCTCTCCTAGTAGTATCCTTTGCTATGAATAGCAACTCATCTTGTTCGTACAAATCGATCCTTTCTAAAGGCACCGTTCCTTCTATAATCTCGTCTAGATCGGATTTCAGACTGGAGACATCAAGCCTTTTAACCTTTATCGCAGCTTTCAGCACCTCTGGTCCAGATGTACCTTCTGCCTCCCTCCCGTCCCAGCTCCTAGCCCTGCGCCTAGGCACTGGTGAGTTAAAGGGAGTCCTCCCCTGTTCCCATCTCTCTAGGTCCCATGCCTTTCCATCTTCTCGGGGTGGATGATGAAATACTTCCCTGTTTCTCAATTTTCCGCCTTCCCCGATCTGTCTGTTTTCTCTAGGTGCATAGTAAGGCATCCCATTGCTCCCCCTCTCTTCACTGTTTCCCTGTGATTCTTGATTACTCAAAGCATGGCGGGACCTGTCACTATTCTCCTTCCTCCAATGTTGAACATCTTCCCCGAGTGTATGGTGAAGGCACCTAAACCTATTTTGGAAAGCCCGTACCATTTCATCTCCCCCTTTCTCCCAGAGACGGGACATTTCCTCACACTCTACAATCCTAGTATTTTGTTCCGGCTGTTCTCTCTGATTGGTAGGACATGCATCCCCTCTATTCTCTTGACTTTGGCCTTCCCGGCCCTGACTACTCTCGCTGGCCCCACAATGAGATACTGTCCCATTGCCCCTGGTATCCCACTCTGGTTCCGTCCTTGTCCTGTTACTCGGGGATACTATGGACCCGTCCCATTCCCTCAAATCAGCTCTTAATTCTGAATAGGGTCTTGGCCGTGGTCCCCTTAGATCCATTGGTCCTCTCGGACCTCCCTGTTCTGAATTGGGACCGACAGTTGTGTCTAATGGGGTATTCCATGTTACTGATCCTGGCAATTGTTTCCATGCATTTGTCACATTATTCCTCCTTTCCATCTCGATCCTTTCTCTATCCAATTGCCTTTGTTGTTCCTCTCTATCTCTCTCAGGGTTATAGATCGAAACTATGGGTCCTATGGTAACAGGCACCTGAAGAGCGTCTGGCAATCCAACAGTCTCAGCCCTTTCGGTGGTTGGCGCTTTTTGCACCACAAACCTTCCCACTACACTCTGTACAGTGTTGTTTGGAGGTGTTTCTCCACTTTTGATAGGTGTCCATTCCGATATAGGGAGTGGTGTATATCCTTCTATGTCATTCCCATCTTCCCTTGCGAGCCCTCTATCTTCTATCCTCCCCACTCTCGGAGGTGGTCTATCCATTAACAATCTGTTTATTAGATTGTCCTCCGACTCGCTTTCCTCGTCTTCTTCCATGAGATTTCCTCCTCCTGACACCTCCCTCATCGGATACATTTTCTCCACCTCAATAGTCTGTACCCTCCAACGCTTTTCCTCCTCATCCCATTTGGAATCTCGCACTGCCCTTACCGATCGCGTCAGTCTTTGTTGATGCCTGTTCAAATTTCGGTCGTGTGCAGCCTTAATCCATGCATTAAGTGCCTCAAACTGTGTTGGTCTAGGTGAGGGTTTCAATGAGGACATGGTTGCTTTTAGCCGATGTAACACCTCTAATTTAAACGTCCCGTACTTCGGGAACTGCATTTCCTCATTCCCTTCCGTAAGCTTATTCCAAGCCCCAATCCACAATATGGTATGCAGCCCAACATTCGTTGCCATATAATGAGCTGGCGTACCCTCTGGGGGAGCCTCTTCCCCGTAATAATGTTCACTTCGTTTACGTTTAAAAATCCCTTTCAAACACTTAAAACACTTCATGATTTCTCTTTTCTCCGCGTTTGTTTACTTCCTGATGACACTCCACCAATCTCAGCGCCGTTCTCACTAACTGGCCTATCCGTACGCGACTTTCCTCCGACGTCACGCTAGCCGCCCAACCAGAGCGCGGCTTTAGCTAACGTCACACCAACCGCTCAATCACAGCGCGACTCTAGCCGACGTCACCCGTCCCCCTTCGCAGCAGTTCCCCTCCTTTCTCAGCTCGTCTCCTCGGTCATGCATGCATCCCATTCATACTCTGAAAAATGATTACTTCCGTCCAAGCGATCACCTTTCTTTGACTGTACGCCCACAGTCTTTCTGTAGTTGTCACCTTAACTTGGCGAAATGTCTTTCCGATTACTTCCAGACAATCGCCTTCTCCGATAGGTTACTCACACACAGTAACTTTCGACCAGCGTCCGTTACTCATACACTCACTCTTACACTCCCCCTATCTTGGATCCACGGCGGTCAATGGTACCTCGTGACCTCCGTACTATGGTCGACAACTACCCTGGATGTTCGATACACCCAAAACCACTTAAGCTCTGGCCTGAACTTAAGATTTCACCAGTTAACCCGTTTACCAGGTTACCAGTTTACCAGGTTGCGCGCGCTCACAACCTTCTCTCATTCACACTACAGGCATTCAACTCCGCAAGACATTACAATACAAATACAACACAAAACACCGCAATCTGTTCACGCATGACCCTTTGTTATACTCACTCTCTTCCGATACTGTTGCTTTTCTCGCGCCGTCTGCACCTTTCGGTACACGATTCTTCCACTGCTCATCTCTCGACGTCTCGGGCCTTGGGGTAAACTAACCTCTCTAGATTACCTTCCTCAAGAAGATAACCATCCTCACTCTGCTACCAACTGCTAACGCGGGATTACTGGTTACTAATTATCTTACCAAATCCCAAACTATGTCGACTGAATCGTTGGTACCTGTCGTTGAGTAAAAGGTAATCTCGCAATAAGTCAATCAATTTAAGAACTTACAACACTCTAAATGACCACTGACCAAATTTAAGTTTTAAAGATTTAATATAAAGTCAAAGATAACTGAAGATACAAACTTCTCAAAATGAGATTCAAAAGGTAAATTGGTATCACTATAAACATGAACTTCTTGAATAATCTAAGTCTGAAGAACAAAATAATAAGTACAAGCTCAAAGACCATAAGGGTTGTCAAAATAGATATAAGTTGCAATCTCAAAGTCATTACAGAAAAGAAAATTAAGGTTAGTCTGTCCCTACACTATTTTAAATGACATCCCTACTTAGCAAGATCTTAACCCTCTAGGTGTCAGCCGTGGTGACTTCCTAAGAAGATCACGCACTTCTCTTTGTCTCTTCTCTGATAATGGGTCTCTCCTGATCAGCCTATCTGCCTACCCATCCGCTTCCTTAGGCTCCCAAAATCATCTGCTCTGCTCTCCTCCCAGGTCTCTTTCCCTAATACCAAATCACATTTCCAATAGAAACGCCCCTTGGGACGCCCCTCACGTGGTACATCTTTGCGCGGCAAACTCCATGATGGTACTCTTGAAGACCCTCGTTATAGTTGACCTTGGTTCCCAGGCTTCTTCTTCAGTGCGCTGATACCCCCTGAAATTCCTGGAAACTCCTACAGGCCTGCGCAAGGCGCCACTGAACAAAGTCCCTTTCATTCGAGCTGATTAGGACCCTCGCACCTGCATACAGCTCGTCCTGCAGTGGGCCTCAAATTCCAGACTCCACCATATCTTTAGTCATAAAACACTCTCAAAGCTCGGTGCTGGACACCTCGCGACCTCTTCTCTAACGAGCACATGACGATTTACACGACATGACATTATCTCCTCTGGCCTACTTGATTTACATGCAGCAGGTCCCTGCACTCTTAAAACGTTAACTTGATTTAAACGTTAAACATTCTTAACTAGCATACGTTTCTAAAATAACACATCTATAAAGCATATACTTTTAACCCTAAGTTCAATAGTACATTTTGGAAGAACCATGTCAACCTTATCTCACATTAATTTAGCAGCACGTTCAGGTTTGCTGTGAATTGCCCTAAGGCCTACACATAATACTGGATTTTCAAAGTTACATTTAATTCGGACATGATTCTTTTAACATGAGAACATGAGGTTTTCACATATATTCCAACATTTTCTACATTAATCTCACACCGTTACAATTATAGTTACTCTACTTAACATTCTATACATTTCACTACTAAATATAAAACACTCTGTATATTTCACTCCTGGATATAAAACACTCGTGTGCAAAACATGTTTAAACTAACTACGTGCTTGTAAATATGGTGTACTTATACATTTTTTTCTCAAACTTGTGCTCTCTCAAGATTAAGGCAAAAGCTTTCACATGAAGCTTCACAATTTTACAAAATACAATTCCTCTATGCAAACAAACTCAATATGCTTCCTAGACTGAGTTAACACATGTAACATCATTGTAAAGAGTCAAATTCACACCTGTGTCTAACAGTGCAGTCAGGGATAGGCTTCATGAAGCCTAGTCCACTGCACTCTTAGACACAAGCCTCACCACCTACGCTCCCCAAGAAAGCCCAAACATGTACCTTTTTGCACCATATTTAAAAAGAGACACATGTAATTAGATGCGTCACTTTTTAAACCTCTGTGCCACAATATACTCAAATATGTAAAAAACATTCATTTCCCCAAAATCGTTTTTAACATCACATTTAGGAAACACAGCACAGATCCTATGTACAACCATCTGCCTCACAGCAGGGATAAGACTAAGGCAAAAGCTTTCACATGAAGCTTCACAATTTTACAAAATACAATTCCTCTATGCAAACAATCTCAATATGCTTCCTACACTGAGTTAACACATGTAACATCATTGTAAAGAGTCAAATTCACACCTGTGTCTAACAGTGCAGTCAGGGATAGGCTTCATGAAGCCTAGTCCACTGCACTCTTAGACACAAGCCTCACCACCTACACTCCCCAAGAAAGCCCAAACATGTACCTTTTTGCACCATATTTAAAAAGAGACACGTAATTAGATGCGTCAATTTTTAAACCTCTGTGCCACAATATACTCAAATATGTAAAAAACATTCATTTCCCCAAAATCGTTTTTAACATCACATTTAGGAAACACAGCACAGATCCTATGTACAACCATCTGCCTCACAGCAATGATAAGACTAAGGCAAAAGCTTTCACATGAAGCTTCACAATTTTACAAATTACAATTCCTCTATGCAAACAAACTCAATATGTTTCCTACACTGAGTTAACACAGGTAACATCATTGTAAAGAGTCAAATGTATTTCTATTAAACATGCACACATTTTTTATTCCTTTTAAAAAATGTAAAAACTATTATTTCCCCCCAAAATCGTTTTTTACATCACATTTACAAAACACAGCACAAGTCCTACGTAGAAGCATTCCATGTCACGACTAAAAATTCACAATTTTACAAAATACAATTACTCTATGCAGTAAAAACTTTTTACCAAGCATTATCAAAAAGCATGACACAAAGCAACATGTAAATACCACAATTTTCTTCCAAATCTTCTCCATAGAGTATACAAGTCTCTATGTATATTAAATGAATCATAACTCGCCTTTACAAATGCTTTAGGACATTCACAACAGTGTCAGATACACACACCAATATTTCTTTAGCAGAGCAAAAGGTATGTTCTCCAAGCACTGCAAACCATAAAGGCACAGAAAACCTCTAATTCTACACAGATATCCCTTTTTGTTAACCAATTAAAACTCTTCCCTCTCTATATTCAAACCAACACCCTCCCCCCCCTCAGCCCTTTCTACCTGTTACCATAGCAACTCCCTCCTCACTGAGCTGCCAGGGTTAAAAGTTTATTCTACAATGTTGCAAATCACCTCTGCAAGAATGTTTGACCTGCAAATACACCAGCTTATCTGGTGTAAGGTTTCTTTAAATAACTTTTTTTAACCATTCAAATTACTTCTTACACAGAACACAACCATGCACCCTAATTTTCAGTTTTCACCTATCTCATTCTACCAATCATTGCAAGAGCACTGAAACTCCACAGGTTTTTTTTTTGCAAACTCCTATTATTCCAACTGCCATTTCTTTTCCACACTTCATCTAACTGCACCAGAATCTCCTCTGACCATGTATTCTGTCTGGATTATTGGACATAGCTATATCCACTGGGCTCAAAGGTATGCTAGTACCAGAAATTAACACAACCTTGATTTATCAAACGTGAACATAAAATGGATTGGCCACAGATGATTAAAATGTCACCAATTGATTCCATTGGTGAAAACCTTTTTGCATTTGCCACACCCTGACCTGTTAATTGTGCACTGTGGAGGAAATGACTTGGGCACTTTGACTGGGTTAGGTCTGGAAATGCTTTTAAAGGACACCTTTGAGCAATTGATGGCACTTTTTCCACAAACTGCCTTGGTATATTCCAATATATGCCAAAGGCAGAAATGGAAGTGGTCCAACCAATTTTGTCCACAATTTGAAAAAGCACGGAAACATGTGAATAAATCTGTTTCTGCTTACATGAGAGACTATGGAATGGGTTCAATATACAACAACAACTTGCGTTACAACATGCAAGATATTTACAGAGAAGATGGTGTGCACTTCTCAGATGAAGGGAATAGAATATTCTTCCTGAATTTAAGACTGTGCATTGGTACCTACTTGTAGTTACCTAAATCAGCCACAGAACCCAAAAGCACTTTTCAGGGCTACCCTATCTCTGATCACTACAAATGATTATCTTTTTTTCTAACTACCCGGAACCTCAAACGGCAGCAACTCGGGCAAACAGGGACATTGGAAACGCAATTAAAGGAAAACACGGAAAACAAAGCAAAATCAGTAGTCAACCTCTCAAATTTGAAACTCACTTCAGCGGAGACTGCTGTACTCAATCTGGGATTATCGTACTGTCCTCCGTGCAATATGAACTATGCTGACACTTGCATGGACATATATAGATTCACACGAAAACTTAAACTTAAAAAGTTTTTTGAACAACACCCTAAAAAGAATAATCCAACCGAGACAACATCGAGTCCCATTATGGCCAGCAGTCAGAGTCAGGCAACTTTCAATACTCTTTGGGGTCTACAAAATGAGTCAGCTTCTGAAACTATAAGGGAAGTCCCACTAGATACAACTGGACAACAGATCACTCCTTTCAAGCCTAAATCCACCTTTCAACCGGGCGGCTACGCTCCGTGCACGGAGTGTGCGTAGTGCCGGCTTCTACGCATTTTGCGTAGCAGGCGTAGAATCCGGCACTACGCACGCTCCGCAGACGGAGCGTAGCTGGCCGCCACCCGCCTCCCTCCCGCCCTCCCTAAATACTTTAAATTAATAGTGTAAAAGAATTAAAAGGCACTTACCTTGCCTTACCTTGCCCGCAGCTGCCTGCCGCGTCCCCGGGGCTCGCTGTCTTCATTGCTTCCGTCTTGTGTATCTAATGCGCATGCGCGAGTGGCCGCGCATGCGCATTAGTACACAAGACGGCAGCCATGAAGATAGCGAGCCCCGGGGACGCGGCGGGCAAGGTAAGTGCCTTTTAATTCTTTTCCACTTTTAATTTAAAGTATTTAGGGAGGGCGGGAGGGAGGCCTGCGGTGCGTAGTGGGGCTACGCGGAGTGCGGAGGTGGGCGTAGTTTCTCGCCCACTTCACGTAGCTCCGCGAAGCCCCACTACGCCCACTACGCCCAGGGTTAATTATGGTCCATGACAACTTAGATACATTTCAGGAGAGTGTGGTTCGAGACATGAAACAACTATACACCACAACAAACAAAAAGAAGTTTCACATTTCGAAACAAAATCTCCAACAAGCGGAATTACAACTTAATGATACTTCATGTTACCGCAGAAGTAATATCCAGATTGTCAAGAATACGTGGACTGATCAATATCAGAAACTCAAAGCTTGGAGGAGTGCTGGAATACTTACACATGAGGAGTTCAGATACCTAAGAAAAGATCATCCTGTTATCCCCTCATTGTATTTAATCCCAAAGATTCACAAAGACATTAACACGCCACCGGGCCGTCCCATCATTTCGGCCATTGACAGCTCTTTGGAACATGTTTCCAAATACATTGACTTCTTCTTACAGAGCCATGTCAAGAATCTCAATTCTTATGTTAGGGATTCTTTTGAATTTCTAGGCAAGATTGAACACTTTGTCTGGGAAGAGAACATGGTACTAATGACTTTGGATGTTTCATCCCTTTATACCTCGATCAGACATTGTGATGGACTCAAGGCCTTGGACTACTATTTAAACAAGGATTTACCTCAATCGATGGCACACAATAAGATTCTATTGGAAATGACCAGAATGTGCCTCGAACAAAACTTTTTTATCTTCAGTGGCGTAATCTACCATCAGGTTAGAGGTGTGGCGATGGGGGCCTGCTTCTCACCTAGCTACGCGTGCTTGCACATTGGGCTATGGGAGGAGCAGGTCCTAGTCGGCCAACACCACAACTTTATTTCTAACAACATTTCTTTGTATTTGCGTTACATTGATGATGTTTTTCTTATTTGGAGAGGCAGCCATGATAGTGCCAAGGCTTTTGTTGATTTAATCAATGTGAATAATGTTAATTTGAATTTTACTTCCAATATGAGTTCCGAATCTATTTGTTTTTTGGATGTCGAGGTATTTGTGGAAGGCACCTCTCTGAATACGAGACTTTACAGGAAGCCCAGTGCAGGGAACACTATTTTACATTCTAATAGCCAACATCCGGCTCACTTGATTCGGAGCATTCCGTTTGGAGAAATGCTCCGAATCAAAAGAATCTGCAGCACGGATGCCGAATGTGCGGCTGCACAGGAGGCATGCAGGTTACGTTTCCTGGCTAGGGGCTATTCAACTGAAAATCTCACCAAAGCGAACAGGCATTCTAACTCAGTTAGCAGACAGGAGGCATTGATTCCTAAAACTAGAAACATCCATTTGGAAGTTTCCTTGGCAGGGGAGGTTCAAACCAGTTCCCCACGTGTCATTTTGACATATAATCGCCAACATGGGGCTCTTCGGAAAATCCTAAACAATAACTGGAATCTGGTTCGAAGTGACCCAGTGATTGGTCACAAGATGGACATCAAACCAGTACTGACATTTAGAAGATCCCCTTCGATGTCCAAGGCCCTAGTTAGCAATACCTTGGAGCCTAAAGCCTCAACCACTTGGTCGGCATTAAAGAGGGATTTCAAGGCGTGTCCACAATGTAAAGCCTGTCGTTTTGGCAGCAATAGGACGCACTTTAGAAGTCCCTTTCATGAACATCCTATTGCCATTTGCAAGTGGCTTACCTGCAAAACTGATTATGCCATTTATGTGTTGGAGTGTCCGTGTGGGCTTCAATACGTGGGCAGTACCAAACTGCCCGCCCACAAACGGACACTCCAACACATACGCGCAATATCAGGGCACGATCAGAATTATCCGGTTGCCAGGCATTTTCAAGACAAACATCTAGGCATAGCTGATAAGCTCCAATATTTTTTAATTGATTGTGTTGAAGTCTCAAGGAGAGGAGGTGACCGTGAGGCCAAACTCCGTCTTCTTCAGACGAGATACATTTTGGAGCTCAATACAAAAAATCCTAATGGTCTTAATGACAGGGAAGATCTCTATACTTGTCTCTAGGATTAATCAGTATGCCCATAAGACCTGTCCGGATTTATTAAGTAATTTCTGTTCCCCGTATGTTGTTTCCATTCTGTATATAGTATTGAATAATTTTTAAACAACAATAGTATGAACTTTTATGAGAAAAATCTTTTTTTAAGATTGTATTTTGGAATCATCTGTCTCAACACTTGCACTTTATTGCTAATTTTGCACCATCACTATATGCACTTTCTATATTTTTGGCAGACATTGTGACTGGCCCACTTGGGCTCTATTCAGACTCTCTGTACATGCTGTCTCATGAATTTGGACTGACGCTGCTGTTTTGAATATGAGCATATTATTTTGATTATCTACACAAACTGGATATCTAGATTATGGGCCAACGCTCTTGTACATAGATGAAATTATTTGTCGTGTATATACATTGTTTTTTCAACCGGTTTGTGTCTTGTCAATATGCTCTTTTATTCATCAATTATATATCTGATTTTATTAATTCTGAAACATTATTGAACAAAAACTTGATGTTTTCATTATAGGCATTCTTTGTTGATTGCATAAACGCAGCGTTTCAATGCAAAGTATTTTTTCCATTTTCATGATACGTTTCCATGCACTGTCACTTTAAAAACTCTGCTCACTGTCATGCAGCTTGTCATGTGATCAAGCCTTCTCGAAGGCGAAACGCGTTATGGCGGCAGCGCTGGCTTTATTGAATTAAACCACCCTTGCACCAGCACTATTGGGTCGACTCTCTGTTGCTGTTTATTCGACATTCTTTGTCTTATAAGTGACAAGCTTCGCTATATATATATATATATATATATATATATTCACTGAAAAAACCATAGGTTATAGACCATATATAGTTAGGAATTAGCATTTAGAAAACCTTATTTTACTCACACAAAACCATTGAAATTCCATATATAGTTAGTTGCACTAACTATATATCGCGCACCCGCAATCCACTGCTGATGATGTCACATATTACATCATTCATGACATGGTCAGTGACATCACTGATGACATCACTGATGACATCTCAAATGACATCACTGATGACATCACTGATGACATCTCATTTGACATCATTCTTGTGCTAATACGATAAACCTCTTCAGACTCTAATATAACCTTAGATACACTCAGTGTATACAGACACTCACACACTGTCACTCATCCATGGAGTTACTCACACACCTAGTCAGTCATGCAAAGAAACAATCTCACCTCCATTTCCTCAACTATACAGTTATACACACCTTACTTATTCAAACATATACTAACACATATTTACTCTCTTATACAATCCCTGATACAAGTTCACAATGATCCATACAGCCACTCACACATTCAGTGGCTCTCATGCACAGTTATTTATATATGCCAACTCTCACATGTACTGTGTTTTACATATGTACTTACTATGACATGTAGCATTGAGATATCCATTCACTCATCAATACACTCATGCACACAGTCAACCGCCCATGTAGCTTTTTCCACATGCACTCTTGAACTCATACACCTAGTGAATCAACTGCTCACACATCTATGCACAGAGTCACACACCTCCCAGCCACCCCCACACAAACTCAATCTCCCATAGAAATACTTGGGCAACCAATTAATAACACATATAGCCTCTCGTATAGCTAATGATCAACACATGCAGCAGTTTACATCACAACAGACATAATGATGCACAAATTAAGACAGTTTAGTCACTAACCCATGCATTCAGTGAGACACATTTAATCACTCACTCATACAGTCAGTCACGCACCTACTAAATCCTTCATCCAGACACTTATACATCCACTCATTCTTCAATATCTAAGACATATTTTAACTTTACAGAAACATACAGTCACTGGATGTTGTCATCAGTGATGTCATTTGAGATGTCATCAGTGATGTCATCAGTGATGTCACTGACCATGTCATGAATGATGTAATATGTGACATCATCAGCAGTGGATTGCGGGTGCGCGATATATAGTTAGTGCAACTAACTATATATGGAATTTCAATGGTTTTGTGTGAGTAAAATAAGGTTTTCTAAATGCTAATTCCTAACTATATATGGTCTATAACCTATGGTTTTTTCAGTGAATTTTCAAGGTTTTGTAAATGCTAATTCCTAACTATATATGGTCTATAACCTATGGTTTTTTCTGTGAATTTCATTGGTTTTTTAACAGCTAATATCTGTAGCTGTAAAATGTATTCTTCTTTAAATCCAAAAATATATTTTATATGTTTATGAATAATTTTTTTTTTAAATATTTTTTTTTCTTCGTTCCCGCTTCGCGAATCGGGAAGCTTCCCGTTAGCTGACCTTGATGCCGCGAAATAGACCGCGAGCCGGTAAACGTTTCTTTACCGCAAGTGCCGCGTTAGAAAACAACATCGTGACGCCTCCCGTCCGCATGACGTTCCACGTTGTCGCGTGATACGTCATATGACGTGCTACGTTAGCGAACTGGTACGCGAAGCGAGTGCCAAAGCGCAGGTTTCTGGAAGCAAACCGGGAGGCCCTGCAAAGCGCTTAACGTAAACACAGCAAGTCATGTGACTTGGTAATAACACTTTTCATTGGTTCATTTCACTTTTGGTTTCCTAATGATGTAAGACTAGGTCATATAATCTAAAATGAACACTTTTGATTGGTTGAGAACTCTTGTTTTTCCCAAATGATGAAAATCCCTCCTTCTTTCCTCACTCTGACTTTCATCATTGTGAGAGAAAGACCCTTTGTGATCACTGAGCAATGGCTTCTTTAGTAGCTTCAGCTGGTGCTTCCCCACCACCTCCACCACCTCCAAGGAAGAGAGGACCACCTGCTCAAGTTGTAATTCAACAAGAAGAAGAAGAAGAGGAACAGGAGGACGAGCACGAAGAGAGGCAGTTTTTGCCTGAGCAGCCCAAGACGTCTCACCGGAAAGAAAACTTCATTTGGCAATTTTTTAAAATTCCCAAAGGTCAGAAAAAAGTAAATGCAAGATACGTAACTTGCCTTATATGTCAAGATAGACTGTCCAGAGGGACCGACAAAAAATACAGTTTCGGAAACTACACAATGCATCGCCATATGACTAGGTGGCATCCTAACAACTACAGTGCTGCACAGTTTCGGAACGACCTAGATAATCTCCCTATTATGGCCAGAAGATCTGTTGTACCGGAAGTAACGGGACCAGAGGGCAGGGAGATGGTGCCAAATATACAAATGAGATTTGGTGAAGTAAAACACACCTGCGTATTTTGCGATGGATTCATTTCCTACGGAGAAAGAAGCATCACTCTGATCAACAGAGCTATTGACTATCATATGCAAGTTTGTCCGAAACGCCCAAAATAATAAATACTTCTTTTTTTTGTTTTGTTGCTCCTGTTGAGCCCTTTACAATGAATCGTTTTCATTGCCCCCTCCAAGAAAAACCCAAAAAAATATAAAACTGTTCCGAAAAATTCAAAAACATTAAAAAAATGTTCAGAAAAATAAAAAAAAAAGTTCTTTTCAGAACTACCTCCCCGTTATTAAAAAATTGGTACAATATTTGGAACTGTGCCAACCTCTATTTCTCTTAGTTCGCTTCCTAGTTCGCTCGCTGGTACGCGAACTGGAAGCGAACCAAAAACAGTAAGTATAAGGGAAGGAAACACACACTTATGTTAAAAGAAAGACAGCTATAGGGGAGTAAACTAGAGATACTATTACCCATAATCCACTACTGATGATGTCACATATTACATCATTCATGACATGCTCAGTGACATCATCAGCAGAGGATTGCGGGTTTTTTGGCAACATGCCTTATCCACGGTTTAATAACGCTGCCTTTTGCTTTATATAAGTTTTCAAATTGTATGAAATATATACCAATAGGTCTTTATGAACCTTTAGGTAGTGCTTTTGTTCATGAGGTCTGGTCGCTTCCATACACATACAGATGTTTCAAAGATGATCAAGAAGTTTATCTGAATGGAGAGGAATGCACTGAGACGCCAGATCATTCACTAATGTGTAGGCACATACAGTTACACGATTCATGCAACAAACACCGACCAAATATGGCTTGCGTGTTGCAAGGCACGCCAGTTCCTGCTATCATCCCCACGTTCAAGTTGTTGGAAAATGGTAGTTATTTGATGCTCAATAATGAAGATTGTTCTGAGTTAATTAAAAGTATTCCTTTTATCGTAACAGTAAGTGAACGGGTTATTTGCTGCAGAAATGTTCTATTTCCTCCCACACATGAACATAGGGAGTTTTCAATCTGGCCACAAATACCAACCTTGGGACACGTTTCAACGGCATGACAAGAATAAGAGCTCTTTTGTCTCAGAGAGAGGTGGCCTTGAGTTCGGCCCGTGAAACTTTCGTACTTCACATAGCGAACACCCGTACACAGGTTTGCCTTTCAATTTCAGCAACATGTTTCCGACTATCTTTAACGCATCCTCCACAAAATCCCTGGCACACTTTTTTAAAGTTGTTACCAGTGGTCTCGTGACTTCATTTGAGAAAATCTTTGGAGTCATCCCTGCTCCCTTTCATTCCATTTTCTCCACTCTGGTTCGTGGATTGCATTTTTACTTGCATTACCAGCGGACGCTCTTGTGCTTTTTTACATTTTTAAATATGGATGTCCCTCCTATGCAACCTCCGACCCTGCAGCTGCTGACACTGTTCCGCAATCGCATGCTAGAATATTATGGCACAATGCCGTTGGCGATATTAAGCACGGCATATGGATTATCTTTTCGGTTCTCCTACTTCACCTGTGTCCAGCCTGTATTTCACTGCCTGACCTGTGATTTCGATTGGGCCATTGATTTGTGTCTCTGCGGACCGGTTTCTCCTGACGTCGACTTTAATCAGCTGATGACTCCTATCATTACTCACGAGTTGGTTTGTCCTGGCGAAAGGATTATGGCTGTGGCATTGATGCATGGACTACTTGGTCCCTGGAATTTACTGGCGGCAGCACAGTCTTTCTTGGAACACAGCTTTCTTGAAAACCCACCGAGCTGTCCTCTGATGGTGATAGAGGATCCGGTGCTGGGAGAGCACGTATGTTCTTTTCCGCTTTTAAATTGGATGGCTGAACTGTTTTCGGATGAAGACGGTGACTTCCTGTTGGAGGCTGTTGCAGCTTATTTTGCATACACAGTTATGTCATAGACCTTTTTCATGTTTCATATGCTGAGTACTAGCATTTCATTGACAATTCATTGACTTAATTGTCAAGTTTTTATTATTTACCTTGCCTATTGGCTTAAGACTCGATAAAGTACTTGGCTGTTTTATTTTTCTTTAGCATTGAATTTTCCTAGTTTTTAATGCTTTACCTTGCGGACCGTCCACATATAAACTTGCAATCTGCTCTCATGAGATGGCACTTCTATTATCTTATTCAGTTCGTTTCCGGATCATGGGGAGGTGTCATCTAGGTCCTGGATATCTTTACACCGTGTTAAGTTAGCATGGGCTCATTACCGGTTTAAACGCCATTTTTCCTTTTTTGCAACTTCTGCACACGACATTTAGTTGTTGCTTTAGCTTTCCACCTAGTAGTTCATCGTGGTTTACATGAGAATAATATGTTATTGGTCTACTATCTGCTTTACTTGTTAAACTATATCTGTACAGCGAGTGCTAAAGTTTCAAGAACAACACGATACAGAATTGTTATGAGGTCTGATCTCCACGACTTCATACTCATAACATAAGTGCAACTTCTGCCAATTCTGGGCATGAGGCGGGTTTTATATTGCTTTGCCGAACACACATACACAACAGTTGATGCGGTTCACATGAAGAGAGAGCTGGTGTATGCTGATGTGATTCCTTCAAATCTAAGACACTAAAGTATGGGCACGCCCTAAACCAACACAAAGAGACCTTCTTAGCAAATAATATAATATGTGTATTAGGGAGGGTGAGATATAAGCAGCCGCGGGCCGTGGAGGGAGTTACGGTGAGGCAGGGAGGCGGGGAGGGGGAGAAGCAGGGTGGAGCCCTCTCTACCTTGCCCCTCCCCCTCCCCGCCTCCCTGCCCCACCGTAACTCCCTCCACGGCCCGCGGCTGCTTATAAGTGTTGCTAACTCTTATTCATTTACAGCATGTTAACATACTGTCACCATTCGCTTTTTATGTACTAGTAACTATGCTGGTAATTTTGCTACTGATAATATGTGTACTTGTATTCTCCACCCTGCTTCTCCCCCTCCCCGCCTCCCTGCCTCACCGTAACTCCCTCCACGGCCCGCGGCTGCTTATAAGTGTTGCTAACTCTTATTCATTTACAGCATGTTAACATACTATCACCATTCACTTTTTATGTACTAGTAACTATGCTGGTAATTTTGCTACTGATAATATGTGTACTTTTATTATCTAAGGTACTACGCCTGAGAAGACGGCATTAGTAAATAAACATTTCAAATACACATGTGTTCTTCTTAACTCCATGTTCTGGTTTCTAAGAAATATATAACGACCGACTGTTCATGAGTTCCACGTATCCTGAGGTACTATAAGTTCATATTCTGGATTGTCTAAACATTGAGAGTTTGTTATATCCAATGTGACACTGTACCTAGCTTGCTAAATAGTTTTTGATTACTAACGTGAGTTTTGGGACACCCTAATTCGCCGAGGTTCCAATCCTCTGTCCACAGTTCTGTGTGAGAACAGAAACCCTGCGACAGGGGCACCCCCGACCCTTGCTGGAGCTTCATCACACTTGCGATACAACTCCAGCAATGCGCCACCTTTACGGCACAGATACATCACGCATCTGTGCTGTTTTTGCCCCGTGATGCGCCGCATTGTAAATGCAGCACACCATAGGTGACGGAACAGCGGCACAGAATGACTAACACATCCCTGGTGATGCGCCAGTCATCATAAATCTATCCCTATGCTTCTTATCTTGTTAGAGATGAACCGCCATATGTATCATCAAAGTTATTTGCATTTCCTAAATAGCGAACTTTAAGGAATAAATAGCGATTCTTTACCATTCCTAGTTTGCGATGAGCTATTTGCTAATTAGCCGAATGTAGCCCAATGAAGCCCAATGTAGCCCAATGTAGCCCAAAGATGGCCGCCAGACACACAAAAAAACAAATGTAGCCCAAATATCAGCCAGATGTAGCCCAACTATAGCCCAGTGACAGAATGACCAATCAGCTTCGCAAACCTCCGTTACGCGAAGCGGAGCGCTGTTACAGATATATATCTTTTTTTGAACGTTAATTTCTCAAAATCCACTGGAGCACATATATTGAGACCTAGCAAAGGCACATCGGGCTACCAGTCCCTAATATTTTGCCAAGTTTCGTGCAAATCCATTCAGCCGTTCAATTATTATTTTTATTATTTTTTTTTGCCCCGCGGGGCCCTTTTAAAACCTCCACATCAAACCTAGGGGGTCAGCGAGGATCTACTATGCCCCCTTATAGTTATTTCCCCCTTTGTTTTGACCTCCTCTTGTCTCTCGATCCTACCGAGAGACAAGATGGCGGCCGCTACGGACTGTTTGGAATGTTGACAGACGCCGGAGAACCAATCAGCTTCGCTTCACAAAGCTCCGTTGCGCGAAAAGTCCGCGAACCAGAGCGCTAACCGGTCCGCTGTTACAGATATATATCTTTTTTTAAACGTTAATTTCTCAAAATCCACTGGAGCACATATATTGAGACCTACAAAAGGCACATCGGGCTACCAGTCCCTACAATTTTGCCAAGTTTCGTGCAAATCCATTCAGCCGTTCGGGCTAAAAGTGAGGCCAACCGCCCTATGGAAAACTCAATGTTAAAAACACGTTTTGGGACCCCCTTTTTTCTCGGCCCCCACTGGACGAACCCCCCCCAAATTTTCAAGGGCTGCTCAGAAACAAAATGTGCCATTTTCCTGAAAATTTCAGCCGATTCCGTCCACAAACGCCAAAGTTATTAGACATAGAATTTTCAAAAAACCCATAGAGAAAAAATCCTAACTATATATACCTACTGGCGACCGCCAGTAGGTAATATATAATCATATATATATATATATATATATGTATATACATATATATATATATATATATATATATATATATATATATATATATATATATATATATATATATATATATATATTTATATTTAAATAGAATGCTGGAAGGGGTTATGATAGTTATTGTATTATTCTGGAAGAGTATTACTACCTTTTCTTTTCTATTCACAGGTCTCCCTCCCCGCTTTCCCCTATCCTTCCCTTCCCCCGCTTGACCATCCTAACGTCTGCGTATTTCTTGAACCAGACGTACGGCTGTTGAGAAGTGGATCCCTTTGAGCATTGGTTTGATCCTGAGGATAGGATTAGTCTGGGACAGAAACAGCTCATCACCTTGCTCACCCACAAGGTAGGACACACCCTCAACCCCATCTTCGCAGGAGGTAACAACAGCATCCATTTCGGCCACACCACATAACCCCCCTGGACACACCACCTTTGTGTACACTTCATCGTCCACAAACCCACCACCCCAAAACCTGCACCGAGCCCCCCACAATGGAGCAAAATCCCTGAGGAGCAGCTCAACTCCAGCCTCAACCGTGATGCCCCCACCATCTCGACCAACGCTAACCTTGCAGACAAAGAAGTCCATAGATGGGTCTCCAACTGTACAGACGATCTTGCACCCCTACGCAACTCCGACAGAGAGCACCCCAGGAAGGCCACCCGGTTCACCACTTACCTCCAAGAATTGAGAGGCTCCTGCAGATGTCTCAAGAAGAACTGGAGAAACAGCAAAACGCCAGACGACTGCACCACCTACACGAACGCCATGACAGAATACCACCAACGCATCAGATCCACCAAAAGGACTTTCATCCAAAACGAGATCCTCACCAACTCCAGCAACTCCAAGGAACTCTTTAGCATCATCCAGGAATTCACCAAGTCCCCCAGCGAAACCACGGACATCACCCCCTCGCAGGACCTGTGCGACAAGCTCGGATTCTACTTCCACCTGAAAATTAAGGGCCTCTACGACAACTTCAACGACCAGACACCTGATGCCGAAATCACCTCCCTCTCCAGCAACGCCAGCAAGCCTACTGTCTCCTCCTGGTCCCCAGTCACAACCAAAGACACCACCTTGACCATGAAAAGCATCCACTCAGGGGTCCCACGGACCCCTGCCCACCACACATCTACCACAGGGCCACCGTAACCACCATCACTCCAGAACTACTATGCACCATCAACACCACGTTCAAGACCGGCACCTTTCCCAATGACTGGAAACGCGCAGAAGTTTTACCCCTGCTCAAGAAGCCCTCAGCAGACCCCACGGACCTTAAGAACTACCAACCCATCTCCCTCCTCCCCTTTGTGGCCAAAGTCACAGAGATCGCTAATGCCCAGCTAAAAAAATTCATTGACGAAAACCCCATCCTCGACCCCTCCCAATCCGGATTCCGCAGCAACCACATCACCAAGACTGCTCTACTTGCCACCACAGATGACATCCGCACCCTCCTCAACCAAGGACACAACGCTGCTCTGACTTATTTGACCACTCTGCAGCATTCAACACCATCTCCCACCACAAACTAACCACCAGACTCCATGACGCCGGCATATAGGGATCCTCCCTCGACTGGATCAGCTCATTCCTCACAGGCAGAACCCAAAGGATCAGACTGCCACCCTTCTTTTCCGAACCCCTGGAAACCAACTGTGGAGTACCCCAAGGTTCGTCGCTCAGCTCCACGCTCTGAAACTTCTACATTGCCCCCCTAAAACCATCGTCAGACAGCACGGACTCAACATAGTATCCCATGCCAATGACACCTAGCTCATCCTCTCCCTCACCAAAGAGCCGGTCACCACCAGACTAAATATCAGGGAAGGAATGAAGGACGTCGCAGCCTGGATGAGCAGCAGCTGCCTGAAGTTCAACTTTGAGAAGACAGAGGTCCTCATCCTCGGACCCTCCCCCTCCACATGGGACAACACCTGGTGGCTCACTGCCCTCGGTAGCCCTCCCACCCGCACAGAATATGCCCCAAACCTCAGCATCATACTCAACTCCTCCCTCTCCATGACCCAACAAGTCAATCCCGTCGCCTCCAGCTGCTTCAACAACCTCAGCATCCTCAGACAGACCTTCAAATGGACCCCCCCATATCGCGGAAGACTGTCATCCAGGCACTCATTAACCAGCAGACTAGGCTACGGAAATGCCCTCTACACCGGGATCAACAAGTCTCTGCTCCACAAGCTCCATACCATACAGAACACCGCAGCCAGACTTGTCCTCGGCATCCCTCGACACAAACACATCACCCAACACCTGCTTACTCTCCACTGGCTCCCCATTGAGAAGGGAGTCACTTTCGAGATACTCACCCACGCCTACAAATGCCTCCACAACACTGGCCCCCAATACCTCATTGAGAGAATCTCCATCTACACACCCAGGAGAAACATCCAACCCAACAACCTTGCCCTTGCCAAAACCTTGCACATCCACAAAGCCAGAACAGGCGGGAGAGCCTTCTCCTACTTTGTGGGTAAGACCTGGAACGAGCACCCGATCAACAGAATCGCCCCCTCCCTGAGCATCTTCAGGAAGACACTCAAGACCTGGCTCTTCGACTGATCTGACCTTCTTATCCCCCCGCGCCTTAAGTCCCCCATAGGGGAGTAGCATGCTTACAATTCCCTGATTAATTACAATCCCCTGATTGAGGTAGTGTTTCAGACTGCCTTAATAGGACAGTGTAAAGAAGATATCTTCAATCCAAGTTTGTTAGTTGAAGAAGTATTTATTAGTCAGAAATAAAGAGACCTCCAGCTCCTTCCACAGCTTCCTCTGTACTGTCTGCTATTCACATCATAACATTCTAATCTCTTAGCAACATCCCCATAATTCTACTAAGCATAGATCCTAACATATCTCCCCCCATTTCAATATTAGAAGAAAATATATAAATGAAATATCTAAAGAAAATAAAGTATACAGGAATAATTAAAAAATTTATGGAGCATTACATTTTGCAACATTTCCACAGCTCCAAGCAGAACCATCGTTTAGAATGAGAACATTTTTCTTTACAACTTTTACTTTTTTAGGTTGAGAATATTTACTTTCTCCCTTAGCAACAATTCCACATTTCTTTGTCACAACCCAATCACCAACACATATATTTGGATCTTTTACCCTCATCCTGAGATTGTAAGAATGTGTTGAATTACGTTGCTTACTAAGAACACAATTCTTTACACTTGATCGGTCAACCCACACACATTCCTTGTTCTTGAGCCAACCTGGAACTTCTTTCAAACCTGGTTCACGCCCCTTTAGAGAGACAAACGGAGAGATACCAGTGACTGAATGTGGAGTAATCCTGTAAGACCAGATCATCTTCTTAAGTTCCTCAGACCACAATAAACCATTCGCTAATGACAATTGTATGTTCTCCATCAACAACCTATTGATTCTTTCCACAAGGCCATTGGCCTGTGGCCTAAACAATGCCACCTTCTCATGACAAATTCCCAAACCATCTAAAAATTCCTTCATTTGTCTCGACACCAGCTGCACACCATTATCAGAAACCAAAGTTTTTGGAATACCTTCGTTTAAAAATGTTCTTTCCAAAAAATGTATCACTCTTTTTGTGTCAATATTTTCAGTGGACTCCATTACGAACCACTTAGAATGATAGTCTACAAGAACCATTATGAACCTATTCCGAGTACCCAATTTGGAAATTGGTCCTAAAAAATCAATCGCTAATTTCTCCCAGGGCCGTACTGGAAATTCAACACAGGAAAGAGAAGGCTGTCTAACAACTTTTGTTTTATCGCTAGCAGCACACGCTTGACAATGCCTAACCAACTCATCAATTTCTCCATCCATTCTTGGCCACCAATAGGATTCGCGAATCCTCCTCTTGGTCATGTTCCTCCCTAAATGGCCTTCGTGTGCTATATTCATAATCTTTGATCTAAGATTGCACGGTGGCACTAATCTGTTTCTCCTCCACAACTTCCCTTCAGATACACTCAATTCAGTTTCTACATTAGAAAAACTCTTCAAGCGAGTGTCATTGAGGGATTCTTTAGGCCATCCCTCGGAAACATGTTTCATAACCAAAGGAATTAATTGATCATCTGCCATGGCAGATTCCCAATCATTTTTATCAAAAGCAAGAATCTCATTGCAATTAATTACAGGGTCTTCCATATCTATCTGATCTACTAAGTCTATAGGCATTCTAGATAAACAATCCGCAATAACATTTTTTTCTCCTTTCACATATTCCAACTGAAAATTGTACTCAAGTACTGATAAGATCCATTTCGATATTCTAGGAGTGACATTACCTTCCAAACCTCTACCTCCTTTAAATAAATGCACAAGAGGCTTATGGTCTGTGCGCATCTTGAAGGGTAGACCCCAAAGAAAATATCTAAAGTGTTTGATCCCCCACGTGCAAGCGAGAGCTTCTCTTTCTATTACTGAGTAAGATACTTCTGCCCCCTGTAGTCTTCTGGAGGCGAAACCTATTATTCTTTCTGCACCATCAGATATTTGAGAGAGCACAGCCCCAAGTCCCACAGCACTCGCATCAGTGGTTAAAAAGGTTTTGGCCTTAATGTTAAAATGACCTAAGGTAGGTGCATGAATAATCCCTTCTTTCACACACTTGAAAGCATCTTCACATACTTGATTCCATTCAAAAACCACACCATTCTTCATTAAGCATCTTAAAGGTTCGACAACATCTGAAAAATATCTAATGAATTTTGAGCAATATTCAGCTAAGCCTAAAAAGGACCTTAGCTGATCTTTAGTTGTTGGTGTGGGAGCATCCTTAATTGCAGAAATTATACTTTTTTTTGGTTTAATACCTAGCCCTGATATCTCATGACCCAGATATGTTACACAATCTCTCTTCAGTTGACATGTTTCCTTTTTTATGGTCAGACCATTAAGTTCCATACGCTCCAAAACTTGTGTTAAAATTCTATCATGATGTTGACAATCCTTTCCAATTATCAACACGTCATCCTGAAAACATAATACATTCTCAATCCCTTTTAAAATTTTCTCCATTACTCTCTGAAATACTGCTGATGCCGAAGCCAATCCAAATGGCATCCTGCAATATCGAAATGCCTCCAGTGGTGTTACAAATGAAGTAAGGTGTCTTGATTCTTCATCTAAGTCAATTTGGTGGTAGGCTGCAGACATATCAATTACACTGAATATTACACCACCACCCATGGCACTTAGCATCTCAGAGATATTAGGCAGTGGTTGCCTATCAACCCATATATTCTTATTTAAATCTCGCAAGTCTACAAAGAGACGAATTTTGGTTCCACCATCTTTGGGCGCGACCACAATTGTTGCGAGCCATTCAGATGCCTCAATAGGTTCTATAATCTTTAGGTCTAATAGTTTGTCTAATTCCTTTTTTAGGGGTTCTCTCATCAAGTGTGGTAAATTCCTTACTTTATGAACCACGGCCACTGCATTTTTCTTAAGAATGATTTTATGAGAGAATCCTTTTAACTTTCCTAATTTTTCTGTAAAAACATTAGGAAACTTTTTCATCACATCTGTTTCAAAAGTATCTACACTAAGAACTGAGAATAAAGAAACTGGTTCAGGAGCATTGGGATTCAGTACAATTCCTAGATCTTTATGGTGACGCCAACCAAGTAGGTTAGACCCCTGCTTAGTGAGGTATACTCTCCCAAATACTTTTTTACTTTGAAATGTGATTATCATCCATTTAAGACCCAAGATGTCAATGGTCTTTCCACCATAACCCACAGCTCTTATATCTGGAGAGGTCCAAGAGTTGAGATCTATGTCATCTTTCCAAATCTCAACATACATATCTTTGGACAGCAGGGTATAGAGGCTTCCAGAATCTACTAGCATGTTAACATTTCTGGTTTGAACATGCCTAGGATCTCTAGAATCAAAGTTGATCAGACAGTGAGGTTTCTCAAGCTTATCAGTACTCTCAGTAGCCACATCAATAAGACAGGTAGGGTCTTGTACGCAAGGACAATTTTCACTTAAAACTAGTCCATCTACACACAGCATTAAATTATCAATATTTTCACAGGAGTCATCAATTTCATTAACATATTGAGTCTTAGCATTGCAAGCTTTAACTACATGACCCCTCTTTCCACATCCTCTGCAAATAGCATTCCTAGCTGTACAACGAGGACTCGATGCAATGTGTCCCGGAGATCCGCATCTGTAACATTTCACAAGACGTGAATTCCCTTGTTGTACAAAGTTTGGAGGACGATAAATTGGAGAGTGGTAGTTGGACAACTTATTGCTTTTAGAATCAACTTTCTTAACAACTTTAGTTTCATCAACAGATGCTTGTGTTTGAGGTTTTACACTGAACTCTGGTTCTTTTGCCACACTATCTTTAGATAAGGAACTAGAACATTTATCCATTTCTTTTATCCATAAGTTAGTATTTTCTATAGCTTTGACGATTTCAATAGCTTCTTCTAAGTTACAGTCTTTACCAAGCAACTTCTCTCGCACTCTTTTATTATTAGTGCACCTGACGATTTGATCACGGATCAGAGAATCTGTCAAATCTTTAAATTGACAATTAATTGACAGTCCTCGTAAGGCTGCTACATAAGTTGCAACATCCTCATCTGTTTTTTGAACTCTACAAAAGAATTTGTGCCTTTCTAAAAGAGTATTAATCTTTGTGACGAACCTCTTTTCTAACATTAACATACTCATGTCATAGACATTTGCAACATGACCATCACCTACACCCAAAGATATTTCAGGCAAATTTTCGTAAAGTCTTCTACCTTCCACCCCCAAATTGTGAAGAAGAATGGCTTGTTTGCGAACAGGACCATATTTGTCCGCACCAGACGCTAAAACATGCGTGAGGAACAATTTCTTCCATTCTTTCCAAGGTATTGAGGGTTCACCAGGAGTAGGGAGGAAGGAAGGGGGGGTAGAAAAGGTTTGATCACCCATGACAAACAATTAACAGCACCTTTGTTAATTTGGGATAATGTATACAATATTCAGTTTAGTATTTGAAAATAAAGTATCACTAACTTTGCTTTTATGTCATTAAAATGACAAAAATACACTCTCTGTTATAAAATATCCGTTGGGCGAATTTTCGCTATTTATTTTAAGTTCTTTCCGACGTTGCTGACTCCTTGCCGAGAATTTAGGATGGCAGGTACGTTTGTTTATGTTCGTGTGATGATTTGACCAATCCAAGATGGCCGCCGTACTTTTTTGGCGCTGCGTGAAAGTCAATCCAATCCAAGATGGCCGCCGAGTGTTTCGACGCTGCGTGATGACGTTTCACAGGACATCACGGGAACCCAGGAGAAGGAGGAATGTCGGACGCGAGCAGCCCTCAATGCTTGGCAACAGCGCGATGCAGATAACGATGGCAAACAGCGCGCAGGTAGGCGGTTGAAGGGTTTAAATGATGCAGAAGAAGCGCTGATTGCGTATGAAAGTAAAATTGGTGACTTTTTCCTTTTTTCAAGTAAAATAAAAATCGCTAGCAAAGTCTCATAAGGTCTATAAGCCAAGGGTAATTTTAAACAAATCCACAAGCAGAGTAGACAATGATGCTTAAGCTGTCCGCTTAAGATAGTGCAAGAAAATATAGCTGTAGGTTCATGCAGCAATTGTAAGGTTTTCACCAAAGCGCAAAGGTGAGAATCTAATGAATTGAAAATCTTGTTGTACAGTTGCCAATTAGAGAATTCGAAAGTTGAACTCAATCTATCTATTCACTTCCAGGATCTAGATAGAGAGCAGTATTTAAGCAGAAATGTACATACCATAGAGTTGCTGCTGCCTTGTAGAAGAAATGCAGGAAACAAGTTGGAGGAGTAAACTGTATACTACAGTCCAATTCAGCTGTAGTACCATCCAGGGGTGGAGGTCAATTCTAGTCTCTGCCCTTGCCAGAGTATAGGGTTCCCTCGTCGCCAATGTAAAGAAGATATCTTCAATCCAAGTTTGTTAGTTGAAGAAGTATTTATTAGTCAGAAATAAAGAGACCTCCAGCTCCTTCCACAGCTTCCTCTGTACTGTCTGCTATTCACATCATAACATTCTAATCTCTTAGCAACATCCCCATAATTCTACTAAGCATAGATCCTAACAGACAGGTTTCAGTTAAATAAAGTGGTAGAGCAGACACACTGATTGCATGTAGAATTTACTAATCTATATCTACATCACACTTAATCTTAGTAATCACTAACTTTGGCTAGCTGCTCCTTTATTTTCTTTTTACCTACAACATCTAGCCTCACCATACCCCCATTCTGTGTATTGTTTGAAAGGATTACGAGTCTCAGTTACAATGAGAATCTGTCTGCATATAAGCTTACAATTCAGGAAAAGGACAACACAGAAATACACTGTGGTTCAGAATTTATAAATATTTGCAATGTCCTAGTTTTACTACAGTCCTTTAAATCAATAACTTAAATAACAAAGTGCTTAGGGAGTGATTCCTACAAACCATTGTAATAAAGCATGGCATGTGTAAGTACCATGAACTACGACCACAGAATATGCATGCATGTCTGTAATGTAATGTAATGTAAAAAGAACTTATAAAGCGCAACTAACACCGGACGGTTTCTTGGCGCTGGGACATAGAGAAAAACAGACAATCCATGGGGGCAGAAAGGGATTAGTTATAGGCGTCGCGAAACAGGTGGGTTTTTAGGAGAGACCTGAAGTGGGTTAGGGGGGAGGCCAATCTCACGCCTAGCGGGAGGGCATTCCAGAAGGACGGGGCAAGGAATGAGAACCTCAGACCTCCCTGTCTTTTACGTTTAAAAGTCAGGATCTGGAGTAAGGCTAAGTGGGCGGAGCGGAGATTGCGGGATGGAACGTAGGGGTGCAGTAGTGAGGAGATGAACAAAGGGCCTATGCCGACAAAGGACTTAAAATAATGCAGCCCAGTTTGAACTTACACCGCTCAGAGACAGGGAGCCAGTGAAGAGATTTTAGGAGAGGACGTGCGTGTTGGTGCTTGGGTTGGTGATGAATGAGCCGTGCTGCCTGGTTCTGAACCAGTTGAAGCCTCTTTAGTTGGTACGCCGGTATGCCAACATAGAGAGAGTTGGCATAATCTAGCCTGGAGATGACCAACGCCAATAGGGCCAGGTTGAGTGCTTCGGTGGTCAGGAAGCGGGCAATCTTTCGGATTTTTCTCAGCTGGAAGAAGCTAGAGGACACCACGGCGTTAATCTGGGATTTCATCGCAAGGTCATTACTAATGATGATCCCAAGGCTTTTTACTGAGCTGACGGGTTTAGGGGGGAGGCCCAGCCTGGAGGGCCAGAAGGTGGAATTCCAGGGGTTGGCCACACCCCCGACAAGCAGCAGTTCTGTCTTGTCGGGGTTAAGTTTCAGATGGTTCGCCCCCATCCAGTCGCTGATGTGGCAAAGAATGGTTTGGAAGTTGTCGATTGACCGGTCCGTGGAATTGTTATCAAAGACCAGCTGAATGTCATCCGCGTAGTTGAACGCGGTGACACAGCTGCTTTGCAAAGAACGAATAAGGGGGGGTGAGATATAAATTAAAAAGAAGGGGGGATAAAGAGGAGCCCTGTGAGACGCCGCAGGTAAGCTCAACCTCGTCAGCAGAGAACTGAGAGAGTCGAACCCCCTGGCGGCGGTTGCTCAAGAAGGAGCGGACCCAGGCCAGGGCAGAGCCCCGGATGCCGGCCTCTCCGACACGGGCGACCAGGATATCATGGTCGACCGTGTCGAAGGCGGCCGACAGATCTAGGAGCACCTGTGTTAGAGAATTTCACCTACGTTTATACCACTTCAAGAATCACATAGTGGTCAAATCTCATCATCATAAAGGTTTTCAACTCATAAAATGTAATTGACAAGTAATCTGATGCTAGATATCTGCTATTGTGTTATTGGATTGGATTTTTCATCATATCAATTGCTCCTGATAGACATTTTCCAGCTCTGAATTTATTTAAATAACTCACACAATATTATAAAATCCATATCAGAACCCTTTATTGAAATCTTACAATGTGTTGCCAATCTATGTGATAAGTTGATACCCAAGAGATTTCAATTCAGAATGGAGGGAAGATCATTAATAAAATGACTTTCAGAGCCACCTCCAAACTTGCTATGCAATCCTAATAGCTCACTGTATCACAGAAACAAGGCCAATATTGATCTGCGTCTCCTGCTGCACAGCACAGCAGATAACTGCTATCAAATAGTCCATTTAATCTTACCAATGTAAGGTACCATACTTACTTGCATTTCTACTTAATCCAAACTCTTTACTAATTGGTACATTCATTGGTTAAACAAACAAAAAATGCATTAATTGCAATGAAATTCCAGGGGCAATGGACAGGAGTCTAATGGGGAATAGATGTGGTTTTATGGTCAGAGTAGCTGAATTTGGAACCAGGTTGCGTTCCCAGCATCAACACATCCTGTGATTCTGGGTAAATCCCTACCTGTCCCAAAAAAAACCTTGTGTAATTTAATCTAGTGTTCACGTAAAGAGTTCCAGTGCCTTTGAGCCAAGTGTGCCCCATTAAAAAAACTACAAAAAATAGAAATAAATCGAAATAAACCAGTATGGGTAATATGTTTAATTAAGCCCTAAAGTTAAGAAAACCACCAGAAAAATATACCATTACCTCTGGATAGCAGCGTCAAATCCAAAAAGCATTTTAATTTGAGAAAACTCTGAAAATAATATTAAAACTGAATACAATAAACACATGTAGTAAAGGCCTGATTAGGAGTTTGGCTGTCAGGTTACTCTATCACAAATGTAACGGATATCCTCTACACCTTATTACACATAGCGTTATAGATGGGTAGCCGTAAATGACCACAATCTTTTTCATGTAGGTGTTCTCAGTTAGATAAAATAGACAACAAAAGTGAAGCTCAAGTGAGCTCTGATGTCACTCAGAACACAAGGTGAAAAATGTCCCTGCAATTCACAATTCGCACATTGGAGAGGCTACCTTAACTGATCCTGCTTTTCTTGGCATTAGGACTCCAGTGGTATGGTGTTTGTATTCTCCAAACTTGGTATCATTGGTATACACCTGACTCATACTTTCAATGTACTTATATGTCCCTAGTATATGGTACTACAAGTACATATGGCGAAGTACCAAAAAATAAATAAAACCATATAGAGCTATCTTACTAATAGCCCCCAATACCAATTACCAGTAACCAGTCAGTTGGCAGTTAAGAAAGTTCAATCATTTATTATACAACAAACTCTGCCAGAGGAGCCCCTCGCGACTTAACCCCTCGAGGTCCGCCGAGAAAACTGCTGGCACATTATCAAGAGATCACATATATACTGTTACATTTCGAAACCGTTACCTAAGAAGGAAAAATACAAGTTGGTACAGGTTGCTGCAAAGGAAAGATCATATATGGCATACAAAGCAACTTCATTTCAGCTCAGCTCGTTATAGCAAGGTCGATGAGGGTAACTCCCTTCTGCCTGTCTCAGGAGGGTTCGCACAGCGTCTCCTGGAATGTGCTTATCCGACCTACCCCCACCTATAACCTTGACAGGCCTAACATGCAGGAGCAGCAGTTTGTTACAGTTGTCATGCTATTTCTCAAGAGAACGACCCTTACCGACTATAATGGTTGGATTCTACTAGTGCTACAAGCAAGCTATGCCACAAAATGGCGCTGGTCGGGTTAAGTTATAATACCCGTCAGAAGGCAGAAACTGATATAGGGTGAGTAGCAACCACTAAATTACTATGTAGGGAAAAACCCACTAATGCACGGATACCTATACTAAACTGAATAGGTACATCACGCTAATTTTCAAATGATACTGTGTGTCTTCAGTTTACTCACTGGGCCTAATTCAGATTTCAGTTCCTCAATGGACTGTAATCTAAAATTGGGCTGTGATACAGTACTACCAAAGTAGTACTGTAAAGCATGTCACAGGCATGCCATTGCAACCTGTAGTGCAGTTTTAAATTTCCATTGGGGCATGGCTAAAATAAGTGTTTTGCCAGGCCTAAAATGTAATGTTTTCATGCCCTGGCAGTGAAAAATCCCCAATGTAATTTTTCACTGTGGCAAGGCTAGCCTTCCACTAGTTTACATTATTACACTCAATAGGTGCTAAAACCAGTTTGGGAACAGATAGAACATTACTTTTTCCACATATTTCAATTGTAATTTAAATCCTCTTTAATGGTAAAGTCAGATTTTTAATTTCTACTTTGAAAATGTCACTGTTAGAAAGTTGGCCTCTGCCAAATGTGCCTTTTCTGCCAGTGCAAACACAACAAGATGATGGACGGAGTTCTGAATCTTTTCAACTATTCACCTCCAGTCCCAGATCTGGATTTAATCCTGTCTTCGCCCTAATTGGCCAGACATGGGTTCCTTGCTTGCTGTGCCGCTGGATTCAAGCTAGCCTGGCTGATGAGGGGTGAAACCCCAAAACCAGTCCCAGGATGCTTGTTTCTGGTCTAGGGGGTACCTGGCCTGATAGTTTGGGACGGACTGTTCCTATGAGGAATAGCGTCAAGACTGATTTGCATATGGATGGGTCTAAACTGGGGTGGCATACTGAGCAAAAAAAAAGATCTGTGACTGGGGGTGAGTGGTTGAAAAGTGTCAGCTTGTTGTGT
The DNA here is from genome assembly GCF_964261635.1 of Lissotriton helveticus. NCBI lineage: Eukaryota > Metazoa > Chordata > Amphibia > Caudata > Salamandridae > Lissotriton > Lissotriton helveticus. The sequence goes on from NC_136063.1 coordinate 2,081,602,829, forward strand.
TTGCCCCTTCCTGCCAGTGTCCATCATCTTCTTGTGTTTGCAAATGTCACCCTAATTGGCCAAGGGTATACCCGGACATGGGTCCCTTGCTTGCTGTGCCACTGGATTCAAGCTAGCCTGACTGATGAGGGGTGACACACCAAAACCAGTCTCAGGATGCTTGTTTCCAGTCCAGGAAGGAACTGACCTGGAAGTTTAGGCTGACTGAGGCCATGAGGAACATGGTCAAGACTGATTTGTCTGTTGCTGGGTCCAAACTGGGGTGGCATAGTGAGCAAAAGAACGATGGATTAAAGCCAGATCTGTGACTGGGGGAGAGTGATTTAAAAGTATCAGCACTCCCACTATAATCTTGTTGTATCTGCACCTTTCTGTCAGTGCCCAGGATCTGCTGATGTTTAATGGCTGTCCTCTGTTGTAATTTGTATTCTTCCCAGACTGTGGACAAAGAGCCTAGGTGTGAAGCGGAGAGGGTCTTCCTGGCAGGATGGCTGAGGAGGAGCTGTGCTGCTGCCCGAATTGCACTTCAAAGGGTAGCCTGGCTGGCGGCTGTACACAGCCCTCCATTACTTCAGAAGAAGGCTACCCTGTCATTGACAGATGTATCTAACAATGGGCTTGCCTGCCCCTAATTTCACTAGGCAGGCTGAGGCCCAAACCCAGGGGAAAATAGGAAGAACCAACAAGAACCTTGTTTAGGGTTGGACAAAGGGATTGCTCCCCACCCACAGGCTGGCACTAGGGTAAAATGAGAAAACTCCTAGACCTGTGTGGACTGAGAGAAACAACTGACCTACTGTGTGACCTGATGAAGACTGTACCTGCTTACCATCTACCCAGAAACCCGAAAGTGATACAACAGGTCTGTTGGCTGACCTTAATGTGTGAGCTAACTCGATACAACAAGCTTCCAGAGACCTTTCTTATTTTCCAGCTGATGAGACTCAAATGTACCTGACCTGGTTCCCTCACTGGCTTTGTGCTGTCTTTTCGGTCCTGAGCCCCTGGCTGGAGTCAGAGTGTACTTCTCCCTGCCCAACTGAATGTTTTACCGGATCTGACTTGGAGTAGTGCAGAGCGACACATGGCCTCTCCTCGTAACACCACAGAGCCCCTGATCAGTGGCCTCACCGAATCTGACGAAGAGCGATGTAGAGCCTCAATCACAGCACCATCTAACCCCAGCACTGAGGACTAAAATTATAACTCCTAGATGGCTAAACCTGGTCCCATGTCCAGCCCTCAATCCATCCAGCCTGAACTTGTGACTTTGTCCTGGTTTGGTGTGTTGTCACTCAGCACATTTTTGTGGTATTTTCCCCTAAAATCTCCAAAACGCATGATTCTGGTTGTATTTTTATTGTTTGGGTATCGTTGTATGTATTACAGTTTAAGCCTGACACTTTATGCCAAGCTACCAGAGAGTTAAGGAGTTAGGCACAGGTTTATTTAGTGCCTTTTATGATTATTATGAGTATTATGATTATTGTTTAAGGTGGAATCTCACTCCATTTAGCTAAAACCCCAATCTGTTACACGAGCCAGCTCTAATTGTATATTATATTTGACCCCCCTCAAATCATTCATGTCTGCTTTTAATTTCTACGTAGGACAGAGGAGTAATGTTGGAGCAATACATACCATAGCGATACAAAAGGGGATGATGGACGGAGCGTTGAACAAATCAAACACTCACCCCCAGTCAACTGATCTGGGTTTAATCCATCACCATTCTTTTGTTCACTCAGCCACCCCAGTTCAGACATGGCTATATGCAAATCAGTCTGACCCTGTGCCTTATGGGAACAGTCCAGCCCGAACTGCCAAGCCATGTCTTCCCTGGACCGGAAACAAGCATCCTGGGACCGGTTTCGGATTCATAATCCTCATCAGCCAGGCTAGCTTGAATCCAGTGGCCAAGTGAACAAGGGACTCACGTCTGAGTATACCCTGCCACACTTAGGGCGAACAAAGTATACCCTGCCACACTTAGGGCGAACAAAGCGATACAAAAGGGGATGATGGACGGAGCGTTTGAACAAATCAAACACTCACCCCCAGTCAACTGATCTGGGTTTAATCCATTACCATTCTTTAGTTCACTCAGCCAGCCCAGTTCAGACATGGCTATATGCAAATCAGTCTGACCCTGTGCCTTATGGGAACAGTCCAGCCCAAACTGCCAAGCCATGTCTTCCCTGGACCGGAAACAAGCATCCTGGGACCGGTTTCGGATTCATAATCCTGATCAGCCAGGCTATCTTGAATCCAGTGGTCAAGTGAACAAGGGACTCACGTCTGAGTATACCCTGCCACTCTTAGGGCGAACAAAGCGATACAAAGGCAATACATACCATAGCCACTCCATCCCATCCCACATTTAAAAAAACAATTCTCCTGCCACCCAATACAAACACTCACCATGCCTTTGCTTCCCATCCTCCCGAGGCTGTGCTCCTTGCTCTTCGTACTGCACTGACAGCCTCTTTGAGAGCCAAACCAGAGCAGTCTCCTTTATGATGTAGCAACAGTAGGTAACAGCTTTTGATAACAACTATTGCTAAGTCAATTCAATTCAATTTCAAAGCTTTTATTCGATTTGTTAGTACAAATCATACAAGCAAAATTGATATAACAATTCATTACATACTAGATTATAAAAGAGAACTCCAAAAATATGGGGAGAGGACATAATAGATAATAGCAAATCTAGGAATTAATTCATATTTGTAGATATGATAATACTAAAAACGCAGGGATTCACATATAACAAAAGTTGTAATCAGCTCCTAAGGTGCATATCCTGGCAACTAAAAATTTTTTTTTAGGAAGAAATGCAGGCCTAGGACATGAAACTTTGTAAATAACAAAAATAGGTTTAAAACAAAATAAGTACAGACAGGTCGGTGTGAAATATGGCAACTCTAAACACTTCCTGGCAGCTGTACTTGTCCAAAAAAGTAATAATTAATTAAACATTAGGGGCTAGGTAACGGGGGAATATACTATGAAAACAAGGCCAAGAAATAGTTGTCACAGAAGAAACTCTTCCTCACACTATACAATTTAAGTCGGGCCGAGGGTAAAAGAGCAATTTGCGTAGTTATTTGTACATACAATATATAAAAGCATAAAGTACAGACAGGAACATATAAGAATTAAGACAATACAATACATTTCCTGGCAGCTGTACATTTCAAAATAAAAGTAGCAGTAAAGAAACAAATATCCTCATTCTCTAGTGCTGATAATAGTGCAAGGGCATTCTTATAGGACCGTATGTTATATTTGATAAAAATAGGTTTTAAATACCTAATTCTTAAAAAGTGATACAATTTGCAGAAGAGTAAAAAATGGCAGCAACTCTGGCGTGAAATATTATCACATGGGCAAGGAGTTTCTGATTTAAGTTTCTGTACTGGAAATGCCACAAGGTGGTGTACGATGCCCAACCTAACACGAGTTAGGACAAATTGATGAGAGGGGCGGTTGACCACTGAAAGATAGACTTGGAACCCTGATGGTAAGCTGAGTTCCTTATAAAATTTCACAGTAGCCAACTTGCCAAACACCTCAGCGCGCCCTTTCTTTTTATACTTTAAGAAGGTTTGTTTAATTTCTTTTTTGGGTATGTCAACCACCAGTTCGGGGTCAAGGAAAACATCAATGTCAAACATCTTTTTATACCAAAAGTGGATATATTCCAACCAAAGGATGCGAGATGAGAAGTCCAGGCCTATGCAATCAAGAATAATTTCTTGAGTAAAACGAGTCTCTGGCTTAGCCCAAATAGAACGCCATAATAAAAGTGGGCGAACGGCTGCTAAGTCAGAAATGAACTCGACCCCAACCTCATCATGGATTAATTGGACAGAAGCGGAAGGGGGGAGGCACAACACTCTTTTTAAAAACTTATTTTCATCTTTTTGTAAAAGTAAGCCATCTATGTGGCCCCACACACCCGCTCCATACAATACAGAAGGGACGCAACGTATATTATATATATTAATCATATCTCGGATGCTTCTAGATCCAAGTTTAGAAGCAAAGCGAAATACGCTGCTTGTAGTTCGCAACATTTTTAACCTAATGTTATCGAGCTCAGATTTCCAGGATCCGTCATTAGCATAGGTGATACCTAAGTAACAAAATGTTTTGACTTGGAGCATTTTGTCATTGTCTAAATAAAAACTGGACTTCAATTTATTAGCTGACTGACCACACAGCATAACAAAGGTCTTTGATTTGTTGACACAGAGTCTCCTATTTTTAATAAACAGCATAAAACTGTTTATGAGACGTTGTAAGCCTATCTGGGTGCGAGATAAAAGAACAGCGTCATCCGCATATAATAAGATTGTGACAGGAATGCCACCAATCAGCGGAGCGTCTGCCGGTATGGTAGCTAGGGTGCGATCAACACAATTAATAAAAAGAGAAAATAAAAGAGGGGCTAATACGCATCCTTGCCGGATGCCCCTTGACACTTTAAAAAATGGTGTGCATTCACCAAGAGTACCATATCGAACTTTACAAGAAAGTTTCTCATAAAGCCGTGCCAAAAAATGGACTATTTCTGACGGTGCTCCTAACTCCAATAAAACCTGCCAAAGAATACTATGATCAACTAAGTCGAATGCGCTGCTCAAGTCAGCAAAACATAAAAATAAATTGCCCTTTTTAGCTACAGTATATTTATTAATTAAAAGATCCAGGTTTACGCATTGCTCTAAAGTGCCCATGCCTTTCCTGAATCCATATTGTACCTTAGATAAAATATTCATATCTTCGGCCCAGGTTTCTAACCTTATGAGCAGGATTCTGCTCATAACCTTTACTGAGGCGTCCAATAAAGAAATAGGTCGATAGTTGGCAGCCTCGGATTTGCTTCCTTTTTTAAATAAAGGTATAATAACCGATTGGCCCCAGGAAGGGGGGATGTTACCTTCAGCTGCGCAATTGAAGGTCCTCACTAAAATGGGGGCCCACAAGTCAGGTGCTGCTTTTAGTAAGTCCATCGGGACCCCGTCGGGGCCCGGAGCCTTCCCTCCTTTGCTGTTAGTAAGGCCTTCCAATCCCTCTCCCAGGGTAATCCCCAGGGGTAGAGGTGTCCATATGGTCGATTCAACAAGGGGTGTTGTTAGTGATATCCCCGCAGGGTTAAAAAATTTTGTAAAATGGGTAATCCACTCTATTGCTAAGTCATATCAGTGAGTTACGGGATTGGATTCCAGTTGTTCTTACTAGTGGCTCTCTACCAGTGCCATGCATAACAAGTGCATTATATCCTATGGCACTTATAATAAAGGCTTGCACGATGTCAGTCATGTTTGTGAGAGTGTCCCCCATCCGTCAAACTTTAAATCATCCCATCATCTTTTGCAATATAAATGTGTAAGTGTAAACATTTGCATTTGAGACAAGAAAAGCAGAAAACTCACAAATTCAGCTCAACATAGTTGAGCTAGTTCTCAGCTATTCACAATCTCATGTTTGTAAAATTGTGATCATTATTGTTTGCTTTTGAGAACTGTGCAAGCTGCCCTATGTATAAAGACAGATGAATCATAACCAAAACAATGTATTTATTAACTAAAACACAACTGGGGCACAGAGGAGATTACATTCATATGTCTGCTGGCAATGGGATATAATGAATGTAAAGTGCTGGGTAAACAAGGAATCACTTGGGCCTCGATTTACTACCATTTGGCACAACACAGCCAGGAAACTTGAGATTTTAGAAAGAGAAACATATTTCTCCTTAGTATGTCTCAGTTGGGATGGTGTGGCATGTTGATACACTCACAGGTTTACCATTCTTAGTAAATCTAGGGACATGCCAAAATCCATGGGTGGATGCATGGGAAGACCCACACTCCATCCATGGAAAGCCTTCCCAAAGTAGAGGAATGCAAGGCAGTGCCTTGTCCTGTCTTGCGTTACATTGCACACAAGCCAGAATCAGGGGTGCAACAGGGTGTCAAAGTGACACCTTGTCCCCCTTGTAAATTCGGTAATTTTACCGAATCGGTTGAGGCCCATAGGAATCAATGTCAATTACCGAATCGGTAAATACCGATTCGGTAATTACCGAATCTTACCGATTCGGCAATTGATTCGGTAAATATACCTACATCCCGATTGCCAGTTCTTAAATACCGAATCGGTATGATTCGGTATTTAAGAATTGGTAATCGGGGATTACCTACATCTGGCCCTAGGAGTGCACACTTCTGTAGATTGTGCATCAGTTATTCGTCAGGCAATTACGATTCACATTTGAATTAAAGTTTCCAGTCCAGAGACTCAGACATCATTGATCCTATATACATTTTCAAAATGTCATCATGACTGCAGTTGTGGCTGCCACTGGACCCGGCTGGTGATGCTGGGAAAGGGGGCCGAGTGGGGGACGAAGACAAAGAAAGTACAAAAAAAACACTTACATAGAACAGTCGGCCGCCACCTTTCCTCCATCATCTTCCTTCTTCTCAGCAGCCCTGGCGGGCAGCAGGAATCAACGGCTACCAGGCTCCGCTGAGCCAATCACAACGCTGCAATGTAGACCACTCCTCCCTCTGCTCTGGTCAGCCCCGTCCCACCCAAGAGCACCTGACTGCAATAGGAAAATGAAAATGATAATAACAATAGGTATTATCAATTTATTTTGACTTTTGTTCACGGGCGAAACCTTAGCGGTGGAGCTGCCCCTGTATCATCCTAAGAAATCGGTATTGAAAATAGCTATTGAGTAGGTGAGCAGAGAGCACAAATGGATTCTTATCATAGTGTACAGATTGCTTTCTTATTGTTATAATAGTGCAAGAATTTTAAATCTCTGACATGGCAGAGCATGTAAGTTATTTCATTAAAACTATTCATTTGGCTGGGCTAAGCCTTTAAAGTTTCACCAACGTTTTCATTAATAGGATTATTTACAAAACTTGATGCACACATCAGGAATGTTGTTTTTTTCTGCTGTTGTCTTCTTCGGGTATACCAACCAAAATGGCCAACATTTGCAGTATCAGTAAATGCCTGGTTTTACCTACTCCCATTGGCTAAATGACAGCTTAATTCTTGAATGCAATGCGTTCCTGATCAGGCCTTCCATATCGAGGGTAGATGGCTATTTAATTTGTCTTCACAAACTTCATTTAATTTGAAGGATTAGCCCTGTTTTAAGATTATGACTTACAACTTCTGAGATGGTGGAAAATGAAGGACCCTGCAGAGACATTGAAGGTTGTGTGATGGGGCTCTTGCATTTTCATTTTATGAACAGTGGCTTATCATCGCCCCAAGAATGCTGCATTACTCTTTACTCTCCATGTATATCTATCTACCAATTTTCTGGGCTCCTTGTGAGTGTTTTTAGTAAATAAATAACAAGCCTTCAGCATAGCTTTGCTCTTAGATTCACTTTACCAACTTTCTGTCAGGTATTGCTTTTACGTTTAGGTGTTGGCCATTGTGGAAGAAAATATACATCCTGGTGTATCATCTATATCATTTACTGATCGTAAAAACTCTCATATATTAAACACATTTTTACTTCTGTTCTGTTTACTTTTACTTTCGCCTAGATACAGGGGATTGCTTCTGCTTAAGGAAGCATTGTAACCGTCAAAGATAGAGTGGGAAAGATTTAGCTATAAAAGGTTTTCCTAAAGACCCTCAGAGGTGGTGTGTGCCTTGGTTTCCAAGGATGGAATTCTTTTGTCCAGGTCTGCATACTTCAAGTGGTAAACTGTGTTGTTCTTACTTACTAACTAAAAGCAGGGCTGCCCCTATGGCATAATCAGAGCTTAAATCAATATGTTAAGCTGACCAATGCTTGGAGTATACTCATCGATGAGAGCACTTCTTCATGCTATTGAGTCCTTCTTCATACTGATGTAAGGACAAAGGGCCAGATGTAGGTAATTTTAATTTACCACCCCTTAAATACCGATTCATACTGAATCAGTATTTAAGAGGTGGTAAAATAGAGGGGGGGAGATGTAGGTATTTCAGATTCGGTAATTACCGAATCGTTAAGATTCGGTATTTACTGATTCTGTAAATACCGATTCGGTATTGCCCATTGATTCCTATGGACCTTGCAGCCCATAGGAATCAATGGGCAATACCGATTCTGTAATTACAGAATCGGTAAATACCGATTTTAGCAAGGGTGCAGGGGGTGTCACTTTGACACCCTCTGGCACCCCAAAAATAGGCATGTGCGCCATGTGGCACACAGACAAGGGCATGTCTGTGTGTCACATGGCACATGGCACATGTGCATGCACACCTGGATTCGGTATTTTACCACCCAATTGGATTGGGTGGTAAAATACCGATTCTTAACCCCTTCGACGCTCATGACGAGCTCAGCTCGTCATGAGGTACACCTCTCGTACGCTCATGACGAGCTGAGCTCGTCATGAACCCATAGGTTTCCGGTCAGCGCACCGCGGAAATCTGCACCGCGTTGATGCGGTTAAAGCCCTGTGGCACTCTGACATGTGCCAGCTACATCTGCATTTACAGAATCGGTATTTTACCGAGTCTGTATTTACAGATTCGGTAATTTTACCGAATCTGTAAATACAGAATCGGTAAAATACCGATTCTGTAAATGCATGCCCTACATCTCCAAATCCAATTACCGGTCGGTAACAGCCGAATTCGGCCGTTACCGACCGGTAATTGGCCACCTACATCTGGCCCAAAGACTTTACAGACAGATCTCAGTGTTTGTCAAAGTGTCTTCTTCTCTGGAAAGACATGCTGCACTTCAATTACTTTTTTTCAGAGAGCTCCTGCCAATTGGTAGTTTGGCAAATAAACCTACTCTTCTAGCTGCATAAATTACCAATCTGCCGTACTTCTCTTTGCCTCCCTAGTTGGCTTACAACACAAGTATCAATATTGTAGGGGAGTGGCCTTGTCAGCTGTATAAAGCTACAATGCAATACAATAGTTCAGAGGCTCTGGGCATCAGATGTTTTGCCTGCATTTCTTTCATTTTCAATATCCTGGTGATAAACCTTTTTGCAAAATTCTACCTTTTGCACTTATTGTGCCACCCACTAAAGTAGCACCATAAAACATGTCCCAGGCCTGCCACTGCAGCCTGCATTGCAATTGTAAAGTGCCATTTCCACCTGGCAAAATAAACCTTTTACCAGGCCTCAACCTTCCTTCTTAATTCATATGTCATCCCTAGGGTATGCCCTAAGGCACATGGGTATGACGCATTGTATTTAAAAAAGTTGAACTGCATATTTAAGTTTTATATGTCCTGACAGTGAAAAACTCGTTAAGAGATTTTTCATTGATGTAAGACTTAGATCTCCCATTAAATAATACTAAGGGGCATATTTAAAAGCTCTAACATCACCTTTTACAATGTTCCTATGGTGATAGGGGTTTCACCTTATTTATAAGACAGCGCTAAGCCGCTTAACACTGCCCTGTAAATAAGGCCCCCTTTCACGCTATAGTTACTGTGAAAATGGAAGGTAATGGGTGTTGCTCTGGGCATTCTACTGCAATGCCCATTGATTCTGACGCTGTCCCCTATTTACAAGGTAGGCGTAAATAGGAGGCAGCACCAGAATTAGGAACAGGGAAAACCTGGCCTTACCCTGCACATAAACAAACATTTTTTTAATGGCATTTTGCAACTTCTATGTGTGTTGCATTAAGCAGCACACATATAAATTACAAAACAGCATTTAAAGATTATTTATGTGCAAGAAGGGGGATCTTCCTGCACATAAACAATCTTGCCCTGCACGCAGAAAACCTTGCACTATGATGTAAGGGTGCCTGCATTGGTGCTAGGCCGCTAAGTGTAGCGCAAGCGCAGTGGGAAACGCAGGGCTGCACCATATTCTTGTAAATATAGTGCAGCCCTGAGTTTCTGAAGTGGTGGAGTGAGGCGTTAAGCCAGGAAGGCTAACGCCTCACTCTGCCACTTCACTCGTAAATATGCCCTTGAGTTACCCTATTACATTTAATAAGTGATACATTTTGATAGGGAGCAAACTGAGATATGCTGTGTGCACTCACAGAAATGTCAATCCACTTTTATGGTAAAGTCGTATTTTAAGTCACAGTTCTAAAAATGCCACTTTTAGAAACTTGAAAGGCACGAGTTGCCTCTTCACAGTGCTAGACGGCATTTAACTCAGATAGAGGGGATGCATGCATGGGTAGGCACAATATCTCATGATGGGAGACTGATCACAGTGAGTCTCAGGGAGACAAGTGGACAACGTGTTTTTTTTACAGTTCCAAGAGCCCGTTGGATGAGGTCTTAGGAGCGTTGCTCTATTGTCTTTCTTCAACTGCTGTTTTCACCACATTTTCTCTACATTTTCACTTATGCCATTTTTACCTTTTCTTGCTATCCTCACATTAAATTGAAGTAGAGCTGTATTTCTGTGTTTAAGGCAGGATATTTATGCATTTTTTTAGTTAATTGTCCACCTCATTTGAAGATGACGGCCATTTGCAACAATAAAATGTTTCTGAGCAGTTGCTCAATAGGCATGCTTACTATTGTTATTGTAATTCATTTATAGATTCCCCTGGAGAAGGGCTCTTTTGTTGCCCGAAATGCATTGGGACTTGTATAAGATTACATGGAAATCGTTTGAATATCGTCTAAACGCTGAAGAAAAAGTCTTTCCATGAAGTACTATAGGTTGAACAATGAACAATGTATACGTTGAAGAATCATTTGTGTCGGAGATGACTCATTGAAGAAATATTATTAATTATAATGTTCCTTGTGATTCATCTTTTGTTTGTACATTTATTGGAATTATTTTACTAAAATTATAAAAAGTGGTTGACACTCTTTAGAGTGCAAAATAGTAGTGCACCTTCTGTCTAAGACGGTCCTAGTTTCTCTTTTCACTTTTGAATCAGGTGGTGGGGTGGAATCATCACAGAGGGTGCACACATAATTACCAATTTTGTTTTCTATTGAATACAGTAGTAAAATTCTGTTTACTTGAGTGCAACAAAGCTGTCGTTTTGCTTTTCACTTTTTGAAACTTGGTATTTTCTTCTTCAAAACATTTCTGCCTTATGCCAGTGTCCAGGGTCAAATGAATGTCAATGGTTCTCCTGATGGAGTTTTTGTACTGTTCCCAGACAGTAAAACAAAGGGGGGCAAGTGTGGACAGGATCGGCCACCCTGGTAGGATGAATAGGAGGGGCTGTACCCAGCTACATTTACACTTCGAAGGACTTTTCCTTGTATCCACACAAAAGAACTTGACACCAGCTTCTTGTCACTCCAGACTTCTTGGAGCTTTGACAGGGGAAGGGAAGAACATGTTAAAACCAGATGCGGAGGTAGGACAGGCAGCCCCCCAAAACAAAGGCTGGCACCAGGTATAAATATTGGACCTCCACAGCTACTCAGTGCAACACTCCTGGACTAGTGGACTTTACAGAAGGATGGCCATGTTGTAAGAGGACTGCCCTGCTACTTGAGGTCTGCTTTGCTGTGTGAGAAGGAAGAAAGGACTTGCTTACCTTCACCTCATGCTAACCTGAGTGATTTCAAGAGGCAGGTGGCTGACTTCCTGTTTGAGCTACAGAGACATATCAAACTCCAGAAGTCTCCCTGCAATTTCCCAGGTGACCTATGGCAACTGGACCTGCCTGCACCTACAACTGATCCTGCTTGAGCCCTCCTGCCCTCTGGTGGAGTGAGTTCCTAATTCTCACAGGTGCCATCCTGGTCTTGGACCCTTGGCTGGCATCAGTCTGATCTCCTCCCAAAGGAAAAGGAGAGAACTCCTAACGTTTAGGCTCTTGGTAACTGTGAGAAGTTGGCCTGGTATATGATGCTCACTAGTTCTAGTGATCACCTTGTACCATGCCAAGCAAACCTTATGATGATTGGTTGTAAGTCACCCTTATAGACCAGCTATCCTAGTAGCGTGGACAAAGCAGTCTTAGGCTAAACTCTGTAAAGGTATGTGAAGCAAGCTGTTTTACCATACACAATCCCCTTGAATACCAAATGAAAGGACACCACACAGATATATATTGAAAATATATATATATTTACTTACTACAAATATCCCCTATACTCTTTATGAGCACAGAAGCAAATGCGTTAAAACAAAACACAGTTTAAATACACAAAAGTTGCACACTATGGATGAGCCCTAGGGGCCACTTAAACCATATACTAAATAGTGGTATAAGAACCACCAATCTGAAAGGAAATAGGCCTAGGGCCTGGGGAATCGCTGGAGCTGTTCGGGACTAACAGTGAAGAAGTCTGGAAAGGCCCGCGGGACTCGGGTGCAGTGCTTAAAGTGCACGCATGCACCAATGCCTGTTTTCACAGCGTGGTCACTCCTTGGCCACAAGGGAGATTCTCTTCAGTCTTCTGTGCAGCAGAATGTCGAAGTCCAGTTTTCTTCTTAGTTTCAAGTCGAGTTCAGGATGATCTGAAGTCTTGGGACACAGCTCCTACTCTTATTCCAAATCTAGGGGCCGGACTACCTGCTAGGTCCCTCCTTTGTCCAGTTTCGCACCAAGACTGGGGCTGGAGAGCCCCAGCACCAGTTTAAACTGGCATATGCACAGGGACACCTTGTGTGCCCCAGGCATGTCTCATTCTATTCAGCCCTGTCCTACCCAATACACAAAATCCTGTCTGGGGTGTTGCTAGCACCTCCCAAGGCAGGAAACCCTTTGTCCAAGCCTCCCTCGCTGGAAGGACACCCAGCAGGAGGTCAGACTTGTGTCTGTGGTGGCAGCATCCATTTTGTGATGCTGAAGCTCTAGTTTAATTTTAACCGGGGTTCAGGTTATGTACATGTCGTGTCCCTCTAGAATGGTGGAATGCTACCCCCGTCGCCAGAACTGGTGAGGGGGGTAGTATTCCAATTTGTATGACACCTTACTCGACATGTTTTGATAAAGCCAAACCAAAGTTAGCAAATAACCGTGAGGATTATAATGCACTTAAGAGTATATGGTATGGCAGTATCATGGAACAGCTACAGGAAGTGGTTCCGAAAGCTGCAGACAGGCTCAGCTCATGCTAGAGCACCATCTCACATATTTCCAAGCACTCTGCCTCCAGGATTGATGAGGCCTTCCATAGGAGTGGCTGATAGGAACATATGTGTCCATTTTAGGTTAGGTATAGGCATACTATACCTAAGTAAGGGGTGATTACACCGACTTACCCCAGCTGAGTGTTCAGCCAGTTGTGTCAAATATGGAGGCCAGGCCAGGGGTGGCACAATACGTGCTGCAGCCCCTGGCAGGCCTTGGAAACACCTATGCCCTGGGTACCTGGTGTACACTGTTACAGGGGCCAATAATCGTGAACCAGTTCCAATTCGTAATGCACCTAGTGTGCATTGGCATTAATTTAGAGAGAGAACAGCAGGCTGTGGGTCTGATTAGCAGGCCCACAGCCACATTAAGTCGTAAACCAGTGAAGCAAAAAGCAAAAATTTGGGGTGACCATAGGATAGCAGACCCTACTCTCCTACAGTGACCATCAGCAGTCTACTTTGTGCTGAAACTCTGCTGCCTGTGATGACCACCAACACAGAGATCTGGTGAATACCTGCTCTTCGAGCTACAGCAACAGTCATCGATGAGCACCAACGCAAGATCTGCACTTCATGCTATAGCAAAGATAGCTCATGGTGACTGACAATTACAAAGCTCCAACACAATCAACCATGACAGCAACAACTGTCTGAACTGGCTAGCCTGCTCTTTGCGCTTCAGAGAGAACCATCGGTGACGCTCTCCCTGCTACTCACGCCGTCTTCCAACACGAATGGAACCTATTCTACTTGACATTCAGAAGGTAACTTTTTAAGCGGTACTAACATGGTCCCTGTATCCAACCAGTTTTCATGGTTGGCCTGAATTTGTGACTTTCCCCCAGTCTAGCATGGCCAGATGTCTGCAAGTGATGCTTTATGCTATTATGCGCTATGCTAACTAAAAACTTTCAAACTGCATCTCTCTGGTTCTAATGACTCAATTTGTGCCATGCTGGTCTCATCTTTTTTTATATTAGGTTTTTCTTGTGTCATGTCATCACTTTATTACTGGTTGTGTGCTGCATCAATATTTTACACTATGGGCCAGATTCCCAATTGTGGCAGAGGCCTCGCAGTCATGGGGGAGACAACTCACTCGGGGAACAATTCTCTTTCCGGAGATCCTCCCCGAGTAAGGAGAATCCCCTTTAAGTGCGAGGTCCTTTGTGAATCAGTGTGACTGCTTTGTGCCAATCTACCAGAGGGTTAAGCACAGGTTAATTTTGTGACATTTGTGGTTCACACTGAAAAGGATTGTGGTTGTTCCCTGCATGGGGCTTCCACCCTTCCCTCAATCAGTAATCAACCTTCTTATACTTGTTTTCACAATAAAGTACATATACAACTAACTGCAAGTCTATGGACTTGGTAGATTGATGACTTTTGGAATTCATCAAACTGAGACAGTGGCAGCTTTCCAGGAATAATACTGGGAAAGTCACAGGAATTTCTCTTTTTTTGGAACTGACACTTCACCTCTTCGCATTATGAAGCACTAGCAGTTCTAAGTAATGGCACACTTTTTTCATGTTCCCCTACTCTTTCAGTGTGAAAAATGTTCCTACAGAAAAAACGACTGTACATAAAATCCCATGAACTCTAGGTGTGTTCTCTTCCCATTTATGCATTGGAAAGGGATCTACTCCAGTCCTTGATTGGGTTATCTCCAACCATTTTCAGGAAGGAAAGGAGTATTTGATTTTTTTAAAAACATACCTTTGTAGTCTCCTGCAATATAGTAGACACATAAAATGATGCAAGATGAAAGAGAGTTGCAATTACATAATTTGTAGATACCTTGAAATCATTAATCAAGATATTTACTTTTGTTAATCAGATTTATTAATACAAATGGAATTTGGGCAAAATCAATATCTTTTCATTTTCTTGGAATTCTGAAGTGAAGAGCTCAATAAGCAAACTTCTCATGGACTGGGAATCAAACAGCCAGAGATGCAGGGGGCCAAAAATAGGCCAGGGTGACAAAGTACAAGTGGCCCATCTTAACTAATCATATAGCCCCATATTTGGAAATCGGGTAGTTTTCAACTAGTAAAGACATGGCACTCGATTTACTGAGGGCTTGCAATGCCCTTGTGTGATTCAATTCAGCACAAGGCAACACAAGTCCGTAAGTAGGATTTAATAAGCCATGCAAAGTCACCTTGCACGGCACTGGAAGGTTTAATAAACCCAAAGTAACATAAGGCAGCACATGTCACTGCCTTGCATTACTTTGCGACACCCTATGGCAGTGAGGCATTCCATGGGTGGAGTATGGGCATTCCTACACATCCCCCAATGGTTTTTGACCCAATCTAATATTTACAAAGATCCCTGAGCCTGAGACTGCTCCTAAATGGTGAACTACCTTGAAGTAGACATAACAAGGGGAAATACCTACATTTCTCCTGGTTACTTCCTCTTTGTACGCATGCTGCATTCAAAGAGGAAAATGCCCTTAAGGATTGTTAATGTGCAGGAAGGTCTCCCTTTCTGTAGAAAAATAATATTGCTTGTTTTGCAGGGGTTCCTGCGTTGGTAAAAGTGCACCAGTGCTCGTAGACAGTAGAAATATCTCATATTTTTGTAAATTTGGTGCATTTCTGTTCTCACCCTTTCACATAACGCAGAGCAGAAGGATGTCTTGCTCTGCTGTGTTGCCTGAAATACCAGTTAATCTACCCTACTCTGTATCAGTGTTTTACAATTATGGGAGGCTCCATGCAACTGTTTCTGGTATTAATCAGGAAAACCAGCCCTCAAGATCAGAAATCATTCCTACAAACAGTAAAAAAGACTGTCCCACACACTGACTGTGAGACCAGCCCTTCTGGCACTTTCAGGTTGTCTTTTAGGTTAGCTCGACCTGGCTAACAGCCATCATACAGGACTGTATTAGTCTCTCCTGAATAATAAGTACAATTATTTTCTAGACTGGTAACTTTAAAATCAAGTACTTTTAAATGTATAATAGTTTTTTAAATTGTTTTACTTCTTTCACAATTCAAGAAATAATTTTTACTGCCCTCCACTAAATAAAGACTATGCACTGCAGCAAAACAGCTGTTTGGGTGAATTCTATGTCTCGGAAATTTCGAAGCCAGATTTTGAACACCTTTATAGAGCTATCTGCAGGACACTTGACCTAAACTAGGATGCAATGAATATTATGGGGCAGATTTATGAGGCCCTTGCGCCTCTTTGTGCTGCAATTGCATGACTTAATTTGACGCAACGGCGGCACAAACAATGTGCCCTATTTACAACGTGACGCATCTAGGAAATGCGTCACGTTGGAAAGCCCTGCGCCATAAGGAGGCGTTCCTGCGCAGGGGGGGGCGTTCCTGCGCAGGAACGCCTCCTAAAAGTGGCTGAGTGAAATCTATGAGATTTCACTCAGTCACTTTCTACGTCAATTCCTTACGCCTGCTTGAAGCAAGCGTAAGGGTGACGCACCATGCATTGTAGGGGTGGCCCCTGTGCATTGCTGGAGTCATGTCGCACTTGCGACATGACTCCAGCAATGCACCACCCGTACGCCGAAAGATGCGTCACGCATCTTCCGTGCCTTGCACCATGGTGCGCCGCATTGTAAATGCGGCGAACCATGGGTGGCGGAGCTGTGGCGCAATGTGGCGCACATTAACTGGCGCATCCCTGGGGATGCGCCAGTTAACATAAATCTGCCCCTATATGTCTCCAATCGAAGGTTTTTTCTGTCATATTTCTAAGTCAATCACCTTTGACATGATTTTTAATAAGCCTAGTTATTTTTTTATTTAAATATATTATATTATAAATTGCCTTATGTGATTTGTGTATGTAAACTGGACTATGCGGCCTGCGTGAATTTTCAGTATATTCGTTTAAACATGTAATATATTAGTAATTGATCAAATTTAACTAAAACCTACTTTAATACAAATGTTTTTGTGCTCTTGAGAAGCTAAATTGTTTTCCATATCCTCTAACCTTTTTCATTTATTGGCTTCCTGCCACTTGAAACCGGGTTCTGTCATTCACCTACAATTTCCGAGCATGTATGTCAAAAGCCAATATGTGCTGCAATAGAATGCTATGAACTCAATTTCCAATATAATATCCACGTTTTAGCTTAGAGCAAGCAACTCTTAATTTGTTCTTCAGCACACTTTTATTCCAATCTCCTCTTTTGTAGGAATTCTCCCTGGAGCAAGCAATATTTGCCATTTGTGCTTTTCTTCTTTCCTTCATAACAGATCCGTAAAAGCATGGCTGCATCAAGAGCTTTTAAATATGCTCCTCGTTCCGCTTATTCTTTCTACCATTCCTGGATCACCTGCACTCACCTATCTTGTATGCCTACTAAAATATGTCATTTTGTAAGTATTAATTGTGGGAATATGTATTTAACTAAATTAAGCAGGGTAGATACAGTTATCCTAAATTATCAAAGGCCACAAACAAGTCCCAACTACATCTGCCTGCATGATACAGAGTCACATATGCATATCCCATGTTCAAGGGTCACAGGTCCATTGCATTTACCCTTCTGCATACTCTTTATAACGTTGGTATTCGTCACAAACATAACCACTATCCTGTCTCCCTCATTACAAGTGCATTATAGCCTGTAACATATGTAACTATAAGTGTATTTTTGCATGGCTTTCAATGCATTTTAAAATAAAGCCTATTTGTAACTGATAGCGTGAAAGATTTGTATCCTACATGTACCTATTAGGAGGGCAATGTAATTGTTTCTAAAATGCACACACATACTTACGAAAGAATTGAAAAATGGGATTCAACTACCATGTTACTGTAAAATTAACAGAACCCAATGTAAGGTTTAATGTTTATTAGAACATTGGAATGTTGGGAGCTCCATTGAAAACAATGGAGTGCTCTGGGCTTATAATGGCTTGTATAAGCCTGGAGCTCCAACATTCCAATGCTTCTTTCTTCACAGCTCTGGCTGTGAACAAAGGCTTCAGGGAACCTGAGGCGATTCCAATCCCCTTACGCTCCCAAAAGGCTTTGTTTTTTTTGTTAGAACATGTTGTCCTCTAGTGACAGAATGTTCTAATAGCCTTATAGCCCTTCGTAGATGGGCTATACCGCTATTAAAGTCCCTCTCCCTTGTTAAAGGCCCTCGAGAGGGCCTTTAATAGCCGGTATAGCCCTCTACGGCGGGCTATAAGGCTATAGTGTTTAGAGCGTATAATTATCATGGTAATCAATGTAACTCGTTTTAGGTTTCCTTAACACATGTCATTCATTGGTGCATTAATGACAATAAGTGCTTTTCTAAGTTAAAGAATAATACAATACTATAGCCTTATAGCCCGCCGTAGCGGGCTATACTGGCTGTTAAAGGCCCGCTGGCTCGTTAAAGGCACGAGGATAACAGTATCTACCCTGGTTAATTCAGTTAAATACATATTCCCACAAATAATACTTACAAAATGACATATTTTAGTAGGCATACAAGATAGGTGAGTGCAGGTGATCCAGGAATGGTAGAAATAATAAGTGGAACGAGGAGCATATTTAAAAGCTCTTGATGCAGCCATGCTTTTACGGATCTGTTATGAAGGAAAGAAGAAAAGCACAAATGGCAAATATTGCTTGCTCCAGTAACGAGCCAGCGGGACTTTAACAGCCGGTATAGCCCGCTACGGCGGGCTATAAGGCCATTAGAGCATTGGCCCGTGGTAGGCATTACCTGACACGTAATTTTAAAACAGTAGCAGCAAAGTCTGCACATCGTGCGCGCGTGCAAAAGAAAATGAATAAAACCTACCTTTCAAATGGTGAGTATTTTGCGCATGCGCCTGGTACGAAGTTAAAAAGGAAGAGCACACCCCTTGATGTAGAAATCCGGAAGCTAGAAAGAGCGCCGGTTTTACTTTCGTTTTATGTCAGAAGGGGCTTTGCCAATCGTTAAGTTTAGTATTCTTCAGCTGCAGACGATGCTTCGCACATGGAAGGTAAATACCGAACAAGTGCTTAATTTTTAACTTGGGCTCTCGTCTGTGAAAACATCATGCCACCACCAATAAAGGCGGCTTGAAATGTGCAACAAATTATTTTAATAATTTTAAATGTGTCGCAGACCTTCCCAGGTTGCATATTTGTTTAAACCTTGTCTTAGATCTAGATGAAAAACCATACGTGTGTTGGCAGTCTCTTAGAAACTGTATATTTCAATGTATTTATATTTGGAATTTATAGGGGAATGTGAGACATTAGGCTACATAACAAGCCCTATGCCTGACCTACATATCCAACTGTGAAAAAAATAAAACATAATCTTGAAGTTGGAAAGTAGACTGGAGGTTTAAAATACTGAGGGGCATTTGACCAAAGAAGACATTTAACCTGTATATTACCATAATGGCAACTGAGCTGGCTAAGGGAGGGTTCAAATCTCAGCAACGACGCTTAGCATCCTGTGATTCTGGGCAAATCACTTAAACTTCCTGTGTCTTACAACAATGAATGTGTCCATCTGTAAAAGAAACTGGTGCTCATGTAAAGCACTCTGATACCTGATATTTTCGGGTCTAGTTTGCGCTATATAAAACTGTATTCAAATAAGGAGAATAAAAAACAACAGACCGTTAAGTTTGTGAAAAAATATTATTTATTACACCATTAACATCACCTTGTACTACAATTTCAGTACTAAATCATGGAATAACAAGTTTCAAATTTAGGAGTTATACATGCACACTAATACTTTTGGAAAAGAAGGAACTTTGCAAAGCATGACAACCATTAGAAATAATTTGTTACAGAAAGTTTTCAATTATAAGGTTTCATTTCATTACAAATTGTACATTGCCATTAAATGTGATGTTACAGTGAGAAAAAACATCTTTAATAATTTTTTCCTTATTGTGATCTGCTCTGCTCCCTGGCATCTTCAAAGAAGGATTGGCTTCTATTTCTGCACAAGTTTCTGGCCCATTTATGTTTTTGACAGATATTTATTTCTTGGTATTGTCACCTGCATTTGCTAGTACAGTGGACCATATATTTCGATCTTCAGAAAAAGCTTTCCAGTAACTCTGTACACTCGTTTCGCTTTTGTGGCCAGTGACTGCCATAATCTGTCGAGCTTTTAGACCATTATCTGCAAGCAGTTGCACAGCTGTAGCGCGCTGACAATGGTTTGTGTAAATGCGACTTAAACTTGCTTTTCTGCTGATTTCTTTCATTAGTCCTCCAATTGTGTTTTTTCCTAGTGGCTTTTTGAAATACCAAACAGAGGCACATGCAGCATCCTCCACAGTAAGTTTAATTGGTTGAACATAGAAGTATGTGCAATCTCTGGGCAATTTTGAAGTATAAAATTTCAAAGATTTCACAGGACACATATCATTGCCTGTCTGGGCATAGATGCGACCTCTGTTTTGGTATCCTAATTTCTCATCTATTTCTTTGTGTTTTTTTGTTTGTTCGTTAAAAGTTAAGGTTGCATACTCTTGGGGCCTCATTTATGAGGCCTTGCGTCAGTTTTGCGCTTCCGATGCGTCACTTTTTGTGACGCATCGGCGGCGTAAAACATGCCTCCTGATGCGCACTATTAACAAAGTGACGCATCTAAGCAGATGCATCACTTTGTAAACCCCTGCGCTACATTATACCTGCGTCAGGTATAATGTATGAAGAGAGGGGGCGTTCACCCGCAAAAAGCCTCATAATAGTGACGCAGTGAAATCTATGAGATTTCACTGCGTCACTTTTAGGACGCTGTTGCGTCAAAATCTTGCGCCTGCCTCACAGCAGGCGTAAGACTGACGCAAGCCCTTTCACATGGGGCTTTCCCCATGTGAAAGGAAGCATTGCTGGAGTTGCGTCACTTTTGTGACACACTCCAGCAATGCGTCACTTTTGCGCATACAGATACGTCAGAAATACTGACGTATCTGTAACTCCTTGCGACATAATGCGTCATATTATAAATATGACGCATCAATCATGTCGCAAGGAGGGCGCAGTGAAAAGTGACGCATCGCTGTTTTCACGCAGCGATGCGTCACTTTTCATAAATGAGGCCCTTGGTTGTTTTCATCTATTTGGAAGGTGAAAGCATTTTTAGGCAACTCCCGTAATCCTTCCCTGCCACGTCTTGCAAGGTGTAGTTGGGTATCAAAAAAAACTTTGTACTGCAGTGAAATAGGTTCATCACATTTCAAGATACCACAGTGTTTTATCAATGACAAGTCCTGTGCTGAGATAAATTCTTTTCTTAAACTGATATCTCTTCCTTCTCTACGTTGTTTTTTTAAAATTGCTACTAACACATTGTCAGTGGGTGCAAATACAGCATCATGCATGATATTAACAGCTCTGCTAAAAGGAGGATTATTAATTTGTCTATTTAGTCCAGCCCTTGCTGATATAAGGCTTTGATTACTGTAACATTCCCCCTTAGCATTTCTTACCTCTGCATAAAAATGTCTCAGAAGGCTACAGAGTTCAGGCAGTCTTTTCATCTCAAAGTCCGGCTGATACCCATTTTCTACTAACCAGTCTCTGAATATTTGAGTCGCCCATTTTGTTGCTGTTCTAGTGCTGGTTTCAGCCCTCTGCTCTTCAAGTATATCCAGTTCATGTGCAGCAAAGTTTTGGTGACGTTTTCCAGTCTTCTCCATTTGAACTCCAGCAGATTTATTTACCCATTCTTCAATGGAAAGATGTCCAAATAAATTGAAAGATATTTGTTGAGGTTTTTCACAAAACTGTCCATATCTTAGAGGATTTGCCATTGCTACTGCTCAGCTCTTCACCTTGGCTTGACTGTTGAGCTAACTGTGATTTTAAACAATAGAATGGATTGCTCTTGGCAGCTTGTGGAGTTTAGAACACTCAGATAAGAGGGCCTTTACCAGTGAATATAGATCTCTGGAGCTGCATTGTCTTCAATGGAGCTCCCAACATTCCAATGCTCTAATATGTATTAATGCAGTTGGTTGAAGTATTTGCTAAACAAGAACACAATATAGAGCCCTACTCTAAACAAGTGAACAAAAGAAGAGTAAACACCTACTGGTGGAGTCTCTTAAGTCCTTAGGGGAGTCCCTTTATTAGGACGAAATCCCTCACCCACCGAGGGTGGCATGCTTCATCTTTGGGATTCTCCTCGTGATGGTAAAACCTAGTCCCACCACGGGCTACAACCCCCTCTCTGAGAGGGAGGAGCTGAGGGATGTTTTTATTCCTAATTATAGGATATACTAAGTCTAGCAATGAATGTGGGGAGCAAACCTTTGCTGGTGTATAAACATTTTCACCTTAGGCCCTCCCTTCCCTTTGTTGTGTGAGTAAAGTATTTGCTAGCCTACCTTGTATGGTGAATTCATCTACTTAGCTAGCTTCCTAGGCCCCGATTTGTATTGCATTAGAAGAGTATTCTTTGCTAGCAATGATTTTTTAACTTCGTGTGTGAAATTTGCAGAATGTTCCTGTCTCACTGCATTGCATTGCAGATGGACAACATTTCCTAGACAAGAATAGGGGTATTGTTTCATTAGGCAATGTTGCAGACCGGAGGAGTTATAGTTTGCTTGGTCACAGGAGATAAGATGGAGAGAGGTGTTTTCACACAGGAGGCAAAGAGAAGACCAAGGATGAGCTGCTACAAGGGAACATGTGCGTGGAGAAGGCTGTGCAGGGAGTGAACCTCATGGAAAGGGTTTTGGCTGAGCCCAGAGTACAGTCTGTGAGAAGAAAAGCTTATGAAACATTTGATGAATAATATCTTATGTATATGATGCCTTGTGAGGAGAGACAGTTACCCTCCATTACCGCTTGAACTCCTGACAGAGTGCACCTTCGTGCTGATGTGTTCTTTCTGTTGCTTGTGGCTTCTTGCCTCTGTCCCATCTACTAGCGAAGTGATTTATAAGAAAAGCTTTGTCTAGTGACACCTTTTCCTTCTTCTATATCTCTCCTGCTGGTGATTACTCTAGGGATGCCACGTTACTGTTAAAATAGGGATGTTTAGATTGCAATGCTGCTTCTAGAAGACGTGCCGATGCAAGGAAACTTGAACTTCTGTTTTCTCATCTCATTTATAATCGTAATTGATCTTTTTGTTCTTCTTAGTTCTTTAGTGAGTCAACCTTTTCATAAGGATCGGCTTCCTTCTATTTCCTTTGTATTTCTGTACCCTTATGCTGTGATGTGTATATGTCCAACTATGTTTTAATTTGTAATAAGTTGACTAACCTTCATTTGGTTGTCTGTTTGTGTTCTTGTGTAGCTGTTGGTTTTACACAGAAATTCAGCTGAATTATGACATTTTCTTCCCTCTACGCATTCATGCTGCTAAAAAGATCCATTGGAGAACCTACATTGAACTGAGCTAAGAAGGTAAGTCCATGCTCCTTCATAACTGTTACGCTTTAGGAAGAATCCCTCAATGCAGTTTGTTTCTTGTAGTTTGACCTAGTGTTCTGCCTTTGTATTTAGTAATAATAGGATGCATTGTAGATGGCACAAGTGATCATATGCATATTTCCTAAATTCATAGTTAAAACAGCTCCAGTTATTAGGTGCAAGATTGAGCCATAGTGCTGCATTTAAAGGATACCACTTGCTTATATTTGTTGAAACCAAGTAATTACCTATCCAAGTAAGTAGGTCATTTATACAGTGAAAATTTAGATTTTTCACAGCCTGCTGGGCAGAAAATCTGGATTTTATTAAGGACACGGAGGCTAATATTATGCAAATCTCCTTTATTACCACAGCTCAGTAGCAACAATAGAAGAATGTAGAACATCAATAACATTCTGAGAAGGAATAAAGTCTCTTAGAAACCATGTCTCAGCCTTCTTTGTTCAAGAACTGCGAAGAAAGATCAGCATGAGGTAAACTTGAGGATCCAAAACTTGAAGATCCAAAAACTCCATAGATAAAAATCCAAGATCAGGTTATTCTGAAAGAAAAAGGTATACATGGTAATGTAATACAAATGGGAGGGTATGAAGAAAGAGGTGGGATAATATTAGCCTCCGTGTCCTTAATAAAATCCAGATTTTCTGCCCAGCAGGCTGTGAAAAATCTAAATTTTATGGCACGACACGGAGGCCATATTATGCAAGTTTAAAGTGCATTAAGAACATTATCAATCACATTAGAAATTGGTTTGAAGTAACATGCTCTAAACATAGTATCATTAGACCAATCTGCAGCCCTAAGGATGTCTTGTAATCCTCCTCCTAAGCAGAAGGCTTTAGAGGCTGAAGCACCTCTTAAAGAGTGAGCGCCAAAAACAGAAATATCAACACCACTTTCATGCATGACATTTTTAACCCACCTGGCTAAAGTGGGAGAAGAGACTCCTTTATGAGGAGATCTATAAGAAATTATTAGTTGTGATTCATTCATTCTAAGATATTTAGTTCTTTTTTCATATTCCTTTAAACATTTAACCACACAAAGTCTATCATTTTCAGGGAAAAAGGGATAGAAGATTGAAGATGATAAGGTTTTCGTTCTTTTCTTGAGGAAGAAACAAACTCCTTCGGGTTGAAAGGCCCTACTAGAAATGTCTAAAGCCTTAACGTCAGAAGTTCTACGAAAGGACACCAGACACAATAAGACAGTAATTTTAAAAGAGATGCGTTTGAGCGATAGAGAGGAGTTATCTCCCCATGACGCTAAAGTCCTAAGAACAAGAGTGACGTCCCACAGGGTGGTATATTTAGGGCCAGGAGGGTTTAAAACTCTCATGCTTCTCATTATCTTTTTAGTAAGAAGATTTTGTCCAACTGATGTTTCGTTAATTAAAGAATGACCGGCTGAAATTGCGGATCTATAAACGTTAACAGTTCTGTAAGAGAGACCTGAAGTAAAAAGGTCCGAAAGGTAGTTGATAACATTGACTAGATCAGTTGAAACGGGATCGTAACGCCGTTGAAGGCACCAGCGAACCCATTTGTTCCATGCCAGTCTATAAGCTTTCCTTGTTCCGGGTGCCCAAGACTCTGAAATGAGTCTGAAAGCATTTGACGAAAGTCCAGGGACATTCCATTGTCTCCTGAAATCTTCCATGCCGTCAGAATTAGAAGGCCCTGCTCTATCAGGGGATGTGTATGACCTTCCGAATCTAGAAGGATTTCCGAGAAGGAAGGAATTAAAATTGGGAAATCTATGCTCATTTCTAGGATGATGGGAAACCATGCTTGGGACCTCCAGAGAGGGGCTATCACTACCATGCTCTGACTGTAACGTCGAGCGTGGAGAAGGAGACGAGGGAGCATTGAAAAAGGGGGAAAGGCATAAGGTGCTAGGTTGGTCCAATCTTGTAGGAAGGCATCTACTTTCATGGCTTGAGGGTCCGGCCTCCAACTGAAGAATTGTTTCAGCTGGGTGTTTATACGGTCTGCAAATAGATCTGTTTTGAATGGGCCCCATTTCGTTTGAATGGACAGAAATACATCTCTGTTCAATTTCCAGTTGCTGGAGTCCTTGAAATTTCTGGAACACCAATCGGCAACTTCGTTTTTCAGTCCGGGAATGTGTTCCGCTACGACTGAAATACCTTTGTTCAAACAGTAGTTCC
This sequence comes from Lissotriton helveticus, assembly GCF_964261635.1. Classification (NCBI taxonomy): domain Eukaryota; kingdom Metazoa; phylum Chordata; class Amphibia; order Caudata; family Salamandridae; genus Lissotriton; species Lissotriton helveticus. Next base: position 2,081,628,491 of record NC_136063.1, read on the forward strand.
ATAGGCCTTTCGCCAGGTCTGTCAGGTCTTTGGAATGAGGGCCGCCCAGCTTGCTGACATAGCGAACTGCAGACACGTTGTCCATTCGTAAAGTTACGCAGCATTTCATTGAGTCCTGAGTAAAACAGCGAACCGCAAACGAGCCTGCTAGTAACTCTAAGCAATTGATATGCAATTCTTTTTCTTGTTGGGTCCAGCGACCCCCAGTGGATAAGTTCCCGCATCTTGCACCCCAGCCTTCTAAACTCGCATCGGATTCTATTATTAGATCTGGGAGATCTCCAAAGATGGCTCTGCCATTCCAAGCTTCTAGATTTCTGAGCCACCAGAGTAGCTCGGTTTTGGATTCTTGATCTAGTGAGATTAGTTGGGAGTACGAGCCGTTGGCTCTCAGATGTCTCGATTTCAGTCTCTGTAGAGCCCGATAATGGAGGGGGCCCGGGAATATAGCTTGAATTGTGGAGGAAAGAAGGCCCAGGATTTTGGCTAGGTATCTCAGGGGAAAGACTTTCATAAGAAGTGTTCTCCTCAGTTCTTTCCTGACTTTTCTCACTTTGTCGCTGGGGAGACGGAGTTCTGTCTTTATAGTATCTACCAGGAAACCTAGGAATTGGGTTTGTTGAGAGGGGGTCGTACAAGACTTTTTTAGGTTTATGATAAACCCTAGGTGTTGTAGAAGACGTATCGTGAGGTCTGTATGAGAGGAAACAATCTCTCTTGACTGTGCCATTATAAGGATATCGTCGAGGTAAATGATCATCCTGATTCCCCTTTGTCTCAACCAGGATGCGATGGGTCGAAGTACTTTGGTGAAGCACCAAGGGGAGGACGAGAGGCCGAAGGGCAGGCTGCAAAATTGGTATAGGTGGCCTTGCCATGTGAATTGTAGAAACCTTTGATGAGGTTCCCAGATAGGTATCGTCAGGTAGGCGTCTTTCAGGTCGAGTCTTGTCAACCAGTCTCCTTTCCTTAACACGTCCCTTAGGAGGTGGATTCCCTCCATTTTGAAGTGTTGATAAACTACCCATTGATTTAGTTCCTTGAGGTTTATCACTGGTCTCTGCTCTTTGTTTTTCTTTTCCACCAGAAATATGTTGCTGAGGAACCCCGGGGAAAAGGATTCGACTATTGCGCCTTTTTTTAGGAGTTCTTGGACTTCTTGAGAGACTAACATTTGGTCCTTGGCCGAGAACGTTATTTCTCTGGGGGTTCTTTTTTGACGGGGAGTGGCTATGAAGTCTATTTTGTAGCCCTTTACTGTGTTGAGTACCCACGGGTCTTTTGTTACCAATTCCCAGTTTCCAGCGAACTGGAGTAGTCTCCCTCCCACCTTTGGAGGGGTATCTGAAGGGTCTGGTAAGGTTCTTACCTGTGGAAAAGGAGCGTTGTCTCCTCTCGCCTCTGAAGTTTCTACCACGAGGTCTTTGCCTTTGGGGATAAAATTGTCCAAAGTTGTTGGAATTGTTGAAGTTGAATCTGCCACCACCACGAGACATGAAGGGTCTTGAGTTTGAGTTTCCTCGGCCGGGAAAACGACCCCGCATTCTCCCGGCCCGGGTAAAAACCCGATCTTGGAATACTCTTTTGATGTCTTTTTGGGATTTTTGGATGGAGTTAAAGGCTCCTACATATCTAGCCATATCTTTGATGAATTCCTCCCCAAAGAGGAAGCCTTGAGTAGCTTGACCTCCATCGTTCTTAGCTAGTTCGATTAATTTGGGGTCGATTTTAAACAGGACTCCCTTTTTTCTCTCAATGGATAAGGCGGTATTGGCGTTTCCAATTAAACATATAGCCCTTTGAACCCATTCCCTCAGTTCCTTAGGGTCGACCTGTCGGTCCTCGAGGTAGGCTGTTTCTGCCATCTCAAAAATCTTTGTTATAGGACCAATAGAATCTAGTAGGCGATCCTGGCAAGATCTAAGGCCCTTATCTAGTCCTTTTCTAGGGTCTCTGGATGTTTTAGAGATAAAGGCCACCACTTTGGGATCAAGTTCGGGGGTAGTGGTTACTTTATTGGGTAGGGCGGGTCTAGGGCATTCAGATCGAAGTCTTGCCCTGACTTCCTGTGGAATCTCCCTCCGAAGCCAAAAGGTTAAGTAGTCGGCGATGTGTTGGGAGGGGGTCCACTCGGGTGACAAGGGGTGTTTAATTAGGAGTGGGTCGAACATAGGGTCTCCAAAGGGGTCTAGTAGGGCTATGTTTTTCTCCGGGACCTTAAATGTCCCCTCTGAGCTCCCCGTTCTTCTTTTTTGGTAGTCATCTTCATCGGTGTCGAATTCAGATGAACAGGACAGGTCTATTTCAGGTTCTGAGATATCCTCGATATCCATATTAGTAGGGGGCTCTGGGCCTTCATTTCGCCCATATGGGGTGCCCGGGGCACCATTCTTGTCACCACCCCGAGGGCGTGAAGGGGCGGAGGTTGCCTTATGCTTCTTAGGGTCTTCGTGATCTGTACCTCCTAATGCCCTCTTTTTGGGAGCCTTACCTTTTGCTCCGGATTGAGTCCCACTGGTAGATGGGAGGGGGGAGTGTAAGGCCTCAAGCCTTTTATTAATGTTATCGTCGATTGAGTCAAGGACCTTTTCAAAGGCCTTGTTAACCAGTTTTTCTAGGTGACTCTCGATATTAGGGATAGGTTCTGACATGTTTAGTTGAGAAAAGAGGGGTTAAATATTAGTTATATTAGTTATGGTCGAATAAGGGTTAATTATTAGGCAGATCGGTGAAGGGATCTCTCGTAGTTGAAGCGCTGTGAAAAAACGTTGTTGATTTGTGAAAAGGCACGTTATGTGTGTCGGTAAACTGTCATTGTATCGACATTAAAGTGAACCATCGTTTTAAGATGGAGGTTTAATGCAAAGTAATAGGACTTGCCCAAGGTCCTAAAATGGCCGCCACGCACGTTTTACGCGTGCGTCTGCCGTTTCTAGTTGTATTCCTCTAATCCGGCCCCTCTCGAGTAACGTTAACGAGGGGGCCGGAGAAGTCCGTGAAAAGGTGCAGAGCGGCTTGCGAGCGGAAGCGGAGAGTTGTCTACGCTTGGAGAGGGCGTTGGGGAAAATCACGGAGGTAAGCCCATGTAGTCAGGATACGACTTATGGGCGGCGCGCGCGCGTGTATTTAAAGGACAACAGAGCTTGCGAAGCGGTAAAAGGGATGAAACCGGTCCGAAATAGAACCGGAGGGGGACATAGTTAACAAAATGAAGAAGGTACAAGTTACCAGACAAAGCGCAATATTAATATGTAAGCATATCAAAGGTTAATGTTATACAACGAAATAAAGCAAGGTATATAAGAGAAGCAACAGAAAAGGACATGTAGTAATCATCTACAATGATATTACCAGTAAAGGTACAATTATTAGTTAAAATCTAGTTAAAATCACCAAGTAAGTGAGAGGTTATAGTAAGAGCTACTTATCTTTCTGAGCAGCAGCAACAAAGAAGGCTGAGACATGGTTTCTAAGAGACTTTATTCCTTCTCAGAATGTTATTGATGTTCTACATTCTTCTATTGTTGCTACTGAGCTGTGGTAATAAAGGAGATTTGCATAATATGGCCTCCGTGTCGTGCCATAAAATCTAGCTTTGAAGCAATCTTCCACTGTGCCTGGGCGTATTCGAGTGTGTGTAAAATCGGTGAATGTGAAAGTGATACATTTAATGGCCTGCTGTAGGAACTAGAGCATATGTGAAATCGGCAAGGCCAGGGCTACAGGTGTGAAATTAGAATCAGTATGTGAAAGGTGTGGTACACTTTGAGTGTCTAGGAGAGGATTACCCTTTATAAAGGGGTACGTATTGAACTATTTAGAAAGGGTTTGGACACTGGTGTTTGCTTTACAGCAGGATTGTGGGCGATGAGAGTGGGAAAAGGAGTGAGAGATTACAGATCATCGTTGTAGCGTTTTACCCAGCCTGGATGCCTGCCAATGACTATGCCATGCATGGTGTTTTGCTTTCTTGGGCCCGCGTCAGGAGGACCGCAGAACTTATGCCTTATGCAGAAGCCCTATCAGAGGTCATTAAGCTGGACACATGCAGTAAAGTGGGCTGGATTGCCAATGTAAAAAAATGTATGACAGCCATAGGCCTTAGAGCTTAATGGGATAATCAGGAACCACCGAGGAAAGACGTGTTGAAGGGCTCATATTGGAATTGGGTGGACCAGCAATAGTTCAGCAACCGTAACCCTTAACCACCAAATTCCTTCTTCATAAGCAGGAAAGATATTTGGAGCCCCTTCTAGACATAATCCAGGTCCCACAGGAGAGGCTCTTATATATTCATTTTAGGTTTGGTACACTTCCCGCCACAGTAACCATAGATAAATGGCACTCAAGCAACTTAACCTCTAAGGAATGTCCATGGTGCAAGGCCCCTAAAGAAAGTGTCACCCACGTCATGTTTGCATGTCAAGCGTATTCCACTCCCAGGGCCAAGTGGCTAAAACCAGTTTGACGGCAATTTGGCCTCCGGGAGCATCATGTTGCCTTGCGTATTCTCAGGTCGGACCCAAGACCACTTTTTGTCTGCATTGTAGCCAAGTTTCTAAGCCACATATGGGTAATTAGAAGGAAGGCCTTGAAGCAGAAGCCACAGCCACATGAGGCCTATGAGCTGTTGACTTTGGGCTTCCAAGATAGCACACCAAGGCATTTTTTTTTATTTTGTATGTGTCCTACTTTGTTACCATTCTAATGGCAGTACCTTCCGGCTGGTCATTCGTAAGATAGGCCCATTAGAAATAGGACCATCTAATGGATGTTATGCTACCATGTTTTATCCTTATTTTAATATTCCAATCATGTTATCTTGTCTCCTATTTGCACTATTGATGGCCTGGCCATGATGTGCTGATAGCACGTTAGATGAAGGCCTAAGTATTGTATCAGTGTCCCCGGGTAGCATGCAATTGTTATAGCACGTATAGGATGTTGGAACCATTTTATACTGCTTCATCTATCAAAAACTATGTTTTTTCCTATTATCTACAATGACATGAGCGGCCGTATTAGCAGTAGTACTGACGTTTATACAATGGCAACACTTCCCAGTGGGTGACTAAACGCAGCAAAAAGGGGATTTTAGGATGGCCGTGCTATTAATATTCATTTTAGCTGTAACTTTGATTGTTTGATTGTCTTCTTATCTGGAAATCAACTTTTATTAATGTTATTAGAACTAACTTTAGAGGATATTTCCTTTTTTTGTTGTATATTCAAACTTGAAGCTTTGCCTTCTATGCACTTGCACTTTTTTGGGGTTGATTGTGGCACATTTAAAGTTCTTTGATACAATCTCAGTCTCCCAAAGTTGTATTAGTTGCATTGCACTTTTATCGTCGTAAATGACCGAAATAAAGTTCGAAATGAAATGATTATTCTTCATATAATTGAGAACATAACATTCTAAACTAGCATTCATTGCATTTCGCTCTAACACATCACAGCTCTATGGTGTCATTCATGAGCCAAAAGGGTTCCATTATAGCTAACTCGCAAGACACTACAGGTGTCAGTGTTGTTGGCGAAAACGTGTGGCGCATCAGCCAGGGCGACTTACTCCGGGAACCCGGGGCTCACGGTTCAATCCCCTGGACCAGAGGCATATCAGCACAGCACCATGTGACTCTGGGCAATAGCTCACTTAATCTTCCCGAGGGCCCCCCGCACATTGGCACCTTCGGGTAATTGTTCGCGCCTTACAAATACTAGACATTTACATTTCAGGTCAGAGCCAGTAGATAGTTAGTTCGACTCTTAACAAAGGCATCAGTGAATTAGCACTTCCTTGCCTTTTATTTTCTGGGAAACCATTACATCATATATTATACTACCCTGACTGGATTATGGGAAATCCTTCTGTCTGGACCTACCCCAATAGCTCACCTGTCTGAACTTTTCAGCTCCCCTGCTCCTTCGTCTTCCTTTTAGGCAGAATCTTTGTAATCCGCAATGGCTTCTTTATTGTAAGAATTCCATTTTGATGTCCTTTGTGTGGTTCATCAAGCCTATCACAAGAAATAGCTGCTTAGCGTACAATATTTCCTACATTAGTCAAGAACAACCTGGTCTCTGTGCGCTGCCATATTTCTTCTTTTGTGATGCCTAAGATCCCTAAAATGGCATCAAAGATTACTTGGCCCCTAAAATATTGTAATCAGCACTCCTTAGCACTACTTCTGCAATCGCATATTCTTCCTTTTTTCCGAGCAGCTGAAGGCTTATTTTTTCTCTCTACACTAAGCAATCTCATAAACTCCACCTGCTTTCCATAACCTTTGATTATCACAGGACACACTAGTAGATAGCAGATAACTCTATAAATTCTCTTCATCATAACCCTGTACATACAACAAACAAAGAGAGGTGGATTTGCTTTTAGAGGCCTGCACATCAGATAGTGTCCCCTTATTATGTTCAATTCTTCTGAATACTGAGTTGAAAGCATTATATATTGAGTGCAGCTTTGGTGTTTGATGCTCATCCACCTAAGGCATCAAATAAAGACTTTCCGCCCACAAGAAGTGTAGCAAATAATCACATCAACAGTAACAAAACACCACCGCACATCACATATGTTAACTTTTCTCCTCTTTGTAGTCAGAACTTTTCCTCAATTAGTATTCTTGTCAGAACACTCTATTCCAAACCAAGAGAGTCACGTTGCGTAGAAAATTCTAACGCGCATTTCCCCCTATGCGGGCTTCCTCAAGGCTGTAAATCATATACAAAAAACCATACTGTAACCTATATGTCCTGGTCATTGCCCATTGGACACATCAACTACTTTACAGGTGTGTTTATACATCACAGCGTCAGGCAGTGTGATATATACATACAAGCTGACCACCATATCATTATGTGAATGTGTCATGCTTCTTACAGCAATTTATCAACAACAACCTTTCTTGCGGTTGTCGTCGTGAAACACACAAACAAGAAGATAGGACAGTCACCATGTGATGTTGCCAATATATAGTCCAAAGATTGGCTCAGAAGGCCCATGTGTAGATAAAGGATGAGTCCCTTGATTAAAAACCACACGTGCACACGTGTAAAACACCGTATAAAATACCATCAAAAAGCGCTGCTCGGCCTGCTCACCTTTTTCACAATGTATTGAGCACTAAAGTCATGCAATCACAGGTTAGCTAATGTGCGAAATTCTGTGAAAGGAATATATGAATATATACTTAGACATCATTCTATTTGGTCACCGACATACCTCTTGACCACTGCAAGTAGGTAACACCGGAAAAGCACTTTCTTGAATCTTACCTTTGTATATGATTCACCGTAAATGTAATCACATTCAGTCGAGAAAGTGAAATAGAAGTCGTCAAATTCCCTTTAATTTCAATGATCCTGGAGCCATGATAAGTTCCATCTGTTACATAAAAAAAATCCATGAAAACCTACAATTATTTAATACCTTATCTCAAACAAATAGGTGACCATACCATCAAGCAAGAAAACTCCAATGTACTTACACCCAACTGTCTTAACTATAGAGTACATACACCCCAATGAAAACATAAATCTTTGGTGAGGTAGGTGTCTTCTTAGGTTTCATAGTGCATAGATCCTATATTTATAAATGTTAGACATAATTTAAAACATCGCCTTAGGTAGCTCGACTCATTATGTCCATTTATCCCTTCCTTCTCACACTTGAGTATGTTAAAACAGTTTTTTTGTGCTGAGCATGCACCATTTTGGGGAATCAAAAATAACCCCCACTTGTTCTGTCAAACATGAAATTGATGCCAGGCATAGCTGTCATTACTGGCAAGCAGGCCGATATCCCCTTTCTCATATTGTTATCCCATGCACATTGTCATGTAATGTTTTCAACCTTAGGATGCACAGATGCCACCTGGACCTCTTAAGTCCGTAGGGCATATTTGCTGAAAAAAACAAACAGAACCAGTAACTGTTACTTCTAAAAATCCACGTTCAGCACTGGACATTCACCGTATGTTTGCCTGTGCACCCCGCTTGTTGTCTAAACTCAATTAGATTGCCGAGCAGTACCGGCCGACCCTGTTATCATTGACACTTGTATTAAACCTTTCCCAGACCTGTTGACCCATCACGGCAGATTGGTTTGGGCCATTTTTTGTTAAACGCGAATACACTGGCAATAATGTGCAGCGCCACACACGTTGTCCCGTGACTACAAAATCGTTTGGCCATATTTACTTGAATAAAACTCTTAAACTCCAATACAACAGTGCGAAAACACATAATATAAATCATTATATAAATTGTAATACCACACATACACTTTACTGCCTTAAATGTATTTGTAATCAAATCTATATCGGAAGCATGATAAGGCCCTTGAAGGAAAGAGTACAAGAACATATAAGGGCCATACGCAACAACAACATACAATACCCTTTTGAAGTACATTTTAACACCGTACATGCTGACACTGATATTTATAAAATAGGGTTTCATGGTATAGCTGTGGCAGTGGTGGAGAATATAGGCGGTAACAGAACTTCCAAACTACGCCAAATGGAGAGCAAATGGATCATATCACTCCGAGCAGTGGTACAGGGTATCAACATAGATAAAGAGCTGTTTGAATTCTTATGATTTAAGAAACGGGATTGACTACGGTTCTTGTTGAAAACACATGGGCACTTAGATCTGCCTCGGTTTTGTATAACTGTAATGAAAATGTGCAATGCAACCGAAATAGAGGCCATAAGAACTGCCTTGGAAGAGCAATACGAGAATGAAAACTTATAGTTAAGTGGAAATGAAATGAGAATATGCAATGTAGCATTAAAAAAGAGGCTAAAAGATCAGCCTTTATTTATGGGCTTGTATCGTGCTAGAATCCACTCCCGGAGGAGTATCTCTGTGCCAAAAAGAAACACCAGTAGCAAGGGAGGAAGAAATAGCCGGTGATGAGGGATGGAATTTGGAGAAAATATTTAAGAGCCATGTCACATTTTAAATAAAAAGGTTTTTAGCTTTTTCCTAAAGATCAAATGAGCTGGACATTGCCTCAGTAGAAATGGGAGCTTGTTCCATAGTACAGGCCCAACCACTGATAGAGCTTTGCCTCCCTGTCTTGCCTTTCTAATCCTGGGAACTCGCAGGAGCAGCTGCTCACTAGACCTGAGGGTGCGAACAGGAACATATGGAACAAATTTCTCAGCCAGATAGAAGGGTCCCGGTCCATATACGCTTTTGTGAACTACACAGCAGGTCTTGAATTTCACTCTCTGCCGGACTGACAGCCAGTGCAACTTTTCCAAAAGCGGTTTGGAGGGAGACCTGGGGGGGGGCATTCAGAACCAGTCAGGCAGCAGTGTTTTGTATTACTTGAAGTTTATCCAAGATGCCAGCAGTCCATTGCAGTAGTCAAGCCGACTAAGCACTAAAGCCTGCACCACAGTTTTTCGTGTGGAATCTGGAAGTAGCGGAAATACTTTGCGCAGGAGTTCTATTACATGGAAACAGGATCCCACTATGGTATTCCCGTGTTGTTTCAAAGATAGCTCATGGTCCAGCCGGACCCCCAGATTCTTTACTACCTGTTTTGGTTCAGGAACTGGCCCAAGATCTAACGGCCAACAGTCTGGGTCCCATTGTAGTTTAGCCTCTCCAAACAGCATGACCTCCGTCTTGCCTACGTTGCACTGAAGTAGGTTCGATGACATCCATTGAGAAACCGCCTTCATACCTTCGGAGAAAGATTGTTTAACCTCCGAAGTGAGAGATTTGAACGGGAAGAGGAGCTGGGTGTCATCAACGTAGGACACTGGGATGAATCCGAAGGCTCTCATAATTTTTGCCAGGAGAGCCACATAGATATTAAAAAGAGTTGGGCTCAGACAAGAGCCCTGTGACACCCCCTTGGTGATCTTAACCTCTGCTGACCGAAACTCACCCATGTTCACACATTGAGTGCGTTCGGACAGAAAGCTCTTCAGCCAACCAGTGCCCTGTCCTCTAGTCCAATCTCTGCAAGACGTCTGGTCAAGATGTTGTGCGATATTGTATTGAACGCTGCCGATAAGTCTAACAATACCAGGACAACCGAAAAACCCCTGTCCTGGTACATGCGAAGATCATCCATTACCGACAGCAAGGCCGATTCTGTGCTGGATAAGGCCTAATGCCAGATTGAGAGGGGTCTAGGCTTCCGGTTTGTTCAATGAAACTTGAAAGGTGTATGTTCACCCAGCCTTGGGTGAGCAAGCAGTGAATGAAAATATATAGTTAAGAGAAATAATAAAGACATGAAGATATGATTGTGTGATCTTGACAGGTACATTGATATGGCTGCCGTGAGAGGGTTTGGGTTAACTAAGATGATAATGAAATATAATGCTGACCAACTGAGCTTTTCTACGTGTCGGTGAATAGAAAAACATGGTGCTAATGAACACCTCATTAGGGATTGTGTTGGGATTTTACAATGACATACTAGTTGGATTTTCTGTCCAATTTTGCTAGTAGCAGAAAAGGGGAAAGTGGGTTGAGCTAATACGGGGTTTTCTTTTAAATCCTAAATATATCTACTTACATATTGTGATTTGTTCAACCATTATTATGTTGAGGGAATTATTTTTCGTCACTTGTTCAATAACTATTATGCTGATGGATAAATTCTAGTTATTTGTATAGGAATTATCATGTTGGGAGAGAATTCTATATTTGTACAGAGCCAACGGAATGTAAATCTGTGTTTTAATCGTTTTTTATAATATGGAATCATAGTTGTGGAATGTTTAGTTTGTAAATGATGTTTCACATATGCAGAGAGGAGGACAGTTACCAGGTGAAATGCCAAGGCAGGATAATGAACATTGTTGCCAAACGAGGGTCTCAGATGTACTTTAGAGTGATTTTAGATTTGATTATAGCGAGCTTAAGATGGTCGCTACAGAACATTGAACTCTCATGAATTGAAATGAATATGATAGAGCATGGAGACAGGACTACTCCCAAACTAGGAAGAATGAATATAGAGCCAATATCAGGCTCTACAAACAAGAGTTAAAGGCGGCACAAACCTCCTTCTATGGTAGTAAAATTCATGCAGCCGCCAATGCTCCCAGGGAAATTTTTAAGATTGTGAAATCCCTTATTTCCCCTCCTACCGAACGCCCCAACATTGAGGGTGCTCAAAACCGCTGTGACGACCTGGCCAATTTTTTCTCCCAAAAAATTCTAACCATTTACTCTTCATTTAGGGATACCAGTAATGATTTGGAACCCTGTACCTCCCCAACTCCTGACATTTTGGATTCCTGTAGGCTAGACACTATTCCACTCTTGGATGTCCCAGCACTAGATAAATTGACTGCTAAAGTCACCTCTGGATCCCCCAACGACCCAGTACCCCCACAAACCCTCAAACTGGCTATGGACTTGATCCGCCCTATCATATTGGACGTTCTTAACACTTCCATCTCCTCTAATTCTGTCCCCCCGTCATGGAAGTGCGCGATGGTGGGAGCGTTGCTGAAAAAGCCCAATCTTGATCAAAACAACCTCGCGAATTATCGTCCTATTTCCTTGCTCCCCTGGATGAGCAAACTGCTTGAGAGGCACGTAAACAACACCTTGACGAACTACCTGGAGTCAAATAATCTCGTGCGTGCTTCTCAGACAGGGTTTCGTCCGTCACATGGGACAGAAACTGCTCTTCTAGCGGTCACGGAAGAAGCAAGAGCTTTGTTGGACCAGGGTGGGAGAGTCGCCATTATCCTGTTGGACCTGAGCGCCGCGTTCGACGCGGTCAACCATGTCACGTTGTTGCAACGACTGACGGACATGGGCGTGTCGGGCGCGGCCCTGGAATGGCTGACGTCTTTCCTGGCCGACCGGTTCTTCCAGGTTTTTGAGGGTGATGCAGTATCCCTTATACATCCACTCAGGTGTGGGGTCCCTCAGGGCTCCTCCCTGAGCCCCACCCTGTTTAATGCCTACATGAAGCCTCTAGACAGGATAGTCCAACCCTTCGGTGTGCGTATTGTCACCTACGCGGACGATACCCAACTGGTGGTCTCCTTAGACCACGTGGAGGGATCGTCCCACACCTTAGGCCCCTGTCTGGAGGCGGTCGCCAGATGGATGCAATCTTCCTGTTTAAAACTTAATGGGGAGAAGACGGATGTCATCCTGCTGGGTAACTCCTCCCCCCTCGCTTTTGCATCCATCTGGCCACCATGTCTGGGTGCGCCCCCCACTCCTAAGCCCCAGATAAAAAGTTTGGGGATTTGGTTCGACTCAGCCTTGAACTTTTCGGTACAAGCCACCAAGATTGCAGCCACCTGTTTCGGGTTGATGAGGATGCTGCGGAAGGTGCTCCCCCTGCTTCCATTCCAGGCTAGGAGGATCCTGGTCCAGGCCCTTATACTATCGCGCCTGGACTATGGGAACGCTCTTTTTATGGGAGCCCCCGCCTTTGTCATCCAAAAGCTCCAAGTCACCCAAAACAGTGCGGCCCGTCTACTCTACAATCTTCCCGGTGGCAGTCAGCTAGGAATGCCTTAAGAGAACTCCACTGGCTCCCTATTGCAGCGAGAGTACAGTTCAAGGCGATGTGTATCCTACACAAGGCCTTTCATCACACTGGCCCCGCAATCCTACAGACCTTGGTCACTCCCTATGTTCCCTCGCGCTCCCTCCGCTCTGGTTCCCTCCAGTTGGCCACCTCCATCAGAGTTAGGAAAACCCGCTGGGGCGGCCGCTCTTTTTCATACACTGCGGCCAAGTTCTGGAACACCCTTCCTTTACCCCTCCGGGACACTGCTAATCATCTCTCCTTCAGGAAAGCCCTGAAAACACACTTGTATGGGAAGTCATGCTGATCTGCCCTGAGCCCGCGCTAATAAAGTTTCAGTCATAAGCGCTACGAGGCCTCCGGGTAGAGAGCGCTATACAAGTGTAATTTAATAATAATAATAATAAGGAATTGAGAATTCCTTTTTTGCTGTCAGGCCGGGATGCAAGCCCGTTTAAAAACACGCGAGAAGTAACAATGGCGGAAACGTTTTCAGACCTGGCAAGTGAGCAGACCACCCATCATCATCCGAATAACCCCAAAATGTCACATTAGAGTCTTATCTTCCTTAACAACCTTACTTATACTGTTGTATTAGTGGATGCCAACATAGTAACTCAAATACCCAACAACGCAATTTTGGAACTCCATACCGATAAGCAAATAACACATAGGTCAGGACATTTTTATACTATTTAAACATTACTCCCTCACATATACAGTGAATTTCTAAAAGAATTTGGAAGCCTGCAAATGCCAGGAGGGACACCAATGTGTGGCAATTGAGTTAGGCAGGGCAAGGGCCAGAGATATATGTATTAATACATTGTAATATTTTGCTCTCTAAAGAGGTCTGTCATCAACTCTTCCCTAAATTGGAGCAGCATTGGGCAGTCCTGATGGATGCAGGGATGTTATTCAGAGATCCTGGCTGAATGGATGAAAAAGGCTAATTGTCTTGTTATTCCTTTTAACTCTTCTCAGACGGCAGTCTGATTGTGTCCTCGCTGTGGGTATGCCAAAAACTACCAAAGATAGTGAGCCTGTCTACATGATAAATGGGGGTGCTGGTCATAATGACTTTATAAATAGTTTTTGAACATGGTGTGGGTTAGCAAGGGGAGCCTATTGTATTTTATCATGATGGTGATGTGACATGATCATAACTCATTAGGCCCTGGATTAGATGAGCTGTGGCATGTAGGATGCCCTTAAGGGGTTCCAGTGTGGAAAATATGGAGAAGAGCATTACCACTATTGGGATACAACAGTAAGAGGACTTAAACAGCAGTTTAAAGGCATTTTCTAGAAAAATAGTTTCCCTTTCTGTAGAAGATAGACCTGGTAAAAGGCTAACTTTGCTCTCTTTGGCACTGCTGTTTAGGGTGACATACAGTACTGTGGAATTTGGTAAAAGTAAGACCAAATTTGTGGAATAGAAATTACACTATCATGCTAGTTAACATTTCCAAGTGAACATGTAAATATGAGTGTAGACTTACAGTGCTCCATCCCCATAAAGGAAGGGTTGGAGACATCTAAAAGTAAATTCAAAAGTACTAATATTACCTTTTCTCACATAGGCCCCATTTGCGATGGTGTACTACCCTGAGTCCATCCGATATAGTTTGGGAACTGGGACCAAATTACATCCTGTCGTCAGTCCCAACCCAGCAATTAGGATGCGACTGAACACTGTTCAGTCGCATCCCCATTCTTTGCAACTGGAGCATGCCTACCAGCCGGAATGCATACTCTCATTGTAAACAACTGAGGTGCAGTTCATCCAAGCAACCCGTGGCAGGCACCTCAAGGTGCCTGCCAGCGGTTACAGGTATCAACAGGGGGCACCATGGGTACCCTATACTCCGCCACCCGGCATCCTTGCACTCAAGGGGCTAGTGCAGGGGGTCCCCAAAGTGGTATTCCCACAGCCTTTCTGTGTTGGAAAGAGCTCCACATAAAGGCTGTGGCAATGTGTCATTGTAATCACAAGGGATTACTAGAGGCTTTCCGAATGGCAGACGAGCTCTTCGAGCCCGTCGGGGGCCATTCAAAAATCTGGTTTGGATTCCTTTCCTTCTGACCCCATCAAAATGGGCCGGTTGGAAAGAAATCCGAACAGCCAATTACGATACAGTAGGAACAGTTCCGGCCTAGGGTGAGCCAATAGGGCAGACATCTCCCTATGGAAAATATATATGGATAAATAATAAAATGCATTAGGTAATTGAAAATATAATAAATATTTTAATGCAAAATAAAATTGTAAATTCATTTAAAATAATCGTGAAAATTCTATAACAAATTAAATACAATCCTACAATACATTAATGCAACAAATTAAAGTTTTATGAAATGTTAAAATTATTAAAATATTCAAATTGTTTCATCAATATATTTTTAAAGAAACATAGAAACAACCACACTAGTACATTATGTATTACTATTTACAAAAACAATAAGCTAATTAATAATTTTCCAAAGTTTTAATAATTTTACATGGTAACAATTATAGGTATGTTTTTATTATGAAATTTAAAACAATTTAATTCACTAAACCTCGTTTTTAAAGGGTTTTATTCAAACATGGGCCTCCATTATTTTCTGTGGGAGTGTGCTGCCTCTTGAACAATCAGAGGTTCTTTATAGCGTATCATTCTATTTAAGCCATGGTGAAAGTTTAATTTTCATTTTGCTGGTGAAATTCACATAATTCCAGAAAATGATGTTCCAGGACATTCACAAACTTACTTAGAATTTTGAATTAATCAATTTCACATAATTTTCCCAAAAAGAGATTTTTTTTATGACTATATATCACCTGCACTTCTTCTGCTCTAGCACATCCACTAGCCCAAGGGTAATGCAACTGACATCATGATCCACAAAAGGGCACATTTGACAAACACACTGGATGATTCACAAAACAGATTTCATTAACGTTCACAGGTATAATAACCTTGTTGTAAACTGGCCTTGTTGAAATTTGGTATCAGTGAGGCCCTGTACAGGGCCATTTGGGAAAAAAAAACCTACTGTGTTATGTTTATGTAGATTCTCATTGTGTTTGGCAATATAAGTATAAACATTCCTACTTGTAAAGAGCAAACATATTAACTCCCTAGGAGTCAAGGCACTTGGGGCCGTCGGGGAGATTAAGTGAGCTTTTGCCCAGAGTCATATGATACTGAGTGGAGGTGCCGCTGGTGATCAAACCATGAACCCCTGCGCTCCGGAGTCAGTCTCTCTTGCCACTGCGCCACACCTCTCCATCATGCAATGCAAAGAGCCAGCTGTATGTTCAGGATTGTAAACATTATGAAAAATGCACAACTTTAGTGTAACTCATTTACATGCCTATGTACACTTGGCAGTATGTTACATCACACAGTTCACTGATGCCTGCTTACTATTGGCTCATTGTGGCACAAAACACTCTTTACGCTTGACACTGAGGACATCTGAAAAATGAAACTTTCACAATATTCCCCTTGGTGAACAACATGTTAAAAACAAATTGTAGTTTTAGATTTTTTAATTATAATCATTGTACTATTTCCTTGAACAATCTTTTCTCTGTTCATGCCAGCACACCCTACTACACTGTGAACACAAACTCACAGGATTGCTTCATTATTACAATAAAGTCCACGTAGGTGATTATAAAATGTATTAGTACTGAGTGATTTAGCTTCCTCATTAGATGCAGAACTCACTGCCCCCTTCTAACAGGGAATACGTTGTTTACAGAAACGCAAGGGGTTTGTAAGGGCCATTCTCCGTGTCCTTCAAAGGATGCGACAAACAAATTACCACATTTTATGTATTTTATTCTGAGTGTTTGGGGCGTATGGAAAGGCCATGAAATGTGCATAGAATGAAATGGTTGCATTATGTTATGAAGTGTTAGGCATTCACGGCAATGCTAGGCACCGTTGTCTAACCTTCTAAAACATGCAGCTTAACTATAAAATGCAACTATACAATGCTGTTATTTAGCGATTATCCATTCTCTTAAAATATTAATTTGCTCAAACCTATTTCTATGAAATATTTAAAAGAAAAATTCATATTCAGTAATCAAAACAGCGGAAGCTATATGCAGATAATGCCGTGTTTGCATAAGGATAGCATAATGTTCAATTCAGTGTAGGTTTCTAGAGTTTGCAAAATTTGGCTGGCGTATTATACTCTAATTAATTTTTAAGCAAACTTTGTTCTATGGCGTTTTCTTAACGGATATCAAATTGCTGCAATGCAGTATATTTTGGGCTGGTATTCTTGGGATACTTTTAATGAAACGTCAAAGAAGAAAGCTTGCAAGTTGTAAAGTTCAAAGCCAAAGCTATATTGATTTTTTGTATGGAGTTATTTCGCAATTCGAGCATACATTTATAAATTTCTTTTGGCCAAACTCATAAATGATTTAGTGGCCAGCTGGGGCTGAATTAAACATAGTAGTAGAGTTCGCGTCATGACAATGTAACAATTGATGTTAAAATAGAGAATTTCATGTTACCAGTGTTGGATTGTCATACATTTTGAGTAAGGGCCCTTTGCTGCTTTATTCTAATTTCACGTCAGGAGCAATGGGTCTGATTATGAGTCTGGTGGTCCTGGCTTGCAGTGGTGGTGATCCGAACGTCAAATTATGGCTAACCCTGTTGTTCCGGCGGTGGACCGCCGGCTGTGCCAGGGAACTGCCATACCCTGGCAGTGGCATGGGGGAGGGTGACTACAATATTGGGAACATCACTTACAACGCAATTTTTACCACGCAGTGCTTTTACATCGCAGCTTTTACAACGCAAACCATTACAACGCATTGCGCTGGGGGGCGCTCTAGGATAGGGAATATATTTAATTTACTATCCAACACCTTCCCTACTATCCACGGGGACTGGAGTTGGAATAGTAAATTAAATAAATCACTATCCAGCGCCTAAAAGCACTATGCGTTGTAATGGTATGCGTTGTAAAACTTGCGTTGTAAAAGCATGCGATGTAAAAGCATGCGTTGTAATGTCGTACATCCCTACAATATGCTTAGTGGGACTGGCGCAGTCCCGCCAAGCATATTTCGAGTTCCTCCACAACCAGCCTTTTCATGGTGGGGAGCCCGCCATGAAAAGGCTGGCGCTGGGAAAACCATGTCCCAGTTATGGAGATGCCATTAGGGCGGCACATGTGCCCACCTGTCTGCTTCAACCCCCAGATCCAGCAGGGCAAGGACTCCAAAGCCCTGCCTTGCTGAAACAGTTTGGTCATTCTCATGGAAAGCCAAAAGGACCATCTGCCTGCACAACTTGAATTCATGTTCAGACGGGCGGTCTTTGAGCAGCTTAGGCTGTGCTGTGCCGGCACATAGCTGGAACAGCTTCGACAAAGTCAAAATCTGCCCATTTATAGGTGCAAGAGTCCATGTGCAAGTACTCAATTCAAGCGAAAACGCAAATGCCTCAAGAAGGAATCCCGTATGTGCACTCAGCCATTGCTGCTATTGACTCTAACCTTTTATTGCCAAAAATAGAGAGAACACACAGAGCCCCCTATAACATCACCCTCAGGCCTCTCAAGCTACAGGTCATGGCCCCTCCCATTGCCATAAAATACAGAAGCATGAGCGGCATGATATCTGACTGTCCAATCCAAAGAACTCTTGATCATAGCATTCTGGCCAAAATTAAAAGTTATTTGTAAATGTTTGTTAAATTGTTGTTATTTAAAACTGTATTGTTTTACATTTTTAATTTATAATTTTTTTATTTAATTGTATTTGTATTTTATTCACTGATAAGAAGATTATTAATTTGTGCTTTTTAAATATGTTATATATGTTTTATAGGGTAGAGCCTGTGGTATATTTCTTTTGTTTTTTGTTATATATTAATGCAAGTTATATGGTTAAATTAAATAGTTAATATTTTAAATATTTATTAATATGTTATTAATTATTAAACCTTGTGGTCTATTGCATTTCATTAAAATATTTCACAAAAGGGTTAATACATTCTTGGGGGACACCGATTGAGTACTTATTTCAATTACTTATATTAATGTATAAATATAGCTTTATTTTGTTGGATATTAGCGAAATCATTTTTTTGTTAAAATTTACCAATTGTAATTTTAATAAGATATTGGATAGAAGTTTGTTTAAATTCATGTATTTGTATGTAAAAAAATGCAATGGCAAAAAATTATATTGGGTTTAACCCTGATTTGTAATTATCAATATTTTCATTTCGTTATTTTAAAAAATACTTGAGCGACTATTTTGTATATTGACTTTAATAAATAGTTTGATAAAATGACATTCATTTTTATGCCCACCCACACTAATACATTATTCTTTTCACAATATTTATGGGCCTGGAGTCAGAATAGTAATGTTGACTCTCCCTCCCAATACACTGTGACTGTTGCTTGGTTTTCGTTTGTTTAATAGTTATTGGATTTTAGAGGTTTGTTTTGCACTATTGAGGTAAACTTCCTCCAGGTGTTTTTTTCAATTGCATGAAACCACATCCCCCAAAGACTCTAAGAAAAATATGAGAGTATTTTTGGGTTATTTTCCTGTGTTATAGATACTGTTATATTTACCTGTTTCTACAACTTATAACTGTTATGCAAGATTCTAACTCTGCTTCTTTTGGGGTTCCCAGAGATTATTGGAACACTCTTTACATTGAATTGCTGAAATCTTTATTATATAAATGTAAGAAAACTGATTATTAGTTGCCGATTGTTGGACTTGCCGTTTTCTGCAGGGTCAACACTAAACTTTTTGCCTTTCCCTCATGTTTTTATGAACTCGTTTTTATTTGCTTTTAGGACTATGTACAATCAGTGCTAAAATGTGTGTACTCTCTTCCTACAACTTGGTAAAATGGGCTAATAACCAATTGGAGCATTTAGGGGCCGATGGTCGGAGCCTTCCGGGGTGCATCGTAATCAGCCCCTCGGTTTACTTTCCGACTACCGCTTTACAATGCTGGCGATCAGAAACTAAACTGTCTGGTTATTCTGGCTGGCCTCCGATGGGCAGTCGGAAAGGGCTTGTAATCCGAAGGGGCGGGTCATTTTGCCCTTGTTATTATGGTGCACGGTTTCCAGCATGGTTTTCATGCCTGCCTGTCTGACATGGAAACGATGTCCAAAAGCATGTTTGGGGCCTTAAGCAAGGCCCCCTTAGGTGCTTGGCCTCTGGTTGCTGGCCGCGCGGGCACCAGGTGCCTCTATGATATTCTCTAGACCCCATGGCAGGCTCCCATTTCCCTATGTGAGCAGTTATATGCCGGTTTATGGCAGTAAATCATGCTCCAATAGGGAAATGCAGTAATGCGACTGAAAAGTGTTCGGTCGCATCCTAATGAGGTGGTCGGTACCGCAGACCAGATTTCTGTTGGTCCCAGGACCAAGACGGTCCAACATCATAATTAGTCCCTAAATTTAATTGTAAGTCTCTAATAAAGGTATTCAGAATAATATTGTGTAAAAAAAGCGCACCCCAAAATATTGAGTCTAAAATATTGTGGTATGGAAATATTGGCAGCAGGAATATAGATGTAAAAAATATCGATTTAAGGTAAGCAATAGCTATTTTTAAAATATCACAGTCATTAATATAGTTTGCATGAAAATATCTTTTTTTAAATATTGCTATGTTTTAGTATATATTTTAAATATATATGATGCATTTTTTGGTATAATTATGTTTTTCAGTATACTTTTTCAATGTTTTGAAGTTATTCCATTTAATGTAATTCGATTTAGAGTTTTTTTGTTCTGTAGTGGGTTGTGGACTTATAGGGTTGTTGGGCGGGAAGTAATTTAATTATAATACATTAATAATTAATATGTTCAAATTATGTATTTGCTTGATATGTAATGATGTTATTTGTGCTAATAGTTTTTGTTATTGGAAATGTATGTGCGGGTTGTGGGGTGCATAGGGGTGAAGAAGGGGAAGTAATTTAAAAAAATTATGAATAATTAGTTGATAATTGATATCAATTAATTATGTTAATTGTGTCATTTCCTTATTTTTTTAGGTGTGGGGCTTTAGGGGTAAACAGTGAGAAGTAATTTATTTTTAGTTAATTAATAATTAGTTGTTAATTTATATGAAGGGCCTCATTTGGATGTCAGTCGGAAAGCCTCCACCCACAGGCTTTCCGACCAACATTCATGGTTTAAACTCTGACCGTCTTATTGCAACGAAGGTGGTAGGATTTTAAATTGGCTCCAGACAGACTCGAGCAGCCCATCGACCTGTCGTAAACCGCACATAATTCCGAACCAATGGCATTTCTGCAATCAGGATTATGAGGTTAGTTTCAGACAGACGTTTCATGTCAGGCTTTCCGACATGAAAGCCTGTCAAAATCCAATGTTTGTGGCCCCTAACAGGGCCCTTTACCTCTGCAGCCTCTGGTTGATGACCTCGGGGGCACCTAAGGTGCCCCCCTGAAAATTGGTTTCTGCCACACGGTGCAGGGATTTGCACAAACTCCCTTCCGCACCACAAGGTCCCATAGGGAAATGAGAGTTTGTGACCATACCATGTGTGGTTGCATCGTAGTTGTGGTTTCGGACCACAGACCCTAGGTCGGTTGAATCTGAAACCACACAGATGTCAGTCGAAGGCACCTCTGACCGACATCATAATCGGCCCATAGGTAATTCATTGATAATTAATAATGTTAATTGTGTAATTATATTTTTTATATGTGGGTTGTGGGGTTTATAGGTGTAAAGGGTGGTACAAAATGTATTTTAAGTTACTTGTTATTAAATAATAATTCATGAATTGATCATTCATTATGTTAATTATGTAATTTCTTTTTTTAGGTGTGGGATGTGGGGTTGATAGGGGTAAAGGGTGGCGAGTAAATTAATTTGAATTAATAAATACTTAGTTGTTAAATACTAATAATTATTTAATCGACAATGAATTATTTTAATTTTGTAATGCATTTTTTTTGCAGTTTAATTTATGTGTGGGTTGTGAGGTTTATAGGGTTAAAAGGGTGGGAACGGAATTAACTATAATTAATTAATATTTAGGGGGTCATTAAAATGTGTCTGCTTTTATTTATTTTCATGCATATTCGTTTTGGTCCCTCTGCAGCAAAGTTTTATGGAAAGACTAAAGAGAAAGGACAGAAACAGCAGCAAACTCGTTTCCCTGTGTTTTCCCAATAGACACTTCTTTCTCTAGCCGCCTATTTCTTTTTTTTTAACTGGAGGAGCCGTGCTGCTGTTATTTGGCCCCTGGCAAGCGGATAGCTTCTTCATGAGGAATTCAGGAGGTTTGCATAGAATGTGGCAAGAAGGCCAGGCAAAAGTAGGCATTTATTATAAGTGGATAGCCTATTAATTTGGAATTCAGCTTGGGTGGCGGTGAATGACTGTTACAACGTGAGCTTTCCCTTGTCATGCATAATGCATGGCACTACTTGCTGCTGCATTTTTTCATAAGCTGATGACACCAAATTGAAAGTACATATCACAAAATGTTGAAACTCCAAGAGATTCCCAGCATTAACCTGAACCAACCTTGTTGAAACACTTCAGCAAAAAAACCAAGTAAGCGTTCAAAGTGAACTGCATTTAACATAATGCTAAGGGGTGAACTGGCTGGGAGGTGAAGCCCTGTACTTTTTTTTTACATTTATGTGTGTGTTGTGTGTTTTGTCTGGTATATTGTGGGAAGTAAATTAGTTATAATTCATTAATACTTAATATTTAATTAATGATAATTGGTGTGTTGAGAAATATTACAATTATAAGTGTAAGCTGCAGGTTTTTGGAGGTTGTAGGGTGAGAATGTAATAAATTGTTATATGGCGTTTTAGGTTCCGATGGAATTTTCCCGATTCATGCCCTTATAAGGTACAATTCACGTTGCCTTTGTATAGGCATAGAAATCAAGCCCTTATTTAGGCATTGCCCATGCTTCCCAAATACAATCATGGCTACTTCCATCCGTTCATTAAACGTCACAACGATTTCTTGGAAAACCAGCTGAAGCCGTTAGGGACTTCCCCTTGCTTGAATATTGATTTCTCCAAGAACTCAGTTAGTTTTACAATGAACAACTAGTCCCTAGGGGTTCATTCATGACGTTCATATGCCTGACTTACGTCAAACATGGCATTCCCAAACACCTTCACGGTAGAAATACACCTTCACTTGCTATAGCAAGGCACGGTGATTCAGAGCAGTTCGAAGACCTACTTGCCCGACGCAGCTCGCTACAGCAAGTGCAGAAGGAAGCCGATTCTCAAGCTGATGCACTGATCAGGAAGCTGCCCTCCTCTGCCGAGAATCCAGCTCCAGTGTTTCTGACTCCCCTTGCGGGGTGTTGGGCACTCGAGTCTCCCGAGAAAGAGATACCAGACCTCCTTCATTCCAAGGTATGGAGCTGATTAGATCCTAGGGAAACCTTTGGCAATTCTTGGCGGAACTAAAACTTATGCTAAACAATACTTACTTCTTCCCTCGTACTAGACCTAGGTTAGGTACATTGGGGCAGGAGTATTATAGAAGCACCAGTTGAGTATTTTAGTCTATGCTATTTATGTATGTATTTTATATGGCTTAGAAACCATACAATGCTCTTACAGTATTCTTTCATATTACCATTCTCGCTGTACGCATTATACTTTGCATTCTGTCTAATGATTGTAGCAGTTCACCTCTCTTGCATGAGAAATAAACCTTTTATTGAAAACGCCTGTCTCTCTATTTCTCTGCAACTCTATAGAAACGTAGCATGCACGAGTGAACTAGTTATCTATTGTTTCCACGATTCTGAGAGATATATTCTTATTCTTGGGAAACAAAGTTGTCATGTGTATGCGGTTGTCAGAAACGAATCCCTTTGTGTGAATTCGAGAAATTTTTAGTGACCTCTTAGTTAGCCTTCACACACACAATTAAGTTTAGTATATATTCGATGGAGACCTATTGACATAAGTCCTACGTCAAATCTATAGGATATATTATTCCAATTCGCAGAGCCTATTGGGAATATAGGAACTACACTACATGGCGCTTGGTAAGGCACTAATTTAATGCTAGATACTAAAGTAACTCAGTTGTGCTTTTCTCAGAGACCCCTTTATCCGTAATTCCCCAATAGACAACTGGAGTGGGTAAAGGGAAAATATCCGCCATAGCTGAGTAGGATGAAAAATCCTATGTATTAGCTTTTTGGTTTGTTCAACGTTGAAGGATACAGTGTTCCAAAATATTGTGCACCTTATCTTTGTTTCCTTGAAACTTGCTCTGCAAACTTTCAGTCAACAAAAATGTCCCTAAACAGGGATAACAATCCCTGGACAAATGGAGCTACAGGTGACGATGCCGTACAAGCTTTAAACATTTCAGGTTTTAATGAAACCGACAATGATGCTATAAGCATTTCAGAAAATTTAAGGAAAGCCATCATTATAAAAATTATTAGAAATGGCCTATCAGCAAGAAGTGGTAGGGTAGTTTTTGTGATAGAGGCACATAAATATCACCAGACAGAGGTATTCTATTCATGGATAGTCTTCCCTGAAGCAAATCCAGAAACAAAAGTGTTTCACTTCTACAAAGAAGATGAGCCACCAGAGGAACAGATTCCTTTCGAGGATATTGAAATTTCACTAACATACCAAGAGTATGCTTTCTGGTTTAAAGGCGCCCTAAAACATACAAATCACGTTACCAGGCTCGGTCCACTAGGTAGACCAGGAGCAACATGGCCGGTATTAGCCAGCTACACACCACATCCTGAAATAATATAATGACAGATGCGGGACTACGAGCTCAAGTAAAAGAGCTAATCAAAATCTATAGACAATTGGTTCAACATGTCATGCAGACTCTTGCAGTCCAACGGGCAATAATGATTCCACAGCATCCCCCCCCCCCACCAGGGGAACACAAATAAAATTACACCACAGACTCTACATTCGGTCGTTGGTAAATTACCCGCGGAATGGGAACAATTTCCATTCTGTATAGCTCAAAAAATTACTAAAATCAAGGAAGTATTTCCTAATACTACTCCTCATGAGAAACACAGAATGTTAACAATCTGTTTACCAATGAGGATCGCACCACATCTGGAGGACTGCGACACTTGGGGTACAGTCTTTGCTTCAATTTACACTAAAACACATGGTGTTCAATCTATGGCGGTAATACCAGACATCCTGACACAGATTCAAAACGAATACGGGGCAGAGCCTTCTTTAAATCTAGGTATAAAATTACTGAAAGATTTTGAACAGGTCTCAACAATGATATTAGCTAATATTAAAGGTGAAGCAGCATCCGTGGCGATCCGCCAAAAGTTAAGGGAATTTGATGTAACTGAGCAACCACAAGAACTGGCCAGAATAATTTAAAAAGCCTATGAAGAATTAGGCAGAGACAGCTTGGGTGGGAAACCAGTAAAACCCCAACTGTCTGAAGGTCCTGAAAAGGTCTTTAATAAAAACACTCCTACTACTTCTAAAAAGAAGAGGAACAACACCAAACAAACTTCTAAAGGGAAGCGTTCTCAATCCCGAGGTAGGTCTTCTCAAAAGGAGCCCTCCGAAAGGAGGTATAACCTCTGGAATAGGGATAATTTGAA
Organism: Lissotriton helveticus; assembly: GCF_964261635.1. NCBI lineage: Eukaryota > Metazoa > Chordata > Amphibia > Caudata > Salamandridae > Lissotriton > Lissotriton helveticus. The sequence continues at coordinate 2,081,653,678 of NC_136063.1, forward strand.
AAAACCTGATAGATATCAATATACTGATACACATTCCTCTCGTACCTTTCAGACTTCATCACAGAAATCAGAAAGAAGAGGACGGTCAGAAAACAAGGAAGAGTGCATGAAGTCCAAAGACGATCAACACATTCAGAAAAACAAGAAAAACTCAATTCACCAAAAAGAAGGTAGCAGGTCTAAAACTCAGACATGCCGAGGATCTTGAGGACACAACTCAAGAACAAGGAATGGGCTCAGACAATGTTGGACAGCTCGCAAGAACTTGAAGGATCATCTGGAGACAGTGGACTTGAATGAGTACATTCAAGTTGAAACTGCAGATACCAGGGTTAGTTATCCACATAAGTTACATGAAAAAACACTCCGGATGAAGGGGGACATACCAGGAAAAGTGAGAGCACTCTTTTGCGAGCGACTCTCAAAGGGTTATGACATTCTTCTCGCTGAGCAAGATTGGCCACCAGAATTTGTCAGGGAGTGCCCACATGGCGAAGACGTCATTATGCCAGCCTTCTCCAACCACATTCAAATTCATTTAAAATATACTTATGCCAGGAAATGGACAGTTGTCCAGGCTCCTGCATTATATAAAAATCATGTAGGATAGGATGAGGATTCTCCTCACCATAAAATCCAGTCGAAAAATCAACCAACTGCACAAAGGCAGTACCCAGTTAAGCAAGAAGCTAAACAACAGGCCAGGGATATATTAGATCAACTTGAATACCAGGGGGTAATTGAAACATCAATGAACAATCCTTTGTTTCCTGTCTCCAAACCAAACAATACTTATCATCTAGTATTGGATTACAGACATTTAAACTCTTGTTGCAAAAAATTTGGAGTACAAAATGCACACAGTACAGCATTAATGAATAACATTGTGCGTAAAAAATATAAAACCACATTAGATATTTCTAACGGTTTCTTCTGTCAAAACATTGCACCAGAAAGTAGGTATTTGACCGTTTTCTCAATTATGGGGAGACAGGGTCAATACTATCGTCTCCCTCAGGGATTCAAGAATAGTCCAGGGTTGTTTTCAGGGAGAGTAACAGAGTTACTACAAACGTATGATGATGAAGCATTATCATATGTGGATGACATCTATCTGACAGATAATGACTGGGATAGGCACTTGAATAAGGTGAATACAATTATATTGGAATTCTCCTCTGAAGGGTAAATATTCAAATTTAAAAAAATCGAGAATTGCCCACTTCAACGTCCAATTTTAGGATATGAGTTATCGGGTGAAGGCAAAAGCCTGGCAGCAAACTTCCTATAGAAATGTGCGCTGCTCCAACCTCCAAAAACACTGAAAAATGTACAGTCGATTCTAGGTTTCCTAAATTTCCGAAGAACATATTTATTGAAATTTTGTATAGCGCTAGCTGGACCCGAGGGTATCAGAGCGCTTCACAGCATGTACAGTTATGAACAAGAACATTTTGGGCAGCCAACAAGAACACGAGAACAATAAATGAAATAATAGACTACAGATCATCAACTTAAGAGCAACGAGGAACAGAGTTCGAGAGCGCCTCTTCCAGCTGTGGGGTTTCGGGAGGGGGAGATAGCTGTCCTATCCCCAGTCAAAAGCGGGGTTCTCGTTATGGACGAGAGCATTCTAGGAAGAGGGCTTTGAGTAATGTCTTGAATTTCAGGTAGGAGGTGGTTATTCTGATATGGGGGGAATGGAGTTCCAGATCTTGGGAGCATTTCCCGCAAATGATTTGTGTTTCCGTGATTTGAGTGGGATGAGAAGAAGCGTGTTGGAGCTTCTGAGGTTCCTGGACTGACCGACCCTTTTGAGTTTGGTGGCCAGGTATTCTGGTTTGCCAGTGTGCAAGGCTTTGTGCGTGAGGCAAGCTGTACAGAAGCTGGCTTGTTGGTCAATAGGGAGCCATTTCAGTTCCTTGACTGCCGGCGAGACGTGCTTGTATTTCTTCGTTCCTGTGACCATTCTTGCTGCGGCGTTGAGGGTAGTGGAGAGAGGACCTAGGTGAGATTTTGCTGACCCGGTCAGTGCTGCAATGCCATAGTCAATTCGGGAGAGCACCAATGCCTGAGTGGCCTGGTTAAGATCTTTCGGGGGAAGATAGGGTTTTATTTTGTAGAGATGTTTCAGATTTAGGAACGTACTTTTGGTGGTCTTTGAAATGTGTTTTTTCAGGTCCAGTTTGGGGTTGAGTGTAATCCCTAGGGATTTCACCGAGTCTGTTGGCGTAAGGGCGCCATTGAGGGCGTCTAAGGCTTTGAGTCATTCGACAATTTTGGGGATTTCGTCCCTGTTAGATATGAGGAGCACTCTTGGTTAAGTTTGAGGTGGTTGGTTGAGAGCCAATGTTGGACTTCAATGAGTTTGACATTAAGGGGTCGATTAGGATCGCGGACGGACTTGAGTCCGTCCGCGGCCCCAGAGTAGGAGGGAACGTCCGAATGGGCTGCGGCGTTCCCTCCGTGCAGATTAGGTTGTGACCGCCAGGGTGGCGGTCACATCCTCTATCTTTAACATTGCGGCGGGTGCAGCTTCAAGCTGCACCCGCCGCAATGTTAAAAATGCATGCACCACATTTGCGTGCACAAAGCGGCAGGTACCGCGCGGTGCCTGCTGCTTTGTTCACGCAAATGCAAGGGGGTACCATAGGTACCCCCCATGTGTACCCCCCACCCCCCCTTCACCCAGGGGGCCCGCAATGGGCCCCCGAAGTGAAGGTCCGTATGCTTTTCCACGGCGGAAAAGCCGCTGCGGAAAAGCATACATTTTACACAATCCTAATATGGCTGGCGGTGTCTGATAGACACCGCCAGCCATGTTAAAGCTTTTCCGCCGTGGTCGGAAGGCGACCGCAGCGGAAAAGCTGCAGACTGATTGCAAGACCCACCAGCCATCCTAATATGGCGGGGGTCTTTCTAGGGTCCGCGGCGGTTTTCCCGCATCCTCCGGGCCAGCGGTGGCTGCCGCCGGCCCGGAGGATGCGGGAAAACCGCAATCATAATAGGCCCCTAAGTGTGTAAATGTCTGCGATCGAGGTGGTTTGCAGATAAAGTTGTGTGTCATCCGCATAGAGGTGGAAGGGGATGTTGGAGTTTCTTAGCAGTGTGGTGAGGGGTTCCATGTAGATGTTGAAAAGTTGTGGGGAGAGTACTGACCCTTGTGGAACTCCTCTGCTAACAGGAAGGGGGTCCTACACAGAGTTGTTGATTGTTATTCTTTGTGTACGGTTGTAGAAAAAGGAGGAGAACCAGTATAGAACTGTCTTTTTAATACCCGCTCTCTCCTGGAGGACTCTGAGGAGCAAGGTGTGGTCAACTGTGTCAAACGAAGCCGACAGATCTAGGAGGATGAGAAGGCTGAGTCGAGTAACATGTGAAGATCGTCTAGGACATTTAAGATTACGGCTTCGGTGCTGCAGCCCTTTCTGAATCCTGATTGGTGTGGGTCTAGTAGTTTGGTGTTCTCAAGGTGTTGTGTTAGCTGTGGAAGAACACATCTTTCTAGAATTTTGGATAGGAGAGGAAGGTTCGATACGGGTCTAAAGTTGTTCATGTTCTTAGGGTCGAGGCCAGTTTTTTTTTATAGCGGCGTGACTTTTCCTATTTTGAGACAGTCTGGAATGGTTCCCGCGCTCAGTGAGCTGTTGATAATCTTGCACCACATTGAGGCTAGAGTAAGCTTCAAGTCTTTAGTCAGGCTCGAGGGAAGCTGATCAAGGGCCTGGGAAGAGGGTTTAGCGGTGGCGATCAGATTGCTTATCACTTCTTCCTGGACGGGACAGAAGGAAGACCAGCGAGTAGGCGTGATCCTTGGGGTATTGCTATTAGTTGCCGGTGTCGGGATCTCCATGGGGGTGGAGGGCTTAATGCTGAGCGATCAATCAATTTTGGCGATTTTTTCGTTGAAAAAGCTGGCAAAGTTATCACAGTGGATTTTGGACACCTCCATGTTAGCTGTCGCTGGTTTGGATGTTTGGCTCTTGATGATGTTAAAGAGTTCTTTTGGGCGGTTTTTAGCATTGTCTAAGGCGGAGCAGAAGAAAGTTGTCTTTTTGCTCTTGATGAGATCATTGTACTTTCTGCGTGCTGCCTTGAGTTGATCCCGATGGAGGGAGGAGGGGGTTGTTCCTCCAGGTTCTTTCTAGGGTTCTGAGGTGTCTTCTTTCCTCATTTATGTCTGTGGTGAACCAGGACCTGGAGGGGGTGCTTCTGGGTTTTTTTTAAGGGTGGGCCTAGTTCGCGAAGTAGCGCTACGCGAAGCTACGCAAAGTGCACTTCGCACTACGCGAACTTCACGTAGCACTACGCGAGCTGCGTAGTAGCACGTTTGCACTGTGCAAGATGCATTTTCAATGATTGAACAGTGCGAACAAGCATCTGGCACTGTGCAATCATTGAAAACGGCATCTTGCACAGTGCGAGCTGTAGTTTTCTGCCGCTCGAATAGATTTTTACTCGAGCAGCAGCTTTCTCAACGCGAACTGGTAGTTTCTCATTGCGAGCGGTCGCGAGCATGCACGACCACTCACAATGAGAAACCTGACATACCCGCGTTGAGAGTCTCGCCGGGATGTAATTTTGCTTGCTTGCGGTCACGAACATGATGTTGAGGACCGCGAACAAGCAAAAAATGACCGCTGCACTACGCTACGCTGCGCTACGTGTGTTCGCACTGTGCTACGTGCAGCTCGCGTAGTGCGAAGTTGCACAAACTTCGCAAACTACGCGAGCGTAGCGTAGTGCTTTGCCCAGGGTTAGTTTTTTTAGTTTCAAGTGTGCCAGCCGGTTCAAGGTGAGCGTCAAGTTGGAATGGTAGAGCGAGGTGAGTTCAGTGGTTGAGAGGAGATCCGCTGTGTTTGGGAGGAGCATGCTAAGACCTTCTTCCAGTTTGTCTCGGGGGACTCGGGAAGTGTTCCTGACCCACATATGAGAGGCCTGAATAGGTGGTTGGGATAGGGCTGGTTGGTTGATATGAAAGGGTATGATGTGGTGGTCGGACCAGTCCACGGGAATGATGAAGTCAATAGTGCTTGCATTTTTTTCTGCAATGATTGCATCCAGGATGGCTCCTCTATGATGTGTTTCCTCTGAGCAGTGTTGGATCATATCGTTGTCTAGCAGGAGGTTGTTGAGAGATTGGATGAGCGGGTTTTTTGTTTTGTTCCATCTCGTTCCATCTTAGGTTGAGCTCGCCCAGAATTATGTTGTTATGGTTAGTTAGTGCGGATTGGGTGATCAGGTCCGATAACTGCGCACCAAATTCGATGGAGTTGCCTGGAGGGTGGTATAGGAGGTGGCATTGTAGTGATAGGAGGTGGCATTGTAGTGTACTGTTTGTGGGCAATTTGATGATGACCGAAAGGCATTCAAACGAGTTATAAAGGCAAGAGGGACTTTCTAGGATGGAGAAGTTACTTTTGTGAATGATTGCTATGTCGCCCCCTTTGTGCTCGGGTCTATCTTTGTGGATAATTGCGAAACCAGGCGGCACCAGTAGGTCCATGTTGGGGTAGGACAGGGAGGTTTCCGTGATGAAAGCTACATCCAGGTCGTGGGAGAGGATGGCTTCTGCTATTTCCGTTGCGTGTTTCACAGCAGACCTGCTGTTGATAAGCATACAGTTGATGGAAGGTTCATCATTTGTTTTTATATTCTAAACTACGCAGAAAGGGTTAAACCTATCTACGAATTATTCAAACCTGATTTCAAAACAGCTAATTGGACACAAAAACACACAGAAATGTTGTGTTCATTGCAAACAGACATGTTAGCAACTAAACATTTACAAACACGCGTAAATGTAAACTTAGTGATCCAAATCATTCCAGGACAATGTGGATTCACCTACTTAACTTTAACGAAGGTGAAAAAGTACCAATAGCATACAAATCACACTTGTACATACAAGCAGAAATGAAATTCACTTCAACAGAAAAAATTCTGTCAGTGGTTCAAACTGCAGTAGCAAAAGAGAGAGCCCTCGCACAGGGTAAACGAATTATGGTTGTTACATCTGTACCTGCCTTAGAGGCAGTAACAAAAGCGAGCATTCCAAATACTAAAACTTTACATCTGAGATGCATACAATGGGTTAATTCTCTTGCTGCAACAGAAGTTGAATACGTTTTTGATCCTTATTTGAAAACACAAGCATTTCTACAATACGAACAAGAATGTCCTCTGCCTACTGAAATTCTGCCTCTAGAGCAGTATGAATGTATAATTTATACTGACGGATCAGCTCAACCCGCTACGGAGGGTAAACAAGCCGATAGTGCGGCGTGCGCAATTGTTAAAGGTCGCTGGCGAAATGGTAAATTCTGACCAATGGTCACTAAATCACAATCTCTAGGAGATTGTACAGCTCAGCAAGCTGAACTACAAGCATTCAAGATGGCGCTTGAGAATACGGACCACGAATTCCCCACACTCATAGTGTGCGATTCGTATTATTGTGTTCAATCTTACAATGAATACTTGCAAAACTGGATTCAAAATAGTTACAAAGATGCAAAAGGTGGCACAATCAAGCATAAATTGCTTTGGGAACAAGTAGTTCAGTTACGACAAGGACTACAAAATGCTCACGTAATACATACTCTGAGTCATCAAAGTGATGGCATTCACGTTGAAGGGAATTCATTTTCTGATGAAGCCGCAAAGGCAACTATGCAAACGGCTTCCGTAGCAGCAATCACTCATTCAAAAACGAAAATAGACAGCGGAATAATGCAAGCTGTCAATGCTTCGAGCAAAGACAATGGTAAAACATTACCAAAAGGCTTTCCACTCAAATACTTGCATATAACTGATGCGAACAATGTTCTGTTTGCTCGAATCCCTGGAGTGGGGGATAGAGTAATTTCAAACATGGAACATAGATTAGGACTAATTCTACCAGCACATGAATGGCTTGCCTCTGCACATGCAGGTGTTTCTGCCACAGTATCATTATCAAAACAAAGATACTGGTTGCCGAGCATGAGAAAACAGACCAGAAACTGTGTTTTGGAATGTGAAATCTCTACAGTAAAACGTCCTGCGCAGATGCCCCTGTTAATTTCAGATAAACCATTAGCTTGTGTTTACCTGGACCACTGCGGTCCCTTACAGAGGGATGGTAACTATAAATATATCATGGTCGCAGTGGATTCGTGTTCAAGATTTATTTGGATGTGCCCTCAGCGCTCGGCTGACGCTCAATGTGTTATAAAAGATTTGCGAGCCTTTATCGGCACATACACAGTCGGCTCGCTACATTCTGACCAGGGTCCTGCGTTTATCTCTCCAGCTTACAAGGAGGCCATGGCCAAATTGGGTGTTGCATTGCGATACTCTAGTCCATTCCATCCTGATGGAAATTCGGTAGTGTAGAGAAAAAAACGGGACATAAAGCAATCTATAACAGCTAGGATATTAGGCTCGGGTGATGGGTGGGTGAAACATATAATAAGTGTCCAACGTAGTCTTAATAATCTACCAAGAAGTTCTCTAGGTGGTATCACTCCATATGAAGTCCTTTATGGGACCAGAATGATAGTGTCGGACCTCGATTGGCAGACTTCAGTGCTAGACCAAAAACCCTTTGATATCAAAGACCGTTCAGCTGTTTTACAGGACTTAAATTAAATAAGAACAAAACAAAGTAACCTGTTCCTGAAGCCAATCACCACTGAAGAGAAACCGACCATCCCAGCAAGGCCTGACTGGATTCCTAAGCTTGGGGAGCTAGTCAGAGAAAAGATCGCGGACAAGAAGGAATTTGGGCCTTCTTACAGTCAACCAGTACCTGTACTAGCAATCCACAGATCAAGAACAGTATTACAGCCGCCCTTTGCTGGTAAAAAGGAGAACTGGTTTGTGTCCATCGACCTGGTCAAACCACATCATGTGGCCGATCATAAGCACTAGGCCAAGTGGACTCCACCAATGTAACAGACGCCCTAATCTGGCTACCATCCAAGAGGTTCAAACTGAGAGACTCATCACCTTTGAGGAAACTGTAGTGCAAAAAGAAGGACTATGCAACAAAGCTATGGAACTTGTATCTCTTGGAACCCAAATAACAGTTCATCAAGAAACACCTGTCTACAATGAAGTAACAAGTGATCAAGTGGTTCCAGCGATTTCAATGAATCTTGATGCAATCTCAACAATTGGCAGAACTACCTCTGGCTATTTCATTAACTTTGATAAGTTTTCCGAGGATCCCAGCGAACCTGAAATGACACCAGTAAAAAGAACTTTCAAAGAACAAGCAACAGACCTTTTTTAACTGGAAAAGACTTATCTGGTTTCACCATGGATTGAATTTTGGATTTGTGTTTGGTGTGCTTTTTCTTCTACTTTGGTTGACCCTGGTAATAACTTTTGGAATGCTGATAAATGGAGGCGATGCTAAAAAGGACACAGCAAGTAAGAACATCAACTTACTCCTCAAGCCACACAAATCATCTCATTGTGAACAAAGAGACTCGTCACCAGTGAACATCACAGCCATTCCTATACCTGGTGGTATAGCTTGGGACAGAACTGATAATGACATTTTTGACCCAGCAGAGCTGTTGAAGATTCCACACCAGTTCAAGATTTCCTTGAATGACTTTGTTTAATCTAGACCCTTTTCTGATGATTGGGACTTCAAGACTGTTAATAATATGATGTCAGACTTAGAAATGTCTGCAAAGTTTACAAAGCATGAATATTTAGAAGGTTCATCAGACTATGAACAAATGTATTGTTATAATCACTATGGTCATCATTTCTTGCACAAATCTGCAAACCCTAGACATTTACTGATGTATAACCAATGATGTATAAAGAATGACAACCTGACGTTCCAACCGGCAGACAAGGGTGGGGCGCTTGTTGTCATGAATATGGCATACTATGAAATGAAAGTAGAACAACATGTGAGTGACAAAGACACCTACATATCATTGGATTCTGACCCCACCTCAGTTTTTCAGACTATTCTAGTACAAATTTTGTCAAAAGCTATAGATCGTCAATGGATTGATGACAACACATACAAATTTCTAATATCTGAACATCCAGAAAGACCACATATTTACATGTTACCCAAACTACATAAAGATCCAGTCGACCCACCGTTCCGCCCCATTGTGGCTGGTTGTGGGTCGCTGCATGAACCGGTTGGCAAGTTTCTTGATTACTATTTACAACTATTGGTTCAGAAACGGACCACATATGTACAAGATACCACTGACTGTTTGAATAAACTACAGGAAATTGTTCTCCCTGAAAATGCAGAAGTTTGGTTGAGCACAATAGATGTATCAGCATTATACACATGCATTCCTCACGGGGAAGAGATTGAAGCTGTGGACTGGTTACTGTTGAGACACGATTATGATGACACTCTTAATATACTGCTATTGGAGTTGCTTCACTTCAGTTTGTACCACAGCTATTTTTCTTGGAAAGAACAATTTTATTTGCAAAAAACTGGCACGTCCATGGGTTTTACTGGGACACCTGCGTATGCGAATACCTTTATGGCAAGGTTCGAGACACTCTCATTTTACATAATAAAACCTGGACGGACAATTTGCTATTGTACTTACGGTACATTGATGACATTCTTGTTTTTTGGCAAGGATCACAGCAAATCATCGAAGAGGCTATACTGCATTTGAATAATTGTCATCAACAAATTAAATTTACTCATTCGATCAGTGGTACTTCCATAAACTTTCTGGACATTTGTATTGAAAAAACAGGTAACTGTTTGACGACAAGGGTTTACAGAAAACATACTGATAGGAACAACGCATTACATTACCGTAGTTTTCATGCACCAACGCTCAAAAATCAATTGCCATTTTCTCAATTTACAAGGATTAGGAGGATATGTTCAGATGAGGCGCAAGGAAAAAGTGACATTCAGAACACCTCATCTCAATACTTGAAGCGAGGTTATCCTCACGAGGTGGTTGAGGCAGCGAAACAGAAAGCTCCTAATTTAGATAGAGTACAAATTCTCAAGAAAAGAGAAAAACTTCCAACACACAGAGAGGTGTGTTTATTGAAATACTCTACAGCAGCGAGAGAGATAAAGCGTAGCATTGTAAAACGTTGGGAGATCATAGAGCAGGAAGACGACTTCAAGGAAGTGTTTAGAGGTTGTCCCATTTTTGCTTTTTCCAGATCAAAAAATCTCAAGGAACTTTTAAAATCCAAGGTTCCAATACACCAGAGTTCCACATGGTTGAGCATTAGTAAATGCCACAACTGTGGTCACTGTGGTAACGTGATTTTGGGTAACAAATTTATACACCCTCACACTGGGAATCAAATCTCGTTACGACATAGTTCTAATTGCAATGCAAGTATGGTGGTATATGCTATCAAATGCCCGTGTGGGCTTGTATATGTTGGGCGCACTACAAGGAAGATAAAAATCCGTATTACGGAACACAAAAGCATGATTCGCACAGCCAATGTCAAATCCAATTTGGCGGTGCACTGGGGGGATAAAAAACACACCATACCTCAGCTATGTTTCACCAGTGCCAGGCATCTGGTGCAAAGAGAGACCTTTTGGATTTGTTTGTTAAATACGATGCACCCTTGTGGATTGAATGATAAAATTGAATTTACATGCTTTTTATGATTAGGTCTAATTTCAAGCATATACACATTTTTTTTAATTTATTTATTTATTTTTAACATTTGCAAATGCAGCTGCACAATATTGTACATACGTGTTATACTTGTGTTTTTATCATTATTCCTGTGATAAAACAATTTTTGTTGCACATTGAATAACGCACAAGCAGGAGCGGCTTTTTGTAATTATGCACTTTGGAATTAGCCAGCTTTACTCTTGTTTTTTTTATTTTTTATTATTATTTCGGGTACTTTATATCGGCATTTTTAGTACTCTCGTATGGTCATTCACACCAGTTTGATTTGGGTTCTATTTACATTGGCTTTATCCTGCTCACACCGCTACCGCATTGTTTCACATTATGTCGAGGACTGTTTTAGATGGGTATTTCTAGTAGGCAGGTACTCCGTAGTATAGTCTCATTTTGACCTAACTCGAGATAAATGAGACGTGCACGCCTTGTGTGTTTCTGCACATGGTTATGCATATATTTCTGGTATACTGTTTCTGAATTTTTGTACACTGGTTTAGACATTTTTGTTCCATGGTTCCTTTTGCATGGCATAAATGTACATCTACTTTTTTTACACATTGACCAGTGGTTTTGGGCTGATAAACACATAGTACTGTTTGCAAATACAGAAAGTTGAGTAATTGGAAAACATACATGTTTAAATATATTTTTACAGTTTTCCCCTGATGTAGGTGCGTGGCACAGAAATGCATTGGGAAGTTGGAACATTTCTGTGGCGTAACATGAAATGAAACTATTCACATGAAAATAAAATAAAATAAAAGCAGATATATGATCTGAAGAAGTCCAGACAGCGTTTGGATCTGATTTGAACTGTTTGTGCAAGAAATGTTTTGGAATTGCCTTAACACTGTTTTTTTGATTACCAGTACAATAATTTGTGGAATCACATGCTTTTGACTATAAACTGCACTTACATTATTATATTAATTCCTTATCATTCATACCTTATAGGATTTGTGAATAGAGCGCATTTGGGTTCAAACAGGTTCTGTTTGACACATTCATCCAGAATCATTTTACTTTACAAATGTTAATAAGACAGGAATGAAAAGTATGTTGACAAATACCAAGCAAATTTATTCTGCAGCCTTTTATGCTCAGCTGTCTTCTCTAGGTTTCGACTTTTGGAAGGACAACATTGGGGCAAAAACTGTCTGGGGCACAAAAGACTGGCAAGTGCAGGGATTAGAAGCCTTATTTAGAGCCTGCTCAGAGCAAATTATGTTTTTGAATGACACTGTCCAACAGACACCTTGTCTTGGGTTAGCCAAGATAAAAGGCCTAAAAAAATCCGTCCATACCTACACATACACCTGATAACAGTAACACTTCAGAGGGGGAGGTAGATGTACATACTATTTTACATTACAACAGAACAGATCCAGATTGGAAAAAAATGGTTAATCTGGCCCACAGACACGAACACCTGTTAAGATAGATTCCTGAACAAGACAAAAGGGTTCACATTCACTAGGCCAGATCCAAGATATGTTCAGAGACAGCATCCAGGAATAGTAATAACATACAGTGTAGGGAAACTGTGCCTTGAATGGTTACATAGATCTACACTGTAAAACAACACTTATCTTTACTTAAAGATGGTGCTGATCTAAGGGACTTCTTGCAAGGACCTACTAAACTGTGTCATAAACGTTATATATATGCTGGCATCTATGCTGCTTCTAATGAAGCCTGCAAGATTACTCAAGCAGAGACTGCAGAAAGAATACGAGAAATTGATTGTATTAATTTAGAGAAAACTCTCTCTGTGGTTGACAATGGGTTAACGACTCTGTCATCCAGGATATATTCCTTGGACAGCATAGTATCCTCTGCCATAGACATAATGGAACAGGACTTGGTCATGCTGCAACATGGTCAGTCGCAATTACCTACTATCATGCTATTAGGCTGGATGTTGCAAAACCTTTGCTCAGGCTATGTGCCTTGGCGTTTAATCAATACCACGTCACTGTTTTCAGAATTCAATCTCACTGATAAACAGATCAAACTGGCACAGAGGGAAACAGACTATATGGTGCTGAGCATTGAAAAACTAGAAATATTTCCATTTACAGTCGCTGAAAAGCCAGCCACTGAATGGATTATACATGGAACAATCACTCTGCCTGTTACAATTTTCCATTTACAGTATTGCCTAAAACATATACCAGAGGGCACATATGAAAGGTTGGGTAAAGAATACATCAAGACATCCTGGGAATTACCATACACACACAGATGTTGGAGTGGGGGAAGAGAAATGTTTCTTAGTGGTAAAAATGGTGAAAACGCACTAAGCGGTTCTCTCCTTTGTCAGGGCATTTATTTACACGGGCCTGCGATGGTTCCTCTACCAACTTATACTGCCATCTGCAGGGTTCTCCGGCTGGAGTGATTGATCAACTTTTTGGACAACTTTCAAATGGAAGTTACATTATTTTGAACGATCACAGCTGCTGTGGCATGTTGCCAGGTTTACCCTATCTAGTAACTGTGTCAGCCAGGGTCATTTGCTTTACACAAGTATTCTTTCAAAAAACAAGACAGACCGGGAGTCGCCGTTATGGCCTTCACTGAACATCTCTTCTATACGAATTAATACTTTAAGCAGAATGAAAGCCATTATTTTGAATTTGAATTTGAAAGCCATTCTTTTACAGAAAACTGTGCCACTGACCTCGGCCAAAGAGACCTATGATCTGCAAGTCGCAAGGACTTCTGCACAGATACATGCCCTCATAACTACAAATTGCCCAATATATTTCTCAGGAATGTTAAGTCATATCTTAAACATGTGTGATACGAGTGGTATTGTACATGTATTTAAGACAGTTTTTTCGGGACTGTTAGCCTCCCTTTGAAGAAGTCCTAGGAATATTTCCAAACTTCGTGCACTCTGTTTTTGCCGGATTGCCTCTAATTTTGGGACTGCTGCAGGGATACTATTTTTGCTCCTACAGCTTAGATATGGCAAGCCAATCCACAAGCGACACCAAGTTCACCGTGGAGACAATTTTACTGGCGATGAAGTGTCGTGAGCGCATCGTCCAAATTTTGGGATTAACTCATTTAAGAGAATTAAATAACGCATAGTTTCTGTCATTCAGACCAATTTGGCAAGATTGCATCTTACCTGTTCCACGCTGCCTGCTATGCGGAGAAGAATGCGTGTTAGACACTTTTCTCACACTCCCATCAGTCATACCAACGGATGTTGATACTTTGCTTGAACCAGTAATGGCCCATGCACTGTGTTGTCCCCAGCGGTACCAATTCTGATGACAGCATTCATTGAGATCTCACAGACGCAAAATGCTGACGGTGAGGTACGTGAGGAAACAGGCACACAGGTATCATCCACTACGAACATTGCTAATGCGACCAATGCTGACAGCGATGCTTCACATCTATGTGCGGTTGATCTTCTTAAAGAGGTAATCCAACTTTCATCTACAATAGTAGACAAATTCTTTACAGACTTAGAAGATTTTATGTTTTCTCTAAACTTTTGATTTGGCACACAGTGTTCTTCAACGGCTGGACAGAATGCTATTGATAGATCCAGCAACTTGCCATAGTTGAATTTATCATAACCTGTACAGTAAAGAAGTTAAGACTTTCTTTTATATAATCCAAAATCCAGCCTCTAGCACTCTTCATTCATTGGTCAGCGCTGAGGGGATAAGTCAGGCTGCTTTGATCAGGTGATAAGTGGCATGTCTGGGGAAAGGCTATTTGATGGAGAGAGCTCTGTGGGGCAAAGGAATGCCAGAGCTGGGGTTTAGGCTACAAAGCATCAGCTTCGACGGGAGACCAGGTCAAGCAAGTCTGTCAGCCAGGGCCACACCCTAGCCCTGCCAGAAGGGAGCCTTAAGGAATGAATTCAAAGATGTAATGGGGGAGTGTATGGAAATAGGCCATACTCTGAGTTTGGTTTAGTTAGCTTTTGAATAACCAGCAGCCTCGCAGGCTTCCGTAGTACGCTATCGAAGGAGACGCCGTTCAAATCGGTTCGTCTTGAAAGCGGCCACAGAGGTAATGGAGCCCTGTGTTTGCTGCTTCGAATTACTAATGTAATCCGCGACTATTAGAGCATCTCTAACAAGCTTTCATTGGATTTTAGGTCTGGCCCGAGCGCCCGCATCTACTGATTGTCTAAAGGGGACATCCAAAATAAAACAATTAAGTCCCTCATTAGTTCAGCCTGCAGTTTCCCTCTGAGTACATTTTATAAAAAGAATGGCCACATTAACAAATTGTGCCTTCATTCCCAGGGTTACCTACATCATTTAGAGACACCGAAGTGCTTGTATTGGTGTTTTTGATGTAAGTATATTACTCGACAAGTTACAACAGTGGTGGAGCCTTTGATTAGCTTGTTCTAAGTAGTGATTATGTTTTTTACCCGTTTTTCATTCTAATGTTTAGCGTCAGGTATATAAAGTCAGGCTTACATTGAAAAAGGTAAGCGGCAGATATGAAAGGTAAATGTGGAGAGCAACGACATTTTTTGCCAAGGAACTATCGGTTTAAAGATTGTTTTTTCTTTTTCACAGCCTATGGGTCCTGATGAGAACTCCACAGCAAGTAGGAGTTGGAAACGAGTAGACCAATTTTTGTTGAGCCATAAGAACTTTAAATTCAAAAATATTGCTCCAAAATTTATGAAAGTAGAAAATATTATTGTTTAATTGGTTGCTATGGTTTTTGTAAAAAATTTTAAAAGTCAAACCAGAAATGAATTGTAAATAAATATTTGGTGCTGTGAATGTGAGAGTGATGTGTCTGAATGTTTGACAAGAGTGAGTGACAGTTTGTATGGAATAATTTTAAATATGTAAGCTGATTGTTCTATCAAATGATTTTTTTTTTGTATTTGTGATGTAGATGTTCAAAATGAAAACTTGGTGAAATTGAACAAATTAATGTGTTGAGAAATATAAATAAAACAAAAAGATTAATTCAGACTGAATTATAAGTCTTGGACCCATGTTGTGTTGAACTCCAATATGCTGGTTTGAATATAGAAGTATTTGTGGTAACAGTATTGGCAGTTGTTTAGTTCTGTATTGGTCAGTGGTTTGGCCTTACTGTTGGGAGCCCAAACCCAGTGGTGTTATTTGTTGACTGAAACAAGCCAGGGCAAAAGATGAGAGATGCTGTTGGCACAAAGAAGTCCCCCACTGGTGGGCAGCCCACAGGTGTTGCTAGTGTAAGTGTGAGGGTAGACAGTGCCCCAGACAAGGGTAGTGAAGGGACAGAGGCCTCCTTAGTGTCCCTGGTTGCCTTACTACCAAGCATGGATAACGTCAGGCAGAGTCCTAAAATCAATGTGGCTGAGGTGGAAGCTCTGAGGGACACAGGTGCCAGTATAACTATGTTTATGGATGCACTGGTGTCTCAAGAGCAGATCCTACCTGGTGAGTTTCAGACAACAGCACCAAGCTCCATCCCTGGCTAGGGTGGCTTTGGAATGGGGAGGTGTGACAGTTCCTAAGAAGGTAGCTGTGTCTCCTGTGCTCCAAGTACAGTGTTTGCTGGGAAAGTATTTTGAAGCTTCAGAGTTGTCAGAGGTATTGAAAGGGCTCCATATGAGAATATTTGAACTCCCTGAGTGGGTATGTGCTGTGACTAAGTCACAGACTATCCAGACGGGCAATGGTGGAAGCTTGAACTCAGGAGCATCGGGAAAAGCATCCACAGACAAGGGCAAAGGGTCTGGTGAGCCAGCCCAAGGAACTCCAGAGGTGCAGCAGGAATTTGACCCTGAGGGGGCAGATCCAGCCTCTGATGTAAGGACTCTACCCCTTCCAGAGTTGTCAGATTTAGCGAAACTGACAGGAGCAGGTGGACCATCAAGAGAGGAGTTTTGTCAGGAACAGAAAGACTGTTCCACGCTTGAGAGCTTGAGGCAGATTGCGTTGAAGCAAGAGTAGGGGGATGACAGTGGATTTCACAGAATCTTTGAGGAAGATGGACTGCTCTATACTTAGCCTAGAAACCTCATTAGGCCTGCTGAGTCTTTGGAGAAGCCTCTCAAGGAAGCTAAGAACAATATGCTTGACTATGTAATAGGACTGAGATATTACATGGCAGAGTACAAGTACAAGGCAGGGAGGACGCTGAATGTCAGCCAGGAGCTCATGAAGCACTGGTATGATCAGAAGGCTGCAATACCTGAGAATGCTCCAGGTCAATTGATTGAGTGTTGGAACCAGTAGCTCCTAGGGCCCTCCAAGACAAGTGGATTGGGCTCTATCCAATCCTTGGAAAGCAGGGTGAGGCTACTTATCTGGTAGACCATGACACCACCTGGAAACTCTCACAGCGTCATCCATGTCAGCAGACTTAAACCCTACCATGACAGGGCAGACATGACCATGTTGTTGGTCGCAGATAATGAACCAGTGCCCGATCTCCTCTCTATTAGTGTGCAAGATGGGTCAGTGGAAGGAGTTGACTCTCTCCCAAACTGACAGACCAGCAGCACAGAGACTACAGGCAGGTGCTTTGGCAGTTTGTTAGCCTATTCTCTTTGACCCTACATTTACACTGGTCAGAAACAGCATCAAGACGGAGGTAGCTAAGATGTTGGAATTGTGGGTAATTGAATCCTCTGACAGTACATAGGCCAGCCCAGAGGTGCTGATGCCCAAGCCTAATCCCCAAGGGGGAAATAAGGAGTTTAGGTTCTGTGTGGATTAAAAACTACTCAATACAGTCACAAGGACTGATGCTCACCCTATACCTGGAGCTGGTGAGTTCATTGATAGGCTAGGGCAGGGGTCTCCAACCTTTTCTGTAGTGAGAGCTACTTCTGATCAGTGAAAATAGCTGTGAGCTACTTAAGACCAAGCAACTCGCGCATTTTTCGGAGACACCTCCCACGCCCTGTTTCATTGTATTTAAGGCTAATTTCTTTGTTTCCCATTCTGTAATTTGAACAAAATACAGACCTATAGAGCTGTTAAAAGCTGTCAGCAAACTGAAATTCATAACAAAACTGTATATCTGTCTCACATCTCATTCACCACAATGCTACACACTGCTTCCCATAACATGATAACGATAACTGCACCTTGGTGTTCATCAGGCAAGACAAGGAAACACTTACCACATAGGGTCAAAAACCAAAGAAAACACTTTGAACCACCCAACCGACACATGCCATAGCTTGCTAACCCTGTAAATAAGTGCTTCAGTGCCACACATAAGTAAGCACTATAAACATGCTGCAACAGAAGGCTTCCCCTTTCTTCATTATGAAAAAAACTAAAACAAAGATAGAAAAGTTATGTTACAAATTAATACATTTGATTTTCATTCATGTCCGGGCCTTTGCATGAGTACCATTGAGTTGGGTAACAATGAACATCTGTTATTCAGCACCAAGAGACCTCTGGATGAACGTGCGCTTTACAAATACACGTTATATTATTATGTTAAGCTTGCACACTATTGGAACAATAAATGGTGATATTTGGAAAGGCTGCAACCTTACTTTCATTATAAATCACTTCACTCAGGTCAGTAACACATGCTTTAACTCTGCAAAGTACACTTTCAGAAAATGCATAGCTCTGCAATGCTCAGCAACAGACTGTCTACTAAGCCTTGCACTCACTGCACAGTCCTCTTCTACTTCCAGTAATTATAGTAGCATGAAACATATGGAAATGTCCTTCAGCCATACCACAATAAACCGAAAGCTCCATAGTCAGATCAATAACAGGTTCAAGCCAGCCGATGTTCTGTGCAGGTGCTGTCCAAAGTACAGCGTGGCTATACACAATCGCTGTACATGCTTTAACCTTGCCAAACAATACAATTAATAAATATACTACATTTTCTATTACTGCACAAGCAGCCACCATACCCCTAGCTGCAGTCCTGCTATAACCCCTTTTTACCACAGTATTGCCAAATATTGTAGCGTACTACCGTATTTGAATAGTTTTTTGTGCTTTAATTTTTGACATTGCCGAGTAAATTCCCCCTACATTCTTTGAGCGGGCCACACCCATGCCACTTATTACTGCACAAGCAGCCATGTTCAATATAGCAGCACTGCTACAACAATAATTTTTTTACAGACATTATCCCACAACATAGCGTACTACCTGTTCATAATACACTTCTCCGTCTTTCAATTTGTTCTTAGAAAATACTTTTACTTCGAGTACTTTTAATGCCCTAGACGCGTCTGCCACTGTACTTTATTACCAAAGGCAGATATAAAGCACGGCGGCACCCGATGTTAAAATCAAAGGGCCTTGCATGCACTAAGCCACTTTAACTGACTTCAACACGAAGGCAAATATAAAGCGTGTTGAAGTCGGTGAAAGCACTTCAGGGCAGACAAGATTTTAACATTGGCCTCCACCGTGGTAGCAGCTCAGTGCCTGCGCAGAACTTGGATTTTAAGGTTGGCTGCCACCACACTTTATTATCGAAGGCAGAAGAAAAGCACGGAGGCAGCAGATGTTAAAATCAGAGTTCCTTGCATTCACTGAGCAGCTTTCATTGACCACCAGGCAAAGCAAATTTAAAGCGTGCTGTAGTCAGTGAAAACAGTTCGTGCAGGAAAGGACTTTGGATTTTTATATCTGCTGCGACCGGGGTAGTAGCTATGTGCCTGCAAGGAGCTTTGATTTTAATATCGGCTGCCACTGCGCTTTGTTACTGAAGTCCGATATAAAGCCCAGTGGCAGCCGATGTTAAAATCAAAGGACTTACAATGCACTTAGCCGGATTTAACAACTCTGCTATTAATCCAGGCCAGGGGCACACTTACCAGTCCTGCGCAGCTTCCCAGGAGGATGAGACTGCAAATATGAAGTGCAGAGCCTGCCTGGAAAATGCAGGTGGCGTGTGACCGCAGGAAGAACGTCACGTTTATTGACCCGCCCCGCCCCAGCTCAGCTCATTTCAGCTAATCAGAGCAGCTGGTTAGTGTGAGGGTGGGCAATGGCTTATAACTGGAAAAGGACAATGAAGGGCTAAAAAATAAAATGCTTAAAATACGTCTTTATAATTAGAGAGCAGCGCGAGCTACTTCCAGAGGATCGGCGAGCTACCGGTAGCTCGACCGGTTGGAGACACCTGGGCTGGGGGCTGCTAAGTATATGGGTACATTCGATCTGACTTCAGGCTACTGGCAGATTTCCCTAACTGAAGGAGCAAAGGAAAGGTCAGCATTCTCCACACCAGAGGGACATTACCAGTTGAAAGTAATGCCCTTTGTATGAATAATGCTCCTGTCACCTTCCAAAGGCTGGCGAACAGGGTCATAGCTGCGTTGGAGCAGTTCAGTGCAGCTTACTGCATGATATAGCTTTATAAAGGTCTACCTAGGAAGATCACTTAAGTCACTTGAGGGAAGTGCTTCAGGGCATGCAGCTGGCAGGCCTGACCCTTAAGGCCAGCAATTGTCAAATAGGACAGAGGTCTGTGGTGTGTCTGGGCCACCTTGTGGGTGGAGTCCATGCACAGCCTCTCCAGGCCAAAATTCAAACACTTATGGATTGGGCAGCTCCCATCACACAGACACAGGTCAGCGCCTCCCTTGGACTGACAGGGTGATATAGAAGGTTTGCTCTGAGCTTTGGGACCTTGTGGCTCCCATTTACAGAACTCACTTCTAAGAAGAGGCCAAAGAATTGTGTGTGGACCCCAGAGTGGTAGAAGGATTTTGACACTCTGAAAGATGCTATGTGTTCAGCCCCAGTGTTGCTGGTCTCTGACTACACCAAAGAATTTGTTGTTCAGACAGATGCTTCAGGACAAGGGGATGGGGGCAGTGTTGGCAAAGGGAATTGAAGAGGGCCTTGATCAGCCAGTTGCCATCATTACTAGGCAACATCTCCACTAGAAAACAAAGACGGAGTGCCAGTGAGAAGGAAGCCTTTGTTGTGGAGTGGTCCTTAAAGACGCTCAGACTTTACTTGTGTGGTACTCACTTTTGTTTTCAAACTGACCACAGACCTCTCAGGTGGCTTATGCAGATGAGGGGGGTCCCAAGCTATTGAGGTGGTCCATTTCCCTATTAAAGGGCAATGTAAAGGGCAGGTACAGATTACTTGCTCTTGCCAGCTTCATTGTGGTTCCAGTAAGTAGTTACAGTAGCTTGAATAAAGATTGGTGTTTTCTATGCTTAAATCACCTGATTCTTTGCCCAGATGCATGCAAGGCAATTCACAAGAATTTGGTGTAGGCCGCTTTGGCACCTTCAGTCAGGCTGTTAGCCCCACACTAGTTTCAATAGGTTCCTGTACCTAAAATGTGAGTTTCTCATGGACAACAAAGGTTAATAAGTCAACACAGGAAACAGTACCAAATTCTACAATCACAAACTTAGGGAAGCAGATGAACATTCTGCTTAGTCTCATGTGATTCTTTCTCTGGTTCCTTTTGGTTTGAATGAATTTCCTTTCTGATGATTTTACCTCCAACCAATATAGCAGCATTGCCCATAACCACCCTTTACTTGAACACCCTCATTAGAGCTAACTGCCTTAAGGACTTTGTGACCAAATTTAAAATGGCACTCGCAAAACTTCTTCACCACACAACAGTATCAAATAGGAACATTCCAACAGATATATTGCTCAAATCAATGTAATCACAATCCTCTTTGCACTTTACTTTGGTGAAACATGTTGCAGCACAGTGGTAGGCCCCTTTGCAAAGCTGTCACCTTTCTGTTGCTTATCGCTACATATTGATATTTAACTGGTACTAATGAGGTGCAACCAATGCCCAGACAGTGTTGCCAAGTTTAAAAATTACGAAATAATTATATAATACTGTATGTGGCACACTGTGCTGCATAATTTGCCTTTTTTCTTGCTACATAATTTGCTGAATCCTGACATATTTTGGCCCCATTCCCAGGGACATTATTTGGGCCACACTCTCCTTATCTTTTTTATAGGTCCACAACTAGGTAACCAGTGGTGAACACTGTAATTTGTAGAGGGCGTATATTATACAATGACATCCCACCTGGGAGTGATCCTGCTTGTATCTATATCGCCTGGCTTGTCTGAATAAATACATGAAAAGAGTGATGGCTGCAGTGAAACATTGCTGTTGTTGCTCTGGTAACTGGGCATAATATCGACTTCAAAATATCGAATGGACTAAATATCGAGTCAAAAATATCGATAGTATAGAAATATCGTTTAGTGTTTATATCGAATTGTTAGTGCAGTTAAAAATATCGAAATAATAATATATATGAAATGTTAAAAATATCGAAAAAAGATATAGTTAGTAAAAAATATCGAAAAATGTATATGTTAATATAAAAAAAGTGTTAATATTATAGAATGTGTAATTTTTGTCAAATATTGTAAATGTAATAATTAATTTAGTTGTGCATTTTATGTTTATTTTTAGAGACGGGATGTTGGGTTAATAGGAGATAAGGGTGGGGAGTGTTTTAAAATAATAAATTTAAAATAAAAAAATAAGTTACATTTTTGAAAATTAAAGAATTTATTCAAATTTTATAATTTTTTTTATAAAAGTAATTTAAATTTTAGGAGCGGGATGTTGGGTTAATAGGGGATAAGGGTGGGGAGTGTTTTAAAATAATATTATTTAAATTAAAAAATAAAGTACATTTTTTGAAAATTATACACACTTTTTAAATTTTTATAGATTTTTTTGTTTTTAAATTGTTACATTTTAGGAATTATATTTAAATTAAAAAAATACATTTTTAATTTTTTTTTAATTTTAGGAGCGGGATGTTGGGTTAATAGGGGATTAGGGTGGGGAGTGTTTTAAAATAATAATTATAAAATTAAAGAAAAAAGTACAATTTTCGAAAAATAAAGTTGTTAATTTAATTTGTTATAAAATGATTATAAAATGTATTTTTTAAATTTAGTTTTTTTGAAAAAGTTTTATATAAAAAAAATTTTTTTCAAATGTAGGAGCGGGATGTTGGGTTAATAGGGGATAAGGGTGGGGAGTGTTTCAAAATAATAATATTAAAATTAAAAAATAAAGTACCATTTCTGAGAATAAAATATTTTTTAAAAAAAAGTTTTTTAATTTATAAAATATTTTGATACATTTTAGGATTATAATTTAAATATTTAATTTTTATTTTTTTTAAATTTTAGGAGTGGGATGTTGGGTTAATAGGGGACAAGGTTGGTGATTATTTAAAACTATGTATACCTTTATTTCTATATTATGTTAAAATAAAAATTTTAGAATTATATTCAAAAATGAAATTTAAAATTTTAAAATTAAAAAAAAAATAGAATGTAAAAATATATTTAAATGGGGATAGTTGTGTTTAATGGTGATTATTGACATTTATAATGTTTTTTTATTTTTAATAAATTATTATTTAAATTTACATGTAAAATATTGTAAAAATTTATAAAATTTTGGAAAAAAATGTTAAAATTGTAAATTAAATGTATAAATATTGTAAAATAAAAAAATTATTGAAAATTAAAAAAATATATAACATTTTTAAATATTTCGTTCAAATGGGAAAAAAATGGAAACATTATATTAATATATATAAAAATGTAGATATGTTAAAAACTGAAATACACATTTTTTATAAAATAATACTATATATCAATGTGAGGTTTGTTTAATGTGGGTTATTAGTTATTGAGTGCGATGTTAAAATTTGTTTTGTAATGTAAATTTATGGTATTAGGATTACTAAAGTTGATATGATTATTATTCTGCACCTTCTCAGAATTAAATATGACAGGGGTGGGAATAGTAATTTATAATGGGTCTGTGTTCAGCACATTACTTGGATTTTACATTATTTGAGTGTGAATATTACATTAAATAGGATTAGTGTACAGCATATTCCCTGTTTTTCACCTGACTGGAGTTGGAATAGTAAATTATATTGGATCACTGTCTAGCACCTTCCCTGTTTTTCAATTGACTGGAGTTGGAATAGTAAATTATATATGGTCAGTGTCCAACACCTTCTCTGTTTTTCACCTGACTGGAGTTGGAATAGCAAATTATATATGGTCAGTGTCCAGCACCTTCCCTGTTTTTCACCTGACTGGAGTTTGAATTGTAAATTATATATGGTCAGTGTCCAGTACCTTCCCTGTTTTTCACCTGACTGGAGTGGGAATAGTAATTTGTATATGGTCAGTGTCCAGCACCTTCCCTGTTTTTCACCTGACTGGAGTTGGAGTAGTAAATTATATATGGTCAGTGTCCAGCACATTCCCTGTTTTTCACTTGACTGGAGTTGGAATAGTAAATTGTATATGGTCAGTGTCTAGCACATTCTCAGTTTTTCATCTGACTGGAGTTGGAAAAGTAAATTCTATATGGTCAGTGTCCAGCACCTTCCCTGTTTTTCACATGACTGGAGTTGGAATAGTAAATTGTATATGATTAGTGTCCAGCACCTTCCCTGTTTTTCACATGAATGGAGCTGGAATAGTAAATTATATTGGATCACTGTCCAGCACCTTCCCTGTTTTTCACATGACTGGAGTTGAAATAGTAAATTATATATGTTCAGTGTCCAGCTCCGTCCCTGTTTTTCACCTGACTGGAGTTGCAATACTAAATTATATTGGATCACTTTCCAGCACCTTCCCTGTTTTTCACTTGACTGGAGTTGGAATAGTAAATTATATATGGTCAGTGTCCAGTACCTTCCCTGTTTTTCACCTGACTGGAGTTGGAATAGTAAATTGTATATGGTCAGTGTCCAGCACCTTCCCTGTTTTTCACCTGACTGGAGTTGGAATAGTACATTATATATGGTCAGTGTCCAGCACCTTCCCTGTTTTTCACCTGACTAGAGTTGGAATAGTAAATTATATATGGTCAGTTTCCAGCACATTCCCTGATTTTCACCTGACTGGAGTTGGAATAGTAAATTATATATGGTTAGTGTCCAGCACCTTCCCTGTTTTTCACATGAATGGAGTTGGAATAGTAAATTATATTGGATCACTGTCCAGCACCTTCCCTGTTTTACACATGACTGGAGTTGGAATAGTAAATTATATATGTTCAGTGTCCAGCACCGTCCCTGTTTTTCACCTGACTGGAGTTGCAATAGTAAATTATATTGGATCACTGTCCAGTACCTTCCCTGTTTTTCACTTGACTGGAGTGGGAATAGTAATTTGTATATGGTCAGTGTCCAGCACCTTCCCTGTTTTTCACCTGACTGGAGTTGGAGTAGTAAATTATATATGGTCAGTGTCCAGCACATTCCCTGTTTTTCACTTGACTGGAGTTGGAATAGTAAATTGTATATGGTCAGTGTCTAGCACATTCTCAGTTTTTCATCTGACTGGAGTTGGAAAAGTAAATTCTATATGGTCAGTGTCCAGCACCTTCCCTGTTTTTCACATGACTGGAGTTGGAATAGTAAATTGTATATGATTAGTGTCCAGCACCTTCCCTGTTTTTCACATGAATGGAGCTGGAATAGTAAATTATATTGGATCACTGTCCAGCACCTTCCCTGTTTTTCACATGACTGGAGTTGAAATAGTAAATTATATATGTTCAGTGTCCAGCTCCGTCCCTGTTTTTCACCTGACTGGAGTTGCAATACTAAATTATATTGGATCACTTTCCAGCACCTTCCCTGTTTTTCACTTGACTGGAGTTGGAATAGTAAATTATATATGGTCAGTGTCCAGTACCTTCCCTGTTTTTCACCTGACTGGAGTTGGAATAGTAAATTGTATATGGTCAGTGTCCAGCACCTTCCCTGTTTTTCACCTGACTGGAGTTGGAATAGTACATTATATATGGTCAGTGTCCAGCACCTTCCCTGTTTTTCACCTGACTAGAGTTGGAATAGTAAATTATATATGGTCAGTTTCCAGCACATTCCCTGATTTTCACCTGACTGGAGTTGGAATAGTAAATTATATATGGTTAGTGTCCAGCACCTTCCCTGTTTTTCACATGAATGGAGTTGGAAAAGTAAATTCTATATGGTCAGTGTCCAGCACCTTCCCTGTTTTTCACATGACTGGAGTTGGAATAGTAAATTGTATATGATTAGTGTCCAGCACCTTCCCTGTTTTTCACATGAATGGAGCTGGAATAGTAAATTATATTGGATCACTGTCCAGCACCTTCCCTGTTTTTCACATGACTGGAGTTGAAATAGTAAATTATATATGTTCAGTGTCCAGCTCCGTCCCTGTTTTTCACCTGACTGGAGTTGCAATACTAAATTATATTGGATCACTTTCCAGCACCTTCCCTGTTTTTCACTTGACTGGAGTTGGAATAGTAAATTATATATGGTCAGTGTCCAGTACCTTCCCTGTTTTTCACCTGACTGGAGTTGGAATAGTAAATTGTATATGGTCAGTGTCCAGCACCTTCCCTGTTTTTCACCTGACTGGAGTTGGAATAGTACATTATATATGGTCAGTGTCCAGCACCTTCCCTGTTTTTCACCTGACTAGAGTTGGAATAGTAAATTATATATGGTCAGTTTCCAGCACATTCCCTGATTTTCACCTGACTGGAGTTGGAATAGTAAATTATATATGGTTAGTGTCCAGCACCTTCCCTGTTTTTCACATGAATGGAGTTGGAATAGTAAATTATATTGGATCACTGTCCAGCACCTTCCCTGTTTTACACATGACTGGAGTTGGAATAGTAAATTATATATGTTCAGTGTCCAGCACCGTCCCTGTTTTTCACCTGACTGGAGTTGCAATAGTAAATTATATTGGATCACTGTCCAGTACCTTCCCTGTTTTTCACTTGACTGGAGTGGGAATAGTAATTTGTATATGGTCAGTGTCCAGCACCTTCCCTGTTTTTCACCTGACTGGAGTTGGAGTAGTAAATTATATATGGTCAGTGTCCAGCACATTCCCTGTTTTTCACTTGACTGGAGTTGGAATAGTAAATTGTATATGGTCAGTGTCTAGCACATTCTCAGTTTTTCATCTGACTGGAGTTGGAAAAGTAAATTCTATATGGTCAGTGTCCAGCACCTTCCCTGTTTTTCACATGACTGGAGTTGGAATAGTAAATTGTATATGATTAGTGTCCAGCACCTTCCCTGTTTTTCACATGAATGGAGCTGGAATAGTAAATTATATTGGATCACTGTCCAGCACCTTCCCTGTTTTTCACATGACTGGAGTTGAAATAGTAAATTATATATGTTCAGTGTCCAGCTCCGTCCCTGTTTTTCACCTGACTGGAGTTGCAATACTAAATTATATTGGATCACTTTCCAGCACCTTCCCTGTTTTTCACTTGACTGGAGTTGGAATAGTAAATTATATATGGTCAGTGTCCAGTACCTTCCCTGTTTTTCACCTGACTGGAGTTGGAATAGTAAATTGTATATGGTCAGTGTCCAGCACCTTCCCTGTTTTTCACCTGACTGGAGTTGGAATAGTACATTATATATGGTCAGTGTCCAGCACCTTCCCTGTTTTTCACCTGACTAGAGTTGGAATAGTAAATTATATATGGTCAGTTTCCAGCACATTCCCTGATTTTCACCTGACTGGAGTTGGAATAGTAAATTATATATGGTTAGTGTCCAGCACCTTCCCTGTTTTTCACATGAATGGAGTTGGAATAGTAAATTATATTGGATCACTGTCCAGCACCTTCCCTGTTTTACACATGACTGGAGTTGGAATAGTAAATTATATATGTTCAGTGTCCAGCACCGTCCCTGTTTTTCACCTGACTGGAGTTGCAATAGTAAATTATATTGGATCACTGTCCAGTACCTTCCCTGTTTTTCACTTGACTGGAGTTGGAATAGTAAATTATATATGGTCCGTGTCCAGTACCTTCCCTGTTTTTCACCTGACTGGAGTTGGAATAGTAAATTGTATATGGTTAGTGTCCAGCACATTCCCTGTTTTTTACCTGAGTGGAGTTGGAATAGTAAATTGTATATGGTCAGTGTCCAGCACCTTCCCTGTTTTTCACCTGACTGGAGTTGGAATAGTAAGTTATATAGGGTCAGTGTCCAGCACCTTCTCTATTTTTCAGTTGACTGGAGTTGGAATAGTAAATTATATATGGTCAGTGTCCAGCATCTTCCCTGTTTTTCACCTGACTGGAGTTGGAATAGTAAATTATATTGGGTCAGTGAATAGCACCTTACTTAACTTTTATTTGAATGGAATGGGAATAGTAAGTTATATATGTTTTAAAAAAACTTTCCCAAAAGTAATGTAAATAACATGTTAGGTAGTATTATCATTGTAGAATAAATATTTATAATGGAAAAAGGTAGATGTAAATATAAATTTTTTATTATAATAATAACATTTTAAAAATTACATTGTATTATTATTTGAAAAATAAGTAGACATGAAGTTTTAAAAAAATGTTATTGACAGATTGTATTTTTTATATGCATTTTTATAAATAGTTAGGTAAATTGAATGAATTACATTACATTTATTAATATTCATAAATGTTTTACATTTGAAATAAAAAACCTTTTTAACAGTATTTTGATAAAAATATATGCAGTGTTGTTTCTGAATTTGTATAGACTTTGTCAACAATTTTTAACAATTTTTTCTTTTTTATAAACTTTTTTTTTAAATGGACATTAAATATTTAATTAATAATGTTAATATATAATATATTAATTTTATTAAATAAATATTGAGAATATTTACATGAACAGAAAATAATAAACCGGTACGTATATATTCCTACATTTATATGCTAAATATATTTTGTATATTATGTATACATATTAAATACAATGTTCTTTATAATAATTAATATTTGTAATTAATTATTATTAAGTATATACTAAGTTTTTAAATACAAAATTAGTTTCAATACAATATAAAATTGTAAATCATTTATACAGTTGCATACAATGTTTTATATGTATTTTTTAATTATTTACATACATATATACTATTATTAATAATTATAATTAATATAGTAGATTAATTATTATTATTAATTTACAAATGTAAATTAATTATTAAATATTTTAACAAATAACATAAACATATTTTGGAAAAAATCACATAAGTGTAAATTAGGATTTCTATTTATTTACAATATATAAACATAAATATGATTAATAATAAGAATAAATAATATTTTTTATTTATTATTATTATTAATTTACAAATGTTACATATTTGTATAGTAATTTTAAAAATAAAACAGAAATTTAAATAATATATAAACTCAAGTTTTATTTGTTGTATATATTGATTACAATGTTAATAAATTAGATTAAGTATTAATAATAATTAATAAAACATAATTATTAATTAATATTATTTTGCTAAAGAGATTAAATGTAAGATTATTTTTATAAGTGTTAGAAAAAAATGTTTAACATTTTTAATTTTAGTAGTATATTTTATTTTTACTTAGAACATTGTATTTAATATGTTTAACTTTCTATTATTGTTTAATTGGGACTACTTTTTTAACCGCGAAAGGTTATTTTGCTTCATTCAGGACTGGAGAAGCTCGCAGTTGGATGATGCGTCGCGTTGCGAAATGTAAGGTGAATTTTAATATTATATGTTATAGAGTACTAGTGTTTGAGTGTATTTTGGAGGTGTGTAGTGTTACTGTGTGTGTTTAGTTGTGGCTTTGGTATGTTTTAGGTATTACTTGGCTATTACAGAGGTGTCGTGAGTGTTTGAGGCCTAGTGTATTTTCTGACTTTGATGTTAAAATATGTGTATTTTAATGTTTTATAGTAATGTTTAGGTATATTTGGAAATGTTTGGGGGCTTTGAGTGGGTGGTTTTGTTTTCCATATTTTTTACAGGTTCCGGGATTTTGCCGTTTCGTTCCGGAGAAGAATGCGGTTTTTTTTTTGGAGAAGAGATTGTATTACTTTATTAAAGTATTGTTTTTATACTCTCTCTCCTTTTCTCGTGGGTTCATGGAGCGATTTTTACTCCTTTTGATTATTTTTCGGGTTTATAAGGGTATCGATTTGGATTGGGAGAAGACCATGCTTTTTTTTTTAAAAGAAAAGAGTGTGTAAGTTACTTTTATGAATAAACTTACCACACTTTGTTTTTTCGGGATTTACTGGAATGATTTTTAAATTTTTAACCCTATTTTTGGGATTTATCGATTTGGATTTGGAGAAGATTATGCGTTTTATTTTTAGTAAAAGTGTGTGTATATGTCACTTTAATTAATGAAGTTAACATACTTTCTTTTATCGGGATTTCCTGGAGCGTTTTTTCTATTTTAACTTGTTTTCGGGTTTTTGAGGGTTTCAGAAATTGGATTTGTAATGGATTACCAGTGGAGTACACGGATTACAAGTGGTTGGATTACGTATTCTTCTGCAACATGAATTGTAAGTTTCTTATTTTTATGTTATTTGGGTGGGAAATGTGGTTGTTATTATTATTGTTATATTTTATATTATATCAAATATTGCTTAATTGTCTACAATTATTTTTTTGGTACATAAATATGTTTGACAATCATGGAATATTTATTATAATATAAAATTGATATGCTACTCGTCACAATTTTATTAAATTAATGAGAGTATTGTTATTTGTGTGTAGATAATTCACAGTAGGCTTTTAGCTATTAAGGATAGATAGTCTAGGCCTCTTGTAGAAGGATATAGGGTGATTCGGGTTTGGAGTAGTCTAAACATTTGTTTTGTTTGTTTAGTTAGTTTTGGTCCTATTTGGGTTACTGGTTGTTGTATACGTAGCTCTTGGTAGCTCTGTTCTTTTTGTAAAGCTTCTATTAGTTTTTGGACTGTGGGTTTTCCTCTGCTAGTGGTAGCTTGAAATGCATTGTGCCATCCTTCTACACTGTTGTTAGATTTAGCTTCTTGATTCAGTGTACTTAAATATACATTCCACCAAGCTATGTGAAATTTAGGTTGGCGTCTGTGTCCCGACCTATGTAGCCTTCCCACCCATGTATCTTCGAAGTAGTCTAGGAGTGGTGCTAGTTTTTCCTCATATTTTTTGTAATATGGGCTGTCGATGAGGATGTTATAATGTTCTGCTACGTCTGTAACAGGGACATATGATAGCGCAATTAATTTTTTGATCTGGTATGCAAAGGTGCTGTCTGTAGCATATTGTATGCTTAATGTAGATTTTTGGAGATGTCTCCAAAAGCTTTGATTAAAAAGATAATAGCAACCTTGTATTGCTGTGTGAGGAAATGTTTTTAATACACTATTGATCATAGCTAGTTTGAAATCAATAATTATTTTTTGCGAAAAATAATTATTTGTTTCCTGTTTTATTGTGTTTAGGATTTCTGTGTAAGTATTTTGTTGTTTGTTGGGCAACAAGCAGTAAATTAATGGGATGTTAGAATGATGGTACAATCCATGTATGCTGTAGAGTTGGTAGAATGGTTTAGGACATGTTTTAAAAGTCCCATCCATCATCCAATGTTGGCACTCTCGTAATTTACTTAGATTGTTAGCAGTACCAAACATTATAACTCAGGGCATTTGTTGTCAAATAGTAAGAATGGTTCCTTATTATGTGTTATACTCAGTTCTGGGGGAATAACAACTTCTTCTAACATTTTGGGGTTAGGTTGAGTAGTTGTTGTGTTCTGTTTACAGAAATTGTTATTCTTTTAGCCTACTACATTTTTTTTAAATTAGTTTAACTTACTTTAATTATTTCTGTAGGAGTCTTGTCTGGAAAAGTAGGCTTCTCAGGAAATAGTTGGTCAGAATGTCACCTTCTTCTTTCTTTGCAGTTAGAAGCAGGAAATAGCAGTAGCAAAATAATCCTTTTATAGTGTGTATTTGATTAGTTACTTCATTTGATTGGTTTATTTAAGAATGGGAGCTTTTCATTGGTTGGTTTGAATTTTTTCAAATGTAATTGCTATGTTTGGTGTTGTGGTAATGCAATTTACTTAACACTTTTGCAGTAAACCAGGTTTGGTTTTCTTCTATTTAAAATGTATGTAATAATATTTTGCACATTTATGTGAAAATTATCCTATTTATTTATTTATTGACTGCAATGTTTGGATGATATATGTTAAAAAGTTATATTTTTATTGTATGTGTTTTAAAAAATGTTTATTATTTGTATTATATCTATTGTGGAGTGTATTATATATTTAAAATATATAGGTGTATTGTATTTAAAACGTTTTAGGTATTTTTTATTGAGTCAATATTCAATTTTTTTCGATATTAGTGTCATCTATATATTTTGTTTCGATATTTTTGTTGTGTACTGTTTAATTATTTAATAGACGATATTTGTTTATTCGATATTTTGTCTTTCGATATTAGTGTTGTCGATAAATATTATATTATATCCGATAATTAGTAGTCGATATTTTAGTAGGTTCTTAAATAAGTATTGGATGTCGATATAATGGTAGTCAATATTATGTCGCCGATATTTTTGCAACTCGATATTATGGTCGACGATATTATGTCAGTGATCCGTTGCTCTGCATTGATTTGATTGTAGCCCTGATAATTGATGGGTTTTTTCTCGCATGCTGATGAAAGTTGTGAGAAATCTCTACACTTCTGCACCCCATCCTTTAGAGAAGAAACAAAACTGACTGTGGGTCTGATGGACTAATGTTTACAGTTACTGACCCAGATTAGCCTTAGTGTAGAGTGCAACAGTTTGTCCTCCTCTGAATGATGGTAGGAGAAAGTAAATAAGATATTGCAGAACTGGAGGAAAGAAGAGTTCCCATTTGCAGCTGCATGTCAAAGAGTGGTATGACTGTTACCACTGCTTCACATTACCCTGCTTCTGTGAGTTGTGGTACCCCTCTTCAACCCCTCTTCAACTTGAGGTTTGTGAAAGAAATGTCCCTTTTTTGCATAGTCACCCCTAAATTTTGCTTAATTCCATTGCTGTTTTTTAGACTCTGCACTCTGGAGCATTGCTGTCCCAAACCCGGTGCATCTGCTATGACCCCTAAAACATGTAGAAAACGGCTATTCCTTGATTGGATTATTTAAGTTTATTTTATGGCAATAGTATATGGTGAAGAAAATACACATATGGCATACAGAGTTCAATATAATTTGTGAACAGCAATAGTTAGTGGGCTATCCACAAGTGTGATAAGGGAACCATGGCTTTAGACTTCTCATAGATGTCCTAAATGTTCCTGTTGAAACCAGCCGCCGGACCTAACACAATATTAATGGCAGCTCGATGTAGGCATTGCAGGCCACAATGATACGGGCATAGCATTAAAAAATGGGACATGTTGATATTCATAACATGTCCCTTCTGCTAAAACCCTTCAAAGGGTATGTTTCCTGTGGAAGGCCCTGATTTGAAAATTAGAAAACTAGAATGCAGCTAAAAAAGTAATACTGTGACTCAGGTTTTCAACAAGCTAAAAAACAAATCACTCTTTTTAATATTCATTAAAAGCCAACTTCAATTGGGAGAAAACGTAATGTTTAGAAATTTACCTTTCCCTAGTGAATTTATATTAGCTCTCAAGCAGCAGTCAAAGAATTGCTTCACCTTAATTAAGTGTGAACACTGTTCCCAGAGCAGAGACTATGGACTGGTATTGGAGCGATGTGTTTCTTCCCCTGGCAGAAGCACCACTGTGGGTGGGTCCTGAAACTTACTCAACTTCAAAGGGCCCTGGCCTGTCGCAAGTGAATATCTGTTGACACCCGGAAGGCCCAGCCTTTGTCTCCATTGTCAGGTTGGCAACAAACCCACATTTCCAAACGATCTTGGTAGGATAAGGACTCTTAAATGTATGCCCAATGAAGGCAAGGGCTCCTGAGGAATACAGAGACTTTACCGTCCATGATCATTCCCCTCACGACCCATTTACATCTAGGAAATCACTGGAAGTCCTGGTGTAGCAGATTACTCAGCCTCCTTTAATTATGAGTTCAATGGAAGAGTCTGGCTGGCTTTTCTATTCATTCTGCTACCTACAAAAAAACTCTAACAATGTTGTATGTCTCCTATATGGTCAGAAAAGTTAGAATATCATCTCTCATAAATATCCGGCTTTAAACATATTTTAAATATATGTCGCCTCGTTGCAGTTAGAAGAAAATACCCAACGAGACGAAATGTGTGTAATGATGTTTAGAACACAATAATTGTCTCAGACGATATTTCTGACTGTGAAATTCGAACAAACAGCCACATTGTTTATCGGTTTATTGCCAGCAGTGCGAAGCCTTCTACCGTATACTTGTCAGCCTTAAAAGCAATACTGTTTTTTAAAAGTGGAATGCAACTTTAATTTTCTTTCTTTTGAAACATGAATTAAAGTACGTGCATGTATAGTCTTGTTGTCCACGTGGATGTGCAAGTCCGACCTCCTGTTACAGTGCAGGAATAATACTGCTGCACTGATAGATTACTTTATGTCCTGCCTAAACTCCTGCGGTAATGAGCTCCCAAACACCTCACTTGGGATACCATTACAATAGTTTATTGCTTTAATTGCTAGAAAGTTAATTACTGAACATTCTAAACCTGTTTGTATTTTTAAACAATTAAATCTTGTTTGCGATGTAGTTCATTAAATAATTCAGGTCAACTGAAGATTATTTAGGATCTGAGCAGCCTGTTTTGCCAAATCATTAACCAAATTAATGATGTAAAAATGCCTGGGTCATTTACTAAACCATATGTTAATTCTGTAACACATTTTCTAAATAATTATTGATTAAAGGTCTATATGATTACTGTATCAGTTGTTATTTGGATACAAAACGGATGACATACCTCATCCCAAATGTAAGAAGAATTCTACTGAAAGACAGAAAGATGTTTCAGTAACATTTCGTTTAAAATGTATTTTACAGGACGTATGTATTATGCATTCGACGTGCGTATATTTAATTTAAAATTCATTTTATCTTGAACAAAAATAGGATCCTTTTATATTTAGGAAACAGTTTGCACCATGCTCACGTTTTAATGCAACATTATGTATAAACAGACAACCGATGAAGAATAATTTAATTTAAAACGTATTTTCGATAGACAAATATTTTTTTCCCTTGGACTGGCATAATACGTGCTTCATCTACAGGAGGTTCCGAACAGTTTGTTTTGCAATTGTAGGTGGTTTTAATGATATAAAAACAAATTGATAAATATAAGAATTATGTTTATATAGAGCTTCAAGGCATGCACAAGGAACGTTTGTGGCCCTGTGAAATGTAGAACTAAACCTTTGTGCTCTGCACATGTGATGAAGGAGAAGGGACCTTCAGCATCGTAGGTTTACGAACGTAAACCACATGCCACTGCGAGGTTATATTTCAGTATTGGAAAACACCTAGACATAGATGTGGTCTCAAGATGTCTGTCAATGAGGTAGTCAGGGTTCTAGATGCTAGAGCAACATATTCAAGCTGAGTGGGCTTCATGAAAGTAGGTTTCACATGGAATTGATTTTTTAAATCATGTACCTTTATGTTTAACTAAGCAGATACTGGTTATACAAGCCACTTCATGATCTTCCATCTTAGAGATGTGAATGGTTCCCTGCTATAAGAGACATATTTCACAAGAGCATCTGCTCAGACAAGACCTCTCAGTTATTGGAGTCTTGTTCTCCTGGGATCTGGGTTCATGGCTCCTTTTCACAAACATCAAGAAAAGATGTCTAAGAGGGCAAGATAGTGTGTTTGCTTTGCTAGATCTAATAGGATGCAGTGCGCCTTACCAAGAAGACGTTGGGAATATGACATGAGCGGAAAAGAAAGCACAAAAAATCCCAAGTCATATGTGCACCCTTCCCACCTCACTAAAAGAAGTGTGATCTTCTGTCAGATAGACCTGTGATGAGTTTCCTTACAGACTCTATAGCTGTACTTTTCATGTAGTCACATTGACAATTAAGAATTCTCAACACTTTCTTGGTTCTGAAAACCAGTTGCCAGCTGAAGAAATCTACTTGCCATGTGTCCATGCCAACAGTGAATGGAGTTTTGAGAACAGCCCTGCCTAACCAGTGGGACTGGCTCCTGGGCCACCAATGCCACGCTGCACAAGACCATCAGCCATGGTATGCGCAGCTTGCAATCAGTCTTGCATATCCTAGCCAATAGTTACAGCGCCAAAAAATAAAAAGCCGGGCCTATTGGCTTTATCAAGGGATTAGCATATCAATATATATAAGCAGATCTATCACGTTTCTCTAAAAGTCACAAACATTTTAATCAAATGTATATGTTAGTAACTTACACATTGTTTGAAAAATGTCTAATAAAGTTTTAATTAAAATAATCTGTCTGTGTTTCTGTTAACATTGTTTTTATGATTACATATTTTAGTCTGAAAAATGTTAAAAGAAAGACTAAGAGACGTTATATCTTATTTCTTTTTTTAAATAAAACCAATATGGCTCTGAGTCTTTTTTTTAACATTTGTCACTCCCCAACATGCAATCATAAAAACAACAACAAGAGGGGCTTGCACCACGAATAGCCTCTAGCTCTAGCTTGGAGTGCTTTAAAAAGATGCTAAATTCTCCTGGGGTTATGAATTTATGGACCCAGGAGATGCATTGTTTTTTTATGTTGTTTGGTGGCTTCTGCATTCCCCGCAGCCCTCCACAACATTAAAAAAGTATTGGTTGTGCCCCGCCGCTTTCTAAGGACATCACCAATCTAAATACAATATGTAGATAGCCCTTGGAGGGCATTTAAGGGTGCTCCACCAACTTGTATTCCATCCAGTAATATGTTTTTGATGTTGTGCCTCTAGCAAAACCTGGTATTTGTGACAACACATTTTTTTCCCCTTTAGTTAAGTTCCCTTTGTATGAGCTCCCTAACTGGCAATGACCTTTTTGTCTGTTTGATCACCCTAAATGCTACCTTATTTATAGTTCTACCTTATGTTTTATAATTGCGGGAGGAAAATGGAAAGGCACCACTTATCTTTCATATCCAGAGGTTTTCATACAAAATTAGTGTACATTAATTAAACATACTGCAAATGATCAATCAATCAATCAATCAGAGTACTTGTAAAGCGTGCTACTTACCCGTGAGGGATTCAGAAAAGGGGGTGGTGATGAACAGAGTGGAAGGGTATACTCAGATGTGAGTCCCTTGCTCATTGCACCATCAGGATTCAAGCAAGCCGGGCCGAAGACGGCTGAAATGCCAGAAACCGGTCCCCGGAAGCTTGTTTCCTTCCCAGTGTAAGAATTGGCTTTTGTAGTCTGGTCTGCCCTGTTCCCATGATGCACTGGGCCAGGGACAGACTAATTTCCATACAGCCAGGTTCTGAAACTGGGATGGTGCAATGAGCTAAAAAACGGTGTTGGATCTAGCCCTGATCTCTTGACTGGGTGAGAGTATTCTGCTTAATTCAGAGACTCTGTCCATCACCACCCCTTGTTGTAAATTATTTTGTCCACCCTAAGCGTGGAAGGGTATACTCAGATGTGAGTCCCTTGCTCATTGCACCATCAGGATTCAAGCAAGCCGGGCCGAAGACGGCTGAAATGCCAGAAACCGGTCCCCGGAAGCTTGTTTCCTTCCCAGTGTAAGAATTGGCTTTTGTAGTCTGGTCTGCCCTGTTCCCATGATGCACTGGGCCAGGGACAGACTAATTTGCATACAGCCAGGTTCTGAAACTGGGATGGTGCAATGAGCTAAAAAACGGTGTTGGATCTAGCCCTGATCTCTTGACTGGGTGAGAGTATTCTGCTTAATTCAGAGACTCTGTCCATCACCACCCCTTGTTGTAACTTACCCGTGAGGGTCTCAAGGCGCTGAGGGGAGGGGGGTGGGTGCTGCTACTTTTCGAAGAGCCAGTTCTTGAGAAGTCTTCTGAAGGCGAGTAGGTCTTGGGTCTGCCGTATGTAGGTAGGGAGCGTGTTCCAGCTCTTGGCGTCAAGGTAGGAGAAGGATCTGCTGCCGGAGGTCATACGATGGATGCGGGGGACAGCGGTGAGGGCGAGGCTGGCGGAGCGGAGCTGGCGGGTGGGGGTGTGGAAGCTTAGTCTGCTGTTCAAGTAGGCTGGTCCGGCGTTGTGGAGTGCGTTGTGTGCGTGGGTGAGAAGCTTGAAGGTGATCCTCTTGTCGACGGAGAGCCAGTGTAGGTTTCTCAAATGGGGGTGATGTGGCTGCGGTGGGGGACATTGACGATCAGTCGTGCGTAGTCGTTTAGGATGCGTTGTAGTCGTTGTAGGTGTTTAGCTGGTATTCCTGCGTAGAGTGCGTTGCCGTAGTCCAGTCTGCTGCTGACGAGGGCATGGGTCACTGTTCTTCTTGTTTCGGTCGGGATTCACTTGTAGATCCTGCGGAGCATGCGAGGGTGTTGTAGCAGCAGGAGGAGAAATGCAGCATGTTATGGTCATGGTTAGGATGCAACAGCAAATCAAAGACGTTTTGTGATATGGAAAGGTTCTAACACTAAAGATCTTAAGGTAAAAGAAATATTCTGCTTGCTTCCTCACCAACTGCACTCGAAATATGTACAACACAATATGAAACATTTTCTCAACAATAGAAAAATAGACATGTTCTTCTTCACACCTGCAATGGAACTAGCAAAGGAAATAATACATTAGGTACACATTGGAGAGTTATGTTCACAATGCATGCTTTCTAACACTACAATCTATTTACATCGTAGCTCTCTGTGTTCCTTGCAAAACTGTGGAAAGAGGAGGCTAGCAGCGGATAGCTGATTTTGAGGGAGGAATGGACAGGAGCAAGATGAGCAGACTAGGTGAAACTGCACCCATTTTAATATAATGGTGTCTCACATGAAAATGTGGCATAACAATACTACATTACTATTCACATTACTAAATGAGATAATTAGATCAGTTTAAATGCAAAATCATTAGTTCATCAGTTACAGTCATATGTATCTTTAATATCACAAGTTTGTAAAAATAATTTGTCAACTAAATGTCACATCAGAAAAAGCTTTAACAGCCTTTTGAGGTTGGTCTTGAGGCTGGGGAGCCATGCCATGAGGAAAAGCCAGCCACAGCAGCCTGAAAACCAGCAGCAAAAACAAATGCAATTATTCCATTTTGGTGGGAGAAGAATAAAAGACTTTTAAAAGAATTGCAAAAATTAATTATGTGTTCCAGTTGTTGTCCAAAATTCGTACAAGATAGAATTCTATGTCCCCTCCCCAGAACCTTATTTTATTCAGACACTGGTACCAAAGGCACCCATGAAGATACAAACAATCAAGCAAGTTATTCAAGCCCTATGGCAAAATGGAGTTGTAGTTCCAGTGGCAATTCCTGAGAAGGACCTAGGATTCTGTCCTGTTTTGGACTTGAGGAATGTGAACAAGTATGTAAAACATATCACTTACAAATGGACTCCCTACATAATTAGAGGTCTTTGGTTCTGGAACGAGACATACAAGATGTGTTTCTTTCATTGGCCTATTTAAACCGGAGATTTCTTTGTTTTTTATTGAGGAACACAACATTTGGGGGCAGATTTACAAGACCCTTGCGGCACATTTACGCCGTCGCTGCGTCACTTTTGTGATGCAGCGGTGGCATAAACAATGCGCCACTATTCGACATATTTATAACTTGACGCACCTAGTGAGATGCGTCACGTTGTAAAGCCCTGCTCTACATTATACCTGCATCAGGTATAATGTATGTAGGGTAGGTGTTTTGTCGCAAGGAAGCCCGGTAAAAGTGATGCAGTGAAATATACAAGATTTCAATGAGTCACTCCCCTCTGCGTCAAAACCTTAAAGCAGGCCTAAGGAGTGACACAGCACAGCAAGTATAGGGCACCCCTGAGCAGTGCTGGAGTTGCGTCACACTTGCGACACAACTCCAGCACTGCGTCACCTCTACGCCGTCAGATGCATCATGCATCTCTCTATCCTTGTGCCACGGTGCGCCGCATTGTAAATACGGCGCATCCATGGTGGCACAAGTGGTTTCAACCGTCACGCAAAATAACTGGCGCATCCCTGCTGGTATGCAGGGATGCACCAGTTATTGTAAATCTGCCCCGTCGTTCATAGTTCTACCCTTCAGCTTCTCATTGTCCCAGATGGTCTTCACCAAGCTATTAGCTGCAGTAGGGCTAATTTAGATACACTTGGTGTTCACGTATTCCCTTATTTGAAAGACTCGTTAATTATTGCATAATCTTTTTCTAAGGTGGGTGAAGATGCAAAGCTGGTATGTGACCAGGGCCGCACTGGGAACACAAAGCAGCCCTGGCAAATTTTGTTAGTCCATCCCCATATGGTGCACAGCAAGTAAGCTCAGCAAATAAGTCTGACCACTACAAGAAGGGAGCTATGCACATAAAATACTTTTCTGTGATCCGCATGGTACGCACTCTTTGCAGCAGGCATTTTAACCCTCTATGTTACCTTAGATGAGTCATTGCTGCCACTACACAAATCTTCGATCAGCAGGTACATTAATCACCAGAGATATCTTTGCACTTTGATTGTTGCCTTAAACTGTTGGATGTGCAAGGAACTCTGCAGTGCTTTTAAAAGTGCTGAACTGCTACAATACCAGCTTCCAGTATCCTAAGAGCCCCCCTACCCTCCATCCTCTCCGTGAAAGGCCTGATGCCGGTAAGGCCAGTCCGATCTTAAATGTGACATACCGGACTCCCTGGGGCTTCTTCTAAAAAGGGAGACATCTCAGCTGCTTCTAATAAGAGCTTTACAGGAGTCCTCTTCAAGGCTGAAAAAGCAAAATCCTTTCTACCAGAGACAAGAAGACAACATTTTGAGTTGCAGTTACAGCAGCTATGATAGGCTCAATCTGCCACTGTGCAGCAATGGTTGAGGATTCAGAGCAGGATGTTCTCATGTACAACAGAAGTACCATGTTCTCAACACCACCTAAAACCTCTGGCTCGTTGGTCTCCACCACATCAGAGCTACCATATGGAGCTTCTAGTCTCCCAGGAGATAGTTCTAATTCTTCAATGGTGCCACTCCCAGGGAACTTCAGAAGGAGGTACCAATGGTAAAGCCCCTTACCTGAATACTCACAACAGATGTAAGTCAATGGGGTTGGGAAGTAACATTAGGGGATCCAGAGGTGCAGGCAGTTGGGCACAAGTCATCAGCATATACTGATCAACTGGTGGGACCTTCCCACAATTGGGTCAATTTCTAAACTCGTTCACCAATAAATCAATGGTGATAATGACCGACAATCAGATTACAAAGTCTTGTATAAACAAGCAGGGTGACACAAGTTCACTGACCTTAGCGAGTTTCACCAATACAATTTTTACTTGGGCAGAAAGGAATCTATTGGCAATAGGAGCTGTGTTTTTTCTAGGGAAGGACAATCTCCTGGCAGCCAGCCTCAGCTGCAATATTCCCTCTACAATAGATGTCTACCTCAGTCACGAAGAGTTTTAGTTTGTAGCGGAGCACTTGGCTCTTGACCTATTTGTATCTCCAAAGATCCTGCTTCTCCCTCTTTTCTGTACGGAGAAGATGTGCAAGGAAACTTGGGGGATAAATGTCTTATCCGTCTGTTAGAAAGTCATTCTTTTGCTGGTTTTACCCCCATTTTTTGCTGAATGATACAGGTGGTAACTGACTCTGACTATGCCATGGACCCTGCTGGGCGGACCCAGGCCAGTGCTATGTTTAAAACACAACACGTGCATAGTGTACACTATGTTTTAGGGTACACTTACAATTGGCCTGGCAGATCCTATACATCCCTATCCCTATTAGGTAACAGGGCGAGGGGGATTAAGTTACCTCTAAGCCCATAGTAGATAATAAGCCATAGAGGTTTAGAAGTCCATCAGATTTTGGGCACTTTGCATACGTCCCCTGCTGAGTGATTGTCTGTCATTTTGAAATGCACCCTTGCCTTGCAGACTACCTTTAAAAATACATTCTTATGATTGGCATGACCAACCCTATAAGTCCCTAGCAGATAATATGGCAGAGGGATTGCAACTGCCTATAAGACCCTGGAATATAATAGGGAATGGAAGTTTAGAGCCAAGCAGCCTTTTTTGCACTTGCATGTGTGCCTTAGGTAATTGTAAAAGCAGCCCTGCTCTGAAGCACTGCTCTTAAAAGTAATTTTACCTCAAACTCGACTCAGAATTATGGGCACTTTTGAAGTGATAATCTCCATTATGTTTACATATTAGGTATCTCCAAGGTCTCCCATAGGTGTCCCGGGGGGAGGGGTGGGGGAGGATCCTGTAACTATAAGCAGTGTCCTTATGAAACATGTTTTTATAAACCCTGGTGAGGAAAATCTAATCATTTTATTTTTTCCCCATTGTAGATGGTACAAAATAGGTAACATTGCAATATTTTAAATTCACATAATTATTGCTAGGAAGGGAATACAATTTAATTTAAAGACTTAACAGCATGGTATTGATAAATCCAATAGATTGCTATTGTTGAATTTATCATAACTTGTACAGAAAAAAGGGTTCTTAGACTTTCTTTTCTGTGGGACAAAATCCAGCCTTCCTGCAGTCTTGGTCAGCTCTAACAGGATTATCCAGTCTGCCTTGATTAGGTGATAAGTGTCTTGGCTGAGCAAAGGTTATCTAATGGAGGGAGTTCTACAGCTCAATAGGAATGCCCGAGCAGGGGGATGTACCATAAAGCATGATCTTCAAAGACGGGCAGGCCAGAACCACCCTCTCTTCCTGCCAGAGGGCAGGTGTAGGGGAGGAATGTGCAGATGTGAGGACGGGGAACTTAGGTAAATGAGCATTACTGTGAGTTAGTTTAGCTAGCTCTTACTGCTCTGCTGAGATTTCAGCTGTGATACATTTTGTTTTCTGGAACAAGAAGATGCCACACTTTGGAGGAAGTGATCATGTGCCTGGGAGGGTAACACCCTGTATCACATTGGCCAGTGGTGCCCCCCTTCCTTGATGCCCAGAAGCTGAGAATAAATATTTAAGAAGTACAAAGAAAAGTAGGAATGTCTTGCTGGAATCTGAATTTACCCCCAAAGACCTGCACTTTGAATGACTGTACCTGCTGCACAATTTGGTATTACAGCTCTGTGGACTGTAGCTTCCTTCAAGAAGGATTACGTAGTGGACTCCCTGCAGCTAGAGGTTAACATAGCCCACCTACATCATCTACACCAAGAGTCCTCAGCCTGGAGTGAGTGCAGTGAACGTTTAAGGATGTGGCCATGTGCATTGTGGGAATTGTGGTCCAGACCTACCAGAGATCATCCATGAGATTCTGTACCAGGGGTCTCCATCCACTAGCTTGTGAGCTAAAGTAGCTCTCCAGCTACCACTGAGTATCTAACTTGTGTGCAGCCCAGCGTATTAAATCAGAACGTTTTTGCTTGCTTGAATTAATATTCATATAGCAAAATTGAGATTATACAACACTAAGAATAATAGTAGCTCGCAATGTATTTCATTGAACATAAGTAGCTCTCAGTGCAGAAAAGATTAGAGACTCCTGTATTCCTTTGGATTTGCGGACACAACTTTCAACCCACAAGAGGACCTTCAGGAAGCACCCCCTGAAGTTTGGAGAAGTTTGGAAAACGTATTGTATATGACTAGGGCTTCATCGCTGGCACCCTCAAACTTGTACTTTGTTCAAGTCAAGCATGATCAGATGTCCCAGAGTGAGGCTATATGCTTTAAAGCACTATACAGTGATTTATTTTTAAAAATTCATATCTATGGTTCCCTACATTGGATTTTTGTACTGTTGGTGTCTATTTGTTCATAAAAATATTTACTATTTTCATAAATTGGTGTGGGATTTTATTATGTATTGTGTCTTACTTATTGGATGTATTGGTGTCTTAAAATGTTTTACATGCCCGTCTTCTAAATTAGGCCTGTCTGTTCTTTGTCAGCTACCAAGGGTTGACGAAGGGGCTAATATGCTGAGACCTTTTTTGGACCCTATACCATGTTAGTGGACTTTATACTAGTAGTAGCTGCATACTTACCCCTACCAATAACCCGCTTTGCAACGCCGTCTCATAGCCACGACAAGTCTTTTATATCTTTTTCCCAATTCCCCCCATAATCAAACGTATAAAGCACACAGCTGCCAAACCAGCCCTCGACTCACCAGGGTGCATTGGAGGTAGAACGTAATCGTGATCCTCATAGGTCCTTTTTGGCCTAGGAGCATTTGGTTTCCTCTCTTGAGTCAGTTAACAATGAATCCTCATTTCACTTTCAACCAAAAACTCTTAAAATATCTGATCTTAGCAACCAAGCACTTTCATAAGCTGAGAATAATGGCATGAAGATTGAGAGGGTTCAATTGCAGCAGTTAGATTACTTGAGGGAGGACACCTGTGACATGCAAGTCTTTAAGAATTATCCCACTCTGTTGACATATACTAAGCAGTGGAGGAAACCTTTGTATCTGGTGTAAGGAGGCAGACTGTGAACCAATGTCTGGCAATCCTTTCAATGTACTAGACTTTATAGATACGGTTTCCCAAAGGTTCGGTTCCCTCTACTTTGACAACTCAGTGGGCAACAATTTGCTCTTGCAAGGCATCTTGAAGTTACCTATCAGAAACTGTTCATTTTACTGATCCAAAGGAATTTTAGGGAAAGGAAACCAAAGGTTTCTATGCTCATTCCTTTCCAGTATCTTTCTTTATTATTGAAATGTTTGCAAAGGGAATCTTTCAAACCCTTAGATCAAGCGCAAATGTCCTGGGTGTCATGTAAAGTGACATTGTTGGTGGCAATAACCTCCACGAGGAGACTTGGGGAACTAGCCCCAAGCAATGGCTACAATCAGTATGTGAGTAAAGCAGATGAAAACACAATCCTACTTCTCTATGGGTCTAGAATTACCAGACAATTTCTTATCTAGATCAACCACAGATATTGTCACTTCATAGGTAGAGGTGGGGGGTGTATCACTTCAGGAGATATGCAGTCTAGCCACATGAGCAAACGCAAACACCTTTCTGTCTCACAATAGATCTGATTTGTGTCTAAATGGCGTAGAAAATTCTGGATCATCTGTGTACAACCAGCAATGAAGTAATTGCTGTATGAAAACGTGTTTTATGCAGAATATATATGTGTCTTTCTATTTTCTAGCTTTGGTACATCCTCAAATTTGAGAACCATGACAAGGGGTACAGACATAGAAGTAATGAACCCATCACTTACTGATAATGTTCCTTACCTTTAAGAAAGTCCACTTTGCAGTGCTTGATTTATAAAAAAATGAAGTGCCATTGCCTAAAGTATTTCACATGAGTCCACTGCATCATGTACCACTCAGTTGTCACTTTAAACTGTAGGTGTAAGTCCTAACTTTATAA
Organism: Lissotriton helveticus; assembly: GCF_964261635.1. Lineage (NCBI taxonomy): Eukaryota > Metazoa > Chordata > Amphibia > Caudata > Salamandridae > Lissotriton > Lissotriton helveticus. The sequence continues at coordinate 2,081,698,623 of NC_136063.1, forward strand.
TTTTTTTAAGTTTATTAGATAGTAAACCATTTCACTAACTGTGCTAAAAATACACATACAGCACCACCTTGTTATTGATTCTGATACATACATGTCAGTGTTTACAAATAAGTGGCACAATTCAGTCTCTTCAATGCTCTACTGTGAATGGTTCCATCATACGCCAAGGTGCTCGCTTTTGTGCGGAGAACAAAACCATCCATAATGCATTCGGGCACCAAATTTATCTGCTGTAAACAGCAGAGGGATCTCCTTTTTTGTTTTGTAGCCTCAAGAGCTGGGGAAGAGCTTCTCCAACTTCCCGAGGCATTTTTTATTTCAATGTAATGATGACTGCATGCAAGGCGCGCTGACGTCATTACAATGAAAATTAAAGTGTTAATGAGCCGATCAGCTCTTTTCACTTTCACTGACAAAATGCTTGTGGGGCAATCTCAGCCCGCAAGCAAGTAGGCAGATGGGAGAGGCATAATTGGAAAGGGGAGACTCACCCTAGTGGACCCCTGGTTGGGGACTTCCGAAGGAGGGTGATCCTCAGAAGGGTGATCCCCAAGCATGGATCCACCCACTAGACACCAGGAAAGGGATAGCAGCCCCTTGGGCAAGGCCTTTTTCTCCCCCTGTATATTATGGCATATTCAGCCTTTCTGCCCTACGTAGGTGTGGAGGGCTGCCCTAAGTAGGCATTATAATGCCCCCACCCCTCCCAAACCTTTCTGCCCTTACTGGGGAGCAGATGAGGGCAATAACCACCGATCTGCCCAACCAAGGACTAGAATGCCCACTAGGCACCAGGGATTATTGTTTTTTGTTTTTTATAAAAGAGGAGGGAGGGCTGCCCTCAATGGGCATGACAATGCCAAAAAGCCAGCTAGAAAACAGGTATATTTTTTTCAATTCGTAGGGGCTGCCCAAAATGCCCCCCAAACGCAAAAGGGATAGTCTCTCTGCAGCCGAGGGGCAGATGGAGCTTATCTGATGTGCCAACTGGAGCGACAGAAAGCCCACTATGCACCAGGGACAATTTGTTTCCCCTGGGTGTCTAGTTTTCAGAAATGTCTGGGTTTGGTAGTTTTCCCTAGATGGACACAGAGCCCAGGACTAATGTGAGGTAGCATTTTAATCAGGAGACCCGTGGTAACGCGTGTTGGTAGGAATATTGTGTCAGACTGGTGATTCCACACAGAAATGTGAGAAAAAGTAGGTTTTTTGCAGCATTTGAGGTTTGCAGGTGATTCTGGGTAGAAAACATTGGGATATCCATGCAAGCCATGCTTCCCTGTACTCCCCCAGCTGTCTAGGTTTTCAGAAATGTCTGAGTTTGGTAAGTTTCCCTAGATGCCTGCCCAGCCAGTGATCGATAATGTTGAAATCTCCCAGTATATTTAGGTCCATTTATTGTTGTGGGCACTAATTTTACCCATACAAGTGAGGTGCTATTTTTATCAGAAGACTTGGGGTAGTACTGGGTTTGCTGAAATGTTTTGCTTCCCCACAGATTCCAGAAATTTCCATAACAGGAAATGTGAGGAAAACGGGTTTTTTGATACAAAGTTTGAGGTTTGAAAGGGATTCTGGGTTTTAGAACCTGTTGAGAGCCACACAAGTCACCCCTTCTTGGTTTCTCCTGGGTGTCCAGTTTTTAAAAATGTACAGGTTTCCTAGCATTCCATAGGTGCTAGCTGAGCTACAGTCCACAATCCATAGCTAGGCAAATTGCGAAAAAAGGGTCAGTTTTCACTGGAAAAGTGTCTACTTTGCATTTTGGGCAGTTTCCTGTCACGGCATTAGGCCTACCCACACACAAGTGAGGTACCTTTTTTTTAAGAGACTTTGGTAAATGCTGGGTGGGTAGAAGTTTGTGGCTCCCTGCAAATTCAATAATTTTCCATCATGTAAATGTCAAGGAAAATTTGTTTTTTTTACAAAGTTTGAGGTTTGCAAGGGATTCTGGGAAACAGAACCTAGTGGGAGCCACACATGTCACTCCATCCTGAATTCCTCTGGTAGCCTAGTTTTACAAAATGAACAGATTTGCTAGGAGTCCCTATGTGCCAGCTGAGCTAGGGTCCGCAATCCACGGCCAGGCTCATTACAATGCAACGGTCTCGCCTTCAGAAAAGTTAGAGCTTTTGGCATTGTAAATGGCAAACTTTTTATTTATGTGTTGGTTTTGAAAACAGATAAATAAATGGCATTGTCATTTACAATCCCAATAGCTTAATCTCTCGCAAATACGAGACCTATTGCATTTGCACCATACCCACACACAGAGAGCCACACACACACAGAGCCACACACACACACACACAGAGCCACATACACAGAGAGCCACACACACAGAGAGCCACACACACACACACACAGAGCCACACACACACACACACACAGAGCCACACACACACACACAAACACAGAGAGCCACACACACACACAGAGCCACACACACAGAGAGCCACATACACAGAGAGCCACACACACAGAGAGCCACACACACAGACACACACACAAACACACAGAGACACACACACACACACACACAGACACACACACACACACACACACACACACAGACAGACACACACACACACACACAGACACACACAGACACACAGACAGACACACAGACACACAGACACACACACACACAGACACACCCACAGACACACACACACACAGACACACACACACAGACACACACACACACAGACACAGAGACACACACACATAGCCACACACACACACACACACTCTCACACACACAGAGACACACACACACAGAGCCACAGAGACACACACACAGAGCCACACACACACAAACACACACACTCTCACACACACAGAGACACACACACACACAGACCAACACACACACAAACACACACAGACCAACAAACACCCCCCCCACTCCTCCGACCAGACTGTTTGGTGAATTTCATTTTCAGGAACTGGAGAGTGGGGGAGAGAGAGAGACTATTTTCTTTACCCCTTCTGTCGCTAGTTCGTTACAACTTTCATTCACGCATTCAATCGGCTTAAAGACATTGTTTTTATTGACTTGGCTCCTCTGCCGAAGTTATTGATTGGTAGCTCTCTGATTATACATTTAAATGTAATCCTTGTATTCTGGTGTTTGACAGGTTGTTCTGCTATCGCATCATAGTATAAGACTTTACATCCGAGCAAACTATCTCGACGCTTTAGAAAACAAACAAATAAAGCATTTGCAATGCAATCGGTCTCACTTTTGTGAGAGTTTAAGCTATTAGCATTGTAAATGACAATGCCTTTTATTTATGTTTTAAAAACCAAATCATAAATAAAAGCCATTGTCATTTATAATGCCAATAGCTCAAACTTGTGAAAATGCGAGACCTATTGCATTGCAAATGCTTGTTTTGACTGGGTGTGGTTTTCAATGTGGGTATCATACTGGCATTGTCGAAGAGGATGCTCAGGAGTGGGGGTTGTGTATTTTTTTGGCCTCTCTCTGCAGTTTGTCAAGGAATGTATTGAGGCATCCAATGCTTATGATGTGAAACTAGCCCGGGTATGGCATCATCACTGTGAAGATCAAGACAATGTTCTGGTTTGTTCACAGGAGTGGTACACCCCTTGTGTAGCTTGGAATAGGGCCAATTGTGAGACTTTCAGTGGAGGACTGGTAACAGGCAAGCTGCCACCCAATGCCAGATTCCAGGATACCTATTATTGGTTCAGATGGAACTGTGCATCATCTGCATGAATATAAACACTATGTTAGAAGTCTGAAAGACTCGGCCAGTGTGTCTGTGTCATTGTTGAGGAGGGTGGGTCAGATGGGCGACACTTGAGAAACTCCACAGGTAATTTAGTTTTTGGACAAAAGGGATCCAACTCCACCAAAACCGGTTTTGCAAGGAACAAAGCAAGCCACTTTAGAGATGTACCTCTGATTGTCGCCAACCTAGCTAAGCACACTATTGGTTAATCATGGCTGATAATGTAACAGGTTGATGAGAAATCTAACCAAATGGCTGTGCGTGCATCTCTCACTGCAAGCATTTACAGTATCTCTCTGGATATTTAAGAGTTGCCTGCAGAGGCTGGGAGCCATACTACATATTGCTACACTGACAGCTGCCTAGGTAATATCACTTATTCAAGACCATGTTGCCGGCCACCCAACCAAGAAATACCACATGCTACCCCAATCTCTGCAATCCTACCTAATAGCCCTAATCAGAGCAATGCCACCATGCTCTCCTTTCATTCAAAGGATCCTGAACTGCAACCATGGCAGCAATATCAACCACCCCTCACAATCTGGCAACGTTCATACCCCAAGTCTGAGCAAATGTCATTCAATCCCCTCCTATTTGGTGACGTAACATGACTACCCTGCCGCAGCAATGCCATCATCTGCAACAATCACAAAAGGTGTACTCCATACTGTGGGTGCAGCACTTGTACCCCTAATTATGTAGTTCCAACAACCTAACCCTCCCACCCATTCTTAGCAGTAACATTTGCTCCACTGAACGGATGTAATATAATTTGCTTCAGACCTCAGCAAACACCATCTTCCCACTCAAAATGGGAAAAAAACACCTGGTCGGTACACATTTTTTAAATCAGTTCTGCCACTTGTCGAACCGAGCACCCACCAGGTCTACACCACCCATTCACAACATTAGCTCAGTGACCAGCGAATCTTAAAGATCAAGAACCAGAGTACATCAACCCTTGTACAAACATCACTTGAGTCTGGCTTCTTGGTGGGGTGTCAATGGAATTCACAGTATGAGGTTCTTTGTAGTCCAGCAGCAAAGAGGAGGGGCCCTGCATCTCTGAAATCTTGGGTGGTACTGCTCCTGTCTAGCCATGCCAAAAGAACTGAGTCAGCGAGTGTACTGCTCTGCCTGGGTACATTTGTAAAGCATTCAGTCCTACATTTTCTCATTGGCGTCTGGATTTTGGAGTCTCCATTGTCACAAGCCTCATCTGAGAACTGAACTGCTCTCGTGCTACTGCGCGAAATAAAGCACACCTCTTGCAATCACCAGGCATCTGCATTCGAGCTCACTCACTGGGTCACTACAAGGACTGAATATTTTACCCGTGCTATGCTCATTTGTCACTGCATGGACTAAGATCACACTGAACTATACGCTCCTTCGTCACCGGAAGCACTGAAGATCATACTTGTGCTATATTTCGTCAGTGCTTGGTCATTAGCACTTTGTCGCTGCATGGACTGAGGTCTGACTCGTGCTCTACTCCATCATTGTATAGACTGAGAACCGAATCCGCGCTGTCCTGCTTTGCCGATGAATGGAATAACGGGCATTCTCATAACCCTCCTTATAATAATAATATTTTTGTTAAAACAATTACCGGTCGCCTCTGTGTCCCTGCACATAACATCCCTGTGCATGCATCACTGCTTGGTAACTTCCGGTTTCGGGATGTGCACGCTCACGGCTGTCGTGGGGCGGGACTTCTGTCTTTGCGAGAAGCCCGCGCCCACGGAGTGGATTGCCCAGAGGACCGATGGCAGCAGAAGTCAGGAGTGGCGGCTGACGCCGCTGATGCGGTAAGTGGGGCTTGGGGGGCTTGGCACGTGTGTGTGTGTGTGTGTGTGTATGTGTCTGCGCGTGTGTGTGTCTGCGCGTGTGTGAGTGTGTCTGCGCATATGTGTTTGCATGTGTGTGTGTGTCTGCGTGTGTGTGTGTGCGTGCCGCCGGCCTGCGTAAGCTCGTCCACAGACCCTGGTAGGCTTGTGCACCGCTCTGTCTCCCTTGAGAGGCAAGTGGGCGACAATAGGTCTCGAGAGCGAGACCTAAAAAGGCACTGGCTAGTCAATCAATTCAAAATGCCTTAGCGCATGAGACCAGGGTGCTGGTGAAAGGCGGACAAACTCACTCTGCACAGGCCGCTGCTGGGGCCCACACGCTGTTTGTTCCTCCCGCCGCCGTTGCCATCCATCTGCACGGCCGCCGGGGAGGTGAACTACAGCTCCCAGCAGGCCGAGCGGCATACTTCCGGCATCTGTGCACCCGGAGGCGCTGAAAGAGAGGAGGCTCCCACTGAGGAGCGGGGGCCATAGCGTATGAGACCGGGGTGCTGGTGAAAGGCGGACAAACTCACTCTGCACACGCTGCTGCTGGGGCCCACACGCTGTTTGTTCCTCCCGCCTCCATTGCCATCCACCTGCACGGCCACCGGGGAGGTGAACTACAGCTCCCAGCAGGCCGAGCGGCATACTTCTGGCATCTCCGCGCCCGGAGGCGCTGAAAGAGAGGAGGCTCCCTCCGCGTCGCGGGACGCGCGCGGGACCGTGCCGGGCTAAGCCCGGGCAAGGGGCGGGCCGTCTGTGGCCGTCCAGGGACGGGACGGGCCACCCCCCTTGACTGCTGATTAACACAAAAAGGTACTTTCTATTTGGACTGACATTTGTTGACATTGACTGGATCACTTATCTTTGCAGAAATTGTATTGCCTAAGAAGGAGACGTGGGAGAAGGGCATACATAGCCTGGTTTTGATTCACTGACTGATTCAAAGTAGAAGGAAGCTACGATCGTAAGATTGATAGAGTGGGGAAACAGCTAAACAAATCTTTTACCATGTCCAATCCCCCAAAAACACGCTCGGCTACGAGCAAAGCACATCTATTATTATTAAACATTAAAAACCAAGCGGCCTATAACGGACTTGCCATCCCCAATATGGTTTGACTCTAATTGCTCGCGGGCTCTGAGGGAGCTAAAACTCCGCCTTAAGAAGTCCCCCAGAGACAAGAATGAAATTGCCCTATGTAGACGTAACTATAAAATGCATATCAAGCAAAGAAAGAGCACGATGCAAAAGGAAGTTTGGGAAGCAGGAGAACATAGCGATTATACCCAATTTTGGAGAATTATTAATAGACCCTGCTATCAAGATTCCAGCTCCCCTGTCATTAGCACCAACATACTCCCTGAGCAATGGATTAACCACTTTAAGAGTCTATACAACCAACAGGGGGAGATAGTTAGGGTAGGAGCGTGGGAGGGGGTGAGACCCACTGATGTAGAATTCTCTTAACTAGAAATTACAAAGGCAATCCAAGACCTGATGCGTAATAAGGCACCAGTCCCGGATGGCAACCCCCAGACCTTTATTTGAGCAATATCGATCCGTGGGCACCGATGATGACTAGAGTACTAAACGCAGCAATACAAACTGGGCTCCAGCGATCATGGTCAACAGCGATGATTGTCCCTATTTACAAGAAAGGGTCCAGGGACAACCCGCAATGCTACAGACCAATCTCGCTGATAGATGTCTCAGCTAAACTACTAGGCAGGGCAATTTTAAATCGCCTTGTTGATTGGACTGAAACACACCACACACTAGTGGATATCCAGTACGGTTTCAGAGCAGGTAAATCAACTAGTGATCAATGCCTCAGTCTTTACCTACTAGTTGCTAAATACACGACAACGGGCAATGGAACAATGTACATGGGGTTTATGGACTTGGCAGCTGCGTTCGATAATGTAAATAGAAGTAAACTCTTGGCCCTCATGTTCAAATTGGGAATTGACCCAGACCTTATAAACATCTTAAAGGAATTACATTGGAACACCACTGCCAAAGTCCGCTATAGCGCAGGGGGGGGTGAGTACTGATCCCTTCCCGTGCACTGGCGGGGTGAGGCAGGGGTGTATCCTGGCCCCCTTTCTCTTCTCCCTTTACATAAATGACCTGGAGAGTTCACTGACGGCTCTGGAGACTGACTGCCCTAGAGTAGGATCGCGTCATATACCAGTACTGCTGTACGCGGATGACGCGGTCCTGCTTGCACGAACAGCGATGAGTCTGCAACATCTGGTCAATGGATTCGTAAGACTCATGGAGAATATGGACCTCTCGGTGAACCTTACCAAGTCATTTGTTATGGTGTCAGGAAAAAAAAAAAGAAATTTGTTTTTAAAATAGGCACACATCCCTTAGAAACTGTGAACACCTTTTCGTATCTGGGTCACTTGTTTGATGGAGAGATTAGGTTTGCCCCTCTGCTAGAGGAAAGGTGCAGGAAACTGGTTTCAGCAAACGGCGCCATTTGAAACTTTGCACGTAGGATGGGCGGTTGGTCACCAGAACAAGTAATGACGCTGTACAGAGCCGTTAGCACTGCCAAAGCCACGTACAGGGCAGAGGTGTGGGGATTTAGGGATGTACACCAGACACAAGTAGAGGAAGATACATTCCTAAGAAAACTGCTGAAATCACCACAGAACATCCCAGCAGCAATTGTACATAAGGAGTTGGGCATTCCGTATATCTCTGACCTGATTAAAGTGAGACCCATTCAGACCTGACTCCGAATCTGGTTAAACCCAGAAGCTGAACTCAGTAGACAAATAATTAAAGATTGTCTCCAGAGAGATAGGTGTCTACACATCCCCTGGCTTAAATATATTAAAGAAACTCTAGAGTGCATTGATCATCTAGCATTATTCACTGACCCGGAAACGAATGATACTTTCTGTAGACATCGGATTCAGAAGCAGCTATTTGACAAATATGACTGTAGCAGGAAACAAACTGACTCTACTAAAATATCTGTAGCTGTGCATTCATTAGTAAGCAATGGAGAGGGTATGGAACCTTATTTATTTTTAATGCACAATCAACAAGAGAGACTTTTAATGTGCCATTTTAGGCTCAATTTGTTACCTAATATTTTAGCTTACCCGTCTGGTTTTACTCTAACAATTGAGCAGAAGGGTGCCTGCGGCTGCGACAATAGGTCTCCGCAGGACACCCTTCATTTTGTATTATTATGTTCTTTTTATCGAATCCCTCGCCGCAGATTTCTTGTAGATATCTTAAAGGAGTCAAAAATTTGCCATGCAAAAGCTGCCTTAACATTTTTGCAAAGAGCAACCGACATGCGTACTCTGTGCTCTATCATGAGTTTTTTTAAAAGTTGCTGTTAAATTAAGAAACACTAGGAACTGATTTGGGATGAACTAAATGCTTTTTTAATTCACAATAATCTCATTTTTAATATTGTATAGTTCAGAAATGTAATCTATTTTATCTTTGCTGATTTGTATTATGTAATTTTATGATGTATTTTTATGATGATTTTTAATCATCGAAATAAAGATCACTGAACTGAACAATTCAAAATGCTCTTAATCCAAATAAAGGCAAAACATCATTGGCAGAATAGAACACTAAGCTAAGTAAGAAGCCAGCACCATTTACTGTCCAACACAAGGCAAATGAGAAAAAAAGAGCATTTGTCATAAGCACTGCTCAGTTAAAAACAGAACAGTAGCTTGGAAATATTCCAAGTTGTGTGCAAAGCAAAACATATTGTGAAGTCTGCCTCTGAGAAGAGCAGAGAAGGTCTCTGGCTCATTTTACCCAAAGGGGACCTTTTTTAGACTGAGAAACTGTACAGTCAATGTGCCCTGACCGACACAGGAAGTTGCGTTGAGGTACCTAATATTAAAACAAAAACAAATCACATGGCAATAGGCTTGTAGGCTACATCTTTTGATTAATTCTGTATTATGCCCTACAATAAAAACAAGGGCACATTAAAAATACAAGAGCATCTCCATTTGGCCAAAGGAAGTTGACTTCTATGTGTGCACACTTGTAAATCCGCCCTCTGCAGGAACATCAGGAGCAACATGAGCAGAACTGAATACATTTTAAAAGTGTAACACTGAAAACAGACCAGAGGACTGACTACTACATCGCATACATTTTATTGAAACATTGAGGGTCGCATTGGAGGCTTCCCTGCACACCGAGAAAAATAAAACAAACAGGCCAGGCTGTGCTACACGGATTCGGAATGTGCACCTTTGAAGACGGGAGTGGGTCTAGTTAAAAACTCTCATCCTAATAAACACAGTTTAGGCATTGCATTTGCCGTGTTCTAGTGTTAATTAGAATACAAAATTGCTAATTGGAGAATCAGTGTTCACAATCCCGTCCTGGCTTGAATACAAAACTCCAGCACCATCCGCGGTGCAATTGTGAGGGGAAGCGGATATTTCAACTTTACTCCCTCACAACAACTGTACTTCTTGATTTCAGTTAAAAAAAATATGGATTTTTCACATATCAGACATGAATACGCTTTTTTACACTGAACCCTCAGGGTCTCTAAACGCTCCACGCTGTCGGATCATAAGGGGAGTAAGGTGCAAGAAATACATTGATTTGCCGAACTTCACATTTGGCCAAGAGTAGAAGCCGAGATTCTATTTCCATTGGCTGCAATTGTACTATTTGTCTACAGACAGAAGTGCTTCCCGGCATGGTTTCATAAGGGTGCGGGGGGCTGTGGGCTGGTGGCATCCATTTTGTGCACTCGTGAATCACTTGCATTTTGGGGGCTAGTGGATCCTGTGGGGCCCCTGCTCGTCTTTTAGGCGGGTGAGTCGGTGCCTGATGCTTGATCTGTTTCACCTCACTCTCTCCCAATGTCCGGGCTCGTGTGTTTGGGCCTGGTGAGCGGTACTTTGGCACCAATGACGGCATTGGTGATGTATCCACAATTCCAAGGCTGCTCTTCTCGCCCGCTATTGTCCTCGGCGACTCGTACCCCTTCATGTGCTGACACGCGCACCTTACACCAGAGATAAACTGTGAGGCGGCTCCGGGCACGTGCTGGGGCGCTTTGTCACCCTCAGTGCAGCGGCCTGTGGTACCGGGAGCGCGCAGGTAACAGCGTCGACACAAAGCAGCGGACAGCTGGAAATAAAAGGTGCGCCCCTTAATCTCCGTGCTGTGTTAGGGTGCAAGTATTTAACTAAACAGTTTGGCCAAAAAAGCGTCGGGACAGCAGAATGCTGCGTGCTTTTCTATTATATTTGATAAATCGGATAGAATTACAGAATTACAAAAGTTCCTTGTAGCCGCAAAAGTGCCATACACACCAGCTATGGTCATATTCTAGTCTAGTATAAAATAGTGTGGTTTTAGTCTTTCAAACGTATTTTTGTAAATAATTACCCCGTGAGTAATAGTATAAAATAATAATTAGAGACACGTATCTATCTATCTAATAGATTAATATTATATATATCTATCCAATAGATTAATATTATATATATATATATATATATATATATATATATATATATATATATATATATATATATATATATATATATATATATATATATATATATATATATATATATATATATATATATATATATATATATATATATATATATATATATATATATATATATATATATATATATATATATATATATATATATATATATATATATATACACACACATATTACCTACTGGCGGTCGCCAGTAGGTATATATAGTTAGGATTTTTTCTCTATGGGATTTTTGAAAATTCTATGTCTAATAACTTTGGCGTTTGTGGACGGAATTGGCTGAAATTTTCAGGAAAATGGCACATTTTGTTTCTGAGCAGCCCTTGAAAATTTGGGGGGGGTTCGTCAAGGGGGGGCCGAGAAAAAAGGGGGGTCCCAAAACGTGTTTTTAACATTGAGTTTTCCATAGGGCGGTTGGCCTCACTTTTAGCCCGAACGGCTGAATGGATTTGCACGAAACTTGGCAAAATTGTAGGGACTGGTAGCCCGATGTGCCTTTTGTAGGTTTCAATATATGTGCTCCAGTGGATTTTGAGAAATTAACGTTTAAAAAAAGATATATATCTGTAACAGCGGACCGGGCAGCGGCCCAGGACGCGTACTTTTCGCGCAACGGAGCTTTGTGAAGCGAAGCTGATTGGTTCTCTGGCGTCTGTCAACATTCCAAACAGTCCGTAGCGGCCGCCATCTTGTCTCTCGGTAGGATCGAGAGACAAGAGGAGGCCAAAGCGAAGGGGCAAATGACCATAAGGGGGCATAGTAGATCCTCGCTGACCCCCTAGGTTTGATGTGGAGGTTTTAAAAGGGCCCCGCGGGGCAAAAAAAAAAAATAATAATAATAATCGAACGGCTGAATGGATTTGCACGAAACTTGGTAAAATATTAGGGACTGGTAGCCCGATGTGCCTTTGCTAGGTCTCAATATATGTGCTCCAGTGGATTTTGAGAAATTAACGTTCAAAAAAAGATATATATCTGTAACAGCGCTCCGCTTCGCGTACTTTTCGCGTTACGGAGCTTTGCGAAGCTGATTGGTTCTCCGGCGTCTATCAACATTCCAAACAGTCCGTAGCGGCCGCCATCTTGTCTCTCGGTAGGATTGAGAGACAAGAGGAGGTCAAAGCGAAGGGGGAAATGACCATAAGGGGGCATAGTAGATCCTTCCTGACCTCTTAGGTTTGATGTACCATTTTGCCAAGTTTGGTGTAATTCCGTTCAGCCATTCAGGCTGTAGACGTATGTAAATGTCCTATGGAAAATTGCATGGGGAAAACACATTTGAAAGTGTTGAAATTTAGAACCAATTAAAATGTTACTTTGGTTTGTATTTGTGTGTGATGAAAGTTAATTGGTTATGTATATATGTCAAATGAGAGGAAACCACAGCCATTTTGTGATACTACTGTCTGAGGTACATTTGTGAGGAATTTTTGGTGGTGAATTTCTGGTGTTTGATTTACACAGTACTAACACTTTTCCTACTTTTAAAAAGGTGAGTTGTTAATTTGTAAGGGGAACTATGTTGTACACTTGAAGATAATTTGAAAAATGTTTTCTGTTATTTATTTGCAGTCCTTCTGTTATACTAAATACTTGATAACCTTAGTTTTATATTATGTATTACTAAAAACGATAAATGAAAGTGATTATTTTTTTCTGCAATTTACAGCAAGCAATTTCAAAATAAAATGGCTCACAATGAAGAGACCGTGGCAATTTCTTTTGAATTGTCCACTACATTGATTGAAATTGAGAGCACCAATAATGAAATATTGTCACAAGGAGGACATGACTTGTATGATTCCATTAGATTGATTGAAATGGACAGCACCAAGAATGAAATATTGTCACAAGGAGATGACTTGAATGATTCCACTACGTTGATTGAAATTGAGAGCAGCAATAATGAAATATTGTCACAAGGAGGAGATGACTTGTATGATTCCATTAGATTGATTGAAATGGACAGCACCAATAATGAAATATTGTCACAAGGAGGAGATGACTTGAATGATTCCACTACATTGATTGAAATTGAGAGCACCAATAATGAAATATTGTCACGAGGAGATGACTTGAATGATTCCACTACATTGATTGAAATTGACAGCACCAATAATGAAATATTGTCAGAAGGAGGAGATGACTTGAATGATTTTTTTGATCAATCTCTTGATGGCGAATTTATCGAGTGTTTGGAGACCATAGAGTTACAAGAATCATTATTGGAGACTTTTCATGAGGACATTGCTGATGAGGACATGTTACTAGTTCTTTCAAATTTAGAAAATTCTGAAGAATAAATGTATATTTAGAAATCAAAAATTGTTTGAGACATTATTCATTTTTATTTTTAATTTATGAGGTTGTAGCGAAGTGATTGTAGTATAAAATGAGACTTATAGTATAGAGTGCAACATTTTTATGTTACATGGTAAGTTTACTCATATTTACTTCCCTTCTGCCACTATATTATCTCCAATGTGTATTTGACATCTCTTCTTCATCTCCGGCCTCCTTTCTCTCACTGTGTGTCTCCGATGCATCTTATCGCTGCTATTTTGTGTAACTACAGAAGAGAGTAAAATAAAATAGTTCGGAACGTGAAAAGGGGGCAAAGTAGAGTACTCCTCACCCCCTAGGCCTTTTTAGGCGGTCCCAAAAGGATCAGTTTCTGCTTTCCTGAGAGATTATGGTATGAGTTCCATATACCACAATAACTTGCATTACAACATGCAAGATATCTATCTCCTATTACCAACTTTTGGAGATATTCGCGCTAAGCGCGAATATCTCCAAAAAGTAACACCTGCCCTGAGCAGTTCTTAGCCATGTTATCCAATGGGAGGTGGATAACATGGCTAAGAGCATTAGCTCGGTAATGTATGAATATCGCTGAGTTTTTAGCGATATTCATGCATTGCGGCCGTTTATTATCGCATTTGTGATAAACCTTGATAATAGCAAGGTTTATCTTCGATAATTTCTGATGATGCTTAGCTGTAAAAAATTCGTTGGTAAGCATCGTTAGCGATAAATATCGCTTAACTTTGGTAATATGCCCCAACGTCTGTTAACGTTCGATTCGAAGGAAATGAGGAAGTGTTGAAAAACATTGTCTGCGCCATCTTGCCTTTTTTGAAATGCCACACTTTTGTCGTGCACGGCAGCCATTTTAGATGTCTTGACCAGACCCACTCTCTGCACGCTGTCGATTCGTAGCATGGCTCCTCACCCTCGCAAGCATCTTCCCCAGGCACTGGTCACCCCCGCTCTCTGTCTTATGCATGGGCAATAAACCTCCCCCCATCTGCGCTGCTCTTCCCTGAGAATCACACTGTGCCCGCCCGACACCTCCCTTTCGCCCTATTCACTACCGCACCCTCTGACACTCCTCTTCCTCTGTGTCCGATTGTCCAGGCTATCAGCTAGCCCTGCAGATGTAGTTTATGGCCCCAGCTGTAAAGAATCACCCCTCTTCAAAGGAGTTATAGTAGATCAAGGCCCACACCCGATGAGATGCGTCACACCACACGTGTTCCTACTATCTGAAAACTATCCTGTATTGTGATTGGGGAGGGGACAGAGCCTGAAGCGGAAGATTCCAGGAATGACTCTTTGTACATCAAAGTTTTTACAATTATGTGTCACATTAAAAATATATAGCACTCCAACAAAGTAGTAGGAATATAAAACTTTAATAACATATAAATATATACAACAAAACAAAAACAGTAAAAACATATAAACAACGAAGAGACCGTGGCAATTTCTTTTGAATTATCCAATAGATTTATTGAAATTGACAGCACCAATAATGAAATATTGTTGTCAGTAGCGGTCTGTTGTGCGAATAGTTCCAAGGCAGCAGAACGCGCTGAAATCTAGATGGCACGAAAGTGATGTCTAGCAAGTTGCCGCCCAGCAAATAACGGCGTGGGGCGCCGCGGGGGTGAGTGAGTCCAGTAGGCACCACAGCTATTCTTAGCGGCATTGCAGAATTACTGCTGGGGACAATGCCTGTGCTGTAGCAGGGTCACAGCAGAAACAAAAAGGATTCTGTTGAAGATGTTGTTGGTTTTCAATTTGAAAACAGTTCTGGTGTCAACTGCTATGCTATTGTAGTGGTTAATGTTTTGTTTTCTCTAGAAAATGTAAAAGAGGGGGAGGCAGTCCAAAGTTCCGTTAAAAGGGCAAATGAAAGGATCGGTGGTTTGAACTATCAGTCAAAAAGGGGAGGGGGTGCAACAATTTTTCCTACCGGGTCACACTGTGCTTTCACCGGAAGTGAGGTCTGCAGGATTCTAGTAATTCAAAGTGAGGCTGGCGCCGACGTCCCGCGGATACAGTTTCGTCACTCCACGGGTGATCATGGCAGTCATTCCCCATCGGGGGTCGGAGACTCCCGCGGCTCCTCTAGAATCTTCAAGGTCGTGGAGGACTACGGTGGTGGAGTCAACCAGTGACCGGGCCATTTCTTTATGCTGGGCCCGCTCTTGCCAGGTCGACCGCCATTTTGAGAGTTCGGTAGCTACTGGCGATCGCGGGGTCAAATGAGCGGACGGGCTCCACCCTGCCGGGCGAGACGTTGCAGCATAGCCACAGTGGAAGAACCCTTTTCCGGGCGCCTGGAGCGCTGAGGGTGCAGCTGGGAAGCCTCCACCTGGGGAGGCGGGAGAGGCCTGTTCGCACCGTCTCTCCCTCCCAGTGCACCCCACGGCGTCTCGCTTGAGATTTGTTATGGCCGGACCAGGCGATGAGGACGAGGGGGGGGGGGGTCGGAGGCATGTGCAAGACATCCCCCCCCCAGTGTTGTCGCAGCCATTTTTCAAGAAAGAAGAAGTGTCCCGTCCGTCTTCGGGCCGGGCTTCCGGTAGATGTCGGCCGGACGCCCCTGGCTCTGGCCCCATTAACGGGTTTCTTGGTTTATTGGCTGCAGCCGGATCCCGTCAGCCTCGGCCCCCCGACCGTTGGTGGCCGGACCGGAAGAGCATGTGGCGGGACTACCTGCAACTCTCAAGGGCCACCGCGGCCGGACTGGGAGAGAGAGGGGAGGGTCGAGGAGACATTCCCCCCCCCCTGCAACTGTTCAGCGTTGTAAAGGCAATCCCCTGGCCGGGTCCCGCTGGTCTCGGCCTCTCCTCCGGCTACACCCTACGTTAGGATCTCCTGGCCGAGGCGTGGCAGCAGGACCTGCTTTATATGGGCTGCTCCCGGCTGGGCGTAGCCGGAACCCTGCCCCACCGTGGAAGTTTCCAGAGTGGGGGCGGATGTTCTACTGACTTGCATTTTCCCTAGTCTATCGATTTTTTGGGCGTGGCAGGCGGTGGGACAGCGAGGGGTGATTTGGTTTCTCTTACTGTTTTTCTGGTCTCTCACCACTGGCATATTTCTAACGTTTTCTTGTTTCTAGGACATTAATAGGTTTTATCATTACGTTATGTTATCGTTTCTTTGTTCGTTGTTTAATAAAAGTTCATGTTCATCAGTGGCCTACTGATTTTCGATTTCCTATTCTTTTCTTTCCAGGTTGTTTCATGCTAAAGTTTCTGTTAACAGGATACAGTGATAACTTCGTTATTATTGCATATGTCTTTTTCACTAGGGGTGCTCTCTGGTCGGGCCAGATGACGTATGTCTAGTAAATGGTCCGGGTGAAACAGGTGCATCAATCAGTGGGGAGTAGATAGGCATGACAGATTACAACGGGGGAGAAAGGTCCGCATTACGTACCCTTTCACTACTTGCAAAGATTTTCCTACGTTTATTTGCAAACAGGGAATACCTCCAAAAAGAACTAATTCCCAAACAGTCAATGTTCGGACAATCAATCAATCAATGAGGAATGAAATAGGTACGACGTGTTAAAGGCTTGCGTTACCTACCCTTCACTATCTGCAAAGGGAGAGAGAATATTCCTATTCTTCCTCGTTTGCAGGCAGAGAAGATCCTTAAGAGAACCAACTTCGAACAATTCAATGCTCGATTCAAACAATCAACAAGGGGTACTGTGAACACAAATGAACGCCGCTTATGTACATACGCATTGCTATTTTCAACAGGTTGTTCCTAATGTTTCTATTTTAGCGAGGTCAAAAAGAGATCCCATTAGTGGCCTACTGATTTTGCTCGATTCCTTTTGTTTTTTTACACGGTTTTTCGCTATCTGCAAAGACTAAACAGAGTATTTTGACTCTGTGCTTGTTTGTAAATAGAGAATGAACCAAAGAGAACAATCAATCAAATGGAGAGAGAAGCAGGCACGACGGATTACAAAGGGGGCAAAGGGCTGCGTTAACTACCCTTCACTATCTGCAAAGAGAGAGTACTCCTAATAGAAATGAGGGGTGGGGGGTAGCATTCAAAGCAGATCAGTGTGCATAAACACGAAAATGTTTTTACTTACCACGTACTTGACATTCGACAGCTTATGATATTTGCTATTAAAAAACCATTGAAATTCACTGAAAAAACCATAGGTTATAGACCATATATAGTTAGGAATTAGCATTTACAAAACCTTGAAAATTCACTGAAAAAACCATAGGTTATAGACCATATATAGTTAGGAATTAGCATTTAAAAAACCTTATTTTACTCACACAAAACCATTGAAATTCCATATATAGTTAGTTGCACTAACTATATATCGCGCACCCGCAATCCACTGCTGATGATGTCACATATTACATCATTCATGACATGGTCAGTGACATCACTGATGACATCACTGATGACATCTCAAATGACATCACTGATGATATCTCATTTGACATCAATGGTCACATCAATGATGATATCATTAATGTGACAATACAATGCATCTCCTCACACTTTAATATAACCTCTGTTACACCCAGTGTTAAATACAGAGTATAATTTTTGAAACCATTGACACACCAATACTAGTTACTACATACGCACTCACTGATTCCTACGTCTACACACACATTCACTCATTCACCCATACAATCATTCATACATACAATCACTCATCTTTACAACACTATCATATGCACTCATACACCTATACAGACACTCACACTCTGCCACTCATCCATGGAGTTACTCACACACCTAGTCAGTCCTGTAAAGAATCAATCACAGTTCCATTTTCTAATCTACACAGTTAAACATAGAGTACCTTACATTTTAAAACATATACTAACACATACTTACTCTCTTATAGAATCACTGATACAAGTACACATTGATCTGCACAGAGTCACACACCTCCCAGCCAGCCATACACACACTCAGTCTCCCATACAAATACTTGTGCAACCAATCAATAACCCATATAGCTACTTATATAGCTACTGATCAACACATGCAGCAGCTTGCACAACAACAGACATGCTGATGCACACTTTCAGACAGTTTAGTCACTAACCCGTGCATTTAGTAAGACGCATTTAATCACTCACTCATACAGTCAATCACGCACCTACTAAAACCTTCATTCAGACACTTATACATCCACTCATTCTTCAATATGTAAAACATATTTAAACTTTACAGAAACACATAATCACTGGATGTTGTCATCAGTGATGTCATTTGAGATGTCATCAGTGATGTCATCAGTGATGTCATTTGAGATGTCATCAGTGATGTCATCAGTGATGTCACTGACCATGTCATGAATGATGTAATATGTGACATCATCAGCAGTGGATTGCGGGTGCGCGATATATAGTTAGTGCAACTAACTATATATGGAATTTCAATGGTTTTGTGTGAGTAAAATAAGGTTTTTTAAATGCTAATTCCTAACTATATATGGTCTATAACCTATGGTTTTTTCAGTGAATATATATATATATATATCCACAAAGAACTCCTCTTGTCATCAGAAACGCAGGAGACAGACCACAGGAACAGATGTTAGATTTCTCTATTTATTTGCTCAAGTTTGTGAAAGAGTGCATTACGCGTTTCGGGCTACCTGAGCCCTTGTTCACATGCAACATTTGTTTGTACTTTTTTTGTTTTTATAGTGCCCATTTCTATTATATATATATAATGTGTCAAATAATGTGTCATAATTTCCTCCAGTGTTAAAATTACTTTGGCGTTATAAAAAGAAGAAAAGCACAAATATTCCTTGTGTTTTGGGGAAATGAGCCTCACTGCCAATGGCCTCCAGTTTATCCTCTGGACACGCTTGCCTTTCTTGGTTACGTCCACAATGGGGGGAGACGGAGGCTGGTGTGAACGATGGCGCGAGGAGCGAACAGTCCAAGGTCGTGTCCGAGGCTTCGACTTTCAGGCGCAGGCGGATTTCTAAGTCGATTACAAGGCGACAAGCGATGATTCTTCAATCAGCCGAGCATCGGAACTTCTGAGCCTACACATGGGGCGATGTTATTGTTTACATTGCTGTTTTATCTTTGTTCAGCTTGTTAGCAGACAATATTATCAATATTATTAATATAATTTTAATACGATTTCGTTGTATATAGTGACTGTAACAGTTTAAAAAAAAATTATAATATAAAGTGCCATACGGAAAATATTTAAAATGTAAAAGGGTTGAACAAAATGATCAGCTACGTACAGGGTAGTGTTGTCATTTACTATTAAGTATTTTCTATATAATAAAAGAAGTTCAGAAGTTCTCCTTTTCTCCAGTAACGAAGCATATTCCTGCAAAAAAGTATGTTTTAAGTTCAAGTTCCTCATTTATAGTGGAACGAGAGCCATAATCCTCTCTCCCACTATACCGCCCCCCAGCACTAAAAAAATGAGCTCGACCTCTCTCCCTCCAGATGTGCAAGACGAGGTCGCCCTTACACCGGAGTCAAAATCCTTTCCACATGTTGCCCCCAAACCCTGGAAGGAACGAAGCTTTTACACAAATAAATCAGGGGTGGGGAGTGAGCTATCAGCCGCCCCCTGATATGTGCACCTGGGGATTAGTGCGCGGCGAAGGCCGCGTGCCTCACACTGAAATGATCACCCGAGGGTCATAAACACCCAATAAACAACTTTTAGTAAATATACTCTCGCTAGGAGTCCTGTACTGTCTTATGTGGACCTAAATATCCCTACGTAAATGTGCGTGGACGCACACAAACACATATGTGCGTGTGACACGTACGCAAACACAGGCGCACGCAAATATCAATACACAATTGTATTTATTTATTTAATGTGATTTTATATAGCGCGAACATTACCTTAAGGTGACAGTACGCAGATATACCCACAATACACACGTGTACACATACACACATGTTCCCGCACACGACAAACAAATGCACACATAAACATAATCACAGAAAAAACACTGGAACACACAGGCGCAGACACAAAACACAGGCTCAATACACACAAAGACGCATGTCTGAAAACCACAATAAAACTGGTGAGTGAAAGACATCCGTTTCCCAATTACATGCACGGATCTAAAGTTCTCTGTATTTTTGCAAGATTTTATTTCCCATAGTTTCACCTTGTGTAGTTACCTGGCGCTGAAGGGCAGATGCCTCACCAATCCACGGGAGAAACAGTAATCCGACATCCACCAAGTGTGACGTTCCTCAAATGTGCTGAGCTACAAAAGTGGTCCCCGCAAGGACGCTTGAAGAGGCGCGTAACCCTCCTAATAATAATAATAATTTGGTTCAAACAATTACCGGTCGCCTCTGTGTCCCTGCACATAGCATCCCTGTGCATGCATCACTGCTTGGAACTTACGGTTTCGGGATGTGCACGCTTACGGCTGTCGTGGGGCGGGACTTCCGTCTTTGCGAGAAGCCCGCGCCCACGGAGTGGATGGCCCAGAGGACCGGTGGGAGCAGAAGTCAGGAGTGGTGCTGAGGCCGCTGATGCGGTAA
The DNA here is from genome assembly GCF_964261635.1 of Lissotriton helveticus. Classification (NCBI taxonomy): domain Eukaryota; kingdom Metazoa; phylum Chordata; class Amphibia; order Caudata; family Salamandridae; genus Lissotriton; species Lissotriton helveticus. The sequence goes on from NC_136063.1 coordinate 2,081,719,601, forward strand.
GTTGGGCTTGGGGGGCTTGGCACGTGTGTGTGTGTGTCTGCGCGTGTGTGAGTATGTCTGCGCGTGTGTGTGTCTGCGTGTGTGTGTGCCTGCGCGTGTGTGTGTGCGTGCCTTCGGCCGGCCTGCATAAGCGCGTCCACAGACCCTGGTAGGCGCGTGCACCGCTCTGTCTCCCTTGAGAGCGAACTCGGTGACAATAGGTCTCGAGAGCGAGACCTAAAAAAAGGGTCGGTTTTCACTGGAAAAATTTGATGTGTCCACATTAGGTTTTAGGCTGTTTCTTGTCACTGGTAGTAGGCCTAACCACACAATTGAGGCACCATTTTTGTCGGGAGACATAGAGGAATACAGAATAGTAGAGCAAGGGTTCCCGAAAGCAGGGAAGATGTTGATTTTAGCACTGCAAATCCTTCATAGATACCATCTGTAGGGCAAAAAACAGACGCTTTCTTCTGCAGCACTTTTTTCCCATTGTTCTCCAAAAAAACAACATATAGCTGTATATTGGCTACTTTCTTGGTCCCCTGCAGGAAAATCCACAAAGCCTGAATACTTTTAGAATCCTCAGGATGTTGGAAGAAAAAGATGCATAATTGGCATGAATGCCTTATGCAGCGGAGGCAGAAGAGTGTCGTCCCCCAAGAAAAATAAAATGTTAATAACAATGTTATTATTTTATTTTTCACTGTTCCGGTGGCAGAGCAGGAGGAGGAGTGGAGAGCACATGCTAAAGTGAGTATGACTGCCTGGCCAGCCATCTTGGACCAGCTAAACAGTCATGCGCACTTTGCCTATTCCCTATTGGACTAAGATCTGAAACAGAAAAATCTCAAGTGCCAGTGCTATGACAAGGACTATCCTAAGAGAAATATTAACTACTGGTAAGTAATGGGTAATTTGTGTGACAACATTTATTTCAGTTAGTGAATGTGTGCTACAATGTTTTTCAGACGCTTTCTCATTTTTTAGTAGGCCAAAACCACTAATACACCTGTTTCGCACAATTCTTTTACAAGAGGCATCCAAAGAAAAATAAATAGCCAAAGAATAAAAAGGTATCCAACCTCTAACAAATTACAATATGAATAAAGACATCTTTGTTTTAAACCTACCAGTTTAGAGCAGGTGTTTTTATAGTGCTGTGTTTGACCTACATTAAAGAAATTAAGGGCCTGATTACAATGTCGGTCGTAAGGCCTCTGGCCTTAGATCAGAGGCCTTACAATTGACATCGTCAGTTTCAATTCCTACCGGCTGATTATGTTGCATTCCGCTGGCTTCTGACGTGCTCTAGGAGCCCGTCTGCCAGTCGGTGACTGTCCCGTAATCCAAATCAAAGGCGTTCTGCCTACTGGATTATGATGCATGGTTTCCGGTAGGGTTTACATGCCGGCCTTTTTGATGTGAAAACCCTTCCAGAAAGAGTGTCTGGGGGCCCCCTAGCAGGCCCCCCTCTGTATTTGGCTTCTAGTTGGGGGCCGAGGGGGCACCTATGGTGCCCCCCTTTTGATCCCTGCACCTTATGGCAGGTACCTCAAGGTGCCTATCACGGGATGCAGTGGTGAACATAGACTTCCATTTCTCAATGTGAGCTTCTGTTACGGCCGGTTTACGGCTGTAACACAAGCTCCCATTCAGAAATTGGAAAATGCGACTGCACCATATGCGTTCGGATTGTAATTAGGTGGTCAGGACGGCCAACTGGAGGTTGGTTGGTCCTGTTTCCGCAACGCGTCCGCCCAACATAGTAGTAAGGCCCTAAATGTTCCATGAAGAAGATGGGAAGGGTTTAATGTTCAGAGAACCTGAGGTGACATGAGCTGCCATTACTCTACAAATTATCCCCATAATTTCCTTTATATCACTGCACGTTTCAGTTGAAAATCTCACACCAATAGCACAGCAGCATAGAGGCTATGAATATGAGAAAAGACAGCAGTTCCCAATCTATGTATCCCCTCTTATTAATTACTTATTGTGTACTAAATATTCTAGTACAAATACGGCCTACGTGAGTTACCGAGTGATTTTGCACAGACATATTTATAATGCTCTTTAGGAACCGGACATCTCTAGGCACTTGCATGGAAATTTGGGATTATCAGCCAGATTCATGAAGGTGCCAATCTGCGATTAGCAAATTGCGAAAAATTGCGAATCGCAATTTGAAAATCGCAGATTGGCATTCATGTAGAAATGCAATGCAAATATGCGAATCGCAATCGATCGCAATTGCCGATTGCGATCTTGCCACAATCGCTAATTAATCGCAGAGTTGGCATTTTCCCATGTAGAAATTGCGACCTCGCAATTAGCGATATCGCATTTTGCGATCTCGCTAACTGCGAGATCGCAAAAACGGCAATTCGCATTTCGAGCCCACTGAAGACATCACAACCAGGAAGTAGGCTTACCCCACCCACAAACAGAACACAGAACCAGAGATTGGGAGCAGAATACTGAAGAGCTGCATACCTTAGACTGTGCTGCACCCCAGCAGGACAAAATTCACCAAGATGTCCCAGGATGCAGCAGGGAGCAGTGGGCAGGAGAGGCAGCTAAATCTAAAATTTTCAGAGGCTGAACTGGAGCATCTGATTGAGGGGGTCACCAAGGACTATGCACTGCTCTTTGGCAAAGACTCCCGGCTGGTGCCAGAGGCAGACAAGCGCAGGATCTGGCAGCGCATCCGCGCTAAAGTTAATTCGGTTGGGGTGACCCAGCGGTCAATTGATGAGCTTAAAAAGCTCTGGTACGACCTAAGAGGTCGGTCTAAGGAGCGTATTGCCGAGAGGCTTGGGGAGCGACTGGCCACTGGTGGAGGGGAACCTGTAGCCACACCGAACACCCCATTGGAGGACCTGAGAGAGGACACTATTGCAACAGCAGCCTGCGTGGGGGTCATGCAGCTGGACTCTTCTCGACCCAGCCAACAATCTGAAGGTAAGTGCCATGCGACTGCGACCCTGTCCCCCAACAATGCCCATGACTCCTGAGCTAGCAATATGACATCCCCAACAATGCAGCCCATGCACACCTGAAATGGCCCAATGCATTGTGGTAGACGTAGTGAAATCATATACCCCCAGTTAGCTGAACACAGCCAGAGCTGTAAATTCAAAGTAAATCCAAAAGCCAGTCAGGGAAAGCAAGCCTGTATGCATGTATCAACATACCTTGTGCAAGATACATAACATTAATCATGCCCCCTTTCACATTACAGGTGCAGTTGAGCAGCCCAGCACAGATAGCGAGGCCCTGCACATTGCCGAGACCCAGGACGACACTGAGGGTGAGGGCCAGTCCAACCAACGACCCGGCCCATCACAGCCACCAGCAGTTATTCCACCACCACCACCCCGTGCGGACAGGGCCACCCCTGCAGCCACAGGTGTGCAGCCCACACCCCAACAAACAGCCACAGCAGTGGTACAGGCCCCACCACCAGCGCCTAGGAAGCAGACGAGGCGCACAGCTGGAGCCAGATCACACATTAGCGCACTGAGGCGCCAGCAGCGTCAAGGATCAGCAGGCACGGGCAGGGCGCTCCTACTACCTGATCCTGGGCTGCCCATTGAACGCTGCTTGCTGGCAGTGCACCGTACACAGGCGCGTCACCTGGCAGCAATTCACACCCAGCTGCAGACGACAAGCGAAAATATTGCCCAGATGACCGCTGCTGTCAGAGAGAATACTGGCCCGCCTATCGGCCTACACCCGGTCAAACCATGTAGTTGGGAATGCAACATCACAGGTGGCACGCAGGTCACTTGCCATGCAGGGCCAGATGGTGCAGTGTTGCCAGGATGTGGCCAGGTCACTGGATCTGCTTACAGCAGCAGTGCTCGGCAGCCAGTCCACTGCCCATGGAGAAGCAGAGGGGCCTGACGACGTGAGCGAGGTAGCGTCAACTAACAGCAGCGCATCCTTGCCACCGATGCCTGTACGACGCCGCAGCAGCAGGGCAACAGGACCAACTAGGGCCAACACCGTCCCTCAGGACACAGATAGACGACTTGGGGCGTCTCGTCGTAACCGACACTGAAAATCAGACTCTCTCAGGGAGGCCATGCAGTACACCCCTGCAAGCCCACTACCCCAGCATGGGGAGGTATGGAGTAATACTCTCTTCATGAGACACCAGTATAAGTAAAGGCCAATTTATTGTGCATGAACAATAAAGATTAATGGTCTGACTTGATTCACACTCATGTCATTATTACATTAGTCATGCATGAGTGCAGTGTTTTGTGAGAGGAATGGGTGCACTAGAAACTGTTAATAGTGATGTGGTTGCGGCGCCTGTGTCCTTCAGAAGGATTTTCCCCACGTGCATGATGCACATGTGGAGGCGGGCGGTTGTCCCCTTCCGACTCACTGCCAGATATCTCCACTGGTATCCTGCGCTTGGTAGCAATGTTGTGGAGTATTGCACACACGGCCACGAGGCGGCAGCAGACCTCAGGTGTGTATTTGATGGCCCCACCAGTCTTGTGCAGTATGCGGAAATGGCTCTTCAATAGGCCAAATGTCCTCTCAATGCAATTTCTTGTTCTTATGTGTGCTGCATTGTAATGCCGTTGCTGTGGTGTGGCTGGGTTGAGGTATGGGGTGAGGAGGTACTCCCGTAGACCGTAGGCGCTGTCACCTGAGGGTGATAAGCACAGGGTGAGTGCCTGTTCTGCGCTGATACATGATCACAGTGCACTACTATATGGGGGCATGTGTACTTACCCAGTAGGTGTCCTTCGTCAAAGTCTCCCCTGGCCAGTAGTGTGTGAATGCTGCTGTGCCGGAAGATGAAGGAGTCATGTGTGCTGCCTGGATATTCTGCCACTATGTCCGTGATGTAAGTTTTTGCCGTTGCACACCATCAGGATATTAAGGGAGTGGTAGGACTTGCGGTTGCGGTACAAGTATTCCGTTTGTGCTGGTGGGCAGATGTGGATGTGGGTACAGTCAATGCATCCAATTACATGAGGGAAATGTGCAATGTTGTAGAATTGCAGCTTGGTGTCATTCAAGTCCTGTTGGGTGGTGGGGAATGATATGTAGTGGTGTAGCCGGGTCAGCATTGCATCCAGGAAACTCCTTAGGCAGCGGGACATGGTGGGCTGGGATATCCCCCCTGCAACAGCAACTATCCCCTCGAAGCTTCTGGAGGCCAGTAGGTGCAGGCTGCACAATACCTGTACATGTGTGGGCACGGCATTGGTCCTCCTTGTTGGGTGCTGCATCAGGGGGTCCAGATCCTGGATGAGCTTGATGATCATAGCCCCACTTAGGCGGTACTTTGCATAAATTTGCTCCCTGGTTTGGCCCAGGAGGGAGACCCGCTGGCGGAATATCCGCTCCTGGATCCTCCGTCTGTTCTGTGCTGCTCGCTGTAGCCTTCGCCGCCTCACCAACATGTAGAGTCCAGGCATAGTGAGAATCCTCAGGCTCCGGCTGCATGTCCTTAAATGTGTTTGGTCAGCCCTGCACCTGTTGGTAGTTTGTTAACCGTTTAAAAAAAAAAAAATCCCTACTGGTTATCACCTGATTTGTGTTCTTCTTATTTTGCGCATCGTTCCAGGTATTTCGCAAATTGCGATTTTTCATGAATGTCGATTGCGAATGTTTTGCGACTTCGCAATTTAATTCGCAGATTCCATGGTTTCTCGCAGTTTCAGATTCGCTAATGCCCATCCTCCAGGATTCTGCGAATTTATTTGCGAAGTCGCTATTTTTTTTTTTGCGATTTCGCTTTTTTGCCCTTTTCTGTATCATGAATTCCTTTTCATCAAATTGCGATGGCAATTGTGAATTTGCAGCAATTGTGATCGCAATTTGGCTTCATGAATCTAGCTGTATATTTTTTAGCTGGACTACAAAAGTTAAGGGAAGGGGAGCAGGTTTTGCATTTGTTCCTCGACAACATATGAAATTTGAAAGGGGTGTGAGAATTTTCTCACATACTTCATGTAATTCTTGAAAAAAACTGTCATTATGAGGCTTGGTATACACCTTTTTTTAAAATGGTTTACCACATTAAAACGAGCAATTTCAAACGTTTCAAAAAATTGTTTAAGAAAACATCACCAAAGACCATCCACTTTTATAGTGGCAGGAAAGCAGTTCAAAAGTTAAAAACTTTCAAGAAAATGGCATGCACACTTTTATTGCCAACTAGCATCCATAAGGGTGCATTGTGATTTTGCAAGATCTATTGGTAGGCCAATACTCTACATCTACACCTGTTCTCTCCAAACTTTTTAAAACCATGGCCCAATACTTACTACACAGTTTGTGATCCACCTAGCTGTATTGGGTGTTTTTTCTAATGTAACTAAAGCATCACGTAGTAGCGCCCTGTGATTCACAGACAGCACATTTTCCATAGAAATGGCCACTAAATTTGCACAGACATACTGTTTTGCTGATAAAACTATATTGCACACAAATGATAATGCGTGGTAATGGGGTTGAAGTGAATATTTATAATTTGTGCATCACCTACTAAAGTGTAAAGTGTATTTATTTCTTGTGATCCTATTAAAATCTTTGTTTTCATCATACTTCAGAGTCACATAAAAAATGTGCTTCATGTTTGCTTTTGTAACTGCTGAATGTGCACAGTTCTTTTACAGGTATTTACATTTTATTGTGTGTTTCAAAAAAATGACATCCTACAGCCTTTCTTTTCTCACTTCTTGTACAACAGGAAGACTGTCACATAATTCCCTTTACTTTTCTTTCTCTGATTGCAAAGTGAGACGAGTTTGTAATCGCCAATCCCTGTTTTTGAACTCCTCCCATGCTCATGATGAGCTCAGCTCGTCATGAGGCACAGTGGAGCTGTGTACATTACGAGCTAAGCTCATCATAACTGGTGTGGCCCTCCCACGCGCGGCTAATTCCCCTCCTGTGCGGGCGTTCTATGGAGTGGGTGGAGTCATGACGAGTCCAGCTCATCATGAGCACAGCTCCACTGTGCAGCATGATGAGCTGGGCTCATCACGAGCACAGCGGGCCGAGCGCGGCCCCTCCACCCCCCCCCCCCCCCGCACCGTAGGGGAATTAGCCCCACGTGGAAGGGGTTAAAAAATAAGCAGTAATTTGGCAGAAGATATAACCTGACATTTTACCTCCTTCTTTGAAGGCAGCTGATGTGTTTTCCCGACCCGCCAGAAATAACTCGTCCACAGTTTGAGAAAGAATGATTGATTGATTGATTGATTGATTGATTGATTGATTTTCACAATACTTTGCTCAATTAAAATGAACTAAAAAGAGCTCTGGAGCAAGTCTAGGCTGTATCATGAACAGTTGATTTGGCCTGTTTGAGAGTAGAGTGGGGTGAATGTTTTTCACTATTACTGTCTACATAGCTCGGACTTGGAGTAACTTGGAATATCTCTGAGTTCCTGCATGCTTTGCAGACAACAATGCAGGGATATATAGGGAGGAAATTACTATTTAGGAGCATTGCTGCCGGCAGTCCTGCGGTAATTTAAAGAAAATCAAAATCAGATGCATTTGGTTTAGACAATGCACCCAAAAAAAACCTTAGCTGTTATTTGAACCAGCACAGCAGTTCATGATGCAGCCACTGATAGAGAAGTTTCCATGGGCTGAGCCTCCATTAATGTAGAGGTGCGTCGCCCCACTGGTTTTCAGCACTTGAAAAAAGGATAAATAAAATGATCATAATACATTGTTATCGTCATTTCTTTCGGTGCTTAGGCAGTTCACGGACCAGGGAGAGGAGTGGTTGGGTGCATATTGGTTTGGCCGAGCCAAACAGTCATGCACACTTAGCTTGTTCGCCACCGGGCTGTATGCACAGCCTGGTTGGAGAACATGCACAGACTCCCAGTCCCTTTCTGAGTGCCAAGTCACGGTGCTCAGACCAATCAGGACGCTGCTGTCATGGTGACAGCAGCATCCTGATTGGCTTAGGGGAGTCTGGGAGCCTGTGTGCTTCTGGTCCACACAGAGCGGAGGACGGCGAGGATGGAGGAGAGGTGGCGGCTGGTCAGCCGGCTGCCTGGCAGGTAAATTATCTTTTCTTTTTTTTAATTTTCCTCCCCCTCCCCCTCTATGTATTCTGCTGCCCGGGAGCAGCCGCCACTGGAAGTTTCATTATCATTCACAAAAACGAGAATAACCTTTAAAACTGAGAAGAATATTATGGACTGACAAAGCTCCGTGTTGTGTTTTGGTGTATCACTGGAAGTAGGGCTTCATTCAAATATACCAGCATTAAAAACCAGGAACAGGGTCTGGAAACAGCTGGTTGTATGTTGGAACGGTTTATGCCTTGTTTGTTTAGGTTCCTCTGTTCCTAGCAGGCAAATATTCTGGAACTGCTATGCTTATCATAAAATTAAAAACTGCACGAAGGTTTAGAGGCAAGAAGCGTTCTTTATTTACAAGATTTCAGATTTTGCCCCAGGCAATGATATGATATTTTTTTCTGCCTTATCTAAGTCCATTAATTTCGTGGATATTTTCACCTGCTGAGGTAATAAAGTAATTTCTAAAATAGATTAAGATAATTCAATGACGGTTGTCTTTAGCGTTGTAGATTATCCAACAAGCGTTATTAAAAAACTGGCACCGTTCATAAAACTGTCCTTGTCCGTAGGATATGTTGCCTCATGTTGGTGATATTATTTCCAAAGTGAACCTGAACTAGAGAAACAATCCGCTGTTCCTTTTTTTGGAAAGTAATATTCAACTCTAGCTTCAATATTTAGAAAGATGTGTATATGTTTATACAAGCAATTTGAATGTATTACTCACTGATTCACACAGGAATGTTTAGCTGACTTTATGCCTCCATTTTTTCCATGCCAGTGATTTGCAAAAGTGGACTTTGAATGCATACATGCATTAACTGCTCGAGATTTCCTACATAAACGTATACAGGAATCCCTACTAGTAAATGTCATTGCAAATGATGGAAAGTGGTGCTATGTAAAGCGCTCTGATACCCGATACCTCCGGGTCAAGTTTGCGCTATGTGAAACTCTGTAAAAAAAAAAAGTGGGTCTTGCAAGGTATGAGGTGCCTTGTATGTTTGTGAATACATTATCAAACTTCAGTTACCTCCTTTTAACTTAGTGATTAATATCAGGGTAGTCAGTCATTTTGACATTTCAAAACTTTATTCGGTTCATAAAATGAATCATAAAAGTACAGAATATACAATTCATCGTACCTCATGGAACAAAATTAAAAGTTTTTTAAATACACAATTTCCCAAATAGTAAAATAACTTTTTGTAAAAAGAAATATACACATACACAATTTCACCAGAGAATGTTCTATACATTTTGGTGCTAACCATAGGCCTTCCTAATCTTTAGCGAGACTTTAATAAAATGTAGCATGGCACAGCAAGTTTCAACAGAGGATAGTGCTGACAGGTAATCATACCCTTCCTTATAGGTGCAAGGTTGCCTCCCTTTCAGGATTGGTTTAATAAACCGGCACCTTGGTTCTTGATATAAAGAGCAAAAAAGAACCACATGTATAGTGCTTTGCCTATCCCTATTGTTACATGGACAAGGGGGCAGCCTCTCACACCAACCCCCCTGTTTCGGGAATGCAAGCAAAAAATGCAAAATATCCAGTCTAAACCTTGTTAGCAAGAAACGCCATTGCACATTAAGAGTAAATGTTAGATAAAACTGAGGTTGGGGCTTATGAACATATACATTAGCATCGTCCCGGGATGGCGTATTCAACGATTTCCAATACATTGCCTTTATGTCCACCTTTGGGTTTCCCTCTATTTTTTCAGGATTGTCATAATAGGAACCCAATCCAATCTTGTTTAGCATGTTACAAACATAGGACAACCAGGGAATCTGTTTTGAATTTTCTAGAACCATGCAATCAATAATGATATCTTTAGTGAGTTGCAGGTCTTCAGATTGCCATATTTTGCCCCATAACAATAAAGGGGACATACGGATTGTATCAGAAACTCTTACCATTCCAATTTCTTTGTGGCAGAAAATGTTTGAACAACCTTTGGGAACTGATAAAACCCTTTTTATGAAGTTATTTTCCACCACCTGTATCACAGATGGTATTTCAGTACCCCATACCCCTGCCCCATAGGTGGCCACAGATAAACATTTCGATGTATAAAGGGTTTTAAGGTGCGTAACATGTTTTTGCCCCAGTTTGCTGCAGAAACGAAAGATGCCCTCTATAGCCCGGGTCGCGTTCTGGGCTCGAACCTTCATGAGTGGCGTCCAGCTTAATTTACTATTGAACAAGTTACCAAGGTAATTAAAATTTTCCACCTTTCCAATTGTGCGTTTATTTACCACAAACTTCCTGATGTTGGACCCTTTAGGACCACAAGACATTACAAAGGATTTATCAAAGTTCACCTTTAAGTCGAGGTCAAGCATGAAAGTATTAAAGGCATCTAAACATACTTGCATGCTATTTCCGGTTAGGGTCATTAAGACAGTATCGTCTGCATAAGAAAGCATGGGAATACTTTTACCATTGATTTTTGGAAAGTCACAACCCTGGTTTAATAGATACTTTTCTAGCCCGTTTGTGTAAACCAGAAAAAGAAAAGGCGCCAAAATGCATCCTTGACGCACGCCCTCAGTAGAAGGAATTGATTTTGTCATTTCACCACCAGGGCCAAATCTAATTGATACAGTTGTTGCTGCATGTAACCTGCGGAGCAATGTGACCAACGGTTCCTCAAAGCCCATGTCATCCATCATCCGCCACAGCTTATGTCTACAAACAGTGTCGAACGCACTTGATAAGTCCATGAAGGCAAGATGTATTGATGACTTTTTTGCCTTCATGTACTTGCCTATAATTAGTGCCAGGTTCAGACACTGCTCGACGGTCCCCTTTCCACGCCTAAATCCGTATTGGGAATCAACTATAAGTCCTGTTGAGTCTGCCCAACTTTCTAACCTCGCTAGGATTACCCTTCCCAGGATTTTACATGAGGCGTCTATTAAAGAAATCGGGCGATAGCAACATGGGTCGCACCTGTCGCCCTTCTTAAAGATTGGCACTACAATTGACTCCTCCCAAGTACCAGGGATGCGCCCGACCACAACAGCCTTGAAAACATTCAGTAATATGGGTGCCCACAGACTAACATTGTGTTTAAAAAGATCCAAGGGGACGGTATCTGGGCCTGGAGCTTTTAGTGATGATCCCTTCTCTAAGGCTTCCTCAATCTCGATCAATGTAAGAGAAGAGCTGAGGGTCAAAGCCGAGGGGGATGTCACTAATTCCCCTGTTCTATCCGTGCTTGACATTAATGAGATAGAAGTTGGATTAAAAATCTTAGTAAAATGTTGAACCCACTGTTCAGCGGTAACCTGCACAACTATAGATTCTTTCTTGTCGCTCTTGAAAAGGGGGCGATTTAGGACCTCCCAGAAGAGCCTACTATCTTTTAGTTGTGCAGCCTTTTCAAGGTCTTCCCAGGCAATGTTTTTTAGGTCCTGCTTTCTTTTTACAATAGCCTCCCTATAGGTCTTCCTGCTAGTTCTTACAAGTTCTCTGTTTCTTGGTCTTTGGCGCAAGGCTAATTTTAGCGATTGGTGTGTGACAGAACACACAGAGTCAAACCATCTGAATGCCTTTAGGCCGCCCTTTTCCTTGGGTTTCCTAAGGTGCTTTGCTACATGCCCACACAATTTCTCAAAGCTCTCAATAACCTGATGGGGGCCGGTTACTGGGGCTAGACATGATTCTATTTCCATTTTACAATTTGGTATATGCGGTATGTCAGGGGCTGACCAGGGTTCTACCACACACAAATCATTCAGGATAATAATGTTGTTTAAAGCTTCCCCTTGGGGTGTGTGTTTGAAATGGGTCAAGGGCTGAGCGTTTGAGTCCTCCAGCCCACACACATTCGATCCTCCAAAACTGCACAACGTACAGTTGAAATCACCAACCCAAATGACAGGCGATAAAGGGTGCCTGCTGCGTGCTTTGCCCACTGCGTCCTCCAAACTTTGAATTATTGATATGTCATGTCCATTAAAGATGTTGTGGTACCAGTAAACTAACAACACAGGTTCTGGGAAAAGATGTTCTAATAACAGCAATTGGTACCAGTTTGTATCCATCAATTTCAAAGTTGTCAGTTTCTGTAGTTTTATAGACAACGCTGTCATTATACCACCCTTTGCCCTCCCAGATGTCGATGGAACAGCCAAAACATCGAATGATTGAAAACCCTCAATGTCACAGGTAGTCCTAGACCAAGTCTCCTGTAAACACAGGATTCCATGGACTCCCACAAAGTCCAGCCACGCATCATCTTCCAATCTCCCTGTAAGTCCGGCAATATTCCAGGATATTAAGGATATTAAGGACGGTCCCTGTTTCCCATTTGTGCCTCCCAGATCAACTCTTGCACTTGAAGGATCTTGAGCAGGCAGTAATGTGTGTTTCTCACAACCCAAGGTGGTATTTGCTCCTAAAAGAACAACGTTCTCAGCGTATGGGGGGCCAATACTCACAGTATCACAATCAACGGTCACCATTGCTGAGTCATCATTGCCCACTATCACTACATTTTCCTTCTTTCCCAAATCTAGGACAGTAGGCGCGTTGCCCTCAAACCCAGTTGATGGTCAGTCTACCCCATCCATACCCATTAATGGGTCAAAGCGATTTCTCAGTGAGATATTATTATTATTTGAGATCCATCCTGGGTATTCTGCTCCCTTAGTCCTTAGTCTTCGTGGGTTAAACGGGACTTGCGTAAAAGGGCCCATACTTGGTGGTCCCAAAAAGGGGCCATTTATCTCGTGCCAAGGGGCCCAATGATTTTGTATGCCTTGCCTCATATTCAAATTATGTGCCCAACCCAGGTGATTGTTACCGCTTTTTCTATACCCACAATGGTTGGGGTTTGATGCAGTATGATAAAGATTAGGGTAGAAATATTCGAGTCCCACACATTGGATGTCCCCCCTCCTGCCGAACCTTGCTTTACTGCAGATAATATCCTTAACCCAGATGTCTCTAAAGTTAATCAGTATGCAATCTCCCTCCAGATCTTTTTTGCTTGGCCCAACCCAGGGAACCCTCCGTACACTTAAGATTTTTGTGGCAGTATCTTCGGATAGGGGCCTGTTATTATTTAGCCAGAATTTTGTTTTATTTAAAAGGTCCTCCATTTTCTAATATTTATTCTCAGCAATTAATGGAACACCTGTCAGAATTGCCGTATACGGGGCAGCTTCAGGGGGTATATTTACATAGATCTGCTTACCCGGCAGTGGTGTTTTACTAGGAGCTAGAGGTTTACTAACTGGAGTTTCTTTCCCCTCAATATTTATAAGGGCTGGGGCAGCTATGTTTACTGGTGTGGCCACCACCTTAGAGTTGTTTATCTTTGAGCCCGCAGTAATCACCGGCTTAGTTTTAGTAAGAGCAGCTGGTGCTTTACAAGGGATAATACCGTTAGGATCTACAGACACTACAGTTTTGGATTGCTGAGGTTGTGCCTGGTTTTTCTTAGCACCCTTTTCTTCAAAACTAGTGGTAGTATTACCCCCAATAGCAACGGATTGTTTGCTATTATCTACAAGGCTCTCCAATAAAGTGGTGTTTTTAGATGTTAAAAACTCTAATTGATCTAATTTTAGGTTGATGATTTGGGTTTTTACCATAAGGGGATTCAGCAGGCTTTTTTCCAGCTTCTCAAGGCTGGCCGTAAGATCCTTATCTGCTCTATGGGTTGCTTTTTTATCTAAGTTCGAGATACTTTTTTCAATGCCCGAGAGCTGGGATCCTATCTGTGAAAGTCTCACTTCAAAGGGAGGTAAGAGTTTTTTGAGTGTTTCCCATACCACAGTCAAGAATTCTACGTCTTTCCCTTTTATGACGCAGAGTGGCACCCCACTAATTTCATTCTCTAATGTGAGGCTATTAATTTCATGGGTTACTACCAGTGATTCTGGGCTGGGTTCTGGTCTTAGTTCAGAAGGCTGTGTGCTTTTCCTTAGGGGTGGATCTTGGGGTAGAAAAAAATGGTGCCTTGATGGATAACTGTGCCTTCGCAATCTTAGCCTTTTTTTTAGCGTATGCTGTTAAATTATTGCGCTTCCTTTTATTGTGTGGCCCTCGTTGTTTAATAGAAAAATTTCCCCCACCCGGTTCTATAGAATTGGGTCTTTGCGCCATTCCCAGGGGGCCACCCTCACCCTCCTTATCTTCCCCATCTTCCCCGACCAAAGAAGAATTTAGGGAAATGGAAATGGATGATACTAATGGTGACCCCCCCTTTGGTATGGATGGAGTGGGTACTGATGGTTGGTGAATATCTGCCTCGGTTACAATCAGGGTGGGAGGTGGACCAGTTGAACGATCAGGCGTTTTAGCGAAGGCTATCGACCCTAGGGAAGATTTTTTGGCCGCTGCTAACTCCTGTGACAATCTCCTTGCAGCATCTAGTTCAATAGAGACTCGATGCTGCATTTTAGCAATCTCTGTATCAATGGCTGTGTGGGTCCTGGTTATAAAGTCATCTAGGGTACCATTTTTTAGTTTAGACTTAGCTGCCCTCTCTTTGTACTCACGGAATGACATATTTGACTAGTCAACAAAACGAACTGGTAGTGCAGAGATTTCCCAAAGGTTAGGGCCAAAGAGAGTGGCCCAGTCCAGTCTCTCCCAGCCTCTAACGGCCTCAAACGGCCCGCTCTTTGCCCGGTCTTCGCCCCGAGCTGCGTCCCGCGCTGCGGGAGTACCGATCCCAGATGTAGTGAACGTAGAGGACGGTGGGCGGGCCAACAGGGAGAGCGGACCGGAAGGTCTCCCACGGTCACGCAGGGACTCCTGGGCAATGGAGTCCCTGCTAACGCTCGCAGCCCCGCTGAAGCCTCACGCCCAAGCCCAAGTGCTCCTCAGCGCCAGTTGCAGCGTCCAAGTCCAGCCCCTAGCAGAGGCGACAAAGCGGCACCCGCGGAGCGGGTGCGGAGAGCTACAGCAGCAGTGGTAATGTCCCAGGCAAGCGCCTACAGGTACGAGCGCTTTTACAAGAGTTAGTGGTGTCCCAGGGAGAAAGGGGATTCAGGTGTTTAAAAACCCTCCAATGGGCGGTGGGCGGGCCAACAGGGAGAGCGGACCAGAAGGTCTCCCACGGTCACGCAGGGACTCCTGGGCAATGGAGTCCCTGCTAACGCTCGCAGCCCCGCTGAAGCCTCACGCCCAAGCCCAAGTGCTCCTCAGCGCCAGTTGCAGCGTCCAAGTCCAGCCCCTAGCAGAGGCGACAAAGCGGCACCCGCGGAGCGGGTGCGGCGAGCTACAGCAGCAGTGGTGATGTCCCAGGCAAGCGCCTACAGGTACGAGCGCTTTTACAAGAGTTAGTGGCGTCCCAGGGAGAAAGGGGATTCAGGTGTTTAAAAACCCTCCAATGGGCGGTGGGGGGGCCAACAGGGAGAGCGGACCGGAAGGTCTCCCACGGTCACGCAGGGACTCCTGGGCAATGGAGTCCCTGCTAATGCTCGCAGCCCCGCTGAAGCCTCACGCCCAAGCCCAAGTGCTCCTCAGCGCCAGTTGCAGCGTCCAAGTCCAGCCCCTAGCAGAGGCGACGAAGCGGCACCCGCAGAGCGGGTGCGGCGAGCTACAGCAGCAGTGGTGATGTCCCAGGCAAGCGCCTACAGGTACGAGCGCTTTTACAAGAGTTAGTGGCGTCAGTCGTTGACAGCAGGAATGAGCATTAATGAAATGCGAACAAGTTTATGTTTCTCAGCGTAATAACTGTGTAAACCACGATTAACAGGCAAATCATATGGCAATGTAAATGTATGTGGCTTCATTGGTCTATTATCTTGAATCGATTGCCAAAATGAGGTGGCTATGATATGGTCACGTCTTGATACGATGATCACAATATTTTGATTGATAAAACAATATGATAACTAGTTGGAAGTTTGGTAATAGAAATACATCTGTCTCATTTTGGTTTCGAGCCCATTGATGAGAAGAGATTAAAAATAATCATGACTAGACATGATCACCATACTTGGGCGCGGCATACATTATATGTTGGCAAACCAACATGGCAGGGAGTTGGTAGTACCACGCACAACCAGTATATAATGACAAATCATCATCACATAATAGTATATGAATACGCCGTACCAGGTGTGCAGTGAATATATCATATGAATGACAATTATGGAACAATTTCTTGTTTAATATATGCATACGTGAAATGATACTTGCTTGCTTTTAACAAGTAGTCATAAGTCCTATCCTTTTCATGGAACGCATATTGTTGGGTTGGCTACAATTTGAAGGTCTATAGAACCCCAAGTCTGTTGAATAGTATCCCACAACTGGCACTATATACACAGGGCATATACGCTGCAAGGCATTCCTGATTTTGGGGTTGAGAAATACAGAAGGAGAAATTTGAAGAAACATCATGACAACCAAAATATACTCAGTTGTTGCTCTGACACACTCAGGGCCGGACTGGGAACCAAAACCGGCCCTGGCTCTTTGCCGGGGCCGGTTTTCGACCGATCGTGTTACAGGGCCGATTTTGCAGCTATGCTGCAAAAACTGCTCTGTAACAAAAACGGCACCCAGGGGCCCAAAACCGGCCCCACCCGTGCGGCGCACAGGGGGATTGCCCGGTGCCCGCTACGGCGAGTCCAGCCCTGGACACACTACACAAAGAGATCAATTATAGAAAACTCACATATTTACTCTTGTACATCATTTCCAAGAGTCTTAACACAGGAAAGCGTCCCCACTCAGAGCCAAAGGGGCCAGCTAATAAACCTTAATTACGTAAGATAAGACTTTTTTATGTTAGTAACCATCTATCCCAGCCCGTTTGTACTGTAAGTATTCATGTATAAAGAGTGACGATGGTGGTATGCTGTTAGACTAGAAGTGGGTCTTGTGTCTTTATGCACAAGAGGGCATATTTTTATTTAAGTTGGAGTGTCTAAGAAAACAACAAAATGAGGAGTGATTTGTTTCCAGTGTAAGACAGGTTTGTTAATCAAGTATGTATATGACTGAGAATGTCTTGTGCCATCTCCAACAGGCTGCTCCCCCCCTGTGCAGAAATCTACATAGAGCAGATTTAAGCACAGTAGGAATAGAGCTAACTGTTCAAATGCACATATATATGTTTTCACTGTGGCAAAACATTTTCTCATGTTAACCAAGAACTTTCCATACTCCCACATCTAATCTAGGACTGCTTTATTGCCTTTCCATCACAGAAAGCTCTTGAATTTGTTAGAAAATCTAACTTTCTCCAGTGTGAGAAAGGGTTAGACTGGAGTTTGATAAAGTATTCACAAACATGGAAGGCAAAACATACCTTGCAAAAGCCACTTCCCATCATTTACTACTGGGGATTACTCTAAACGTTAGCTGAAAAAATCTGCAGTGGTTAAAGCATTTATGCCTGAAAGGATTACTTTTGTAAATCACTGGCAGGCAAAAATGCAGGCGCAAATGCAGCTAAAAATTCGTTTGTGACTCAGGCAGAAATACATTACAATTGTTTGCACACAAATATATACACCTATCTAAATCTCAAAGCTAGATTCGAATATTTATTTCCAACAAAGGGACAGTGGGATTGTGTCTCTTGTTAAGGTTCACTTACGAAAAGTTATCACCAACATGGGACATCATATCCAGCTGATAAGGAACAGTTTTAGGAATGCTGTCAGATGTGAAGCAATGCTTGTGGGATAATGTACAACGCTAATGACAATCGGCATTGAATTTAGCTAATCTAGTTTAGAGATTACTGATTTCTAAATATAATCTATTTTTGAAATTACTGAAAGTAATACAATTAGTTGATTACTGGTTTGATATAATGCAGAAAAAAAAAGTATCATACCATGGCCAAGAGCAAAATCAGATCTTTTGAACGTACAGATAGCAACTACTTACAGCTTTTACATTTTTGATAAGCATGACAATGCCAGATTATTTGCCTTCTAGGAAGAGAGAATCCTAAACCAACAAGTCATAAACCTTTCTAACATACAACCAGCTGCTTCCAGTCTCTGCTTTTTAATCCAGGTATAATTGACAGAAGCGCTACTTACAGGGATAATACGCACAACACTGAGATTTGTCAGGCTATGATATTTTCTGAGATTTAAACGGCTGTTCTCGTTTCTGTGAATGATAATAAAACTTCCCTATCAAGAGCTGTTTCAGGAACAGCTGCGCTGGCTTAGAGAAGAGCTAATCGGGGGGTTTATGTTTTGTGAGCTCTGTCTACACCGCATGTTTTTAATTTTGATTTGCTTTAAGTTAGCGCAGGACTGCAGGCGACATCACTCCTACATAGTAATTACCTCTATTTCAGATCATTGCGGTCTGCAATGCATGCATTAACTTGGAGATATTCCAAGTTACATTTTTGCTATTTACAGTAGCGGCTGCTGTGCGGGCGGAGTGGTGGTGCGGGGGGTGGCAGACTAAAGGGAATTGGGGGGAGGAAGGCAAAATGAACGACAAGGAAACAAAACAAATGGGGGAAAAACATATCTGCCATCCTCCGCTCTTCCCCGTGTCCTTGCTGAAGCACATGGTCCCAGAAAAAAAGGTAAATACCATTAAATGAACAGTACACATTCAGTAGCTAGGGAGGCAAAAATGGAACAAGTTTTTATGGGATTCTGAAGTGCGACGAACAACATTTTAACAGGAGCACAAAAAATCAAAACACTTTACTTTTTTCTTGATGCAGAAATGATACATATTCACTGAAACCTAATTTCCACACAATATCATTTGTGTGCAAAATAACTTTATCAATACAACTGTATGTTTGTGCACATGTAATGGCTATTTCAATGGAAAACATGCTGTTTGTGAATGATAGTGTGCTACCACGAGATGCTTCATTTACATTAACAAAAATAGTCTGCCACATGTCCATTAATGGAGCTAGGTGGGTCTCAAAAATGTGTTGTTCTCAATATTGGATCCTGGTTCAAAGACGTTTGGGAAGTACTACTGTAGATGTAGATTACTGGCCTGCCAATAGCTCTTAAAAAATCACAATAGGTCCTTATAGATGCTGGTTGACAATGAAAGTGGGTATGCCACTTTCTAGAAAGTTATTAACTTTAGAACTGCTCTCTGTGACTATGAGAGTCAATAGTCTTTGGTGTTGTTTTCTTAAACAACTTTTAGGGTATGTGTAGTTGCTGGTTATAATGTGGTTAACCATTTTTTTTTAAATGTTGCATACCACACATAATAATAGCAATATTGTTGAAGAATTAAAGAAAGTATGTGGGAAAATACATTGAAAATACACACACCCCTGTAGATTTCAGATATTGTTGAGACATGCCTACAATTAGAATGAAAACCTGCTCCCCTTCCCTTAACTTTTGAAGTCCAGGTAAAACATATAGAGGCCAATTACGATTTTGGTCAGGGTTGCCTCCGACCAACAACTCTGCAGTTTGGAAGCCGACGGACCTCTGGTAGGCCGTCCAGAACCGTAATTACAATGCGACCGCACATGTTTGCGGTCACAAACTCCCATTTCCCTATAGGAGCTTGTGTTGGGGGTGAAAACCGCCTGCAGCACAAGCTCCCGTAGAGAAATGGAAGTTTGTGTAAATACCTGCACCATGTGGTAGGCACCTCACAGTCCCTGGCATACGGTGAATGGATTTTCAGGGGGACACCCCTGGTCATCAAAAACAGGCCACAGTGGCCTCCAAAGTTGCTTTCGGACAGGCTTTCCTTGTCATAAAGCCCTACATGGAAAGACTGTCTGAAACCAATATCATAATCCCAACTGCAAAAACACCGTCGGTTAAGGATCATGTGAAGTTTATGACTGGCAGATGGGCTCCTTGAGCCCGTCAGAAGGCAATCAGTTTGACTGGCCGGTTTAAACTCCGACTGACTTCTTTGTATTTAGGCAAGCAGAGTTTAAACCATGGATGTCGGACCAACATCCAAATAGGCCCATAATGTCAAAGCTCCATGTAAGTGCCTAGATATGAGCAGATCTTAAAGAGCATTATAATAGATGTTGGTGCAAAAGCACTTAGTAACTCACTAAGGCCTCATTTGTACTCTGATATTTAGTGCAAAATATGTAAGTATCAAGAGAGGAAAAATAGGTTGGGAATTGTTGTTTTTCTTCTTATTCATACCCTTTATGCTGCTGTGCTGATGTGGCTTTTTAATCCGAACAGTGCAGTGACATTGAGGAAATTGTGGGAATAATGTGTGGAAAAATGCCATTAAACCCTTCCCACCTTTTTATAGAACCTTTGATTTCTTCTATGTTGGCCAGACATGGCATTATATAACCATGTGCTCTAAGCTGGTGGCTTTAAAAGGGAAATGTGTTTATGTATATTGTCATTTTTTAGAGGTTTTATACCTTTTTATTCTCTTGGCACTAATCATTTTCATCTTGAATGTCTTTTGTAGAAGAATAGTGTAGAAGCGATGTAGTGGTTTTTGTCCTATGGGAAAACTAGAAAGGCTCTGTAAAAAAATGTCAGCTCACAGAGTGACACACTGAAAATAATGTGAGGACAAGGGCGTCGGAGCATGCCTGGTCTTAAAATGGCCACTGCCTAAGCAAGCTCCGTAAGCCAGCTAATCTGTCCGACAGGAATCCTGCAACATCCGAGCATTAAACTATATGCTCTTTGCCACCCTATAGAGAACTCGGAAAGCGACACCCGTTTGTGCACCTATCCCAGCTGTCCGGACTACCGGCAGTCGATGCTAGGGTGCGGCCACGAGGGGACTGCCTGGGACCAGGAGTGTGGCTTGCCATCAGAGGCAGTGTGATGCTACAAAATGCTTTGGCACTGAGACCCGGGGCCTTGGCCTTACACCCGCAGAGGTAGGGAGTGCAGTCCTGACCCCACCAACAGACTGTGGAGTGAACTGCACCAAATTCCTTGGCGGCTGGGCGAGATACGGGTGGTCGGCCCGGGAGAAGTGACGCAGCTTTGCATTGGCTGTGAGTGGTGGTCCTCAGTCCCGGGGCCATGGCTTTACACCCGCGGGGTGGGGAGTGTGTTCCTGGCCCTACCTTCAAACAGTCTGGTCTGCCCAATTCCTCGGTGGCTGTGCGAAGTAGGGGAGGATGGCCCTCGAGAAGTGACATGGCCTTGCCCAGCCGTGAGCACTTCTGCACCCTTCCAAAGTAACAGCTATGGGGCACTGTCTGTGAGGGCCTAGCTGCATCACCTACCCCACCTGGGGGGTGAGTGAAGAGCTCTCCAGAGAACTGGTGCCCTCGACTCGGCAGAGCAAAAAGAACAATTGAATAGCAGAATGAAGTAGAATGTCATACATTCACCCCAGAACAGAGATCTGGGCTTAAATCCATAGTTTTTTTGCTCACCTTGCCACTCCAGTTTGGACCCAGCCATAGGCAAATCAGTCTTGACCCTAGAGCCAATTGAACAGTCCAGCCCGAACTGCCAGGCCAAATCGTCCCGGGACTGGAAACAAGTGTCCTTAGATCGGTTTCTGGGTTTCATAGATAATCAGCCAGGATAGTTTGCCTCCAGTGGCATGGAGAGCATGGGACCCAGGTCTGGGCATACCCGTCCCACTCGGGGTGCCAAATGCAAAAAGAACAATTGATGGACAGAATGCAGTACAATGTCATATATTCACCCCAGTACAGAGATCTGGGCATTAATCCATCGTTTTTTTTATGCTCACCGTGCCATTCCAGTTTGGACCCAGCCATATGCAAATCAGTCTTGACCCTCCACCCAATGGGAACACTCCTGCCCGAACTTCCAGGCCAAATTGTCCCTGGACTGGAAACAAGCATCCTAGGACCAATTTCTGGGTTTCACCGATCATCAGCCAGGATAGTTTAACTCCAGTGGCATGGAGAGCATGGGACACAGGTCTGGGCATACTCCTCCCACTCGGGTGACAAATGCAAAAAGAACAATTGATGGACAGAATGCAGTACAATGTCATATATTCACCCCAGTACAGAGATCTTGGAATAGGTCCATCGTTTTTTTTGCTCACAATGCCATTCCAGTTTGGACCCAGCCACATGCAAATCAGTCTTGATCCTGCACTCAATGGGAACAGTCCAGCCTGAATTGCCAGGCCAGGCCAGGTCATCCCTGGACTGGAAACAAGCATCCTAGGACAGTTTGGGAGTTTCACCTCCCTTCAGCCAGGATAGCTTGAGTCCAGTGGCATGGAGAGCACAGGACCCACTTCTGGGCATACCCGTCCCACTCGGGTTGACAAATTCAAAAAGAACAATTGATGGACAGAATGCAGTACAATGTCATACATTCACCCCAGTACAGTGATCTGGGCTTAAATCCATAGTTTTCTTGCTCACCATGCCACTCAAGTTTGGACCCAGCCATATGCAAATCAGTCTTGACCCTACTCCCAATGGGAACAATCCAGCCTGAACTGCCAGGCCAAGTCATCCCAGGACTGGAAACAAGCATCCTAGGGCCGTTTTCTTGGTTTCACCAATCATCAGGCAGGATAGCTTGACTCCAGTGGCATGGAGAGCACAGGACCCACTTCTGGGCATTCCCGTCCCACTCGAGTTGACAAATTCAAAAAGAACAATTGATGGACAGAATGCAGTACAATGTCATACATTCACCCCAGTACAGAGATCTGGGCATAAATCCATTGTTTTAGTTTTGCTCCCCATGCCATTCCAGTTTGGATCCAGCCATATGCAAATCAGTCTTGACCCTGCACTCGATGGGAACAGTCCAGCCTGAATTGCCAGACCAGGCCAGGCCAGTCCAGGTCATCCCTGGACTGGAAACAAGCATCCTAGGACAGTTTTGGAGTTTCACCCCCTATCAGCCAGGATAGCTTGACTCCAGTGGCATGGAGAGCACAGGACCCATGCCTGCGCATACTCGTCCAGCTTGGGGTGACAAATGCAAAAAGAACAATTGATGGATAGAATGCAGTACAATGTCATACATTCACTCCAGTACAGATATCTGGGCTTAAATCCATTGCTTTTTGATCACCATGCCACTCAAGTTTGGATCCAGCCATATGCAAATCAGTCTTGATCCTGCATCCAATGGGAACAGTCCAGCCTGAACTACCAGGACAGGTCGTCCCTGGAATGGAAACAAGCATCTTAGGACCGGTTTCAGGGTTCCACCCCTGATAAGCCAGGATAGCTGGACTTCAGTGGCATGAAGAGCACAAGTTCCACATCTGGGCATACCCGTCCCACTCAGGGTGACAAATGCAAAAAAAACAGTTGATGGACAGAATGCAGTACAACGTCATACATTCACCCCAGTACAGAGATCTTGGAAAACATCCATAGTTTTTTTGATCACCATGCCACTCCAGTTTGGACCCAGCCATATGCAAATCAGTCTTGACCCTCCAACCAATGGGAACAGTCCAGCCCGAACTTCCAGGCCAAATTGTCCCTGGACTGGAAACAAGCATCCTTGGACCAATTTCTGGGTTTCACCGATCATTAGCCAGGATAGTTTAACTCCAGTGGCATGTAGAGCATGGGACCCAGGTCTGGGCATACTCCTCCCACTCGGGTGACAAATGCAAAAAGAACAATTGATGGACAGAATGCAGTACAATGTCATATATTCACCCCAGTACAGAGATCTTGGAATAAGTCCATCGTTTTTTTTGCTCACAATGCCATTCCAGTTTGGACCCAGCCATATGCAAATCAGTCTTGACCCTGCACTCAATGGGAACAGTCCAGCCTGAATTGCCAGGCCAGGCCCGGTCAGCCCTGGACTAGAAAAAAGCATCCTAGGACAGTTTGGGAGTTTCACTCCCCATCAGCCAGGACAGCTTGTCTCCAGTGGCATGGAGAGAACAGGACACACGCCTGGGCATACCCATCCAGCTCGGGGGGAAAAAGCCACAAAGAACAACTGATGGATAGAATGCAGTACAATGTCATACGTTCACCCCAGTATAGAGATCTGGGCTTAAATCCATAGTTTTTTGCTCACCATGCCACTCGAGTTTGGACCCAGCCATATGCAAATCAGTCTTGACCCTACTCCCAATGGGAACAATCCAGCCCGAATTGCCAAGGCAAGTCATCCCTGGACTGG
Source organism: Lissotriton helveticus (assembly GCF_964261635.1). Lineage (NCBI taxonomy): Eukaryota > Metazoa > Chordata > Amphibia > Caudata > Salamandridae > Lissotriton > Lissotriton helveticus. Next base: position 2,081,743,714 of record NC_136063.1, read on the forward strand.
AAACAAGCATCCTCGGACCATTTTCTGGGCTTCACCCCCCATCAGCCAGGATAGCTTGACTCCAGTGGCATGGAGAGCACGGGACCCACTTCTGAGCATACCTGCGCCACTCGGGTTGACAAATGCAAAAATAACAATTGATTGACAGAATGCAGTACAATGTCATACATTCACCCCAGTACAGAGATCTGGGCATAAATCCATCGTTTTTGTTTTGCTCACCATGCCATTCCAGTTTGGACCCAGCCATATGCAAATCAGTCTGGACCCTGCACACAATGGGAACAGTCCAGCCTGAAATGCCAGGCCAGGCCAGGCCAGGTCATCCCTGGACTTTAAACAAGCATCCTAGGACAGTTTTGGAGTTTCACCCCTCATCAGCCAGGATAGCTTGACTCCAGTGGCATGGAGACCACGGGTCTCCTGCTGCGCGGACAAGCTGGCACCTCTCTGCCACCGCACCAAACAATGCAAGCTGAAGGCCGCCTGGTTCACAGCAGAACTCCAAGAAGCCAGACTCTCCTGCAGACGCTTGGAGAAAACCTGATAGAACCAGAAGACCACAGGAGCACGGAACAACCACAAGAGCGCCCTGAAGGAATACCACCAGCGTATAAGGGACACCAAATGGACCTTCATTAGAGACAAAGTCAAGACCAATGCATCCAACATCAAGGAACTGTTCAACGTCATTCAACAGTTCACAAAACCCACCTGCGAAGACACAGACATCCCACCCTCCCAGGAACTCTGTGACAAACTCAGCTCCTACTTCCACCTGTAGATCAAGGCCCTCTACTACAACTTCAGTGAGCCAGCAGAAGACAGCACCACACTACCCACCACCCCCGAGAAGCCGACCATCACCTCCTGGGCTCCAACGCCGTCTCACATCGCACACTAGCCCCAGACTCAACAACGCAGGAATACAGGGATCCGCCCTCAAATTGATCCAATCCTTCCTCTCTGGCAGACCCAGAGGGTCAGACTCCCCCCTTTCCTCTCGGATCCCACTGACATCACTTACAGAGTACCCCAAGAATCATCGCTCAGCCCGATGCTCTTCAACATCTTCATGGCTCCCATCGCCACCATTGTAAGACAGCACGGGCTCAGCATAATATCCTACACCGAAGACACCCAGCTCATCCTCTCCCTTCCAAAGACTCTGCTTCCAGAAAGGAATGAGAAACGTGGCAGCCTGGATAAAGGACAGCTGCCTAAAGCTCAAATCTGAGAAGACCGAGGTCCTCATCCTAGGACCCTGTAACTCTGCCTGGGACAGCACTTGGTGGCCCTCCGCCCTTGGGAGCCCACCCACCCCGACAGACCACACTCGAACCTCAGCATAATACTCGACTCCTCCCTCTCCATGAACCACCAGATCAAGGCTTTTGCTCACCATGCCCTTCCAGTTTAGACCAAACCATATGCAAAACAGTCTTGACCCTGCACCCAATGGGAACAGTCAAGCCCGAACTTCCAGGCAAGGTTGTCTCTGGACTAGAAACAAGCATCCTAGGAAGGGTTGGAGTTTCACCCTTCATCAGCCAGGATAGATTGACTCCACTGGATTGGAGAGCTTGGGACCCACGCCTGGGCATATCTGTCCCACTCGGGGTGACAAATGCAAAAAGAACAATTGATGGAAAGAATGCAGTACAATGTCATACATTCACCACAGTGCAGAGATCTGGGGATAAATCCATTGTTTTTTGGCTCACCAGGCCATTCCATTTTGGACCCAGCCATGTGCAAATCCGTCTTGACCCTTCACTCAATGGGAACAGTCCAGGCATCCCTGGATTGGATACAAGCATCCTAGAACCAGTTTCGGGATTTCACCCCTCATCGGCCAGGATAGCTTGACTCAAGTGGCATGGAGAGCACGGGACCCACGTCTAGCCATACCTGTACCACTCAGGGTGACAAATGCAAAAAGAACATTTGATGGACAGAATGCAGTACAATGTCAGACATTCACCACAGTACAGAGATCTAGGCATAAATCCATCATTTTTGTTGCTCCCAATGCCATTACAGTTTGGACCCAGCTGTATTTAAATCAGTCTTCAGCCTGCACCCAATGGGAACAGTCCAGCCCGAACTGCCATGACAGGTCATCCCTAGACTGGAAACAAACATCCTAGGACCGATTTTGGCATTTCACCCCTCATCAGTCAGGATATCTTGACTCCAGTGGCATGGAGAGCATGGGACCCACATCTGGGCATACCCATCCCACTCCGGGTGACAAATGCAAAAAGAACAATTAAGAGACAGAATGCAGCACAATGTCAACCTTCAACGCAGTACAGAGATCTAGGCATAAATCCATAATTTTTCTGCTCACCATGCCTTTCCATTTTGGACCCAGCCATATGGAAATCAGTCTTTACCCTGCACCCAATGGGAACAATCCAGCCCAAACTGACATGCCATGTCATCCCTGGACTGGAAACAAATATCCTAGGACTGGTTTTGGCATTTCACCCCTCAACAGCCTGGATAGCTTGACTTCAGTGGCATGGAGAGCACAGAATCCAAACCTTGGCATTCCCGTCCCACTCAGGGTGACAAATGCAAAAAGAACAATTGATGGATAGAATGCAGTACAATGTCATACATTCACCCCAGTGCAGAGATCTGGGCATAAATCCATGGGCCAGGTCATCCTTGGACTGGAAACAAGGATCCTAGAACCAGTTTCGGGGTTTCACTCCTCATCAGCCAGGATAGCTTGACTCCAGTGGCATGGAGAGCAAAGTACCCATGTCTGGTCATGGCCATCCCAATCAATGGGCAGAATACAGTACAATGTCATACATTTACCCCAGTACAGAGATCTGGGCATTAAATAGATAGTTTTTTTGCTCACCATGCCGTATGCAAATCAGTCTTGACCCTGCACCCAATAAGAACAGTCCAGCCCGAACTGCCAAGCCATGTCTTCCCTGAACCGGAGACAAGCATCCTGGAACCGGTTTTGGACTAAAGGCCCTCATCAGCTAGGCTAGCTTGAATACATGCAAAAACTGCACCAAGACAGTCCGGGGACTGTACAAAGACACAGCCAGCAGGCATGTGCCTTCAAGAATGGCTCCATTTTCCAAGAATCAAATCACTCACCTGGTGCACACAGGTTAAGTGAGGTCATTCTCCACTGCCGACTCTTCAGACCAAACATTCAGCTCCAAGGTTTTGCCTTCTCGTGACCCCAGCCGGTGACCACTAGATGAGGAGTCGCCCGATCAGACGGGCGGGGCAGCCAAGAGAACTGAGCTCTTATCGTATGGTTATCCCCAATCTGACCAACCGACCAGACGCAACCCCTATCCCGCAACCCGATTACGGGTGGGTCGGATCACCTTGCGGGTTCCCTGTTTGGGCGCCAACTGACGGAAGTGGCCCTTAGGGGACACCCAGGTTATTTACAACCACCTGCTATGCCTTCCCAAGTAATGAAGAGTTGGTCAGACAGTAGAGAATACAAACAAGCATCCATTAGCAATACTCTGAAGAAGAGTCCAATCTGAACTGCACCCTAAGATGTCTGCCAAGGGACCTGACTCCCCAACAGTCTGCAACGCATAACCATTCCTCCAGGAACTACCCCAACCACGCCCACAGTGGAAAGTTACTGGCTCAAGCCGAGCGTGAACAGAGGAGGCACAGAACTATGGGCTACCACCTGCTAGATGGGTACACACTATCACAGTTTCAAGATTGCTGTGCTGGGTCTCAGTGTCTCTTAATGTGGAAGAAGAGCTGCACACATAGATAGGTATGCAAAGGTGGAATTGCCCATTCATTAGTAAGTCAGAAGGCAACTTTGAACAGAAAAGAAAATACAGTGTTCAGCTGAGGCAAGCAAAATGAATAATGGGGCCTAGTTCAGACACAAACTAATGGGGATTGTGAAATACAAAATGGAGTCACAATTGCTAACTGAAGCTTGCTCATTACAAGGATAACATGAATTCTAAACGATATCTCATTTAGAAGCACACTTCTAACCTACTATGGCAAGAAATAAGTATAGAATAAGAATGGGATTTTCAAACCGAACACCATGAGGCACAGGGTCAAGACTAATTTGCATATAGCTGTGTCTGAACTAAGGTGGGGAAATGAGCTAAAGAACGATGATGGATTCAACCTAGATCTGTGACTGGGGTGAGTGTCTGAAAAGTCGAGGTATAAGGAGGGAGGTGCTGACATGACCCTTGAGGGAAATAAGGAGATTGCTGAGGAATCTGAAGGGGACATTTGCCAAATTTTGATGGCCATGCAGAAAAGCCTGTCCACCATCGATGGAAAATTGACTTCTTGCCCTATCGGATAGAGCACATGTGCGAGCCTATTCATAAGCATGCCGAGTGCCTGGATATGGCGGGGAGGCGGGTGTCCGAGGTAGAGGATGCCCAGATGGAGACAGACAACACCCAGAAACAGATGGGGAATCTTGAATGCCCTGCAGGACAAGGCAGAGGATTTGGAAGCTAGATCGAGGCGCTGTAACATCCACATCACTGGCCTTCCTGAACCTACAGCCATGGGCAATATGGAGGTCTTTCTCTGCTATATTTGTTGTCGAGGGTGCCCATCATTCCCTTGGCTCCAGCCCCCCCCTTGTGCTTCCCCACATCCTGTGATTGCTAAATTATTAAACTATAGGGACAGGGACGCTGCATTGAAGTGAGCCAGGGAGTTACGAGACCTCCCGTCCGAGGGTTCATTGCTCTCACACTTCCTGGACTTTACCATGAAGGTGCAGGATGCGAGGCGGCAGTTTGCACCTCTGAAACGTCGGCTGCGGGAGCATAGCCTGGAGGATGCAAGGCTTTATCCAGCCAGTCTAGGGTCATCATGAATGGCAAATCAAGGATATTCATGGATCCTAAGTCCATGCAGGAGGCTCTTAAGGAATACACCAAAGCTGAAGGCCGTAAAAAAGATATGGAGGAGATGGCCGTTACGGCTGGTGGTGACTTGGAGGAGCAAGACTGATAGCATTGTAATCTGGTCCTCTTTTACTTATCCGTATAGGTATGTTGTAAGGGGTTTGTTTATCAAGGCGCACTAGAGGTGGACTGCAGATGCCTGATGCCTGGAGCCTGGGTGGTTGCTTCAACATGTTTGTTCAATGTTGAGGACAGCAGTGTTTGGGACATATATTTTGGCATTATGCACCCCATTAATTTCTACTGGCTCACTTGTCACTTTGTTCTTGCTGGGAGGCCTTAAATATGGCAGGCAAGTGACTACCTCAACTATTTATGGGTCCAGTTATATACTACTCTCTGGATGGATATATTGTGTTTAGATGGCTATGTCTTATTTCTGAGTTTTGGTAATCTATATGCTAAGCCGGTAACATCTGGCCCTGCGTGTTACCCACTGTATGGCGATATGCAAGAATGTTTTTCTTTTTGATGCTGTAATCTTTGTTGGCACATTTTTGGATGTGGGGGGGGGGGGTGAGAAACATCAACTATGCCAAGTTGGGGATTGCATAGCATGGGTGGGGAAGACATGTTGTCATTTTTGTTATTGCATTGTGTATATGGTACCTACATGCTCCCTGAACAATGCATCGCTACCCGGTAGAGAGTTGGAGACATATGGTTGATATAGATAGTGCAGACCTAGCAATTGTAGCTCAGAATGGCGCAGGGCAAGGGTAACAGAATTCGCTTTCTAACATGGAATATCAGGGGCCCTAACGATTTTAGAAGACTGCGTAAAGTGGTTACTCATCTTACACTACACGAGATTGATATTGCTTTGCTGCAGGAGACTCATCTGCTCACGGATAGTAAAATGCTCACGCGCAGGCGTTTACATCGTCACTTTCAAGCAGGGGGCTTTACTACAGTTGCCAGAGAGGTGCTCCCTTGGGTTAATCCTAGATCAGGGTATACACTGGCAGCACTTGAGATGGACCCATGGGGTAGGTATGTTATTTCTAAGTGCCAGGGGTGGGGTGTAGACCTACATATAGTAAATATTTACGGGCCTAACTATGACAATCCACAATTTTACCATGATCTGCTTGAACGTATGAATGAGGAGACTACTATGCTACAACTATGGGGAGGGGATTGTAGTGTAGTTCCTATCATCCCAATAGGCTCTGCGCATTGGAATAATATCTTCAATAGTATAGACGTAGGACAGAGGTTAACTAGGTCTTCTACTGACGATATTAGACTTAAAGTTTAATGTTTGTGCCAGCTAGCTCAGAGTTCACTAGAAACTTTCTCGAATATACAAGAAGGGATTTAGTTTCTGACAACCATAGAACATGACAACTTTGCTCTCGCCTAATCAAGAGTGTATCTCTAGAGTCGTGTGAAAACAAAAGACAACATATTTTACTCAGTCAGTTCAGTGCATTCTTAGTTTCACCAGATTGTAGAGAAAAGGAAGAGACGGGCGTGTTCAATAAAAAGATGTTATTTATTGATCAGTCTCTTTTCTCATACAAGAGAAATGAATCGCTATTATTGCAATACTTAGAGTTTAAGTAAAGTGCATACAGTAATACCAGAATTATAAAATAATACTGTAAAAGCATTGATATGGTTTCTTAGCCATATGATACTTAAAATGGATAAAATAGATACATACATATATACATTGACTAATCGTACTCAACTGGTGCTTCTAACTACGCCTACCCCAATGTACCTGACCTAAGCCTAATACGTGGCGGGAGTAGATAAGTAGCAGTTTAAGTTAAGTTTGTTTTGCCAAGGGTCTGCTTCAAGAATTCTCTACAAAGGATGATTCAGTTCAGTACCTGGGAGTTTAGAAGGCTGGAGGGCTGGTATCTCTATCTCAGGTCTTGATATTCCAGCTGCCTGCGAGGGCTGCTTGGAAGCGCCGGAGCTGGATTTCTCGGCAGGAGAAAAGGCAGCGTCTCTCTCTCTCAGCGCGTCAGAAAGGAGGGGCAGCGTCTGTGGGCTTCGCTGTCAGCTGGGCTCCTCGGCAAGTCTCGCTGCTCCAATCTTGTCACCACCTCGTGTGTTTGCTTAAGGCAATGTCGGTATTATTTATACCTGAAAGGTGCCGGGATTGACGTAAGGATGGACATAAATACGTCAATAAGGATGTCATACGAACTGGTCGTTCGCACATTCTTTACTGAAGTTCTCGGCTAAATCAAAACAATGGCTGTGGGGATTTCCCAGGTCGTGGTAGGTTTGATTTGTTTTTGAGAACACCGTATGCCTATTAGGGGGCTGGAGGAATAGTGCTTGCCTAATGAGATGGCATGCGCTATGACCTAATCAGATAATGGGCTTCTGTGCCGTTGTGTGGCTAATCAGATAACGGGTTTCTGTGCAGTTGAATGGCTGCTAGTTAATTATTAACCAGAAAAGGGTCAGAAATAGGGGGATCGATACAGTACCCATAGTAAATACACCACACCCACTCCACGTAATCTATGTCCATATTTACAAGTCTAGGCATAGTAAACATACTAGTAGTGCATGTGTATACCGAACCACCCCAAAATACAATCATTTGCATATTGAAATTTGGAAATGCGAAATACACGAAAAGATGAGTATAGTTACTATATGCACCTCAAGCAGTATAATAATGCTAAATCTAAACGCATATTTTGAAATCAGCATGAACGAAATGCGGAAATGACACATGAAATGGCTCTTAATACAGAAGAAAAAGTCGAGACCATCTCATCACAAAAATCATAAATACTTGTGAACATGCTAGAGGGTAGCTAATGTCTCTAGAGTAGCTAAATATAGAAATTTTGTTCTCTAAGAATAGTCTTACTTTAAGCAGAAGATAAGTGTCCCAAAAAAATCGTAAATATTTTGGAATGGAAGGGGAAAAAATGTCTCGCTCTCCGTAAAAACTGGTGAGAAAATTTCTTATTGCTTTATTTTCAAAGTTGAAGGCCAAATTCAGGGTGTAGGGAATGCCGTGTGCTAGTTTGTTCAAAGTCATTCTTTCTGCTCTGGTGAAAACATCATATTATTGAGACTGTCGAAAAAACTATCAATTGCGTCTTGCGAAAGTTCCACTAACTCGGAAAAATTTTGTAACATGCATTCATGAGCATGATTGCCTTCATTGATGTTTCGATCAGAATAGCTGACAGAAGGTTGTACCTGATCGATGCTGCTTTCATCTTGTACTTCACAACTCTTCAATCGTAGTGGTGAAGTCTCCACGAATGCCGTCATCAGGATTGGTAGCCGCTGGGGACAGCACAATGCATGAGCCGTTACCGGACCCAACAACGTCTCTGCGTCCATTGGCACATCCGATTGTAGTGTCAGACAGGTGTCCAACACGCATTCTTCGCCGCATAGCAAGCACCTTAATACAGGCATAACACAACTTTGCCACATCAGTCTGAATGAAAGAAACCAAGTCATGTTCAAATCTCGTAGCCGTGCTAGTCCAAGGACTTTAGTTATGCGGTCCCGGTAGCCAATAGCTCGGATTGTTTCTTCCATTATCGCTGGTGTTTTGTCTGTGATGTGGTTTGCCATAGCGAAGTAACAGGATCAAAAATAGGATGCCTGCCACTAGTCCCAAAAGGAGAGGAAGTCCGCCAAAGATGGAATGGACAAAATCAGGAAAAATACCCAGGATGGCTTTGAATGGGGTTAAAGCTCCCGAAAACACTGTCTTAAATACACTCGCGATTCCGCTTGTATCAGAAATATTTAAGATTTCGCTCAGTATTTCTGCGAAATGTATGGGGGAATTGGTTGATAACAGTGAATGAATCTCAGCCGTTGTCCTTGCAACTTGGAGATCATATGTTTCTTTCGATGACGTTAACATGGTTGGCGTCTGTAGGAGCACTGTCTTCATTCTGCTTAAAGTATCAATTCGAATAGAAGAAATCTTCAAACTGGGCCACAACCTTGCCTCCCTGTCTCGGGCATCGTTCGGGTACAATACTCGTTCACAGCACATGACCTTCGTAGTCACGGTTATGAGATAAGGTTTTCCGGGCAGCAGACTGCAACATCTGCGATCTACAATTAGAATGTAACTCCCGTTCGAGAGTCTCCTAAAGAATGGTTCTATTTGTGTTGCAGGTGTGCCTAGCTGGTGACATGAAAGGTTATTTGAGTTCCCTTCACATGCTCCATGCAAACTAATACCCTGACACAGAAGTGTACCGCTTAGTGACCTTTCACAATTATTGCCACTAAGGAACACACTTTGTCCTTTATTACTAACACATGCGTGTGTATAGGTCAAGTTCCATGTTGACTTAATGTATCCTTTACCCAACCTTTCATACTGGCCTGCCTGTATATATTTTTGGCAGTATTGAAACTGGAAAGTTGTTATCGGAATATTTATTATCCCATGTATTATCCATTCAATGACAGGTCGTTGTGACATTGTCAATGGTAATCTCTCAAGTTTTTCAATGCTCAGAATTGTATAGTCAGCACCCTTCTGTGCCAAACTGATTTGTTTATCAGTAAGGTTAAAGATATTAAATAGTGACGTTGTGTTGATTAAACACCAAGGCACATAGCCTGAACGCAGATTTTGTAACGTCCAGCCAAGTTGTACAATAGAACGCAATTGGGACTGACCGTGTTGTAACATCAGTAAGTCTTGCGATATGATATCGATTGCTGAAGATACAATACTGTCCAGTGAATATATTCTGGAGGACAGAGTCATTAACCCATTGTCCACAACAGAAAGTGATTTTTCCAAAATAATACGGTCAATTTCCCGTATTTTTTCTGCTGTCTCAATTTGAGCTACTTTCCAAACTTCATTGTAAGCTGCATATATAGAGGCTGCTATGAAACGTTTTTGACGCTGTTTGCGTGGTCCCACAATGAAATCACGCAAGTCAGCACCTTCTTGAAGTAAAGTTAGGTGTTGCTTAATTTCTGCCAGTGTGGATGTTTGTAGCCATTGAAGGCAGAGCTTGCCCACACTGTAAGTAGTTACTATCCCTGGATGTTGTCTTTGGGAATATCTAGGGTCTGGCCTGGTCAATTTGAACCCCTGTATTTTGTTCAGGAATCTGTCTTGACAGTTATTTGTATCTGTGGGCCAGATCAACCATTGTTTCCAATCAGGATGTGTTCTGTTTTGGTTTAAAATATGGTTTACGTCTATCTCAACATCTTTAGAGTTATTACTATTCGTTGTTGGCTTTGGAATAGACGGTTTGTTTAAGTCTTTGATTTTGGCTAAGCCAAGACAGGTAGTTTGTTGAATGGTGTCATTCAAAAATATAATTTGTTCTGGGATCATGCAGGCTCTGAACAATGATTCTATACCTTGTACTTGCCAATCTTTTGTACCCCAAACAGTTTTTGTTTCAATGTTACTATTCCAGAAATCAAAACCAAATGTATTCATTTGCTCAAAAAATGAATCTGAATATATCAATTTTGTGTTTGTAAGCATGGTCTTCATACCTGTCTTATTTGACAATTTGAAATAAAATGTTTCTGCATTACTTGTATTAAACCCTGAAAAGTATGAATATTTATCAAAAAATGTTTTGGAACTACCCTTTGGTGGAGTAGCACAATGTTCCCATTGGTTATAATTTAAAACATTTCTAGGTTGTGCAGATTTATGGAGGTAATGGTTACCATAGTGGTTATAGCAGAACATTTGATCATAATTAGATGAACCCTGTAAATAATCATGTTCTGTAAACTTAGCAGACATTACTAGGTCAGACATCATATCATTAATACTTTCAAAGTCCCAATCATCAGCAAATGTGCTTGGTTTTACAAAGTCACTTAACGAGATCTTAAATTGGTGTGGATACTTCAGGATTTCAACCGGGCCATAGATTTCATAATCAGTATTGTCCCATGCTACACCGCCTGGTATAGGATTGGCTGTGAAGTTCACTGAAGAAAGTTCTCTTTTCTTGACGTGTGAAGATGTGTGTGGTTTAAGGACCAAGTTGATTTTCTGGCTTGCTGTGTCCATTTTAGCATATTTTCCCTCAATGAAATGTCCCAAGCATAGTACCATGATGAGCCAAAGTATGAGGATAAATGCACCTAATGTCACCCAAATTTCAATCCATGGAGAAGTCAGATAGGTTCTCTTTAGTTGCTGAAAAAGTTCCTTTGCTTTGTCTTTAAAGGTTTTTGTTGATGGCTGTACTTCTGGTTCGCTTTGTTCTTCTGATGAATCATTGAAATTGATGAAGTAGCCGGATGCCGTTCTGTCAATTGTTCCAATTGCTTCTGGATTACTTTTTGTTTTTGGCTTTTGCTTTGTTTCATTAGAAGACTCTGTAGTTACATCATCGTAGGTTGTTGTTTCTTGATGAAAAGCTTTGATTTGGGTTTTAAGAGGTTCAAGTTCCATTGCTTTGTTGCATAGTCCTTGTTGTTTCACTGTAGATTTTCCAAATGTGATCAGTCTTTCAGATTGAACCTCTGTGGAAGTAGCAAACTTTGGTGTTCTGCTACTTCTTGGGAGTCCACTTGGCCTACTATTTGTTATCGGCCACATGATTGTGGTTTAACCAGGTCGATGGATATGACTCGGTTCTCCTTTTTACCAGCAAGGGGCGGTAGTACTACTGATCTTGTCCCGTTGATAGACAAGACAGGAACTACTTTTCTGTAAGAAGGCCCAAATTCCTTCTTTACCGCGATCTTTTCTCTGACCAGATCCCCGACTTTTGGAATCCAGACAGGCCTTGCTGGGACAGGTGGTTTTTCTTCAGTGGTTGTTGGCTGCTGTTTCAACTTTATGTTGCTCAGGTCTTTTCTTGTTTCATTTAAGTCCTGTAAAATAGCCAAGCGATCTTTGATATCAAAGCATTTTTCTTTAACCACTGAAGTCTGACTATCTAAGTCCTGGATTAACATTCTAGTCCCAAACAATAGTTCGTACGGACTGAGTCCTTTCAGGGAATTTCTTGGCAGGTTATTTAGACTACGTTGGACACTTATTAAATGTTTGACCCACCCAGCTCCCGAACCTAATACCTTTGCTGTTATAGATTGCTTTATGTCAAGGTTTTTTCTTTCTACAATTCCGTTTCCCTCAGGATGAAATGGACAAGAATACCGCAATGCAATGCCCATGCTGGTCATGGCCTCCTTATAAGCTCGAGAGCTAAAAGCAGGACCCCGATCAGAATGTAGCATGCCAATTGCGTATGTGCCGATAAAGACTCGCAAATCTTTTATAACAGTTCTGGCGTCAGCCGATCGCTGGGGCCACATCCATATGAATCTCGTGCATGAATCCACTGCGACCAAGATATATTTATAGTTACCATCCCTTTGTAAGGGACTACAGTGGTCCAGGTAAACACAGGCTAATGGTTTATCTGAGATTAGAAGGTGCGTCTGTGCTGGTCGTTTCACTGTTGATACTTTTATTCTTTGACATATTTCACATTCTAGAACATAGTTCCTTGTTTGTCGTCTCATTTGTGGCCACCAGTATCTCTGTTTTAATAACGATACTATGGCTGAAACGCCAGCATGTACAGAAGCAAGCCCTTCGTGTGCCGCTATGATGAGTCCTAACCTATGTTCCATGTTTGGAATTGCCCTATCCCCCACTCCAGGGATTCGAGCAAATGGAACATTATTTGCATCAGTTATGTATGAGTACTTTACTGGAAAGCCTTTTGGGAGTGTTTCTATCGCATCTTTTACTGTAGCGCTGACAGCTTGTAATATTTCGCTGTCTATTTTAGTTTTTGACCGAGTGATGGCAGCTACGGAAGCCGTTTGGACAGCTGTCTTCGCTGCCTCATCAGCCAATGAATTCCCTGCAACGTGAACGCCATCACGTTGATGACTCAGTGTATGTATCACGTGAGTCTTTTGTAGTTCCTTTTGCAAAAGAACTACTTGTTCCCAAAGCATTTTATGCTTGATTGTGCCACCTTTTGCATCTTTAAAACCGTTCTGAACCCAGATATGCAAGTATTCATTGTAAGATTGGATGCAATAATATGAATCGCACACTATGAGTGTGGGGAATTCTCGATCGGTATTTTCAAGCGCCATCTTGAATGCTAGTAGTTCAGCTCGCTGAGCTGTACAATCTCCTAGAGATTGCGTTTTAGTGACCACTGGTTTAAATTTTCCTTCGTGCCAGCGACCTTTTACAATCGCGCACGCAGCACTGTAAGCTTGCTTACCCCCTACTGCGGGTTGTGCTGATCCGTCTGTATATATTATACAGCCGTAATGTTCTAAAGGCAGAATCTCGGTCGGCGGAGGACATTCGAATTCATATTGGAGAAATTCTTGTGTTTTTAAATTGGGATCAAATTTGTATGCCACGTCTGTTGCAGCAAGAGAATTAGCCCATTGTATCCATCTCGGATGGAGTGCTTTAGCATTCGGAATGCTTGCCTTTGTTACCGCCTCCAGGGCTGGTATTGGTGTCACGATGATTATTCGTTTACATTGTGCTAGGGCTCGTTCTTTTGCTACTGCAGTCTGTACCGCGGTTAGAATTTTTTCCGTTGGGCTAAATTTCATTTCAGCTTGTGTACAAGTGTGATTTGTATGCTATTGGTACCTTCTCTCCCTCATTAGAGGTCAGGTATGTGAATCCGCATCTTCCTGAGATGACTCGAATCACAAGGTTGCGTGTGTTGTCACGTGTTTGTAATTTTGTTTTAACTAACATATCTGTTTGTAAGGATCTCAAAATTTCTGTGTGTTTTTGAGTCCAATTGATTCTTTTAAAATCAGGTTTTATAAGGTCATAGAGAGGTTTAACTCTCTCTGCATAATTTATAATGTAAGTTCTTCCGAAATTTAGGAAGCCTAGAATTCATTGTAAGTTTTTTAGTGTTCTAGGGGCTTGGGTTACAGCACATTTCTCTAGGAAATTGTCAGCCAGGCTTTTGTCTTCACTTGATAGTTCATATCCTAAAAACAGGACAGTTAGATGGGCAATTCTTGAATTTTGAAAGTTGAATTTGTAACCCTCTGCTGCGAACCCAAGTATTATGGTGTTCACTCTCTTCAAGTGAGTATCCAAGTCATCATCTGTTAGATAGATGTCATCGACATAAGATAATGCCTCATCATCATATATTTGTAGTAACTCCGTTACTCTTGCTGAGAATAATCCTGGGCTGTTCTTGAACCCCTGGGGCAAACGACAGAATTTTTTTTGCGGGCCATTTATTGAGAACGCGGTCAAATATCTACTCTCTGGTGCTATGTTTTGACAGAAGAATCCATTAGAGATGTCTAATGTTGTTTTGTATTTTTTGCGCACTATGTTATTCATTAGTGCAGCACTATGCGAGTTTTGTACTGCAAAGGTTTTGCAACATGAGTTAAGGTGTCTGTAATCCAAAACAAGACGATATGAATTATCTGGTTTGGAGACAGGAAACAAAGGATTATTCATTTGTGAGGTGCAAGTTTCAATCACCCCCTGGTATTCAAGTTGATCTAGGATCTCTTTTACCTGTTTTTTAGCTTCTTGCTTAATAGGATACTGCCTCTGAGCAGTAGGTTGTGATTTTAACTGGATTTTGTGAGGAGGAGAGTCCTCATCCCATCCCACATGGTTTTTATATAATGCAGGAGCTTGGGCTACTGCCCACTTTCTTGCAAGTGTATATTTTTTATGAATTGGAATATGATTTGAGAAGGCAGGCATAATTATTTCTTCGCCATGAGGGCACTCCCTGACAAACTCTGGTGGCCAGTCTCTTTCAGCTAGAAGGATATCATAGCCTTTGGAGAGATTATCCTAAAAGAGACCCCTTATTTTCCTAGTCTTATCCCCCACTATACGCAATGTTATTTCATATAATTTATGAGGTTTGCTAACTCTGGTATCTGCAGTTTCCACCTGAATGTATTCATTCGTGTCCACTGTCTCCAGATGATTCATAAGGATCTTGCGAGCTATGCTCACTTCTGCTGCACTGTCTAGCATTGTCTGAGCCCATTCTCCGTTTTTCAGCTATGTCCTCAGTATTCTCGGCATGGTTGATTACTTTAATACTGGCTACCTTCTTTTTTGGAAACTGTCATTTTTTATTTTGATGAGCAGGTTCCTTGTCTTTGGACTTGACGTGCTCTTCCCTGTGTTCTGACCATCCTCTCCTTTCCGATTTCTGTGAGGAAGTCTGAAAAGATTGAGAGGGACGTATATCAATATCTTGATATCTATCAGGTTTCTTCAGATTATCCCTATTTCTAAGGTTGTATTTTTTCTCAGAGGGCTCCCTTTGGGGAGACTTGTGTCCTTGGTCCGGAGATCTTTCTCTCCGCCGAGGAGACCTTCCTCTGGACTGGAACCTTTTTTTTTTAGGAGTGGATTGTTTATTTCCATCCCAGCTCTTTTTGTGAGTGTTTAGATTATTTTTAATAAATATTTTTTCAGGTTTTTCAATTAGTTGGGGTTTCACCGGTTTTCCACCCAAACTATCTCTTCCCAGTTCTTCATAGGATTTTTCTATGATTCTGGCAATTTCAAATGGCTGGTCTGCTATATCTGTCTCTTTTAACCTCTGGCGGATCGCCACATTTGCTGCTTCTCCCTTTATATTGGCTAGTAATATTGCCGAGACCTGCTTGAAGTCTTTTAGTAATTTCATACCAAGAGTTAAAGCAGGTTCTGGACCGTATTCATCTTGAATTTGTTTTTAGCACATCTGGTATTACTGACATGGATGGAACACAATGTGTTTTTGTGTAAATGGAAGCAAAGACTGTACCCCAAGTGTCACAGTCCTCCACATGTGGTGCGATTCCCATTGGAAGACAGATAGTCAGAATCCTGAGTTTCTCAACCGGGGTGGTATCTGGAAATACCGCCTCTATTTGAGTGATTTTTTGTGCTAACCAGAATGGAATTTGTTCCCGTTTTGTGGGTACTTTACCTAGATAGGACTGTATATTCTGTGGTGTAATTTTATTTGTGGTCCCCTGGTGAGGAATCAGCTGTGGAATTTTAATAGCTGGTAGGACTGTTGAAGTCCGCATTACATATTGGACTAATTGTCTGTGTATTTTAATTAGTTGTTTTAGCTGTGCTAAAAGATCTGGTGCAGACATTTCTTCAATGTCTGGATGTGGTGTGTATCCGGATAGGACCGGCCACGTTGCTCCTGGTCTACCTAGTGGACCGAGCCTGGTGATGTGATTATTATGTTTTAGGGCGCCATTAAACCAGAGCATGTGCTCTTGGTATTTGAGTGGTATTTCCACCTCCTCGAAAGGAGTGTACTCATTTGGAGGTTCCTCTATTTTGTAATAGTGGAAGTCCTTTGTTACATCGTTTGCTGCTGGAAAGTTTATCCATGAATAGAATACCTCTGTCTGCCGATATTCGTGTGCCTCGATTACGAATATGACTGTACCACCTCTCGGTGTCAGCCCATTTTCTATAAGTTTTAAAGTTATAGATTTTCTTATGTTGACCGGGATGAGTATTGCATCCGGGTCTTGCTGTAGCAGAGTATTGTCAGCTGCTAGGAGTTCAGCTGCTATTCTAACTGTCTCCCTTTCTTCTTCTTCTAGTGACATTCTAATGTCAAGAAGGTTATTTTATTTATTTGCAGATCAGGTTTCTATGGAAACAAAGATTAGATGCACAATATTTTGGAACAGTGTATCCTTCAACGTTGAATAAACCAAGAACCATACATAGAAGTCTCCTCCTACTAAGTTTGGCGGATTTAACCTTTCACCCACTCCAGACGTCTTTGGAGTATTATGGGGAAAAGGGGTCTGTGTGAAAAAGCACGACTGAGTTACTCTAATGTCTTACGTTAGATTTATCGCACATCCAAAGACGTTGGGCGCCATTTAGTGTAGTTCCTATCATCCCAATAGGCTCTGCGCATTGGAATAATATCTTCAATAGTATAGACGTAGGACAGAGGTTAACTAGGTCTTCTACTGACGATATTAGACTTAAAGTTTAATGTTTGTGCCAGCTAGCTCAGAGTTCACTAGAAACTTTCTCGAATATACAAGAAGGGATTTAGTTTCTGACAACCATAGAACATGACAACTTTGCCCTCCCCTAATCAAGAGTGTATCTCTAGAGTCGTGTGAAAACAAAAGACAACTTATTTTACTCAGTCAGTTCAGTGCATTCTTAGTTTCACCAGATTGTAGAGAAAAGGAAGAGACGGGCGTGTTCAATAAAAAGATGTTATTTATTGATCAGTCTCTTTTCTCATACAAGAGAAATGAATCGCTATTATTGCAATACTTAGAGTTTAAGTAAAGTGCATACAGTAATACCAGAATTATAAAATAATACTGTAAAAGCATTGATATGGTTTCTTAGCCATATGATACTTAAAATGGATAAAATAGATACATACATATATACATTGACTAATCGTACTCAACTGGTGCTTCTAACTACGCCTACCCCAATGTACCTGACCTAAGCCTAATACGTGGCGGGAGTAGATAAGTAGCAGTTTAAGTTAAGTTTGTTTTGCCAAGGGTCTGCTTCAAGAATTCTCTACAAAGGATGATTCAGTTCAGTACCTGGGAGTTTAGAAGGCTGGAGGGCTGGTATCTCTATCTCAGGTCTTGATATTCCAGCTGCCTGCGAGGGCTGCTTGGAAGCGCCGGAGCTGGATTTCTCGGCAGGAGAAAAGGCAGCGTCTCTCTCTCTCAGCGCGTCAGAAAGGAGGGGCAGCGTCTGTGGGCTTCGCTGTCAGCTGGGCTCCTCGGCAAGTCTCGCTGCTCCAATCTTGTCACCACCTCGTGTGTTTGCTTAAGGCAATGTCGGTATTATTTATACCTGAAAGGTGCCAGGATTGACGTAAGGATGGACATAAATACGTCAATAAGGATGTCATACGAACTGGTCGTTCGCACATTCTTTACTGAAGTTCTCGGCTAAATCAAAACAATGGCTGTGGGGATTTCCCAGGTCGTGGTAGGTTTGATTTGTTTTGAGAACACCGTATGCCTATTAGGGGGCTGGAGGAATAGTGCTTGCCTAATGAGATGGCATGCGCTATGACCTAATCAGATAACGGGCTTCTGTGCCGTTGTGTGGCTAATCAGATATCGGGTTTCTGTGCAGTTGAATGGCTGCTAGTTAATTATTAACCAGACAAGGGTCAGAAATAGGGGGATCGATACAGTACCCATAGTAAATACACCACAGGATATTAACTGTGTGCTGGATACAGCATTGGAGCTATTTGTGATGCTGCTACTCAATTAGACTTGTTAGATGTCTGGCGGATTCAGTCTTCAGCGGTGGGGGGCTTCACCAATTACTCAGCCTCACATGACCTCCATACTAGAATCAATTATTGGTTTATCTTTAGAACTCTGTTCGCTCAGATACACGCGTGCTTGATTCTCCCCCACTCTTTTTCCACCATTCACCAATAATATTGGGCATTAAGAGCCCGCAGAAGAGGCCAGCTCCCTTTACATGTCGGTTCCACCATATTCTCTGCTGGACAGTGTTTTTAAATCTGGGATGGCCGAGGCCATAGAGAGTTTTTTTAACAAATATTTGCTCTGTTTGCTAGTTTTCCACTGTATGACAGACTTTTAAAGTTTTTATTAGGGGGCTAGGCGGCCCTTCGCTCCCTAAATACAATCTTTTTGTGTCATCCTATGCTGATGATACGCTTTTGTATATCAGGGACCCAGAGTCCGATCTGTCTCCTGTACTAGATGAGTGGTGAAATAGGGGACGCTATCTGGCCTTAAAATCAATTGGGCTAAGTCAACTATTTTCCCTTTGTCCCCGGCCATAGAGCCTATTGAATTTGATTACCTCTTCTTGTGGACATCAGATCCGGTGACCTACTTGGGCCTACAAGTTCGTACAGATTCGGAGTTGGTCCTCAGCGAGAACTATGGTAAAGTGATTGCTAAGCTAGAGGAAGATGTGGAACGCAGATTTGCCTGCCTTTGTCTCTATTGGTTCGCATTTCCCTTATGAAAATGGTGGTGCTTCCAAGATTTGTATTCTTGTTTTTAAACATTCTGATGGTGCTCCCTGCACACATTTTCAAGGTCATTCGTTCCATTTTAGTGAAGCTGGCCTGGGCCGGGAAACATTTGTGTTTCAAATGTGACACTCTCACATTGCCCTACTCCGTGGGGGCCTCAGGGCCCCAGATTTAGAATTATATTATCCTGCGGAGTAAAACTCACATGCATACCACTGGGTACACAAGAAGACTGGCCTCCCACATTTGCAGATTGTAAAGGTGGGGCCCTCTCCTCTCCTGTTGCTGTTGTTTCATGCTCCTTCTAGGTGGGTTGGTATTTTGGATTCCGTCAACCCTACAACTCATGCATGGCAGCATCTATTATAGAGGCATGCGGGCACTGTCCTATATTCCCCCTTAACTCCGGTAGAATGGTGCCACTGGTTGCCAGTATGCAGAGAAAGGGAAGTGGGCAATGCCCTTGCAACAATTATCACTAAAATTGGGGATATGTTCTCTGAGGGCAAAGTCTATGGGTGGGCTGGCACAGTTTCATTTTCATAGAGAGGGGCATGCTCTTCGTGAGATACTTGGGAAGGACATGTTAGAACCACCTGAGTTAGTTTCCTTTTCTTTCCTATTGCGCATGGCTTCCCTTAGTAAGATTGTTTCCATTATTTATAACATGTTGCCTGCATAGGAATCATTTCACCAAGGCTAGGTTGGAATGGTAGAATGATCTTGGGGTGGCTTTCGATGACACCACATGGTGGCATTGTGAGGTTACGCAACATATCTCCTTGAACGGGAAACACCATCTCATACATTCTAACAGTCTAATATACGCCGGAGAGGTTGCATTGATATGGCCTTCGAGATACTGCAAACTGTGAGCGCTGCAGAGGTAGCCTGGCTGAGTCCTTGTATATTGCCTGGTCGTGCCCAGCGATTGCGAAGTACTTGGAGCGAAATCACTGACCTTCCACTGCCATTGGACCCACTGTTTGCCCTACTGGGTTACACAAGGTGATTGCAGACATACATGCATCGATTAATAGCTATGGGATTACTGCTGGCAAAGCGCAGGATTGCATTGCACTGGGCTCGAGGGCCGGTGCCAGCTGTTGTAGACTGGTCAAAAGATATGGTTTATTGCAATACACAATCGGAACTGTGTAGAGATTTACTATTGACCATGATCTGCTCTAAATGCTTTGGGGTCTGTATCAGGGCTACTTGGCTGGGAAGGAGACGGGGAGACAGGTTGATGGCCACACTTGACGGCGTTGGTTTGGCTGAGATCTTACACTGCAGTTTGGGCTGTAGCCCGACCCGTTAACCACTGTATGTTTTGGAATTATTTACGCTAAAGGCCCCTGTTTGGTATGGGTCAATCATTGATGGCTGTATGTTCATGCATTTATTAAGCCCCTGAGTGCGTTAATATATCTCTACGTTACAGACTGGGTATATGCTTAGTAACCAATTTTAGACTGTGCACACTGTTCTATGATGATGTACCACTGTAACTGCTTTTTTAATTCTCAATACAATTTTGAAAAAAAAGGTTAGGACATGAATGCAGAATGCAGAACACATAGAAAGATAATGTAACAAGGAGATATAAAGAATGTACGCTCCGCCTGAGAACGCGTATCTTTCTAGCACATTCCCATGTCTACCAGTTCTGGTACGTCTGGGAAGGCATCAAAAACCATGGACGTTGTGTCGAAGCATGCATGCAATGCCCATGAAATGCCTTCCCAGGGCAGAGTAGGGCAATGCAGGGATTTGCGCTGCATTGATTTATTCCGGATTTATGGAGTCACTCAGGGCCAAGCAAACTGGCCTTGTGTAGTTGCATAAATGACATGTACGTTTTGCATTACTCTTGCACATTGCGTGGTGTAAGAGCAGTGCAAACCAGCTCAGAAATAGACCACAAAGTTTATACTGTGCACTGATTACAAAGCTTGCCATGTTTGTGCTTCACAAAAAAAACACATAATAAAATTGAAAGGATGAAATTTCAGGATCAGCTAACTATGGGTCAGAATCATGAAAGCATTTTAGATATGAACATGCATTTACCGGCAGAACGACTTTCATTAAGGGCTGGCAAAAATGCATAAAAGAATCCCAGAGAGGTGTAACTGATTTCGCTACTGAAGATTTTCCCACAGCGAGTGCGGGAAATCCAATTAAGTAAATACTATGCAAAAGGAGGAACGAAGGCGAACAAGGTGTGGTTAACCTACTAAGATTGAACCGCCGCAAACATGCTCATTTAATACCTGTTACAGTATGAAATAAAACACCTCTGTTTCCTGGAAACGGTTCTTTGTACACCGGATATGGCCAAAGATGGAAGAAGCTCCCATTCCAGGATGGAAAGGGGAAAGGATTATCCCTGAACATTTAGTGTGTAGGGTAAAATCTTTCTCCACTAGGTAAAATTGTTTTCTCCAAAGAAAAGAAAAAAAATGTGCTTCTGCACATTCGGCGGCCCTCCCCTGTGAGGATCAGACCCAATAGGAAATAAGCAACAAGAATGGATCCAGGAGGGCCAGACACACGCCAGATTACAGACTAATGTATATTCACTGAAAAAAAAGGTTACAGGGACGTTATAATTTGGATTATATTTTGAATTAAAAAAACCTTAGAAATTCACAGAAAAAAACAAAGGTTACATGAACATTATAGTTAAGCTCATATTTCTCTTGTACTAAACCATTGAAATTCAGCAGTTATAGTTACCTGAGGTAAATATAACTTCCGCACTTGCAGTGCACTGCTTATGAACTCACATATTACGTCACTCATGGCAAGGTTAGTGGCATCATTGATGACTTCACTGAGGATATCTATAATAACATCACTGATGACATCGTGACATCATCCAGTGATTGAAAGTGTTTTCTAAGGGTTTATGATTGCTGAACATAAATACTAAGCTACTACAAAAAGTTAAAATAATATAGTAGGTGTACTACTAATGAGTGATACTATTTATAACGTGCTATCTGAGTGGGTGCATGGCTGTGTGTATCCATGTGTGAGTGTGTGTGTGTGAATGCCTGTGTGGGTGTGTGAGTGGTTATATGAGTAAGGGAGTGGGTGTGTGAGTTGTTGTATGAATGTGTGACAGGGTGTGCAAGTGGCTGTATTGGTGAGTGAGTACCTGTTTGAGTTGGTGTTTGGTTAAGTGAGTTGCTGTACTGGAGAGTGAGTGTATGTGTGAATGGTTGTATGGGTGAGTTAGTGGATGTGTCAGTGCTTTTATGGCTGAGTGAAATGGTATGTAAGTGGCAGTGTAGGTGTGTGAGTCATTTATTGGGTGAGTGAGGGGCTGTGTTGAGAGGCTGTATGGGCGAATGAGTGGGGTCTGAGTGGCTGTATAGATGAATACATGGGTATGTGAGTAGGTGTATGGGTGAGTGTGTTGCTCTGTAAGTGGCGCTATGGGTGTGTGACTGATTGTATGAGTGACTGTGTGAGTACTTCTATGGATCTGTAAATGGGAATGTGAGTGGTTGTGTGGGTGTGTCAGTGGGTGGATGAATGGTTCTATGGGTGGGCGAGTGGTTCTGTTGAGAGGCTTTAGGGGCAAGTGACTTGGCATGTGAGTGTCTGTATGAGTAAGTTACAGGGTGCATGAGTATGTGTATGGGTGAAAAAATGGGGAATTGAGTAACTATTTTAGTGAGTGAGAGGGTACATGACTGGCTGCATGGGTGAGTGAGTGTGTGAGTAACTGTATGGGTAAGTGAGTGACGGTGTGTGTTAGTAAGTGGCTGTGTGACTGTTATTTGGGTGAGTGAGAGGGTATTTGAGTGCCTGTATGGGTGAGTGAGTGGGTGTTGAGTGGCAGTATGTGTGAGTAAGTGGGTATGTGAATAGACATGTGAGTGAGTGACAGGATGCATGAGTGGGTGTTTAGGTGAAGTATAGGTGCATGAGTGTCTATATCAGTGAGTGAGGGTGTGTGAGTGGCTGCATGAGTGAGTGTATGCATGCATAACTCAATGGGTGAGTGATTGGCTGTTTGAGTGGCTACATGAGTGACTGAGTGGGTGAGTGGCTGCATGACTGGCTATATGTGTGAATGAGAGGGTACATGGGTGCCTGTATGGGTGAGTGAGTGGGGGCTGGGTGGCTGGATATGTGAGCGAGAAGCTGTATGAGTGGCTATATGGATGACAAAGTGGGTTGATAAGTGGCTATATAGGTGAATGAATAGGTGTGTGAGTCTCTTTCTGGGTGCATGAGAGGTGTATGAGTGGCTGTATGGATGAGTGAGTGAGAGGATGTATGACTGGCTGAATGGGTGAGTGAGAGGGAGCATGAGTGCCTGTATGGGTAAGTGAGTGGGTATTGAGTGGCTATATAGGTGAGTGGTTGTATAAATAAGTGACAGGGTTCATGAGTGGGTATAGGGAAAATACGTGGGTGCATGAGTAGCAGCATAGGTGAGTAAGAGAGTGCATGACTAGCTACATTGGTGAATGAGTCAGTGTGTGTGTAACCCTATGAATGAGTGAATGACTGCATGAGTGGTTGTATTGTGAGTCAGTGGCTGCGTGATTGCGATGTGGGTGAGGAGAGGGTATAAGAGTGCCTGTATGGGTGAGTGATTGGAAGTTGACTGGATTTTTGGATTAGTGAGTGGGTGTGTGAGTGGTCAAATGAGAGAGTGACATGGTGCATTAGTGGGCATATAGATAAAGAGTGGGTCGATGAGTGCCTAAATGAGTAGGAGAGAGGGTGAGTGAGTGGATGCATGAGTAGCTATATAGGTGAGTGAGAGGGTGCAGGACTGCCTGCATAGGTGGGAAAGTGAGCATGTGAGTAGCTGTAAGCATTGGTAGGTGGCTATATTAGTGGCTGTGAGAGGGTGCATGAGTGCCTGTATGGATGAGTGAGTGGGTGTTGAGTGGATGTATGGGTGAGAGGGTGTGTAAATGGTTACATGAGAGTGTGACAGGGTGAATGAATGGGAATGTAGATGAAGAGTGGGTATGTAGATGAAGAGTGGGTTGATGAGTGCCTGTATGAGTGGGATAAAGGGTTCATGAGTGGCTGCATGAGTGAGTGTGTGAGTAACTTAATGGGTGAGCAAGTCACTGTGTGAGTGGATGCATGGGCATACAAGAGGGTGTATGAATGCCTGTATGAGTAGGTTAGTGACTGTGTGATTGGCTACATGTGTGATTGCATGGGTGCATGTGTGCCTGTATAAATGAGTGAGTGGTTGTTGAGTGGCTGTATGGGTCAGTGAGTGGGTGTGTGAGTGGTTGTATGATTAAGTAACAGTGTACATAAGTGGGTGTATGGGTGAGTGAGTGGGTACATGAGTAGATATATAGGTGAGTGAGAGGGTACATGGCTGGCTGCATGAGTCAGCGAGGGAGTGTGTGAGTAACTCTATGGGTGAGTGAATGGCTGTGTGTAGGGATGTGGCTCTTTTTACATGTTTAGCCCCCACTTTTTACCTAATGCCTGTTGTGATGTCAAACTTTAAGTGCAATGGGTTCCTGCTAACCAGGTTCCCAGTGCCATTTCTTTTCCCCAAACACTGTACCATGATTGGCATAACTTCAGCTATCCCTGTAAGTCCCTAGTAAATGGTGCCCCTGGGTCTTACTGCATGAGTAATGGAGAGAGTCCTGTGGGGGTGCAGCACTAATTGTGCAACCCCCAGTGACCCATCACCATGGCTATGCACTTTGCCATGGCAGGCTGTGTGTCTTAGTTTTAGAGAAGTCCAAAGAGTCAATATGGCACACACCTCTGTGTGCCATGCTGCCCATACACTGCATAAGATGTAGGTAGGTAACCCCCTACTGTAGGCCTTTAGCCCTAAGGCAGGGCTCACTATATCCTATGTGAGGGCATATCAGCATAAGCAAATATGGTCCTACAATGTCAAGTCTATTCTGAGATATTGTAAGTGCACAGGGAAGCCATAAAAGAGTACATGGGTTGGACACTTGTCAAAATGTGTTTCCTAACTCCCGGATGCCTTTATTGATTTCTCAGATGTTTGACACCAATCATATTGTCTTAATAAAACCTCACTACTGCCAGTGTTGAATGTATTATTATATTCACACAGGAGGCCCTTTTAGAAGGATCCCTGAAAACCTACCAAACACTGGCGTAGTCTTTTTGCCGGCCTACCACTATCAGACATGTTTCTGACCTCATCGGTGAGAGCCAGTGCTCTCAGAGGACAGAGACAAAGCTGCTCCAGGCGGTGCTGCTTCACACCTTCTCCAGGATAGGATGGTCTTCTTGGGTGGGAAAGTTAAAAGGTGATGGTGCCTTTGAAATCCAACATAGGAACCTCCAGATAGTGGGGGAAGCCAAGCCCCCTTTCCTGCTCTACTTTTGGTGGGAGCTAAGGCAGGGAAATGAGTTATATTAGGAGGAGGGTCGCAACTTAGCCTACATGACTGATAGGGCGGGTCAGGTGATGTGAACCCCTCTTGTGAAATTCCATGATCTTAGTATGGTAGAGAAACAACCTATCAGGGGTAGGTTAGTGCCCTTTCCAACAGGAAGTGCTCACTAGAGGTTGTAGACAACTTAAAGGAAAATACCCCATAAGCTACTACATGTCTCCCCTTGTAACACCCCTAAATTCAGTATTTGGGTGGCTCTCCAAGACCTGAACTTCGAATATGATGGACATGAGAAGACCAGGACAAAGAATACTGGCTGCCTGAAATCAGAACCCCTGCTGCAGAAGAAAAATGAACTAAACCCTGCTTGCTTCTCCCAAGACTAGACAATCGCCACCTGCTGTTTCATCCTAAACCTGATAGGACTCCAAGAACCCGGGAGCACCTCCAGCCCTCAAGAAATTTCAGTGAAACTCCCTTGGAATGAAGGCATCACTCCCCTGCACTCAACAGGGACTGATCCCATGGAGTCTGGTTTGTTGATCTGTGGGTGCCATACAACCTCGACCAGCTGTAAAGCAAGAAAGGGTAAACCAGCTCTGAAGGGTCATATCTTCCTCTCCACCTTGTTTGGAGGCACTTGGACCTACCGGAGGTGCAGCGTGCCTATACCCAGGGTATTTCAACATCACTGACAAACACCAAGAAGAAAAGTCAACACTGGACACCCAAAGCACCAGAAGCAATCACCTGTCAAGGGACATTGAAACACCTGAGAACCACTTCCTGAGTGGCCCAGCTGCCCCAGAGACCACCTCTCTAATTTGCCTGCTCCTCACGGTGAGGACCTCAAGACACAGATGTCCATCTGATATGTTTTCCCTGCACCCAGCCCCACCACCCTGGCACTGACTAACCAGATATGCTCCTGTGGTTTTCAAACCTGTGTGACCTCCTCCCTCAAAGGAGCCCCACCAGACTTACCTGTAAGTTCCCCAGTGCAGTGTCTTTTCAAGTTTCCCCCTACGTCTTTGCACTCTAACTTCCAAGACCTTCAGCATTCTGCTCTCAGCTGATCTGGGACACTCCCAAACTTCTCCTTCTGGAACTTTGGATCTGGTCTCGACACCAACCTAAAAAAGCATTGCCTTATTTCCTATGCATTTTTCTGCTTTTCCTATTATTTCTAATGATACGTAATTGTGTCCAAAAGTGATATACTTGCCCCTCTTTGCAAAATCATAACTTCAAAAGTACTTACCTTAGAACTGTGTTCTTGGTCTTCAAAAATACATAAAAAAGGATATTATTTTCATAAATTGGTCTCGTATTTAATCATGAGTGGGTGTCTCTTTTATTGCCTCTGTGAATAAAACAATTGTTTAGCACTACCCTCTGATAAGACTCACTTCTCACCCACATAACATTATCTGTTTTTACCTCTGTTTACCATTTGGGAATTCTCTGGACTCTCTGCAGAGTTTACTTCATTTTACTAAACTATATAGAGAGCCGGCTTCCTATACTGTGTGAGCGGCTGTATGTGTGAGTAAGTGGCAGTGTGATTACTAAATGAGTGAGAGGATGCATGAGTGCCTGCATGGGTGAGTGAGTGGGTGTCGAGAGGATGTATGGGTCATTGCGTGTGTGAGTGGCTGTATAAGTGAGTTACAGGGTACATGAGTGCGTTTATGGATAAAGAGTGGGTTCATGAGTGCCTATATGAGTGAGTGTGAGGGCATATGAGTGTCTGTATGGGCGAGTTAGTGGGTGTTGAGTAGATGTATTGGCATGTGAGAATATGTGTAGATGGTTGTATGAGTAAGTGATAATGTATTTGAGTAGGTACATTGGCGAGTGAGTGAATGTTTGAGTAGCTATATAGGTGTGTGAGAGAGTGCTTTATTGGCTACCTGGGTGAGTCAGCAAGTGTGTGAGTAACTCGAGGGGTGAGTGAGTGACTGCATATGTGATTGATAGGCTATGTGACTGCTATATAGGTAAGTGAGAGGGTACATGGGTACCTGTATCAGTGAGTGAGTGGGTTTTGAATGGCTATATGGGTAAGTGAGTAGATGTGTGATTGATTGTAGTAGTGAGTGACAGGGTGCATAAGTGGGTGTATGGATGAAGAGTGGGTGCACAAATGCTCATATAAGTGAGTGAGAGCTTACTTGAGTGGCTGCATGAATGAGTGAGTGAGGCTGTGAGTAACACAATGGGTGAATGAGTGGCTGTGTGAGTGAGCGAGTAGATGTATAAATGACTGATTGAGTAAATATAAGGTTGGATGAGTGGCTATATGGGTGAGTGAGAGGGTGGATGAGTGGCTGTATGAGTGAATGAGTGGGTTTAACATTGTCTGTATGGATATATGAGATGGTGTGTGTGTCGGTGTATAGGCGACTTAATGACTGCGTGACTGGCTATATGTGTGAATGAGAGGTTGCATGAGTGCCTGCATTAGTGAATGAGTAGCTGTTCAGTAGCTGTATAGGTTATTGAGTGGGTATGTGAGTGGCTGTATGAGCGAGCGAATGAGTATGTGACTGTCTGAGTGAGTGTGAGGCTGTATGAGTGACTATACAGATGAGTGGGAGATTAGATAAGTGACTGTATGGGTGAATGAGTAGGTGTGTTACTGGCTGTATGTTTGAGTGGCTGGGTGACTGCTAAATGGGTGAGTGAGAAGGTGCATGAGTGCTTATGAGGGTGAATTAGTAGGTGTTGAGTGGCTGTACCTGTGAGTGAGTGGGTACATAAGTGTCTATATGAATGAGTGAGAGGGTACGCAAGTGGCTGTATAAATGAGTGAGTATATAAGTATATTATAAGAAACTGAATGGGTTAGTGAGTGGCTGTGTGAGGGTGGTATGAGTGAAATGAGTAGGTGTATGAATCACTGAGTAAATGAGAGATTGAATGAATGGCTGTATGGGTGAGTGAGAGTGTGGATGAGTGGCAGTATGGATGAATGAGTGGGTGTGTGAGTGGCAATATTGGTATATGAGAAGGTATATGATTGGCTATATGGGTGTGTAAGAGGCAGCTTGAGTGGCTATATGGGTGAGTGAGCAGATGCATGAGTATCTGCGTGGGTGAGTGAGTGGTTTTTGAGTGGCTACATAGGTGCATGAATGATTGTATGAGTGGATATGTGATTGACTATGAATGAATGAGAGGGTGTAGGAGTGATTATATTGATGAATGAGAGGGTAGATAAGTGACTGTATCGGTGAATGAGTGGCTGTGTTATTGGCTGTATGGGTGAGTGAGAGGCTGTATGACTGTTATATGGGTGAGTGAGAATATACATGAACACCTGTATGGGTGGATGAGTGAGTGTTGAGTGGCAGTATGGGTGAGTGAGTAGCTATGAAAGTGGTTATGTGAAAGAGAGAGACAGTACATGAGTATGTGTAAGGATAAAGAGTAGGTACATAAGCGCCTATGGAATGAGTGGGAGGGAATGGGAGGGGTTGCATGAGTGAGTAAATGAATGGGTGAGTGAGTGACTGTATGAGGGTGGTATGAGTGAGTGAGTGGGTGCATGACTGACTAGTTTTAAGAGTGGCTATGTGGGTGATTGAGCGAGTAGATGAGTGGTAATATTGGGGGTATGTGAGTGGCTGCATTGATGTATGAGAGGGTGTATGAGTGCCTGATTTTGTCCAGACTGGACTATGCTAGCTCCCTCTACATCAGAGATAATCAGACCGAGATTGTTAGACTTCAAAGGGTCCAGAACACCACTGCCCGGGTTCTCCTTGGCATGCCAAGGCGATGCTCTATCTCCAATGCTATCCACTAGCTCCATTGGCTTCCCGTTGCCAGGCGTATTGAATTTAAGGCCCTTTGTATCACTTTTAAAATCCTCAACTTCTCATCGCCCATCATTCTGTCTGACCGGCACTCTTTCTATACTCCCTCCCGTCAACTGCGCTCCATGGGACAGAACCTGGTGGTTGTCCCTAGGGTGAGGAGGGCGAGTGCTGGCAGCAGCTCCTTTGGAGTGCTGGATTCTCGACTCTGGAACTCCCTCCCCATCTCCATCCGTAGTCTCCAGCTTTATTTGCCCTTTCGCAAAGCGATCAAAACGTTCTTGTTTCCTTCGTTATAAGTTGTTCTGTTGTCTCCAGTGGTACTAATCTGGTTTCAGCGCTGGGACGCCCCTTTCCTGGGGCAGCCATGCGCTTTACAAATCCGCCTAACATAACATAACATAAGTGAGTGGTTCAATGGGTGAGTGACAGGGTGTATGAGTGTGTGTGTGTGAATGAGTGGGTACATGATTGGCTATATAGGTAAGTTATAAAGTACACATGTGGCTACCTGGGTGAGTGAATGAGTGTGTCTGTCAATTACTGAGTATGTTAACAGGGGCATGAATTGCTGTGATCGTAAGTAAGAGGCACTATGAGAGGCTGTGTGACTGAGTGAGTCGGTGTGTGAGTAACTCAATGGGTGATTGAGTGGATATGTGACTGGCCATATGAGTGAATGAATGGGTGCATGAGTGACTGTATGGGTGACTGAATAGCTGAATGAGTGGCTATATGGATTAGTGAGGGGATACACAAGTGACTCTATGGGTGACTCTATGAGTGAATGAGCGGGTGTGTAAATAGCTCTATGTGTGAATGGGTGGCTGTGTAAGTGGCTACATGAGTGAGTAAAGGGGTGCATGAATAACTGTATAAGGGATTGAGTTTGTGTCTGAGTGGCTTATGAGTGAGTGAAAGGATACATAAATCACTGTTTTAGTGAGTAAGAGGGTGTATGAGTGCCTGTATGGGTGAGTGAGTAGATACAAGAGTAGCTGTATGGGTGAGTGAGTGGGTGTATGACTGACTGCATTCCTGTGTGAGTAGCTATATAATTCACTGTATAGGGGACTGAGTGATTCAGTATTTGAGTGGCTGTATGAGTGAGTGAAAAGGTGCATGAATGACAGTATGGGTGAGTGAGTAGTTGCATGACTGCCTGTATGGATGAATGTGTGAGTGGATTAGTGGTATAGATGAATGAATATATGTCCTAGTATCTGTATGAGTAAGTCAGTGAGTCTCTGTGTATATGTGTGGGTGACTAAGTGAGTATGTTAGTGGCTCTATGAGTGAGTGAGAGATTGTCTGGCTTTATATGTAAATGTAAATGTAGCCGTACTTGTAAAGCGCACTGACACTCCTGAGTGTCCTGGCGCTATACTCATACCGCTAGGGAACCCTTCCTGGGTTTTCCCCGTGAAATGTCCACTCCTGGGCATCCCCAGGGTGCAACCAGGCATCCCTAGCGCTGTAGGGGGCCGTTGTGGAGACTAAGCAAGCTATTGCCCAGAGTTGCAGCATGGGACCCATGCTTAGAGTAGGCACCGAGGCGAGAAATCAGGTCCGAGGAATTATGAGCCCGAGACCAGCCAAGGCAGGAATTGAACCCGGGCCAGACCTCTGCATCAGGGTCTGCAGCTCTAACCATTGATCTGAAAACGACACAGGGTCGTGACTCTGGACCAGTAAGGCTGAGCCTGAAATCTAAAAAAAACAACACAAATGCCAATACTGGAGCTATTTTGACAAATTTTTTTTAAATAACCCCTATGGATAAGTATGGATAAGACATGAGGATCCGATTTTTTATTTGCGTCACTAGTTTATTTATTTATTTAACACTAGTGGATCAACAATAATTTTCATAAGTAAATTATTTTCATGTGTATATACAAAGAATGAGAAAACACATTACAAACACATTCACTTTGGCCAAACACATTCATCCATCTCCATTCATACCAAAAAGCAAAAAAATGCTGCTGGGGGCCTAGTGTCAAAGAAATATTTTTTCGTGTAAACTTGCAAACAATGAATACAACTAGTAATCAATGTACTAAACACCTATACATCAGTAATAATCTATTTAATAAACCCTATTTATATACTGATTTCAATTTTGACAACAGGACCCAATCAAACAGGTCGACGCGTTTCGAAATCCCCAATGCGGATTTCTCCTCAGGACCAACAATCTTGTCATTAGACAGAGACCAATCTTCCTAGTAGATGGCGTGCAGCCAAACAGCCACTCTTTTGAGGCTCATATGTTATTTTATCGGTGTTTTGGGTTTTCTATGGCTGAAAATGGTTTGTCAGGCACTTGTTTAGCGATAGCGTGTTGCTGAAATTCAGCAGCGGCGTCTGTACTCGTCCAGAGTTTCTCAGTCGGAAATCTCGTCAAACCATTGAGCCACACTTCTCCACCTATATGTGAATGAGTGGTTGTCTTAGTATATGCATGCATGAGTGAGTGGGTATATGAGTAGGAATATGGGTGAGTCAGTGGGTTTGTGAGAGTTAGTGTAGGTGAGTGAGAAAGTGCATGAGTGCCTGTATGGGTGACTGAGTGTGCACACGTGGCTAGACAGTATTTGAGAGGGTATATGGGTGCTGGTGTGGGTGAGTGAGTGGCTGCATGACTGGTTATATGAGTGAGTGAGAGGGTGCATGTGTGCCTGTATGAGTATATGAGAGGGTGCATGAGTCTTATGGGTGAGTGAGTAGCTGCATGAGTGGCCATATGGATGAACAAATGGGTTCATGAGTACCTGTGTGAGTGAGTGGTTGTTGAGTGGCTGTATAGGTGAGTGAATGGGTGTTTGAGTGGTTGTATGAGTGAGTGACAGGGTACATGAGTGGGTGTGTGGGTGAGTGAGTAGGTGCATGAGTGGCTGGATGGGTGAGCGAGTGAGTGTATGAATAACTCAATGAGTGTGTTAAAGGGTGCATTCATTAGTGTAGTGTAAGTGTGAGGCTGCATGAGTAGCTGTATCAGTGAGTGTTGGACAATATAATTCAAAGAATGAACAGGATGGTATTGATAAATCCAGCAACTTGGTATTGTTGAATTTATAATAACGTGTACAGAAAAGGAAGTTTTACGACTTTCTTTTCTGTAAGCTAAAATCCATCCTCAAGCAGTCTTCACTGATTGGTCAGCCCTGAGAGGATTAGCCAAACTGTATTGATTAGGTGATAAGTGGCCTGGCTGGGCAGAGGCTATCTGATGGAGACAGCTCTGTGGGGCACAAGAATACCAGAGCAGGGGGTTGTGCCATAAAGCATAAGCTTCAAAAAAGAACATGACAAGCAAGCCTGTCAGCCAGGGCCACAACCCTCCTATACCAGATGGGAGGCTTAATTAAAGAATTAAAAGATGTGATTAAGGGGAGTTTTGCAAATAAGGCATATTCTGAATTTAATTTAGTTAGCTCTTGATGTTCTACTGAAATTTCAGCCATGAAGGATTTTAAGAGAATAGTTCTTTCTGGGCCAAGACTATGCCACACTTTGGAGGAAGGTGTCACACTTTGGTGTTTTTCACTGAGCTTCATTGGAGAGGGGTGCTCCCCTGCCCGTTTCCAGAGAACACTGGATGCATATTTGAGAGTTACACAGCCTCTCAGTTCTGCTGCCTCAAACTACAACAACAAAGATGATTGTCCTCCTGGAATCCTGATATGCACCCAAGGGCCTGCCTAGTAAAGTCTGTGCCTGCTGCACTATTTGGGACTACAGCACTGAGGATTTTTCCTTGGTTCAAGGAGTAAATAGTGGACTCCCTGCAGCTACAGGTTAACAGAGTTTAACTGAACCTTCTCCAGTCGGAGTCCCCCTCCTGGAGTACATGCAGTGGAGGTATAAGGGATTGACCAAGTGCATTGTGTGAAGCGAAGTCCATGACTGCCAAGGACCATTTAGGTAATTCTAGACCCTTGATTTTGTGTTTTGGGCATGGAACACACCAAAAGGCCCACTAAAAGAACTTCCAGACGTTTGTCAAAGTTTGTGAAACATTTTGAAAGAAGCTACATAAAGGGACCGACTCGTCCGGGAGGGCCAAGCTGGCCACCTTCAACCACGACCCCACCCGGATTCCAGGTTCGTCCCAATGGAGAGCTCTGGAGGTCCGACTTCCAGTGTTTGACTGGGAGTTTGTGGAAAGTCAAGCTGGAAACCCCTCATTGAATCTAGACTGGTGGATAGCACCAAGGGCCCCTAGCAGAAAAAGCTCCAGAAAACTTTCTAAATGCAAAGGGTATATTTTGACCAAGGACACCCACGTGGAAAATCTAAGCAGGGCTCTATTGTGGTTTGCCTCAAGTTTTACATTTTTCCCAGGCAAACGCAAACAGATGTCCAGAAGTGGCACTATTGATCTTTAAGCACTAAAACATGTTTCTTTTTTAAAAGAAAATCATACCTCTGGTCCCCTAAATTGGAATTTGTTGATTTTGGTGTCATTGAAAAGATATTGTGTGTTGTGTCTTACCTAGTTACTATATTGTTATTTTGAAATGCTTTACATGCCTTTATCCTAAGCTAGGCCTTATTGCTGGGTGTCAGCTATTAAGGGTTGAGCATGGGACACATTTATAGAGACCCTATTTAGGACCCAATACCATGTTTTGGCCTTATTACTGCTGTTAGGGTCCTACCTATCCCTTCTAAAAACCCACCTTCCAACATTGTATCCTCTGCGGTATGGATGAGGACTTGTATTTAAATGATGCCTTACAATAAAGTAAGTGAGATCTGTCAAAAGCCTCTAAATTACCTTAGAAGAAAATTTTGCACTTTTTAGATTTGGACTAAACTTATTTTTAATCCAATATTTTCATTTTTCTAAATTTGCTCTAAGTCTGATTGGTAGTTGTTCTGACTCAAAACTAGGGATGCGAGGTGCTAAATCGGTCTAAACTGACTAAACTCAGAGTGGCTGAGCTTAGGCTTTTGTGTAAGGCCAGTGGGCTATCTGCTTCTAAAAAGCTTAGAAAGGAAATGTTGGTTAGGTTCCTTAAGGCCTGGGAAAGGTCAGCTCCAGAACCTGATGGGGAGGGTGAACCCTCCAACCAACTCCAGGAGATGGATGATGATGTCCTTTCCCTTTCCTCTAGTACCAGATTTATGCTTCATATGGATGGGGGGAGGATGGTATCTCACGTGGAGGGCTGTCTGTGGTCCATTAAAGAAAGAGAGCTAGCCCTAAGAGATAGGGAGTTGATCCTACCTGAGAAGAAGTGGGAGAGGCAAGACAGAGGCAAAATAAATAGCAGTGATAACGATCAAGAGGTTGAGGTGTCCCGGGGTGGTGCTCCTCCCTTGAAACCTCATGCTTTATGGCCCCTCCCCATGGCTCTGGTATTCCTGTGAGGCCAAGCCCTCTCCAGCAGATATTCTCTCTCCTGGTGAGCCATTTTCCACTCAATCAAAATAGCCTGGCTAATTCTATTAACTCTGATCAATGAGGGAGGACTGCAAGAATGCTGAATTTTGGCTTGCACACAAGAACGTCTTATAACTTCTTTTCTGTACAATTTCAGTAATGGCAGATTGCTGGATCATCAATACTATTCTCTTAATTCCTTGAATGATATCTCATTCAACTCCTAGTAATATTTATGCATTCATAGATTATAGCAATGTTATCCTATGAGGCTAGGTATTTACAATGGGGAAAATTAAATATGCAATTTCTCTATCACCAGTCCATATAAACATATTTTATAGAGGCCCTGCTTATGGTTACACAACTCTCCACCCCTGGGACACCTACGGGAGACCTTTGGAGTCCTGAATATGCATAAATAGTTGCGATCCGCACTCCACAGTGCTCCAAAGTCTATTTTGGGAGGGACTTTACTACAATGTGGGCAGTGAAATGTGCAATTTGTCTATCTCAAGGACACATACAGTATATTTTATATGGACACTGCTTATAACTACATGCCCCCCACCCCTGGGACATCTAGGGGTGACCCGGGGGTACCTAATATGAAAAATATTGTAGATTATCACTTTTTAAGTGCCCCTACCACCAAAGTCAAGTTTAGGCATAATTCGCATTTAAAAGCAGTGCTGCAACACAGGGCTGCTTTTAAAATGACCCCAGGCTTCCAGCAGTGCACACATGCAAGTGCAACAAAGGCTGATGGCATATAAACTGCCATGCCCTGTTATATACTAGAGACTAAATGTAGTTTTATTTCCCTTGCCTTTTTATCTACTATGTACCTGGAACTTGGTAGGCCATGCCAATTTTATGTGTACACATAGTGTACCCTAATGCAAGTGTCTGGCAGAGCCCAGGACACAGTTCAAGTCAGTTACCACCAGTACCAGTCAGCAAAAAATGGGGATGCACAGGGCACACAGGATAACTTTGCAACAGTACCGCTGGTACCAAGGGCATAGGTACTGTATGTACTGAAGAGGGTTCTTTGGGCCTGTAGCACTGGTTGTGCTACCCAAGGGCTCCCTCCCCGAGGCTATGCACCCTGCAAATGCAGGCTGTGTGTCTTTGTGCAGGAAAATTGGAACAGTCGACAAGGCACACAGCAATGTGAGCCACACCACCCAGACACTGCATAAAATATAGGTAAGTAACCCCCACTGCAGGCCGTTAGCCCTAAGGCAGGGTGCACTATATCCTATCTGTGTGCATATCAGCAAGATCAGATATGCCCCTATATCCAGTCCCTTCTGTGATGTTGTAAGTTAAAAGGGAAGCCAAAAAGTGTACATGGACTGGATACTTGTCAACACGAATTTCATAGCTCTGTGATGGCTTCAAATATGTTTGGTACCAAACATCTTGTCATGATAAATCCTCACTGATGCCAGTGTTGAATGTATCAATAAATTAACACAGGAGACCCTTTCAGGGGGTCCTCTGAATCCTAACCAACCACTAGTGGCGTCTCTGGCTGGTTTTCACCAGACAACCAGCACTAGACATGTTCCTGACCTCATGGGGTGAGAGACAGTGCTCTCTGTGCACAGAAACAATACTTGCTCTGGGTGAGGGTGTTTCACACCTCCTCCAGGACAGAATGGCCATCTTGGGTGGGAAGCTTCAAATGCAATGCGACCTTTGAAAACCCAACCCAGGAACCTCCAGATAGTGTGGGAGGAAAAAGCCCCCCTTCCTGCTCCACATTTGGTGGGAGGAAAGGTTAGAAAGGTTAGAAATTTATTTAGATGAGGAGGAGGGTCCCCCCTCAACCAGGCAAGGTGAACCCATCTCCTGAAATTCCCCCAGATGGTGCGAAAACCTATAATCAGGGCTAAGATAGTGCCTCTTCTCACAGGAAGTGGTCACTAGAGGATGTAGGCACCCTAAATGCATGAAGCCTATTTACTACTACCTGTCTCCCTTTGTAATATCTCTAAATTCAGTATTTAGAAGGAATTCTGAGATCTGCACCGCAGATTCATTGGACCAAAGAAGAGCAGGACAAAAGAAGACTAGCTGCATGAAAACTGTACCCCTGCTGTAGGAAGAAAAGGTGCCAAACCATGCCAGCTGTGAGAAGAACTCAACAATCGCGGCTGCAGTGTCATCCTGAAAGCTGAAAGGACTCCAAGAACCCTGGAGTTCTTCAATGCTTCAAGAAATCACAAAGAAGCTCCCTTGGAGTTAAGGTATCATTCCCCTGCACACCGCTGACACAGATCCTGCTGAGTCCGGTTTGTCAACGTCCTGCTCACAGATGACTTCAATGCAGCAGCAGCACCAAAAAAGGCACTCCAGCTACAATGGGTCAGATCTCTCACCAGGACCTACCGGAGCTGCACTGTTCCAATACAGCACTGTTCCAATACAGCAAACAGCAAGACAAAGAGTCTTTGGCAGACTCCACTAAACCTAGAAGCAAGCACCTGTCGAGGGATGTCCAGACCCCTGTGTGGCCCACCTGTCTTGAAATCTCCTCTCCAAGTTGCCTGCTCCAGACCACATGGACTTCTCGACGCATGATGCCTGATTGACCTATCTGCTCTGAATTCGGCCCCAGTAATGACGAACCAGCTGTTCTGCTATGGTCTTGCGACCCATGTGACCTCCTCCCTCCATCCAGTGGGAACCACCAGACTTATCCCTAAGTCCTCCTGTGCTGTGATTTTACTTGTAGCCTTCTTCCAGCACCAGCTACCAACACCATCAGCCCCTGCTCCTGGCCGAATCTGCACTTAAGTCACAGCGGAGTCGCCAATCCATACGGGAGACGCTTAAAGCATTTAGATTAATAGTGCCATCATTTTTCATCTGCATTTCATGTCAAGTGACAGTACTGAATTAGAAAATTGGTATTTCCCAATACTAGCTATCTCAAAACTACTCTGCTTTTACCTTCAAAGTACAATGTATTTGGAACCCGACCCCCACACTACTTTACCTCAGTTGCCATAGCAACCTCTTTTGAAACACTCTACTGAACCAGTCAGTCAAAAGTTCACAGCATACCAGCTTCAAGTTCAACTGTAGCATATGTGGTTAACTGATTGAAAACGAAAGCATATCTACTATTGCATAACATGTCTTACATGTATCCAGAGCCAATCACAGATCGTCTTACTAAACTTATTAAATCACTACCTATTTGAGCTACCAAAATAATTACACCACCCAATCAAATAAATCCTTTTATTAACCAGGTCCATTTTAACTTATTTTCATTCTACCACCTGTCATAATTAGCTGCCACCTTCTGCTGTGTGTTCTGCTCCTTCCTTACAAGTGGTTAGAGTGTGGGCCACAGCTGTGATTTTAGGCCAGAGAGTGTGCTAGAAAGAGTGGCATTGGCTGAGACCTGGTTTTGCCTATGTGGACATTACTTGGATTGGCCAGAGCGGGTTAAATTAGCTGCAATGCTGCCTATGGTTGAGAACATTGCAGATTACCAACATCCAGCCCTCTTAATTGTGCACTGTGGTGGCAATGACCTAGAAAATCTTAGTGGGGTAGGATTAGAAATCGTACTGAAGGAGGCCATTCGCTAGTTAATGGCACTTTCCCTTGCTTTCAACAATTTCCCAAAGTCAGAAATGGAAATGGTCAGATGAATTATTTCCACAAATAGACAAATCCAGGAAACATGTTAATAAAATTGTTTCTGCTTTCCTTAAAACCAAAACAATGGTTCCATTAACACCAAGAACTTAAGCTTTACCATGGAGCATTTACATTGAAGTGATGGAGTACATTTTTCTGAGAAAGCATTTGGATATTCATTAACACCCTGAAAGATTGCATCTTGTTTTATATATAGTTATCATCGCATCTTCCAAGAGCCACCATAATACCAAACACCAAATAATGTTCATTTTCAATCCTTTAAAAGAAAAAGAATTTAAAGCAGCATCTGAATGAGTCTGTGAGTGGATGCATGAGTCTCTGTGTGAGTGTTTAAAAATATGATTGGTTACATGAGTGTCTGAGTGTCTAAGTGGGTGCATGAGTCTCGGAATGGGTCTGTGAGTAACTGTGTATGTCTCTGAGTGGTTCTGTGACTGCATGCATTAATGTGCAAATGAGTGAGTGAATAAGTATTTTTTCAAAATTTGTTCGGAAATTCTCGCAACTCTACCATGATGCAACAATAGGGGGGGTGCCGTGCTGAGCATCGTGATGGGTCTGTGACTCCGTCCCTCTAAAAAAAACAGTTTGCAGCTTTTAAAAACTCATAAGGGGCTCCTAAAACAACTCTAAAATATACCTATGGGGTCTGGGTACCCCTACTCTGACCCCTACTGCACTTTTAAAGCTTTATTTCCATCCACTGGGACTGTGTGGCACTTTGTATAATGGTGGCCACAACTTTCTACACAAGTTGCAGCCAGCCAATTCAGCACTGCTGCTGGGGAATGGATTCATAAAGTTCCATGTATGCGTCACAAAGAGATCTAGATATACAAATTTGGATTTCCTTTACTATCTTCAAAACTGCTGTACAGATTTACATCAAGTAACAAGAAGTATGCTTTCTGAACCAACAGCTACGTTTCTGCCAAATTTGGTGTAATCCCATTCAGCAGTTTGGGCTGTAGTCCAATTTATAATCTCGATAAGAATTAACATAGGAAACACAATTTTTTTTACCCCCCCTTTTTTTGATAGATTACCCCAAAACTTCCCATGTTCAACTAGAATCACTTGCACACTTTGTAAAATTTTGTGAAGATTCGTCAAACAGCAAAGATATAGGTAGTTCAAAAAATGCTTTTCCTATGGAAACATGTCTATACTTATCAATACCTATTGGTGGCGACCACCCACCAGTAGGATCTATATATATATATATATATATATATATATATATCAACTTGCCACAATCCTTGTAAACCTGGACACTTTAGCGTCGGTGCACTCCAGAGCACAAGGTCGCCCTGTACTTTATCAGCTCCACCTCGCATCCAAACGATACGCGGTGCACTCCTCGCAATAATTCGCCAGTCTCAAAGTAGCTTAGGAAGACTTTATTATCACATCCAGCCCAACATCAAAAGAAACCCAACGCGTTTCGGCGACTAAATCGCCCGTGACCAAGGCGCTTTAGTCGCCGAAACGCGTTGGGTTTCTTTTGATGTTTGGCTGTATGTGATAATAAAGTCTTCCTAAGCTACTTTGAGACTGGCGAATTATTGCGAGGAGTGCACCGCGTCTTGTTTGGATGCGAGGTGGAGCTGATATATATATATATATATATATATATATATATATATATATATATATATATATATATATATATATATATATATATATATATATATATATATATATGTATATATTCACTGAAAAAACCATAGGTTATAGACCATATATAGTTAGGAATTAGCATTTACAAAACCTTGAAAATTCACTGAAAAAACCATAGGTTATAGACCATATATAGTTAGGAATTAGCATTTAAAAAACCTTATTTTACTCACACAAAACCATTGAAATTCCATATA
This sequence comes from Lissotriton helveticus, assembly GCF_964261635.1. Classification (NCBI taxonomy): domain Eukaryota; kingdom Metazoa; phylum Chordata; class Amphibia; order Caudata; family Salamandridae; genus Lissotriton; species Lissotriton helveticus. The sequence goes on from NC_136063.1 coordinate 2,081,783,838, forward strand.
TAGTTAGTTGCACTAACTATATATCGCGCACCCGCAATCCACTGCTGATCATGTCACATATTACATCATTCATGACATGGTCAGTGACATCACTGATGACATCACTGATGACATCTCAAATGACATCACTGATGACTACATCCAGTGACTGTATAATTCTGTAAAGTTAAAATATGTCTTACATATTGAAGAATGAGTGGATGTATAAGTGTCTTGATGAAGGATTTAGTAGGGGCATGGCTGACTGTATGAGTGACTGATTAAATGTGTCTCACTGAGTGCATGGGTTAGTGACTAAACTGTCTTAATTTGTGCATCATTATGTCTGTTGTTCTGTAAACTGCTGCATGTGTTGATCATTAGCTATATGATTAACTGTATGGGTTATTGATTGGTTGCCCAAGCATTTGTATGGGAGACTGAGTGTGTGTGTGGGTGGCTGGGAGGTGTATGACTCTCTGCATAGATGTGTGAGCAGTTGATTGACTAGATGTATGGGTTCAAAAGTGCATGTGGAAACAGCTGTATGGGCGGTTGACTGTGTGCATGAGTGTATTGGTGAGTGAATGGATATCTCAGTGCTACATGTCAAAGTAAGTACATATGTAAAACACAGTACATGTGAGAGTTGACATATATAAATAACTGTGCATAAGAGCCAGTGAATGTGTGAGTGGCTGTATGGATCATTGTGAACTTGTATCCAGGATTGTATAAGTGAGTAAATATGTTTTAGTATATGTTTGAATAAGTAAGGTGTGTATAACTGTATAGTTGAGGAAATGGAGGTGTGATTGATTCTTTGCATGACTGACTAAGTGTCTGAGTAACTCCATGGATGAGTGACAGTCTATGAGTGTCTGTTTACACTGAGTGTATCTAAGGTTATATTAGAGTCTGAAGAGGTTCATCGTATTATCACATGAATGATGTCATCAGTGATGTGATCAGTAATGTCAAATGAGATGTCATCAGTGATGTCATCAGTGATGTCATTTGAGATGTCATCAGTGATGTCATCAGTGATGTCATTTGAGATGTCATCAGTGATGTCATTTGACATGTCATCAGTGATGTCATCAGTGATGTCACTGACCATGTCATGAATGATGTAATATGTGACATGATCAGCAGTGGATTGCGGGTGCGCGATATATAGTTAGTGCAACTAACTATATATGGAATTTCAATGGTTTTGTGTGAGTAAAATAAGGTTTTTTAAATGCTAATTCCTAACTATATATGGTCTATAACCTATGGTTTTTTCAGTGAATTTTCAAGGTTTTGTAAATGCTAATTCCTAACTATATATGGTCTATAACCTATGGTTTTTTCAGTGAATTTCAATGTTTTTTTAATAGCAAATATAAGCTGTCGAATGTCAAGTACGTGGTAAGTGAAAACATTTTCGTGTTTATGCACACTGATCTGCTTTGAATGGTGCCCCCCCCTCATTTCTATTACGAGTACTCTCTCTTTGCAGATAGTGAAAGGTAGTTAACGCAGGCCTTTGCCCCCGTTGTAATCCGTCGTGCCTGCTTCTCTCTCCATTTGATTGATTGTTATCCAAGTATTTACTGTTTTAGAATTATTTCTCTTTGGTTCATTCTCTATTTACAAACAAACACAGAGTCGCAATACTCTGTTTAGTCTTTGCAGATAACGAAAAATTGTGTAAAAAAAAAAGAAAAGGAATCGAGCAAAATCAGTAGGCCACTAATGGGATCTCTTTTTGACCTCGCTAAAATAGAAACATTAGGAGCAACCCCTCATGACAAATACAAAACTAGTGAGATGAACTGAACTCCACACAATGATGGCTGCAAAACAGCTCGGCTCCGCCACCCACCCCGCCCAAAATAACGATAAAGAGCGGCTGCCATGATTGGTTGCGGAATGGCCACGACATAGCTACGAAATGATGCTGCTCTCATGCTAACCCCAGCTTCAGTCTGAAACATCCAGAAACACTGTAGACTACCAATTCGATCAGTTCCGGTAGCGCCCCAATGTAACCCGGTAGAGAAGAACTAGCCCTCCCCTCTTTGACTGATGGTTCTTGTTGCCTGTCCCTTCTGTTGTCATTTAACAGAACTATTTAGCCTGCTGAAAGGGGTTGTGTTCCGACCGCTGGTTGGTGGAGACATTTTGACTATATTCTGGACCTGCGTTGTCGCGTAATGCGTCATATGACGCGCCGCGTTAGCGCATCCGGAAGTCATCCGGGGCGCGCAGCGCGTAACGTAAGCATAACAAGTCATGTGACTTGTTAATAAAACTTTTCATTGGTTCATTTTACTTTTCTTATTGTAATGATGAAAGGCTTGGTCATATGACCTAAAAATTACGCTTTTCATTAATTCCGAACATTATTTTTTCTTAAATATATGTTATAATGTTCCAGGCTAATGTACTTTCCCGGAAATTTTACAACTGTCCTGCAAGTAAAATATATTCTTTTTTCGAGAAAAAGAGCGTTTCTTCGTCCCATGACGGAGCCGTTGAGCAAAACAGGGTCGACCTGCTGTCTTAGTCGCCGATACGCCTGAATATGAGATTCTTATCGATCACTTTATGTTGCAGGAATAGAAAACACAACAGCCCTTGACCATTTATCTTTACTGCGTTCCTTCGTATTATACCTTTTACCCTTCATGTAATTGGTCTGCTTTATTTCACTTGCCTTTTAATGATTCTAAAACAGTGACTATTATTAAAAACTTTACCAATGTATATACTACTACCATGTTTTCTTTTAAAAACCTTTATTGTGAAAATTTCATTATACAAATACGAGCCTATAACCACGTGGGCCTGCCACGGAGCAAACTGTAATCGTATATGATGAATAGACATTTACACTGTAGAGGAACGTAACGGGCGGGCCATTAGGTTGCAAGAACTAAGGTGTCTAACAGTTACGGAATCGGTGGACGTACATTTTATAATTAAAATACGACAGGGCCAGTTACAATAAAATTATCTAGATATACATTTGCGGGCAAGTACCATGGGTGACGTTAATTCGAACTTTCAACAGTACAGTAATCAATAACACATCAGAACTTAATATCAATAGGGATGTCGAAATATTCAATCAATTCTCGTCCCCGCCCGCCATGTGCTTCAAAACTGCATACGTATCTCGTGATTTCAAGGTTCTGCAACCAGTACACAACAAGGAGTTACGAGTCCCATTTATTCCGGCGCCATTTTGGGCGAGGACGGGCAGGTCCAGGATATAGTCAAAATGTCTCTACCAACCATCGACTATGATGATGTTCATATGCTGTATTTATTAGAGTAACACTCATCTGTCCACATGAAATTAATTTGCCACAATCTAAACATGTCATTTTAATCTTTCCAAAGTTCTTCTAAATATTTGGGACCGTTTCCCTTGCCTCTGAAGCTCTCAGTGCCACTTCTTTGATGAATGTACTAGCAGGTCAGGGGTTCTCCTCCAAATCTCTCTTTTATGCAGCACTATAATTAATTGGTGCCACCTCTCCATATGACGATGCATGGTATAGTTACCACAACTATATTTTTTTTCGGTTCCTCTGGACAGTTCATTGTGGCAGATGAAGCGTGTAACGTACCGGGCATTTACCTTTTTTTGCATGTACAGGAAAGGAAAAAAAAATCGAGCGTCCGAGTTCTAAGGTGTCCCAGGGCCATTTTAGTGGACCAGGCCCAAATCCAAAGAACAGGCCGCCATTTTGAGAGTCCTCTTGCAGCCGCCTGTCGCTGTAGCATCAAGAGCAGCCAAAACTCAGCTGAATGGCAACTGAAACGGTAAAGGGGCGCCCCACTACAGCAGACGAGCCTCCACCTAGGAAGGCCCATTCACGCCGCCTCCCCCCCCCCCCCTTCGGGCACCCCACGCCGTTATTCGGAGCAGTATTGTAGGATGGCCACACCAGTGCGGCAACTTGCTAGACATCACCTCGGTGGTAACCGAATCTCAACGCCTTGTGGTGTCTTCTATTCAGAAAACATTGTTATGCTGCCTTCAACCTATTCGCCGCAAGTGCGCACACAACTCAACTGCATAGCTTGCTAGACACCACCTCGGTGCCATCCGGATCTTGGAATGTCAGCGCCTTTTGGTGTCTTCTCTTCAGAAAATATTGTTGCGCTGCCTTTGGCCCCATTCGCACATCAGTCCGCTACTGACGCCATCTCACAGGCTAATGGGGCGCCCCACGCCGACTTTCAGCATTGTAGGATAACCACACCAGTACAGCAACTTGCTAGACATCACCTCGGTGCCATCCGGATCTCGGCGCCCCACTGCAGATGAAGTGCCTCTCAACTATGAAACCACCACGGTGACATCCGGATCTTGGCGCGTTGTGCTGCCTTCGGCCTATTCGCACATTGGTCCGCTACTGACGCCATCTCACAGGCTAATGGGGCGACCCACGCCGAGTTTCAGCATTGTAGGATGACCACACCAGTACAGCAACTTGCTAGACATCACCTCGGTGCCATCCGAATCTTGGCATCTCAACGCCTAGTGGTATCTTCCATACAGAAAATATTGTTACGCTGCCTTTGGCCCCATTCGCACATCAGTCCGCAACTTAGACATCACCTCAGTGCCATCCGGATCTTGGCATCTCAGCGCCTTGTGGTGTCAGTCAGAAAATATTGTTGCGCTGCCTTTGGCCCCATTCGCACATCAGTCCGCTACTGACACCATCTCACAGGCCAACAGGGCGCCCCACGCCGACTTTTACCATTGTACGATGGCCACACCATTGCCACAACTTGCTAGACACCACCTCGGTGCCATCCGGATCTTGGCATCTCAGCGCCTTGTGGTGTCTTCAAATCAGAAAATATTGTTGCGCTGCCTTTGGCCCCATTCGCACATCGGTCCGCTACTGACGCCATCTCACAGGCCAACGGGGCGCCCCACGCCGACTTTCAACATTGTAGGATGGCCACAGAAGTGCGACAACTTACTAGACACCACCTCGGTGCCATCCGGATCTTGGCGCGTTGTGCTGCCTTCGGCCTATTCGCACATCGGTCCGCTACTGACGCAAACTCACAGGCCAACGGGGCGCCCCACGCCGACTTTCAGCATTGTAGGATGGCCACACCAGTGCGGCAACTTGCTACACACCACCTCGGTGCCATCCGGATCTTGACATCTCAGCGCCTAGTGGTGTCTTCTATTCCGAAAATATTGTTGCGCTGCCTTCGGCCCCATTCACACATCGGTCCGCTACTGACGCCATCTCACAGGCCAACGGGGCGCCCCACGCCGACTTTCAGCATTGTAGGATGGCCACACCAGTGCGGCAACTTACTAGACACCACCTCGGTGCCATCCGGATCTTGGCGCGTTGTGCTGCCTTCGGCCTATTCGCACATCGGTCCGCTACTGACGCAAACTCACAGGCCAACGGGGCGCCCCACGCCGACTTTCAGCATTGTAGGATGGCCACACCAGTGCTGCAACTTGCTGGACACCACCTCGGTGCCATCCGGATCTTGGCGCGTTGTGTTGCCTTCGGCCTATTCGCACATCGGTCCGCTACTGACGCCGCCTCACGTGCCAACGTATTTTCTCCGCATTTTATACCCTATGCCGCATAACAGGTCATGTGACTTGTTTATAAAACTTTTCATTGGTTCATTTTACTTTTGGTTTCCTAATGATGGAAGGCTTAATCATATGACCTAAAAACAACACTTTTCATTGGATGAAAACTTTTTTTTTTTCCCAAACGATGAAAGCCCCACCTTGTTTCTGGATGTTTCAGACTGAAGCTGGCGTCAGCATGAGAGCACCACCATCTCGTAGCTCCGTCGTGGTCATTCCGCGAGCAATCATGGCAGCCGCTCCCCACCAGAAGCCTGCAGGAGTCGGGGCCCCCAAAACTTTTGATGAATTCTCAAGGCGGAGGGGACGCTTTCGAGAATGGGGTCCAAGACCTAGCAGACAAGCGTCCGATTTCCAAGGTGTCCCAGGGCCATTTCAGTGGACCAGGCCCAAAAAGGAAAGAGCCTGCCGCCATTTTGAGAGTCCTGTGACAGCCGCCTATCGCTGCACCGCAAGAGTGGGCGCAACTCAGCTGAATTGCGGCTTTTGACACAGTGGACCAAAAACGGACGGAATGGCAACTGAAACGGTAAAGGGGCGCCCCACTACAACAGATGACACTCCACCTGGAGAGGCCCGTTCACGCCGCCTCCCCCGGGGCGCCCCACGCCGTTATTCGGAGCAGCATTGTAGGATACCAAAACCAGTGCGGCAACTTACTGGACATCACCTTGGTGCCATCGTTCTGCTGCCTTGGAACTATTCGCACAACAGTTTGCTACTGATGACCCACCCCCCGCGACGCCCCACGCCGTTATTTGCTGGGTGGCAACTTACTAGACATCACTTTCGTGTCATCTAGATTTCAGCGCGTTCTGCTGCCTTGGAACTATTCGCACAACAGTTTGCTACTGATGACCCACCCCCCCGCGACGCCCCACGCCGGAAATCTGGACGTTGTGCTGCGTTGGGACTATTCGCACAGCCGACCGCTACTTCGTTGTTTTTCCCTAAAAATGTTTATATGTTATTACTATTTTTGTTTTCTTGTATATATTTATAAATTATTAAAGTTTTATAATCTTACTACTTTGTCGGAGTGCTATATATTTTTAATGTGACACATAATTGTAAAAACTTTGATGTACAAAGAGTCATCCCTGGAATCTTCCGCTTCAGGCTCGGTCCCCTCCCCAATCACAATACAGGATGGTTTTCAGATAATAGCAACGCTTCTGCTGTGACGGATCTCATCGAGTGTGGGCCTTGATCTACTATAACTCCTTTGAAGAGGGGTGATTCTTTACAGCTGTGGCCATAAACTACATCTGCAGGGCTAGCTGATACCCTAGGACCAGCCTGGACAATCGGACACAGAGGAAAAGGAGTGTCAGAGGGTGCGGTAGTGAATAGGGCGAAAGGGAGGTGTCGGGCAGGCACAGGGTGTGATTCTCAGGGAAGAGCAGCGCAGATGGGGGGAGGTTTATTACCCATGCATAAGACAGAGAGCGGGGGTGACCACTGCCTGGGGGAGATGCTTGCGAGGGTGGGGAGCCATGCTAAGGATCGACAGCGTGCACAGAGTGGGTCTGGTCAAGGCATCTAAAATGGCTGCCGTGCACGACAAAAGTGTGGCATTTGAAAAAAGACAAGATGGCGCAGACAATGTTTTTCAACACTTCCTGATTTCCTTCGAATCGAACGTTAACAGACGTTGCGGCATATTACCAAAGTTAAGCGATATTTATCCCTAACGATGCATTGCAAAGATTTTTTTACCGTCAGAAATTATCGCAGATAAACCTTGCTATTATCAAGGTTTATCGCAAATACGATAAAAAACGACCGCAATGCATTAATATCGCTGAAAACTCAGCGATATTCATGCATTACCGAGCTAATGCTCTTAGCCATGTTATTCACCTCCCATTGGATAACATGGCTAAGAACTGCTCAGGGCAGATGTTACTTTTTGGAGATATTCGCGCTTATCTCGAATATTTCCAAAAGTTGATAATAGGAGATAGCGATGTTAGCGACTGTTTCCAGTCGCTAACATCTTGGCATGCCCACTTTGCATGTCATTAGTGATAAATATCACTCACATGCAAAGTGGGGCCCAAGATGGTCGCTATCTCCTACTAGCCGTCGCTAACTGGTGTTAGCAACAGCTAGGTAATACAGATATAATTTTATCTCCGCGAAGCGGAGCGCTGTTACAGATATATATCTTGTTTTTGAACGTTAATTTCTCAAAATGCACTGAAGCACATATATTGAGACCTAGCAAAGGCACATCGGGCTACCAGTCCCTAATATTTTACCAAGTTTCGTGCAAATCCATTCAGCCGTTCGATTATTATTATTATTATTTTTTTTGCCCCGCGGGGCCCTTTTAAATCCTCCACATCAAACCTAGGGGGTCAGCGAGGATCTACTATGCCCCCTTATGGTCATTTGCCCCTTCGCTTTGGCCTCCTCTTGTCTCTCGATCCTACCGAGAGACAAGATGGCGGCCGCTACGGACTGTTTGGAATGTTTACAGACACCGGAGAGCCAATCAGCTTCGCTTCGCAAAGCTCCGTAACGCGAAAAGTACGCGAAGCGGTGCGCTGTTACAGATATATATCTTTTTTTGAACGTTAATTTCTCAAAATCCACTGAAGCACATATATTGAGACCTAGCAAAGGCACATCGGGCTACCAGTCCCTACAATTTTGCCAAGTTTCGTGCAAATCCATTCAGCCGTTCGATTATTATTATTATTTTTTTTTTTTGCCCCGCGGGGCCCTTTTAAAACCTCCACATCAAACCTAGGGGGTCAGCGAGGATCTACTATTCCCCCTTATGGTCATTTGCCCCTTCGCTTTGGCCTCCTCTTGTCTCTCGATCCTACCGAGAGACAAGATGGCGGCCGCTACGGACTGTTTGGAATGTTGACAGACGCCGGAGAACCAATCAGCTTCGCTTCACAAAGCTCCGTTGCGCGAAAAGTACGCGTACTGGAGCGCTGCCCGGTCCGCTGTTACAGATATATATCTTTTTTTAAACGTTAATTTCTCAAAATCCACTGGAGCACATATATTGAGACCTACAAAAGGCACATCGGGCTACCAGTCCCTACAATTTTGCCAAGTTTCGTGCAAATCCATTCAGCCGTTCGGGCTAAAAGTGAGGCCAACCGCCCTATGGAAAACTCAATGTTAAAAACACGTTTTGGGACCCCCCTTTTTTCTCGGCCCCCCCTTGACGAACCCCCCCCAAATTTTCAAGGGCTGCTCAGAAACAAAATGTGCCATTTTCCTGAAAATTTCAGCCAATTCCGTCCACAAACGCCAAAGTTATTAGACATAGAATTTTCAAAAATCCCATAGAGAAAAAATCCTAACTATATATACCTACTGGCGACCGCCAGTAGGTAATATATATATATATATATGTATATATATATATATACATATATATATATATATATATTATATTATGGACTTTACCTGCACTAACTAAATAAAGGAAAAAGGAAACTTCATTGGTCCGTGTCCGAGTGCTACTTACCCTGGCTGGTTTCTATCCCAGAGCGAGGTGAGGCGACGGAATGCAGAATATATATATATATATATATATCCAAACCAAAGGTTGCCCTCTTGGAAACGTTCTTAACAAAGGACTCAATTTTGTACCTACTTACAACACCAATTTATTGGAGTCTGAAATTGATTCCTACTGAGTATCAAGAGTTCAACCCAAATCTACTTTTCAAGCACCCACTTCACATAAAATACTAGATGCTTTTGAAAGTTTAGTACTCAACGATATCAAGCGCATAAAAACATGGAAAAAGCGGAATTGGAATCTTTCTAAACAAGAAAAACTGGTTCTCAAAGATCCCAGGATACATATCCAGCAGGCAGATAAAGGCGGCGCAATAGTCGTCATGGATCAACAACAGTATGAATTTAAAGTGATAGAACACATATCAGACACAGATACCTATGTTAAACTTGATCAGGATCCAATCAAAGAATTGAAAAGTACCTTGAATACCATCCTAGAACAGGCTGAAAATATGAAGTGGATCACCACAAAAACCAGACAATTTTTGACTGTACAGTTTCCTAAACAACCAGGAATCTATATGTTGCCCAAAATCCACAAGGATCTTTCTAACCCCCCTTCAGACCCATTGTCACCGGGTGTGGCACCATCTTCGAGCCCCTGGGTCAGTACATTGATCAATTTCTTCAACCTTTTGTCCAATCATGGTACTCCTATACAAAAGACACCACACACTTCTTGCAGCAATTGATGAACACGCAACCAAAAACAGGAATGATCTTGTGCACCTTAGATGTCAAGGCTTTGTACACCTCCATCCCTCATGTAGCAGGGATAGAGGCTGTAGAATGGGCACTTTTGAAAATAGATGAATTACCAGCAAACAAAGTATTCCTGTTGGAACTCTTACACTTTTGTTTACATCATAGCTACTTCAAGTGGGATAAAGATTTCTATCTACAAAACAAAGGAATATCAATGGGTTTTTCTGGAGCCCCGGCATATGCCAATACGTATATGGCAAGATATGAGGAAATGTTTCTCTTGAATGACAAGGAATGGGTGGACAACACAATTTTGTATTGTCGCTTCATTGATGATATTTTTTTGATATGGTTGAACTCGAAGGAAATGCTTGAGCAAAAAATATTGCAACTAAACACATATGACGAGAACATCCAGTTCACTAAAAACATTGACATGAAAGCAATTCCATTCTTGGATGTTCTGGTGAAAATTGAGGATGATGTTATTCACACGGAGGTGTATCATAAGGCCACAGACAAAAACACGGCATTATTGTATAACAGCTTTCATTCGAGGAATTTGATTAACAACTTACCTTATTCTCAAATGTTGAGAGTGAAAAGGATTTGTTCAGAGAACGAGACCTTAGAAACCAACTTAGATGTTATTGCCAAGAGATACGCATTGAAAAAGTATCCTCAAACACTCTTGGACAAGACAAGAGAGAAAGTACTGAATCAAGCAAGAGAATCTTTGTTGGTAAATAAGACAAAAGATACAGAGAAACAGCAAGTATTTGTCTCCAAATATTCCACGAGTTCCAATGAAATCAAGAAAAGTATTCATCGACATTGGGATTTATTGATCAATGAGCCAGACTTCAAAGATCTGTTTGCCACTAAACCGATCTTTGCCTACAAAAGATCTATGAACATTAAGGAGTTACTCAAGTCCAAAACACGAGGCATTGAAGCAACTCATAGGGGAATGAGGAAATGCCAAAATTGTGTTCAGTGCAATAACGTTATGGTGACCAATACAGTGACACATCCACATACAGGAGAGACAATTCCAATTAGACACAATGCTGACTGTAACACTATGAATGTTATTTATGCGATAAAATGTCCCTACGGCCTCTTGTACATAGGGAAGACTGAACGCAAAATTAAGACTTGCATTTCTGAGCATAAGAGCACGATCCGCAATAAGAATGCAAATAGCAGTTTGGCAGTACATTGGGATGTCAATAGACATTCCATCGCTCAAGTTAAATTTCAGGTTCTTGAAGTTGGTATACCCACACCTGGAAAGTGTTTAACAAACACTTTACTCCAAAGGGAGGTATTTTGGATTAAGCGTTTGGACACACAAGATCCCAAAAGGATCAATGACAGAGTGGATTTATCATGTTACCTGTGATTACTGTACTATTTTGGTATGCATGAAATCTGAACTTTTGTCCACTTGCAATTTTTGATGTTTTTCGATTTTTCTTGATTTTTTTGTACATTGCATTATGTTGTTCACACACACCATTTTAGACATACACGCATGTTGTGCACCAGGGCTAATAGACATGCACTTCTACTTGAATCCATGATACTTAATAGTCTTTCACAGTTTTCTGCTGATATCTATTACTTTATAGCGTTAGTTCTTATTTGACACACGGCAACATGGCGCACGCATGCACCCGATATTGTGGTTGCTCTTCGAGCATTGAGAGTCCTATGTTGATTGTTACACACGTCTCCATATACGCATGCGCGTTATTTATTTCCGTTGAACACAAAGAGCGCAATCCTGTGACCACGAACCACGGCTTCTTGATTCCACCGAGCGTTGTCGGTAAACTTCTTTCTAAGGTACGGCGGATTTTTGAGAAACTGGCTGGGGTATTTAAAGCCAAACTGGTCGGCATATAGGTTCCGTATTTAAATGTTTTTTCGCTGTTATCGTTGTAGAACAGTTATAAACAGTAAAGACGCCTCGTCGCATGGAGATAGAGTATTTGAGTGAAAGGATAGAGCTAATTTGTTCATCGGATTGCCTCACAGAAGGTCAGACTGTGAAAGGGTTTATGGATTTATTGTTCAACAGGGCGTATTATCATTTGCGTATTAAAAACGCTGTCATGTTGTTGTTTTTCCAGAAATAGCACCCATTGTAAAGACGCACCACAGTACGAGGAAAGGTTATTTTGAGCAGGGCACTCGGTTAGCCTGTTCCACAGATCCCTACACGGAAGGTTAGTTTGCGTTAAACTTGGTTTAGTTTAAGCTTTAGTTTAATGGGTTTGATTCACGAGAAACACCAGGCTCATTTTTCCATGCTTTTCAGGTTCAAGATGGGACTGAATATATCTGGCTCATCTCACATTGTATTAACGCTGTCTGTTACTCAGGTCAGTGCATTGACTGTTTTTCGTTCCACCGCAGTAAGTTAATCCTCAAGGAATAGAATAGTCAGTCATTCTTCTGTTTGTTCACAGATATCGGTTACGTCACACTGGATTTAAACAAGATTTCACATCTATTTTTTCACCATAGGGATCAACACTTCTTTAAATTGATAAGTGAGTAGATCTCAAAATCAAAGAGCGTTCATGAACTATGCAATGTTATGTTTCCGTTTGCGTGTCATTCAGTTTTTTTCATGATTACCATTTTTTGTATGTTGAAAACATCGTGAATAAGTTGCAAGTAAACACTTGCATTGATATTAAGTTTCTTATGAGACAGTAAGGTTACAAACTGTAATCCTATGACGTTGAAGGTCTTTCAAATGAGTGAATATGCACATTTTTATGTTTTGCAGGTACAGCCCCTGACGAAGGGCCGCGTGGCCTGAAATGCATTGGGCATGGGCTTCTTTTTGGAAAAGAAAATGGATTTCTAAAAAGCATTTTTAGTCACTATGTTTATGGAATGTTATGACTTTCAATAATGTTTTGATGGATTGAAATACTTTAGTAAAAATAAGCATTGAACAAAAAGATTATAATTTTTGAGTCGTTAATGTTTTTTCTATGAGATCATGGGATATGTTTCTTGAATAGTGTTTACTATTTCCAATCAGGATTCGCAACCGTGCATAGAGGACAAGCGGTTTCGCTTGGGTATATTATTTCATGTTGTTAGGCGCAGTTTGGGCATTGCGCTAACCTCTGTTGCACGCATTGAAAAATTAGATAAATTTGAAAAAATTGGTGTGCCTCTCCTATTAACAATTTTTGCCCTCTTGGAAAAGCCACACACATCGGGGTGTACACACACGATACCGCAGGCAGCAGTAGTCTCAGCAAACTGTAAGCGCTTCAATACGTCATACGCGTTTCGAGCTGTCTGTAGCTCTTGTTCACTGGCAATGCTGAGGCACAAGACAGGTTAGTAAGAACATCCTGTTTAATACAAATTAGAGTCCCACCCATGTGGGCATCACATACAAAGGTATACTGGTATCTGTAGTCCATTATGTTGCCAAGACTCGCAGTTCTTTTACCCAAGTGGACTCCGTCCTTGCCTCAAGCTTGAATATAGTTCCTTGTAAGGTGAATAGCAATATCAGCCTGCTGGTCTCTGCTAATATTCACCTGCAGCTCAGGTCCCCTCTGCCCATTAAGCGCTTGTAATAACAAGCGCTCGGAACCGCCTTGAACAGCGTCGGGGCTTCTCCGCGGCCAGGCTAGCCGCTCGTAAATCCAAACCAAAGGTTGCCCTCTTGGAAAAGCCACACACATCGGGGTGTACACACACGATACCGCAGGCAGCAGTAGTCTCAGCAAACTGTAAGCGCTTCAATATGCCATACGCGTTTCGAGCTGTCTGTAGCTCTTGTTCACTGGCAATGCTGAGGCACAAGACGGGTTAGTAAGAACATCCTGTTTAATGCAAATTAGTACAAAGGTATACTGGTATCTGTAGTCCATTATGTTGCCAAGACTCGCAGTTCTTTTACCCAAGTGGACTCCGTCCTTGCCTCAAGCTTGAATATAGTTCCTTGTAAGGTGAATAGCAATATCAGCCTGCTGGAAACGCGTTGGGTTTCTTTTGATGTTTGGCTGTATGTGATAATAAAGTCTTCCTAAGCTACTTTGAGACTGGCGAACTATTGCGAGGAGTGCACCGCGTATTGTTTGGATGCGAGGTATATTTTTTTTATATATATATATATATATTATATATATATATATATATATATATATATATATATATATATATATATATATATATATATTCACTGAAAAAAACAGTTAGGAATCAGCATTTAAAAAACCCTTGAAATTCACTGAAAAAACCATAGGTTTCAGGCCTTATATAGTTAGGAATTATCATTTAAAAAAATCTTTGAAATTCACTGAAAAAACCATAGGTTTCAGGAGTTATATAGTTAGGAATTCGTTTTTAAAAAACCTTTGAAATTCACTCAAAAAACTATAAGTTTTAGTGGTGTTATAGTTAGCTGGACATTTTACTCATACAAAACCAATGAAATTGCTCCTATATAGTTAGTTGTACTAACGATATTTCGCGCACCCGCAATCCACTGCTGATGATGTCACATATTAGATCATTCATGACATGGTCAGTGACATCACTGATGACATCTCAAATGACATCACTGATGACATCATCCACGTGACAATCACATACACCATTTCATACACTATTACAATTTTTCATCACTGTTTGTAAAATACAGAGTATCATATTTAAATCCATTGCACTCTGCACGATGGATTTAGGCCCAGATCTCTGTACTGGTGTGAATGTATGACATTGTTCTGCATTCTGTCCATCAATTGTTGTTTTTGCATTTGTCACCCCGAGTGGGATGGGCAGCTCAGACGTGAGTCCCATGCTCTCCACACCACTGGAGTCAAGCTATCCAGGCTGATGAAGGCTGATAGCCAGAAACCGGTCCTTGGATGCTTGATTCCGGTCCAGGAAAGACATGGCTTGGCAGTTCGGGCTGGACTGTTCCCATGAGGCACAGGGTCAAGACTGATTTGCATATAGCCATGTCTGACCTGGGGTGGTGTGGAGTGCAAAAAAACGATGGATTTAGGCCAGATCGCTGTACTGGGGTGAATGTATGACATTGTTCTGCATTCTGTCCATCAATTGTTGTTTTTGCATTTATCACCCCGAGTGGGATGGGTATGCTCAGACGTGAGTCCCATGCTCTCCACACCACTGGAGTCAAGCTATCCAGGCTGATGAAGGCTGATAGCCAGAAACCGGTTCTTGGATGCTTGATTCCGGTCCAGGAAAGACTTGGCGTGGCAGTTCGGGCTGGACTGTTCCCATGAGGCACAGGGTCAAGACTGATTTGCATATAGCCATGTCTGACCTGGGGTGGTGTGGAGTGCAAAAAAACGATGGATTTAGGCCCAGATCTCTGTACTGGGGTGAATGTATGACTTTGTTCTGCATTCTGTCCATCAATTGTTGTTTTTGCATCAGTAACACGCGGCAGGGCAAAACGCGGAAGTGTTTTGAAAGCATCCCTCGCTGTAGACCCGCTAGGATGCGGTCCCGCGGGGAAGCAGAATAGGTGTTCCGGCGCGGTGTCCCCAGGTCTGAAGTAAGTGACATTTTTTCCTTTCAGGTCCCGCGACTAGCAAGGGTTTAAGCAACTCCCGAAAAGCTTACAAATACCTTTTACGGAGCTTTTCAAAAACGACAAATAATTATAGCCGCCATTGCTTCTCTCCTTTTCCTTTCATCCTTCCACGATAGGATTATTTCGAAGGGAGACACCGCCCCCCCAGAGACAATGAGGTGCTATTAAGCACATTGACAAGTAATGATTTATGAAATACAATTTTTAATGTCATGTGTGTGAATTAATGTATGTGTGTTACTGTCATATTAAGTCCTGTGTTTTTTTTTTGTGAATTCACACCACAGACCACCACTTGTGTTTATTATTCTTCTAGGCACAATCACTGGAACTTTTGAGAGTTTGCACTCACCAATATGGAGCAAACAACCACCCATATTTTGCGTGCAGCATGAAGGAAGATTTGTGTACCCCCACTCAGATGTGAGAGGGGTTTTATTTCTAATGTTTTTTCTTATTATATTTCAGATATACTGCGAGAACTGGGAATTGTATGTATTCATACGCATGCTTTTATTAGTAGCGGCGTTCACCTTTTCTTTATTCTTTAAACTTTGCTTTCCTATTAGGGTTCAAACAGGAGTGGCAAACACAGGGCTGGTCCCTGTGTGGCCCTGAGGAAGAGCTAGGGGAAGCTCGAAACATGTCGACCAAACACTGACTCCCTTCTCATTACAGATTGGTACACAGTTTTTACCCCATTTTTAACCATACCAACCTAGGAGCAAGAATAAAATTGTTTAGGCCCACTAGCACGGTATTTTTAAATCACCAATACTCACTCCACCTCACATTGCACCACACATAGTCCTTCACAACATAGTGCTCCTACGTAACTTTGCAAGACGTAGCACGCCCCAGTTCGTAGAGAACTGGGATGGCCCCAATGCTGAAGCATGTCACCATGGGGTAACCCTGGTGAGTGAGGGGACTCAAGAAAGAAATGATTCTTTCTTTTGGGCTTTTTCTGACCACATTCGCCGGTAGTCTAGTCACAAGCTAAGTCTTAGAACCCAATACTTTGGGCTCTGTGTTTCATCATTGTCTTTAGGGCACAGGAACCAAGGCTAACGTCCTGTAATGGTGGCCATATTAGAATTGAACCTATTGTGGCAAACCTATCTTAGAGCTGGGGTTTTCAACCTGTTCGCCAATTGAAAGATTTATTTCTGTCATAGAAAGCAACGTTTCTTGCTGGAGTGAATAGAAAACATGTTTAACCTTCTTTATATTTTCTCCTTTTAGATGGATCGATGTGAAGCCTGAGATGTGTTGAAACTAATGATATATCATTGGGATGTTTTGTGATTTTTCCAATCATCATTGTATATCCGTCTGTAGGTCTGCATGTCTGCCTGCCAGCCAGCCTGCCTGTCTTTCTTTCTATCTACCTACTTACCCACCTACCTTCTATCTATCTATCTATCTATCTATCTATCTATCTATCTATCTATCTATCTATCTATCTATCTATCTATCTATCTATCTATCTATCTATCTATCTATCTATCTATCTGTCTGTCTGTCTGTCTGTCTGTCTGTCTGTCTGTCTGTCTGTCTGTCTGTCTGTCTGTCTGTCTGTCTGTCTGTCTGTCTGTCTGTCTATCTATCTATCTATCTATCTATCTATCTATCTATCTATCTATCTATCTATCTACCTACCTACCTATCTATCTATCTATCTATCTATCTATCTATCTATCTATCTATCTATCTATCTATCTATCTATCTATCTATCTTTTAGGAAATACCTCTTCCCACCCAAAATAAGAAGTAGACAGAAAGCACCATCAGACACCAGGGATTACTTGATTATATTTTTTCTTATGTATGGAGTGGTAGCCTCCTCAGCATACATTTGGCTGCCCCCTTTAATCCCGGACACTAGTCTTTCGGCAATCAGGGTTGGGGGGAAGATTGGAGTTCCACCACAAATCTGCCCCTGGGGTGCAATTAGTTTTTATTTTTATGTTATGGTTGGCGGGCCCACTGAGGTTGTCAGAGGCTGCACCCTAGATCTAAACCAGCCTTTTTGACATCCCACAATGCAGATTAGAGTCTTACTTCCTTTAAGAAGCCCAGTAGCACACCATGCTAAAACATGTGTAAAAGAAAACAATATGGGGTTAGGACTGGATTGTCCTGGAATTGGTCTGCCCTGCAGTCCCAAGCCCCAGATTGTTTTTTCTATTTGCTCCATGGGGAAACAGGGGTTTACCCAACTCTGCCGGCCCATATCTCAGACCCAGTGCCTGAAAAAAATCATAATTTCTTCTCTGTTGTCATGAGAAGATTGGCTTCAGTACTCAAGCACTAGACCGGTTCCTACAATGGGAATCCCAACAACCCTGGGCATTTCTAAAAAGTTAGATACCTAAAAGAATCCAGGATGGCTCATCTTGCATGTATCCAAGCATATTGTATAACCAAAAATTGCAAGAACAGAACACAACTATAAATAAATACATAATTGTACTCCCATTTGACTTGGTAATAACTGTGGTATTCAGGTACAAAGTCAGCTGGTTCCTAGTGTTCCCTACCAACTCTGGGCATTTAGAAACCTAGATAGCCAGGGAAATCAAGTGTGGGGCATCTCAGATGGTTCTCAGCTTGCTGTTCTACCTGACATGCCTTGCAATAGTGAAAACTGTGCTGATAATCACTTAATTGTTTCTCTCTTTTCAATTTCAGATGGCTGCAACATTTGGACCTAGAGTCTTCTGGCATCAATTAAACTCAACGTACCCAAACTATTTCTGAAATCTTGAATGTATGAAACCATATTAGAATCTACATAAGCCCCACCACCTTGGACTCACCGGGGTTTCTATTTATCATAGAGGCATAGGATTGGTAGGCTATCCTGGGAACCTATAAACCCCAGAATCAAATACTGCAGCCACCCATTACCAGAATGACTGTAATTGAAAGGAACAATCCTGATGTTTCTAAGTTGCTTTTAGGAAGCTTTCCTGGGTGACTAGACCACTCACACATGTCAGGAACCTTTTTGATTGGACGATGTGTGGAAACACTGAGTAGTAGGACATTTTATTTTGCATCACAGCAAATTCCAGTATATTCCTCAAACAGATGTTTGTGGAAATTCTGTGATTTCATCCAAAGTTCGATATTTTCTGGACATTCTGTTATATAAAGTAGTGGGATGCACACAAGGCAAACCATGGGAGACTACCTTAGTGTCTAGTTTTCAAAAATGTCTGGGGTTGGTACAGTACACGCCTACCAACACAAGGTCAAAATACTGGACCTACTCCATCCTAGGATTCATTCTAATTCATTTAAAAAATCTTGACGTTACCATGTGTTGAGAGGGCCTTTCCTGTCAAGTGTGATCGTCAAACTCACACATGTAAAGTACTGCTTTAATTAACAGATGTATGAGAATTCTGAATACTATAACTTTTGTTTTCCATTACATTCAGGATCACATGCATATGGGTAACCCCAAATTCAGAGTTGAACTTTCCTAAACTGAGATTTATCTGTCCTTCATACAGTTTTTCATACATTCGATTTTACCTGCCTGTTGGACCTGTCAGCCTTAGGGTGGTCTTCCCCTACCTTTTTGCCCTTTTGCCTCCCATTTTTACCTTACATTTTGTTGGACTTAGGACTCTGGGCGCCTCACCACTGCTAAGGTGCAGGTGCTCTCCCCTAAAACCTTGTGAGGCTGGCATATCTGCCACAAGCCACTGCTACCGCAGTAAGGCTTAATCCACCATAGGCTAACATTGGGAACCTCCCCATATGGGATAACTTCTGACAGGGACCTAATAAGTCTGTCATATTTGGTCTTGTTAGACTCGGGGCGGGGAACCCTTTCCAATGATATATAGGGTTTGGGCATTACTACGTTAGGGATCTCACTTTTATAAATGGGACCTTTACCTACCTACACTTAGATTAGGCTCTGCAGACTCGCCCCTCCCCTCTGCATAATGATAGCCTGCCTGAGTTGGGAATGGGAGTGGTGATTCACACCTTCTTCCCTGGGATGAGCTGTGATGGGCTGCCCACTGTAGTCTTAATGGCCTGTCTCTCGTCACTGTGATAGATAGGTCAGGGAAGGCAGGGAACATACCAGAACTCCCTGGACTCTTCCAGAAGCCCCTGCCCCCAGACCCTTCCAGAGACTTTCGCCACTTTCTAGCCCCTGGACTGTAGAATATATAAGGGAGGGTCCTGGCCTCACATTCTTGTTACACCCTGGACTAAGAAGAAACTCTGCTGGAGTACAGACTGCTGCGCTAGGAGGATTGCCACTCGGCTGGAGCTGACTGTTCCTAGGAACTGGTGCCCTGTGGTGCTTGAGCTGCCCTACTGCCTGCTGATCTGGCCCTGCCAAGAGGAGACTGAAGAAACATCCCAGGAGTGTCTCCACAACATCCAGAAGGACTCCCTCTGCGCTTCTGAACAACCTCTGCACCCTGAACCATGTCTCTGCAGCACTGGGTGTGGGAGACAACTTCTTACACCCCTAAATCATTGCAGCTGTTGGAAGACTCTGACTGCGGTGCATAGCGCTGTGGGGGAACTGAAGCGTTATGCCCCTGTAATTATCATTGCCGCCCGGGGCTCTTGAGGAACTACAGCAGCGATGTGTGCCCGTCATCTGCACGTTGTTGGAAGCTGCGCTGTTTATGCCAACTCGCCGCTGCAGGCCTGAACTGAGAGAACCCTTTGAAACTGCTTCTCAAATCAACTCCCCCGGAGCCCTCTGCGTGGGTGCATTACCGACGGGACTGCCGCAGCTGTGGGCGGGAGTCAGGCACTAGCTAGAACTGCCTCCTGCCATCTCCGCCGCTGCCCGTGACTAGGACACCTTGGGACTGCTGCCAGCGCTCACCGCTGCGGGCCCGAGTCGGACCGCAGTTCCACACAACCCCCGTAATCCCCCACAGCAGGCGCGAGGGTCAACCTGTGGGGGACGCTCCTGAAATCAGCCCGGGAACCTTGGGAACCCTGACCGCGCCCTCGCTGACATCAGCTGTTAAGCCGCGCTGGGATTTATTTCTTTTTTATTTCTTTATATGCTTGTATGGCGCAAGACTCGACCCCCGTAGGGGTATCGCCGCGCTTGGTTCGCCAGTAAATGTCTAGAGCAGCGCTTTGAGGGTGCGGGAAAGGTTTATGCTGTCAGAAACAGATGTGTTTTTAATGTCTTCCTAAAGGTTGAATGATTCGGGTTTTGTCTCAAATTGAGGGGAAGTTTGTTCCATAGGGTGGGGCCTATGTACGGGAGTGCTCAGCCACCTTGTCTTGCTCTTTTGATAGATGGAATTTTTAACAAGGATTGGTTGCTAGAGCGCAAGGAGCGCGCAGGTTTGTAAAACCTAAATTTTTCAGCCAGGTATTGTGGCCCTAAGCCATAAAGACGTTTGTGTATAGTACAGCAAATTTTGAACCTCGTCCGCTGACGGATAGGCAGTCAGTGAAGTTTTTCCAGAAGCGGACGGGAGGGTGTTCTAGGTGGGACGTTTAGGACCAGTCGTGCTGCGGTATTTTGAGCCACTTGTAGTCTGTTAAGCACGTCTTCATTGGCAGAAATCAGTAGGCCCTTGCAATAATCCAGCCTACTGACTACGAGGGCCTGGACAAGGGTTTTTCTATGGACATCTGGCAGGAATGGAAACACACGCTTCAGAAGTCCGATTGTCCGGAAGCATGAGCCAGTCACCTGGTTCACATGCTCCTTCAGTAGCAGTCCCTGGTCCATTCGTACGCCCAGGTTTTTTACTGTCTGTTTGGGGATGGGAACTGGTCCTAAGTCCAAAGGCCACCAGTCCGGTGACCACAGGAGGGGGGCCTCCCCAAAAAGCATGACATCGGTCTTGCCCACATTGCATTGTAGGCAATTCGAGGCCATCCAGCTGGACACCGCTCTCATACCCTCAACAAAGGAGTGTTTAATTGCTGGGGTGAGGGTGTGGAATGGAAATAAGAGCTGAGTGTCATCAGCGTACGAGACTGGCGTAAATCCATATGTTCTCACAATGTCAGCAAGGGGGGCCACATACACATTAATTAATGTTGGGCTTAGACATGAGCTCTGTGGAGCCCCCTTGGTGAGCTCCCTCGATGTCGAGTGATAGGAGCCTAAACTGATGCTTTGTGAGCGGCCGGAGAGAAAGCTCTCAAGCCAGGACAGCGCCAAACCTCCTATCCCCACCTTCTGCAGGCGATCCCGTAGGATACCATGTGACACCGTGTCGAAGGCAGTGGATAGGTCCAACAGCACCAGAATCATAGAGCTCCCTCTGTCCTGTGCCATCCTGATGTTTTTTGACACGGAAATGAGCGCTGATTCGGTGCTGCAGTTAGGTCTAAACCCAGATTGGGTGTGGTCAAGACCTCCCGATGCCTTGATGTATTTAGACAGGTGGGTGTTCACATGTTTCTCGGTCAGTTTACTCAAATATGGCAGAAGAGAGATGGGGCGGAGGTTGGGTAAGTCTGTCCATGGCATGGCCGAGTTTTTCCGGATTGGATTTACTATCGCTCTTTTCCAGTCTTTGGGTACCTGACCCTCCTTAAGGGAGAGGTTCACGATTGTTTGTACCATAGGGCAGAGTAGGCTGCTTAGAGGGGCAGCCATTTTGTCCGGAAGGAAGTCCAGAGGGGACCCTGTTTTGATGTGGTTCATTAGGGTGATGATGTCTCCCTGGCTGGCCTCTGGAAAATCGATTAATGTACCATTATTGCCGATAGATGTGCTTGGGTGGGGGTTAGCACTGTTGTGTTTCAGATTAGTGGTTTTGGTAATTTTATTATAAATAGCCTTTATTTTAGTTTCGATAAATAGGGAAATGTAATTATAGAGGGACTGGGAAAAGTCATCTGGGCTTTCACAGGCAGTAGGTTTCAGGAAGGTTTGTAGGATCTTATAAAATTCCTTAGAGGAATTGCCTGCTTCAGACAGCTGTGAAGCGAGGCAATTTTTCCTGGCCAGCCTGATGTTTTTATGGTAGGAGGACAAGGCTTTGTGATATTCTTTCCAACTTTCCTCGGAGTGGTTTTTCCTCCTTGCTTTTTCCAGTTTTCTGCAACCCTGTTATTCCAGTCTAAGTTGTTCTGTGTACCAAATTTCCTGTTTGGAAGGGGGGTACTGTTTCTGAAGTTTCATAGGAGCCAACAGATCAACCGCCTCCAAAAGGGCAGTGTTAAATTTGGATAGGGCGGACTCTGCATTGTCTGTGTCTAAAGGCGGCTTTGCGGGCGTTGCCTGGCAACAAGGGGCGTCCCCAGCAAGACAGTGCCGAACACCGGAAGGGCTTTCCCGCTCCTCCACTGAGCCGCCGCACTGGGAACCGAGTGCTCAGAGGACAGAGGAGCTCCCCGCCGGTGCCTGCCTCGTCCCACCCCAGGTAACACATTGTGGGGTGCTCTAAGCCGCTGTGTGTGTGTGGGCGCCTCCGGCGGGTGGCAGGTTAGCCGGGTATTGGCGTGAGGACCGGGGGACCGAGACTGATGGACTGCACACCGGGGACTGCGTAGATCCGCCCCGGGAGTGCTGGGGCCAGCTCAGACCGAGCTTACTGTGGCGGGAGCAGTTACCGAGGCGCAATCACTGGGGTTGGCCCTGCTCGAGGCCGGTTTCAGGCTCGGTGGAACAGCAACCATTTAGTTGGCAACTCTGCTAGTCAACACGTCCCGCACTCTCCGGCCGTACAAGGGTCACTGGGCATATTTCTCTTGGGACTCCCCCTCGGAAGAGACAGGGACTGCGAGGGAAGCGGAGAGGCCCCGGGGCACCGTTTACCAGGGTGAAAGGGTCACGTGTTTACCCAAACTGCAATCAGGGCTTAATCACCGTCCCTTGGGGAGCTGATCTACGCTGACTACAAAGTGCCTCATGCTCATAGCACCTGGGAGCCATGCTTAATCCACTACTGCCTCAGGAACTGTTTCCCCTAAAGGAACAGGGACTGGCTAACTCTGCCCTAAGTAGCTGAGGAACTGCTTTGCCCTAATGTGTGCTCATTAAAAGTCAGTCCCAACTCAGAACTGTGCATCATCAATACCCAAAAGTTATTTGGCCTGACAGCTATTGATTGCATATGCTGCATCCTCACTATTTTTTGTTCCTGCATGATTTTTAGTTAAAGAGAGTTTTATTTTTATATAAAACTGGTGTGGTGTTCCTTTTGTGAGTGTTTTTATTGCGTCACTGCTGCTGCGTGTTGCACAAATACTTTACACATTGCCTCTGAAGTTACGCCTTTGCTGCTCTGCGCCAAGCTACCAGGTCGGAAGTGGTGGTCTCTACTTGGACTAGGGTACATACCCCTGCCAACTAGAGACCCCGGTTATAACACTGCCATATTGCTAAAACTGAAGAAAAATTACTAAAAGCTAAATAAAGCTCAGTAGATGGCTCAGGGTATCACATGTTTTTAACATTTAACAATTAATACACCTTAATAACTGAACAATTCCGATGGACGTAACAGTATATTACTTTTGTGAATTGGCCCTTAGGGAACAAACATTTACAAATGAAAACATTTCAATGTTTTCCTTTTTTCCTACTTATATTCATAATTTTGTATTTCAGCACATAGCATATTTGGGAACACCAGGAGTGCAGTGGCAGCTCCTCCTCCTACTAAGGTGGAGGAGCATCACCCTACTGCTCAAAAGGGAAACAAAAGTGA
The DNA here is from genome assembly GCF_964261635.1 of Lissotriton helveticus. NCBI lineage: Eukaryota > Metazoa > Chordata > Amphibia > Caudata > Salamandridae > Lissotriton > Lissotriton helveticus. The sequence continues at coordinate 2,081,808,011 of NC_136063.1, forward strand.
TAATAAAGTAATGTTATTATCAGTTTATTTTTCCTATTGAAATCAGCGGCTCTCGGGGAGTGGCAAGGCTGGCCAGAGCAGGAAGAGGAGTGGTTTGCACTCCTTAAATTTGCATGACTGCTTGGCCTGCCCTTTCGGGCCGGCCAAACAGTCAGGCACACTTTGCATCTTTCCCAGCAGGCTTGCTTTACACGGTCTGGTGAGCAACAAGCAAAGCCTCCCAGTCCCCATCAGAGAGCAGAACCAGGCGCTCAGACCAATTACAACGCTGCAATGCAGCGTTGTGATTGGCTATAGGGAGCCTGGGTGCTTCCTGCTGCTGGCGGAGACAGGAAGAAGACTATGGAGGAGAATTGTCTGCCAGTCCAGGTAATTTATTTCCATTTCCAGAACCACCCCGCCCCATCACTACCGATCTGTAACAGCCGCTACTAGACTTTTCTCCTACCGATTAGGGGGGAGATGCAGGTAAGTAAAGGGAAGTTTGGGTAAGCATGTTAAATATGGAAAACACTTAACCATGAACGTGTAGGGAAGCAGTAACAACACGTGCAAAAATAGAAAGATTTGTGACAAGTGGTGATTGGTTCCAGGAAGCACTGGTTGCGTAATCACATTTTCTGAATATATTTAGAAAACCATTACAATGTTTTACCTTAAATATAGTGAAACTCGGTCACTTAAATTCCAGGTTTCACATTCATTCAGTCTGGGTACTCAAATTATTGCTGTAGAAGTAATCGCATGCATTGGCTTCTGAAGCAAGCACCATAGAATAGAGATGCATCACCGAAACGCAGTTAATGTGCAATAAATGATTGTATAAAATATCACTGATTCCGATATTTTTTTTTCCCAAGGAAGAGATGCTTTTCGGGAACTTTGACTGATGTGTTCTGCTGCAACTCATTACTCTTTCTCGTTACCTTGCTCTTCTTCCGTTTTAGATAAGTGATGGGGCTTTCGCTAAAGATTAAGCGCTGAAAGGCAACAAAGCAGTGGTCCAAGCATGTTTTTTAATGTAATTGGACCTTTAAATCCGGTTGAGGGAAGAAAAGAAATTAAACCATTAATAAAAGATTTTCCACTAGACTAAGTGGGAATACGCATTTTATTTGAGACATTTCTTAGTCATTTTAGAAGTAAAACACTGCAAACTACGGATGCATTATTGAGATTTAGATTTGAGAGCAACATATATATTTGTTACACATATGTATGTATGTATATATATATATATATAGATATATTATTTATATGTGTACATATATATGTGTGTGCAGATGCATGGATACGATTCTGATGTAGATAGACAGACAGACAGACAGACAGACAGACAGACAGACAGACAGACAGACAGACAGACAGATAGATAGATAGATAGATAGATAGATAGATAGATAGATAGATAGATAGATAGATAGATAGATAGATAGATAGATAGATAGATAGATAGATAGATAGATAGATAGATAGATAGATAGATAGATAGATAGATAGATAGATAGATAGATAGATAGATAGATAGATAGATACTCAAAGTAACTAGATTGGGAATACTTTGCCACTAGAGATGCCAGTCCGATATCAGTAGAATGCAGCCTCTCTAATGTTAAATGCAGTAGTTTCTAAACACTTCCATTCTAATTTATGTTTAAAAAGCACAACACTGAAACTTTGCAGCAGCAGCTCCTCTATGTGCCTACCACTCAATGCTGACCTCTTGTGTTACCTACATCCTCTCTGTGCATCCCCAGTTAACTGAAGCGCGTATTGGTGCTCCTGCCACCCCGGAGTGGTGGCAATCCATTCCTGGGCAGCATTCTTGTGAGCCCATTTTCTCCCCTGTAATTCCCATGTGCCACTCTGCCCTGCCCATTCTCCCTCATTGTATGCATATTGGTCCAACCTGCATCCCTTCAGTGTGATGCCCTAACCCCCAAGCATCCACTGTGTTTGCCCGTCAATTCTCCTACAGACCATATGTGTGCCCCAAAGCCTTTTACATTGTCCCAACATATAGACTTGATTTTTAAAATAGAATGCAAACCAAATCTGTTGAATTTGACATCTAAGAAAAAAAATCCCTTCCAATGTTCACAAATATCAGTAAAGATTTTACACAAAACAATATGAACTCAGACATTGGAGGGGACTTTAAGGCACACTCATGATGTTTGCAAACATTAAAAAATACTGCCAGGTTGTTTAGAGTTACCATAACTTCCTTTCACGAGGAGGGAAGTATTACCGGACTTTGCCCCACCACACCTCGACCAAGGGCATGGAGATAGGTGTATAATTTCTAAACCTGCCTTCCTCAATTGTGAAGATAGCGGATGGAACAATGTCCTTCCCCACCTTGACAAGGCATAAATGTACTAAAAAACCAAAAAGAGCAATCAACGTGCCATATGCTCCTGCATCTTCTATTGGGAGCAGGAAGCAGAAGGAAGAGAAAGTGGCAGGTGATGAGCTCAACCTCAAACTTTGTGAAAATGTGCAGATGTACCTGCCCTTTCTCATTGCTGGGACCCCCCTCCTTCTCATACCCACGACTCGAGCAACAAGCCCTGCAGGTACCATGGTGTTGTGCATTGTAAGGGATTGAAACGGGCAACGGTTTCGTCCATGTTGCATCCCATAGTAGGAAAAGGAGGAAGGAAGACATCCAGAGAAATTAGAAAGAAATGTAATTAGGAAAACTTGAAGGCATTGGAATTTAAATAGCGATGTTAGGAGCACTACGATGGCTATTCAGGTTGTTCTAATCCAATGGAGAAAAAAAATGTCCTTATATTATGATTTCCTGTAGTAAAGCCTCCTTCTTGTTGGCATCTCAAAGAGAAGAAAATAATAATTTCAAAGGTAGGATCAGACTTTGCATTTCCTTTCCCGTCTACTGTGACATGAAGGAAACATCCGGGACAACTGTAAGGAGTTTCCTTCAAGGGCTTGAATGGATTTCATTGTTTGGGATTTCTCTAGGACAGGATCTGGTATCATGCAGTTCTGGAAAAGGACAATAGCATTTCTGGTTTATTGCATTGTGGCTCTTGAAATGTTATCCTATGTGCCCTGGTAACCAATATGTGCTTTTGGAGTGCAGAAATGTTTAAAGAAGTGGTGGTCCAGATTTATGAGGAAAGCATTACATCTGCACCCATAGATGTATATCTACATTCAGATGCAGATGTATTACTTTTATAAAGTTCACAAACATTCCAAGAAGTATACCTGCAATGCTGCATCTCATGCACTCTTGCCACTTTTCAGCATTAAAAGGGCTGATTAATGAATAAGGACATGTGTGAGTATTTAAAGATAAGATGCCTAGGCACAAATACAATATTTCATCCCACATAGGAACATTCACACAAAGCAATAATCAGATTATAACCTATTAGGTCTTATTTAAAATGTAAGAATCATTACAGAAGATAAAAACGTTATTACAGAAGGTATTTGCAAAATATGTAAATACAAAATAAATATAATGGCAGTAGGAGTTGAGCTTTAATCTATTCAAACTTCCAATGATCTAGCACAAAAAAACCCGAGCCAGGGCATAAGGACAGCTCAGCATAAGGCAGGAGAAAAGACCATGAGAAATAGTCTAAGCATTGTTAAATAAACAGACTAACATGGAGTCTTCTCTCTAAGGAGAAGGAACTTCACCTGGCTCGCATGTCAAATTACACTGTTTTAGATGTTTTAGATAGAGAAAATCATATGGTCGGTGTAGTTCACCCAACTATTTACACAAACCCAATAGTAAAAGAGAAAACATATCACATGGTAAGATGATCCACCTCTACTAAAAGGACCTGCATCATACTCAAAAACAAAAAATAGTAGCACATTCAAAATATATAAACAGCACCTCCATTCGGTCAAATGAAATGGCCTTTAATTGTATGCAGATAAACTTTCCTTCCTTCAAGAATATCCTTGGAAGAGAAACATTTTGTTGATACAGTGCAAGCAGGACACAAAGCAAACCGAATTTCATTCAAAATAATTAATTTACTGAAGTTGACGTTTTTGGTGTACAGACAGAGAAGGAGTACAACTTCCATTTTAAAAGTTGTGTGATGTGTAAGGTTTCATAGACACAATAACTCCAACTCCTGTCACAGTTAAATCGTTGTCATGTTAAAATACAGTGCAAACATTTTAATTGCATCTGTTCAAAGTTAATTTTAAAATCTCCTATATCTACCATGTTCACTGAAGAAGTTAAGATAATTATATACTTTTAAATTGTATTCCTCATCTATGTTCTCAGATAACAGTTGTACAAATGCTATCTTTGCTTCTCTAGATCATTTTTGTTATGGTAAACAAATAACAACTTTTCTGAAATAAAAAACACATTTTAAAATACTTGCCCAAACAGCTTAGTAGGGGTATGTTTGGGAATACCATGTGCCAATCCAAAGGACTAATATTTCCCTTGTACGTCTACTCATTGGAAAAGGAGGTTCCAGTACAGACATAAACCTTATTATTTGCATGGTGAACAGTTTTCCACAAGTTGAAACCACTTACTCTGTTCCCCATCACCAAATGTGGGCTGCTCCATTCCCCTTCCAACCCTGGAGCAGAAATTACTTCAGTCCTTTGCTTTCTTACTATTCCCAGGGTGGAAAAGGTATGGAGAAGGGTTAGGGAACTCCCATAAACATACATGTATGTGGGTGCCTCAACCCCTAAGTTAATCCAAACCTTGAAACACCCATTTCCCACCAGTTGAGCTAGCTTTACTAGTGCAGGTTTCTCTGCACTCATGAAGGAGAAATCCACACTTGTAAAAGCATGATTGCCTATGAGGAATCCCTTCAAGAATTCTTCATAGGCATAAAAAAGATATATGTGGTGGTAAACCTCTTTATGACCGGATTTTCCATTTTCAAATTGCTCCAGTGTCGCCGATCAATTTAGACATGAATGGCCAGATATACGACCCTACAAATTTGCAAGTCACAAATTGTGTTGTTTTTGCGACTCGCAATGTGAAATGTACAACAGTGTCTCAGCCACTGTTTGCGATTCATAATGGGGTTGCATATTTCCTGCGTCATTAGTACACATGAGTCAGGTGCTATTTGTGACCCGATTTCAAATGGCCAGCACTCACTGGGATGGTGGCCTGTTGGGGTCAGCAGACCACCATCTGTGACTGCATTTTAAATAAGCAGTACAAAAGGGGGTGGTGATGGACGGGGTGGCAGAGTGGGCTAAAGAACGGTGATGGATCAAACCCAGATCGTTTGATTGGGTGTGAGTGTTTGATTGATTCAGATGCTCCGTCCATCACCACCCCCTTTTGTACTGCATTTTAAATAAAGCAGTTGTTTTTTTTGCATGCAGACCATTTTTTGAAATGCCAGTCATAAAGGAGAAGAGGTCCCCTAGGGACCCCTTGCCATTTGTGAGTGACTTATTACCCATTTGAAATGGGTGGTAAACTGTGAGTGTTTGGTGGTCACAAAACAATATTACATTTTAGTGAAAGTCGCTATTAGGAAGGGACAGCGTGGTACGCCCCTTACTCATAGCGAGTCACAAACCCTATTTTGTGAGTCAGTCATAGGTCATTTGGTTTTTTGCAATGATGACATCAGGCAGATGAGAGCATGTATCTGGACGACGGACGATTTCATGATTTCCGACAGGGGGAGCAAACTATTTCCACCTCCACCGAGTGAATACACTTTGGAGCATTTTTTTGAACCTGGAACAAAGAAAGAAAGTTATCGCATGTTTAAAAGCTTCATTGCTCTGCGGAAGATCAGACATACATTATTATAAAGGATTTAATCAACGCTAAGATCTGGCCCCTCACTGTTTCTAGATTTGGTGTCTTCACGATTTATTATTCAAGTTGATTGTCTCTCATGAGAACATGAATTATGGATTAGGAATAGTAAACTGCTTTTAACCGTCCCCTGATCTTGGATTAGATTGTACAAAAGAGGTCCTGAGGAAGGTGGCCTTGAGCCGCCGAAACGCGCGTCGACCTGGTGCGGGGTCTCATGCTGGTTTTTGAGACCTTCAAGTTGGCGTGAAGATTCTGCCAACTAAGACTCAGTTTTCCTTTTTTCCCTTGATGGTGTAGTTTGAATGAGGTATGGGTGTGAATGTGGTAGTATTCTGAGATTGCGTGTATGAGATCAGGTGGTGTCTTTTTTGAAGTTTTTTGTCTTATTGCTTTGTACATATTTATTACCTTTTGTATTTACTGTGAATTTTGAAAATGTTTACTATATTGAATATGTGATGAAATGTCTTTCTATGAATTAAAGAATAATGAATAACATAAAATAATGAATACATTGAAAATAAAAAAATTATAAAATAAATTTTGATTGTTATATGTCTGTCACCAAGGTCAGATTGACAGTAGGATGAATACCAGTATGTGAATATTAGGGCCAGTGTTGGAACAATTTTCGTAGTAATAGGTTACTGTTAGATCTGGGTGTCTCTAGTTGTCAATGGCAATCACCTTTGTCCAAATAGGGAGACTTACTTCTAAGTCAGGATAAGGGGATTACACTCCTTAATAACCCCTGCTCACCCCCTTGGTATCTTGGCACGAGCAGACAGGCTTATCGCAGAGGCAGTGTGTTAAGCATTTCTGAATATACACAGTAATACAGTAAAAACACTACAGATGGACACAACACAGGTTTTATAAAAATAAGTATTCTTTATATAGACTTAACACAAGACCGCAAATGGCAAACATCCACAATACTACAAATAAAGATGACTTAAAGATGATAAAATATTGCTTAGTTCAAGTTGATGATCAATGCGACAAAGTTCTCAACAAAGTACCTGGATGCGTAAAGCAAAGTAAACAAAAAGCTTGCAAAAGGGGATATGCGTTGGTTCCGTGATCCGGGGGAGATGATGCGTCGTGCCTCAATGCTTGTGCAAAGTAGGGGATGCGTTGTGATCCTTACCGGTGAGGAGGTGATGCATAGATGCTCGGCCTGCATGCCCGTTCCGGTGCGCAAGATGGCGCCTTGATGTGATGCGATGATCCAGTTGCGATGCGAGAAGATGGTGCCCTTGATGCGGCGATGCGATGATGATGCATAGAGGCCCTGGCAGCCTTACGACGAATCTGTACTTTGGAGCTGCGACAGGCCCTGTGACACGCTTCTCTGGTGATGCGGTGGTGACTCTATCAATGGCATCACGCTTTTCCGGGGCGGCAGATTGCTATATATATATATATATATATTATCTCCAAACACCTCTCAAATTAAGAAGTCAACCTGGACACCCAGCGTATGCAGTAAATCCTTTATTCTTAGACAGGAAAAAAGTCGACGCGTTTCACCTTTACGGCTTGTTCACGCTCGTCTGGTCGACAACAAACGACCATTTTTAAAATTCCCTAAACCACACCCAACGTGCAGGTCATGTGATAAGCTATGTAAACGTGGAGGACATTTTAGGCTAGTCATAGAGTGCAATGGATATATACACACTATATTGTACATCGTATTCAAATTACATGTATATACAAGTAATGCAATGCTATTTCGAATCATTCTTTCTACATGTGAAAAGATTTCATGCCGTATTGTGTGATGAAATCTTTTATCTTGTAGAATAAGGGCGAAGCTTGGGTGCACGAGGAAGGTGATCCACAGGTTTAAATATGCCTTATTCACTGTGGTAAATGCCGCGTTTCAGTTGCTGACATATGTATGCATTATTATGTATGTTTGCACTGTTTATTACTTTGTTTCATTATAACGCTAATTATTTGTGTAAAGTATGTGATTATTCAACATTTCTTTTACACTGTTTAGAGAATGTACGAGCTAGTCTTTATGATAGTACATCATGGAGAAACTTTACTTATACAATGTTTTACTATACCAGTCCTCTTTTCATTTCCATTATTTTGTGATATATGGCACTGATACGGTAACGCTAATTCACGTGATCAAGCCGTTTGTCGGCGAAACGCGTTGTGGATTAAACAGCACTGGCTTCATTTTGGTGTCTCCGTGTTGCTTCCTGAGAGCGTGGGTTAATGGACTTTGTTTATTGAGCATATCTTTGTCGGATTCACTCCGCCGACGTCCACGCCACCTTTCATGGGTCAAGGGACCCGGAAGGAGTTTTGTTGTGAAACGAATATATATATATATATATATATATATATATATATATAATACTTATTTAAATATCGAAACAAACCACATTCACTGGATGATGTCATCAGTGATGTCATCAGTGATGTCATTTGAGAAGTCATCAGTAATGTCATCAGTGATGTCACTGACCATGTCATGAATGATGTAATATGTGACATCATCAGCAGGGGATTGCGGGCGCGCGAGTTATAGTTAGTACAACTAAGTATATCGGGGGAATTTCAATGGTTTTATATGAGTGAAATGTCTAGCTAACTATATCACCCCTAAAACCTATGGTTTTTCAGTTAATTTCTAAGGTTTTTTAACTGCTAATTCCTAACTATAACTTGTCTGAAACCTATGGTTTTTTTCAGTGAATTTCAAAGTTTTTTTAAATGCTATATCCTAACTATAACATGTCTGAGACCTATGTTTTTTTCAGTGAATTTCAAAGGTTTTGTAAATGACAATTTTTGAATGTATTAATTGTTATTTTTATTTGTTTTTATACTGATTTTCTACATTTTTTTCTACAATTTATTTTTAGATATTCTATTTTTTTAATTACATTATAATTACATTGTACATTACAATACAATATATACTTTCTCAGAATGAATTACTTTAGTTCAAATACTTTGCAAATAGGCAATAGTCTTCTAGGTACAGTAGTTACCGTTGTTGTAATGCGCAACACAATTTCAGACACAATGCAACATTGAGGTCAAAGTGAATTTCTAGGTAAATGCAATTAGTTACTTTTGGATTACTTTTCTAACCACAGGACTGGATCCTAGATTCAGTCCTGGAACATCTCCTGTAAACAGTTGAGTAAAAGGGTTTTGGTTACAGTAGTGATTTTTAAGGAATATTATTGTATTTTAAAAGTTGACAGAAACTTTTTCACATAGAATCACCAATGTTATCCTTTGGGAGGAAATTCGCTTAGCAGGTAAGTAGTGTTTTTTTTGTTTTTTATATTTATTTGAGCAGGTTCAAAAGGTACATACAGAAAAAAAATTAGGTAAAGTATCATATGCATAACATGAGGTGTACAAAAGTTCATCAAAATACTGTAAAATAAAAAATAGAAGAAACAGAAAAAAGAATATTCAATACATTATTCGTTCTAAGCAGAAATATTAAGCTGGATAGGAAGTACCAAAATACGTGGTTCATTTCACAATCACTTCATGTCGATTCTCCAGTATGTTCCAAGTATTGGAGGGAAGTAGCAGTACAATGGATTTAAGGGGGGGACAACCACCGAAAATGCTTTTATACAATGATTTCTAATTAAAAGAGCTATGTGTTTCTGTGGTTCTCAAACCAGGTGTCAACTGGAGCCCATATCTGTTCACCTAGTGTTCTCGACTTTTTGACTCTGGTTCTATAGATTGCTGCCTCTTGCTTGTATATACCTAATAATCTACTCAACCACCCCTGAAAAGTGGGAATGTCTGGGTCCTTCCACCGCGCTGCCAGAATAATTCGATAGACAGCCGTACCTACAAAAATAGCCATGGCTTCTTGATTGCTATGCCCTAGGGAGTCGTCATAGCCTAGGACAAAGAGAGTTGTTGACGTTCTTAATTCGTAGCCGAAGATTTCGGCCCAGTACTTAGCAATGCCTTTTTTAATCGCATCTAGTTTTGGGCATTCAGCGAGCATGTGAATAAGATTAGCTGGCCCTAGCGAGCACCTTGGGCATTGATCATGTGCTCTTTTACCCCAGGTAAATAATTTAGTGGGGGTAAAGTATAGATCGTATATTGTTTTATAGGTTTGAGCCTTTAGGTTTGAGGCCAGCAGTACTTTAGATGATAAGAGTAAGGACATATCTATATCGATGTTTACATTATTCAGCTTGTTGGCCCAGTTTCTTTCCGTATGTTCGAGATCATCAGAATGATTCCTTATAAATAAGTCGTAAATGTTGCCTATCCTAGTTGTCTGTTTACCTATGAGATTTAGTAGCAGTATGGTTTTTAAGTCTATAGTTGATACCGACTGTCTGAGAGAGGTAGAGATATGTATAAATATCAAGTAATCCGTGCAGGGGATTTGATACTTTACACAAAGCTCTTCGAAAGTAAGTTTACGTTCTCTGCCTAGGAAATCTCCAACTGTTACTAGGCCTAATCTCTCCCACCTCCCAGAGGTACTGTCGTTAAGATGGAGCGGGATTATTGAACTCTGCCATAAGGGTGTATATTTGGTATACCTTGGTATTGTCAGTAATTTGGTGGTTCGTTTCCAGATTTTTAAAGCATCTATAAAGATCTTGAATTTAATCTTTTTAAAGTAGGATGGCTCGACTTGTTTTAATAACAGGCCCCTGCCCTTACTTCCTAATGTTAATTCATATATTGAGGGTATAGCCTGATCCCGACTGGTATCTACAGGAACTCGAGCTGTAAAAAGGATGGTCATTTGTTTCAGGAGGGTCGCCCATTGATAATATGTTAAATTTGGTATTGCTAAGCCGCCTCTAGAGTATGGTAGTGTTAGCTTAGGGAGCGCTCTCCTAACTTTGCCATAATTCCAGACACATCTCGAGATAGCCGAGTCTAATGTTTTGATTGTGTCATTATTAACTAAGAGGGGAATTGCCCGGAATAGATATAATATCTTTGGGAATACGCTCATTTTAATGTAATTCCCTCTACCTATTATAGAGAGATGGAGATTATTAACTCTAAGTAGGTCTTTTTTAACTTTCTTAATAAGCGGGTCGTAGTTTAGTTGGTTGATTTCACTAATTTTTGGCGAGATATTCACCCCCAGATATTTTGCGTTGTTGACTCTGTATTGGCTATTAAAAGACGTGTTCTCAGTGCAAATGACCATCGTTTTATCCCTATTCAGGGAGTATCCTGAATGTGAACCAAAGGATTGTGTGATTTCCTCAATCTCAACAATTGCCTCTGTGGCGTTTGGTGTTAATACCGCCACGTCATCGGCGTAGGCCAGTACTTTAGTGCTATACGAGCCTACTTTAACTGGCTCAATTATTGGTGAAGTTATGAGTTTAAGGATAAGTGGGTTGATATAGAGGGCGAAAAGTAGCGGGGAGCACGGGCATCCTTGCCGCGTGCCCCTCTGGATATTGATGAACTACCGCCTACCATCATTTTTGCCTTGGGGTCAACATAGAGGGCCTTGATAGATTTTATAAAGACCGGGCCAAGATTGTTTACTGCTAATACCTCCCAAAGGAACTGCCATGAGACCCGGTCAAAGGCCTTCTCCGCGTCCAATAGGATCATCGACATCTGGCCTCCTTCTACTCCCATGATGTCAAAAAGGGAGATGGCTCTACGGGTATGATCTGTCGTACTCTTGCCAGGTATGAAGCCGTGCTGCCATGGGGAGACCAGATGTTCGATGATCCTACTGAGGCGGTTGGCAAAGATCTTGGCATAAATCTTTGAGTCTGAATTGATGAGTGATATTGGACGGTATGAAGAGGTTTGTTCCGGTGGTTTATCTTTTTTTGGGAAAATGGCTATGTTGGTGTGTTTCCAGGATTCAGGGGGTTTGCCATGCCATTGTACCCCGAGGAAAAGATCATAAAGGAATGGGATGATTAGATTACCAAGTATTTGATATAGATCTAAAGGTATTCTGTCTGGCCCGGCTGCTTTTCCTGTAGCTAATTCTGTTAGAGCTAGTTCTACCTCTCTTCTTGAAACTTCTTTTTCGAGGTCTTCTCTTGTTGTTTCATCTATGATTTTACCAAGATTTGTCTCTATAAGCCAATTATTCAGGAACTCTTTAGTATCAGATGTTGACTGTCGGTCTTCATTTTGATATAGCTTCCGATAGTAGTCTTGAAATGATGCTGCTATACCTTCAGGGGAGGTGTGTTTCTGTCCCCCATATTCAATGGTTTGAATAGAATTATGTGATTGCTTCTGGCGAGTTCTAAGAGCCAGATGTTTCCCCACGTTTTCTCCAGTTTCATATGTTTTATTCCGATTTACTTGGAGAATTTCTGCGGCTTTTTGTGAGAGATCGCTATTAATCTCGGCTTTTAGAACTAGAATCTTACAGAGAGTATCTTCCGCTTGTCCCCCAAGATGGATCTGGGTGGCATGAAGGTGTTCTAAGTTTATTAATTTGTTTTCTAATTTCGCAGCTAGCCTATCACAATCTTTTTTTCGCGTAGCTACAAAAGAGACAGTTTCCCCCCTTAGAGCTGCTTTGTAGCAATCCAAAACGATCACCCTAGAAGCACTATATTGATTAAAGTCAAAGAACTCTTTAGTCCATTGCCTTATGTGTGTTATATATTCCTGGTTGGCAAGAAGCTTACGATCGAATGACCATTGGGAATATACTTTCTTATACCTGGCGACTTCAAATACTAAAGAGAGTGCATTATGGTCTGATATCGTCTTAGGGGCTTTAGTTATGATGGCATTTAGGGCAATATCAGCAGTCGACAATATATAATCAATACGTACGTATTTATTATTAGGATATGAGAAATACGTGTATCCAGGGTCGCCTTTATTCTTCAGAGTCCAAATGTCTCTTAGATTGTGGCTGGCCATCAATTGCTGTACTGCCCTAAATACTTTGGGCTTACGCCCTGCATATGCATGCAGGGATTGTCTATTCTGTGAGTGGCCCATCGTTATGTTAAAGTCCCCGCATATTATGAGCGTGCCGGCCCACGATGCCAACTCAAGTTCTAACTCATTAAATAAAATGGGCTCATCATGGTTTGACCCGTAGATCGAACAGATGGTAATGCCTATATCGAGCTGAGTAATAGTCCACCTGCCGTGAGGGTCTGCCTTTTTACGCGTTGGTCTACCCAAATTTGCCCTTGCTAAGATGGTCACGCCCCTGATCTTAGAGGTCTGTGTGGTTGAAACCAAGATGTTAAATCCAGGGATTTTGAACTGATCTATTTCGCCTATTGGAATGTGGGTCTCCTGTAAACATATGATATCCCATGAACTTTGATATATTATTTGATACAATTGTGCCCTCTTCCCCCTGTCGTTAAGTCCTGCTACATTCCAACACCCCAATTTTAACTTCCCCATAGTATCCTTCCATAAGTTAGACTATGTGTAATATGTGTAATATTGTTTGATTTCATACATTGAACCACTATAATTATGCTGTTTACTGAATTGGTTGTATCCTTTAACCTGCTCATTTTATATTGCTTTTTTCCCCCCCACGCCCCCACCCACCTCCCCGACAGGACCCTCCCCCCTTACATCCCACAAATGGATGATGTCATCAGTGTCACTTTTTCACATAGAATCACCAATGTTATCCTATGGGAGGAAATTCGCTTAGCAGGTAAGTAGTGTTAACGTTACTTTTCCTTACTCAGTGGTGGCTCCTGGAACCAGCACTGGTGCCTCTCCTGTAAACAGTTGAAAGGATGCTTTTAAGTCATACAGGAGATTTTTAAAGAATATTTTTAATTTGAGAAAATAGACACTTGGAAACTTTTCTGGTGAAAACCAGAGAATGGATTCCTATGGAAGGAAATTCAAGTTACTGGTAATTACGGTTAGATTTACTTTCCAGGATCAGTACTGGTCTCAAAGAAGCAGCACTGAAGTCACTCCTGATAACAGGTGAGTAAATCGGAATTCGTTGTTTGGCTGATTTTAGGTGAATATTTTAAAGTTCCAAAACTCCACACTTAGAAGAATTTCCAATTGAAACCACTCAATGTTACCCTATGGAAGGAAATTCACTTAGCAGGTAAGTAGTGTTATCGTTACTTTTTCTTACTCAGTGGTGGATCCTGGATCCAGCACTGGTGCATCTCCTGTAAACAGTTAAAAGATTGCGTTTAAGTCATACAGGCAATTTTTAAGGAATATTTCTAGTTTGTGAAAATAGACACTTAGAAACTTTTCTGGTGAAAACCAGACAATGGATTCCTATGGAAGGAAATACAAGTTACTGGTAAGTATGGTTAGAATTATTTTTCAGGGTCAGTGCTGGGCTAAAAAAAGCAGCACTGAGGTCACTCCTGATAACAGGTGCGTACATAGGAATTCGTAGTTCAGCTGATATTAGAGGAATATTTGTACATTTCAAAAATCAACACATATACTTTTCTGCTGAAAATCACACAATGGATTACTATGGAAGGAAATACAAGTTACTCTAAGTATGCTTAGAATTACTTTTCAGGGTCAGTGCTAGGCTAAAATATGCCGCACTGGGTTCTCTCCTGATAACAGGTGAGCAAATCGGAAATTGTCGTTCGACTGATTTTAGAGGAATATTTGCACAATTGTGAAGGAAGGGGGCGGGGCCTGAGGTGACATGTGTGCAAACACGCCCTGTGGCGCGTTTTAAGTCGCTGGATTAAGTGCCCTTGAATCCTGAGGTCTCCTGGGTGCCAACTAGCCCACAAGGTACCTCTAGTATGCGTCAGGGGGCTGCGTTGCAGAGAGGTGTTCATAGGCCACGTCCCTTTTTACAACACTCTGCAACGCAGCTCCATGGCGCTTACTAGAGGTACCGGGTGGGCTTGTTGGCCCCCAGGGACCTTCAGTATTGACAAGGAATTAATTCCCCAACTTAAACCACGCCACCGGGCGTGTTTGCACACATGTGAACCCCCCCCCTTCACCACTGTGCAAACGCACCCCGTGGTACGTTTTAAGTTGGGGGATTAAGTCCCCTTGAATACTGAGGGTCCCTGGGGTGCAACTATCCCACCAGCTATCTCCAGTAAGCACCACAGAGCCGTGTTTCAGTGAGATGTAAAAGGTGCGTGTCCTCAGAACACCTCTCTGCAATGGAGCTCCCTGGGGCATACTGGAGGTACCTGGTGGGCTAGTTGGCCCCCACGAACCCCCAGTATTTCAGGGGAATTTAATCCCCCTCTGCAAACGCGCCAGGGGGCTTGTTTGCAGAGTGGTGCAATGAGGGGGCGTGGCCTCCGGCCGTGATCTTGTTTTTTTTTTAAGTAGGTGCTGTGTAGAACCCCTTCTTTTTCTAATTTTTTTAGCCCTGGGGAACCCTTCACCCAGGGCTTGCCCCCAATTTTTTATTTATAAAAAAAAAATTGGCAAGGGGTCCGCGTGGCCCCCCTCCCAAGGACATAATTTGCCCCGGGGACCCCATCCTCCAGGGCATGGGCCACTTTTTTAAAAATTATTATTTTGAAGGGAGCTACCTTTCCCCCCTCCCGGGCCATTTGTAGCCCAGGGGACCCCATTCCCTGGGGCTGGCCCACTCTGTTGGGGTCCGTGGGGGGTCCCCAATCCCCCCACGGTCCTGCCAGCTTCCCGCCTCTTGCGGGAGCCTGCATTGCTTTTCCATATGGGGAGCAGCTAACATGCTGCTCCCCATATGGAAATGTAGCGGTAATGTAGCGGTGGTTTATGAGGTCATTTTTTTATACACAGTTGTCCCCTTGAAGTGAAGAGATGCTTCTAGAGGCATGCCTTTGAAGTGGACAGATGCCCTGCCTTCCCTGCCCTGGCACCTGACTACCTACAGGGGCTATGCAGACCATTGTGTAGAAACAGGACACAGCCTATTCAGGTGTAAATGAGGCTGAATCCAGCTCCTCCCTGCCAGTGATGGCCCATCTAGTCACTCCTAAGCTCCCATTGCGTGTGACTGTCTAGGAGAAATACACAAAGCCCAACTGTCAACTACACCCAGTGCTGTGACCAGAGACAGGCACCAAATGGATAAGTCAAGAAAATACCAACTTTCTAAAAATTTAATTTTCAAAATTGTATTTTAAAATCCTACTTCACTCTAAGTTAGGATTTTAAATTGGGATTCCAGAGACACTAAACATGAACCGGTTATCCCTTCCTATTTGGAAATGTATCTTATAAAATGTAATAAGGCAACTCCAATGCTATCATATTGGAGAGATAGGCCTTACAATAGAGAAAAAAAGGAATGTATGAATTTTTCACTACCAGGACTTATACAACTTAAAAGTACATGCCCAAACTTACTAAATACACTGCAACCTGTCTTTGGGGTGTGGCAAGGCCTACTTTAGGGGTGACTTATATGTATTAAAAAGGAAGTTTTAGGTCTGGCAAAATTCTGGCAGGTCTAAATGGCAGGTTAAACTGCCACAGAGGCTCTGCACTGGCAGGCCTGAGACAAGTTTAAAGGTCAATTACATAGGCAGACCTATCACTGCTGCAAGCTCACTAGTAGCCTTTAATATAAAGGCCCATACCCATATAGTGCACTTTACTAGGGACTTATAAGTAAATTAAATATGCCCATGTTTTGAGCTGAGAACACAATCACTTTATCACTGGTTAGTTGTGGTAAAGAGTGCAGAAGCCTAAGGGCAAAGACAACTAATTTCTGCAAAAAAGTGGAAGGAACAGGCAAGATGTCTGGGGATTACCATGCGCGAAGGGCCAGGTCCAACAGGAGCATGTTTATTTATATTTGTTCTGTAAAATGTGTCCATGTGAATTTACCAAATAGTCATCTATTGTCTTTGAAATTGTTCTGGACAGCTTCTACTTTATTAATTATTGATAGGATGTACTGATTTTTTATTCTCATTTGCACAGATGGGCACTATTTGCTAGTTTATTTTATGAAGCCCTTGTGTTGCCCGAATATCAAGCAAGGCAATGCAAGGGCTTAAGTGAGATTTACTAAACCACCCGAAGCCACCTTGTGTGTCTTTGGCTGGCGTAGCAAATCCAGAGTGATGCAGCGTAGTGCAAAATGCTGCCATGCATTACTCTGCATTGAGAAGGCGTTCCATGTGTGGAGCATGGGCTTTTCCATGCATCCACTGATGAATTTTTACACAATCCAAGATTCCCTAAGGATTATAAACCAGTGAAAATGGTACTCATTTACAAAAAATGGAAGTGATCAACGTGAGTTGCATTATGCATGAAAATGCCTCTAAGAATTGTTTTTATGCAGGAAGGCCTCCCTCCCTGCTAATAAAATCCTGTCTGGAACACAGATACCCTGGCGTAAGCGTGCTTGCATTGCACCAGCACAGGACAAAAGCAGGAATTCATCATCTTGGTAAATATGGCACATTTCTGCTATATACCTGTGATACAATGCAGCACAGCAAGTTGCATAGAGTTGTGTTGTGTGACTTTTTGATAAATTTATTTGACCCATATTTTACTCAATTGATAGGTTTAGGAAACATTGTCTTGCTGAATAAAAATCTGTCAGGCAATTATGGTAAAAGATACAGGTCGTTTTTTCATGAGGATCGATTCTCCACTGTGAGTTGATATATTTATATTTTTTAAGGATATGACAGCTTTTTTAATTTGAAGGGCACTAGTATTGCAAAACAATTATATGGAACCTACAACTTACTGTTTCAAAAACGATGTGAGATTAGAGTCAGAGAGCACCAGCTTTGCTGTGTGATCACAATAAAATAAACATAGTTGTAGTCCATCCGCACCCCTTTTTTCCAAATAAGCTGTTGTTTGATAATAGGAATGATGTGAAGTACTTGTGAGTGGCCATGTGCGGTCGACTTACTCGATGGCTGGGCTGGAGAACAATTAGGCCAAGGTTTCCACTTTTAGGGATGGATTAACTCAAAACTTGTAGTTTGTGGATGTGTGTTTCTATTATATATCTCTTTCTAAACCCCTGCTTAAACATCCTTAAACATTTCCAATTTAGTCATAAGTATTCCACATTTTCCAGCAGGTTTTTGAATAGCATTTGTAGCCCATGATTATTATTATTGTGGTACTGCTTTATGCACTACGAAATGCAGTTCATAAAAAGGCCCCTTACATTTATAAGAATACATTGCTAACTCTGGAAAGGGAGGTATTAAGAACGATTCCTGAGCATCAGCATCTGAGGAAGAAAATTGATTTATCTATTGACAGAAATTGGGTTACAAACTAGGGAAAGGGGGCTACCAACAGAAATACATAAACTGGTAAGACCAACATTCCATTCCTAGGTAGTCTCTGCTCGGTCACTGGTAGCTAGAGGCACAAGCAGCAGTCAATTCCCCAGGAAAAAGCATGCTAATTAAAAGCAGTATCAACAATTGTAAATCAAAGAACATGGCAGTATATTATTCCCTGTTAGCAAAAATACAGAAACATTTAATGAGCTTAAAGCATTCAGGATCATCAAAAATGGAGAAGAAAAATTAAGGGATATGAAATGGTGGCGTTTTAATGCAAAAAGTGACCATTAGAAAATATAGTGGCATTAAAAAACAACAATTTTCAGTTGATTGGAACATCGTCAAGATTTCAGGCTGGCCATGGTGGAGAGGAGATCGGACACACCAAGTGGGTCTATCAAGTCAAGGCTTTTATCTTCTAGTTAAGCTATGAGGTGGTAATCAAAATCCTTCAGTGGGTCACGTTCAATTTTGAGGTGACTTTGTGGATTGAATAGATTTGCAGCCTTGCCATCATCCATGTATTTACCTTAGGGCTCAGCAAATTTTATGGTTCTCAAAGTCCTCCAATAATGGAAGCCTGGAAGATATAGTTAAACTGGGCTCCACCAGGATAGAAAGCTTCACCTCAAGTTCCCACTGAACCTGTTTTCAATGCAACAAAAAGCTCCGAATTGGAGAAACCAGGGGGCAGATTTACAAGCCCCCTTGCGCTGCCAGTACCTCACTTTTTGTGACGCACTGGCAGCGCATTACTCTACCCCATATTTACAAGGACATGAAAAGCCACCCTACGTGTGGGAGTTCTAACTCAAAACCCATGGAACCCGACACATATCCAGATTTACAAGGATTCATAAACCTGGAAATGTGTCAGTACGTTACGCCACACTAGGGGTGGTGTAGCAAGGCGCAACAAGGAGAAATGTTTTAATTTCTCCTCGTTTATTTCCTCCTTTAATGCGTGCTGCATTCTACAGCACGCATTGAAAGAGGAAAATGCCTGTAGTGATTGTTTTTGTGCAGGTGATGGAGCGAGGTGGCACATGCAAGATTTTGTGCACCCCTCTTGAAGTCAATGTCCAATAACGATAACATTTACTAAAAGTGTTTTGTGAAACTAAACAACCATAGAATAAGATGCACACGTTTTATTATACAAGGGAGTACTAATTTTGCTTGCATGTTGACATATAATTAATTAACATGTGTTGTTATTATGTTATAAATTAATGCGCAGCTTTAATATAAACAAACACAAACTAAATGTGCTTTTTGTATACGTTTTGTCCTCAGAAGAGGTGGATTATGTAAGTATAAAACGCATTTGTGTGGCTTATTTGCTAGGTAACAACTACTGGGAAACATTAGTATGGGGGGAGGTAAACAGAATGGGTTTAAATTCAATAATTAACATGAATTTGTGTTTGTTTCGATGATAGTTCCAAAAGTGGCTTCTGAGGGCTAATTAGAAAATAGACGCTCGGGTAAACAGTGAGCAAGAGCTGAACAGCGCAGGCGCGCCAAAACCTGCAAGTCAGAGTGAACTGCCTGCGCTCGAGGAGGTTCAAGGCTGCCTTGGCCCGGAACCTAGGATGGGTGCCAAACATGGACGATTGAATGTACTGATCCTGAGAAAATATTGTGATGTTGCCACTCTAGGAAATGGCTAGGCCAAAGACTGTCCTAAAACAAAGACCCTTTATTTTTCTGCTGAACCATCGAGAAAATGATGTTGTAATGGTGAGATGATGCTCACCCACCCCGAAATTGTCCAATGAAATTTTGAATAATAAATGATAGTTACTTTTTAGATAGATTAAGTTAAGGAATAAAGGTATAAAAAACCCTAGTTTTGTCAAGAAGGAGTCGCTTTTTCGATTTCATCTGGAAGTGCTGCCCGACTGATGACCGATTACTGGATGTAAGACTATAATGATTTTTTACTTGTTTGCTTTGCAGGATTGAAGGATAAGATGAGGGTGTTAGTTAGGGATGTTAAGAGAGAATGAATTTGGAACTATCTGTTCTTTGCTAAACTTTATTTTTTTAATTTTTTTTATTGATTCAGTTCAAGGCCATATATACAAGAAAATAAACGTATAAAGAGATTATATCATATCGCGAACAGCATATCCATATATTAACTTTATGGTTTACATATTCAACATAAATAGATAAGCTTATAAGCAGTAGAAAATGGTTTAACATAAAGTGAATAACGTCTAAGCAGATAATCTCATTTGATAACAGGAATAGTAATCGCTAGTGATCTAAATAATCTATCAAAGTCTGCCATATTTTGTATCCTCTGCGCTTTTTCACAGTTGATTTAATGCGATATAGATTAAATTCTAAATGAAAAATACTATAAAACTTTGCTCGCCACATTTCATATGTAGGTGCTTCAGGCTTTAGCCACATTGATGATATACAAAGGCGAGCTACAGCCATAGCCATGAATATAATATATCTATTTTCTTGATAACCTAAGAACAATTCATTATCATTTGATAAACCAAAAATTATCATCTCTCTTGAGATTTCAACATCGCATTTTGTAATATGTCCTAAGAAAATTTCTATGGATACAAAAAAAGGTTTTAATATAGGACAGTCTGAAAAGATATGTATAATATCTGCTAGATCACATTGGCATCTATAGCATTTCCCGTTGTTACGATTACTCCATTTTAACATTTTAAGTGGTGTATAATAAAGATTAAATAAAGTTTTATAATGCTGTGAATATAGATTGGCAGATAAAATAATTTTATCGGCCATACATATTGATTCTTGAAAAGGTACTATGGATGTACCTAGTCTCGTACACCATTTTAGTTCCTGCTGTTCCAAATCGTCCTGTTGTAAATTTAACAGATAGTTGTATATAATCCCTATACGTGTTGTTTTTTTGAGTATTTCAATAAATTCATTATAACATAGTGGTACAATATTTGGATGTGTAAAGATAAAGTCCCGTATTTGCAAATACTTAAAAAAATCAAGTTGGGAAAGGCTATATTCATCTTTTAGCTCCTGAAATGAAGCAAATGTGCCATTTTTAAACATGTCACCGATGGTTGTTATGCCTTTTCCCCGCCATATACCCATAATACGGTCCCTGAATATCAACGGAAGCAATTCTATAGAGTTACAAGGAGTATAAAAATTAATACGTCTCAATGAAATAAGCTTCCGTATAGATCGCCATCCTTTAAAGGCGGACATTATGAGTTTAAATCTAGTTCTTTTATAATAGCTTGGTTCTAAAAAGCGAAGCAGCATTTGCCGAGATTGTGGGCCAAGTAAAAGAGAAAAGATATATGGGTTTTCAAATGAGGGTGGAGTTCCACCTACTGAAAAATATTTAATGTTTTGCATTAAACATGCCAGATAATATAATGCAAAATTCGGAACTCCCCAGCCCCCACTTAGAATTGGTAGTGTCATATATTTAGAAGCTTTCCGCGAAGATTTCCAGCCCCATAGAAATCGATCAGTTATAGATTGCAATTTCTTCAATTGTAGTGTGGATATCTCCAATGGTATTGCTCGAAAATAATATAGAACTTTCGGTAAAATAGTCATTTTTAAAACATTGCGTCTCCCAACCAATGATAGATGTAAACATTCAATCTTCTCTATTTGATTTTTAACTGATGCTAATATATCTGACCAGTTTACCATAACTAGCTGTTGAGGTGACAATCTAATTTTAATGCCTAAATATTTGGCCTCTAGAGTGACTCTGCTATCATTAGTACATAATCCTGCTGAGCATATAACCTGTGTTTTCTGAACATTAAGTTTGTACCCTGACACTTTCCCAAATTCACGAGTCAGATTTTCTATTTCAATTAATGCAGATTCAGGGTCAGATGTTATTACTGCAATGTCAACAGCATAAGCTAACACACGTATGTTGCCTCCAGGCAAGACCATGGGTTGTATATGTTGGGATGACATTAATGCCTTTAGCAATTATTCTATATACATAGCAAATAAAAGAGGTGAGCAGGGACACCCCTGTCATGTGCCCCGCGTGATTTTGACTGCCATTGATTCTTGCCCTGAAATACATATCTTAGCCCTCGGGTGTCTATACATGATTTGTAGAGCAGATATAAAGCGTAGTCCAAATCCCATTTTCTTCAAAATTGACCATAAAAATACCCATGAAACACGATCAAACGCTTTCTCTGCGTCTAAAAATACCAATCCAACATCCAAATGATTTGTAGTAGCATAATCTAAAGTTGCAATAACCCGGTGTATATGATTAATCGTACTGCGACCTGGGAGAAAGCCATGCTGTTGTTCAGAAACTAAAGTTGAAACGATTTGACTCAATCGGTTGGCAAATATTTTAGAATATAATTTCGCGTCAGCATTTATAAGTGAAATGGGCCGATATGACCCTGGTAAATGTGAAAGTTTATCTTTTTTGCGAAATATAACTATGCTTGCTTCTTCCCATGATGGCGGCGGACAGCCATTTTGGGCTTCTAAAAACGTTGCAAACATATCATTCTTAATTATGGGGAATAGCATTTGATAGATTTCTAGCGGAAGTTTATCAGGACCAATAGCTTTCCCCGGGGCAAGTTCTTTCAAAGAGGTCTCGAGTTCTTCAATTGTAATTGGGAGCTCTAGTTGTTCCTGCTGTGCCAAATCTAATTGAGACAGTTCCAGTTTATCTATATACTGATCAAGTTGATCAGATGAAAAGTCTTCTTGGGTATAGAGATTTGTGTAATACTCATAAAAGACCTGCAGAATACTGTCAGGACTCAAGCTGTGGGTTCGGTCATTACCAGTCCAACTGCGTTATGGAGAAAAGCAAGACGTTCTCCAAACACTTGGGCAGATAGAGTACGATCCTGGAGATGCAAGATGGCCGCCGTCGTGGCCAGCGTGGAATACAATGGACGTTCTAGTCTTTCAGACCCTAGCTGCTGAGATTGCTATGTGGAGCGCGAGCGTCATGAAAAACGCGCACTTCACTGAAGACCCTAGCTGAGGAGGTTCGTCGTGTCAAGTTGTGAGAATTCTAGTCAAAGTAGTCATAGTTTAAATTATTCGGAGAGTAAGTGGAAGACGTCGGAAGTAGGCTCGGCGCAACTAGTCAAGCGCGAGCCTTTTAGAACATTGCGAGCGTCCGCCTCTCAAGACGGAGCCCCTTTGACAGACGCTATCTGTCTGAGGAGCTCTCTTCGTGGAAAGAGACGCTGTCACCGCCGTCAAGCAGAAGAGGAGCGGCCGGACGGAAGAAAACATCTTTCCGCTGTCAAAAACAGCTGAGGAGAGTTCGCCGGTATCCTGTCAGAGGTTTCAAGTTCCCCCGAAGACAAGACCGGGCGAGAGGCGCCTGCAGCGCAAGTAGCTGAGAAGAAGCAAGCTAAGTGAAAGACTGCAATTACATTCTAAATGTCATTTCTATTATAAGATATATATATATATATATTTAGCCAATTTCAAAAGCTACTGAGGTTTAACCAAAAACAGTATACTGATAAATTAAAACACGTGTGCAACAAAACTAAGAAAGACAAGAAAGGAAAGAGAATACTTACCATATTTGCTGAGTGACAACTCTAGAACTCTGTAAACCTGCAAGGAAGGAAAGAGAGACTGAGTTACTTATCAGCCAAACTACAAATAAGTGAAAAGAGAAAAGACAATTAAAACAGAATCCATTTTAACAAGAAACTCAGATGCCAGTGAAGTAAGTGCACTTTCCCTATCCAAAATAATTAGGTCAAAACCTGCCACAGTTACAAGAAACCAAACTAATTCATTGCTGTTTATTGTTATATTAGTGACAACTGGTAGCTGAGCAGAAGCCTAATTATTACCTAAGAAGAGAGGCAAGGTCCAGCAGTACTAGGGTGGGTGAGCAGAGAAAAGACATGCATTCCAGAATAGAACAGTGATAAATAGATGGTAGGAGTGTAATGTTGTATTATTGTTTTTAGGTTCCACACATCTACCAAGCCACCAGAAGGCAGAGACCAGAGGGAACCAACGCAGGACCATTCTCTTCTCTGTTTGTTATTTTATCCACACCCCCTTCCCTGGGAGTAATGGAGGGAGGGTTCAGAGACCTGACCCACCGACATTGCCCCAAGGGATTTGGGTTCTAGCATCTCTGTTCCCGTGCAAGATCTTGGTGAACCAGATAAGTTGTGCCCTGACAGAGTGAAGTGCCGGAAAATGCGCCTTTGACGTAACCAAAGTGGAATTCTTGGGCTTCGTACTGTCACCTTCCGGAATAGTAATGGACCAACGCAAGGTGGAAGCGGTAACAAATTGGAAATCTCCGAGAAGTGTGAAGGAAGTTCAAGGCTTCATAGGATTCGCTAACTTTTATCGGAGATTTATTAGCGAGTTCTCCAGGAAGATCCTCCCTCTCACCAAGTTACTGAAAAAAGGAACCCAGTTTGAGTGGTCAGAAGAAGCAGAAGGGGCTTTTCAATCGTTGAAGAAGAATTTTACCACAGCGCCAATTTTATTGCATGCTGACCCCTCCAAGCCTTTTTATGTAGAAACTGATGCGTCCGATCAAGCAGTAGGGGGAGTGCTGTCACAAAGACACAAAACCACGGGCCAGTTGCATCCGGTTGCCTACAGATCCAGAAAACTATCTCCTGCAGAAGTGAATTATACCATCACAGAGAAAGAGCTGTTGGCAATCAAAGACGCTTTTAAGGAGTGGCGGCATTATTTGATGGGGGCTCAACATCAAGTAACAGTGTTTACGGATCATCGTAATTTAAAATTCTTGAAAACGGCCCGAACACTTACGCCACGACAGCTGAGGTGGTCGTTGTATTTTGCAGACTACGATTTTATCATCACTTTTCGTCCTGGAGCCCAAAATGGGAAAGCAGATACGTTATCCAGAATTGGCACTGAGTTTCAGAGAACTTCCAACGATGTTCAGCCGATCATTCCCAGTGAAAAGATTATTGGAGCCATAACCACCATTCAACTACAAGAGTCAATTGCGGATGTCATGAGCGAAGAGGCCATGCAGCAATGGGTGGAAGAAGACAGTGACAGGAAAATAATTCAACAATTGCCCTATCATCAGGACGCCTTGTACCTGCCAACCATCGAGCTACGTCAACAAGTAATGCAGGAGTGTCATGACGACAAACTGGCTGGTCACAAGGGAGAAGCTAAAACAGAGGAACTGGTCAAGAGACACTATTGGTGGCCAAAAATGGCGTCAGATATTGAGACGTATGTGAAGTCTTGTGAGATTTGCGCGCAGGGGAAGTCAGAACGGCAGGCACCAAAGGGTTTACTACAACCACTACCCACACCCCCCCATCCATGGCACACAGTTACATTAGATCTTATAACAGATTTGCCGGTAAGCCAGGGGTTCGACACCATACTAGTGGTAGTGGATGCTTTCTCAAAGATGGCCCATTTCACAGCCTTAAAAGGGGTACCTACAGCCAGACAGTTAGCAGAACACTTTAGTGCCCAGATTGTTAAAATACATGGAATTCCTAAAATAATCATTTCAGACAGAGGTCCTCAATTTGTGTCCCGTTTTTGGAAGGCTTTTATGGAAGGTTTGGGAACGGAAGTTAGGTTCTCCACTAGTTACCACCCCGAGACAGATGGGCAGACAGAGAGGGTAAATCAAGAATTGGAACAATATTTACGACTCTTCCTCTTAAAAGAAGAAGGAAATTGGTCGGAATATTTGTGGACAGCAGAATTTGCTCATAATAATGCCAAGAACATCTCGACAGGGTTTTCTCAATTTTTTGTAAATTATGGCAGACATCCAAATGCAACCATTCGACAAATGGAAACGGCAGTCCCAGCAGTGAAAGAAGTCATATCACAATTGTCTCGAATTCAGCAAGAAGTAATGAACAATCTGCGATCGGCTAAAGAAAAGTACAAGGAATATGCTGATCGGAAGAGAAAAGCAGGCCCTCTTTTGGATAAAGGTGACCAGGTTTGGTTAAGTACCAAAAATTTGAGACTCAAAGGAAACAGAAAGTTTCAACCACGATTTATTGGTCCTTACCCTATAAAAGAACAAATTAATCAGGTCACTTACCGATTGGAACTGCCACCTAAGTTGAAAATACATCCAGTCTTCCATGTTTCACTGTTAAAAAAGGTTTCCACAAGTCTGAGGAGCCATCTACCGCCAAAACCAATCCAGTTGGAAACTGGAACGGAGTTTGAAGTCAAAGAAATTTTGGATTCCAAGTGCTCCAAAGGCAAACTGTATTATTTGATAGACTGGAAAGGCTATGGTCCAGCGGAGCGGTCTTGGGAGCAGGAAGAGGATGTTCATGCACCAAGGTTAGTGAAATCTTTTCATCAGAGATTCCCTACCAAGCCAAGAAGGGAGGGACCTACCTTGTTGGGGGGTACTGTCAGGACTCAAGCTGTGGGTTCGGTCATTACCAGTCCAACTGCGTTATGGAGAAAAGCAAGACGTTCTCCAAACACTTGGGCAGATAGAGTACGATCCTGGAGATGCAAGATGGCCGCCGTCGTGGCCAGCGTGGAAGACAATGGACGTTCTAGTCTTTCAGACCCTAGCTGCTGAGATTGCTATGTGGAGCGCGAGCGTCATGAAAAACGCGCACTTCACTGAAGACCCTAGCTGAGGAGGTTCGTCGTGTCAAGTTGTGAGAATTCTAGTCAAAGTAGTCATAGTTTAAATTATTCGGAGAGTAAGTGGAAGACGTCGGAAGTCGGCTCGGGGCAACTAGTCAAGCGCGAGCCTTTTAGAACATTGCGAGCGTCCGCCTCTCAAGACGGAGCCCCTTTGACAGACGCTATCTGTCTGAGGAGCTCTCTTCGTGGAAAGAGACGCTGTCACCGCCGTCAAGCAGAAGAGGAGCGGCCGGACGGAAGAAAACATCTTTCCGCTGTCAAAAACAGCTGAGGAGAGTTCGCCGGTATCCTGTCAGAGGTTTCAAGTTCCCCCGAAGACAAGACCGGGCGAGAGGCGCCTGCAGCGCAAGTAGCTGAGAAGAAGCAAGCTAAGTGAAAGACTGCAATTACATTCTAAATGTCATTTCTATTATAAGATATATATATATATATATATATATTTAGCCAATTTCAAAAGCTACTGAGGTTTAACCAAAAACAGTATACTGATAAATTAAAACACGTGTGCAACAAAACTAAGAAAGACAAAAAAGGAAAGAGAATACTTACCATATTTGCTGAGTGACAACTCTAGAACTCTGTAAACCTGCAAGGAAGGAAAGAGAGACTGAGTTACTTATCAGCCAAACTACAAATAAGTGAAAAGAGAAAAGACAATTAAAACAGAATCCATTTTAACAAGAAACTCAGATGCCAGTGAAGTAAGTGCACTTTCCCTATCCAAAATAATTAGGTCAAAACCTGCCACAGTTACAAGAAACCAAACTAATTCATTGCTGTTTATTGTTATATTAGTGACAACTGGTAGCTGAGCAGAAGCCTAATTATTACCTAAGAAGAGAGGCAAGGTCCAGCAGTACTAGGGTGGGTGAGCAGAAAAAAGACATGCATTCCAGAATAGAACAGTGATAAATAGATGGTAGGAGTGTAATGTTGTATTATTGTTTTTAGGTTCCACACATCTACCAAGCCACCAGAAGGCAGAGACCAGAGGGAACCAACGCAGGACCATTCTCTTCTCTGTTTGTTATTTTATCCACACCCCCTTCCCTGGGAGTAATGGAGGGAGGGTTCAGAGACCTGACCCACCGACATTGCCCCAAGGGATTTGGGTTCTAGCATCTCTGTTCCCGTGCAAGATCTTGGTGAACCAGATAAGTTGTGCCCTGACAAATCCCCTCAGATGACTCAATTAGGGTGCCCTGGTTATTTTCTATAGAGGTTATATGCTGTATAGTCTGTCTCCCACGCATTCTTAGAGCTAAACATCTGCCCACATTTCCCCCATATTCATATCTTTCTGCACGAAAAGTCTTATATTGCTGTGCTATATCCTGACTCCACACCCCATTTATTTTGGCTTTATGCTTCGCAACTTCATTTTGTGAAGTTTCGCTATCTCGATGTAATCTAATATCATCCATTAAATCATGTTCTGCATTTATTAGATCTTGTATTAATTGTGTCAATATTTTTTTCTTTTTCTGTTGTAGGCTCCAGCTATAACTACAAGTTTCGCCTCGTAGTCCTGCCTTGAAGCAGTCCCATACCATTGCATAAGATGTAGAGCCTCTATTAAGATCGAAATATTGCTGAGCCCAGTCTATTACTTGCTTCGCATATATTTCATCTAATAAGAGTTTTTTATTGAAAGTAAAGGATCTTTGTATTCGTTGGGTGTTAGATATGGGTACATCTATAACGATTGGAGCGTGATCTGAGGTGATGCGTGGTTTAACTGACATACAGGATCCTTGTGCCATATGTCCAGGTATGAAAATATAGTCTATTCGCACAAATTTCTTGTGCGGCGAGGAAAAAAAAGTAAAGCCAGGATCCCTCAGGTTTACCACGGGCCACCGTGGGCAAGATGGCGTCTGCACGTCAGGCGTGTTTGTGAGAGCTCTGTTTGAGCTTCCAGGCTAGAAGCAGTACCTGAGCTTCGGCGGCGATTTTGTTTTTGCTGCCGCTGAACTCTTCCGGCTTCTCCGGTTCCCTGGTGTTCTGCTGAGGCTTGGCGGTGTTCGGAGCCGCGTGGAGTCAAGTTCTTGGAGCTCCCCGGTCCGTGCACTGTGGTTCTGGTGACGAGAGACTCCGCTGTGCCGAGCGGATGCGTTGCAGGTGCGGGGTGGAGCGGCGGCGACAGCCGAGTCCCACTCCAGTCCGTGTATTGCGAACCTGCGTTGGTGCCATTGTGAGAGACGCCCGCTTCCAGTCCGCTTGTGCTCAGGTGCCCCGTAGGGTGTTTGGAGCTGCTCGACGCTGCATTTGAATGACTGAACACCGGCTCTGGTGCATAGAGGGACGGCTTGATATTTCGAACTGTGCTTCAGGAATCTACGTGTCGAAAATGAGCTTTGACTATCTTCTTATCTTAGCGCGGACCCGGCTGGAATGGAACGGTGTAATTAACACTTAAGGAATGTTTAAGGAGCCGAGGAGCTGAAGAGAAAAACATTGCTCTGGGCAAAAAACGCCATTAAAAAGCCAAGTAAGACTGACCTCTAACCTTTAATACTGTTAAAGCTAGGGGAGTGAGGGTATTTCTTCCTCTCTATTTTCTTCCATTTCCTTTTTAAGAAAGAAAAGGGGGACTTTTTTTTCTGAAGGGCATAAAAGAATTTAAAGGATTTAAAGCTATAAAGAGACTATAAAGAGACTCAATAACAGATAGTATCTACTAGTTGAGAGACGAAATTACTAGTAACTTTTTTTTTTTAGGCAACTACTTATAAACATTGGTACAATACAAGGAACCGTTGGCAACATGGCTCCTAAAACAGCACGCAGTGGCAAAACCAGAACCGTTGGCGAAAATCAGATTGGGACTCACGCTGCTCTAGCGGCAAAGTCAAAGCAGGATACTAGCAACTACGATCCTGATACTAATCAAATGGGCACTCCAAAAAATTCCACAAATGTTCAACTCTATAGTAAAAGCAACAACAGTAACTTCTAAAACGCAGAACGACGGAGTTGGGAGTGAAAATAATATTGCTTTTGATGACTTGGGCGGCTCACACCTCGACAATGATCAAGATAAGACTTTGGTGGAGGCACTTGAACAGTTAGTAACTTCTCCGGCCGCAACCTCAACTATGCCTCCCATATTTGACTCTCCACTTGAACCTCTTACATTGCCTAAAGCACAAAATACAGTTGTCTTCAATATCAACGATGGCGAGAGGGAGGTCGAGGGTGTTGTTGAATCGGACCCATCCCGCGTCGAGGGGGCAGAATGTGATGGTGACCCCATCAGCAGCAAAGATAGTGAATTTTATTCTCTTTCAGAGCATTCTGAGGGGTCTGATCTAGAAGAAGATTTAGAGGAGGAACAGGAAAATACAAGCAAGGAAACATCTGTCATTTCTACAGCCGATGTGCAGGCAGCTAGACTCTGGAGTGAGGAAACCTCCGATGGAGACCCAACTATAATAGATCAAAATCTAGATCAGGATCTAGCAGACTCTGATCAACTAACCAGTTCTAGTCCTGGCTGCTCCAATCAAACACCAATAGATATTATATTGAGAGCCATCTCAGAGCAACGATTGGAGGCAAAATCTGAGCACTTGAAAACTCATAATGCTTGTAAAAAATTACAGAACACTGTGCGACGCTTAGTAAAATCATGTAATGATTTTCCAGACAGGATGGTGGAAGCAGAAGGATGTATATCCTCACTAGAGGACCAAGTGACACACATTAAAACCAGCCTCGACGATTTCAAGGGGCAGAAAGAAGATGTGAACTCTAAACTGACTGATCTGGAAAATAGACTTCGCCGTAATAACCTGCAAATTTTGGGTGTTCCAGAAGGAAGCGAGGGACAAGATGTACGACAGTTTGTGGTGGAACTTTTTGAAGAAGCTCTTCCTGATGTTAAAGACTGGCAATGGTCTCAGGAGATTCAGAGGGCACATCGCTTTCCTTTTCATAAACAAACAACTCGGAACACCCAAACTCGGAAATATCCTCGAGCTATTCTGATATCTTTGAATAACTTTCTGGCAAGACAAAAATTATACGATCTTGCGAGGCCTGATAAAAAACGCTCTGGAAAGGGTATAGAGTTTTTTGTGCGTCCCGATTATTGCCATACTACTGTTGAAAACCGTTGGAGAATGCGTCAACTGATTGATCCTTTCCAAAAAAAGGGTGCTCAAGCTTTCCTGCTTCAACCATGCACATTAAAGATTGTATATAAGGGTCAAAATAGATTCTTTACCGCTGAAGCTCTAGCGAAAGCGTACTTGAATACACTAGCGTGAGGAGCACTATATGAGTTCTAGATATTAGCGTTTTGTTCAATATAACTCACGCTTTTCTATGGTTTAGAATTATGGATCCGCCCAAACATCTGTGGCGCTCTCACATACATCACCGGGGCAATAGACCCCTTTGCCTTATTGTTGAGGGAGGGTCACTGGGGGGGGGGGGGTGCATTGGGGTTTGGGTGGGAAGGTCACGGGGGGTGTGCTGGGGGAAAAAAGGGAAACATTCAGTTAAGGTCATAGAATATTGTGTTGAAATAAACTGTCTTCTCTTCACCGATGTAATGGTACAATGTTTTAATGTAATTTTTGCAACGAATCTATGTAGCTGCAATGGCGAGCTGTAATTTTCGAATGTGCACATTTAATGTATGTGGCCTTAATAATGTGCATAAATGCAAGCGTGTGATGCAGGAAATTCCTTTAATACAACCTGATATAATATGCATTCAAGAGACGCATATACCATGGGCAAAAAGACAAGCTCTGAATGATTTGGGGTTTATAGTGTTGGCTGCCTCTCAACAATCTACCATGAATCGAGGTGTGGCTATATTGGGTCGACGATCTGTAACTGCAACTGGTAAAACCAAAGTAGACAGCTTAGGACGCTGGGCAATTGCGGAATGTGTCATAGGCAATGCTGTCACTACAATCAGTACAGTATATGGTTCTAATATCGACGACGCTTCAGTGATAGAATATCTAAATGTAGAACTAGCTCTCTGGAGCACCCCATTATTTTTATTGGGGGATTTCAATATTCATGGGGAATTGAATACTTGGAATTTAAAGTTTACTAGATATCAAGGCAGGAAACCCAAGGTATTTAAGGCATTACGTCAACTCCTAGATTAGCATGGGTTGATTGATGGGCTAAACTTTAACTGTCTTCTAAAATAAAGTGATTTTCCTGAACTCTAAATAAAATGATCATTTTGAAATAAAGTTTAAGATTTTACTGAATAAAGAATTTACTAATGCATAAATGTCAGACATAATAAAGTTTTGCTGTTAATAAAATTGGGAAAATGGAATTTTAAAAGCTGGTCTTGTGAGTTTCCTATGCCTAATTTTCATTCTGGCAGATCCATTGCCACTATGGTGGTGTGTCTGAATAATTAAATGTTTGAATAAAACCATGGTAAAATGCTTTAAATAGTAGGTGTAAATAATAAATAGTTAAATAGGTTTAGACGCTCCACCAAATGTTACAGCATTTCTCCATTGCGATTCACCAAAAGCTTTGAAGCCAAATGTAAGTGAACAGAATAAATGCGCAGTGTTATGGACCCCAGTGATGAATGATTTGTGTGTTTTAAGGTTTCAGGGAAATGGAGAGTAATGATTAGAAATGATTTTTTTGGAGCCGCGCTGTAGCACAGGCAGGCGACTCTTCCTGCACAAAAACAATCTCCCCATGACCCAGGCATCCTTGCATCATGGTGCAAGGGTGCCTGCACTGGTGCATGGCAGCTGTTTGTGCGCCAGCGCATGGGAGAGCACTGGAATGCGACATATCATTGTAAATATGTCCATTTCTGTGATCTGAGGGTGCCTCAGCGTGGCATAGCCAAAGGGCTTGAGGTGCCACGCTACTGCACTTTCTCGTAATTCTGCTCCCAGGTTTTCTATCCCGCTTTTGTCGTGACCACCTTTGTCCACTTTGTCCCTGTCCTTTTAAGGTGAAAATGATGTACTAAGTCCCCCTTTACGCCAGCTGCTGGGAAAAATCATGATGGTCATTCCTTCACGCCCTAGCTCTTCATGGAAGATCTCTCTCAAGACAGGTCTCCCGCAGGGTGAAAT
The DNA here is from genome assembly GCF_964261635.1 of Lissotriton helveticus. Taxonomy (NCBI): domain Eukaryota; kingdom Metazoa; phylum Chordata; class Amphibia; order Caudata; family Salamandridae; genus Lissotriton; species Lissotriton helveticus. The sequence goes on from NC_136063.1 coordinate 2,081,840,824, forward strand.
TCTCTGGGTCTGCTTCAGTCAGGAATCCTTCCCCTATTGGTGTCTCTGAATCATGCACGTAGGAGTCTAACCACTTGATCCTTAGAGAGGGCTTCCAGTCTCTGGATGCCAGCAGAAGTCAGGTATACTTCCCGGCACCAGAATATTTTGAGAAGGTGGTGGTCAGATGCTAGCCTTATCCTGTGCACTATGCAACAACTGGAGAATTTCCCATACCAAATCCTGGCTACTTGTTACCCTATGTGCCCCTCGTTTTGTAGCACTTCACCTTAATTCAAAATTACCCAGGATCCCCTAGGTCAAAATGGCAGGACCCTTATATCACCTGGCAGGCCGGTCTTCTGCTTCTAAGCCAATCTTCTTTTTAGGTGAGTTCCTCTTTCCTGTCACAGGGTCCAAACTGTTGCTCTCTCCCATGGTAATAGGCGTGCATCTCTTTAAGGGCTTCCTGGGAATGAATAGGAGAAGGCCTCTTTGGCCTTGTTAACTATATAAAGATGTGTAAAAGCTGGATTTGGTCTGCCAGCTGATCCTCTCCACTCCTAGATAGCTAACCCTGCTTAGTGGTGAGTCTTTGACACCACTCTGTCCTTTCTGTGCTCAGAGGATTTCTCAGAGGATTGCCATTATCTTCTGAGCCAGGGTTGTTAACTGACCTATCAAATGATGCTATTCCTTGCAGCTATGAACCTCATTTGACAAAGCACTGGCTGGGACATGCACTCTATGCATCACAGAGTTCAATTTCATGTTTGAAACTACTATAAATGAGACCTAATGTAGTGGTTACATTCTGAGGAACGATGTGATTTAGTTCTCAACACCAATATGCCTACGTTTCTTTGTTATTTATGGTTGCGCATCCCATGTATCTTTCTCACCTGTGGTCCAAGAGGTGTGTTGGGTTCAGTGACAAAGGGAAGGGTCTCTAAATTGTGCAAACCATCTGAGAATATCCTAAGCCATTGCCTGGCCGCTGGTGTGTTCCTAAGGTTCCACCACATTGAATTAAAATGTCTGTGGGTAACTCATGTACAGGCATAAACATTCTGTCTGAGTTTCTCATTTCACTCGCATGTGTGGTGCTAATAGCCTCTCTGAGGTTTACATGACAGAGAGCTATCTGTGAACTACATACATATTTAAGGAAAATAGTGGCTTTTTGAGCAGGCTTCAGAATAATTTCTCCTCAGTCTTTGAATCAAGAATGTTGCAGAATGAATTTAAAGGAACAGTTTCATAAGACTATGAAAACATTATGACATTGGTCAATGGCATTTCAAAAAGATGCCACATCATTTATTTATTTATTTATTTTTACGATTTATAAAGCGCGACTTATACCCGTAGGTGTCTTGGCGCTAAAATGACATGCTAAATGTCATGACACACTAAAATAAGACTTATGTTTATTATTAGAGTTGGATGTTGTTGCTCTTAAATATAATACTATCAAACAGGCATAGCAGCCCAAAACGGGCATAGGCAAGATGCACAATTAAAGCATGGAGGCAAGGCTATTGACAGTGACTTATTGTGCATAATTTACTTTAACAGCCAGGCGCATAATGTAAATATTACCAGTAATACTGGTTACTCATTGTTTTAGCTGTAATCGTGTTCTTCTTTCATCCTACAACTCCACCGACAAGCACTTCTGACACATAAACAAGCGTACATTTCTCAAGTCTTTACAAATGGTACTCAATTATAATTTCATGGATTCTGTAATTCTAACGCATATATTGCACACATTGTTTTATCCTTGTTGATAATTAATACAATAAAATGAGTTCAATAAAAAAATGTAAAAGGAGGGCTACAAATAATGTGTTAGAAGATCAATGTGTTATAACTGACTTTAAACAAGTTTCTTATACAACTGAAGTGTGTACACGCTTATGGAGGGTACCTAGAATGTTTTACTTTTTCAATTACGGATATGGGTGGTTAGGTAAGAGAGCACAAAGCTAGATCCAGGATATGCAATTATATACAAAATGTGACAGATTCTGCTTTAGTCCAAACAGCCTTTATGATGCACTCCCATCATCATATATGAAATGTTCCTGATTTTATTTATGCCCGCTCTGTCTCAGTCTGCACCTCTTATATGTGTCCCCGTAGACTAGAGTTACCTCCATCTTTTTCCCGCAGTATTATCATGTGGGAATTGCTTATGATCAATGGACTCAATGCAGGTGAAAGAGTGACATTTGAGCTATTCACCAATACCTAGGTGCCCCCGCCTCTATGGTGCAGATGGGTCTAGTTAAATACCACACAGAAAAAGAAGTTTTCAAACATTTCCGGACATGTTTACCATTCTTTAGTCTCTTAAAGTAGCATTGATGGATAAGCTAAGACAAAGACAACCATTGGCTCCTGGCTGAGCCAACCTTTAGCAGTATCCATAAAACACTGCAGTAGTATGGTTTGGGCATGATGTTTTTCTTCTAGTTTAAATTGTATTCTGGGTTCAACTGGGAGCCAGCAGAGTGCTTTCTAGATTGACATGATATTATTATTTGTTGTATACACATTCTGGCTGACAGGGGTTTGCCCTTTTAGTAGCCTAGCAATGAGCGTTTTACTGATGTCTTTATATAATACATTACTGAGGCTGGCTGTACTCAGTGACCAGCCTTTCGAGTGGGAGGATTTTGGGTAGGAGAGAAAATAAATGGAGGAGTGATGTTACTGTAAAAATTAAATATTAACTTCAACTGCATCATGTTCTGCAAAAAGAGCAAATAGACTAGGAAGCGGTGCTTGATAGCGGCCAGTGTTGGACTTGTCTGCCAGGCACGCTCTCACCCTGATCCAGCTTGAAGGAGCCAGTGTGTAGGCCATTGATTTTTTATTCTGTCACAGTCAATAGGACCAAACAAAAATGTACTACACACTGACCATTTCAAGCCAGCTAATCTGGCAGTGCTGGAAGATCAGAGTGCTTGACAGATCCGTCCAACATTGATAGAGCAGGTTACTTGAAGAGATGATCAGTAAAGTAGTAAATAGCAAACCCAACATGCTTAAAAAACTTAGGGTGGGGGGGTGGCTTGGCGCCCGCGGTGCATGGCGGCGTCGGGGTGAGGCGCTCCGGTGGGTCTGAAGGTTACCGCACCTAGAAGCAACGCCGGGCGTAACCAGCAGCTGAACAGGTCACCGGAAGATAGGCGGAATGAAATGAGCCTTTCGGCATGTTTGTAAATGCGACGGGAATACTTTGATTTGGCAGATGAACCGCTCAAGCGTTATTGCCGCGCTGCCGCTGCCATTTTGCGACGCTCGCAACCAACAAATGTTATTAATTTTGCCGCGCTGATGCTTATAAGCTGAATACGACTTTCTTAACGCTTTTCTGGGCATAATTCCTACTCAGGCATTCTCTAACAACTGTAATGAAACATGGTTGGAATAACTCGATCTTTACTAAGTCTTTTTGACTGAATACTCTTTTTGGAAGCCATTTTGAGAATTTCCCCGTATCTCTTCGTGACACACTTACCTCAATTCAAGGAACCTCTCATGAAATTCATATCATCCAAGTGCTGAACCAATCTTCAATGTGTGCAATATATTAATTTAATTTTATTCCTGCTTGGGAAAAAAAAATTTTTAGGTTCATGGTTACTTTACCTGCAGCTCATTGGACGTTTAAACTTACTCTGAATGACATAATTGCATCTTTGGTGACCCCCCACGCAGCTTCCCTCCTTAGCTTAACTTATGTGTGCAGCAATAAATTTTTTGCACCTACTGGTTTTAGACGGCTGCGCTGGTGTCTATATGGGAAAAACAAAAGGTGTTTTATCTACAAAAATACAACAAAAACATGTTTTAATTAAAAATGCTACGGTTTTTACAGCATACTCTAAGCTGGAGGATCCTCAGCAGTCTGCACCGAGCTCCCTGGAAGCTGACATGGATTCCCTACCTACACCATCAGGAAAGATGCTCACCAAGCGCCTAAAGCAGAACCTCCCTCTCCTCCTAAATCAGCCTCTCCGGTCTCTATGGAGATGCTGCTGGACGAGATAAGAGCTCTTCGACCCTTTATGGAGGAAACCAACTCCAAGTTACAAATCCTTATGGACAACTGGTCTCAACTCGACACCAGAGTCACTGCTGTTGAACAGAGTATTTCCACCTTTAGTGCTACATCTGCGAGTGTCTCCCAGCTTCAATCTCAAGTATCGACGCTTCAGAAGCATATCGAACACCTTGAAAATCGCAGTAGGAGTAATAATCTACGTATTTATGTTCTGGCGGAGGGAGTTGAGGGGTCAGACCCCATCACCTTCTTTACTTCCTTTCTTCCCAAGGTGCTTCATCTGGCAGAAGGCACATCACTCAATATCCAAAGAGCAAATAGACTAGGTCGACCCTCCTCTAATATGGCATCCTCACAGAGACCAAGAGGGTCTCTGTGAGGATGCCATTCTAGAATATACAGACCTGTTGTTGGTGCTCCTGCGGTCAAATCGTCTCAACTCATTACTTGGTGTGGTTCAACTTTATTTTTCGCACAGGACTATGCCAAGGGTACTGCTAACAGGCGAAAAGCTTTTCTCAACCTGAGACCAGCTCTCCGGTAACTGGGTGCTCGCTATGGTCTCTTTCACCCTTGCCTGTTTAAGGTTACGTATAATAATAGAACAATAACTTATGAAGACCCAGTAAGGCTACAAAGTTTTATTAATTCATGCAATCCGACTGCTATGGACACTCAAAGGCCCTCTTCATCTGACAATGCTTGAATTTATAACCCTCTTGAAGTTATACAGTCCCTAACCCCTTACAGGTTAAATGTTACATTTCTACTGTATTGTTATATTCACTCACTGTTGGTTTTGTACATATTACCCTCAATTATTCAGGTTCTTATTTTTTCTAAATGGGGTTGCACACAAAGGTTGCTACGTTAGTATGCCTAGGCTTTGTTTCCCATTTTTTTTTCTCTCCTTGTTCTGAATTGTGCTCGATCTATTGGTTTGATGTGTTCTCTTTGTTTTCTTGCCCTCTAGTTTATTTTATATTAAAATCTATTATTTCTGCCTTTAATTATTGCCCTTCGTTCTCATAGTTGATGATTCACTCAGCCTAGTTTATCAGTTTACTGTTGTTGTTGTTGTTGTTCTTGTTGATCTCACCACATATTCGAATTGTATATTTCAATACTTACTCTAACCCTTATTATTCATCGCCCCCACAGCTTTACTACTCCTGTAGTGTGGTTCCTTCTGGACCCCCCCCGTTCAGCTGATCCTAGACGTGTCGCCTACTCCATGTGGTTCCATTTCCCCTCACGTATTTTTCCTGAGTCTCCCTTTTTGTAGGTATGTTATTTGTTGGTACGTTTTTTGTTGTGTTCTTAGTTTCATGTTTCACAATGCATTCCTTTATCTCTGTCTTTAACTATCTAATTTATGCACAAACTTTTTCTCTTGTGACTTTTCTTTCTCTATTTCTTTGGCTACGCTTATACATATTCTGCGACTTGCCCTATCCTAAGCTCATTTTTTTATCATCCTTTTCTTATTTTACAATGTTTTTAATCCATTTTGATTTCAGTATCAAAATCTTGTACTCTTTTATTGTTGTTTATTCCACTAGATTGAATTGGACTATAGTTTTTGTTTGCTATCTGCACTTTGATTTCATGTGTTATGTCACTTATGTTGGATTCTTGGAACATTAGGCGATTACATTCTCCTATTAAGAGGCAGAGAGTTTTAACACATTTAGCTAAGTTAAACGCTGACATTGTTTTTTTACAAGAAACGCATCTTACAGAAACTGAATCAATAAAACTAAAAAGGGGTTGGGTGGGTGTGGCTTATTTTTCTCCTGGGGATGGTCAACAAAATGGAGTTGTAATATTATGCCGCAAATCTCTTCCAGTCACATTATTGTCGCAAGAAATAGATGCTGAAGGGAGATGGCGTATCGTTAAACTTTCACTAAAGGGTCTTCCAATATCCCTGCTTAATGTCTATGCATCTACTGGCGGGGATACTTCCTTTTGGCCTACTTTAACTACATGCATATCCAATTGCATTGAGGAAATCTTTATTATGGCTGGAGATTGTAATCAAGTATTAGATCCCTTTGTAGACTGGAACTCAAAAGTGCCTTTCATCCCTAATAAGATACACAAATCATTCACTCACACTATATTTCATCACAAATTACTTGATGCCTGGCGCCTTTGTAATCCAACCATCAGGGAATACTCCTTTTATTCCTCAACACACCATACCCAGTCCGGAATTGATTATGTTTTTGTTTCCCATAATATCTCACAATCCCTCACATTTGCAGACATTTGTCCCATTCTATTATCAGACCATGCTCCCATCTCCATTGGCTTTAATATATATGCCCAGGAACAATGCTCCTAGAAGATGGCGTTTTAATAACGCTCTCCTCCTGGACCCCAAATTCTCAGCATCCTTAACTTCCTTTTTTACTGATTACTTTGATAGAAATCATACGGAATCTTTATCACTTGCCACTATCTGGGACGCATTTAAGGCATCAGCAAGGAACTTCATTATAAATTATGTGGCATAGAAACAGAAATCTGCGCGTAAGATTATATCAGACCTCCTCTAGGATATTAAGGCACTTGAACATTCATACTATTCATCTCATTCGGAGGATTGCTTAAAAGCACTTATTAAGGCTAAATTGGAATTTAATAAAAATTCAACGGAAGACGCTTCGCTCAACTTATTAAAATCCAGCGCAAAATTCTATCGGGGTGAAAATGAAGCATGGAAAATATTAGCCAACTATTTAAAGATTCGCCAAAACAAATTATATATTGTATCTATCTTTGACGAACAATCAATCTTAAAGTTTAAAGATGCTGAAAAATAAATGAATTTTCACTTTTCTATAAATCCTTATATTGCTCGAAAAATCAACCCTCGGATCACTCCTTAATGCAATTTTTTCGGATATCCAAAAGCCTCAGCAGATACCTCCAGATACCTCCTGGCCCAGATGGCTTTACTGTTGAGTTCTTTACTAATTTACAAGGCTTTTACTCCCCAAGTTAATTCTCTCATAAGTTTTTTTGTCTCTTCTAATATTTCCTTCTGTTCTTTCTCGGAGGCACGTATTTTTCTTATGCCTAAGGAAGGTAAGGATTCCAAGCCAAGTACTGCAAAAATTATAGACCTATCTCACTTGTTAATATCGATTAAAAAAAAATTCTAAAGCCTTAGCCATACGACTAGATTCTTATCTACCAAATTTGCTAGGGAAAGAACAATCTGGTTTTGTCAAGGGTCGAGTTATTACCGATGATACGCAACTCTTTTTTGACATTCTATACAAATCATGCCATCTTGATCATTCTTTGGGGGCAATAGCACTAGATGCTGAAAAGGCTTTTGATAGGGTTGAATGGACATATTTATTCTATACTTTAAAATGGTTTGGATTTGGTCCAAACTTTAGAAATGTATTATCTCCCCTTTACTCTAATCCTCGTGCAGCAATATATGCTAACGGTTTGATTTCCCCCTTTTTTAACTTAATCATAGGAGTGCGTCAAGGCTGTCCTCTATTGCCTCTTCTTTTTAAATTAGCTCTTGAACCGTTTCTATCCAAATTACAACAAAATCCCAATATCTCTGGGTTTCAAACACCGAATGTTCACATCAAACTTGCAGCTTACGCCGATGACATTCTGCTCTTCGTATCCAAACCAGAAGAATCAATCCCTGCCTTTTTGGCAGAGGTGAAAACGTATTCTTCTATTTCTGGATACAAATTGAACAATGACAAATGCGAAATATTGTCTTTAACAAAATATAGTTTCAGCTCAGAATTTCAAATCTCCCACTTTAAATGGAATCCGAATAATATTAACTTTCTAGGTTTATATTTTACATCTTCAATCTCAGAAACTGTAACCCTATGTATAAATTAGTGTATTAAAAAGATTTCAGAATTGACTGCTAAATGGCATCCTCTTTATTAGTCTTGGTGGGGTCGCATGGATACCATAAAGATGATGCTATCGCCCATAGTTTTATATACCATTTCCAACATCCCGGTTCCAATTACAACAAAATTACTTAAAAAAGTCACTTCCATTTTATCTCCATTTCTGTGGGGTAACAAAAACCCTACGATGTCCTTACTAAAATTAATTCATCCTAACTCAGAAGGAGGAGTAATTTTTCCAGATTTCCATGCTTACCAGAAAGCTTTCCTATTGCGTCAGGCCTCTTTATGGTTGCTTGACTCTACAGACGACTGTCCTCTTTGGACGTCAATGAACCGCCTCTTTCGAACTCCCTACTCATTCTGTGAATACCTTTCTTTTTCCCGTAAACCACAATCCATTTCAACTCCCATAATAAAGCACACTTCCAAATTACTTGAGAAACCTTCACACTCTACTAATGTTTCTAAACAATCCTTCTTAAACTCAACAATCTGGCATAACAAAAATATATTGACCCAAAACAAACCCTTTTGTATGTATGTATGTATAGGCATTTATATAGCGCACTACTTACCCGTAGGGTCCCAAGGCGCTTCGACCGCTGCGAAACCCTTCCTGGCTTCCCTGAGAGATGGTACCTTAATGGGTATCTCCAGGGTGAGACCAGGCATCCCCGGCGGTCTGGTGGGGCCGTTAGTGAAGATGAGGCAAGCTAATGCCCAGAGTTGCCGAGTGTGAACGCTGATCAGAGTGGGCACCGAGGCGAGAGAATTATCGAGTCCGCTGACCCTGGTCCAGAAACCTGCCGCGCCGGGAATCGAACCCTGGTCCCGGGCCGTCCTCTGTTCTCGGGTCTGCCGCCTCTAACCAGTGAGCCACACTACTGGAAGACTTAGTGACAAAGAGGCTTAATATGGATCTCTCAATTATTCTCAGATTCACAATTTATACCTTTTGATGCGCTCAAGCAATTATTTAATTTACCTACTTCCTTTATCAATAAATATAATTTACTTAAAACAAATGTGCTGAAATCTCTTTCCCACCTTCCCACTACACTAAACACTCCTGACGATTTGGAACCCTCCATCAGTCTTCAGACCTTGTTATTGACCGCATCCAAGGCCGCTATTATTTATAAACACCCACAAAGCACTGACAATAATAGACAGAAGACGAAAATGGAAGTAGCCTGGGAACATGATTTTAATACATGCTGGCCATTGTCAATGTGGAAAGACATTTGGACCAAACTACTCAAGGCCTCTAGAGCAGCAAACATCACCCAAACATTATTTTTTGTATACAATAGGCTGTTACTCACGCCAGCAACTCTATCTAAACGCTCTCATCGGTTCCAGATACATGTTGTACATGCTCTTCCCCCAATGCTGACCTATTTCACATTTTATTCATTTGCTCACAGGTGCATTGTTTTTGGAAACAAGTATGGGCTCAAATTAACTTAATTTATGACAGTTAGCTTCCTTTTTCTTTTACTCACATCTTCTTAGGCAGTCTTTCACCCATTTGGAATGACACTCTTTTCAATGTCAAGATTATCGACTTATTATTGGCGGCTGCCTTTCAACAAACAACTGTCAACTGGAAAGATTCATAAAAATATTATTTCAAGGCTTGGTGGTACACTGTTTGCCATAACCACAGGTTAGACACTGCTTTAGTATAACCTCCTCACATGGCCTTCAAATGTGCGGACCTATGGTCGCCTGTCACAATTTTTATTGATGCCAGTGGTAAACAAGGTTCATTACTGAAACCCTCTCAACAGGAGGTTCAAAAACCACCTTAGATTCCCTAATAGTTCCATAAGTTTCTACTTTGTACCTAGTTGACATGTGTATTTCATTTATTTAGCATTTTCTGTCTAAATCTTACCATATTAGTCTGATTCCTTTGTTTTGTATGTAATAAGCTTCAAATGTAAAGATGTATAATTTATAGTGCACATTATATGTAAGTCACTTCAAATTATTTTTTCAATAAAATGTATTTGAACCTTAGGGTGACCTTGAAGCGTGATGCTGTCCATAGAGGATGTGGACTGGGAGGAGGCCTTGATTCAAATCTAAAGAAGAAGCCCTTAAATCTAAACTGAGACTAATCCAGCTGCAAATCCATCACAGGACCTACTACAATAAAAGTTGATTGTACAAAATAAGCCAGAACCCACAATGGAATGCCCTGTTATTGCCAAGTAGTGGGCCACCATCATCGAAGATATGGAAGGAATCCTCAATGTGGCCAGCCCATCAATGCCAAATTTATCCAGTTGGGAGAACTGTGCTATGTTGAGCTCATGCAAGCTCACTTCCTCTTCAGTTATCTAGGATTAATGCTAGTGAAGAGGGACATTGGTATGCTGTGGACAGACCACAATTGCCAAGTAAATTACTGTGGCTGAGAGGCATTGGCATGTGTATGGAGGCAGAAAAAGTGCTCTACAACATCAGACAATACCGCAAACCTTGACACAGTATGTAGAAAACAGAGGAAGCACTATTGTCTAGGATGTCAGGAATGAGATGCACTGTCTTAAAGTTTCCTCCTGCTATGGTCCATATACCCGGTCCAACCAAAGAGGGGTGAAATCAGTTCAGGTGAACATGGTTGTGAAGGCCAGTCGCGATGGACTGTCTCATTGCAGTTATATCACACCATAAGGACTGTATACTATGATAAATATGATGTAAAAGGATCACATGCTAACTATATGTGGATGTCACTTGTGTTATACTGTGAAAAGAAAAATGAAAACATTTCAAATGTGAGCTCCATGTCTTTGATCTGTTGTGAGGGAGTCAGCAGGGGACCAAAACTAGTAAGCCATTCAAAAGGGCGTGACCCTATTTCAATATATCCAGTGATTAAGCCTTCAGTTTCTTCTCCATTCGAGCAGTGGTAACATTCCTTTTGTATTTGCTGTACTTCAAGCATCAGTAGAATGGATGAAGATGCATGATCCCTCTGGTACTCCACACTGCACAATATGGGAGAAGATGTAGAACAGACTATATTTATCTCCTGTCTCCAGTTGTGGAGGTGTGATTGAATCTAATCGAGGGCTATTCCTGCCAAATTCTTAAGCCCCTTTAGCACAATGTGTTGGTCAACTGCATCAAGGCCTTTATCAATGTTGATTGATATCTGTCAGAGTTGATTCTGCACCCATAAGAGGTCTCAAAGCATAATGATAATCATTGAGAATAAAGTTCTCCTTAGGCTCCGTATACTCCTTATCTTCGTCCTTAATAAGGGAAATTAAATTCTTGCCTTATCTGCAGAGCCAGTGCCCTACCTGCCTGTTCCCCTGTTTCATAACACTTTGCTTTAGTCACCTGGTACTCACTGGTTTCTTTCTGTATAACGATTTTCCGAAGGTCAGCTTTAATAACAGTTATTCTTTTTAAGCTCTCCTGTCCATCCCTTCCCTGACCAATATCTTTAATATGCTGTTCTTCAGCTACCCCTAACATGTCTATAAGCTTCTCAATCTCTCTCTTATCGTCTTTCCTAATCCTAGCAGAGCAGCTTATTGTCTCTCCCCGTAGAGAAGCCTTAAAGTCATTCCACACGCCATTCTGAGACGTGCTATATCGATTAGCATCATAAAACTCAACAGCCCATGTTCTGAGATGTTCCACGATCTGGTATCTACCAATAGTTTTCTCTCAAACTACCAGCTAGTTTGTTTCCTTTCAATTTTGGGCATATCATAAAACAACACTAGTGGATTATGGTCGGAAATTGACTGGGAGTTTCTTGATACGCTCCTTATTCAATTTTGTGGAGGAAATCAGAAAGTAGTCTAATTTGGTATATCTCAGATTAGGATTGGAAAAATAGGTGTAGCCTGGATCTAAGGGTTCCTTTACCGCCCACACATCCTTAAGACCATGTGACTTCATAAGCGAGTCAAGAGCTCGGAACACTTTAGGTTTCCACCCGGAGTAGTCAGCTGGTTTATTCCAATCTACTGAAATATTTAAATCCCCACAAACTATTATGGACGTAGGCCAGTTAGCTAGTTCCCCTTCTAAAAAGTCAAAGATTTCAAGATCATCCTGATTTGAACCGTATATCACACATAGTGTGTGGCCTAAATTGAGTTCCACTATTACCCATCTCCCTGCGCTATCAGCCTTGTGATGCTTCGCTCCCTCTAGAAAGGGTTTAGCTAATATGGCCACACCTCTAACTGTTAATGTTTGAGATGAGCAAGCTAAAATTTCAAACCCCCTAAATTTCATCAGATTTCTTTTTACCCAAGGGAGATGGGTCTCCTATAAACAAAAAATGTCAATGTTACTAAATTTAGAAAAATGATCCACCCTTTGAGTTTTCTCGCATTATTCAGGCCACCAACGTTGGCTGTACAAATTTTAATGCTTGACATTTCTTTGTATTGAATTTCCCTGCTGAGCTTTAATGTCAACTATATTTATCTAAGAGCACCTTATTTTCTCGTTTTTTGATTTTTCCCCCAACTGCTTGTACTCCCCCCTAGTCGCCTGCCCTTCCCCTCCACCCCCTTCACCCCCTTCCCCCTCCTTGCCCTCCACCTCCCCACCCTTTCCCAGCACCCCTGCACCCTAGCTAGTGAGGCGCTCAGACCAAGTCTGTGCGTGTGATGGTCACAGTGAGAGCAGTGAAGCCCTTAATACCATATACCAAATCAGCATCCTGTTATCCCTCGCCATTTTTTAAATTTTTTTTATAATGACCCAGACTTCAAATTGAATTGCCCCCTCACCAATACTTACGTAGTGCTACAAAATCACGAAATATATCCAGTAATGAACAATTCTATTTCCCAAAAGAGTCCAAATATTCCCTGGCTTTAATCTCAGAGGCAAAGTACATAGTTCTCCCCTCATTTATAATTTTCAATTGAGCTGGGTTAATCAGAAAGGCCTGCATTTTTTTCTGCTGAAATGGACTGATCAGTTGCCTAAGTCTCCAGCGCCTCTCCACTGTTATGTGGCAAAAGTCCGGGCGGACGAAGAATGAAATCCCGTCCACGTTCCTCTTAGCATCCGGTCTAGCCTTCTCCGCAATTGCCTGTCTCAGCAGAAAGTTGCCCAGAAAGATTAAAATAGCTCTGGGTTTGTCCCCATCCTTGGTGCACTTTTTGATTTTGAACGGGGTGCGGTGCGCTCTCTGGATCTCTGCTGCCCATACCCAATTTGAGAGCTCCGGAAATGCTTGTTCGAATGATTTAGTAATGTAAGCTCGGGCGTCGGACCCTTCCACACCTTCGGGTACCCCAAGAACTCGGAGGTTATTCCGTCACATCCTATTTTCAATGTCTTCCAGCTTCCACTAAATGTCTGTAACTTGTGCGTTTTGGGCTTCGACCTTAATAACAGCGGCTGCTGCCTCCGCCTCCGTAGACACCACTCTATCATCCAGATTAGTTACCCGGTCTCCCAGATTAATACAGGCCTTAGACAGTTTCCTAACAGCCCCCTGTATTTTCTTTACAGCAGCTTGGGACTTCCGACTGTCCTGCCGGGCATCCTCCCTGTGGGCCAACATCTCACCGTGAATGATCTCTAGTAGCGACATCTGTGCGGCACCTCCCCCGGACTTCCCTGCAGAGGCATTGCTGAAGAGTGGTCCCAACTAAGCTCACTCTGAGGGAGCTCCCGCCTTTTTCGAGGTTTAACTACTGTTACCGGGGAACCTGGCTCCAAATCACTTTCTGCGTCAGGGTCTGAAGCTGCATTGGAGCCAAGGTCTTCATTATCGTCCTCTGACCACTCACCTCCCTCCGAAACTGAGAAGAAACATTCGCTAGGGACCTTTTCATTCTCTCTTCCCTTATCGATTTCGGTCGCCGCGTTCTCCTTTATGAGCACACCTGGTTTCAATCCATCTTGATCTTGATCTTCCTCTTTGTTTACATCTTTGTCCAAGTCCATTAGATCCCCTTGAGCAATATAGATATTTGGTTCGGCAATAGAGACCCCTGACTTACCCTCGGCCAGTGTAGTATTGCTGATAGTCCCGTTCTCCACAGCCTCCCCATCCAATTTGCCTGGGGTCTCAGGCTCAAGTTCGACCATATCAGCACCTTTAAGCATGATTTTACCTGTGGTATTCAGAGGCACAGGGGGATCAGTCATATCAACCGGATCAGGGAGATTTGAGGCAGCAATATCGCCGAACACTAATTCAGGCTCACCTCCCTCCCCTACTAGTGGTGTAGTTTTTTGCCCCTTCTCTCTACCAGCCTTGGTAAAAATATCCGCAATCGGGGCTGAGGCTGTAGCTGTTGCCTGCCTTGTTCTAACCACCGTCTGCTTCCTTACCGGGGGAGTCTGTAGTTTGCCGTCGGTGTCACCTGCCACCTCCACTCCTGCCTTCTTTTTCTTCTCCTTCTCCACGGTGGATTTTCCTGTATTAACTTTTGGGGCCATTGCAACCCGTCTCTTCACTGCCCCAAACCTCCTTGTACTATGCTCCTTGTTGTGTCTTGCAAGCCTCGGCCGACCTGACTCAGACGCCGCTCCGCTCTGCAGAATCCGCGATGCCTCACACAAGCCCCGCCTCCTCGTTCTCCGGCTGTGAGGCACACAGAGAGAGCCACCAGTATCGTCTCCTGGATCAGCCGAAATGCCGAGCCTCGGCAGGTAAGTTGCAAAATCATCCGTGAGGGGTTTTCAGAGTTATTTTCAAAATCCGCGTTATTACGTTTCAATGAACCATGGTGAAAGGGGAAAACGCCGTCGGGGTAATTACGAGAGGTTCACTGCTCTGCTGCTTACAGCCACAGCTAAACGGCCGCCATCTTCCTCCCACAGTTAATCATTTCAGATGCATTGGTTAGAATACTGTTTATAGCCTGGTGGAGATGATCTTGCTCTAATAGTAAGACATAAATATAAATGTTTTTTTTTATTTCCAGCGGGATTCGTTTATTAGACATTGAGTTCTCACTGATAGAAAGGGGGGAGGCTCCAATGTAGAATGTGTCACTGAGCTGTACATTTTTAGGAATAGCTAGAGACAATGTTAGATGTCTCACAAAGGTCCTCTGATCCACTTAGAGCATGGAGGTGTGCCTCACCTACATATTAGTTGTAAATGTCACATAAGTCCTTGATTGCTACAACATCTCGACATTTTCTATTGGAAATGTCTGGGGTATTTCGATTGTAATTCAACGAGTCCAACATCTGCCTGCCCCCCTTGATACATACCACATACAGGGTCACTAGGATTCATATGCGCTCCCCGGGCTGGCAGTGCTGATGTGGTAATGCCTGATGACTGTGGCTATTTCTCCACATTCTTCTTCTCTGAAGACCATGCCTGCTGCCTTGAATACCAGCCACTGAATGGAAATGCCCATGTGTGTAGTATCACAAGTGCAGCTACATCATTGAGAACAGGGGCATCCTGCTGAGCTGTTGCTAATGTAGCATCTGTTCTGCCTGTGTTCTGTGTGTGAATGTGATGCCTGTTCTGGTTGGATGGACTGATGATACCTAGTCAATACCTATTCTGTGTGTGAAAATGAAACCTGATATGTCTTATGCCTGGCACTCCCTCCTTCCTCATTGCACACATTCCTGCTCTTACGCTGAACACTATTTCTTTGACAAATGCTGTTCTCAATCTGACTGTAGGAGGCATCCTCTGAGATTGGAAACAAGACATGCTGAGCTGCCACAGCAATACAATGGCTACATGACTCCTCTTCTTACCTGCCTTCCCTATATGCGCTGTGTGAATTTATGTTTTTCTAGAATGTCATTAGCATATTCAAAAAGCCAATGACAGAAATTACTTATTTGTAGTATTTGAGAGCGACGACACAGATAAAGACTGAAAAGTGATGACTCTTTCCCAGCAGTAAAGGGCTAGGAATTGTACGAGTTGGCGGTTATTTGGATATTATCAATTCTTTTTTTCTAATCTAGATAATAAGGCTTGGTATGCTGTTAATTATCACCACACAAGGGAGTCGCAGGAAAGAAGATGCTGGGGATGAGCTGGACTGCAAGCTCCAGATGCAGCGTTTGCGTAAATGCGGCAAGAGAATCAGCACTGGTCAGGAGCAACAAAAAACCTGTTTTTCCCCTACTGCGCGGGATGCACAGGAGAAGAGATGTTAGGGGGGACAGGAATGCAAACCCGAGAGGCCCTATTATAGTGAAGACAGGGAGAAAAACAGCACTGCCCTGGCGTTTTTCCCCTGCAGTCAAGGATGCACCGAGACGCCTACGGGTATTCGTTCGCGCTTAATAAATAGTCAAGTCAAGTCAAGTCAGAAGATTTATATAGCGCGCTACATACCCGGAGGGTCTCAAGGCGCTTGAAGAAGGGTGGGGAGTTACTTGTCGAATATCCAAGTTTTAAGTTGCTTTCTGAATGCTAGATGGTTCTGAGTGAGACGAAGGTGAGTGGGGAGTGAGTTCCAGGTTTTAGCTGCGAGGTAGGAGAAGGATCTACCTCCCATGGTGGTTTTATTGATGCGAGGTACGGTAGCAAGGGCTTGGTTGGAGGATCGTAGCTGGCGGGAGGGGGTGTAAAAGGAAAGTCGTGTGTTGAGGCATTCGGGTCCAATTTCGTAAAGTGCTTTGTGTGCGTGGGTTAGGAGTCGGAAAGTAATCCTCTTATTGACGGGGAGCCAGTGGAGGTTTTTTTAGGTGACTAGAGATGTGGTCTTTACGCGGGATGT
This sequence comes from Lissotriton helveticus, assembly GCF_964261635.1. Lineage (NCBI taxonomy): Eukaryota > Metazoa > Chordata > Amphibia > Caudata > Salamandridae > Lissotriton > Lissotriton helveticus. The sequence goes on from NC_136063.1 coordinate 2,081,857,503, forward strand.
CTAGTATGAGTCTGGCTGATGCGTTCTGGATGCGTTGGAGTTTTTTCTGGAGTTTTGCGGTGATACCGGCGTATAGGGTGTTTCCGTAGTCCAGGCGGCTTGTAACCATTGCATGGGTGACCGTTTTTCTGGTTTCGGTGGGGATCCAGCGAAATGTTTTTTTGAGCATGCGAAGAATGTTGAAGCAAGATGATGAAACGGCGTTTACTTGTCTGTTCATAGAGAGTGAGGAGTCCAGGATGACGCCCAGATTCCGTGCATGGTCCGTCGGGATGGGTGCTTTTCCAAGGGCCTCTGGCCACCAAGAGTCATCCCAGGCGGAGGGGGAGGTACCTAAGATAAGGACTTCTGTTTTGTCTGAGTTCAGTTTCAGACGGCTGTGCTTCATCCACTCGGCTACTTCTTTCATTCCTTCATGTAGGTTGGTTTTGGCGGTGTTAGGGTCTTTGGTGAGTGATAGGATCAGTTGAGTGTCATCCGCGTAGGAGATGATGTTGAGGTTGTGTTGGCGTGCGATGGCCGCGAGGGGGCTCATGTATACGTTGAAGAGGGTGGGACTGAGTGAGGACCCTTGGGGTACGCCGCAGATGACTTCAGTGGCCTCTGAGTTGAATGGTGGGAGGCGGACTTTCTGGGTTCTTCCGGTGAGGAACGAGGTGATCCATTCCAGTGCTTTTCCTTGGATTCCGATGTTTCTGAGGCGCTGTAGAAGGGTGCTATGGCAGACTGTGTTGAAGGCTGCGGAGAGGTCGAGGAGGATGAGGGCGACTGTGTCTCCATTGTCCAGAAGAGTTCGAATGTCGTCTGTTGCTGCGATGAGGGCGGTCTCCGTGCTGTGTTTGGCTCGGAAGCCGGACTGTGAGGAGTCGAGGGATTTGTTGGTTTCGAGGAAGGCGGCGAGTTGGTTGTTGACGGCTTTCTCGATGACTTTGGCCGGGAATGGTAGGAGCGAGATGGGGCGGTAGTTTTTGAGTTCGGTGGGGTCCGCTGTGGGTTTTTTCAGAAGGGCGCTAAGTTCTGCGTGTTTCCAGCTTTCCGGAAAGGTGGCGGAGTTGAGGGAGCAGTTGATGACGTCTCGAAGGTGTGGTGCTATGATGGAGTATGCTTTGTTGAAGATGTGGTGCGGGCAGGGGTCTGTGGGGGATCCTGAGTGGATGGAGTTCATCAGGCGGATGGTGTCCTCAGTGGAGATTGGGTTCCAGTCATTAAGGATGTTCAAGAGGGGTGAAGGTCCTGCAGAAGGTTGGGTGGGTTGGTCTCCGGGTCGGTTGTCGAAGCTGTTGTGGATGTCTGCGATTTTGTTGTGGAAGAACGAAGCTAGGGAGTCGCAGAGGGCTTGGGAGGGGGTGATGTCGTTGGAGTTGGCTGAGGGGTTGGTAAATTCTTTGACGATGTTGAATAATTCCTTGCTGTTGTGGGCGTTGTTGTCTAGTCGGTCTTTGAATGCGGCTTTCTTGGCAGATCGGATTAGTTGGTGGTGTATGCGGGTGGCGTTTTTGAAGGCGTCCCTGGTGTTGGTGTTTGGGTCTTTTTTCCAGGCCTTCTCGAGGGAGCGACAGAGTTTCTTCGATTTCTTAAGATCATCGTTGAACCAGGAGGCGTTTTTGCTGCCTAGTTTGATTTGACGTTTTTTCAGCGGTGCTAGGATGTCGGCGCTGTTGGATAGCCATTGGGTGAGGTTAATGGCTGCTTGGTCGGGGTTTGAGGAGTGGGCAGGGGGGTTTAGAAGAAGCGATGAGGAGATCTGGTCGATGGTGATTTTGTTCCAGTTTCTTCGCAGAGAAGGTTGAGGATGGTTGTGAGTTGTGGTCTTATTGTAGATGAAGTGTACGCAGCTGTGGTCTGTCCAATGGAGAGTAGTGGTGTGACTGAAGGAGACATGTTTGCTGGAGGTGAAGATAGGGTCGAGTGTATGACCTGCGATGTGGGTGGGTGTAGTGACAAGTTGTTTAAGTCCGAGGTTGGCGAGATTGTCCAGAAGGGAGGTGGCGTTGCTGTCATTGCTCTTTTCCAGGTGAAAGTTGAGGTCTCCCAGCAGAATGTATTCCTCGGAGGGGAGGGCGTGTGGGGTGATAAAGTCAGTGATAACGTCGCTGAATTGTGCACGGGGTCCTGGAGGTCGGTAGAGGAGTGTGCCTCTGAGTGTGGTCTTGGGGTCGGTGTGGATCTGGAAGTGAAGGTGTTCGGCGCTGGTAAGGTTGACGTCTGAGCTGGTTGAGATGCGGATGGAGTTCTTATGGACGATAGCGATGCCTCCTTGTTAGACCTGGCATCATTGGCATGAGTCTCTCCTCCATTTTTTCTGTTTGCCTCCTCTGTTTACGATGTTTTTGCTGGTATATGCTTTGGGCACTGTGCCACTGCTGATCAGTGCCACAGTGCAAGTGCTCCCTATGTGAAATTGCTGTATTGATTGACTTCCATATTTGGCTTATTTGGTTTACTATCAGTCCCTAGTAGAGTGCACCAGGAGTGCCAGGGCTTGTAAATACAAATGCTGCTAGTGGGCCCGCAGCACATGTTGTGCCACCCACAAGAGCGGCCTAGTAAAAGTATGTCTGAAGGTCTGCCATTGCCAGACCACGTGCAGTCTGACTGTCACGAGGACTGCGCAAGTACACCTACTTGCCAGTCCCTAAACCTTCCCTTAACTTCATGTTAGTCACCCCTATGGTAGGCCCACGGGCAGGGTGCATTGTAAGCATAAGGTAGGACAAGCCTGACAAGGTTGGCATGTCCTAATAGTGAATTACATCCATAGTCGTTTTTCACTATTGTAAGGTAGCCTGCTCTCCCTCAGTTAGAATGGGCTGCCAGGATTATTAATGTCATAATCCTAGCGGGCTCGGGGAGCATGGTGCAATGTCGAGTTTGGTATCCCTGAACTCAGGGTTTAATAACGCATCCGTTTGTGTGGATGGTTTTTGGACTCTGTGTTTGAAAATAGCACTTTTAGAAAGTAGCTATTTTCTTGTCTAACTGTCTACCGGTCTCTGCTGGTTCTGGTGTGTGTGTGACAGGAGCTGGGTGGCTCCAGAGAGTCTGAATGAGTCAGTGTGGGATGAGTGGGGCATTTGCATTGAGAGTAGGGGAAGAGTAGCTCTTGATAGCCTGCCCTGCCTGATACAATGTTGGCTCCGCCCCCCTGCCAGGCGACTGATGACTCTGTGCTTGCCTGGGACTTTCCTGGCCCGCCTCCTGCCGGGCAGCTGATGGCCCTGCCCCTGCCAGTGACAATGCTGGCTCCGCTCCTGCTGAGCGGCTGAGGACTCTGCCCTGCCCAGTGAATAGGCCAGGTGCTCTGGCCTGGCAACACCCACAACAAACCCAGGATGGGGGGAAATTCCCCTGCATGGACAAAGGGATCAAAGCCAAAAAGGGGTATAAGAGAAGGACCCCTGAACCAAGAATTTAGATCACTTCTGACAAGGAAACCTGAACCAAGGACAAGAAGCCTGCTGATCTAAGGACTGCCTACCCCTTCTGCCAGAGTGCTGTTTGTTGGGGGAATCCTGCATTGCTTCTTTATTTTTGCCAAGGAACCAGGAGAGAGGAACTTTGTGTGTACTCTCACTCTTTGCTGAGAAAATCTCCAAGGGCTGGAAGAGTGCCAGTCTCCTGTTGAAGTCACAGGGCTAAAGGACTTCATCTGCTTAAAGTGCTATTTGCTGGAATTTGTGAATCCAGCACCTCTGAAAGAATCCAGCAATCTCGACGCCGACGGACGCCGCCGAATCCAGCTCGACATCGTGAGTAACGGCTCCAGTGTCCCGCTTCCTCGACGCCGGCCGCCGGGCCCGATCGACGCCAGCAGCAACGCCAGTGAGTAGTGAGTTCGGCTCCAGCTCCAAGTGACCTCGTGTCTGCACCGCCGCTGATCGCATCGACTTCGAGCCCTCTCGACGCCGTGAGCGCTGCTCACTCTTGCAACATCGACATCGACGACGCCGTATCCTGCTTCATCCCGTGAGCGCTGCTCCCGCCTGACTTCGGTCGACGCCGCTGCAGATCGCCCCGACTCCGAGGCCCGATCGACGCCGAAGACGCGACGCCGGACATCTCGACGCCGCTGATCATCGAGTGCTTCACTTTTCCAAGGTACTGTGTTGTTGGGGTCTGTGCGACTCCGGGCTCGACGTAGCGCTCCTCGCGGTCGACGCCGAACCTTTGGATTAACTTTGCCTCGACGTCGTGTAACTCCCGTGTGGGTTACATTGTTGCCAAGAACTGTGTTTTAGAGAAGAAGAGTTGCTTTTGATACTAAAGACTTTGTGCTAAGAAGAAACCGTGCTTGAACTATTATTTTTCCTTCCAAGAGTATTTATTAAGACTGTGGTATATTTTTGTCGTTATTTGGTCTTGTGCTAAACCTTATATAAAAATACTTATTTTTATAATACTACTGTGTCGTGTCCATTTGTAGTGTATTCACTTTATTACTGTATGTGGTCATAAATGCTTAACGCACTGCCTCTGAGATAAGCCTGTCTGCTTTGCCAAGCTACCAAGGGGGTGAGCAGGGGTTATCTAAGTGTGTGATCTCCTTGCCCTGACTAGAAAAGGTGTGTCCCTATTTGTCAGAAGTGTATACCTCTGCCAACTAGAGACAGCCGCTTCTAACACTCCTCCTGTTTGGTCGGTGCGGTCCTTACGGATGATCTTGTATCCCTCCGGAATGGCAATGGTGATGTCTGGGGCTGATGAGGCGTTCATCCATGTTTCTGTTAGGAAGGCGACGTCGGGAGAAATGGTGTCTAGTAGGTTCCAGAGGTCGATGGCGTGTCTGTGGACTGAGCGGGTGTTGAGCAGGATGCATTTTAGGTGGTTGGAGTCAGATATCTGTTGTGTGATCGTGGATGAGGAGTTTTTCTTGGTGCCGTCGAACTTGCAGGAGTAGCATGTGAAGGGTCCATGAGTGTGTCCAGGAGCGGCTTGGGCGCAGTTGGAGAGTCGGCCGGGGTTAAGGGCTAGGAGGGTGGAGGCGTCGTAAGTAATGCGGGAGGGCTGGGCGATGCGTGGACCAGGGGGTCTGGCGCTGGGCGCGGTCCAGGCGCGGACGGGCGTAGACGGGCTTACCTTTGGCGAACCTTCGGCGCGGCCGTAGCGCGTGGACGCTGCGCGTAGGACCATCTGACTTAAATGGATAGTGGAGGGGGCGGAGCATGGGAGGGGCAGCTGGGAGGCTGGGAGGAGACACGGGCCACGAGCACAACAAATGGAGGTAGGGAAAGTGATACTGGGGCACGGACACACAGAAGGGGACAGCTAAAACCCAGTAAATGCGGCGCTATATAAATAAAATATGCTGTAAAGTAAAACGAAATTACACAGGGCAGGCAATGCAGCGCTTTTAAAATAGAATGAAATAAAATGTGATATGCCCTAAATAACGATACCACACAGGCAATGAGCGCTAGTCCGGCGTCGAGGCGCTAGAACTGCAGGCGATGTCTGGCAGTGATTAGCAGGAGTGTTTCCAGGTGGTCGGGGAGGTGAGGCAGGGAGCGACCATCGAGGAGTAAGTCCAGCTGGTCACAGAGAGCCAGGGGAGGAGCGCTCTGACTCGGCCAGTGCGTGGGAGGGGCAGCTGGGAGGCTGGGAGGAGACACGGGCCACGAGCACAACAAATGGAGGTAGGGAAAGTTATACTGGGGCACGGACACACAGAAGGGGACAGCTAAAACCGGCGCTATATAAATAAAATATGCTGTAAAGTAAAACGAAATTACACAGGGCAGGTAATGCAGCGCTTTTAAAATAGAATGAAATAAAATGTGATATGCCCTAAATAACGATACCACACAAATAGCAAAAATAAATAAATAAATGCCCCTGGGCACAATCCCCGGCTAAGACTGGGCAAGAGCGGGCCGATCTGAGCCCCGGTGAGACCTGACTGAGCCATCCCTCTAATGTTTCAAGTTTCTCCCTGCTGTGAAAACTGAGATAACGGGAAAAGAGAAGGCAGTTAACCCTTCTGAGTGTTTGCCATCAATAGACCCACCTATTATCTTAAACCGGCCAGAGTAAGTCCAGCATGCTGTTTTTTTTTGTCTTCAGTGGTGGAGGTCCTCATTGATTCTTAATGTTGAGAAGGAACCAGCCCTGCACATAATGGGGGACATGGTAATCTTAACTGGGCTGTACTACAACCAGTTGACTTTTCAAGTGTATCAAACAACAATGACAAGGCGTCTCACTGTAACCTCTACACAATACATACTCAGGCGATAGTTCATCAACCATCACTGACTTAGCCCTGTTCCATGAGGAGTTAACCTCTCAACCCAACCTCCAGCCCCTAAGAGACAAAAAAGGAGTGGTCCGCACCTAAAGTAACACAAACCTACCACTGGAGTCAGAGAACATCAAAGAGGTTGATGAACTACTGGATACATTCTATGTTTAAACTGAGTGTCTTGTGAAAGGTTTTTATGACAACCTAGATAGCTGGCTGGGTATCCTCGTTCAGTCAGTGGCGGTAATGTGGAGGACAGGCAACATACAAGACCAGATTCAACATGACATCCTGGTGCCCCGTAGAGAGGCGGCACAGGTAGTCACAAGCATGGAAATTTCTGCCAATGCCCCTACCCGGAGGCTAGTCAAGATAGGCCAGTTGGAGGTGCAGATAAAACCTCACTTAGCTTTCGATCAGTGTAACCAGCATACCAGCCAACCTAAAAGCAGGAGAAGGGGTAATTCCCTGTCAAAGATTTCGAGGAAGAATGGTTCTGAATCTATGCCATCAAAGCACCTGTTATCGTTGGTTGGAAGAATTTGTTTAATTTAAATGCAGGAGTCATCATTGATTTTACTTACCCCCAGATCATGTTTGTATCTTTAGCAATCAATGGAATAACTGTGGAACTCTCCACAGGTGTCCCTTCCCTACACGAATTACTTTTTTTCTTTCTGAGGAGTATTAAAGTTAATATTGTTGAATTTGTTTTTACCAAAACCCCCAATTTGTAACATACCTAACCCTCATTCCCTGTGTTCCCTTATGAGAAATCTTGAGGGGTCAAACAATGTTGGACCTAACACAATTGGGGGAGGGGATTTAATTGTCCATCTATGTGAGAAAAAGATAGATGGAAGTAATATAATACATAGATGTATGTCTCTGGAGGGACTACACATGGAACATACTACTGCTGAACTCAATTCTGAATTCATTTGTTCTTATATTTTCTCTTGACAAGCTTGTTTTTTTCTGGCTTATCTGACGTCATTCCAACTTTTAATGGGAAGGGCTGTGCTTCCATTGTAGATTTAGTTTTTTGTTTCAGCCTTTATCTTCCTTATGATCTCTGACATAAAAATTCCGAAGAGCCCCTTTAGCGACCATAATCCAGTTTCATTTTCTTTCTGTGGGTAACAGCCAGATAGAGTGAGTAAACAGGAGGACAATTTAGTCTGGAACGTGACCAGTCAGGACAGAAGGCTTAGGAGGACACAGGTAGGGCCCGAGAGTTTTAAACAAACCTTGATTTCATGATGTGGAGACAAGTTTTCTATCTGCCTAAATAGTGATCGTTGACAAGGAGCGGTGTTGGGGGCCTTTAACAGCATTTCCCATAAGTTATCATAAACATATTGGTCTTCCAGCATTACCAAAGACCATACCTACATCCAAATGGTTTGATAGAGGGTGCTCTCAGGCACTTAAAAATCTCAAAAGTACCCTGAAAACTAAGCCAAGAAACCCTACTTGTATAAGCACCTGACCAAGGATGTATAAGTGAGAGGTCAGCAGGCACAAGAATGGCCTAAGTAGCACAGCTTGGGAGAAACTTTTAGATGCTAGTTGTATAACAAAAGGGGCTACATGTTAAAGTATTATTAATCAGCGCTGCTTCACTTCAGCTGATGCAAATTCATTAAGTCATCATATCACTGCTTATAAAATAATGTAATCCCCCTGCAGATCATGGGAGCAGACAGATCTTGGTAGGGACCTTAAAGTAAGAAAGGGCATCCAGGGATCGACCAAAAACAAGGCTTCTGGCCCAGACAGGATCCCCCCTGATCTTCGGATCAGTGATGAGCTAAGGGCCCAAGTGTTAACTAACACTCTAAATGCCTCAGTCAGGGAGGGACCCTCTCATTCCTGTGCTGACTCTGTATTTGTTCCAGTCTTTAAGAAAGGGGATAAGGATAACCCCCAATTTTACAGGCCAATATCCTTGGTCGACTTTGCTGTTAAGGTCATGGAATGGTTTCTTTTAAATAGACTAACCTCCTGGGCAGATGAACACAACATTTTATTAAATCATTTGTATGGATTCAGACCTGGCAGATCTACTATCAACCAGTGCCTGAACCTACACATGGTCACAAGCAAATACACAGTTGCCCGTTTAGGTTCTATTCACATAGTTTTTATGGACCTTATCTCGGCCTTTGACCGGGTAAATGGAGGCAAATTATGGTGCATAGGTTTGACAATAGAAATGAAACTGAATATTGTTTATTTTTTTAGGTACCTCCATGCTAACACTGTTGTGTCAGTTAGATACTCAAAGAATTATGCCTGCACTTTATAAAAGGAAAGGGGGTTAGACAAGGATGTAGCCAAGGCACCTTTTTAATTTACATTATATAAAATAAGCTTGATACAGGTTTTAGGGGACATCTACGTAGACTGCTAACAGATAGGAAAATGCTCCCTTCCAGTGCTGTTTTATGTGGATGGTGCCGTTTTCATGGCCAAGACAGCAATGGGCCTGCAAACCCTTCTGGACTCTTTTGTCAGAATTCATGGATGAACTTTACTTAACAATCACTGTCGACAAATACTTTGTAATGTTTGGCGGCCCCCATTTTACCAAATCGAAAAGCTTTAATGTGGGAACTCATATTTTATTCAAGGTGAGGGCATTGCAAAAAATGGGTATCGTATTTGATTCAGGCATCAGCTGGAATCGCCTGTTACAAGGGAAAAAAAGACGAATTCACAAGACCCATTGCAGCGGGAACAGCTTTACCGCTAGATTGGGTAGAAAACCAATTAGGGCACTGACTCTGGTGCATCAGCCATGTTTGTCTCTAAAGTTTTATATGGGAGTAATATTTGCACTAGGAAGTGGTTTAGTTAACTCTCTGATGCTCTAGCCCTTCATCCACTTTTATGCTAGGATGACATCTAGACTAGAGGGTAAATCAAGCTCGAAGGGTGCTCTTGAAGGACTTCCTCTTCTTTGATCATGTCCTCCAAATCCCTTGGCTTAAATATATCAAGGAATCAATGGACAATATTGGAAGGGATGAGTTTTTCCCCAACTCGGAGGGAATGGTTAAAGCAGATTGCAAATGGGTGAGAGTGCATTTTATGAGACATAGATTAATGGACAGAGAACAGAGAGGTATTACAGAAACCCACAGTATATTGATATATAATATGTCAAGAACAGCCCAGTCAACTGAGCCCTATCTCATAGTTGTAACTAACAATCGTGATCAATTTTTGCTTGATGGATTCAGGTTGAACCTGTTGCATCAGCTGCTAGCATTTCCATGTGGCAGGTCAGAGGCTCATTCACTAGGACTCTACTGGTATCCACAGTTCACCAAAAACTTACATATACCATATATGCATTAAAATCTGGAAACACTACTTCAAAATATAGCTGACCAGATAGAATAGTTTGTTTTTCTAGATCCATTTGCTGTCCTTTTGGTCACAATTTACAAAGTCATTTTTGGTCATTAATTTACATTCATTCCCAATAAAACCTCTTCTAGGATTGCCAGGAATTCTTAAATGGATTTCTGACAGGTGATTTTGATTTTACTGGCAACGGAGGCACTCTGAATCCGGCGGCGTGTGTGTAGCGGACCCAGCAGACCTCACACCCACCTCTCGCCGCACCCGCTCCGCGGGTGCCGCGTCGCGCTGTTGTAAGCGCCAGCTGACGGTGAGGGCTTCAAGGCGGCTTAGGGTGAGAGGCTCGGCGGGGCTGCGAGCATGCGGGGACTCGGATATCCAGGAGTCCCTGCGAGACCGGGGAAGAGAATCCGGTCCGCTCTCACTGCTGGCCCGCCCCCCGCCTATCGTAACGCCCATATAACATTTCCAAACTCCCGCAGCGCGGGACGCAGCTCGGGGCGAAGACCGGGCTAAGAGCGGGCCGTTTGAGGCCGTTCGAGGACGGAAAGGACTGGACTGGGCCACATCCTCTGGGTTTTTATTTTTATCAACTTTATTTTTACTTGCGTTAATCACTCTGTGCTTTTGTTCCCTGTTGTTATGATGTGTTCACGGGGCAGTCGTAGTAAAACAGCCATGGGCATTAACAAACCAAGTGGGACCCTGGATGACTTCCTTACGAAGACCAATTTGGCCATTGACGCGGAAATCAACAAAATGCAGCACAGGGTTTCCCTCGAACTAGACGCTGCACGTAAACTGTCCTTAAATATAGCTTCTTCCAAGAAATCATCTTTAGGAAAGCTGGCCTTAGCGTTAACCCCCGAGCGTACATCTGGTCCCTGTTCCTTGCTTGCAGTAGCTGATATACATCACTCCCCTTCTACATTTCTTCTTGAGCAAGCTAAGGAATCTATTGCAACCCCTCTGGAAGGGCCCACACCACCTATTTTTGTGGCTGGGACTAGCACCCTAGCAAAAATTGTTATGCCAAAGATTGCTGCTAATGCTAAAAAGGCAGCCATACTGCAGAAGAAACGTTTGGCTAAGTCTATACTTGCTCGCAAAAAGGCCAAAATTGCGAGATCTCATTTTTTTTAATCGTCAACGGCCAATGGCCACTTTTGGGTTTGGGGAAGTAAAAGACAAAGCCCACACAGCTTTACCGGGCAGTGATATCTGCCCTGTTCCAAGTGGTGTTGTGCTTGATCCCCCGGTGGTAACTCTCCCTGACACGAATAAGGAAGGGTCAATTGAGGGTAGACTGAGTGTGGTAGAGGGGGATAGGAGGGGGGATGAGGATTTCTTACAAACTGTATGGGACACACTCAAAAAATTACTTACCCCCCTGGAGCTTAGACTTTCCAGAATGGAAAACCATCTGCTAGAAATGGATAAGACTTTAGTCACACTGGCTAGCTTTAGTCTTAAGCAAATGGAAGCTAGGCTTTCACTGGGCGAGGGTTTAACTTTTCAGCCATTAGAGTCAGATCCCCCAACCCCCCCGCCTTTAAGACCCAAACCCGTACCAAAACCACGCACAAAAGTTGGGGACAATGCTATTAATTCCATTCCTAGCACTTGTCTCCCTCCCCAGGACCCTCCACCAACCCAACCCAGACATCAAGCATGCCCTGTAAAGAATACAGTACTACCTAACGCTAGCGTTCAAACTAGTTTACATCAGAATGTAGCACGCCCTAAACCCAGGCCTCAAACTGTTGTACAACAGCCAAACCAATTGACTAATAAGAATTTGCCATTCTTAGAATCTAGCCGACCGAACTTTCGTGGTGGTTATATCGACCTACCACCGGAGGCTAATCAATATGTCATTGTATTGGCTGGTGTGCCTACTCTCGACCCACAAATAAAAGAGGACCACTGGTCTCTTAAAAATAAGGTCATTCATTGGCTAAACACGAACAAACAACTACCCAGTCACCAAAGAAGTCAGGTTTTAATGGTGCGAAGAGTACCATGGGTTGGGCCCACCCACAAAACCATTACTGGTGACTGTGTGGTTGTGTCATTTGCAGACCCCCATACAGCACAGCATCTTTGTTCGTGGGCCACTCGTGAAGACAACCACTCAGTTATTGTTAGACCTCTTACTTTTTTCTATCCTCCTCGACAGCAGCTTGGTTTGGGAGGGTCTTGGACGACAATCCAAAGGCCTAGGCACAGAGGTTTTGGGAATGGTGGACCTATCCAGAGAACCAGGTGGCAAGGTGTTCCCACATCAAATATGTTTGGCTGCTTGGATGAGGTTGACTGACTAGGGGAGGTGGATGCTTTAAAATACTCAATAGATTTTATCCCGTCCACCAAGGCACTGCCCAGTATGGTTCGTTCTGTGTCGCCACTGGGTTCACGCTTAATACCGGACACCGTTTATAAATCAAACTCAGTTGAGTTGGGAGTTCCGGGACTATCTGAGTCTCCTTGCCCTAGTAACCCAGATAATGAAATTAAAATGGCCTCTTGGAATATAGCGGGTTTAAAGGGTCGCCTGGACAGCGATGATTGGGTTGATTACATAATTACACACGATATCATCGCTTTCCAGGAAACTTGGTCAGTCGACCCTCTATTCAGAGTAGGCTTTTTGAACTTTTATAAGCCAGCAGTGCGGGGTCCCAGGGGTAGAGCTTCGGGTGGATTAATTATATGGATAAAAAACTCACTTGGCTTCAGCGTGAGGGAAATCCTGGTAAAGAACCCTGATCTCCTTTGTGTATCCTTAAGCAAGGAGAATTGTAAGGATATTGTTTTAATTAACATCTATGCCCGAGGTTGTCAGGGTGGTCAAAAGCAACCTATCATTAATGATCTGGAAGACCTCCTAAATGAGCATAAAAGTGACCAGCTCGTTTTAGTGGCTGGTGACTTGAACTGCTCATTCGAACCCATCCTGAACCTTGCTGAAGAAGTAGGGATGGACGATGATTTAGTCTGGAATATTCCCCCGCTAGCAATAACTAAGGGTGTTAGGGGTACGGAGGCAGCTCTCCACTGGCTTGGCCTCTGCCTGGAATGGGGGTTCAGGGCGGTGAACGGCCGTAGCCTATCTGATAAGGCGGGAAAACCAACCTTTGACAATGGGTCTAGTGTGAGTCGTATTGACTACATACTGGTCAACATTGATTCCTGGGATACTGTAGTTGACATGTTGATAGAAACTAGACCAGAGAGCGATCACAACCCGCTCTCACTTGTACTTAAGGTCTTGGGCCCCCTTTGACAGAAACAGCTTGTATTACATCAGACCTAGTCTTGAGTGACAACAGAAGACGGGTCAAATGGTCGAGAGTCATTGCTGATCAGGAGCTTGTCTGTCAAATAGAAGAACTGGTCTTGGGTACTAGTAATAAGATGAGTGCAGTATCACTTAAGGATAGGGAAAAGTCCACTATTGTTGATCTCCATGAGGCATGTTTTTCGGCCATTAGGGAACTTCTCACTAGGCCATGTAGAAAACAGAAAGAGAAGCAATTCAAGGGTTGGTATAATAAAAAGTGTAGAGAAGCTCACAGCACTTTAATTGCTGCTGTTAAATCTAGAAATACCCCTGACATTAGGATAGCGAGGCAGGCCTACAAACATATCATTTGGGAAGCCAAAAGGGAATGGGAGGATTCGTATTGGCTTGATCTTCTCAAAGCCTGTGAGTCCTCCAACCAGATTAAGTTTTGGGAGCTAGTCAGATGGGGCAGGGGTTCCGACTCACTAACACCCGAAAATCATGTTTCAGCTGTTGATTGGGTGGAATTTTTTTCCTCTCAATTCAAAGATCCAAATATTGTTCAGTTGGCAGATGAGTCCGTAGTGGGGACTACACAATTATTTTATGGGGATAGGCTAACCTTTTGTACCTCGGATACCAAACATGCTTTAGGCTTAATCCAGTCTGGGAAAGCCCCAGGTATAGATGCAGTACCAGCCGACCTTTTTAAACTGAATTTAGAATTATGGGTCCCTTATATAACAACTTTAGCAAATTCTATTGCAGCGGGCGCAAGGGTACCACAATCCTGGAAAGGGGCTGAAATACTTCCAGTTCACAAGAAAGGGGATCGATCTTCACCGAAAAATTATCGCCCCATTAGTCTGATCGACACCATTCAGAAAGTGGTATCAAGAATGGCCCTAGCTAGAATACAGGGGTGGATTGAGCAGAATAATATACTCTCCCCCATGCAGGCAGGGTTCCGATCAGGCACCAGCACCCTAGATCAGGTGTTTCGTTTAACTATGTTGTATTGGAAGGTTGTCATCTTGGGCGGCGGTGTCATCTACGCCGCCTTTGTCGATCTTAGGTCGCCATTCGACTTGGTCCCTAGGGCTAAACTTTGGGATGCCCTTGGACTCATGGGCCTTCCTCCCGAGCTATTAGAGCTAGTTAGGCGCTTACATGAGGATAATTTTGCCCGTGTAAGATGGGGGAAACAGGGTCAGGTGACCGCTAGCTTCCCTGTCGAACGTGGGGTCCGACAGGGTTGCGTGCTGGCCCCTACCCTGTTTCTCCTATTTATCAACCGGGTGGTTGCATTCTTTAGTAAAACACAAACAGATGCTCCCACCCTGGGGGGTTCTAAGTACCCCATGCTAATATTCGCCGATGACACCCTGCTCCTTTCCAGGACTCGGAGTGGTTTACAAGCGGCCCTAAATAGATTTGCAGAATTTTGCACAGAAAACGATCTTCAGATTAACGCTGAAAAAACTAAATTTATGGTTTTTAATAGGAATAAACAAGTTAAAAGTTCATTTTTATTAGACGGTGTCCCAATCGAACAGGTCAAAGTCATGTCCTACCTGGGCGTGACTCTTGACCATCAACTTACGTGGAACCCACAGTTGGAGGTATTAATTCTTAAATTCGTTCGCCTTACAGGATGCTTGCTGAAAGAACACAAAAAAACCTTTACCAAACGCATTACACCAGCGTTAAAAATTTATGAGGCCAAGGTTAATGCAGCTATCCTGTATGGTGCGGACATATGGGTCTACAAAGGCTTGTCAGCACTAACTATTGCACAGAACAGGTTTTTTCGGAATCTAGTGGGGCTTCCTCAATCGACACCCATAAAACCATTGCTTTTAGACTTAGGCTGTAGACCACTGGAAGAGATGGCACAGTATCGCCTTGTTGCTCTTTGGCGTCGCCTTTGGACGACCAAAGAGCTTAGTCTTTTCGCTCATGAATTGGGCGAGATTAGATCACTGTGGGGTGCCCAGAAAATTCCATGGTTGCGGGAGGTTAAACAAATCTTGCAATCTATGGGCCTCCCCGAACTATGGTTACATCCCGAATGTTCTAGGTTTCCTTCTAAAGTGGAATTTAAAGAGTTATTTTGGGCTGCAAAGAAATCTGCACTGGTCTCCCTTTCATCAGAAAATAGCCTAACGGGACTGTTTTTAACACACAAGATTATACCGTCCCTTGAGCCCTATTGGGATTTGATATGCAAAACACTTGACCGTAAGCTGTATCATCAGTTTCGGGTGGGCACTTTGCCGATCAATTCCTTTACCGCAAAGTGGGCAAAGAGTACAAGTACAAAATGCCCTTTTTGTCCTGACCAGGTTGAAAGTGTTGGCCATCTGTTTTTTGCATGCCCAGCATATCGACTGCCTCGTCATAAATGGTTGAAACCAATTTGCAAAACCTTAAATTGTGAGGGGAATCGCACAGCCCTGTTGAGATTACGTGAGATGCGTACTGAAAAATCTGTGATCTGTGTTTCCAAATTCTTGGGGTGGATGTGGCTGATTCGTGTAAAGAACTTGTAACCCCTTTTTTATTAACTTGACTATTTTTAATGCCTGTATATATTCTGATGGCAATTTTTCCTAATACCTGGGGTTCCATTGCAAAATGTAAAAATGTAAAAATGCTGAAATGTTGATAATGTTTTTTATATTGTTGTCTTTTATGAATTTTATTCGAAATAAAGACTAAATGAACTGAACTGATTTATTTATTTATTTTTATTTTTAAACAAACTTTATTAAAGTTTACAATTGTAGACAAACTCACATCATGTAAATTTCCATAGTAAGGTGTATATAATCAGAGAGAGTGTTGAAACCAATGTGCAAGATGAAATTATTTAAAGTGTTCTATGTTTGTCAACGTCTCTCCTTCGCACTCTCTAGCTCAAGCATAAACTAAGGCCATGAAAATGAATCCCGCACGGTACATCATATTCTCACCCTTCGCTCCAAACATTGTCAAAAATGTAACCCTAATCTAACTTCCTATAACTCCCCCCCCTCCCATCACTCCCCCCCGGCATGCTACTGCCAGTTCTCCGTACCAGTTGGAGTGTGTGTATGTGGTGTTGTACCTCCGCAATATATCAGCTGTATCAAAGCAGAGAGTTATGGTCAGCAGCTGCAGAATTATGTTACATCACTGCATCATAATCCCATAACTGGTCCAACTCGTAGAATCTATCTGGTCTCTTACTATAGGGGCAGGTGTCCCAGGTTCTTGATCGCTATCGCTGTCAGGGATTTTGAGGAGCACTGCCAATGTTTCCCATGCCTTTGCCGCATCTAGTGCCTTCTCGCTCCTCGCCCTCTTTGCCATCTGCATCCGAGCAATGCCCTCGCAGTCAGTCCATTTAATTAACTCTTTCTTCCAGCGATCTATGTTGTGGCCCCTCTGCACTTTCCAATGCATAGAGATCTCCTGTTTAGCTAGCAGGAGTCCCATGTCTATGTACTTGCTAGTGATTTTTTTTTAGCCGTATGAGGAAGCCAATGCAATATGCACGGTCCTATGGCCGCTTCCAAGTCCCAGTCAGAAATTGCGTTAAGCAATGCCACCACTTCAGGCCAATATGCGTCTAGGTGTGGGCACCCCCAAAACATGTGGCGAAAATGTGCTCCCTCCCTATGGCAGCGCAGAGAAGTATCTGAGCCTATGTCAAATAATTTGTTAAGTTTCAGTGGGGTGAGGTAGGACCTATGCAAAACGTAAGAGTGCACTAATTGAAAACGAGTGTTCCTGGTGCTTTTCCATGCCCTCTCCACAATATCAGCACAGGCTTTGTCCGGGATCTCTATTCCCACATCCTCCTCCCATCTGTGTCGCAACATAGTCAGCGGTGACAGCATCTCCTGTGTTAATCGTCTATGTAGGCAAGTAAGCGCTTTTAAGGTTCCTGCTGCTGATACCAAATATTGGCATCCCAGTGATGTTGTTGGTTCAATAAGGTCCTTCTTCCAATGTCAACGAATAGCTGTAGTGAGTGCTGCATGTAATAATAAGTCTTACCTCTCCTGTAGATCGCTTAAGGGAATCATAGTACCATCATCATATAAATCCCCTATCGCAGTCAGGCCGTTCTCTTTCCAGCACCCTAGTCCTCCCCGAGCTCCCCCTTGAAGCAACACCTTACACATGGACAGTGGGATATCCGGTGCATAGGGGGTCTCAATCCCTGCCCTTTTCAAACTCCTTCTCCAGCATGACTTGCTGTTCTGGAGTCCCCAGGGAGGTCACTGGCACAAACAGGGAGGTCCAACACAATACGAGAAAGCACCCCCAAATCGGGCGGTCCCTCCCTCAGTTCTCCCATCCCTCTTAGCCGTGTTGCTATGATTTGGGTGAGCCATTGTAATTGGGCTGCTAGGTAATAAGTTTCAAAAGCAGGTACGGCCCATCCCCCCTCTGATCGAGGACGCATCATAACTGCTAGTGCTTCTCTCTGTCTACCAGTGCCCCATAGAAAAACTGTGATCATGGTTCTAAGTTATTTAAAATATCGCGCTGCGATCCAAATTGGCAGAATACCAAAATAGTACAATAGCCTCGGAAGGGCGACCATCTTAAGTAAGGCCACTTGCCCAGCTACGGGCAACGGAAGCGTTCCCCAAAACTCAGTGCTACATACCAATATTACCCTTAAATAGATCTCCCTGCATGTGATATATTCTCGTGCCTAAATATGTCAGGCACCTGTATTCCCATTTTACCCCTGCAGTATCCTGTGGGCTGATTGCCTCCCCCTTGGTCGGGAATAAACAGGACTACGCCCAGTTCACTCGAAGCCCTGTAACTATGCCAAGATCGTGGAGTAGGTATTTCGCTCCCTGTAGCGCTTCCCTAGGGTTTGCAAGGAACATTAGAAGGTCATCAGCGTACAGGGCAATATGCTGAAGCTGCCCATGGACGAGTAGGCCAGAGTAATACCTGCCAGTCCTGGCCTTGGCCGCCAAAGGTTCTACCGCCTTGTACGTCTAGTGACATCACAGGTGTCACATTTCAGCCGATATTGATTTTGATTTATTGCTGGGTATTTCTCCACTATAATCATGGAGAGATCTACTAAAGTACAGCCACCAGTACTAAAAATTGGGTACAAAAAACTGGTTGTAATTTTCAACAAGTAATTTTGTGTTCATAATAGAATATCAAGAGCGTGTCTATGAATTGATAGATCATTTCATAAAATTTCAAATCAGATTGGGTCATAATCTAACTGCCAAATAAATAGTATTGAGGTGGGTCGCAATTTGCAACTCACTCCAGTTGGTGGCCATTACAGGGGTTGTGGCCTGCTAGGGTCAGCATGTCTGCTAGCACCCTTTAATAAAGTGATCTATGTTAAAAACAGTTTGCCCACTTTCCTTCAAGGAAAATGTGTTACCTTTAGAAAAATAAAAAACTTTTTTTTTAACTTAGTTTGAGAGTTGGCAGTGGTCCGCTGGATCATTGCTTGCTCTCGAACAAACACTTTTTTACCATTCACAAAGAAAAACGTGTAAAAGTGTATGCAGGCAGCATCAGAGTCATTGTCCTCCATTTGTGCTTTTAGAATTTTGGTAATTCTTCTTGAAACTGTTTATTCTTGTCTGGTGGTGTATAATGATTTCAGTTGGTAATAACATACTAAGGGGGGCATTTTCAAAAAAGTCGTGCAACGCAGCTCAGCCTCCTGTTAGGCTGCGCTGCGTTGCGTGGCAGGGAGGGAGCAGGAGAGCACATTATCTTCAGAGACATGGCTCTCTCCACCCTTTTCCCTTGCACTGGCGCTGATTTAAGCTGCTGTGCACCATGCACACATCTTCTCTAAATAATCATATTTCTCGGCACAACATCTCTTACACGCCCTCTTTCCTACTTCTTTATCCACTCATGTCGAGACATATTTATATAAGACAGTCTGGATCTTAAAAGCTGTTTCAAACCTTGCTTTACATCCTTGATGAATGGTACTGGAGGCGCCAAAGGACAGGAATAATATTTTTCGGTATTCTGAAGAAAACTCCAAACCCAGCCTCGGTGTTTTCCATTTAAGTCTGTCAGCCCTGATGTATTAAACCATTATAGTTTATCTGCTTTGCAATGTGTTTGAAAGAGTGGAAGCATCTGGATATTTTAAATGAAAATCTAAAGATTGCTAAAGATTCTTGATGATAGAATTATAAGCTTAAAGCCACAATCTCGGTGGGAAATGCGATTTTAGATTAAGAGCTCAAGGAACACGCATGCGTAAACAACACTGCCCCCAAATCAAGGTAAGTCCTCCTGGGGAAAGATCACTTGTTCATTAATAGCTGTTCTGCAGGAGATTAAGGCATGACCAATCTGCCTTTGCATAATGCATTTACGCCTCCATGTATCTACACTGAATTTGATTGAGCGTCACCGGCTATTCATATAAAAATAGTATTTTTATTTCATGCTTGCAACTTAAGATGCGATAGACAAGTCAAGGCTCAAAACTGAAAATGCAGACATCGAGCCTGAACAAATGAATCAGTGGTATGTTCATATGCTCCCGATGCCTGTCTAACTTAAAAAGTACTGTCAGGGGCGGCTCTAGGCTCATGGCAGCCCTGGGCAGGAAGCGTAGGTAGGGGGCCCCGGAAGAGGGTATCCGGACGGGGCAGAGCCCCCCCCCCCCGGAGCTCAGGAACCAGGAGGAACGCAGGTGCGGAGGCCAGTGAAGAGGGGGGACCAGGGTCAGGGTGTTTGGAAGTGGAACAGAGCCGGAGGCTGCCAAATCCCTGCCAGGGGCCGCCACGCAAATATGTATCCTTCCTCAGAGGCTTATTATATTAAGGATTTATATTGGGGTGAAGGCCCCTGGGGTTTGGTGGCCCTGTGCAGGTGCATACCTTGCACACGCCTAAGGCCGCCCCTGGTAATGTCCTGGGTAGCATAGCGGCAGTAAAAGATGCCCTACAACTTTCCACCAGATGTCTGAAAATAGGTTCTATACCGAATCATGGGAACAAACACCACTCTATTTCATTGCCCTGCCGGCCTTGCGCCCTTCAGTAAAAAATTATTGCTCAAACAGTTTATCCAAAATCTACCACGGCCGTCCAAGATGAGAGGGCCACAGGTAATGCAGTGCAGGGCCCTGCAGACTCAGCTGAAAGCAGAGTACCAACCATTCAGCTCCAAAATGGGTGCAGAGCAATCCATATGTATTTTTAATTTCAAGAATTAAACCGTATGCTCTACCCCTCTCTAAAATTAATTTTATTAATGAAGTTAACCTATGCACAGCATAGCAAGGATGACACATTCATAACTCCCATGTAAGCTGGTAGAAACGCACAGGTGCAAGTGCAAAATGTGCGGAGCTTCCTGCTAGTTTCTTTAACCGCATGCGTGCGGGCGGAATTCCGCCCGTACGCTGAGTTTTTTTAAATCGCATGTTACGTGACGAGCTGGGCTCGTCATGAGCGTGCGAGGAGGCTACCTCATGACGAGCCCAGCTCGTCATGAGCGTGGAAGGGGTTAATAACCATGTTGGGGTGGAAATGCAAACCGTGTCCACATTTCAAAGAGAACTTTCGAAACTTATTTCAGGAAATCTTTACGTATTAATGCAAATTGCCCCTCCAACAATGGATCAATTGGAAACAAAATATTTAGATGTTAATACTCAAAATCATTTGTACAACATTTATAAAATCGTCAAATTACTTGTGACATCTGGCCCTATTTTCTAAGGGTCATCTTCACCCACACCTGTTTTTTAATGTATTTTGTGGTTGCAAACATCACACTTGATATGGAAACTAATAGTTTGCTAAAATACATAGGGCCTTATTTATGAAGGCCTTGCGCCGCCAGTGCATCACTTTTAACACGGGAAAAAGTGACGCACCGGTGGCGCAAGGCTTTCATAAATGAGGCCCATAGTGTGAAAAACAAAGATGCAGCACAGAACACTGAGGCAAATTGGTTGCCATGAGTACAACATGGCTTCATCCTTGTTAACCTGACCTGATCAACAAGACAATCCTCAGAGAAAATACATGTCAAGGAAGTACTTAACAAACCAACAAAAATTAAAAATATACACTACAAACTAAGGCCCTCGTTTATGGGATTTTTGGTGTAGGACAGCCCAGAAAGGCAACTAGCTGCGCTGCTGTATGCCAAAGTGAAAGGGCAGGAATGCACCGTATTCATTCAATGTGATGCATTCTGGTCCTTTCTCCCTTCACTGTCGCTGTTTTGGCAGCCTAGCACCAAAGTAGGCCCCTTTACACCATAGTGCAATTGTGCTTCCGTTGCATACAGGATTGTTTTTGGGAGCGAGCCACTCGCGATGTCAAATGACTAAATAAATAAATAAGGGTCATTTTAGGGTTTAAGGTTAGTGTGGGTTTTTGGGCTGCAAGGGAAATTTTAGGGTTTAGTGTGGGTGTGGGTATTTGAGTGGCAAGGATAATTTTAGGGTTAGGTTGGGTGTGTGTTTTTGGGCGGCAAGAGTCATTTTAGGGATTAGGGTGAGCGTGGGTATTTGGGTGGTAATGGTGTATGCATATGTGTATATTTATATGTATTCACTAAAAAATACGAAGTTTACAGGGACATTAGATTTAGGCTCATGTTTCACTCAAACAAAACCATTGACATTCAACAGATATAGTTAGCTAACCTAACTATAACTTATGTCCCCGCAGTACACTCCTTATAACCTAACATATTACTAAACTCATGACATGGTCAGTGAGATCACTCATGACATCTCAAATGACATCATCCATAGAAAAACAAATTGTTATTTTGTTATTACATTTTATTTTGTTTTTCATTTGTTTTAGTACTGCGGTAGCTCCGTGGGTCTGAAGGTATGGACAGGAATAATACTCTAATACTAATAATAATAGTCTATGATTTTTAATCCCGATCACTTGATAGGAATGAATACGCGAGTCCAAAACAGCAGATTTGCCATAAATTTTATAAATTATTTCAAATATTTACACTACTCAATTGTCATTAATGACATCAGTGTGCACATATTTACAAGTAAATATAAACCACCTTATATCGGTTATTCAGCAAAGTTACCCATTTTATGACTTTCGCGAATCTACAATTCTGAGCCCGGATTTGCAAATTTGCTTCTCCAGTGAAGTCTCTAGAAGGAGGATTGAGCAGCATTGGTGCTCTGCTTTTACACAATGGCTGAAGGTACATCTTACCTCCAGGATGACCATCCACTACCTGTTGACAATGAGGCCGAAGTAATGTCTGGAAGCAATTTTCTATACTTTATGGAGCCAAGAGAGTAACCTCCAAATTATGAGCAGTGCAGTATTAACGTCAAGCAGTTATCAAGAGGTATTGCAAAGAAGTATTCACATGGGGAAGCACCTAAAAACAATTCATGAAAGAGTCTAAAACTGGATGATGTGGGAGAAAGCAAGTGCAGCAGGACAGTGGGCCTCTACAGCAGCCTTGGGAGAACAGTCATCAGATGCAGTCATTAAAATACCAGCTGCCATCGAAGAATTGAGTGACATGGTTATTCACTGTGAGATATGCCACCTATTGTTCCTGTAAAAATGTCTTCTCTGGGCGCATTTGTGGACACAGTGAAAAAGCATCGCTGCTAGTTGGTATTTAATTTGTTGTTACTGAAGCCAGATGCTTCTTTGAATTTCCCCAACTTTCTCCTTTTTTACTACCTTGTTTGCTTTTTATTAAAAAAATTAAAACAAATGCAGTTAAAAAACCCTAATACAAAAAGATTGTTCTTTTTAGAAACACTATTTGGTCAAACAAAAAGCTAACTCTGTGTTTTTAATGTGTCAGTGTGTTCATCCGTGTATGCCTGAGTGTATTATTGCATACATTAGTGTTTGGCTGAGTGTGTCAGTGTCTACATTAGTGTATGCCTGGGTGTGTCAGTGTATGTATCAATGTGTGTCTAAGTGTGATATTGGATGCATTAGTGTTTGGCTGGGTGTGCCAGTGTCTGAATTGCTGTATGCCTAGGTATGTCAGTCTACACATTGGTGTATGCCTGTATGTCACTGTGTGCATCAGAGTGTGTCAGTGTTTAAATGTTTGTATGCCTGGCTGGGTGAGTGTATGTATCAGTGTATGCCTGGGTGTTTCAGTGTATGCATCAGTGTATGTCTGGGTGTGTTATTGGATTCATTAGTGTTTGGAGGGGGTGTGTCATTTTCTCCTCTGGTGTATGCTTTGGTGGTCTTGGTGACACTTGTTTTTTCCCTGTGTTTCTGTGCCCTTTTGCCTCCGTGACACTCATTTTTCCTGTGTTTCTGTGCCCTCTTGCCTCAGTGACACTCGTTTTCCCTCGATCTTGTGCCCTTCTGCCTTCTGTTCCCTTCATCGTCCCTCACCGCCCAAGCTGCTGAATCCCCTGCGCCCGCCCCCCTGAGTGCGCCACTGCCGATTTGCTACCCCCACCTCCCACCTCCCCATATAGACGGTGAGGAGAGCGACCCTTGACCCCACCAGGTAGGTTGCTCCCCCTCCGCACAGCGCCGCCTGTGTGTCCCTGCCCCTGCTGCCGCTGCTGAGGAAGTTTGAGGCCCTCCACCACCAGCAGGCTACCACCTGCGCCTCATCCCCGGTGGCCAGTGTAGGCCATAGGTTTGCTCATCTTCCGCTTTATTGTTTTATGGTATTGCCTGTATTTCATTGTTGTGTCCGTGACTGCTGTTGTTCTGTCTTCCCCCAATGCCTGTTCGTGGTCTGTGACCGTTTTCCTCCCTCTGTTCCCCTTGCTGTCCCCGTGTCTCTCAGCCCGGTTTTTCCTTCTGTATCCCACGCTGCCCCGTGTCTCTGCCCGGTTTTTCCTCCTCTACCCCTCGCTGCCCCCGTGTCTCTGCCCAGTTTTACCTTCTGTATCCCTTGCTGCCCCCGTGTCCTCAGCCCGGTTTTCCCTTCTGTCCCCCCTCGCTGCCCCCGTGCCTCTCTGCCTATTTTTGCCTTCTGTTTCTCAGCTGCCCCTGTATTCTTGTGCCCTTTTTGCCTTCTGTGCCACTCGATTTTTCCCTGTATTTCTGTGCCCTCTTGCCTTCTGTGACACTTGTTTTTCCTGTATTTCTTTGTCCTTTTTGCCTTCTGTGCCACTCAGTTTTCCCCTATATTTCTGTGCCCCCTTGCCTTCTGTGACACTCGTTTTACCTTTTTTTTGTGCCTTTTTGCCTTCTGTTCCCTTCTTTGTCACTCACTGCCTCCCGCCTCCCAGCTGCTCCTCCCTCCCACCTCCCAATATATGCCAGCCGCTGCACGTCCGTGCCTGGACAGCGCCCAGCGCCAAAACCCCTGGCCCCTGCACCCGCCACGATGACCGCCGCCCTTACGACGCCAGCACTCTGCACATTCTCAACTCCTGACAGACCCACACCTGCTTCAAGACCGCCCAGAAATGCACACACAGGACCTTCACCTGCCGGAACTGCAGCTACAGCAGCGTCAGAGCCGACAAACCACCCGCCAAGAAAGACCTCAACCACCTCCAATGCATACTACTGAACACCCGCTCCGCGCACAAACACGTCGTCGAGCTCTGGGACCTGCTCAACACAACATCTCCGGACATCGCCTTCCTGACAGAGACATGGTTGAACGACTCCTCCACACCCGACATCACCATAGCCATCCCAGACGGCTACAAGATCACCCACAGAGACCGCACCAACGGAGTCGGAGGAGGAATCACCATTGTCCACAAGAACAGTATCAGGGTTTCGGCTAGCAACGACGATGAACTCAGCTCCGCCGAATACATGCACTTCCAGATCCACACAGACCCTAACTCCACCATCAGAGGCACCCTCTTCTACCGACCCCCTGGACCCTGACCCCAGTTCAAAGACTCCATCGATGACTTCATCAGTACGCACACCCTGACCTCCACCGACTAGATCCTCCTCAGAGACCTGAACTTTCTCCTTGAGAACAACAACAACAACTTCACAACCCTGATCAATAAACTCACCAACCTCAGACTGAAGCAACTCGTCACAACGCCCACCCACTCCGCCGGCCACATGCTCGACCCCGTCTTCTCCTCAAGCCCACATGTCTCCGTCAGCCACACCACCAAACTCCTCTGGACCAACCACCGTTGCATCCATTTCGCCTTCCAGAAACCCACCACACACCACCGCACCCAACTGATCCCCCGCCGCTGCTGGAGCAAAATCACTGAAGACCAATTACATGCAAACCTCGCTCTCAGCTCACCCACCGAACCCTCCAACACGACGACGCTGCCAACCGCCTCAGACGCTGGAGTGAGGACTGCGCCAACACCCTCACTCCGCTGAAGAAACCCCCCCACAGAGACACCAACAAGAGGGCCATCTGGTTCACCCCCATGGTAACTCTTTCTTCAGCACTGGACACAGTAGTTTTTCTCCCACCATTTTTATTGAATCTAACAGCTATTTGGCCTTCAATTATTTGTGCCTGGGTGTCTCAGGCTCTGTATCAGTGCGGCTTGGTGTATCAGTAGTTGTAACAGTGTGTGTCTGGGTTATGTCAGCGGCTGTAGTGGTGTGTCCATGGGTGTGCCAGGGGTTGTATCAGTGTGAGCGTGGGTCTCTCAGTGGCTGCATCATTCTGTGCATGGATGTATCAGTCTGTGTCTGGTTTTAACACTGTATGACTGGATATGTGAGTAGCTGTGTTGGTGTATGTGTTTGGGAATGTGAGTGGGTGTGTCAGTGTATAACTGGGTGTCTGAGTCCCTATATCAGTGTGTGGCTTGGTGTGTGTGTGACTGTATGAGTATGTGAGTGGGTGAATGGCTGTATGGCTGTATGGGAGAATGAGTCTATCTAATTAGCAGTTTGCATGTGTAAATGGGTATGTGACTGACTGCATAGGATTCTGCGTTGTTGCAAGACTGTATGTGTGGGTGTGTCAGTACCTGTGTAAATGACTCTATAGGTGTTCAGGCTCATGTATGAGGACCTGCATGGGTGTGTTTGTGACACATAACTAAAGTTGCTAATACACATTCTTAAAGCTTTACAAATACATATTATTTGCACATTACTAAACAATTTCAACAAAACAATCAGGAGGCACAAATGAAAGTGATGTTTTGAAACATCTTACAATACCTTCAGGGGAAAAGAAAGTTCAATATAAATATCTGAACTACAATATTTGAAGCAAATGTTAGCCTGGGACACTGTAAAGAATAATTTACATTGGATGACTTCCATGTGGAAGTCCTTACAAACAATGCCAGAAAGATGCCACAACTAAATCATGTGGGACAAAGAAAGAGCAGCATGACAGTCCCCCTGAACAGCACCCTTGAGTGTCATTATATTAGCATGTGCTTTCAAACATATAAGCGAGATGCTTACTCACTGTGCAAAATACCATGAGCTTGTCACCGTACAATGAACTTCTGTGGGTGCATTTCCCCTTTTTACTATTCTGGTGGCTTAGTGGATGAATGCATCCACTGGAGGTGCCTGTGTTCTACCTTATGGTCACAGGTTCAAATCTTGGCAGGTCTACTCAGCCTTTGATCCTTCTGAGGTCAATAAAATGAGTACCATTGAGTTTAGTAACAATGAACATCTATTCAGCACCAATGTAACCTTGGGTGAACATGTACTTTACAAATACACTTTATGTTCTCAGGTTCTAAACTCATACACCAAAAATGATATACTTTGTAAAAATCATCAATGAACAGTGGGGAAAAAACAATAATAATGTTTGTACCCAAACACAACTTGGAATCTACGTCTGAGCTATGTAGAGCATCAATGGGATGACATAGGTGACTTTTTCACACAAACAAGCTGTAACATTAAAGGCATCAAATTCAAGACACCAGGAGAACGTTGCTGTTTGCATCTGTCAAATGATTGCAGGTACTTTAAAAACAGAGTGAAAAGTATGATGTCCTTCATCTAAAACAAAAAATCCACTTCTTGGAGAATTTACTTATTTCTTTTCACAAAAAAGAGTATGAAGCAAGAGATTCTGGTCATATTCATATGTAGTTCTGGGTGAAATATGCACCTACATACGGAACAGACATAGATGAGTCTGTACTTTCTTTCAAAAACAGTTTTCCTCATGTAGCATTCCAATAGACACTGTGGAAAAATGGATAAAGCAGTAAGTACTGTATTTTCAATTACGTAGAAGTGGATAGTAGTGACAGCAGAAGGATTTAATTATTTGCTTAGCTCCCAGTTGCACCTCGATTTTATTCAAAGTCAGAAGCCAGTTCCTTCTTCCCAGTTGTCTTTGAAAAAACAAAGTATGAAACTGTTAGAAAAACCTTCCTAAAAAAGAACAGTACTTTTTACATGTGTTTCAAAAGTACACCACAAAATCCTCCCCAGACTTGTGACGCACTGTCTGACTACCCTTGTATTTCAACTTGCGCTCAACTGGGGTGAATTCACATTTGCTTACAAGGGTCTCAATAATGATGGTATACTTCAACCTCTTCCCCTCCTCTAGTACCAGTAGGGTGTCCCTTTCATTACCAGGAATACCACTCCAGAGGCCAGCTTCCTAATATTCCTTAGAGATCCTCCGTTCTTCGAGAGCTACTTCAAATGCCTGAAACAACCTCTCTATTTCACCCGCTTCTTACAGTCAGGCACCAAGTCTCTGGGTATATGAACTCTTTCTTCAGCTCTGTACACGGTAGTTTTGCTCTCACCATTTTTGCTAGACTCTAACAGCTATTTGGCCTTCAAGTCCACCTCCTTCACAGTAACTTCATGAGCCAACAAGACCGTTCTGTCCTCCAAGGCTCTCCCAGCCTCAGCTTTTCTCTCCTCTACAGCCACCTGGGCTGAATGTAACCTCAGGTTCCTCTCAGCCTGTCTGTCCTTGGGCTCCTCATGGTACTCGGTTTGGGATGAGACACTACTTCCTGTCTCAAATCCATTAGGGAACTCTCTCTTAGTGGGGGGTCACCTCTCTCATCTGGAACCTTTGTCCAATCATTTCTCTACTTCTTTCCCTCCTTCTCAAAACCAGTACCCTTAGGGGCCCTGTTTCTAAGTTTACCTACAATCAGGATTCTACCTGCTCAAGAATGCTTAATTAATCCTCTTAATACTCTTCTTGTGGTAATCATTGCATTCTGTGCATGTCCTCCCAGACTGCAAGGGCAAACTAGAACTCAAACTTGAAGGTACATGTGAGTAAATGGGTGTGTAAATGGTCTTATGTGTGTGTGTGTGTGACTGGCAGTTACTGTCTGGCTATATGACTGATGGGTACATACGTCCTTTTGTGGCACTGTAAGTGGGTCTATAAGTGCCTGTCTGTATGAGTGTGTGCAAATTACATACTGTAAAATGACATACTATAAGCAAGCACCAACATCTAATTTCAGATTCACATTCATACATAGTGCTATAAAAAATATTTAATCAGTATAACAATTCCTCTTTCTCCTTTCCTGCTCACTGCATTTTTAGTCAATGTTCTCATCCGAGCACCCTTCTATTTTCGCCTCTAGTATAGTGGCTAGAAGCTACACATTTTCTTTCAGCTTACATACACTCCATGTTTTCCTAAATATACCTAAATATTCTACAACCCAACTAATATATCTGTAATAGCTCATTGCTGTTCTCTCAGTTTTATTTCTCTGTCTGCTAGCATTTGTTTTCCTTTGCATTCTCCAGTCACTACTCCGGAAAACCACCTCTTCTCTCAGTAGAACAGCAGGTAAAATGGCTACCTCTCACCATGTGCTCTTACTTATGCCGCTCAGGCTAACAAATAAAAGGCTTCCTTGCATCTTTCATTTTTGCTTTACCACTTCTAAATGGCCAGTATTTCTTTAACCTTTTCCATATTTCCTGGGAAGAAGACCAATTTGGTTCTTTTTTTCCTGCAAATCTGAAAACCCTCTGCTGCCTAGAACAGCAACCCATGCAACTCTGTGGTGAAATGGAAATCTATGTGGGAGAACAGTAAACCATTTAACCTTATACTACTATGGGGCTGATTCTGATGCGGGTTGGAAATGCTTCCTGACTGAATCTGGTTGGAAATGGTTTCCAACCCACTCGGATCGGGACAGTCCGACCAACGGAGTACAATGCATCCGGATGCTTCCCGATACGATTTGGTTGGACTCCCATTGACTTCAATGGGAGCATATGTTCCTAACCGCATCATTATTGGGCCCTGGGTCGTTCCTGATCCGATTTGGAAGGAGCAAATGCCATTAGGAGACCTTCCTAACCGCATCAGAATCAGGCCCTAGGTGGGAAAGCTTTCCAACCCGCATCAGAATCAGGCCCTTAATGTTTGCATCTTCATTTAACTTTGTAAGATAGTACTGATTTCTAAAATAACTCCTCCATAATAAGGAATGTGTCTAAAGCACTCTATATTTATGTTTCGAAGCACAACAGTCTCTTCAGAACCCTTCCCTTCACAGTGCTTTATCTCAGTTTCCTTGGCAACCACTTTTGAAACACTCTCTTCCGCTTCAGTTAGGTCGCGCCCCCTCCGCACAGCACCGCATGTGCCTCCCTGCCCAGCTGCTGCTGCTGAGGAAGTTCGAGGCCCTCCTCCACCCACAGGCTACCACCTGCGGGTCATCCCTGGTGGCCAGTGGTAGGCCGTAGGTTTGCTCATCCTCCATTGTATTAGCTGTATTTTCTTTCATTGCTCCTGTTGTAGTGACTGCATTTTCATTGTTGTGTCTGTGACTGCTGTTGTCTGTCTCCCTCGCTACCTGTACATGGTCTGTGTCCGTTCTCTTTCTCTGTTCCCCTCACTGCCCCGTGTCTCTCTGCCCGGTGTCCCTACTGCTCCCCTCGCTGCCCCGTGTCTCTAAGCCCGGTTTTTCCTTCTGCTCCCCTCGTGGCCCCATGTCTCTATGCCCGTTTTTGCCTTCTGTTGCTTAGCTGCTCCTGCATTTCTCTGACCTTTCTGCCTTCTGTGCCACTCGTTTCCCCCATTTTTCCCTATTCTTGTGGCGTTTTTGCACTTTTTGTGACATTTCTGCCCTCTGTGCCACTTGTTTCCTCCTCAATTGTTGTGCCCTTTTGCCTTCTGTTTCCTTCATCACCCCTCACTGCCCCTGCCGCTGCGTCCCCTGCAGCTCCGCCCCCTGACTGCCCATTCGCTGCCCCCGCCTATCAGCTGCTCCTCACTCCCACCTCCCCAAACATGCCGACCGCTGCGCGCGTCAAGCCCTTCTGCGCCCGTCTGCGCCCATCGGCACTTGGACTGCGCCAAGCGCCGGAACCGCTGGCACCCACACCCACCATGATGACTGCCACCACTACGGCGCCAGCACTCTGCAAACTCTCAACCCGGACGGACCCACAGCTGCTTCAAGCCCGCCCCAAAACGCACACACGGTCCCTTCACCTGCCGGAACTGCAGCTACACCAGCCACAGAGCCGACGAACCACCCCCCAAGAAAGACCTCAACCACTTCCGATGCATACTACTGAACAACCGCTCCACACCCAAACACGCCGTCGAGCTCTGGGACTTGCTCAACACAACCTCCGCGGACATTGCCTTCCTGACAGAGACCTGGTTGAACAACTCCTCCGCACCCGACATCACCATAGCCATCCCAGACGGCTATAAGATCACCCGCAGAGACCGCACCAACGGAGTCGGAGGAGGAATCGCCATCGTCCACAAAAACAGCATCAGGGTCTCGACTAGCACCACGAACGCGCTCAGCACCGTGAAACACATGCATTTCCAGATCCACACAGACCCCAACTCCACCTTCAGAGGCACCCTCGTCTACCGACCCCCCAGACCCTGCCCCAAGTTCAGTGACTCCATCGCCGACTTCATCAGCACGCACGTCCTGACCTCCACCGACTACATCCTCCTCGGAGACCTGAACTTTCACCTTGAGAACAACAAAGACAATAACACCACAACCCTGAATGATAACCTTGCCAACCTCGGACTGAGACAACTCGTCACAATGCCCACCCACTCCGTCGGTCACACGCTCGACCCCGTCTTCTCCTCAAGCCCACACGTCTCTGTCAGCCACACCACTGAACTCCTCTTGACTGACCACTGCTGCATCCACTTCACCTTCCAGAAACCCACCACACACCACCGCACCCAACAGATCCCCCGCCACCGCTGGAGCAAAATCATCAAAGACCAATTACATGCAAACCTCGCTCTCAGCTCACCCACCTAAACCTCCAACACCGATGTCGCCTCTCACAACCTCAGACGCTGGATCCAGGACTGGGCCAACACCATCGCCTTCTGAAGAAACCCCCCAGAGAGACACCAGCAAGAGGGCCAGCTGGTTCACCACAGAACTCCTAGATTCCAGGCAAGCCTGCTGGAAACTAGAGAAGAAATGGCACAGTGAACAAACTGTGGACAGCCACGCAGAACACAAGGACGCGGTCCCCGACCACCACCACCTCATCCGGGCTGCCAAGAAGGCCTTCTTCAAAGATCGCCTTGACAACAACGCACACGACAGCAAGGGGCTCTTCAACATTGTGAAGGAACTCTCCAACCCCAGTTCCAACACCAATGACATCTCACCGTCGGAAGCCCTGTGCGACTCCCTCGCCACTTTCTTCCACCGCAAGATAGCAGACATCCACAATAGCTTCAACAGCCAGACAGCGCCAATAGACAGCAACACAACAGACCCTCCGCACACCATTGACCATGTCCCCCTGCTAGCCTGGACCAGAGTGAGCGTCGATGACACCATCAAGACCATGAGCACAATCCGCTCTGGCTCTCCGTCAGACCCATTTCCGCACCATGTCTTCAACAAAGCAAGCAGCTCCATCGCACCCCACCTACGCAACATCATCACTCTCTCCCTTGAGACCGCGACCTTCCCAGAGAGCTGGAAACATGCCGAGATCAACGCCCTACTCAAAAAACCCAAGACAAGCCCAAGAGACCTAAAGAACTTCCGACCCATCTCTCTGCTCCCCTTCCCGTCAGGGTCATTGAGAAAATTGTTAACAGACAGCTAACCCAATACCTCGAAGAGAACAGAATCCTGGTCCGTTCCCAGTCAGGGTTCTGCAGCAACCACAGCACCGAGACCGCCCTCATCTCCGCCAACGACGACATCAGGACCCTGCTAGACAATGGGGAGTCTGCAGCACTCATCCTCCTGGACCTATCTGCTGCCTTCAACACCGTCTGCCACTGCACACTACGTGCACGCCTCCACGCCGCAGGGATCCGAGACAAGGCTCTGGAATGGACCACCTCCTTTCTCTCTGGCAGAACCCGGAGCATCTGCCTTCCCCGTTCCATTCCGAAGCCTCCAAGATCATCTGCGGCGTACCCCAAGGATCCTCCCTCAGCCCGACACTGTTTAACATTACATGGCCCCGCTTGCAGACGTCGCCCGACAGCACGACCTCAACATAATCTCCTAAGCCGATGACACTCAACTGAACCTCTCCCTCACCAAGGACCCCATCACCGCCAAAGCCAACCTCCATGAAGGAATGAAGACGGAGGTACTCATCGTCGGCTCCAACCTGTCAGCCTGGGACGACTCCTGTTGGCCAATGGCACTGGGGGCAGCCCCGACCCCCACCAACCACTCACCCCATCTGGGAATCATCCTCGACTCAATGCTCTCAATGACCAAGCAAGTCAACTTCGCCTCCTCTTCCTGCTTCAACACCCTCCGCATGCTACACGAGATCTAGAGATGGATCCCGACAGATACAAGAAAGACAGTCACCCAGGCCCTCATCAGCAGCAGACTTGACTACGGAAACGACCACTACGCGGGAGCCCCGACCAAGCTCATCAATCAACTACAACGCATCCAAAACGCCTTGGCATGACTGATCCTCGATGTACCACGACACGGCCACATCACCCCGTCAACAAGAGGATATCCTTCAAGCTCCTCATCCACACACACAAGGCACTCCCCAAAAAACCGGCTTAGCCTGCCTCAACAGTCGGCTCTCCTTCTACACCCCCAACCGCCAGATACGCTCTCCTGAACTCTCACTCGCCACCATCCTGCGCATCCGAAGAACAACCACCGGCGGGAGATCCTTCTCCCACCTCGCCACCAAGACATGAACACCCTCCCACTGAGCTTATGACAGACCCAAGACCTGCTGACCTTCAGGAGGACACTAAAGACCTGGCTGTTCGATCAGTAGCGGCCCCTACCTTCCCCCCAGCACCTTGAGACCTTCGCGGGTATGTAGTGCGCTTAACAAATGACTGATTGATTGATGTTGTCCCAGTAGGTGAAATGTTCACAACACTTTCTGTAAGCAGTATACTAGCTTTAATTTAAAATCTAGCAGGGCTGTTTAACTGTCTGGAAATATAAGCATATCCCAAATAACAGATTTTTTTTTTACCAGAGCCAATCACATACCTAGCTGCTTTTTGCTCAAAATCTCTACCTACTTTTAGCTACCTGCATATTTACACCATTCAATCAATTTAGTTTTTAATTTGTTTTTTTAGATTAGGTGCCATTTAGAAAATTGTCTTATTCAGCTCCAGCCTTCTCCTGAGTGCTACTCCTCCTTTCCTTCAAAATGGTTATAGTGTGGATTGTAGGTCATACATTTATGTTTTGGGCTAGAGAGTGTGCTAGAAAGAGTGGTATTGACAAGGACTTCGGTTTGCCTAACGTAGATATTACTTGGGCTAGCCAGAGAGGGTTAAAGTGGCATCAATTGCTTCCCTTGGTTAAAGACATTGCGGATTACCAACATCTAGACCTCATTATTGTGCACTGTGATGGCTGTGACGTAGGCACACCACTGGGGTAGGACTGAAATCCTAATGAATGATAACTATGGTCAATTAATGGCACTTTTCCCTGCCACTGCTTTGGTGTTTTCTAAGATTTCCCAAAGGCAGAAATGGAAGTGGTCAAACAAATTCTGTCCATAGATAAACAAAGCCAGGAACATGTCAATAAAACTGTTTCTGTATTCCTCAGAGACCACAACATGGGGTCATCTATAACAACAATTTACGCTTGGACATGAATGGTATATATAGAAATGATAGCATTCACTTGACAAAGAAAGCCAAGAGGGTGTTCAAGACCTTCAAAGACTGAGTTCTGTATTATGTGTAGTTATCACCTGCACATAATACTCACAAAGGATCTTTTCAGCGCTAACCATTTCCCTAAAGACAATATATTTTTATTTTCAATTCCAATTTCTTAAATCTTAGTGGATCTGTGGATCCGTTGAGGATTCACAAACCAAAAACTTTCATCCAATGCACACCAGTAACACTACAGAATGTCTTATTGGATACATTAGTGGTGTGTAACTCCAACACTAGGTGTGCAAGTGAATTTGTCTGAGTGTGAGTACATGTCGAATAGGCATGTGAGAATTTGAGTAGGTCTCTCAGAGGATTTCTGTTTGTATGTGTGAGTGGGTGTGAGAGTGTTTGTATGGTATCAGAGTGGGTGTGACAGTGTCTGTCTGGGTGTGCCACTGGGTGTAACAGTGGTTATATTGACATCAGAGTACATGTGAGTATATACCTGTGTATGTGAGTGGGAGTGAGAGTGTCTGTATAGGTGTCACAATTTTTCCGGGAGCTCTGCTGAAAAATTGTATGAAAAATTGTATGTTTTTTTTAAAGTGTGTGTAAATTGATTTTAGAATTTGTACACCTCCCACTAACCTGTTAGGGGCACTCACCTAGACTCTGAAAACACCCGTGCAGCCGACCTAAACGCTGCCACGGGGAAGAAAAGTCTCCTTCACCGCCATTAGCGAGTGAGCCTGATTACAGGCCACGCCCACTACTTTTGGCCACGCCCCCTTGACTACTTAAAGCGCCGACGCCCAGTCTCTCTCAGAACCTATACTCCTGAGGCACAGCCGGGAGCTCTGCTGAAAAATTGTATGAAAAATTTTATGTTTTTTTTAAAGTGTGTGTAAATTGATTTTAGAATTTGTACACCTCCCACTAACCTGTTAGGGGCACTCACCTAGACTCTGAAAACACCCGTGCAGCCGACCTAAACGCTGCCACGGGGAAGAAAAGTCTCCTTCACCGCCATTAGCGAGTGAGCCTGATTACAGGCCACGCCCACTACTTTTGGCCACGCCCCCCCTGTCGGTAAAAAATCATGTGCCGCATTCGGACGCGCAGCGGACGGGCGCAGCGGGCGCGCCGTCAGCGCGCCGAAGGCGCGCCAAAGGCAAGCCCGTCTGGGCCCGTCCGGGCCCAGCCGGACCCGGGCCCAGTTACTCTGCCCATTTCTGTCACGAAATGCCCGAACTACACCCGGGACAGGCTCCTGGCCCTGAACACACAAAAACACCCCCTCTGCAATTACACCTATTCGGGCGACAATCCTTTTACCGGCTGCAGTTTCTGCAACCCTCCTGGCACAGACTCGGCACCAGGCAGACTACAACTAGGCCTCCTCAACTGCAGATCGCTCGCTAAACATGCGCATGAAATTAACCTCTTGATTCTAAACCACGCTATGGACATTCTGTTTCTCACTGAAACATGGCTTACTCACAACAATGGCCCTGATATAGTCCTAGCACTCCCTCCGGGCTATCAAATCTGCTCATTGAATAGACCAGTTGGTAGAGGAGGCGGCCTAGCCATAATATCTAAGGACGTGTTCTCCTGTAGAATCTCGGATGGTAACATCAAAGGTTGTGAAAGCTGCCACTTCTCCATCCAAATCTCCCCAGTAACATCCCTGTCGGGAATGCTTGTATATCGCCCCCCTGGCCAACTCACCGATTTTCCTAGCAAACTCACTGACCACATCACCATGGATTGCACGACTTCCTCCAACTATCTCCTACTGGGGGACCTCAATATCCACTTCCTGGACCCGGTCGACAAACAGGCTGTAGAACTCCTACAAGATCTTTCCTCTATGGGCCTCGGCCTAAAAAACGCACAGGCGACTCACGACAAAGGACAGCTACTCGATCCCATATTCACTAACATCCAAGATCTGAGCACTCGCCCCCACGTCCCCCTCCCTTGGACCGACCACTTCCTGGTCCCCTTCGAATGGCACATTAACATCCCTCCACCTCAACCTCCTAAATTCAGAACCCTTATTAGACGCTGGCATAAACTGGTCCCAGAGGAATGGGCAGCTAAACTAAGTGAAGATACCCCTCCCCCCTCTCAAGACACTATCACTGCTGACACCAAATTTAACACATGGATCTCCCAATCTCTGGACGACATCCTCCCGAAATCCAGCACCCTCAAACGTACCAAGAGAGTCACCCCTTCCCCCTGGTACACCCCCGAATTAAACTTACTACGGAAGGAATGTAAGAGGAACAAACGCTTATGGAGGAAAGATAAAAAGGCAGACAAAAAAGATATATTTCGGGCCTCTTTAAAATCCTATAAAACGGAACTCCTCAATACTAAAAGCGCCTTCTACGAAGATAGAATTAAAAACGCCTCCTGCTCGGCACATGAAACCTTTGCCGTCCTTAAGGAACTCCTCCAGGCCCCAGACCCCCCAGTAAAACCTCTGGACCCCAAAGCAGCGGAAAGCAAATGCATTAAACTTTCCACCTTCTTCGACGAGAAAATCCCAAAAATTCTCGCGGACCTACCCCCAATCACGGCTGACAACCTGGGCGGGGATCCTTCTAAATCTCCCATTTACTGCCCTCACTCCCCTGATGGCAACCTACCCTTTCTGGACACCTTTGGCCCAGTGTCTACGGAAGAGGTAGCTGCGACATTGGCTACAATTAAAAGTGGCTCTCCTCGCGATCCCGCCCCCTCCGTTTTCTGAAAAAAGTGTCTAGCACCATCCTCCCCCCCCTCACGTCCCTCATTAATTCCTCCCTCTCGCAGGGTCTAGTCCCTCCTAGCTGGAAGGCGGCAGTGGTCAAAGGCCTTTTAAAGAAACCCTCTCTAGACCCCCTGGACCTAGCCAACTACAGACCTATCTCCATCCTCCCAGGAAATAGCAAGATCACGGAGAAGCTAGTGAATACAAAACTATCACTATTCCTTGAGAGCAACAACCTACTCGGGACCTCCCAGACAGGGTTTCGTCCAGGACAGGGCACTGACACAGCTCTCCTGGCAGCAGTGGAGAAGGCCAGAAGCATTCTGGACACGGGAGGATCAGTGGCAGTGATCCTCCTCGACCTCAGTGCGGCCTTCGACACTGTGAGCCACCACACCCTAATCCAACGACTGGGAGACATCGGAGTAAGGGGCACGGCCTTGAAGTGGCTAAAATCTTTCCTAGACGGACGCTCCTTCCAAGTCTGGGAGAATGACAGCCACTCCCCCGCAATCCCCCTCCGTTGTGGAGTACCGCAGGGCTCATCCCTTAGCCCTACGTTATTTAACGTGTATATGTCCCCGCTGGAGAAACTGGTCAACCCGTTCGGCGTCTCGATTATCAACTACGCCGACGACACCCAGCTGGTGGTAACCCTCTCACACCCGCACCAATCCCCACCCGACCTTCACAGCTGTCTCTCGGAAATTCATAACTGGATGAACTCCTCGGCACTGAAACTGAACGGGTCCAAGACCGAGATCCTGCTGCTCGGACATAAAGAGCCCTCCCTGCCGCCTGACATCTGGCCCGTCTGTCTAGGTGACCCCCCTACACCGAAGGAGGAGGTCAAGAGCCTGGGCGTATGGCTCGAAAAGGACCTGAGCTTCAGATCACAGGCCAAAAAAACGGCAGGAATCTGCTTTGGACTCCTTAGGGCCTGCAGAAAGGTCTTCCCCCTGCTCCCCGCTACCTCCAAGAAACTCCTGATTCAGGGCCTCATTATGGCGAGGCTGGACTACTGCAACGCAATCTACCTGGGTGCCCCCGAAGCCACCCTCAATACCCTGCAGAAAGTCCAAAACGCCGCGGCCCGCCTACTTACCGACACCCCCGCCAGATCCTCGGCAAAGCCAGCCTTGAAGCTCCTGCATTGGCTCCCAGTCAGAGAAAGGGTGGCTTTCAAGGCCCTCTGTCTGGCCCATAAGACCCTCCATGACAAAGGCCCACCCATCCTCAAGGATTTCATCATCCCTTACAATGCGAGTAGGGTCCTCCGCTCAGGCGGAGAGAACTTCATCACTGTTCCCAGAGTCAAAAAGGCCCGGTCCGGAGGACGCCGCTTCTCGGTCCACACGGCCAAACACTGGAACAACCTTCCTCGGAGACTGAGAACTGAACCTAATCTTCTCCAATTCAGGAAGGCCTTGAAAACCTTTCTCTTTCCTTAAATCCCCCCCCTTCGATTCTGACCTCTCCTGAGTTCTGGTTCTAGCGCTGGGATGCTCTAGGGTTACTACGCGCTCTATAAAACCTTAAAATAAAAATAATAATTGGGTGTGAGAGTATCTGTATGAGTTGGTGGGTATGATAGTATTGATATGGGTGTCACAGTGGGTTTGTGAGTGCCTATCTGTAAGTCTGAGTGGGTGTCAGAGTGTCTGAAAGTGCATCAAAGTTGGTGTGAGAGTGTTCGCCTGGGTGTGTCGTTGGGTGTAAGATTGTTTGTATGGGCATCAGAATGGGAGTCTGTGTGTGAGAGTTGGTGTGAGAGTATCTGTTTATGTGTGAGTGGGTGTGGGAGTGTCTTTACAGGCATCAGAATGGGGTTGAGAGTGTCTGTCTGTGTATGTGAGTAGATGTGAGACTGTATGCATGTGTGAGTGGGTGTGAGAGCAGCTGTACATGCATCACAGTGGATGTGAGAGTCTCTGTGTGTGTGAGTAGATGTGAGAGTGTCTGGGCATCACAGTGGATGTGAGGGTGTATGGCTCTGTATTTCACTGTGTGTGAGAGTGTATGGGCATCAGAATAAGTGTGAGGGTGCCTATTTGGGTGTGTGAGTGGGTGTGAGAGTGTCTGTGTAGGCATCAGAGTGCTTTTGAAAGTGTCTGTGTGTGTCACTGTCTGTGACTGTTTGTATCTGCATCAAAGAGAGTGTGAGAGTACATGTATGGGTGTGTGACTGGGTTTGAGAGTGTCTGTTTGAGTGTCACAGTGAGGGTGAGTACGTCTGTATGGGTGTCAGAATGGGTGTGAGTGTCTGTCTGTATATGTGAGTGGATACAAACTGTGTGTGACTGTTTGTATCTGATTCAAAGAGAGTGTGAGAGTGCATGTTTGGGCGTCTGACTGGGTTTGAGAGTGTCTGTTTGAGTGTCACAGTGGGTGTGAGTACGTATGTATGGGTGTCAGAATGGGTGTGAGTGTCTGTCTGTATATGTGAGTGGATACAAGCATATGTGTGTGTGTGTGTGTGTAAGTGTGAGAGTATCTGCACTGGCAGAAGAGTGGGTGAGAGAGTATCTGTTTGTGTCACTGGGTGTGAGAGTGTTTCAATGGGCATCAAAGTGAGTGTGAGAGTTTCAGGGTGTCTGACTGGGTGTCTGACTGTATGTGAGAGTATCTTCTGTTTGGTTTCAGAGTGGGTATGAGATCATATGTATGGGCAACAGAGTGGGTCTGTGAGCATGCCAATAGAATGGTTCAGTAAAGTGGAGAAATATATATATATGTACGTATATATACAAATATATACATATATATATATATATATGACCTACTGGCGGTCGCCAGTAGGTATATATAGTTAGGATTTTTTCTCTATGGGATTTTTGAAAATTCTATGTCTAATAACTTTGGCGTTTGTGGACGGAATTGGCTGAAATTTTCAGGAAAATGGAACATTTTGTTTCTGAGCAGCCACTGGAAATTTGGGGGGTGTTTGTCAAGGGGGGGGCTGAGAAAAAAGGGGGGTCCCAAAACGCGTTTTTACCATGTTAATTTCCATAGGGCGGTTGGCCTCACTTTTAGGTCGAACGGCTGAATGGATTTGCACGAAACTTGGCAAAATTGTAGGGACTGTTAGCCCGATGTGCCTTTGCTAGGTCTCAATATATGTGCTCCAGTGGATTTTGAGAAATTAACGTTAAAAAAAAGATATATATCTGTAAGCGTGCTCCGGGCAGCGCTCCGGTTCGCGTACTTGACGCGTAACGGAACTTCGCGAAGCGAAGCTGATTGGCTCTCCGGTGTCTGTCAACATTCTAAACAGTCCGGAGCGGCCGCAATCTTGTCTCTCGGTAGGATCGAGAGACAAGAGGAGGCCAAAACAAAGGGGGAAATGACCATAAGGGGGCATAGTAGATCCTCCCTGACCCCCTAGGTTTGATGTGGAGGCTGTAAAAGGGCCCCGCAGGGCAAAAAAAACCAAAACATTTTTTTTTTTTGCGTGGGAAGCGCCCGGTCCGCGAACCGGGAAGCGTTCTGGGGAGCGTACTATAAGGAAAAAAGAATGATAGACTTTTCAAATACTGTATGTTAATTGATTGTTGGTTTTGTTGATTATTTTTTAATTTCTTTATTTTTTAAGCAATTATTTATTATTGTGATTGTGTTTCAAAACTTAATAAACTTTCTAAAATTTCACTGTCTGAAATGTCGTTATTTTCATTGAACATAGCTTGTAATCTCTGAGTGTGTAAAATGTCCTCATTTTGAAGGAGGTCATCTACTGCTTGCACACATTGCAGTAGTTCTTGGTCCCAAGTTTCATCCATAAATTCTATATAATTTGGATCAATTATTTCTTGGCTGCTCTCTTGCAGGACAATTTGAAATGAAACTTTGTGTTCGCCTTCCATTTGGCCTGAAATTTGGATAAAAAAAATATATATTAGTAGAGATAGGGCACTGTTGGGATTAATTTTAGATAGGCAGTTTTTATCAGTGAATTTATCTTTGGGCAGTGTATAGTATCAGAGTGGAAGTAGGAATATAAAAAAGTGTATGTGATTTAACCTAAGTAAATTCATAATTATACAAGAGAAACCTAACTCCATCAATAACTATAACAGAGAAGTCTATATAAATCTATAACTACTACAGAGGGATAGTATATAACTATCAGAAAAAGTTTACCATATTAACTTATAGTGCACAATATACTTCAGTTTTTAAAATAACAACTTACCTTTAGAAAGAAGTTGAAGTGATTAGTGAAAATCCAATTGAAATGTACACCAGGAAGTAGTAGTCAAAATGGCTGTGTTCCCTTCTCTTCCTTTAAATATATTCAGGTATATGACGAATCAAATGTCAGGTAAAAAAAGTAGAAAATGAAAGTAACATTTTCATTGGTTGTCAATTCCAACACTTCAGATGTGTTCTGTGAAGTAATTTACCTCACGGTATTTAGAAAGGTCTACAGGCTAAATGGCTAAATGGAATTTCAATCAAATTTGTGAAAATGGTAGGGATTGGTATGTAGTATGAGCTAATCTATATTTGGTGAAAGTGTCTCCAGTCGTTTTTCTGTAAATTACTTTCCCACCTTTTTTTGATGGAGCGCTTCCCGGGGAACGCCCCGGTACGCGAACTGGCGAGCGCCCCGGTACGCGAACCTGAAGCGTTATGGGAGTCCACCATTTTGTGTTTTGGTCGAATTAAGATACAAGATGGAGGGCAAATAATGTTCAGAATGGGTAGAAGGGGGCACGGTAGACTTATCTTGACCCCCTAGGTTTTCTGAGGGTGGCTGAGGAGGCCCATATGTGCGAAATTTTTTTTTTTTTTTTTAAATTTAGCGAGGTTAGCTTCCGGTTCGCGTACCTGGTAGCGCCCCGGGGAGCGTACTTTGTTGAAAATTAGTGAAAAAAGTTAGAGTAAAATAATAATTGTGAGTGATCAGATGTAGGGTAGCTCTGAGAAGAGCTTTTGGGTTTATGGTACATTTAGGTACTTATAAGTAGGTACCAATGCACAGTCTTAAATTCAGAATGAAAATTCTGTTGCCCTCATCTGAGAAGTGAACTCCATCTCCTCTGTAGATATCTTGCATGTAGTAACGCAAGTTATTGTTGTACATGGAGCCCATTCCATGGTCTCTCATGTAAGCTGAAACAGATTTGTTTACATGCTTCCTCGACTTCTCAATTTGTGGACAAAATTGGTTCGACCACCTCCATTTCTGTCTTTGGCATATATTTGAATATACCAAGGCAGTTTGAGGAAAAAGTGCCATCAATTGCTCAAAGGTGTCCTTTAAAAGCATTTCCAGACCTACCCCAGTCAAAGTGCCCAAATCATTACCTCCACAGTGCACAATTAACAGGTCAGGTTTTGGCAAATGCATAAAGGTTTTCACCAATGGTATCAATTGGTGACATTTTAATCCTCTGTGGCCAAACCACTTAATTTCCACATCTTGTAAATTGAGATTAGGTAAATTTCTGTTCTCAGCATACCTCTGAGCCCAATAGATGTAACTATGTCCAACAATCCAGACAGAAAACATGGTGAGAGAAGGTTCTGCTGCAGTCAGATGAAGTGTGGCAATGAAATGGCAGTTGAAAAAATAAGAGTTTAAAATGAAAAAAACTGTGGAGTTTCTGTGTTAATGAAGCAGTAACAGTGATTGGTGGATTTTGATTGCTGAAAACAGAAAGTTAGGGTGCATGGATGAGTTCTTTGAAAGATGTAATTTGAATGGTCAAGCAAAAATCATTTAATGAAAGATTGCACTGGATACGCAGGTGCACTGAGAGTTCAGAGTTCAATTGAAACATTGTTGTGTGAACTTGCAAACACCAGAGGTCTTCCAAGAGGTGGTTGCTATGCAAAAAAGGCAGAGAGGGCAGAGGGGGGAAGGGTTTTGATTTGAAAAAAGTGAGGGAAGAGTTTTGATTGGGTGACATGAGAGATATGTGTGATGAATTACAGCATTTCTGTGCCATTGTTGGTTCCAGCCTCTGGTGTGCATACCTTTTGCTCTGCTAAAGACAAATTGGTGTGTTTCTGAGACTGTTTTGAAACTCATAAAGTATTTGCCAAGGTGAGAAAAGATTTATTTAATTTAGATAGAGAATAGTGTGCTTTAAGGAAAAAATTATGAAGAAAGTTGTGTTTTTAAAATGTTGCTTTGTCTCAAGTGTTTTACAAATAGATTTTGTTTTGTTTTGTTTGTTGCCCTCATCCTCCTCGACCTCTCCGCAGCCTTCGACACGGTCTGTCATAGCACCCTTCTACAACGCCTCAGAAACGTCGGAATCCAAGGAAAAGCACTGGAATGGATCACCTCGTTCCTCACCGGAAGAACCCAGAGAGTCCGCCTTCCACCATTCAAGTCAGAGGCCACTGAAGTCATCTGCGGCGTACCACAAGGATCCTCACTCAGCCCCACCCTCTTCAACGTATACATGAGCCCCCTCGCGGCCATCGCACGCCAACACAACCTCAACATCATCTCCTACGCCGACGACACTCAACTGATCCTATCACTCACCAGAGACCCTAACACTGCCAAAACCAACCTGCACGAAGGAATGAAAGAAGTAGCCGAATGGATGAAGCACAGCCGTCTGAAACTGAACTCAGACAAAACAGAAGTCCTCATCCTAGGCACCTCCCCCTCCGCCTGGGACGACTCCTGGTGGCCAGAGGCCCTTGGAAAAGCACCCATCCCGACGGACCACACACGGAACCTGGGCGTCATCCTGGATTCCTCACTCTCGATGAACAGACAAGTCAACGCCGTTTCTTCATCTTGCTTCAACATTCTTCGCATGCTCCAAAAAACATTTCGCTGGATCCCCACCGAAACTAGAAAAACAGTCACCCACGCTCTGGTCACGAGCCGACTGGACTACGGAAACACCCTCTACGCCGGTACCACCGCAAAACTCCAGAAAAAACTCCAACGCATCCAGAACGCTTCGGCCGGGCTCATATTAGACATCCCACGTAAAGAACACATCTCTGGTCACCTGAAAAACCTCCACTGGCTCCCCGTCAATAAGAGGATTACTTTCCGGCTCCTAACCCACGCACACAAAGCACTCTACGAAATCGGACCCGAATGCCTCACCACACGACTGTCCTTCTACACCCCCTCCCGCCAGCTACGATCCTCCAACCAAGCCCTTGCCACTGTACCTCGCATCAACAAAACCACCATGGGAGGTAGATCCTTCTCCTACCTGGCAGCTAAAACCTGGAATTCACTTCCCACTC
The DNA here is from genome assembly GCF_964261635.1 of Lissotriton helveticus. Classification (NCBI taxonomy): domain Eukaryota; kingdom Metazoa; phylum Chordata; class Amphibia; order Caudata; family Salamandridae; genus Lissotriton; species Lissotriton helveticus. Next base: position 2,081,901,432 of record NC_136063.1, read on the forward strand.
ACCTTCGCCTTACTCAGAACCACCTAGCATTCAGAAAGCAACTTAAAACGTGGATATTTAACAAGTAATTCCCCACCCTTCTTCAAGCGCCTTGAGCCCCTCCGGGTATGTAGCGCGCTATATAAATGATCTGACTTGACTTGACTTGACTTGTTTCTTTGAGAAATTGTAATTGGAGAAAATGTGAAGTATTAGTACTGACAGGGTGTTTTTGTGCATAGGAGCTGTGCAGTGTTTCAAATTATGACTTGAAAATCGTTTTTGAGGAAAAGGAATGCTTTCAAAATGTATGACAAGGACATAATGGTGTCTGCTTCTTTATAAGGCATTTGAGTGTCTCTGATGTTATTTTTCCCATTTTAATTTAACACCTTTCCCCGTGGTGCAAATTCCTTGTAAATATGCTCGCACCTGTGCTTGGAAAATTTCGATTTTGATTGTTTGAGTTACATAGCCATGTTAAAAGTGACCCAAAAATGCTGCAAAGGCAATCAAAAAACGCTTTCATGTGTCTTAAGGACATTTTCAGTCATTTCCCCATGTGCAGTGTTTTCAAATTGTGACTTGAAAATCGTTTTTGAGGTAAAGGAATGCTTTTAAAATTTATGACAAGGACATAATGGTGTCTGCTTCTTTATAAGGCATTTGAGTGTCTCTGATGTTATTTTTCCCATTTTAAATTAAAAGACCTCTCCCCGTCGTGCAAATTCCTTGTAAATATGCTCCCACCTGTGCTTGGCAAATTTAGATTTTGATTGTTTGAGTTACATAGCCATGTTAAAAGTGACCCAAAAATGCTGCAAAGGCAATCAAAAAACGCTTTCATGTGTCTTAAGGACATTTTCAGTCATTTCCCCATGTGCAGTGTTTTCAAATTAAGACTTGAAAATCGTTTTTGAGGAAAAGGAATGCTTTTAAAATTTATGACAAGGACATAATGGTGTATGCTTCTTTATAAGGCATTTGAGTGTCTCTGGTGTTATTTTTCCCATTTTAATGTAAGACCTTTCCCCGTGGTGCAAATTCCTTGTAAATATGCTCGCACCTGTGCTTGGAAAATTTAGATTTTGATTGTTTGAGTTACATAGCCATGTTAAAAGTGACCCAAAAATGCTGCAAAGGCAATCAAAAAATGCTTTCATGTGTCTTAAGGACATTTTCAGTCATTTCCCCATGTGCAGTGTTTTCAAATTATGACTTGAAAATCGTTTTTGAGGTAAAGGAATGCTTTTAAAATGTATGACAAGGACATAATGGTGTCTGCTTCTTTATAAGGCATTTGAGTGTCTCTGATATTATTTTTCCCATTTTAAATTAAAAGACCTTTCCCCGTGGTGCAAATTCCTTGTAAATATGCTCCGACCTGTGCTTGGCAAATTTAGATTTTGATTGTTTGAGTTACATAGCCATGTTAAAAGTGACCCAAAAATGCTGCAAAGGCTTTAAAAAAACGCTTTCATGTGTCTTAAGGACATTTTAAGTCATTTCCCCATGAATGTAGGTAGGCCTCACCTTAAACAAACCTCTGGATAGGCCACACCTTATCGTCATCCTGAATTAATCATTTAAAATGCTAGGGACAGATTTATGATAGGTGTATGCCTCTTTTGCGCCACTGTGCGTGACTTTTGTGACGCAGTGGCGGTGCAAAAGATTTGCTATGTGGCGACAAAATTACAAATTGATGCATCTAGGAAGATGTGTCATGCTGTAAAAAAAACGTGCCACATGAAACCGATGCAGCAGTGATGCAAAAGATGCACCATGTTGCAAGACAGGCCTCAATTCATCTCCAACAAGATAAGAAGCTTAGGGATAGATTTATGATGACTGGTGCATCCCCAGGGATGTGCCAGTCATCCTGCGCCGCTGTTCCGCCACCCATGGTGCGCTGCATTTACAATGCGGCGCACCATGGGGCAAAAACGGCACAGATGCGTGACGCATCTGTGCCGTAAAGGTGGCGCATTGCTGGAGCTGCATCGCAAGTGCGATGCAGCTCCAGCAAGGCTCAGGGGTGCCCCATCTCCATTTAATCTGCAACCCTGAGTAGGCCTCACCTTAAACAAACCTCTGGATAGGCCACACCTTATCGTCATCCTGAATCAATCATTTAACATGTTAGGGACAGAGTTATGATAGCCGTGTGCCTCTTTTGTGCCGCTGTGCGTCACTTTTGTGACGCAGCGGCGGTGCAAAAGATTGGCTATGTGGCGACATATTTAAAAATTGATGCATCTAGGCAGATGTGTCATGCTGTAAAGTCCTGTGCCACATGAAACCTGCGTCAGTTTTCATATAGGTGTTTTGTTGCAAGGTATGCATTAATTTGCAAGAAAGCCCTGTAAAACTAACACAGTGAAATTTAGAAGATTTCACTGACTCAGCTTTATAGCATTGCTGAATCAAATCATTATGCCTGTTTGAAACAGGCATAAGGAGTGATGCACCATGCAATGTGTGGCTTGCTCCTGTGCATTGCAGTAGACATGTTGCGCTTACGACGTGATTCCTGCAATGTGCTGCTTTTGCGGCACAGATGCGTGACGCATCTGTGCTGTTTTCACTCAATGGTGCTCCACATTGTAAATGCGGCACACCATGGGTGGCAGAGCAGCGGTGCACATTAACTGGTGCATCCCTGGGAATGTGTCAGTTAACATAAATCTGCCCCTTTACATTTAAGTATGAGCAGGGGACACAGAGTTGGTGAGGCTTATCCAAGGTTAAGAAGAGATGAGTCCTGTTCACTGAAAACTTGGACATAGGCCTTACCTCCTCAGCATCGCTGGTCATGGCTAAATAATAGCTGCAAAATGTTACTCTTGTTAAACAATTTTACTATTATAATCTCTGAGATTTGTCTCTTACTCTGCAACATCTCATTGTTGTTCTCTTTCTTTAAAGATAACGACAACATCAACCATGAGTGACAATCATCAATCAGTTGATTATGACATTATCATTGAACTTGTAATTGAAACGTCAGTGGAAGTAGATCCATTGGATGATTTAAATTCTCAGGATGATGAAGAACATGATGAGGATGCCGATTTGTCAGAATTGTATGACATAGGTTGGGAAGCTGACGTGCTTGAGCCTATGGAACTATAAACATTTATTTTTAAAATTTATAATAAATGAAAAGTAAAAATGTAAACCGTTTGATTTATAATTAAAAACACCTTTAAAAACAGGTTATGTCTAGTGTCTTCAATAAAATATTAAAATATGCTCATAAAATTAGATCAGAATCACATATAAAATAGTAGAGGTAAAATGAAGAAGAATTCTATTTCTTTTCTGCTATTTGTGTATTATATATTTGCCAAAGCACTAAAAAATGTTCTATGTAAAAATGTCAAGTAGTGTGTTAAGTTTTTGATGACTGTTATTGATTTACTGTTTGGTAATAGTGGTTAATAAATTTTTTTATTATATTTTACCACAGATTCAACTGCATATCATTTCAAGATTTCAGCATGCCAACCAAGGATAGACTTAAAAAGGCTGCAAAACGTCAAAGACAGCAGGTACATGAAATAATGCAGCAGTCCTCTACCAAAAAAACTTGTCAAGTCACCAAGAAAGCACCGGGTAAGAGCACAAAAACATTCATAAGAAATATTTGTAGTAAAAAAAATATTACTACAGAAAATGTTTCAGTCCAGAAAAAGAGAAGCATTTTAAACGGAAAGGAAAGGCCAATCAAAAATGTTACTGCTAGAGCAAGAGATAACTCTGTGCATGATAGTAGAAGGAAACAACAGTTTAGGGACATTCGTAAACGAATGTTCCGCAACAGGATAATTGGCAATTTGTTAAAAAATATTAAGAAAGGTCAACAGAAAGTGTTTTTTTATAAGAGAAAAAAAAAAGTTGAGAAAGTTATTGATCAGGCATTTGAAATTAAACGTAAGTTATTTATTTTGATAATCAATAGAATTAGGAAGCTAAACAAGGCAATTTATGATTTCAAAAGAAATAGTAGATGGAAGAGAATAGTTAATCGTAGTAATTTTTGTGAAGTTTTTTCCGGAGAATGGATGCATAGTTCAAGTTGTGAGGCATTTTTTAATGAGGAGAGTTATTTCCAGGATAATGATTTGGTGCATGCAGTTGACACCAGTGGTCGAGCTTATGAAGTGAAAGATGGTTGTCCAGTTGAAAAAGAAAAACTTGTGACAACAGAGACAGAAGAGGTGTTAGGTAATGAGGTTTTAGGAAGACGTCCTAAGTGTCCTGTGTCCTGGAAGTGTAGTAGTATTTGCAGTGTGCGACAGGATTCCATCAATTTGCTTTGTGATTTTGTATGGACATTTAATAAGAAAAGTTTGAAGCAGAAAATGAAGTTGTTGCAAGAATTAGATCCTTGCAGAGTGAGAGAAGTGACAGGTTTGCATGGTCATTCACTGGCTTGTCTTTCCAGGAGAGTATGCCAGAGTGTTTTTCATCATTTCAGGATGCTAGCAGTGCATCATAATAAAGTGAGGAAATTAGTTAGAATGTTGTATTATGCTAAGAGTCCAGCAATTATGCTTAAACAATTATGCGCTGCTCTTTTGCATGGTTCTGAAATAGATGTGAAGAATATTTGTGAAGAAATTGAGTTTTGTTACTTTGGAAGTAAAGAGGAGAATGTTGAAATTGACCAAGAAGAAGAAGGTAATGTGGAAGATAGTGTACAGGTTTCCAGTACAGATAATTTTCAGAGGGAAATTGCGACGTTTCAGGTGAAATCAAGTGAGAGGCCTAATTTCACTTGTGTGTGTTGTCGACGCACTTATTATAAGAATCAGATTAAGTTAGTGGATTTATATGCAAAAAGTGAAAGGGAAAATAATAGTGAATGGAATGATTTCACAACATACTTGATGGTAGAAAATTGTTTTGATTTGGGATCGGATCAACGTGTGTGTACTTATTGTTATAACAAATTAAATCAAAACCAGATGCCTGCTAGAGCAGTTCATAATAATCTGGAATTGGTTGAGATTCCTTCTGAATTGAAGGATTTAAATACTTATGAATCTATTTTGATTCAAAGTATCCATCCCTTTCAGGCTATTATAAGAATGGAGCCAAAGACAGGGAAATTGCCTCCATCAGATTTACAGAGAGGATTAAAGGGAAGAGTTGTTTATTTGCCTCTAGATTTGAAGAAAAACATTAACACAATTGGAGTAGAAAAAGTGGAAGAGGACCCTCTGGTTATCTTAGTTAATGGGGTTCCGACAAAGAATAAGAAAATATGGCAAGATTTAGTGGATGTTAGGAAAGTCAAAAAGGCAACATTGTATTTGAAAAAAAATAATAAGTACTATAAGAATATATATGTTGCAGAAGAGGAAGTAAGTGAGGAAGAGGATAGCGATTTGTGTGCTGGTCAAATTGAGAAATTAGAACCCTCTACTAGTGAAGAAATATATGAACATTATAGTGTTCATCCTTTGCATTCCAACGAAGTCATGGGGAATGCTATTGAGTTGTTTCAAATGAAACAAGCCAAAGGGAGTCCCATTAGTGTTTGGGAGGAAAGTTTGGAAGCTCGGTGTTTCCCACAGCTTTTTCCAACAGGTCAGGGAGGAAGATATGATGAGCGACCTCATCAAATTCCTGCTTCTGAATACCGGACTTTGCGATTGTATGCAGGAGATGCTAGGTTTCGACAATGTATTCCCTATTTGTTTCATCTCCTGTTTGAAAGCGATCTGTCTGGACTGTCATATGCAGTGAACCACATCTTGAAAAGTGGTATACACATGCAAAACATCTCGGCAAGTGACTTTATGGATAAAGTCAATGTCCAAGACAGTATTTTGGATTCTCACCTGATTAATCTCATGGCGTGTCAGCGTGGTGCTAATGAGTACTGGTACCGTCGTCATGGTGATTTAAAATGTATGCTGAGGAACTTAGGAACTCCCACATGGTTCCTCACTCTGATCTGTGCCGAGTATGGCTGGGAAGACTTACTTGAATTTCTACGAGAGGCAAATGGAAACATCGAAAACATCGAATTCAAGACACCCGGAGAACTGTGTTCTTTGGATCCAGTCAATATATGCCGGTACTTCAATCATAGATTTGAAGCTATGATGTCTTTCATCATGAATAAGAAGAATCCACCTCTTGGAGAGGTGTTGGATTTCTTCTGGAGAAAGGAGTACCAAGCAAGAGGTGCTCCTCACATACATATGCTGTTGTGGATCAAGGATGCACCTAAATTTGGAACGGATCCAGAAGACTCAGTGATGAGTTTCATACAACAGTATTCTACGTGTGCTGTTCCAAACGCAAAGGAGAAGAAAAGCCTAAGAGAAAAAGTTCTACGTTTCCAAAGCCATCGTTGTGGAAAGTACTGTCGTCGTAAATTCCGAAACAAGGACAAGTTCTACACCAAATGTCGTTTCGGGTTTCCACGACCGGTGATTTCTAAAGGAAGAGTAAACAGTTTGATGTCTTCGCTGCGACATAATGTGATGAAGAAATCACCGAAAAACACATACAATTTGAAGAGGAATGAAGAGTCCAAGTACATCAACGACTACAACCCAGTGATTTTGTCCATGTGGAATGCTAACATGGATATACAGTTTGTGGCTGATAACTGTATGGCTGTGGCTCGGTATGTGACATCTTACATCACCAAAAAAGAGAAGACAGAATTGAAGGATATGTGGGAGGACATTTCCCATGAAAAGAGCCTCAGTAAGAAGTTGTACAGTTTCAGTCTGAAGATGTTGTCGCATCGAGAAATCGGAGCTTACGAATGTTCTGACCGGTTGTCTTCAGCAAGTCTCTATGCCAAATCTAGGAGTATCGTTTGGGCGAGTCTTGGTCTTGCTGCAACGCGTAATCGAGTTCTGAAACCTGTGCGGGAAATTGAGTATTTGGCGGAAAAGGAGCCAAACAGTACCAACATTTTGAAGACCAACATGTTGGATACATATTATCCAAATCGAAGCAGTCACCTCGAGAATGTTTGTCTGTATGAGGTTCTTCAAAATTACATATTCAAGAGGAACATCAAAGAAGATACTGAGAAAGGAGTGTATGCTGTAATTGGAAGTGAGGGATGTCTGGTCAAGCAAAGAAAATGCCACTTGGTAAACCATCGAAAATTGAGTGGCGAATCTCCTGAAAAAAAGGAGTTTTTCTATTTAGCACTTTTGCAACTTTTCAAGCTTTGGCGTGCAGAAGAGGAACTGCTTGGAGATTTCCTCTGTTACGAAGACTCTTTCACTGCCGCCAAGCAGACCATAGAATGTCCTGCTTTTCCCAAATATGTAGAAATGTTGAATGCGGAAATCGAGCAGGAAGCAACGATTGCAGCCGAGATTGCCAGAGACAGTTCTCAGGACAGTCAGAGTTCTGCTTCATTGAGTCAGGATCCACTAGGAGGACATGTTATCGAAAATGAAGCTGCCACTGCCATGAATGAAGTGGAAAGAGCCATGGCACATGCTCAGGAGGATGCGGTTAACTTAGAAGACTTGGAAAGACAACTCAACGTTGAGCAGAGGAAAATATATGACGAAGTTACCATGCAAATTGATCATGGATTAAGTCATGAGAAGAAAGAGTGCTCATGTACGTCGTTGAAGCCTGTCCGACTGTACGTGAGTGGAGAAGCGGGAACTGGAAAAAGTTTCCTCATTAAAGCAATTTCATGTTATTTGCAGGAAAGGACTGAGTCATCGCTGTCTTGTGTTGTCACCGCTCCAACTGGACTGGCAGCACATAACATTAAAGGGATTACTTTACATCGTTTACTGATGCTGCCAGTGGAGCATGACAACAAATTACAATATCACAAGCTATCTGGAGATGCTTGTTGTGAAGTTTCAAGAATCTTGAGGAAAATGAAACTTCTTATCATTGACGAAGTAAGCATGGTTTCCAATGTCATGCTTGCCTTCGTGCATTTGAGAATGCAAGAAGTTCTCAAAACAGAGTATGATGTGTTATTTGGTGGCAAACACATCATTGTTTTCGGAGATCTTCTGCAGCTGACACCAGTGAAAGGGCAACCTGTGTTCAAAATGCTCACGCATGAAGATACCAGGAAGTGCCTAGGGAGCATTGGCAACGTCAATATATGGTTAAACTTCAATTATGCTGAACTGCATGAAAATATGCGTCAGGCGAAGGATGAAGTTTACAAGAATATTCTACAAGATGTTAGAATTGGAAAAGTGACCGAGCATGGGAAAGAAGCTTTACATGCACGATTACTGTCAAATTTATATCCAGAACAAGATGTTGTGCCTGAGAATATTTTTCAGAAAATTACTGAGAAGAAATCTGGAATATGTTTGATGCCAACTCTTGCAGAATGTGCCATCTTCAACAACAAAATGTTGCATTTAGAAAAGCAAGAGATTGTGAAACTGGAAGCTATTGACAGAGTAGAGCATATGGGATCAACAATTATTTTGTCTGCGAATTTGAAATCCAAATTGGATTCATTAGAGAAGACTATATCTAAAACTGCAGGTTTTGAAAAGACTCTGAATGTGTGCTTAAACTGCCGTATAATTTTAAGAAGGAATTTACATGTTGAAAGAGGTCTGGTTATTGGATCAATGGGTAATGTTGTTGATTTTGTGAAATACAGAAATAGAGATGGAATTGAATTTTTAAAAATTAAATTTGATGGCATTGAGGAAGTACAGCTAATTGGTCGTTGTTCTGCTAGATTTTTGCTTGTAAAAGACTTATATGTTCGCCGTAAGCAGTTTCCTGTTTGCTTGGCATATGCGGTGACAATCCATAAATCGCAAGGTTTAAGTGTAGCCAGTGCATTGGTGAATATTGGCAGTTCTGTGTTCAAGGAGGGTATGGCATATGTGGCATTGTCAAGAGTTAGAACTTTATCGGGATTGTACTTGATTGATGTCACAAACATTTGTGCGGATCTAGATTGTGTTAAGGAATACAATAGGTTGAGAAGAGAGTATGCGCCACATTTGCCTCAATATCCTTTGTTTGAGAAACGTGTGGTAGGCCGGAAACGAAGAAATGTGACCAATACTAGGGAGGTTGTAGCAAAAAGACGAAAAGTCGATGAACCTGAAATTATAAGCAGAAACAAAAAGGATTCTGTTGAAGATGTTGTTGGTTTTCAATTTGAAAACAGTTCTGGTGTCAACTGCTATGCTAATGTAGTGGTTAATGTTTTGTTTTCTCTAGAAAATGTAAAAGAAGAGATTGTGGTCAATTCTGATCAAAGATTTTGCAGTTTGTTAAATTCTGTGTTAGAGAAATGTAGCACTGATAGAACAAAAATAGAAAGTGTGTCTGAAATTCAAAATCTGTTAGACAGATGTTCAGGCCAAACACAATTCTCTCAAAATATTCAGCAAGATTGTCAGGAGTTTTTAATGTATATGCTTGATGTATTGCATGCTGAAGGTGTAGATGTAGATCACCTGTTTGGGCTTTCTTATCAATGGCAGCATGACTGCGAGAACTGTAGGGTATCAAGTACTACTAGTGTAGACTCAGAACGATTTATATATTTAACTTTGCCAGACAGTAAATCAGTCTCCTTTAATAAGCTAGTAAAAGCAGCTGATCACAACATGGAGTGTAGCCAATGTAAATCTGAATTGATGTCAACATTATTTATACGAACATATGGCCAGTATGTCATTTTAATGTTCCAACGATGTAGGCCTGATGGAACAAAATTGACAACTTTAATTAAAAATGTTGTGGCTTCACAGTTGTCAATATCAGGAAGGACTTTTGTAACTGCAGCAATTATATATCATGACGGTCCTTCAATAACATCAGGACATTACACAGCTTATTTAAAGTCTAGAAATGGCTGGTCATTCTGCAACGATTCTGTTTTAATTTTCACAAAAAAATTGCCGTATGACCTTAAAAATTGTTACCTGGTGTTTTTAAAACCAAAATTTTAGGGAAAGAATCTCGGGATGTGGTCTGAGGAATTTCAAGAAGTTCTAATGGCTCCTACACGATTTGGCCTTGAGGATAAGTGTTGTACAGAGACATAACTTCTTACCATAACACTGGACGTCATGGAAAAATAACTGCACTTTGAATGAGTTCAGAAAAACTATTTCTTTTTATAAGCTAATTCAAGGAGCCAATCAAAACATGGAGTAGAGGGAATGTAAGTCTGCAATGCTGTCTACTGTTTTATATTGCTTTGTGATTAAAAGTGATGTAGAGAATTAAATAATTGTAGTAGTCATAGAGGTAGTGTAAGTCTGCTTCATAGTAAGCAGTATCAGTGTCATAGGAAATGTAGAACATGAGTGAGCAAGATGGGTAAGATATTAGTAGTCCAGGATTGTGAAAATGATCTTCAACATTTTAATTCTGAAAGTTGCGGAAATATAAAATGACGGGATTGGCTTACAAGAATTCCAAGAGTTATAAATGGCTCTTACACGATTTGGCCTTGTGGAAACGTGTGGTAGAGAGCGAGAAGTCATTTATTGTATGTAACATATTTTTCAAAACGATGGAGGTTTTCTTTCAGAAAGTGGCGGGCTGAAAGTAATAACAGCACAACAGAGTGTAAGCTGTTCATAGGACATCCTTCGACGTCATGGAAAGTAAGTTAACTTTAAGGAGTTCTGAATTCTGATTTGTTATGTTGTATGGGTTTTTTAAACACAATCATTTTGATTGTGTTTTTTTTTCCCCGCTGTTATATGATGACTACCTTCAAGTCACTGTTTTTAGTGAAATTTGATACATTCTGAGAACAGCAAAAATAAACCATTTAACATGTATAATTAATTCTGTACTGTTTGCATTTATGATGTACATTTAGAACTGTGTAGGAGGCATGGACCGAACTCCATCCACTCCGGATCACCGACCGACCCCTGCCCTCACCACGTCTTCAACAAGGCCGACGCTGTCATCGCACCCCACCTGCGAGACATCATCAACACATCCTTCGACACCACCATCTTCCCTGAGAGCTGGAAACACGCCGAACTCAGCGCTCTACTCAAGAAACCAACAGCGGACCCCACCGACCTCAAGAATTACCGCCCCATCTCGCTTCTCCCGTTTCCAGCCAAAGTCATCGAGAAGACCGTCAACAAGCAGATGGCCGCCTTCCTCGAGATGAACGGATCCCTCGACCCCTCACAGTCCGGCTTCCGAGCCAACCACAGCACCGAGACCGCCCTCATCGCCGCCACCGATGACATCCGAGCCCTGATGGACAATGGAGAAACAGCGGCCCTCATCCTCCTAGACCTCTCCGCGGCATTCGACACTGTCTGCCACCGCACCCTAGTGCAGCGCCTCAGCGACGTCGGAATTCAGGAGAAGGCACTGGAATGGATCATCTCCTTCCTCGACGGAAGAACACAGAGAGTCCGCCTACCACCGTACAAGTCAGAGGCCTCCGAAGTCATCTGCGGCGTCCCCCAAGGATCATCTCTGAGCCCCACCCTCTTCAACGTCTACATGAGCCCCCTCGCGGCCATCGTACGCAAACACAACCTCAGCATAATCTCCTACGCCGACGACACCCAGCTGATCCTCTCCCTGACCAACGACCCCGCCGCCGCCAGAGCCAACCTGCACGAAGGGATGAAAGAGGTAGCCGAGTGGATGACGATCAGCCGCCTGAAACTGAACTCGGACAAGACGGAGGTCCTCATCCTGGGCTCCTCACCCTCCGCCTGGGACGACTCCTGGTGGCCCCCCGCCCTGGGCACCGCACCCAAACCGACAGACCATGCACGCAACCTGGGCTTCATCCTGGACTCCTCCCTCTCCATGACCAGGCAAGTAAACAACGTCTCCTCGGCGTGCTTCAACATCCTACGCATGCTACGGAAGATCTTCTGGTGGATCCCCACCGAGACCAGGAAGACCGTCACCCAGGCCCTCGTCACCAGCCGTCTGGACTACGGCAACGCCCTATACGCCGGTACCACCGCCAAGCTCCAGAAGAGACTCCAGTGGATCCAGAACGCCTCAGCCAGACTCATCCTCGACATCCCACGAACCAGCCACATCTCCGGACATCTGAGAGACCTTCACTGGCTCCCCGTCAACAAAAGAATCACCTTCCGCCTCCTCACCCACGCACACAAAGCCCTACACGACCAAGGCCCGAGCTACCTCAACAGCCGAGTCAACTTCTACGCTCTCAAACGCCACCTCCGATCAGCCAACCACGCCCTCGCCGCCGTCCCCCGCATCCGAAGAGCGACTACAGGAGGAAGGTCCTTCTCCTACCTGGCCGCCAAGACCTGGAACTCCCGACCGACCGACCTGCGCCTGACCCAAGACCACCTCTCCTTCAGGAAGAAGCTGAAGACCTGGCTGTTCGAGCAGTAGCGGCACCCCCCCCCCCAGCGCCTTGAGACCCTACGGGTATGTAGCGCGCTTTATAAGTGTCACTGATTGATTGATTGATGGACAAGGAGAGGCTTCTGTAAGTGTCAAAGTTGTTGCATACAGTGCTCACATTCTACGTAGTCTTTCATATGATAGACTAAATTCCCACAATGAGATACTTAAGCAAAGGAAACACAGGTGATATGATTGTGGAATGAGGAAAAAAAATTGCACGTTTTTCAATTATATTACCTGTGTTTCCTAACATTACACATCACATTGTGTACATGAGGTTTAGGCCTGTTCCAGGAGACAGAGGAGGTCTGACATTTGTTCAACAGTGCAGTGGACATGACTCACTTCGTTGGTAGGTCTGCACATGTATTATCTCCTCTGTATTCTTCAACAAACCTAAATTTCATCTGCAACCCTGAGTAGGACTTACCTGAAACAAATCTGTGGATAGGTTACACCTTATCGGCATCTTGAAACAATCATTTAAAATGTTAGGATCAGATTTATGATGGCCGTGCGCCTCTTTTGCGCCGCTGTGGGTCAGTTTTGTGTAAAAGATGCACCATGTTGCAAGATAGGTTTCAGTTCATCTCCAGCAAGATACCATCAGTTTGAAATGTATATAATTAGCACTGTGTAGGGGGCATGCAGAAGCTGAAGCTTTTGTAAGTGTCAAAGTTCTTGCATGCAGTGTGCATTTCTGGGTACTGTTTCATATGCTGGACTACATCTGCACTATGAGATACCTAAGCAAAGGCAACACAGGTGATGTGATTGTGAAATGAGGAAAAGAAACTCCACATTTTTCAATTACATCACCTGTGTTTCCTAGGTTTACGAATGACATTGTGCAGATGAAGTTTAGGTCTGTCCACGGACACAGAAGAGGTCTGGCCTTTGTTCAAGAGTGAAGTGGACATGACTTACTTCATTGGTAGGCTTTCACATGTATTATGTCCTTTGTATTCTTCAACAAGCGTAAATTTGATCTGCAACCCTGAGTAGGCCTCACCTTAAACAAACTTCTGGAGAGGCCACACCTTATCGTCATCCTGAAGTAATCATTTAAAATGTTAGGGACAGATTTATGATAGGTGTATGCCTCTTTTGCGACACTGTGCGTCACTTTTGTGACGCATTGGCGGTGGAAAAGATTTGCTATGAGGCGACAAAATTACAAATTGATGCATCTAGGCAGATGTGTCATGCTGTAAAAAACCCGTGCCACATGAAACAATGCAGCAGTGATGCAAAAGATGCACCATGTTGCAAGACAGGCCTCACTTCATCTCCAACAAGATAAGAAGCTGAGTCTTCTGTAAATGTCAAAATTGTTGTATACACTGCTCAACTTCTGTGTACTCTTTGATATGCTAGACTCCATCTGCACTATGAGATACCTAAGCAAAGGAAACACAGGTGATGTGATTGTGAAATGAGGAAAAGAAACTCCACATTTTTCAATTACATCACCTGTGTTTCCTAAGTTTACGAATGACATTGTGCAGATTAAGTTTAGGTCTGTCCACAGACACAAAAGAGGTCTGGCCTTTGTTCAAGAGTGAAGTGTACATGACTTACTTCATTGGTAGGCCTTCACATGTATTATCTCCTCTGTACTCTTCAACAACTCGAAATTTCATTTGGAACCCTGAGTAGGCCTCACCTGAAACAAACCTCTGGATAGGACACATCTTATTGGCATCCTGAAACGTTAAGGGCAATTTTATGATGGCTTTGCACCTCTTTTGCGCTGCCATTGCATCACTGTTGTGAGACAGCAGCAGTGCAAAAGATGCACCATATTGCAAGATAGGCCTCACTTCATCTGCATCAAGATACTGTTAGTTTAAAATGTATATTTTTAGGACTGTGTAGGGGCATGGAGAAGCAGAGGCTTCTGTAAGTGTCAAAGTTATTGAAAAACTGTTTGTCCTTCAATCTTTTCCCTTGTCTTTTCTAATTTTTAAATACATGTTTTAATATTTTTCATATGTTTGTTCTCTCTCTCACAGATTGAAAGTATAAAAATTACAAGTGACTAAGTTAACGACAATTATAAGGTAAATGTTTTGTACTCTTTTCGTTACATTTCTATCACATTTAACTTCTATTAGTTTCACTACTTCATTTCTTTAACCCTCACTTTCCTGCCTTTGCTACTTCCCTCAATCCTTTCTCTATTACTTACTTACTCTACTCCTTCCACTATTTTTGTCAGTCCGTCTCTTCTCATACTTCGTCACTCTTGTTCACTCACTCTGTCTCTATTACTCTCACTGTTTCTGACTGATCACTCTTTCACTACTTGTTCATTATGCTTTCTCTCTGTAGTTCAAGCACAGTAAGGGGCATATTATCAACACAGGCAATAAATTTATCAGTGTTTTTATCGGCAGAAAACTGCTGCAAAAGTGGCTTTAGCAGCAGTTTTCTTCCGGAAAAGCGGCTTTAGCGGCAGTTTTCTGCCGATAAAAGCAGTAATTATTGGCAGAAAACTGCCGCAAAAGCGTCTTTAGTGTCAGATTTCTGCTGATAAAAGCAGCAAAATTTTTATCGCCTATGTTGATAATATGCCCCTATGTTATTTACATTTCTTTGCTGTTTCAATCATTCCTTTTCTGTTACTTCTTCTTTTCTGCATTGTGTTTTTTCTCTCTGTTATTCCGATGTTTTAATCTTAATTTGATTATTCATTCACATTCTCTAAGAAACTCTTGTTTGTTATTCTTCTACTCTCTTTTTTTTCTCACTTCCTTATCTATTTTGTTTTTCACAATTATACTCTCTTAAATCTATTCTTCAGTAAATAGATCTATTAAACAGTATCTCTACTTTACTCCCTATAGCTGTCTTTCTTTTAACATAACTGTCTGTTTCCTTCCCTTATAATTACTCTTCTTTTTTTTAAAAACATTTTTTTGGTTCGCTCCCGGTTCGCGTACCGGAGAGCGAACGGGGAAGCGAACCAAAAGAAATAGAGGTTGGCAGAGTTCCAAATATTCTACCAATTTTTTTATAACAGGGAGGTAGTTCTGAAAAGAACTTTTTTTTATTGTTTTTGTTGTTTTATATTTTTTTATTATTTTTCTGAACATTTTTTTACTTTTTTTGTATTTTCTGAACAGTTTTATATTTTTTTTGTTTTTTTGGGGGGGGGAAACGAAAACGATTCATTGTAAAGGGCTCAACAGGAGCAACAAAAAAAAAAGAATTTATTGTCTGGGGCGTTTCGGACAATCATGATTGTCGATAGCTCTGTTGATCAGAGTGATGCTACTTTCTCTGTAGCAAATGAACCCATTGCAATGCACGCACACTTGTTTTACTTCCCCGAATTTCATCTGAATATTTGGGACCAACTCCCTCGCCTCTGGTCCCGTCACTTCCGGCACAACTGATCTTCTGGCCATAGAAGGAGGATTATCTTGCTGGTCACGTAACTGCGCAGCACTGTAGTTGTTAGGATGCCACCTACTCATATGGCGATGCATCGTGTAATTGCCGTAACTGTACTTCTTCTCGGTGCCTCTGGACAGGCTTTCTTTACATATAAGGCAAGTTACGTACCGTGCATTGACTTTTTTTTGGCCCTGGGGATAACTAAAAAATTGCCAAATATAATTTACTTTCACATGAGACCTCCTGGGCTCCTCACGCAAAAATTGCCTCTCTTGCTGCTCTTCCTCTTCTTCCTCTTCTTCCTCCTCTTGCTGAATAATAACTTCAGCAGGTGGTCCTCTCTTCTTTGGATGTGGTGGAGGTGGTGGGGAAGCACCAGCTGAAGCTACTAATGAAGCCATTGCTCACTAATCACAAAGGGTCTTTCTCTCACAAAGATGAAAGTCAGAGTGAGGAAAGAAGGAGGGGTTTTCATCATTTGGGAAAAACAATAGTTCTAAACCAATGAAAAGTGTTACTTTTAGGTCACATGACCTAGTCTTACATCATTAGGAAACCAAAAGTGAAATGAACCAATGAAAAGTGTTATTACAGAGTCACATGACTTGTTGTGTTTACGTTACGCGCTTTGGGCCGCGTCCCGGATCGCTTCCGGGAAGCAGCGCTTCGCGCCTCGGTTCGCGTACCAGTTCGCTTCCTGGTACGCTACCTTGGCGCGTCATATGACGTATTACGCGACAACGCGATACGTCACGCTGACGCGACGCGTCACGATGTTGTTTTCTAACGCAGCAGTTGCGCAAACGGAACGTTTACCGGTTCGCGGACCGGGTCGCGGCACCAAATTGCGCTAACGGGAAGCTAACCGGTTCGCGTACCGGGAGCGAAACAAAAAATATAATTAAAAAAAAAAAGTATTAAAAACATGTAAAATATATTTTTTGATTTAAAGAAAAATACATTTTAAAGCTTTTGTTATTTGCTATGAAAAAACCATTGAAATTCACTGAAAAAACCATAGGTTATAGACCATATATAGTTAGGAATTATCATTTAAAAAACCTTTTTTTACTCACACAAAACCATTGAAATTCCATATATAGTTAGTTGTACTAACTATATATCGCGTACCCGCAATCCACTGCTGATCATGTCACATATTACATCATTCATGACATGGTCAGTGACATCACTGATGACATCACTGATGACATCTCAAATGACATCACTGATGACATCACTGATGACATCTCAAATGACATCACTGATGACATCACTGATGACAACATCCAGTGACTGTATGTTTCTGTAAAGTTAAAATATGTGTTACATATTGAAGAATGAGTGGATGTATAAGTGTCTGAATGAAGGATTTAGTAGGTGCATGACTGACTGTATGAGTGAGTGAATAAATGTGTGTCACTGAGTGCATGGGTTAGTGACTAAACTGTCTTAATTTGTGCATCATTATGTCTGTTGTTCTGTAAACTGCTGCATGTGTTGATCAGTAGCTATATGAGTAAGTATATGGGTTATTGATTGGTTGCCCAAGTATTTGTATGGGAGACTAAGTGTGTGTGTGTGGGTGGCTGGGAGGTGTATGACTCTGTGCATAGATGTGTGAGCAGTTGATTCACTAGATGTATGGGTTCAAAAGTGCATGTAGAAACACCTGTATGGGCGGTTGACTGAGTGCATTGGTGAGTGAATGGATATCTCAGTGCTACATGTCAAAGTAAGTACATATGTAAAACACAGTACATGTGACAGTTGACATATGTAAATAACTGTGCATAAGAGCCAGTGAATGTGTGAGTGGCTGTATTGATCATTGTGAACTTGTATCAGGCATTGTAAAAGAGAGTAAATATGTGTTAGTATATGTTTGAATAAGTAAGGTGTGTATAACTGTATAGTTGAGGAAATGGAGGTGTGATTGATTCTTCGCATGACTGACTAGCTGTGTGAGTAACTCCATGGATGAGTGACAGTCTGTGAGTGTCTGTTTACACTGAGTGTATCTAAGGTTATATTAGAGTCTGAAGAGGTTCATCGTATTATCTTATGAATGATGTCATCAGTGATGTCATCAGTGATGTCATTTGAGATGTCATCAGTGATGTCATCAGTGATGTCATTTGAGATGTCATCAGTGATGTTATCAGTGATGTCATTTGAGATGTCATCAGTGATGTCATCAGTGATGTCACTGACCATGTCATGAATGATGTAATATGTGACATGATCAGCAGTGGATTGCGGGTGCGCGATATATAGTTAGTACAACTAACTATATATGGAATTTCAATGGTTTTGTGTGAGTAAAATAAGGTTTTGTAAATGCTAATTCCTAACTATATATATATATATATTCACTGAAAAAACCATAGGTTATAGACCATATATAGTTAGGAATTAGCATTTACAAAACCTTGAAAATTCACTGAAAAAACCATAGGTTATAGACCATATATAGTTAGGAATTAGCATTTAAAAAACCTTATTTTACTCACACAAAACCATTGAAATTCCATATATAGTTAGTTGCACTAACTATATATCGCGCACCCGCAATCCACTGCTGATGATGTCACATATTACATCATTCATGACATGGTCAGTGACATCACTGATGACATCACTGATGACATCTCAAATGACATCACTGATGACATCACTGATGACAACATCCAGTGACTGTATGTTTCTGTAAAGTTAAAATGTGTCTTACATATTGAAGAATGAGTGGAAGTATAAGTGTCTGGACAAAGGATTTAGTAGGTGCATGACTGAATGTATGAGTGAGTGATTAAATGTGTCTCACTGAGTGCATGGGTTAGTGACTAAAGTGTCTTAATTTGTGCATCATTATGTCTGTTGTTCTGTAAACTGCTGCATGTGTTGATCAGTAGCTATATGATTAACTATATGGGTTACTGATTGATTGTCCAAGTATTTGTATGGGAGACTGAGTGTGTGTGTGGCTGGCTGGGAGGTGTGTGACTCTGTGCAGATCAATGTGTACTTATATCAATGATTGTATAACAAGGTAAGTATGTGTTAGTATATGTTTGAAAATGTAAGGTGCTCTATGTTTAACTGTATAGACAAGAAAATGGAAGTGTGATTGATTCTTTACAGGACTGACTAGGTGTGTGAGTAACTCCATGGATGAGTGGCAGAGTGTGAGTGTCTGTATAGGTGTATGAGTGCATATGATAGTGTTGTAAAGATGAGTGATTGTATGTATGAATGATTGTATGGGTGAATGAGTGAATGTGTGTGTAGACGTAGGAATCAGTGAGTACATATGTAGTAACTAGTATTGGTGTGTCAATGGTTTCAAAAATTATACACTGTATTTAACACTGGGTGAAACAGAGGTTATATTAAAATGTGAGGAGATGCATTGTATTGTCACATGAATGATATCATCAGTGATGTGGTCATTGATGTCAAATGAGATGTCATCAGTGATGTCATCAGTGATGTCATTTGAGATGTCATCAGTGATGTCATCAGTGATGTCACTGACCATGTCATGAATGATGTAATATGTGACATCATCAGCAGTGGATTGCGGGTGCGCGATATATAGTTAGTGCAACTAACTATATATGGAATTTCAATGGTTTTGTGTGAGTAAAATAAGGTTTTTTAAATGCTAATTCCTAACTATATATGGTCTATAACCTATGGTTTTTTCAGTGAATTTTCAAGGTTTTGTAAATGCTAATTCCTAACTATATATGGTCTATAACCTATGGTTTTTTCAGTGAATTTCAATGGTTTTTTAATAGCAAATATCATAAGCTGTCGAATGTCAAGTACGTGGTAAGTGAAAACATTTTCGTGTTTATGCACACTGATCTGCTTTGAATGGTGCCCCCCCCCTCATTTCTATTAGGAGTACTCTCTCTTTGCACATAGTGAAGGGTAGTTAACGCAGGCCTTTGCCCCCGTTGTAATACGTCGTGCCTGCTTCTCTCTCCATTTGATTGATTGTTATCCAAGTATTTACTGTTTTAGAATTGGTTCTCTTTGGTTCATTCTCTATTTACAAACAAACACAGAGTCGCAATACTCTGTTTAGTCTTTGCAGATAACGAAAAATCGTGTAAAAAAAAAAGAAAAGGAATCGAGCAAAATCAGTAGGCCACTAATGGGATCTCTTTTTGACCTCGCTAAAATAGAAACATTAGGAACAACCCCTCATGACAAATACAAAACTAGTGAAATGAACTGAACTCCACACAATGATGGCTGCAAAACAGCTCGGCTCCGCCACCCACCCCGCCCAAAATAACGATAAAGAGCGGCTGCCATGATTGGTTGCGGAATGGCCACGACGGAGCTACGAAATGGTGCTGCTCTCATGCTAACCCCAGCTTCAGTCTGAAACATCCAGAAACACTGTAGACTACCAATTCGATCAGTTCCGGTAGCGCCCCAATGTAACCCGGTAGAGAAGAACTAGCCCTCCCCTCTTTGACTAATGGTTCTTGTTGCCTGTCCCTTCTGTTGTCATTTAACAGAACTATTTAGCCTGCTGAAAGGGGTTGTGTTCCGACCGCTGGTTGGTGGAGACATTTTGACTATATTCTGGACCTCCGTTGTCGCGTAATGCGTCATATGACGCGCCGCGTTAGCGCATCCGGAAGTCATCCGGGGCGCGCAGCGCGTAACGTAAGCATAACAAGTCATGTGACTTGTTAATAAAACTTTTCATTGGTTCATTTTACTTTTCTTATTCTAATGATGAAAGGCTTGGTCATATGACCTAAAAATTACGCTTTTTCTTACTTCCGAACATTATTTTTTCTTAAATATATGTTATAATGTTCCAGGCTAATGTACTTTCCCGGAAAATTTACAACTGTCCTGCAAGTAAAATATATTCTTTTTTCGAGAAAAAGAGCGTTTCTTCGTCCCATGACGGAGCCGTTGAGCAAAAGAGGGTCGACCTGCTGTCTTAGTCGCCGATACGCCTGAATATGAGATTCTTATCGATCACTTTATGTTGCAGGAATAGAAAACACAACAGCCCTTGACCATTTATCTTTACTGCGTTCCTTCGTATTATACCTTTTACCCTTCATGTAATTGGTCTGCTTTATTTCACTTGCCTTTTAATGATTCTAAAACAGTGACTATTATTAAAAACTTTACCAATGTATATACTACTACCATGTTTTCTTTTAAAAACCTTTATTGTGAAAATTTCATTATACAAATACGAGCCTATAACCACGTGGGCCGGCCACGGAACAAACTGTAATCGTATATGATGAGTAGACATTTACACTGTAGAGGAACGTAACGGGCGGGCCATTAGGTTGCAAGAACTAAGGTGTCTAACAGTTACGGAATCGGTGGACATACATTTTATAATTAAAATACGACAGGG
Organism: Lissotriton helveticus; assembly: GCF_964261635.1. Taxonomy (NCBI): domain Eukaryota; kingdom Metazoa; phylum Chordata; class Amphibia; order Caudata; family Salamandridae; genus Lissotriton; species Lissotriton helveticus. Next base: position 2,081,922,604 of record NC_136063.1, read on the forward strand.
CCAGTTACAATAAAATTATCTAGATATACATTTGCGGACAAGTACCATGGGTGACGTTAATTCGAACTTTCAATAGTACAGTAATCAATAACACATCAGAACTTAATATCAATAGGGATGTCGAAATATTCAATCAATTCTCGTCCCCGCCCGCCATGTGCTTCAAAACTGCATACGTATCTCGTGATTTCAAGGTTCTGCAACCAGTACACAACAAGGAGTTACGAGTCCCATTTATTCCGGCGCCATTTTAGGCGAGGACGGGCAGGTCCAGGATATAGTCAAAATGTCTCTACCAACCATCGACTATGATGATGTTCATATGCTGTATTTATTAGAGTAACACTCATCTGTCCACATGAAATTAATTTGCCACAATCTAAACATGTCATTTTAATCTTTCCAAAGTTCTTCTAAATATTTGGGACCGTTTCCCTTGCCTCTGATGCTGTCAGTGCCACTTCTTTGATGAATGTACTAGCAGGTCAGGGGTTCTCCTCCAAATCTCTCTTTTATGCAGCACTATAATTAATTGGTGCCACCTCTCCATATGACGATGCATGGTATAGTTACCATAACTATATTTTTTTTCGGTTCCTCTGGAGAGTTCATCGTGGCAGATGAAGCGTGTAACGTACCGGGCATTTACCTTTTTTGCATGTACAGGAAAGGAAAAAAAAATCGAGCGTCCGAGTTCTAAGGTGTCCCAGGGCCATTTTAGTGGACCAGGCCCAAATCCAAAGAACAGGCCGCCATTTTGAGAGTCCTGTTGCAGCCGCCTGTTGCTGTAGCATCAAGAGCAGCCGAAACTCAGCTGAATGGCAACTGAAACGGTAAAGGGGCGCCCCACTACAGCAGACGAGCCTCCACCTAGGAATGCCCGTTCACGCCGCCCCCCCCCCCCTTTGGGCACCCCACGCCGTTATTCGGAGCAGTATTGTAGGATGGCCACAACAGTGCGGCAACTTGCTACACATCACCTCGGTGGTAACCGAATCTCAGCGCCTTGTGGTGTCTTCTATTCAGAAAACATTGTTGCGCTGCCTTTGGCCCCATTCGCACATCGGTCCGCTACTGACGCCATCTCACAGGCTAATGGGGCGCCCCACGCCGAGTTTCAGCATTGTAGGATGACCACACCAGTACAGCAACTTGCTAGACATCACCTCGGTGCCATCCGGATCTCGGCGCCCCACTGCAGATGAAGTGCCTCTCAACTATGAAACCACCACGGTGACATCCGGATCTTGGCGCGTTGTGCTGCCTTCGGCCTATTCGCACATCGGTCCGCTACTGACGCCATCTCACAGGCTAATGGGGCGCCCCACGCCGAGTTTCAGCATTGTAGGATGACCACACCAGTACAGCAACTTGCTAGACATCACCTCGGTGCCATCCGGATCTCGGCGCCCCACTGCAGATGAAGTGCCTCTCAACTATGAAACCACCACGGTGACATCCGGATCTTGGCGCGTTGTGCTGCCTTCGGCCTATTCGCACATCGGTCCGCTACTGACGCCATCTCACAGACTAATGGGGCGCCCCACGCCGAGTTTCAGCATTGTAGGATGACCACACCAGTACAGCAACTTGCTAGACATCACCTCGGTGCCATCCGGATCTCGGCGCCCCACTGCAGATGAAGTGCCTCTCAACTATGAAACCACCACGGTGACATCCGGATCTTGGCGCCTTGTGCTGGTTCCGGCCTATTCACACATCGGTCCGCTACTGACGCCATCTCACAGGCTAATGGGGCACCCCACGCCGAGTTTCAGCATTGTAGGATGACCACACCAGTACAGCAACTTGCTAGACATCACCTCGGTGCCACCCGGATCTTGGCATCTCAACGCCTAGTGGTATCTTCCATACAGAAAATATTGTTGCGCTGCCTTTGGCCCCATTCGCACATCGGTCCGCAACTGACACCATCTCACAGGCCAACAGGGCGCCCCACGCCGACTTTTACCATTGTAGGATGGCCACACCAGTACAGCAACTTCCTAGACATCACCTCGGTGCCATCCGGATCTTGGCATCTCAGCGCCTTGTGGTGTCAGTCAGAAAATATTGTTGCGCTGCCTTTGGCCCCATTCGCACATCAGTCCGCTACTGACACCATCTCACAGGCCAACAGGGCGCCCCACGCCGACTTTTACCATTGTAGGATGGCCACACCAGTGCCACAACTTGCTAGACACCACCTCGGTGCCATCCGGATCTTGGCATCTCAGCGCCTTGTGGTGTCTTCTATTCCGAAAATATTGTTGCGCTGCCTTTGGCCCCATTCGCACATCGGTCCGCTACTGACGCCATCTCACAGGCCAACGGGGCGCCCCACGCCGACTTTCAACATTGTAGGATGGCCACACCAGTGCGGCAACTTACTAGACACCACCTCGGTGCCATCCGGATCTTGGCGCGTTGTGCTGCCTTCGGCCTATTCGCACATCGGTCCGCTACTGACGCAAACTCACAGGCCAACGGGGCGCCCCACGCTGACTTTCAGCATTGTAGGATGGCCACACCAGTGCTGCAACTTGCTGGACACCACCTCGGTGCCATCCGGATCTTGGCGCGTTGTGTTGCCTTCGGCCTATTCGCACATCGGTCCGCTACTGACGCCGCCTCACGTGCCAACGTATTTTCTCCGCATTTTATACCCTATGCCGCATAACAGGTCATGTGACTTGTTTATAAAACTTTTCATTGGTTCATTTTACTTTTGGTTTCCTAATGATGGAAGGCTTGATCATATGACCTAAAAACAACACTTTTCATTGGATGAAAACTTTTTTTTTTCCCAAACGATGAAAGCCCCACCTTGTTTCTGGATGTTTCAGACTGAAGCTGGCGTCAGCATGAGAGCACCACCATCTCGTAGCTCCGTCGTGGTCATTCCGCGAGCAATCATGGCAGCCGCTCCCCACCAGAAGCCTACAGGAGTCGGGGGCCCCCAAAACTTTTGATGAATCCTCAAGGCGGAGGGGACGCTTTCGAGAATGGGGTCCAAGACCTAGCAGACAAGCGTCCGATTTCCAAGGTGTCCCAGGGCCATTTCAGTGGACCAGGCCCAAAAAGGAAACAGCCTGCCGCCATTTTGAGAGTCCTGTGACAGCCGCCTATCGCTGCACCGCAAGAGTGGGCGCAACTCAGCTGAATTGCGGCTTTTGACACAGTAGACCAAAAACGGAGGGAATGGCAACTGAAACGGTAAAGGGGCGCCCCACTACAACAGATGAGACTCCACCTGTAGAGGCCCGTTCACGCCGCCTCCCCCAGGGCGCCCCACGCCGTTATTCGGAGCAGCATTGTAGGATACCAAAACCAGTGCGGCAACTTACTGGACATCACCTTGGTGCCATCGTTCTGCTGCCTTGGAACTATTCGCACAACAGTTTGCTACTGATGACCCACCCCCCGCGACGCCCCACGCCAGAAATCTGGACGTTGTGCTGCGTTGGGACTATTCCCACAGCCGACCGCTACTTCGTTGTTTTTCCCTAAAAATGTTTATATGTTATTACTGTTTTTGTTTTCTTGTATATATTTATAAGTTATTAAAGTTTTATAATCTTACTACTTTGTCGGAGTGCTATATATTTTTAATGTGACACATAATTGTAAAAACTTTGATGTACAAAGAGTCATCCCTGGAATCTTCCGCTTCAGGCTCGGTCCCCTCCCCAATCACAATACAGGATGGTTTTCAGATAATAGGAACGCGTCTGCTGTGACGGATCTCATCGAGTGTGGGCCTTGATCTACTATAACTCCTTTGAAGAGGGGTGATTCTTTACAGCTGGGGCCATAAACTACATCTGCAGGGCTAGCTGATACCCTAGGACCGGCCTGGACAATCGGACACAGAGGAAAAGGAGTGTCAGAGGGTGCGGTAGTGAATAGGGCGAAAGGGAGGTGTCGGGCGGGCACAGGGTGTGATTCTCAGGGAAGAGCAGCGCAGATGGGGGGAGGTTTATTACCCATGCATAAGACAGAGAGCGGGGGTGACCACTGCCTGGGGGAGATGCTTGCGAGGGTGGGGAGCCATGCTAAGGATCGACAGCGTGCACAGAGTGGGTCTGGTCAAGGCATCTAAAATGACTGCCGTGCACAACAAAAGTGTGGTATTTGAAAAAAGACAAGATGGCGCAGACAATGTTTTTCAACACTTCCTGATTTCCTTCGAATCGAACGTTAACAGACGTTGGGGCATATTACCAAAGTTAAGCGATATTTATCCCTAACGATGCTTAGCAACGATTTTTTTACCGCTAAGCATCGTCAGAAATTATCGCAGATAAACCTTGCTATTATCAAGGTTTATCGCAAATACGATAAAAAACGACCGCAATGCATTAATATCGCTGAAAACTCAGCGATATTCATGCATTACCGAGCTAATGCTCTTAGCCATGTTATCCACCTCCCATTGGATAACATGGCTAAGAACTGCTCAGGGCAGGTGCTAGCTTTTGGAGATATTCGCGCTAATCGCGAATATTTCCAAAAGTTGATAATAGGAGATAGCGATGTTAGCGACTGTTTCCAGTCGCTAACATCTTGGCATGCCCACTTTGCATGTCATTAGTGATAAACATCACTCACATGCAAAGTGGGGACCAAGATGGTCGCTATCTCCTACTAGCCGTCGCTAACTGGTGTTAGCAACAGCTAGGTAATACAGATATAATTTTATCTCCGCGAAGCGGAGCGCTGTTACAGATATATATCTTGTTTTTGAACGTTAATTTCTCAAAATCCACTGAAGCACATATATTGAGACCTAGCAAAGGCACATCGAGCTACCAGTCCCTACAATTTTGCCAAGTTTCGTGCAAATCCATTCAGCCGTTCGATTATTATTATTATTTTTTTTTTTGCCCCGCGGGGCCCTTTTAAAACCTCCACATCAAACCTAAGAGGTCAAGGAGGATCTACTATGCCCCCTTATGGTCATTTGCCCCTTCGCTTTGGCCTCCTCTTGTCTCTCGATCCTACTGAGAGACAAGATGGCGGCCGCTACGGACTGTTTGCAATGTTTACAGACGCCGGAGAACCAATCAGCTTCGCAAACCTCCGTTACGCGAAGCGGAGCGCTGTTACAGATATATATCTTTTTTTGAACGTTAATTTCTCAAAATCCACTGGAGCACATATATTGAGACCTAGCAAAGGCACATCGGGCTACCAGTCCCTAATATTTTACCAAGTTTCGTGCAAATCCATTCAGCCGTTCGATTATTATTATTATTATTTTTTTTTGCCCCGCGGGACCCTTTTAAAACCTCCACATCAAACCTAGGGGGTCAGCGAGGATCTACTATGCCCCCTTATGGTCATTTGCCCCTTCGCTTTGGCCTCCTCTTGTCTCTCGATCCTACCGAGAGACAAGATGGCGGCCGCTACGGACTGTTTGGAATGTTCACAGACGCCGGAGAACCAATCAGCTTTGCTTCACAAAGCTCCGTACCTCGAAAAGTCCGCGAACCGGAGCGCTGCCCGGTCCGCTGTTACAGATATATATCTTTTTTTGAACGTTAATTTCTCAAAATCCACTGGAGCACATATATTGAGACCTAGCAAAGGCACATCGGGCTACCAGTCCCTACAATTTTGCCAAGTTTCGTGCAAATCCATTCAGCCGTTCGGGCTAAAAGTGAGGCCAACCGCCCTATGGAAAACTCAATGTTAAAAACACGTTTTGGGACCCCCCTTTTTCTCGGCCCCCCCTTGACGAACCCCACCCAAATTTTCAGGGGCTGCTCAGAAACAAAATGTGCCATTTTCCTGAAAATTTCAGCCAATTCCGTCCACAAACGCCAAAGTTATTAGACATAGAATTTTCAAAAATCCCATAGAGAAAAAATCCTAACTATATATACCTACTGGCGACCGCCAGTAGGTAATATATATATATATTCACTGAAAAAACCATAGGTTATAGACCATATATAGTTAGGAATTAGCATTTACAAAACCTTATTTTACTCACACAAAACCATTGAAATTCCATATATAGTTAGTTGTACTAACTATATATCGCGCACCCGCAATCCACTGCTGATCATGTCACATATTACATCATTCATGACATGGTCAGTGACATCACTGATGACATCACTGATGACATCTCAAATGACATCACTGATGACATCATCTAGTGTCTGTGTGTTTTTTTAAAGTTTAAATACGTTTTACATATTGAAGAATGACTGGATGTATGGAAGACTGAGTGTGTGTGTGGCTGGCTGGGAGGTGTGTGACTCTGTGCATATCAATGTGTACTTGTATCAGTGATTGTATAAGAGAGTAAGTATGTGTTAGTATATGTGTGAAAAGTATGGTGTTCTGTGTTTAACTATAGATGAGGAAATCGAAGTGTGATTGATTCTTCACAGGACTGACTAGGTGTATGAGTGCATATCATAGTGTTCTAATAATAACTGACTGTATGTATGAGTAATTGTATGGGTGAATGAGTGAATGTGTGTGTAGACGTACGAATCAGTGAGTGCGTATGTAGTAACTGGTATTGGTGTGTCATGATAACATCAGTGATGTCATTTGAGATGTCATCAGTGATGTCATTTCAGATGTCATTAGTGATCTCATCAGTGATGTCACTGAAGTATGGTGTTCTGTGTTTAACTGTATAGATGAGGAAATGGAAGTGTGATTGATTCTTTACAGGACTGACTTGGTGTGTGAGTAACTCCATGGATGAGTGGCAGTGTGTGACTGTCTGCATAGGTGTATGAGTGCATATGATAGTGTTGTAATAATGAGTGACTGTATGTATGAGTGATTGTATGGGTGAATGAGTGAATGTGTGTGTAGACGTAGGAATCAGTGAGTGCGTATGTAGTAACTAGTATTGGTGTGTCATGATGTCATCAGTGATGTCATTTGAGATGTCATCAGTGATGTCATCAGTGATGTCATTTGAGATGTCATCAGTGATGTCAACAGTGATGTCACTGACCATGTCATGAATGATGTAATATGTGACATCATCAGCAGTGGATTGCGGGTGCGCGATATATAGTTAGTGCAACTAACTATATATGGAATTTCAATGGTTTTGTGTGAGTAAAATAAGGTTTTGTAAATGCTAATTCCTAACTATATATGGTCTATAACCTATGGTTTTTTCAGTGAATTTTCAAGGTTTTGTAAATGCTAATTCCTAACTATATATGGTCTATAACCTATGGTTTTTTCAGTGAATTTCATTGGTTTTTTAACAGCTAATATCTGTAGCTGTAAAATGTATTCTTCTTTAAATCCAAAAATATATTTTATATGTTTATTAATAACTTTTTTTTAAAATATTTTTTTTTCTTCGTTCCCGCTTCGCGAATCGGGAAGCTTCCCGTTAGCTGACCTTGATGCCGCGAAATAGACCGCGAGCCGGTAAACGTTTCTTTACCGCAACTGCCGCGTTAGAAAACTACATCGTGACGCCTCCCGTCCGCATGACGTTTCGTGTTGTCGCGTGATACGTCATATGACGTGCTACGTTAGCGAACTCGTACGCTTACCGAGTCGCAAAGCACAGGTTTCTGGAAGCAAACCGGGAGGCCCTGCAAAGCGCGTAACGTAAACACAGCAGGTCATGTGACTTGGTAATAACACTTTTCATTGGTTCATTTCACTTTCGGTTTCCTAATGATGTAAGACTAGGTCATATGATCTAAAATGAACACTTTTCATTGGTTGAGAACTATTTTTTTTCCCAAATGGTGAAAATCCCTCCTTCTTTCCTCACTCTGACTTTCATCATTGTGAGAGAAAGACCCTTTGTTACCAGTGAGCAATGGCTTCTTTACTAGCTTCAGCTGGTGCTTCCCCACCACCTCCACCACATCCAAGGAAGAGTGGACCACCTGCTAAAGTTATAATTCAGCAAGAAGAGGAAGAAGAGGAACAGGACGACCTAGATAATCTCCCTATTATGGCCAGAAGATCTGTTGTACCGGAAGTAACGGGACCAGAGGGCAGGGAGATGGTGCCAAATATACAAACGAGATTTCGTGAAGTAAAACAAGTCTGCGTACATTGCAGTGGATTCATTTGCTACGGAGAAAGTAGCATCACTCTGATCAACAGAGCTATTGACAATCATGCTCATGTTTGTCCGAAACTCCCCAAACAATAAATTCTTTTTTTTTGTTTTCTTGCTCCTGTTGAGCCCTTTACAATGAATCGTTTTCGTTGCCCCCTCCGAAAAAAAAACAAAAAAAATATAAAACTGTTCAGAAAAATTCAAAAAAAGTAAAAAAATGTTCAGAAAAATAATAAAAAAAATATAAAACAACAAAAACAATTTAAAAAAAAGTTCTTTTCAGAACTACCTCCCCGTTATTAAAAAATTGGTACAATATTTGCAACTGTGCCAACCTCTATTTCTCTTAGTTCGCTTCCCAGTTCGCTCCCCGGTACGCGAACCGGAAGCGAACCAAAATTTTTTTTTTTTTTAAAAGAACAGTAAGTATAAGGGAAGGAAACAGACAGTTATGTTAAAAGAAAGACAGCTATAGGGGAGTAAACTAGAGATACTATTACCCGTAATCCACTGCTGATGATGTCACATATTACATCATTCATGACATGCTCAGTGACATCATCAGCAGAGGATTGCGGGTAACAGTATCCCTAGTTTATTCCCTATAGCTGTGTTTCTTTTAACATAACTGTCTGTTTCCTTCCCTTATACTTACTGTTCTTTTAAAAAAAAATTTTTAGATCAGTCAGAAACAGTGAAAGTAATGAAATATAAAAGACTACGTAGAATATGAGCACTGTATGCAACAACTTTGACACTTACAGAAGCCTCACCTTCTCCATGCCTCCTACACAGTTCTACATGTACATCATAAATGCAAACAGAACAGAATTAATTATACATGTTAAATGGTTTATTTTTGCTGTTCTCAGAATGTATCAAATTTCACTAAAACAGTGACTTGAAGGTATTCATCATATAACAGCGGGGAAAAAAAAAACAATCAAAATGATTGTGTTTAAAAAACCCATACAACATTACAAATCAGAATTCAGAACTCCTTAAAGTTAACTTACTTTCCATGACAGCCAAGGATGTCCTATGAACAGCTTACACTCTGTTGTGCTGTTATTACTTTCAACCCGCCACTTTCTGAAAGAAAACCTCCATCGTTTTCAAAAACATGTTACATACAATAAATGACTTCTTGCTCTCTACCACAAGATTCCACAAGGCCAAATCTTGTCAGAGCCATGTATAACTCTTGGATTTCTTGTTAGCCAATCCCGTCTTTTCGCATTTCCGCAACTTTCAGAATTAAAATGTTGAAGATCATTTACACAATCCTGGACTAGTAATATCTTCCCCTTCTTGCTCAATCATGTTCTACATTTCCTATCACACTGATACTGCTTACTATGAAGCAGACTTACACTACCTTTATGACTAGTACAATTATTTAATTCTCTACATCACTTTTAATCACAAAGCAATGTAAAACAGTAGACAGCATTGCAGACTTACATTCCCTCTACTCCATGTTTTGATTGGCTGCTTCAATTAGCTTATAAAAAGAAATAGTTTTTCTGAACTCATTCAAAGTGCACGTATTTCTCAATAACGTCCAGTGTTATGGTAAAAAGTTATGTCTCTGTACTACACTTATACTCAAGGCCAAATAGTGTAGGAGCCATGAGAACTTCTTGAAATTCCTCAGAGCACATCCCGAGATTCTTTCCCTAAAATTTTGGTTTTAAAAACACCAGGTAAGAGTTTTTAAGGTCATATGGCAATTTCTTTTTGAAAATTAAAACAGAATCATTGCAGAATGACCAGCCATTTCTACACTTTAAATAAGCTGTATAATGTCCTGATGTTATTGAAGGACCATCATGATATATAATTGCTACAGTTACAAAAGTCCTTCCTGATATTGACAACTGTGAAGCCACAAAATTTTTAATTAAAGTTGTCAATTTTGTTACATCAGGCCTACATCGTTGGAACATTAAAATGACATACTGGCCATATGTTCGTATAAATAATGTGGACATCATTTCAGATTTACATTGCCTACACTCCATATTGTGATCAGCTGCTTTTACTAGCTTATTAAAAGAGACTGATTTACTGTCTGGCAAAGTTAAATATATAAATCTTTCTGAGTCTACACTAGTACTACTTGATACCCTACAGTTCTCGCAGTCATGCTGCCATTGATAAGAAAGCCCAAACAGGTGATCTACATCTACACCTTCAGCATGCAATACATCAAGCATATACATTAAAAACTCCTGACAATCTTGCTGACTATTTTGAGAGAATTGTGTTTGGCCTGAACATCTGTCTAACAGATTTCGAATTTCAGACACACTTTCTATGTTTGTTCTATCAGTGCTACATTTCTCTAACACAGAATTTAACAAACTGCAAAATCTTTGATCAGAATTGACCACAATCTCTTCTTTTACATTTTGTAGAGAAAACAAAACATTAACCACTACATTAGCATAGCAGTTGACACCAGAACTGTTTTCAAATTGAAAACCAACAACATCTTCAACAGAATCCTTTTTGTTTCTGCTTATAATTTCAGGTTCATCGACTTTTCGTCTTTTTGCTACAACCTCCCCAGTATTGGTCACATTTCTTCGTTTCCGGCCTACCACACGTTTCTCAAACAAAGGATACTGAGGCAAATGTGGCGCATACTCTCTTCTCAACCTATTGTATTCCTTAACACAATCTAGATCCGCACAAATGTTTGTGACATCACACTCAATCAAGTACAATCCCGATAAAGTCCTAACTCGTGACAATGCCACATATGCCATACCCTCCTTGAACACAGAACTGCCAATATTCACCAATGCACAGTCTACACTTAAACCTTGCGATTTATGGATTGTCACCGCATATGCCAAGCAAACAGGAAACTGCTTACGACGAACATATAAGTCTTTTACAAGCAAAAATCTAGCAGAACAACGAGCAATTAGCTGTACTTCCTCAATGCCATCAAATTTAATTTTTAAAAATTCAATTCCATCTCTATTTCTGTATTTCACAAAATCAACAACATTACCCATTGATCCATTTACCAGACCTCTTTCAACATGTAAATTCCTTCTTAAAATTATACGGCAGTTCAAGCACACATTCAGAGTCTTTTCAAAACCCGCAGTTTTAGATATACTCTTCTCTAATGAATCCAATTTTGTTTTCAGATTCTCAGACAAAATAATTGTTGATCCCATATGCTCTACTCTGTCAATAGCTTCCAATTTCACAATCTCTTGCTTTTCTAAATGCAACATTTTGTTGTTGAATTTGGCACATTCTGCAAGAGTTGGCATCAAACATATTCCAGATTTTTTCTCAGTAACTTTCTGAAAAATATTCTCAAGCACAACATCTTCGTCTGGATATAAATTTGTCAGTAATCGTGCATGTAAAGCTTCTTTCCCATGCTCGGTCACTTTTCCAATTCTAACATCTTGTAGAATAGTCTTGTAAACTTCATCCTTTGCCTGACGCATATTTTCATGCAGTTCAGCATAATTGAAGTTTAACCATATATTGACGTTGCCAATACTCCCTAAGCACTTCCTGGTATCTTCATGCGTGAGCATTTTGAACACAGGTTGCCCTTTCACTGGTGTCAGCTGCAGAAGATCTCCGAAAACAATGATGTGTTTGCCACCAAATAACACATCATACTCTGTTTTGAGAACTTCTTGCATTCCCAAATGCACAAAGGCAAGCATGACATTGGAAACCATGCTTACTTCGTCAATGATAAGAAGTTTCATTTTCCTCAAGACTCTTGAAACTTCAAAACAAGCATCTCCAGATAGCTTGTGATATTCTAATTTGTTGTCATGCTCCACTGGCAGCATCAGTAAACGATGTAAAGTAATCCCTTTAATGTTATGTGCTGCCAGTCCAGTTGGAGCGGTGACAACACAAGACAGCGATGACTCTGTCCTTTCCTGCAAATAACATGAAATTGCTTTAATAAGGAAACTTTTTCCAGTTCCCGCTTCTCAACTCACGTACAGTCGGACAGGCTTCAACGACGTACATGAGCACTCTTTCTTGTCATGACTTAATCCATGATCAATTTGCATGGTAAGTTCGTCATATATTTTCCTCTGCTCAACGTTGAGTTGTCTTTCCAACTCTTCTAAGTTAACCGCATCCTCCTGAGCATGTGCCATGGCTCTTTCCACTTCATTCATAGCAGTGGCAGCTTCATTTTCGATAAGAGGTCCTCCTAGTGGATCCTGACTCAATGAAGCAGAACTCTGACTGTCCTGAGAACTGTCTCTGGCAATCTCGGCTGCAATCGTTGCTTCCTGCTCAATTTCCACATTCAACATTTCTACATATTTGGGAAAAGCAGGACATTCTATGGTCTCCTTGGCAGCATTGAATGAGTCTTCGTAACAAAGGAAATCTCCAAGCAGTTCCTCTTCTGCACGCCAAGGCTTAAAAAGTTGCAAAAGTGCTAAATAGAAAAACTCCTTTTTTTCAGGAGATTCGCCACTCAATTTTCGATGGTTTATCAAGTGGCATTTTCTTTGCTTGACCAGACATCCCTCACTTCCTATTACAGCATACACTCCTTTCTCAGTATCTTCTTTGATGTTCCTCTTGAATATGTAATTTTGCAGAACCTCATACAGACAAACATTCTCGAGGTGACTGCTTCGATTTGGGTAATATGTATCCAACATGTTGCTCTTCAAAATGTCGGTACTGTTTGGCTCCTTTTCCGCCAAATACTCAATTTCCCGCACAGGTTTCAGAACTCGATTACGCGTTGCAGCAAGACCAACACTCACCCAAACGATACTCCTGGACTTGGCATAGAGACTTGCTGAAGACAACCGGTCAGAACATTCGTAAGCTCCGATTTCTCGATGCGACAACATCTTCAGACTGAAACTGTACAACTTCTTGCTGAGGCTCTTTTCATGGGAAATGTCCTCCCACATATCCTTCAATTCTGTCTTCTCTTTTTTGGTGATGTAAGATGTCACATACCGAGCCACAGCCATACAGTTATCAGCCACAAACTGTATATCCATGTTAGCATTCCACATGGACAAAATCACCGGGTTGTAGTCGTTGATGTACTTAGACTCTTCGTTCCTCTTCAAATTGTATGTGTTTTTAGGTGATTTCTTCATCACATTATGTCGCAGCGAAGACATCAAACTGTTCACTCTTCCTTTAGAAATCACCGATCGTGGAAAGCCGAAACGACATTTGGTGTAGAACTTGTCTTTGTTCCGGAATTTACGACGACAGTACTTTCCACATCGATGGCTTTGGAAACGTAGAACTTTTTCTCTTAGGCTTTTTAACTCCTTTGCGTTTGGAACAGCACACGTAGAATACTGTTCCATGAAACTCATCACTGAGTCGTCTGCATCCGTTCCAAATTTAGGTGCATCCTTGATCCACAGCAACATATGTATATGAGGAGCACCTCTTGCTTGGTACTCCTTCCTCCAGAAGAAATCCAACACCTCTCCAAGAGGTAGATTCTTCTTATTCATGATAAAAGACATCATACCTTCAAATCTATGATTGAAGTACCTACATACATTGACTGGATCCAAAGAGCACAGTTCTCCGGGTGTCTTGAATTCGATGTTTTCTACGTTAGCATTTGCCTCTCGTAGAAATTCAAGCAAGTCTTCCCAGCCATACTCAGCACAGCTCAAAGTGAGGAACCATGTGGGAGTTCCTAAGTTCCTCAGCATACATTTTAAATCACCATGACGACGGTACCAGTACTCATTAGTACCACGCTGACACGCCATGAGATTAATCAGGTGAGAATCCAAAATACTGTCTTGGACATTGACTTTATCCATAAAGTCACTTGCCGAGATGTTTTGCATGTGTATACCACTTTTCAAGATGTGGTTCACTGCATATGACAGTCCAGACAGATCGCTTTCAAACAGGAGATGAAACAAATAAGGAATGCATTGTCGAAACCTAGGATCTCCTGCATACAATCGCAAAGTCCGGTATTCAGAAGCAGGAATTTGATGAGGTCGCTCATCATATCTTCCTCCCTGACCTGTTGGAAAAAGCTGTGGGAAACACCGAGCTTCCAAACTTTCCTCCCAAACACTAATGGGACTCCCTTTCGCTTGTTTCATTTGAAACAACTCAATAGCATTCCCCATGACTTCCTTGGAATGCAAAGGATGAACACTATAATGTTCATATATTTCTTCACTAGTACAGGGTTCTACTTTCTCAATTTGACCAGCACACAAATCGCTATCCTCTTCCTCACTTACTTCCTCTTCTGCAACATATACATTTTTATAGTATTTATTATTTTTTTTCAAATACAATGTTGCCCTTTTGACTTTCCTAACATCTACTAAATCTTGCCATATTTTCTTATTCTTTGTCGGAACCCCATTAACTAAGATAACAAGAGGTTCCTCTTCCACTTTTTCTACTCCAATTGTGTTAATGTTTTTCTTCAAATCTAGAGGCAAATAAACAACTCTTCCCTTTAATCCTCTCTGTAAATCTGATGGAGGCAATTTCCCTGTCTTTGGCTCCATTCTTACAATAGCCTGAAAGGGATGGATACTTTGAATCAAAATAGATTCATAAGTATTTAAATCCTTCAATTCAGAAGGAATCTCAACCAATTCCAGATTATTATGAACTGCTCTAGCAGGCATCTGGTTTTGATTTAATTTGTTACAACAATAAGTACACACACGTTGATCCAATCCCAAATCAAAACAATTTTCTACCATCAAGTATGTTGTAAAATCCTTCCATTCACTATTATTTTCCCTTTCACTTTTTCCATATAAATCCACTAACTTAGTCTGATTCTTATAATAAGTGCGTCGACAACACACACAAGTGAAATTTGGCCTCTCACTTGATTTCACCTCAAACGTCGCAATTTCCCTCTGGAAATTATCTGTACTGGAAACCTGTACACTATCTTCCACATTACTCTCTTCTTCTTGGTCAATTTCAACATTCTCCTCTTTACTTCCAAAGTAACAAAACTCAATTTCTTCACATATATTCTTCACATCTATTTCAGAACCATGCAAAAGAGCAGCGCATAATTGTTTAAGCATAATTGCTGGACTCTTAGCATAATACAACATTCTAACTAATTTCCTCACTTTATTATGATGCACTGCTAGCATCCTAAAATGATGAAAAACACTCTGGCATACTCTCCTGGAAAGACAAGCCAGTGAATGACCATGCAAACCTATCACTTCTCTCACTCTGCAAGGATCTAATTCTTGCAACAACTTCATTTTCTGCTTCAAACTTTTCTTATTAAATGACCGTATAAAATCACAAAGCAAATTGATGGAATCCTGTCGTACACTGCAAATACTACTACACTTCCAGGTGTACACAGGACCCTTAGGACGTCTCCCTAAAACCTCATTACCTAACACCTCTTCTATCTCTGTTCTCACAACTTTTTCTTTTTCAACTGGACAACCATCTTTCACTTCATAAGCTCGACCACTGGTGTCAACTGCATGCACCAAATCATTATCCTGGAAATAACTCTCCTCATTAAAAAATGCCTCAGAGCTTGAACTATGCATCCATTCTCCAGAAAAAACTTCACAAAAATTACTACGATTAACTATTCTCTTCCATCTACTATTTCTTTTGAAATCATAAATTACCTTGTTTAGCTTCCTAATTCTATTGATTGTCAAAATAAATAACTTACGTTTAATTTCAAATGCCTGATCAATAACTTTCTCAACTATTTTTTTTCTCTTATAAAAAACCACTTTCTGCTGACCTTTCTTAATATTTTTTAACAAATTCCCAATTATCCTGTTGCGGAACATTCGTTTACGAATATCCCTAAACTGTTGTTTCCTTCTACTTTCATGCATAGAGTTATCTCTTACTCTAGCAGTAACATTTCTCATTGGCCTTTCCTTACCATTTGAATTCTTTCTCCTTTTCTGGACTGAAACATTTTCTGTAGTAATATTTTTTTTACTACACATATTTCTTATGACTGTTTTTCGACTCTTACCCGGTGCTTTCTTGGTGACTTGACAAATCTTTTTGTTAGAGGACTGCTGCATTATTCCATGGTCCTGCTGTCTTTGACGTTTTGCAGCCTTTCTTACTCTTTCTTTGCTAGGCATCCTAAAATCTGGAAATAATCTGCAGTTGAATCTGTGGTAAAATATAATAAAAAATGTTATTAACCACTATTACCCAACAGTAAATTAATAAAAGTCATCAAAAACTTAACACACTACTTAAGTATATAATATACTGAAGCCTATCTCCAATTTTTCACTGAACAGGACTCATCTCTTCTTAACCTTGGATAAACCTCACCTACTCTGTGTCCCCTGCACATAATTAAATGTAAAGGGGCAGATTTATATTAACTAGCACATCCCCAGGGATGCACCAGTTAACGTGCACCGCTGCTCTGCCACCCACGGTGTGCCGCATTTACAATCAGATAGGACAAAGCTACATCAAAACCCTGCGCCTGCTTGAAGCAGGCATAGATCTTGACGCAGGTAGGCTGAAAGCTAAAGCAACAACTAAGTGTCGTGTGCAGAAGTTACAAAAAAGGAAAAATGGCGTTTAAACCAGTAATGAGACCATGCTAACGTAATACAGAGTAAAAATATCCAGGATCTACATCAGTTTGGGGTTCACGAACCTGGCAGGTACAAGGCACTGAGGCTTTCCACCATGCATGTCTCATCCCAAAACATATGTTGTTTCTGAATGAAACAATTTCCCAGACCAAATGCTTTGGATTGGCTACTTCTAAAAAATTAAACACCCCTACTATCCCGGAGTTAGAGGAATATGATGGTTGGAGTAATTTTACTCGTTGTCTATTAAAGATTTACAGGCCCTACTCCGTAATTCTTCCTTTAACATTTCCAGTATAAATCCAAAAGGTTGACTGCTTTGGCAACGTGCCTTATCCACGGTTTAATAACGCTGCCTTTTGCTTTATATAAGTTTTCAAATTGTATGAAATATATACCAATAGGTCGTTATTAACCTTTAGGTAGTGGTTTTCTTCATGAAGTCTGGTCGCTTCCATACACATACAGATTTTCAAAGATGATCAAGAACTTTATCTGAATGGAGAGGAATGCACTGAGACGCCAGATCATTCACTAATGTGTAGGCACATACAGTTACACGGTTCATGCAACAAACACCGACCAAATATGGCTTGTGTGTTGCAAGGCACACCAGTTCCTGCTATCATCCCCACGTTCAAGTTCTTGGAAAATGGTAGTTATTTGATGCTCAATAATGAAGATTGTTCTGGGTTAATTAAAAGTATTCATTTTATCGTAACAGTAAATGAACGGGTTATTTGCTGCAGAAATGTTCTATTTCCTCCCACACATGAACATAGGGAGTTTTCAATCTGGCCACAAATACCAACCTTGGGAGCACATTTCAACGGCATGGCAAGAATAAGAGCTATTTTGTCTCAGAGAGAGGTGGCCTTGAGTTCGGCCCGTGAAACTTTCGTGCTTCACACAGCGAACACCCGTACAGAGGTGCAGACCCTTTTCAATTCAGATTTGCCTTTCAATTTCAGCAAGATGGTTCGGACTATCTCTAACGCGTCCTCCACAAAGGGCCTGGCGCACTTTTTTAAAGTTGTTACCAGTGGTCTCGTGACTTCATTTGAGAAAATCTTTGGAGTCATCCCTGCTTTCTCACATTCTATTTTTTCCACTCTGCTTCGTGGATTCCCATTTTTACTTGCATTACCAACGGACGCTCTTGTGCTTTTTTACATTTTTAAATATGGATGTCCCTCCTGTGCAAGCTCCCGCCCTGCAGCTGCTGACACTGTTCCGCAATCGCATGCTAGAATATTATGGCACAATGCCGTTGGCGATATTAAGCACGGCATATGGATTATCTTTTCTATGCTGATGTGATTCCTTCAAATCTAAGACACTAAAGTATCGGCACGCCCTAAACCAACACAAAGAGACCTTCTTAGCAAATAATATGTTATGTGTATTAGGGAGGGTGAGATATAAGCAGCCGCGGGCCGTGGAGGGAGTTACGGTGGGGCAGGGATGCGGGGAGGGGGAGGGGCAGGGTGGAGCCCTCTCCACCCTGCCCCTCCCCCTCCCCGCCTCCCTGCCCCACCGTAACTCCCTCCACGGCCCGCGGCTGCTTATAAGTGTTGCTAACTCTTATTCATTTACAGCATGTTAACATACTGTCACCATTCGCTTTTTATGTACTATTGACTATGCTGGTAATTTTGCTACTGATAATATGTGTACTTGTATAATCTAAGATACTACGCCTGAGAAGACGGCATTAGTAAATAAACATTTCAAATACACATGTGTTCTTCTTAACTCCATGTTCTCGTTTCTAAGAAATATATAACGACCGACTGTTCATGAGTTCCACGTATCCTGAGGTACTATAAGTTCATATTCTGGATTGTCTAAACATTGAGAGTTTGTTATATCCAATGTGACACTGTACCTAGCTTGCTAAGGGGTTTTGATTACTAAGGTGAGTTTTGGGACACCCTAATTCGCCGAGGTTCCAATCCTCTGTCCACAGTTCTGTGTCAGAACAGAAACCCTGCGACAGGGGCACCCCTCAACCTTACTGGAGCTTCATCACACTTGCGATACAACTCCAGCAATGCGCCAACTTTACGGCACAAATACGTCACGCATCTGTGCTGTTTTTGCCCCATGATGCGCAGCATTGTAAATGCAGCACACCATAGGTGACGGAACAGCGGCACAGAATGACTAACACATCCCTGGTGATGCGCCAGTCATCATAAATCTATCCCTATGCTTCTTATCTTGTTAGAGATAAACCGCCATATGTATCATCAAAGTTTTTTGCATTTCCTAAATAGCGAAATTTAACGAATAAATAGCGATTCTTTACCATTCCTAGTTTGCGATGACCTATTTGCTAATTACAAATTACCCATTCATTTCCATGCAGCAGGAGGCCCATAGGAATGAAGGTGCAATTTGCGATTAGCAATTACCTCATCGCAAATTACGAATTTTTCCGACGGTGCAGGGGTGTCTCAAGAACACCCTGCTGCACCCCTAAAAAAGAAATTTGGGGTCATATGGCGCACATAAATTTTGAAAACATTCCTTTACCTCAAAAACGATTTTCAACTCATAATTTGAAAACACTGCACATGGGGAAATGACTTAAAATGTCCTTAAGACACATAAAAGCATTTTTTGATTGCCTTTGCAGCATGTTTCAGTCACCTTTAACATGCCTATGTAACGGAAACATTCAAAATCTAAATTTGCCATGCACAGGTGGGAGCATATTTACAAGCAATTTGCTCCACAGACAAACTTCTTACATTGAAATGGGAAAAATAACATCAGAGACTCTCAATTACCTTATAAAGAAGCAGACACCATTATGTCCTTCTCATCAATATTAAAACCATTGCTTTTTCTCAAAAACGATTTACAAGTCATAATTTGAAAACACTCCACAGCTCCTATGCACATAAAAGCCCTGTCAGTACTAATACTTCACATTTTCTCCAATTACAATTTCTCAAAGAAACAAAATCTATTTGTGAAACACTTGAGACAAAGCAACATTTGAAAAACACAACTTTCTTCATAATTTTCTCCTTAAAGCACACTATTTTCTATCTAAATTATAAAATCTTTTCTCACCTTAGCAAATACTTTGAGTTTCAAAACAGTCTCAGAAACACACCAATTTGTCTTCAGCAGAGCAAAAGGTATGCACTCCAGAGTCTGCAGCTATCAAAAGCACAGAAATGCTGTAATTCCTCACACATATCTCTCATGTCACCCAATCAAAACTCTTCCCTCACTTTTTTCAAAGCAAAACCCTTCCCCCCTCTGCCCCCTCTCTGCTTTTTCTGCATAGCAACCACCTCTTGCAAGACCTCTCACACAACAATGTTGCAATTGAACTCTGAACTCTCAGTGCACCTGCATATCCAGAGCATTCTTTCATTTAATGATTTTTTCTTCGCCACTCAAAATACATCTTTCAACGAACTCATCAATGCACACTAACTTTCTGTTTTCAGCAATCAAAATCCACCAATCACTCTTACTGCTTCATTAACACAGAAACTCCTCAGTTTTTTTCATTTTACACTCTCATTTTTTCAACTGCCATTTCATTGCCACACTTCATCTGACTGCAGCAGAACCTTCTCTCACCATGTTTTCTGTCTGGATTGTTGGACATAGTTACATCTATTGGGCTCAAAGGTACACTGAAAACAGGAATTTACCTAACCTCAATTTACAAGATGTGGAAATTAAGTGGTTTGGCCACAGAGGATTAAAATGTCACCAATTGATACCATTGGTAAAAACCTTTATGCATTTGCCAAAACCTGACCTGTTAATTGTGCACTGTGGAGGTAATGATTTGGGCACTTTGACTGGGGTAGGTCTGGAAATGCTTTTAAAGGACACCTTTGAGCAATTGATGGCACTTTTTCCTCAGACTGCCTTGGTATATTCAAATATATGCCAAAGACAGAAATGGAGGTGGTCGAACCAATTTTGTCCACAAATTGAGAAATCGAGGAAGCATGTAAACAAATCTGTTTCAGCTTACATGAGAGACCATGGAATGGGCTCCCTGTACAACAATAACTTGCGTTACTACATGCAAGATATCTACAGAGGAGATGGAGTTCACTTCTCAGATGAGGGCAACAGAGTTTTCACTCTGAATTTAAGACTGTGCATTGGTACCTACTTATAAGTACCTAAATGTACCATAAACCCAAAAGCTCTTCTCAGAGCTACCCTACATCTGATCACTCACAATTATTATTTTACTCTAACTTTTTTCACTAATTTTCAAGAAAGTACGCTCCCCAGAACGCTTCCCGGTTCGCGAACCGGGCGCACTCCACGCAAAAAAACTAAAAAAAACGGTATATTTTTTTTTGCCCTGCGAGACCCTTTCAAAGCCTCCACATCAAACCTAGGGGGTCAGGGACGATCTACTATGCCCCCTTATGGTCATTTGCCCCTTCGCTTTGGCCTCCTCTTGTCTCTCGATCCTACCGAGAGACAAGATGGCGCCCGCTACGGACTGTTTGGAATGTTTACAGACGCCGAAAAACCAATCAGCTTCGCAAACCTCCGTAACGCAAAAAGTACGCGAAGCGGAGCGCTGTTACAGATATATATCTTTTTTTTTAACGTTAATTTCTCAAAATCCACTGGAGCACATATATTGAGACCTAGCAAAGGCACATCGGGCTACCAGTCCCTACAATTTTGCCAAGTTTCGTGCAAATCCATTCAGCCGTTCGATTATTATTATTTTATTTTTTTTTGCCCCGCGGGGCCCTTTTAAAACCTCCACATCAAACGTAGGGGGTCAGCGAGGATCTACTATTCCCCCTTATGGTCATTTGCCCCTTCGCTTTGGCCTCCTCTTGTCTCTCGATCCTACCGAGAGATAAGATGGCGGCCGCTACGGACTGTTTGGAATGTTGACAGACGCCGGAGAACCAATCAGCTTCGCTTCACAAAGCTCCGTTGCGCGAAAAGTACGCGTCCTGGGACGCTGCCCGGTCCGCTGTTACAGATATATATCTTTTTTTAAACGTTAATTTCTCAAAATCCACTGGAGCACATATATTGAGACCTACAAAAGGCACATCGGGCTACCAGTCCCTACAATTTTGCCAAGTTTCGTGCAAATCCATTCAGCCGTTCGGGCTAAAAGTGAGGCCAACCGCCCTATGGAAATTAACATGGGAAAAACGCGTTTTGGGACCCCCCTTTTTTCTCGGCCCCCCCTTGACGAACCCAAAATTTTCAGGGGCTGCTCAGAAACAAAATGTGCCATTTTCCTGAAAATTTCAGCCAATTCCGTCCACAAACGCCAAAGTTATTAGACATAGAATTTTCAAAAATCCCATAGAGAAAAAATCCTAACTATATATACCTACTGGCGACCGCCAGTAGGTAATATATATATATATATGTATATATATATATATATATATATATATATATATATATATATGGTGCTCCCTGTCCCACTGAAGAGTCGGGGCACTCGCGAGCGGGTGCAGTTTGCGGTAATGTATCTCAGTCCACACGGGCAAATTAGGCAATAGACCGCGTAGTTAGTACTGCAGGTTAAGAATTTCTTGATGGGTTTCGTGAGATTTGCTCCTGGGATGTCATAGTTTCGCACTCTCTTGCATCCCGAGCAGGCCTTACATTTTCCGCACGGGAAAAACCCACCCATCTCTGCAATTTTACCTGTTCTTGGGGTCACATTCTTGAAATGGCTTCTCACAAGGGAGTCTCTCAATGATCTTGCTTTCCGGTATGTGATCAGGGGTTTCGTAGGGATTTCATCTTTCAGGATCGAATCTGTCTCTAGAATATGCCAGTTCTTTTGCATAATTCTTCTCAATCCCATGGAATCACTGGTGTATGGTGTGATTAAGCGAAATTTCCCCTCATCCTTGGTTTGTTCGTTTGGTACTTTTGGCTTTAGGAGATCTTCCCTTTTTATTTTTCTCACTTTCTTCAGGGTTTTATCCAAAGAATCTGGGTCATATCCCCTCCTTGTGAACCTTTCTATGCAACCTACTGCCGCTGTTTCAAAGTCCTTATCTCTGCTGCTATTTCTTTTCATCCTGAGAAGTTCCCCATACGGGATGCTTTGTATCAGCCTCTTCGGATGGTTGCTGTCGGCTCGCAGGATGGAGTTGCCTGCCGTCGCTTTGCGATACAGTGATGTATGTAGCTGATTATTATCTATTTCCACCCTCAGGTCCAAGTACTCAGCTGTTGTTATGCTGATAGATCCTGAGAAGTGTAGATTACAGTTGTTATCATTCAGCATTCTTATATACTGCTGTGCCCCCTCCATCGTCCCTTGCCACACGATGAAGAGGTCATCGATGTACCTGAACCACTGTATTACTCTCTCTGTTCCTTGTCCCTCCGTCTGAAGGACCATGGGCACCCGCTCCTCCCACCAGCCGACGAACAAGTTCGCGTAGCTGGGAGCGAAGCAGGTGCCCATCGCGGTCCCAGAGACCTGTGTATATAACTGGTCATTGAACAGGAAGATGTTGCTTGTTAAACAGAATTCAATGAATTCCAGCAACATGCGATTATGCAATGCGAATCTGGCAGGTCTCTTGTTCAGAAAATGTTCCACTGCCGCCAAGCCTAAGTCATGTCTAATGTTGGTGTACAGGCTGGTTATGTCTAACACAATCATCAGGTATGTTGGATCCCATGTTATCTCAGATATTTTTGTGAGGAAGTCTTTGGTGTCCTTTACATGAGATTTAAGTTTGGTTACCAGAGGGAATAAGTAACTGTCTATAAATTTTGACATATTTTCAGTCAGTCCATTCACAGATGACACTATCGGTCTTCCCGGGGGCTCCCTTGCGTTTTTGTGTAGCTTGGGTAAGTGGTAGAAGGTGGGGATCGTGGGGTTGTTGCTTCTCAAGTACAAATTTTCATCACTTCCCAACATGGATTTCTTGTACCATTTGTTTACTAAGTCATCATACCTCCTAATGCCCTCCTTATAGTGTTTGTCATCTGTTTGCCGGTAATATTGCATATCAGATAGTTGCCTTAGTGCCTCTCTTTGGTAGTACTCACGTGTTAGAAGCACAACATTTCCCCCCTTATCTGAGGGCTTGATTATTATGTTCTCCTCTTTTTCCAGGGTACGTAGGGCCTCCCTTTCTTGTGGGGTGATGTTGTCTTTCCTGGTTGGCTTCTCCCGTTTTCCTCTTAGAGTTACTAAGTCTTTCAGAACCGTCTCTGAGAATGCATCTATTGCATCCCACGGCATTATCGGGCAGAATGTTGACATTGGCTTCATGTTACTTTCCTCTCTCTCCTGATCTATTTCATTTGCAAGAGCTCTATTAATCATGGTGTCCTCCTGTGATGGTTGTGTTTCTCTTTCCAATCTCACATTTTCAAGATTCTCTATCCCTCTCAGATCTTCACATGATAGGATGTCGGTGGCTGTTAGTCTTTTCTGTACAAGTTTCGACCCCTTCGTATTGATTCTAATTTTGTGGTATTTGTGTAACTTGAGTTTCCTCACAAATGCATGTAGATCGATCCTCATCTGTGTATATTCACTCTTATTGTTGGGACAAAAGCTTAATCCTCGACTCAGTAAGTTTTGTTCAACTTCAGTTAACATTCTGTCTGTTAAGTTAACCACCGTGAGGTCGTCTGCATGGTTCACATTCAATTTTTGTTCGGTTTTCGCTTGCTCCTCCATCTTTGTGCCCTTCCTCTTCCTACCGCCTCCGGCTCTTCTTGTTCTTCTCCTGCCCCGGTTTCTGGCGGCTTGTTCTTGCCGCCCCGTAGCCATGACTGGCGGATTACCGTGCACTCGTTGTGAAAAGGAGGGGGGAGTGGTGTCGGGCCTCCTCTTTGTCTCCCAGTTGTCGTTCTCTTCCTCTGTTCATCCACAGCCTCACTGTCGGTAACTTCTGATTCCGACGTGTCCAGTGGAGATAGTGTACCCTGAGCTCTCTTTCGATCAACTTCTTTCCTTGGGGCGTCGTACTTTTTGGCAAAAGTTAAGATTCTACCTGATAGGTAGTCGTTTTCGTCTCTTATGTATTTTTCTTGTTTGCGGGTCTTTATCTTTTCCTCATACTCATTCAGACGGATTTTGAGTTGGTCTTTAAACGTTGCTAGTTTATCGGGTTTCTCTTCTTTCAGCAGTTCTTGTTCTAATAACTCTATCTCTGCCAAAGTTTTTTCGCGGTCACTCCACGCGTACTTCACAAGTATTGCCAAAGTTCCTTCGCAATAATGTGCGGTGTGTTCTGCCCAGTCTGTTAGAAGCTGAGGGTCCGGGTTCTCGTAGGACGGGATTGTGTACACTCTTAAACCCCTCGGTACCCTCTTGTCGTCTATATAGCTCTGGAGGCTGGTGGCCTCCCACCACTTCCAAATTTCTCTCTCGTGTAGTCTCTCAAGTTTCAACAGCAGTTCATTCAGTTTAGTTTTAGGTGGCTGGGGAGCTGCACCCGCACTGGAGCTTGCTGCTATAGTCTCTTGTTTCTTAAACATCCCTCTCGCTGCATCTCTGCGCGTGTCCTCACAGTACATATCCTATCATGGATTATACTGTAAACAGTGTGAGAGGGTGTGAGCACTGGTTCGGTTAAGCCACTGACGCCCTACTGCTGCTTCTGATGCCCGTATAGATCCGGGCTCGCGCTCTCACCGTGATTGTGCGTGTGCCGCGTCGTCCTCCGTTCTCTCGCGGTCCGCCTCCTTCCTCCGGTTTGCGTTATTCTCCAGTTACGCGTTTCAGATCTGCAGCGGTGCCCGTCCGTAAATGGTGCTCCCTGTCCCACTGAAGAGTCGGGGCACTCGCGAGCGGGTGCAGTTTGCGGTAATGGGTACCCGCAACAGTATTCAGCTCAGCCTCGGAAATGTAAGATCCAAAGAACCGCACTCGTGGAAACCAAAGGGTTGCAGTGAAAATATGTCAAAATTTATAGACAGTTACTTATTCCCTCTGGTAACCAAACTTAAATCTCATGTAAAGGACACCAAAGACTTCCTCACAAAAATATCTGAGATAACATGGGATCCAACATACCTGATGATTGTGTTAGACATAACCAGCTTGTACACCAACATTAGACATGACTTAGGCTTGGCGGCAGTGGAACATTTTCTGAACAAGAGACCTGCCAGATTCGCATTGCATAATCGCATGTTGCTGGAATTCATTGAATTCTGTTTAACAAGCAACATCTTCCTGTTCAATGACCAGTTATATACACAGGTCTCTGGGACCGCGATGGGCACCTGCTTCGCTCCCAGCTACGCGAACTTGTTCGTCGGCTGGTGGGAGGAGCGGGTGCCCATGGTCCTTCAGACGGAGGGACAAGGA
This sequence comes from Lissotriton helveticus, assembly GCF_964261635.1. Lineage (NCBI taxonomy): Eukaryota > Metazoa > Chordata > Amphibia > Caudata > Salamandridae > Lissotriton > Lissotriton helveticus. Next base: position 2,081,948,621 of record NC_136063.1, read on the forward strand.
ACAGAGAGAGTAATACAGTGGTTCAGGTACATCGATGACCTCTTCATCGTGTGGCAAGGGACGATGGAGGGGGCACAGCAGTATATAAGAATGCTGAATGATAACAACTGTAATCTACACTTCTCAGGATCTATCAGCATAACAACAGCTGAGTACTTGGACCTGAGGGTGGAAATAGATAATAATCAGCTACATACATCACTGTATCGCAAAGCGACGGCAGGCAACTCCATCCTGCGAGCCGACAGCAACCATCCGAAGAGGCTGATACAAAGCATCCCGTATGGGGAACTTCTCAGGATGAAAAGAAATAGCAGCAGAGAGAAGGACTTTGAAACAGCGGCAGTAGGTTGCATAGAAAGGTTCACAAGGAGGGGATATGACCCAGATTCTTTGGATAAAACCCTGAAGAAAGTGAGAAAAATAAAAAGGGAAGATCTCCTAAAGCCAAAAGTACCAAACGAACAAACCAAGGATGAGGGGAAATTTCGCTTAATCACACCATACACCAGTGATTCCATGGGATTGAGAAGAATTATGCAAAAGAACTGGCATATTCTAGAGACAGATTCGATCCTGAAAGATGAAATCCCTACGAAACCCCTGATCACATACCGGAAAGCAAGATCATTGAGAGACTCCCTAGTGAGAAGCCATTTCAAGAATGTGACCCCAAGAACAGGTAAAATTGCAGAGATGGGTGGGTTTTTCCCGTGCGGAAAATGTAAGGCCTGCTCGGGATGCAAGAGAGTGCGAAACTATGACATCCCGGGAGCAAATCTCACGAAACCCATCAAGAAATTCTTAACCTGCAGTACTAACTACGCGGTCTATTGCCTAATTTACCCGTGTGGACTGAGATACATTGGGAGTACGATCCACCAACTTAAAATCAGGGTACTTGAACACCAAAGGGCAATAGACAAGGCGGATCCGGCTTATCCAGTCGCGAGACATTTTGATTTGGTTCATCAAAGGGACAGAACTAAACTTCGGTATTTTGGCATAGATTTTGTACCTGAAAACCCTAGAGGAGGAGATAGGCTAAAAACTTTGAGACGCCTAGAATCAAGGTACATAATCGACCTCATGACTAAAAGTCCAGGTGGGCTAAATCATGGGGAGGAATTGGCGGTTCATTTGGGGAGATAAATAATAAGAGATTCTCCCGACACTTCTTCATGAACTGATGTACAGAGACTTGGTGAAATCAACAGCGATATAGTTTATGAACTGTTCATTAATTGTTTATTATAGTTTAGCTTACTAAGTTCATTGATGGGTTAAGGACGTATGGGGACACTGTACATATTAGACACTGGAGTACTTGCCAATACATGGCAGGATGGACTTTGGAAACATTCACCAGGGGCCTTATCTTAGAGCACCCCGCATCACCCCGGATGTGGATATACGGGGTTCCATGCCGATCCACGGCTTGATTTTATTTGTTTCCCTTGGGTAATATGCACCTTAATGTGAACTGTATTAACATGTTCCAAGATGGCGCGCCCGTTAGACTGAGGTAGTCCATCTACCATGTTGATGATTATGTTGATGCTATATCCCAGGCAGGTCCTCACAGTGTAACTGACACTGAGGAAGGCGTATTGCTGAAACGCGTCTGTCAACAAGTGTGATTAAACTTTTGGTGTGAGCACTGCAACCCTTTGGTTTCCACGAGTGCGGTTCTTTGGATCTTACATTTCCGAGGCTGAGCTGAATACTGTTGCGGGTACCCATTACCGCAAACTGCACCCGCTCGCGAGTGCCCCGACTCTTCAGTGGGACAGGGAGCACCATTTACGGACGGGCACCGCTGCAGATCTGAAACGCGTAACTGGAGAATAACGCAAACCGGAGGAAGGAGGCGGACCGCGAGAGAACGGAGGACGACGCGGCACACGCACAATCACGGTGAGAGCGCGAGCCCGGATCTATACGGGCATCAGAAGCAGCAGTAGGGCGTCAGTGGCTTAACCGAACCAGTGCTCACACCCTCTCACACTGTTTACAGTATAATCCATGATAGGATATGTACTGTGAGGACACGCGCAGAGATGCAGCGAGAGGGATGTTTAAGAAACAAGAGACTATAGCAGCAAGCTCCAGTGCGGGTGCAGCTCCCCAGCCACCTAAAACTAAACTGAATGAACTGCTGTTGAAACTTGAGAGACTACACGAGAGAGAAATTCGGAAGTGGTGGGAGGCCACCAGCCTCCAGAGCTATATAGACGACAAGAGGGTACCGAGGGGTTTAAGAGTGTACACAATCCCGTCCTACGAGAACCCGGACCCTCAGCTTCTAACAGACTGGGCAGAACACACCGCACATTATTGCGAAGGAACTTTGGCAATACTTGTGAAGTACGCGTGGAGTGACCGCGAAAAAACTTTGGCAGAGATAGAGTTATTAGAACAAGAACTGCTGAAAGAAGAGAAACCCGATAAACTAGCAACGTTTAAAGACCAACTCAAAATCCGTCTGAATAAGTACGAGGAAAAGATAAAGACCCGCAAACAAGAAAAATACATAAGAGACGAAAACGACTACCTATCGGGTAGAATCTTAACTTTTGCCAAAAAGTACGACGCCCCAAGGAAAGAAGTTGATCGAAAGAGAGCTCAGGGTACACTATCTCCACTGGACACGTCGGAATCAGAAGTTACCGACAGTGAGGCTGTGGATGAACAGAGGAAGAGAACGACAACTGGGAGACAAAGAGGAGGCCCGACACCACTCCCCCCTCCTTTTCACAACGAGTGCACGGTAATCCGCCAGTCATGGCTACGGGGCGGCAAGAACAAGCCGCCAGAAACCGGGGCAGGAGAAGAACAAGAAGAGCCGGAGGCGGTAGGAAGAGGAAGGGCACAAAGATGGAGGAGCAAGCGAAAACCGAACAAAAATTGAATGTGAACCATGCAGACGACCTCACGGTGGTTAACTTAACAGACAGAATGTTAACTGAAGTTGAACAAAACTTACTGAGTCGAGGATTAAGCTTTTGTCCCAACAATAAGAGTGAATATACACAGATGAGGATCGATCTACATGCATTTGTGAGGAAACTCAAGTTACACAAATACCACAAAATTAGAATCAATACGAAGGGGTCGAAACTTGTACAGAAAAGACTAACAGCCACCGACATCCTATCGTGTGAAGATCTGAGAGGGATAGAGAATCTTGAAAATGTGAGATTGGAAAGAGAAACACAACCATCACAGGAGGACACCATGATTAATAGAGCTCTTGCAAATGAAATAGATCAGGAGAGAGAGGAAAGTAACATGAAGCCAATGTCAACATTCTGCCCGATAATGCCGTGGGATGCAATAGATGCATTCTCAGAGACGGTTCTGAAAGACTTAGTAACTCTAAGAGGAAAACGGGAGAAGCCAACCAGGAAAGACAACATCACCCCACAAGAAAGGGAGGCCCTACGTACCCTGGAAAAAGTGGAGAACATAATAATCAAGCCCTCAGATAAGGGGGGAAATGTTGTGCTTCTAACACGTGAGTACTACCAAAGAGAGGCACTAAGGCAACTATCTGATATGCAATATTACCGGCAAACAGATGACAAACACTATAAGGAGGGCATTAGGAGGTATGATGACTTAGTAAACAAATGGTACAAGAAATCCATGTTGGGAAGTGATGAAAATTTGTACTTGAGAAGCAACAACCCCACGATCCCCACCTTCTACCACTTACCCAAGCTACACAAAAACGCAAGGGAGCCCCCGGGAAGACCGATAGTGTCATCTGTGAATGGACTGACTGAAAATATGTCAAAATTTATAGACAGTTACTTATTCCCTCTGGTAACCAAACTTAAATCTCATGTAAAGGACACCAAAGACTTCCTCACAAAAATATCTGAGATAACATGGGATCCAACATACCTGATGATTGTGTTAGACATAACCAGCCTGTACACCAACATTAGACATGACTTAGGCTTGGCGGCAGTGGAACATTTTCTGAACAAGAGACCTGCCAGATTCGCATTGCATAATCGCATGTTGCTGGAATTCATTGAATTCTGTTTAACAAGCAACATCTTCCTGTTCAATGACCAGTTATATACACAGGTCTCTGGGACCGCGATGGGCACCTGCTTCGCTCCCAGCTACGCGAACTTGTTCGTCGGCTGGTGGGAGGAGCGGGTGCCCATGGTCCTTCAGACGGAGGGACAAGGAACAGAGAGAGTAAGACAGTGGTTCAGGTACATCGATGACCTCTTCATCGTGTGGCAAGGGACGATGGAGGGGGCACAGCAGTATATAAGAATGCTGAATGATAACAACTGTAATCTACACTTCTCAGGATCTATCAGCATAACAACAGCTGAGTACTTGGACCTGAGGGTGGAAATAGATAATAATCAGCTACATACATCACTGTATCGCAAAGCGACGGCAGGCAACTCCATCCTGCGAGCCGACAGCAACCATCCGAAGAGGCTGATACAAAGCATCCCGTATGGGGAACTTCTCAGGATGAAAAGAAATAGCAGCAGAGAGAAGGACTTTGAAACAGCGGCAGTAGGTTGCATAGAAAGGTTCACAAGGAGGGGATATGACCCAGATTCTTTGGATAAAACCCTGAAGAAAGTGAGAAAAATAAAAAGGGAAGATCTCCTAAAGCCAAAAGTACCAAACGAACAAACCAAGGATGAGGGGAAATTTCGCTTAATCACACCATACACCAGTGATTCCATGGGATTGAGAAGAATTATGCAAAAGAACTGGCATATTCTAGAGACAGATTCGATCCTGAAAGATGAAATCCCTACGAAACCCCTGATCACATACCGGAAAGCAAGATCATTGAGAGACTCCCTAGTGAGAAGCCATTTCAAGAATGTGACCCCAAGAACAGGTAAAATTGCAGAGATGGGTGGGTTTTTCCCGTGCGGAAAATGTAAGGCCTGCTCGGGATGCAAGAGAGTGCGAAACTATGACATCCCGGGAGCAAATCTCACGAAACCCATCAAGAAATTCTTAACCTGCAGTACTAACTACGCGGTCTATTGCCTAATTTGCCCGTGTGGACTGAGATACATTGGGAGTACGATCCACCAACTTAAAATCAGGGTACTTGAACACCAAAGGGCAATAGACAAGGCGGATCCGGCTTATCCAGTCGCGAGACATTTTGATTTGGTTCATCAAAGGGACAGAACTAAACTTCGGTATTTTGGCATAGATTTTGTACCTGAAAACCCTAGAGGAGGAGATAGGCTAAAAACTTTGAGACGCCTAGAATCAAGGTACATAATCGACCTCATGACTAAAAGTCCAGGTGGGCTAAATCATGGGGAGGAATTGGCGGTTCATTTGGGGAGATAAATAATAAGAGATTCTCCCGACACTTCTTCATGAACTGATGTACAGAGACTTGGTGAAATCAACAGCGATATAGTTTATGAACTGTTCATTAATTGTTTATTATAGTTTAGCTTACTAAGTTCATTGATGGGTTAAGGACGTATGGGGACACTGTACATATTAGACACTGGAGTACTTGCCAATACATGGCAGGATGGACTTTGGAAACATTCACCAGGGGCCTTATCTTAGAGCACCCCGCATCACCCCGGATGTGGATATACGGGGTTCCATGCCGATCCACGGCTTGATTTTATTTGTTTCCCTTGGGTAATATGCACCTTAATGTGAACTGTATTAACATGTTCCAAGATGGCGCGCCCGTTAGACTGAGGTAGTCCATCTACCATGTTGATGATTATGTTGATGCTATATCCCAGGCAGGTCCTCACAGTGTAACTGACACTGAGGAAGGCGTATTGCTGAAACGCGTCTGTCAACAAGTGTGATTAAACGTTTGGTGTGAGCACTGCAACCCTTTGGTTTCCACGAGTGCGGTTCTTTGGATCTTACATATCCGAGGCTGAGCTGAATATATATATATATATATATATATATATATATTACCTACTGGCAGTCGCCAGTAGGTAGTTATAGTTAGGACCTAGTTTCCATAGTAAATCCTCAACATTCTATTTGGATTAACTTTGGCCCTGGTGGATGAATCTTTGCGAATTTCTCAAAGAAGATGGCTCGGTCCGCTGCGCTCCTTCACTGAGAGTTTGGGGGGGAATGGTGAAGTGGGGGCTGAGATAAAAGGGGGGTCCCAAAACGTGTTTTTTCCATGTTATTTTCCATAGGACGTTTAGACACGGCTACAGGTCGAACGGCTGAATGGATTTATAAGAAATTTGGCAAAACTGAAGAGTCCGGCTCGCAGATTATGTTTTTTTTGGAATGTTGTAAATCTGTTCAGTAGTTGCTGAGAAAATTAAAGTTAAAGTCAATTATATATCTATAAGCGCGCACGGGTGCGCGCACTCAAGCGGCTGCGCGCGAGCGGAATTTTTTTTGTTGCTGCGTGACGTCTGTTAACGTTCGATTCGAAGGAAATCAGGAAGTGTTGACCGCCATTTTGTCACTGCGAGTAAATATATTGTCATTTCAAAGCGTTGGAACATGGAAAGGGGAGAAGGTAGAGATTGTTTTGCTGCGTAGGTTCTCTCAGGGTGTGCAGTAAGGCCCTTAAACGCGAAAATATATATATATTTTTTTCTTTTTAAAGTTGCGGGGTGCGCGCACTCGGGCGCGCACACCTATTTACAAGAGTGTGAAAATGGAGATAAATCAGAAGTTTGAGTGCTTTGATATAAGGTGGCTCTGAAAAGAGCCCTTGTGTTAATTGAGTTTTTTCTGCATTTATAAGTAAGTACCGATGCAGAGTCTGATGTTGCAGAGGAAGATTCTGTTTCCCTCATCCGTGAAATGAACACCATCTGTCCTATAGATGTCTTGCATGTGGTAACGCAAGTTGTTGTGGTAAATAGAACCCATGCTATAATCTCTGAGGAAAGCAGAAACAGATTTATTAACATGTCTCCTTGCTTTCTCAATTTGTGCACAATGTTGATTGGACCAATTCCATTTCTGTCTTTGGCATATATTGGAATATACCAAGGCAGTTCGAGGAAAAAGTGTCATCAATTGTCGAAAGGTGTCTTTTAGAAGCATTTCCAGACCTACCCCAGTCAATGTGCCTAGATCGTTCCCACCACAGTGCACAATTATAAGGTCTGGTTCTGGGAGATGCATAAAAGTTTTCACCAATGGTATTAATTGGTGACATCTTAATCCTCTTTGCCCAATCCACGTTATCTGCACATTTGGTAAATCAAGGTTGGAAATTCATCTGCTTGCTGCATATTTTCCACTCCAGTGAATATAGCTGTGTCCTAAAAGCCAAACCTTCATTTTCAAGGCAGATGCACTCGTACTCCGATGGGTTCTGGAAGTGGAATGGCAGTTAGAAGCTGAAAGTCAGGATAAAAAAATGGATGAAGCTTGGTGTGGTTGAAAAACGAAAAATTATTGGTTGATTCTAAAACGTGAAGATTGAAGACTACGTTGCATGTTAATGTTATGTAAAAGAAAAAGTAGTATTGGGTGTGAAAAAAATGACATGTAACAGAGCTGTGGATAGGCAGGTGTTTCTGGAGGGAAAACAGTGTTGTTAGTTTGCTGTAGAACGTTGAGATATGAACTTTTGACCTGTGCCTTCAGCCAGGTGCAGAATGAGGTGTTACCATGGAAACAGCCAGAGATCGCAGTGGGTGATGAGTGACTTTTATGTGACATTGAATATATTGTGAGGGACAACCAACTGAAATGTAAATTTGAATACAAAATTTTGCGGGAGGAAATATGATTGGCTGAAGAGACATATATGAGTCTGTATTGACTGGATATCTGTGCCATTGAATTTTGGTTGCAGTGATAGCAGCATAATTGAGACTTCCGTCAAACGAATATCTATTTTGTGACTGTCACTGTTGTACATCGTACAAAGCATTGGTAAAGGTAAGTCTGTAACTGTTTGTTTTGTCATGTACCGTAAAATATGGTTTACTCACAAACAATGATTGACTTTCCTCATAGTTTGAAACTAAACTCATTTTTGGCTGTCATAATGTGTTGTATTTCTAAAACTATTTTTAATTTAAATGTGAAATATGAAGTATAAAATATGTTTAATATAAAGAGTAATTATTTGTGTGATTTTGAAGCCTTTATATATAATGAGAGAAGTTGTTTATGAAGTGAAAAAATGATATTAGCAGAGAGACAGATAATGCAGATAGAGAGAGAAATGGTAAATTACATGTGATACCGTCGTGAAAAAATGTTAATGGTTAATGAATTCGTAAACTTTCTGTCACACGACAAAATTAGAGTGCGGTTTCTGGACGCGGCCTGCATTGGTGGGTGTAGGGTGAGAGGGGCAGGTGGTTGACTGAAATAAAATGAAAAGTTGGTATATTACATGTGATACCGTGTTGAAAAAGTGGTCATGTTTAGTGAATTCTTAAAGTTTGTGTCAGACGACAAAATTATAGTGCGGTTTGTGGCCGCGGCCTGCGATGGTGGGCGTAGGGTGAGAAGGGCAGGTGGTCGAATAAAATAAAATGAAAAGTTGGTACATTACATGTGATATCGTCTTGAAAAAGTGGTAATGCTTAATAAATTCTTAAACTTTCTGACAGACGACAAAATTACATTGTAGTTTGTGGCCGCGGCTTGCACTGCTGGGGTGAGAGGGGGAGGTGGTCGAGTTAAATAAAATGAAAAGTTCTGACCATGAGGTTGTACACAGATTTGTGCAGTAAATGTGTTCGTAAATTGAGGTACCAAACGGAGTATAAAAATATCTCTCTCACTCCTGCTGTTTGACTGCATCTTCATCTCCCTTCTGTTTTCCGTCTCCGTTGCCCTGTGTTATCTTATTGTGTGTGTGTCTGTCTGTGTCTGCCTTCAGTCCGGGTTGAGGAACTTTGCTGTGGAGGCACACACAGATAGTCTCATCAAAGTAGTTGGAATGTTTTGAAAAAACTATTTATATAATTGAAATGCTTTTTTGAAGCGCTAGTGAATGTTTTCTTTCACAATTTCCGCTCGGTTGTTTCCATAGAGCAGAGTGTATGTTGTATTTCACTACTTAGTGCCTCTGCATCTGCACTCTGTTCTCTGGTGGCTGGCGGAGAAGTGTTTGTTATTGTGGAGATTAAAGCGTGATAAGGAGTGAAATACGACATAGCTTCTGGTCTGTAGAAGCGTGGGAGCAGTGATTAACACTGAGAGAAGCGGAACTGCGGTAGTGCTTGGTAAGAGTAATACATTATTTTTTTACAGAGGTACAACTGTCTGCATGGTGCGCGACCTAGTAAGAAAGGGTTCACGGGCTGTTATAGGCCTGTGGGTTCTAGTATGAGTAAATCAGGTCGACAAAAGAAAATATTAAGTTAGTACAGCTGAAGTTACGTGGAACACATGAATACTGTTTCAAAATACAATCATTTTAGTTGAGATTATGGATTAAAAGAGAGAACGTGTATATTTGAAATGTTTATTCAGAAATGCACTGTTTTCAAGGCAAGTTTCTTATCTAATACGAGTACAGACATTGCAAAAAACAAAGTAATCGGTATAGCCACTAGTACATAAAATACAAACGGTATAGTTGATGAAAAATGAATATGGTTTAGCAAAATTAATTATACACTCTTATGAGGAAGTATATTGGGGCAGATTTATGAAGGCCTTGCACCGCCGGTGCGTCACTTTTAACATGGGAAAAAGTGACACACCGGCAGCGCAAGGCCTTCATAAATAAGGCTCATTATATGTTAATAAATGGAAGAAGGTCTCTGGCCTTTCAGTTTAGGAACGATACATGAAAATGCTAGTGGTTAGACAATATGTCTTTATCAATGAGCTCTCTGCATGCGAAGCACTATCACGTTTCTGTTATGCTATTGTGTAAGGGAAAAAAAACGCGCCAAAACCGACAAAATGGCGAGAGGTGCATGTATGTAATGTGTTGGATCGTTCGCAAATCAGTGTTGAGAAGAACTACTGTATTGAGATATCTTTTGAAGGTTGCAGTATTGCATTTGAAGTACAGTACGAAAAACAATGGAAATATTATTGAAAGAACATATTTTTCTCTTATGTATTAAAAAATATTTTAGTTTATGGAAAATTAAACGAGCAGAGGTGTGTGAGGCGGAAATAGGCAGTTCAAATGCGAAATGGCGTTTACAGTTATAAAAAACTCATTCTATATTTACACATTAATTAGGGCACATGTAGCATATATTACCGAGTTTTGCTTCGAGTACGTTTGAAAGAACATAAGATAAGATATACAATAGAATTGTTGAGATTAGACTTTAATAAAAAATAAAGTTCAAAATCGAGTAGCTGAAGAAAAAAAATTTTGTCCACAGAAAAGATCAAAATTTAACCAGCAGGAAATCATAATGTCCACTGTTAGTAAAGCCAATAGGTCTGTTCATGTTAAGAAAATATCCAAGAAAACGTGAAAAAGATAGGGAGGCAAAACGAAATGTGGACGTCAATGGCTTGTATAAGAGTCATCCAAGTATTGTATAGGCGAAGTAGGCAGCAACTGCTTCTAACAGGAAGTCACTGTTATCATCCGAAAACATGTCAGCCATCCAATTGAAAAGAGGAAAGCAGCATTCATGATCTGTTATTATCGGAGCCTCTAGTACCATCAGAGGACCGCTCGGTGGGTTTTCAATGTAGCTGTCTGTCAGGAAATCTTGCACCGCTGCGAATATATTCCAATGACCTAGAACTCCTTGTATCGCTGCAAAGGCCATAATCCCTCCGTTGCAACATAGCTGTTCATGATCAATTAACGGATTCATGAGATGATTGTAATTCACTTCAGGAGGTACCAAGTTGCAGAGACATAAGTCCAGGGCCCACATGAAATCACAGCTCAGGCAATGAAATACAGGCTGTACACAGGTGAAATAGGAATATCGAAATGATAATCGATATGAAGTATTCAGAGTCGAGAGTGCTAAGATGCCGTAGTAGTCAAGCATCTTCTGGTGAAATAGCTCTAAGTGTTCCGGCTTGTTTGCGAAGACAGGAGGGACATCCATTTTGAAATAAACGAGATGGGAACACAAACGTCACAGCACTGGCAGTTCAACAGGAAGTCCACAGAAATAGGTCGCAGAGCATGGAGTGAAGAGTAGCAGAATGACTTGATATAATTTTTGGCAGTCCGGTCACTAAACCATTGCTTAGTAGTTATAAAAAAAATAGCCTGTCTTGAAGTGGAGGATGCGTTTAAAATTAAGGGAGTCACCTCAGTAAATTGTAAAGGAAGGCCACTCTTTTATAAGGAATGGTGTTGTCTGTGAATATTAGCTAAGTGAAAGATATGTTCGCGAACAGATGCTACGCTAACTTCTTTTTGTGACAATAAGGCTGTTGTTCATGTCTTGTGATTCAAGGCCGGAATTCGCTGCCAGATGGAAACATCAAGGTTCACATGCGTGGGGTAGATAAACTACATTCTTAAAGGGAAGCAAATGCAGAGTGATTTTTACCGCGTAAGCTTTGTCGTTTAAAAAGTCATAGTGATTTTCATTATATGTAAAAAATAATATCACTGATGAAGAATTAAAAAAAATCGTTATAATAATAGGCACTGGTGTATTTTTGGAAAGATATGCAACATTACAGGGATTCCACTTAAATAAGTCATGTAATTGAAAGTGCCTGCATGTGGACGACTAAATACATGTTTAATATGTAGCTTTGAAAAAAAACGTGTGCATGGTTTAAAAATGAAATGTAAAGGTTTAAAGCAGGAGTTTCCAAAGCGGTCGTGGAGGGCCAGATGTATGGTAGATTAAAAAAATTACTACATGTTTTTCAATTGAGTTATCTAAAAAATATGTTTCATTATCTACTGTGTAATTTTTCAGCATGTTGCTTATTGTTTGAGTTTTACTATTGCTGTGTCTTATACATTTTCAAGGGGCGGATCTAGGGTCATGGTGGCCGTGGGCAGGGAGCGTAGGTAGGGGGCCCTGTAACAGGGGGTCCGGGCGGGGCGGAGTGCGGAGCCCAGTGAAGAGGGGGGGGTCAGGGTGTTTGGAAGTGGAACAGAGCCAGAGGACGCGTAATTCTTGGCATGGGCCATCACAGAAACATGTATCTATTGTCAGAGAATTATTATATTAAGGATATATATTGGCATGGTGGCCCCTGGGGTTTGGTGATCCAGTGCAGGTGTACAGCTTGCATATGCCTAAGGCCAGCTCTGCATTTTCTGTGTATGCAGTTGTTGTCCGTTACATGGGTTTTTACAAAACGTGTGTGTGGTGACAATGAAATGTAAAGGTTTAAAGCAGGAGTTTCCAAAGCGGTCCTGGAGGGCCAGATGCATGGCAGATTAAAAAAATTACTACATGTTTTTCAATGGGGCTATCTTAAACATATGTTTCTTTATCTACTGTGCAGTTTTTCTGCATGTTGCCTATTCTTTGATTTTTACTGTTGCTGTGTCATATACATTTTCCAGGGGCGGGTATAGGGTCATGGCAGCCATGGGCAGGGAGCGTAGGTAGGGGGCTCTGTAACAGGGGGTTTGGGTGGGGCGGAGCGTGCAGCCCACTGAACAGGGGGGGGGTGGATCAAGGTGTTTGGAAGTGGAACAGAGCCAGAGCACGCCAAATTACTGCCATGGGCCGCTACGCAAATATGTATGCATCCTTAGAGGATTATTATGTTAAGGATATATATTAATATGGTGGCTCCTGGGGTTTGGTGGTCCTGTGCAGGTGTACCGCTTGCATATGCCCAAGGTTGGCCCTGTATTTTCTGTCTATGCACTTGTTCTCCGTCACATGGGCTTTTAGTTATGAAGGCCTTGTGTCGCTGGTGCATCAGTTTTAACATGGGAAAAAGTGACATATCTGTGGTGCAATGGTTTCATAAATGAGACATTTTGTATCTTATTGTAATGATAGAGAATCTTGGGAAATTTATCTGTTATGCTTGTTCTTTGCTATAATGGCTCTATGTTGTGTAAGAAATAAGTCTGTAATAAGTTAATTACATTTTATTATTTTCTTTTTTACAGTGTTTGGTGGTGAAAAGCAACAACCTGCCTTCTGAATTACACAATTTGAGGAATTATATTCTTTTTTTCAGGTGAGTTGGTATTTTTGCATAGGCAATTTTTTTGGGTGCACATGAAAATATTGAAGAAGATTTTTTTAAATGTTTGTAAAATTTCATTTTGAAATATGATTTTATTTTGAATTATTCACATGGGTTGTATCTGCCTATACTAGATATGTATTGTGAGATATTCTCCACTGACAGTTGAAATTATCTTTTAATGGGCTTGGTGCATGTGTTGTTTTTGATGGAGTTCAGATTTATGGATCATTGGGGTATAATTCTTTCATGTTTCCATTACTTAAATCTTGTGAAGTGCTCATGATTTTTGAAATCTTGTTGCATTATGTTTGGCAGTCTTTCTCCTTTATTTACAGAGAGGTATTATGATATGGTTCTAGGTGTGATGGGTATCTTTCCTGCATATCTGTGATTATACTATGTATAGGTATTGTTTTACATATTCATGCAGAGGTTTATTATGAGGTTGTTCTTCATGGTTAGTATGACATTTTGTATATGCTATGACATTTACATGGTGAGTATGCTGTTGAAACATAAAAGGATCTGTCTCTGTGGAAAGTAGTAATCTGTTAAGTGAATGCTATGGTTTGTATAGTGTGAGCCTTCTCTTCAGAGTGCATATAGTTTAAATAGCTCTTTGTACTGGTGAACTGAAAAAATGGGTCTCTAAAAATTAATTCTACAGTTAATCAATATTTGTGATATCTAGAAAATCTAAAAATAAATTTTACCGTAAAATGTCTTTTAAGAACAGTAATTATTTAATGGAAAAAAAAGATCAGTGTTAATGTTTAGGGTTATATTGCCAATTTCTTTTCAAAACAAGCAGAACGTGGTATCTTAATATATATACAGTTAATAAGTTAGAAATTATAAAAATATATGTAGTTTAAAAATTAGTAAAGGTACTTTTAAGTTATACATTTATGAAAAAAGATATAATTTAGTCTGTATATTTTTTTAAAAGGATACAGAAGAATAAACTGAGTCTAGTTATGGAGAATTCCTCAGAAGAGAAACAAATTCATTTTGAAATCATTAACGAAGTGATGGAGGAAATTTTAGATGCAGTCTTTGAAGAGGAAATTGATGAAAATAATGATTTTATGGACATGTCTTTAGACTCAGCTTACTTAGAGATGGTAGAAGGAGATGAGGACTTTGGACTTGAAGAAGTTACTGATGATATAATGCTGGAAGTTGTACTAGATTATGAACTTTTCAATGAATAAAAATTTTTTGGATAGTAAAGCATTCTTGAAGACAGTTTTCTTGTCCTATTCATCGATGATGTGCTTTATGAGAGTGATAAGACATGTTCTCATGAAGTGTAAAAGAGATTGTAGTAAAAAAGGTTAAAACATCTACGATGACCCATAGTTCTTGAAAAAAGTATACTGTTTGTATGCTTTAAAAATTAGAATTAAAAACTGTCTATAATGTTAAAACAGATATGGAGTGTGATAAAATTAAGAACCAACATTTACTACAGGATTTCCTACTCTGTTCAGAGACTTTCTGTTATTTTCTTTATTCTACTTAGAAAATGAATCTGTGGTTTAAATGTGTACGTTATATGCTAGTAGTCAACTATAATATTTGTTATGTTTGTGTTTTACAGATTGAGAATTTCATCAAAATCTTAAATTAAGATGCCGACCAGAACTGAAAAAAGAAAGCTCTATAAACGGACTTACAATTTGAAGAAGAAAGGAATTGAAGAAGTATCAAAAGAACATAGGACGGATAAAAACAAGAGTGCTTCTGGTAAGCAAACCAAAAAGTTTTTGAGAGCAATATGTGGAAGGAAAAATGTTAGTATTGAAGTCCACAAGGAAAAAAGTATACCAGTATCGAGAAGGAGACATGGAACCAAAGATAAAAATGTTTCTGGAATCAGCAGACAGGAAAATCTGTACAGTAAAACTCGGATGAATCAATTTAGCCAAATCAGGAAGCGTATGTTTTACAACAGAGTAATTTCGAATTTATTACAAAAGGAGAAAGTTTCTAAAAGAAGATCTGCTTTTCTTAAGAAGAAACAATATATAGAGGGTATTGTTGAGCACGCGTTTGAGACAAAAAGAAAATTATTTATTTTAGTACTTAATAGAATAAATACGCTAAATAAGGCAATACGAGTTTTAAAAGCTAAAAGTAAATGGAAGAGACACATAAATAGGAGTAATTTTTGTAAAGTGTTTTCTGGGAAGTGGATGCATACTTCAACTTCTGAACCATTTTTTAATGAAGAGAGTTACTTTCAAAGTAACGATTTGTTGCATGCAGTTGATACCAGGGGTCGAGGATATGAGGTGAAGGAGGGATGTGTAATTGAGAAAGAGAAAATTGTGGTTAGAAATGCAGAAGAGGTGATGGCTGGAGAAGCTTCAGGGGGACGTCCTAATGTTCCTGTTTACAGTTGGAATTGTAGTAGCATTTGTAGTGTACGACAGGATTCAATTGATTTCTTTCGCAATTTCTTACGTAAGTACACTAAAGAAAGTCTTAGAAAAAAAATTGTTATGTTGCAAGAATTAGATCATTGCAGAGTGCGAGAAAAAATAGGTCTGCAAGGTCATTCTCTGGCTTGTCTTTCTAAAAAAATATGCCAGAGTGTGTTTCATCACTTCAGGATGTTAGCAGTGCATCATACTAAAATGAGAAAATTAGTGAGAAAGTTGTATTATGCAAAAAGTCCAGCACTTAAACTTAAACAGTTAAATAGTGCTCTTTTGCATGGATGTGAATTAGATGTTAAGAAGATTTGTGCAGAAATTGAGGTAAGTTATTTTGGTCCAGAGGAAGATAATGCAGAAAATGATATAATTATAGAAGGAAATGTGTTAGAAAATGTTGGACATGTTAATATTGACAATTTTGAACAGGAAATAATAAAGTTTAAGGTAATTGCAGGTGAGAAACCAAATTTTTCTTGTGTCTGTTGTCGACGAATTCATTACAAAAGTCAAACTAGGTTAGTTGACTTATATTTAAAAAGTGAAGATGAAAGTAATGGTCAATGGAAAGATTTTGCAACTTATTTGTTGGTGGAAAACTATTTTGATTTGGGTTTTGAGCAACGTATTTGTAAATATTGTTATAATAAATTAAATGAAAATAAAATGCCTGCTAGAGCTGTTCATAATAATCTAGAGTTGATAAATATTCCATCAGAATTGATGGATTTAAATACTTATGAGACTATTCTGATCCAATGTGTACATTCTTTTCAGGCTATTGTTCGTATGGAGCCTAAGACTGGTAAATTAAATCCTTCAGATTTACAAAGAGGATTAAAGGGTAGAGTTGTATATTTGCCACTTGATTTAAAAAAAATATGGAAACAATTGGTGTTGAAAATGTAGAAGAGGAACCTCTAGTTATTCTAGTTAATGGTGTACCTACAAAGAGTAAGAAAATCTGGCAAGATTTAGTGGATGTTAGAAAAGTCAAAAAGGCAACGTTGTATTTAGTTCAAAACAATAAGTACTATAAAGATGTATATGTAGAAGAAGAAGATGTAAGTGGACAAATTGAAAAAGTTGACCTATCCAGAAGTGAAGAAATTTATGAACATTATAGTGTTCATCCACTGCATTCCAAAGAAGCAATAGGGAATGCTATTGAATTATTTCAGATGAAAAAGGCGAAAGGAAATCCTATTAGTGTGTGGGAAGAAAGTTTGGAAGGTCGTTGTTTCCCACAGTTATTCCCTACAGGTGAAGGTACACGATATGATGATCGACCTATGCAGATTCCTGCATCTGAATACCGGACAACAAGATTATATGCAGAAGATCCGAGGTTTCGCCAATGCATTCCATATTTGTTTCATCTTCTGTTTGAGAGTGACTTATCTGGTCTCTCTTATGCAGTAAACCATATCTTAAAAAGTGGAGTTCATCTGCATAATATTTCAGCAAAGGAATTTATGGATAAAGTGCAACAGAAAGATAGTGTTTTGGATTCACATCTAATTAATTTAATGGCTTGTCAGCGTGGTACTAATGAGTATTGGTCCCTTCGTCATGGAGATTTGAAGTGCATGCTTAGAAACTTAGGAGCACCAACATGGTTTTTAACTCTAAGCTGTGCAGAGTATGCTTGGGAAGATTTACTTGAATTTCTTCAGGAGGCGAATGCAAACATAGAAAATATAAACTACAAGACACCCGGAGAACTGTGTTCGTTAGATCCGGTTAATGTTTGCAGATATTTTAATCATAGATTTGAAGCTATGATGTCTTTTCTTACAAACAAGAAAAATCCGCCTCTTGGTGAAGTAGTGGATTTCTTTTGGAGAAAAGAATACCAAGCAAGAGGTGCTCCTCATATTCATATGCTGTTATGGATCAAGGATGCTCCTAAATTTGGAAGTTACTCGGATGAGACTGTACTGTCTTTTATTGAACAGTATGCCACTTGTGACATACCTAATAGTACAACTGATAAGGACTTAAGAGGAAAAGTGTTACGCTTTCAAAGTCATCGTTGTGGAAAATATTGTCGGCGAAAATTCAAATCAAAGAGTAAATTCTACACCAAATGTCGTTTTGGATTTGCACGACCAGTACTTTCAAAAGGAAGAGTCAACAATTTGATGTCATCTTTGCGACATAACATCAGAAGAAGGTCACCTAAAAATACGTACAATTTAAGAAGAGGTGAAGAATCCAAATATATAAATGACTATAACCCAGTCATTTTGTCCATGTGGAATGCTAACATGGACATACAATATGTTGCAGACAACTCTATTGCTGTGGCTCGATATGTAACGTCTTACATCACAAAATCTGAAAAGACGGAACTGAAGGAGATGTGGGAAGACATTTCTCATGAAAAGAGCCTAAGCAAGAAATTGTATACCTACGGTTTGAAGATGTTGTCTCATCGAGAAATTGGAGCATATGAATGTTGTGACCGATTATCATCAGCAAGTCTTTATGCTAAATCAAGGACTGTTCTCTGGGTGAGTTTGGGTCTTGCAGAAACACGAAACCGTGTTCTAAAACCTGTGCAAGAAATTGAATATTTAGCCCAGAAAGAACCAAACAGTACAGACATTCTGAAAACAAATATGTTGGATACATACTATCCAAATATAAGTACTCTTCTAGAAAACATTTGTCTGTATGAAATACTTCAAAACTACACTTTTAAAAGGAATGTTACAGAGAACATTGATAAAGGTGTATACGCTGTAATTGGACAAGAAGGATGTCTGGTGAAACAAAGAAAAGGGCACTTGATTAATCATCGGAAACTGAGTTGCGAAACACCTGACAGAAGAGAAGTTTACTATTTTGCTCTTTTGCAACTCTTTAAACCATGGCGTAGAGAAGAGGAACTACTTGGGGAGTTTCATAGTTATGAAGATTCATTCAACGCTTCTAAAAGTAGTATTGAATGTCCTGTTTTTAGTAATTATCTCCAAATGTTGAATGATGAAATAGAGCAAGAAGCGACAATTGCAGCGGAGATTACTAGAGATAGTTCACAAGATAGTCAAAGTTCGGCTTCATTAAGTCAAGATCCACTGGGACAACCAATTATCCAAAATGAAGCAGCCACCGCCATGGACGAGGTGGAAAGAGCAATGCAGCAAGGTCAAGAGGAAGCAATCAACTTAGAAGAATTAAAGAAGCAATTTAATGTTGAGCAAAGACAGATATATGATGAAGTGACAGAGCACATTGAGCATGGCTTTTGTCATGAGAGAAAAGATTGCTCATGTATGTCATTTCAACCTATTCGATTATATGTAAGTGGAGAAGCTGGAACTGGTAAAAGTTTCCTAATTAAAGGAATTACTACATATTTACAGCAAAGAACTCAGTCAACACTGTCGTGTGTTGTTACTGCTCCAACTGGATTGGCAGCACATAATATTAAAGGTATTACTTTACATCGTTTACTGATGCTGCCAGTTGAACATGAAAATAAATTACAATATCACAAGCTATCTGGAGAAGCTTGTTTTGAAGTTTCTAGAGTGCTTAAAAAAATGAAACTTCTTATTATTGATGAAGTAAGCATGGTATCTAATTTAATGCTTGCTTTTGTGCATTTAAGAATGCAACAGATACTTAACACCTTAGGAGCTAGTAAACAAACCTCCCCAGTGCTGCGCTGTCCATTATCCAGTGCTGAACTGGACGTCCAGCGGTCGCAAGCAGCACTGGGGAGGTAGTGCCCGTGACGACCGTTGGCCGACGGCAGCACCTAAAGGGTTAAGACAGAGTATGATGTGTTATTTGGAGGTAAACATGTCATAGTTTTTGGAGATCTACTCCAACTAACTCCAGTGAAAGGACAACCTGTATTTGAAACTGTTACGCATGAGGAGACTAGAAAGTGCCTGGGCAGTATTGGAAATGTTAATATATGGTCACATTTCAAATATACTGAACTGATTCAAAATATGCGACAGGCAAAGGATACTAAATATGGAAATATTCTTCAAGATATAAGGATTGGAAAACTAAGTGAAGATGCGAAACACACTCTACGAACACGATTACTTTCCAAGCTGTTTCCTAATGAAGATAATGTACCTGAGAAAATATATAGTAAAGAGGTAGCAGATAAATCAGTGATATGCTTGATGCCAACTGTGAAAGAATGTTCAGTTTTTAATGAGAAAATGTTGAATTTAGAAAATCAAGAAATTAGGAAACTGGAAGCTAAAGATAGAATAGAGCATGAAGGTAGTACTATTGTTTTGTCTGAAAAGTTGAAGTTAAAATTGGATTCTCTTCAAAAAAGTATATCTAAAACTGCTGGTTTAGAGAAAAATCTGTATGTATGTTTAAATTGTCGGATAATTTTAAGGAGAAATTTACATGTAGAAAGAGGATTGGTAAATGGAGCAATGGGTAATGTTGTTGGTTTTGTCAATTATACAAATAGAGATGAGATTGAATTTTTAAGAATAAAATTTGATGGAATTGAGGAAGTTCAGAAAATTAGTCGCTGTTCAAATCGTTTTTTGCTTGTGAAAGACTTATATGTCCGTCTGAAGCAATTTCCAATTTGTTTGGCATATGCAGTGACTATTCACAAATCTCAAGGTTTAAGTGTAGATTGTGCTTTGGTAAATATTGGAAGCACTGTATTCAAAGAGGGTATGGCATATGTTGCTTTATCGCGAGTTAGAACTTTATGTGGACTTTATTTAATTGATTATGATGAGACAAAGATTAGTGCAGATTTAAATTGTGTGAAGGAGTATAATAGGTTAAGAAGAGAATATGCTCCAAGTTTACCTCAATATCCTTTAATTGAAAGGCGTATGGTTGGTCAGAAAAGGAAAAATGAGGAGAAATGTGCTGAAGTAGTTGAGAAACGACGAAAAAAAGATGTAGCTGTTGTTGGTAGGCATAAGAAAATGGTTAGTATTGAAGAGATTGTTGGATTTAAGTTTGAAAACAGGTCTGGTGTCAACTGTTATGCAAATGTAGTAGTTAATGTTGTTTTTTTTCTAAAAAATGTTAAGGAACAGATTGTAGAAAATCAAGAGCAAACATTTTGCTATTCCTTAAATTCTATATTTGAAAAATGTAGTAGTGGTGAAAGTGAAGTAGGAAGTGTTTCAGAACTAAGGAATGTTTTAGACGTATGTGCAGGAGTAAATCAATTTTCACAGAATATTCAGCAAGATTGTCAGGAATTTATTATGTATATGTTTACAGTTTTGGAAGATGAAGGTGTAGATATTGATAATCTTTTTGGCCTTTCTTATAAATGGGAATATAAGTGTGATAATTGCTCATTTTCAAGTAGTACTGATATACAGAGTGAAAGATTTATATATTTAACATTACCAGACTGTAAAGAAGTGTCTTTTAATAAACTAGTAAAAGATGCGCATCAGAACATGGTCTGTTCTCAATGTAAGTCTGAAATGTTATCAACTTTATTTATCCATAGATATGGACAATATGTAATATTAATGTTTCAACGATGCAGAGCTGATGGGAGTAAATTGTCAACTTTAATTAAAAATGTTGTGGCTACTCAAGTATCTTTTTCTAGAAGAACATTTGTAACTGTAGCCATCATTTTTCATGAAGGGCCTTCCACATCATCAGGACATTATACAGCTTATTTGAAGTGTGGAAGTGGCTGGACGCTTTGCAATGATACCCAATTGACTTTTAAGAAACGTTTGCCTTTTGCCTTAACTAACTCCTATCTGCTATTTTTGGAACCCAAATTTCAGTAGAATCACTTGCTGTAGGAAGATTAATACTGTAAAGATATGAAACTTTCTTGTTTACAAATATCATGTGACTGAGGGTCTACAAATCTATAAATGAAATTTGTGTTTGGTATAGTGATAACATCAGGTAGAAATTTAGTTAATGTTTGATGGTATAAAACATGTTACACATTGTTACTGTAAAGGTTCACAAAAGAATAGATAAGATTAAGATTAAGAAATTTCAGAAAAAAACTACTTAACTCATAGTATTTGGCCATGTGGAAAAATATGAGAGAAGAAAATGAGTACTTTAGATAATTATTTTAGAACATATATGGACGCAAGTTTTTGGGAGAGGTATTTAAAAGATAATGAGTTAACTTATACAATTTGGCCACGCGGAAAGGTATGAGAGAAGAAAATGTATAGTTAAGATAGATTTTTATAGGAGATACTTGCACGGTGTTTTTTTGAGATATATTTAAAAATAGGTCGTATAGTTTAATTAGTTTGTAACTGTGGAAGATGTAGTGTGCTTACTCAAGAAATTGCGAATTTGAGAAAAACATTTAAGATATGTTTTTTTCAGGTATTTATAATGTGTATGGAGATTTTGGATGTTTTTTTTAAACACAATCATTTTGATTGTGGTTTTTTTTCCCGCTGTTATATGATGATTAATATTGAAATCACTGTTTATAGTGAAAATCAATGTATTCTGAGGACAGCAAAAATAAACCATTTAATATGTTGTTTGAGTTATTTTGTTACATTGAATTTAGAAATATGTATTAAAATATATTTGTTACTGTCTTCCACAGATATTATATTTATAAGGTAAGTACAACTAATAACATCTGATAGTTTTCTCTGCCTCTCTCTTATTGACTCCTACTTTTTTTTATTTTATGAAATGTACATTATAATCTTATTTTTACTTTTCTTCCACACGTTCTACGTTTTTAAAAGAAATTTACTTTACTTTTTTACTATTTTTTAGGTAAGTATAAAAAATAAAGAAACTTTTACATCACTGTGTCATTTCTTTGTCTATCCTGCTTAAAGCAATGTCATGTTTAATATAAGCACTTCCACATAGGATTGGGTGCATTGTTATAAGGCATGCTTTAAAAGTGATTTAATGAAATGAGCGACATTTTACTGAGTGAGTTCAGCAACACTGATATATGAAAACATTGGTGGGAAATGATATTAAATGTTACATGTTGTTCTTTCCAGGAGTTTAAGTCCTTTGCTGCAGTGGCAATTCTGCCTCAGCATTAGGGGGCCGGGGGGATGAGTGGTACTTCTATGCTCATGATAGAGGTACTCCTTCATGAGCCACGGTTGAGATCTGTTCATGATACAGTGGTTCTGTCATGGCTCTGCTTAGTCAATAGAACGTGTCATGGAGGTACAATATTAGTGCTGTGCAAGCACAGCGGCAAGCCCATGACAAAACTGGTCTATTCTGAGGACAGCTGAGGCAATGCTCGTGATGGAGCGGCTCTGTCATGAGCATGGAAGGACTTAACAGGTGTTAAAAAAGCATGAGGGGTCTCTTCAAAGAGAGTGTTGGTTGTAATTGAAAGGGCACTTTAAAACACATTGTAGCAGCTTTATGTTGACGTTGCGTCTCTTTGCGCCACAATTTCATCAGTTTATTTAATACAATGACAGTGGAAATAATGTACCATATTTACAACGTTATGGATCTAGGAGATATGTCACATTCTAAAGCCCTGCACCATAAGGAAGTGTTCCTCTGAAGGAATGCGTCTTGAAAGTGGCTGACTGTAATGCATGATATTTCACTCAGTGACTTTCAGGCCCATGCTGTTTCAAAACTGTGCATGTGCTTGAAGCAGGCGTAGGTATTGACGCAGCATTGTGAATATAGTGCATTGGTGAGCCTTGCTGGAGCTGCATCACAGTTGCGATGCAACTCTAGCGATGTATTACTTTTTCAGCACAGATGTGTTACGCATGTATAGTGTTTTTGTACCATGGTGCGCCACATTTCAAATGTGGCACACCATGGGTAACGGAGCACTAGCATACTGTTGTGCACATTAACTGGTGCATATCTGGGTATGAAGTAGTTAACATAAATCTGCCCCATAGGTTACAAATCCGCGTTTAGTAGACTGTTTGGCCTTTGTAGTTTTATGTTTTTTCTGTTATTCTATGTAGGTATGTAATATTGCAATATTTTTGTCACGAAAAAGAAGCCATGAGTATTGGGTTTGTGAAAGATTGCAAGATTTATAAAATTAAAAAGCAACAACCATGGCATTGTTTAATATAGTATTGTAAATACTTATCTTTAACAATGATGAGAGAGTAAAAAAAGGTTAACCTGATGTTTTAAAGTTATTCACAGGCTTCTTTAGAGGAAGTATTCTATATGATTGTAGTGTGGGTGTTTCACTTTTTTATAGGTCATACAATGCATTCTGTATGCTGTAGCAGGAGGAGTACTACATGCTTGATTATTCTTCAGTGCTTATTTTCATTTTGTAAGTGGTATTGAGACCGACACAGAACTTCAATGGATCGGAGGGGCTGTTCCTGTGCATCTGGAGGACTGCCAAGCCGTTGCAGCAGTGGGAGTGAGGCCTCTCACGACAGAGAACTTCAATGGATCGGAGGGGCTGTTCCTGTGCATCTGGAGGACTGCCAAGCCGTTGCAGCAGTGGGAGTGAGGCCTCTCACAGGGGCGTAGCGCAGCTCCTTTTGATGCTCACAATTGCAGATAACAGGGTAGAGATGTCTGTGGAATTTATAGATGGTTAGTCACACTAGAGTGTGGGCGGCGCCCCTAGCACTTCATTACTAAACACAGGGGAGCCGCGTTGCACAGTTTGAGAATCAGAGACTTAGGAGATAAACCTTCATAATAGGAAGGCTTCTAAGTGATAAAAATCGCCGGTGCTCGGCGTTAAAAATATCACTGCTATCGGTGGAATTTTCCACGGTGTTAGTGCTTTTACAGCAATGGGAACACAATACTGATTAGAAAATCCTGTAACAATCTCAGTATTTCACATTATCGCGTGAAAAGAAAGTCTTTCGAAAGATGTTGAACGTTGTTCTCTTTTGAGAGTAGAAAAGATAGTGAGATAAGTGGGTGGAGTGCTCCGTGTAAATTGCAGAATAGAAACTACTAAGAACCAATTGGAAGTGTTGTTTTCAAGTCACATGACTTCACATGCGCGTCTCAGGACGTGTACGCGGTGATAGTATCTGGTCACGTACGCCATTTGGAAGTAGCGGTCTAATTCAGCGAAGTTTCAAAACGTGAAAAGGAGTAAATCCAAACACATCCGGATTTAATATATCTTCTGAGCTCGATTCAAGCATACAATTGTTAAAGTATAAAACCTTTTATATATTTTTTTTAAAATACCAAGGTGTGTACATTCGGTCACGCACGAAAGTTTAAAAAGACATTCGGCTCCATTTAATGAAAATTTTCATAATAATAAAAAAGAAGCCTAGGTTTAGTGTCTTTGACATAGTATAAGTTCTTTGATGGGTCTATGAAGAAATTTAATAAGTTGCAATTGCAAAGTTTTCACGAAATATATAGGTGGGTGCGCGCACACGGTCGCGCACGAACGAAAGCCAAAAAAGCGGAGATAAACCCCCTTTATAATATGCTCCTGGAGCTCTTTTTGGTAGAATGAGTTAGTTCTGAAAAGAACATTTTTTTTTTTTTTTTTTAAACAAGTGTTATGTTGTTTTTGATTTTTTAAACTTGCAACAACATTTTCATGTGTGACACAGGATCAAAATGAAATGAAGAAATGTATCTTTTCTCGGGGCATTTATGACTCTCAATTTTTAGTTTAGTAAGAATGAGGCGCTGCTCTCCGTACAGAAGAATTTCTCCACACTCGTTGCATTTCATGTGCACCTTTGCAAGATATGGTCTCAAGTCCATCACAGCACTCGATGGAGATACAGGTCGTCCACCAGAAGATGTGCTGGCCACCTCTGATGGTAATAGCGTGGCCAGGGTTCTTGTCGATGCCTTTGCAAATTCCACAGGGTGCACTTGTTTGACATGCCGCACCATGGTATGTATGGAAAAGGAATATTTTTTTCTTGGATTTCCTCTTGAGAGAACCGAATTGCATATCGTGCAGGTAACTTTTGGCGCATTCACTTTCTTTTGTTCTTCAGGATAAGTGAAAAATTGCCAAATAAAAGATTCCTTTTTTCTTTTTAAAGGTAGTCGCTCATTTCCTTCAGATTCGGAAGATGAATGCGGGGCGGCAGCCATTTCAGCAAAGTCTTCCGAAGGGTGTTGAACGTCGTTCTCTTTTGAGAGTAGAAAAGATAGTGAGACAAGTGGGTGGAGTGCTCCGTGTAAATTGCAGAATAGAAACTACTAAGAACCAATTGGAAGTGTTGTTTTAAAGTCACATGACTTCACATGCGCGTCTCAGGACGTGTACGCGGTGATAGTATCTGGTCACGTACGCCATTTGGAAGTAGCGGTCTAATTCAGCAAAGTTTCAAAACGTGAAAAGGAGTAAATCCAAACATATCCGGATTTAATATATCTTCTGAGCTCGATTCAAGCATACAATTGTTAAAGTATAAAACCTTTTATATATTTTTTTAAAATACCAAGGTGTGTACATTCGGTCACACACGAAAGTTTAAAAAGACATTCGGCTCCATTTAATGAAAATGTTCATAATATTAAAAAAGAAGCCTAGGTTTAGTCTCTTTGACGTAGTATAAGTTCTTTGATGGGTCTATGAAGAAATTCAATAAGTTCAGATTGCAAAGTTTTCACGAAATATATAGGCGGGTGCGTGCAGTCGGTCGCGCACGAAAGCCTGGAAATGCGCTATCCATTTTATTGAGAACTGTTGCCGAGAGTGCGCACACCGGGTCGTGCACGAAAGTTTAGAAAGGCTATTTTTATTTACAGGGAAATTTTAATGCGTTGAAAAAAAGGCAAGGTACACACTTTCTAATTCTGTATCGCTTTACAAGGAGTCTCTATGCAACTTGAACAGTGAAGAAAACGGCTTGTTTCCGAAAAAAATATTGCCAGAACTTTATTGACAAAAGTATAGGTTGTATACACGAGATATTTCTGAATTAGCATTTTAAAAACCAATGAAATTCACTGAAAAAACCATAGGTTTTACACACGTTATAGTTAGGAAGTAGCATTTACAAAACCTATGAAATTCACTGAAAAAACCATAGGTTTGACACCAGTTATAGTTAGCTGGAAATTTTACTGATATAAAACCAATGAAATTCCACGTTATAGTTAGTTGGACTCACTATAACTTTCAGTGAATATATATATACATATATATATTCACTGAAAAAAACATAGGTTTCACATACGGTATAGTTAGGAATTAGCATTTAAAAAAGCTTAGAAATTCATTGAATTTATTTATTTATTTATTATTAACATTTCTAAAGCGCGAACAATGGCCCGTAGGCGTCTCGGCACTGAAAAAAACATAGGTTTCACACGTTATAGTTAGCTAAACATTTCTACAAAACCTTTGAAATTCCTCCGTTATAGTTTGCTCAGCTAACTATAACTTGCGCGCCCGCAATGCCCTGCTGATGACTTCACATATTACATCACTCATGACATGGTCTGTGACATCACTCATGACATCACTGATGACATCCCTGATGACATCACTGATGACATCATCCTTGTGGCAGACATCATTTCTCTTTCTCTCTTAAACTTATAGATACTGCTGTCTGCTTGGACGTGTAGAAGATTTGTTCAAATGAAGTTGTGAACTCCACTTTCTTATGTGTTTGGCCGCAAGGTTTATACAACGGTAAGCACAGAGGCCTAGATCTACAAATTCTACATAGCAATGCATTAGAAATAAGTCGGCATAACGGTCGTCAGTAACGCAGTAGGCACTTCCATATAGACACCACTTGAACGCAGCACTATAACAAGTGAAATGTACCAGGTATGTCAGGATTCACCGAGTAGCCACTGTAGCTTCTTCGAGACTGTTGGTCAGCTCCCTGTCCTGGCCCCGTTTGGCACGATCTAATGTGTGGTTTCCTTGTTCCTCTGGCAGACTGAGAGATTCCAGAGTTAATCCGAGTCATTGAACGAAAGTACTGTAAAGACTGTATATATTTCCCCTCCCTAAGATGGCCGCTCAATGTTCCATTTACTGTATTCGATAGATGCGCCCTCTAGTGGACGTCTGGAAGGCGCGCGCTCCTAACTGCGCACTTCAACGAAGATTCCGTTCGAGAAGCTTGTTCCAGTTGTTGCTCCGCGTCAACAATTCATGACGGGAGGAAAACAACAAATATCAAGGGCGTTCTAAGTATCATAGTATTAGGGTTTGCAGAGCCTTTCCCGAGAGTATCCTTGTCGTGCGCTCTCACTGCTCAGAGAGGCACCTTGGTCTGACGAAGTTCCCAGTTGCGGTCTCAGGGCTGCGACAACTGTCATCTCAATATCCTATGGTTCCTCAGGAGAAGGCAAGTGTCGAGGAGGACTAGAACAGACACGACGAAGTTGAGTATTCAGCTGAAGAGAAACTTAAACTCTACAAGTAAGGCGTTACATCTTCTCGTCAAGTCAGCAAATATCCAAACTGTATTGCTTCCACTCGCATTTCCCCGCAGGACATTCCCCTCTTGCGCATCTCCTTGCCTTTCCTCCCCCTTGTACCTTCCTTTATCCTTTTTGCGTGCTTCAGAGATTCAGTGAACTTTGTTGGCACTTCTGAACCGAGGATATCTTGCACAGAACCCCAAAGACAAAGTCTGACGAAGAACTTCACAGGTACAATTCAGGTTGATAGAGAGAGTGAGTGCAAGTGTAGAAATAATCTGGGTAGAAACACTAATGTTCGTATATGTCTTCACTGCAGGAAGTTCAGTCAGATAACATTCCTAAATATAGAAGAGAGGCAAATACCTGGGCAGAAACTGGTAGGACAAGTTTCCTTTATCATTTACGAATTGTCAGCACAGTGTAAGAAGGTTTGTGGTATATTCTCTCTATTTTCCCCTTCTGTGTACTAGGCACCTACAGAAATGGCAGCGTGAGGAATAGCAGTCACTGGAAGTAGGGTGCCAGTCGAAGTACAGGTATTCTCTTCTCTGTCCACTTCCCCTTTCCCCACTGCTGGTGGACTTGCTCTGGAAGCGAGGGTACCGGTGGAGGGGTGATCGGGACATTCGTCAGTACTGCCTCTGCGAAGCGTTGGAGCACCTGGATATCGTGACAGTTTGAAGTGCCCACGTATTTTACCTTCGCCCGGGCAGTATGGCTGAGGGGATGGACTTGAAGGAGTTAGGCGCAATCTTAGTAGGGATTCAGAGAGATTTGGGAGCCGTTCGAGATGAAAACCAAAGTTTAAGGTCAGAGTTACTGGCTTCCCGTCAAGAGGCTAGGTTGTAGCACAAAAGGTAGATGGGTTCGTTATGGGGAATCCTGTACAGAGTTCAGCGGTACCAGTCACTAGTGGTGCCGCTGTGGATCCAAAGTCTGTAGCTCAGGTAATTCATTCGGTATCCCCGTTGATCCCTTTGGCAACTCCTGAAAGGTTTTCGGGAGACCCTCAAAAGGCTCAATATTTTTTGACCCAATGTTCCCTTCATTTTATGTGCCGACCCACATTGTTCCCAGACGCCCAATCTCGAGTAGCATTTATCCTGTCATATTTAAGTGGAGATGCTGCCAATTGGGCCATGCCTTTAGTTAGTGAGGATGATCCTCTGCTTAGTGACTTCACTAAATTCAAGGCTGAGTTCCTTAGAATTTTTGATCGGAGAAGGATATCTCAGGCCACCGATAACGAATTATTGGAGCTGCGTCAAGGATCTAAAGATTTGATTACTTACCTCACACAGTTTAATAAACTGATTTTGGAGACTAGTTGGCCAGAAGAAAAGAGAGCTGCCTTGTTTTATCGTGGTTTAAGGGATGAAATCAAGGACACCCTGGCTCAGATTCCCAATCGACCCACCGAGTTGCCTGCTTTGGTAGATTTGGTTTTGGAATTGGATTTTCGGAACTCAGAACGCAAAGGTGAGAAGAAGAAAGATTGGAAGATAAATTTCCCGCGCTTTGACAGAGCGAAGAGCGAAAGAGGACCCGGAGGGAATTCAGAGTCGGAACCCATGCAAATTGGAACAGTTCGAGGCCCCTTAAGCAACGAAGAAAAAGAACAACGGAGACAAAAGAAGTTATGTTTGTATTGTGGTACTGCCGGCCATTTTGTAAAAGATTGTTTGAAGCGTCCCAAGACTCCGTTTAAGGGAAACGAGGTGAACCGCCAGTAGACGGGGTCGCACTGGTGGTAAAAGAAGATAAGACGACTCCAAAGTCCCATTTGATTTTAAATACGCTGCAGACCATGAATCCTCATGTAATCCTTCATGTAACCATGCAATTCCGTGAACATCAGATTGGTGGTGTGGCCATTATGCTCGATTCCGGTGCTACTGGAAACTTCTGTGATATCCGCTATGCTAAACAGATGGGAATTAAGGCAATCGCAAAAGATCATCCCGAACCGGTACGTGCTGTAGATGGGACCAATTTGACCTCCGGACCTATTATTAGCCATACCGAAGAATTGGAAATTACTCAGGGAGAGGGACATCGAGAAGTGTTGCAGTTCAATTTAATCGATGCCCCCCAATTTCAACTGATTCTGGGACTGCCCTGGTTAACCCTCCACAACCCGACTATAGATTGGGAAAACCGGACAGTCAGTCTGCATTCAGAGTTTTGCCAATCCCACTGTTATGGTACTAAGAATATTGAGAAGGAACCTACGCCCTCCATGTTGTTGTCGTTTGGCGGACAGTCCATTGGAGCGATAGTGACGGAAGAAATTCCTCCGGAGTACCGAGATCTTAAGACGGTGTTCAGTGAACAGGAAGCAGAAGTTTTGCCTCCCCACCGTGCTTATGATTGCACCATCGACTTGGAACCGGGAGCCGCTCTTCCCTGTAGTCGAATTTATGCGTTGACTGAAGCTGAAAATGTGCATTTAAAGGAATACCTGGATCGTTATCTGGTGAATGGATTTATCCGGCCATCTCAGTCCCCGGTTTCCTCACCTCTGTTCTTCATACCGAAGAAGCAAGAAGGTAGTCTCAGAACTTGCATAGACTATCGTGCTTTAAATCAGGTCACCATTAAAAATAGGTACCCATTGCCGTTAATTTCTGTTCTTTTGGATCAGATTAAAGAAGCACAAATTTTCACCAAACTAGATTTACGAGGAGCGTATCACTTGGTTCGAATGAAAGAAGGGCATGAGTGGAAGACCGCCTTTCGAACCAAATTTGGTCTTTTCGAGTATTGTGTCATGCCATTCGGTCTTTGTAATGCTCCTGCAGTGTTTCAACACTTTATCAATGATATAATGAGCGATTTAATGGATAAGATCGCCATCATCTACCTGGATGATATTTTGATTTACTCGCAGAATCCTCAGGAACACACTCAACATGTACGTTTGGTCCTAGAACGATTGCAAGCAAACCAGCTATTTGTTAAATTGGAAAAGTGTGTTTTTCATGTGTCACAAGTGGAATTTTTAGGATTCGTTATTTCATCTCAAGGAGTGACCATGGACCCAGGAAAAGTACAAGCAGTGGAAGATTGGCCAGCCCCTAAGAATGTGAAGGAAATTCAAAGATTTCTGGGGTTTGCCAATTTCTATCGGCGATTTATTCAAGGATTTTCGCAATTGATAACTCCCATCACAGGT
Organism: Lissotriton helveticus; assembly: GCF_964261635.1. Lineage (NCBI taxonomy): Eukaryota > Metazoa > Chordata > Amphibia > Caudata > Salamandridae > Lissotriton > Lissotriton helveticus. The sequence continues at coordinate 2,081,979,683 of NC_136063.1, forward strand.
CTCTTGAAGAAAGGAGTAAAGTTTGAGTGGACTGATGAGTCAAACTCCGCTTTCTTGAATCTGAAGAAACAATTCACCTCGGCCCCCATCTTACTGCATGCGGATCCAGCCGAACCGTTTTACGTGGAAGCTGATGCTTCAGATCAGGCCATCGGGGGAGTTCTCTCTCAACGCCATCCAAAGACTGGACAGTTACATCCGGTGGCGTACCGCTCCAGAAAATTGAACTCTGCTGAAATAAATTATACCATCACAGAGAAAGAGCTATTGGCAGTAAAGGATGCTTTTGAGAACTGGAGGCACTATCTGTTGGGGGCACGACACACAGTCACCGTCTATTCCGATCACAAGAATCTGCAGTTTTTGAAGACGGCTAAGACCTTGACCCCTCGTCAGTTACGCTGGTCCCTTTACTTTGCTGATTTCGACTTCGTGATTACATACCGACCTGGCCCCAAGAACGGGAAAGCAGATGCGCTGTCTCGATTACAGACCGAAGAATCTGAGCACATCGTAGAAGCGAAACCAATCATTCCAGAGACAAAGATTGTGGGGGCGCTTACGTTGGACAATTTCAAAGATGAGGTCCGTAAGAGTATAACCTCAGAAGAAATTCAACAGTGGGTGCTACTAGGAAAAGAGCGTCAGTGTCGACAGCAGTTACCATATGTCAATGAAGCCTTATACCTTCCAACCCTTGAGCTTCAGGAGAAGGCTTTGCAAAACTGTCATGACCATCCTCTAGCCGGTCACAAAGGAATAGCCAAGACTCAAGAATTGGTGCAACGTTATTTTTGGTGGCCTGGAATGTCCGATCAGATCAAAAAGTATGTTCAGTCTTGCGAGTCTTGTGCTCGGAGTAAACCTACTAGACAAGCTCCTCAAGGGTTGTTACAGCCTTTGCCCACTCCCCCTTCTCCTTGGCATACCATCTCCTTAGATCTCATTGTAGACCTACCATTGAGCAAGGGATTTGATACCATCCTGGTGGTGGTAGATACATTCACGAAGATGAGTCATTTCGTCCCTTTGTCAGGAATTCCCACGGCAGTCCAATTAGCTAGAGTATTCAGCGAAAATATTGTCAAAATTCATGGTATCCCTAAGATAGTGGTCTCTGACCGAGGTCCCCAATTTATTTCCCACTTCTGGAAGGCCTTCCTAAAGGGTATGGGAATAGAGGGGAGACTGTCCACTAGTTACCACCCCGAATCCGATGGGCAGACAGAGAGGACCAATCAAGAATTAGAACAGTACTTGAGGTTATTCCTATTGGAGCAGGGTGGGGAATGGTCCGAAAAGTTGTGGATGGCTGAGTTCGCTTGCAATAATGCGAAGAGTGCCTCTACTGGTTACTCTCCGTTTTATTTGAACCTTGGTAGACATCCTAACTTTATGGTGTTACAAGAGGAGTTAGATGTCCCCGCAGCCAAGAGAGCCCTTTTAGATTTGAGTTCTTTGCATCAATCCGCTAAAAAGAATCTAGAGAAAGCTAAGGCGTCCTATAAAAAGTTTGCAGATTCACATAGGAAAAAGCCCCCACAGTACCAAGCAGGAGATCAGGTGTGGTTGTCCACTAAAAATGTACATTTGAAGGGAAACAGAAAGTTCCAACCTAGATTTGTGGGTCCTTATACTATCGAAAAGGTGTTAGGACCAGTTACGGTAAAATTAAAACTCCCGGCCAAGATAGGTGTACATCCAGTGTTCCATGTATCCTTACTGAAAAAGGTTCAATCGCCTATACGGCTTACAAATCCTCCAGATCCACTTAATGTTCAAGGGCATCCTGAATATGAGGTTAAGGATATTTTAGATTCCAAGTATGTAAAAGGGAAATTGAAGTATTTAGTGGATTGGAAAGGGTTTGGCCCAGAAGAAAGGTCTTGGGAACCGGTCAGCAACCTTCACGCTCCACAACTGTTGAAACGTTTTCACTCCAGATTTCCACACAAACCAGGACCGATGAATCGGTCCTTGAGAGGGGGTACTGTCAGGATTCACCGAGTAGCCACTGTAGCTTCCTCGAGACTGTTGGTCAGCTCCCTGTCCTGGCCCCGTTTGGCACGATCTAAAGTGTGGTTTCCTTGTTCCTCTGGCAGACTGAGAGATTCCAGAGTTAATCCGAGTCATTGAACGAAAGTACTGTAAAGACTGTATATATTTCCCCTCCCTAAGATGGCCGCTCAATGTTCCATTTACTGTATTCGATAGATGCGCCCTCTAGTGGACGTCTGGAAGGCGCGCGCTCCTAACTGCGCACTTCAACGAAGATTCCGTTCGAGAAGCTTGTTCCAGTTGTTGCTCCGCGTCAACAATTCATGACGGGAGGAAAACAACAAATATCAAGGGCGTTCTAAGTATCATAGTATTAGGGTTTGCAGAGCCTTTCCCGAGAGTATCCTTGTCGTGCGCTCTCACTGCTCAGAGAGGCACCTTGGTCTGACGAAGTTCCCAGTTGCGGTCTCAGGGCTGCGACAACTGTCATCTCAATATCCTATGGTTCCTCAGGAGAAGGCGAGTGTCGAGGAGGACTAGAACAGACACGACGAAGTTGAGTATTCAGCTGAAGAGAAACTTAAACTCTACAAGTAAGGCGTTACATCTTCTCGTCAAGTCAGCAAATATCCAAACTGTATTGCTTCCACTCGCATTTCCCCGCAGGACATTCCCCTCTTGCGCATCTCCTTGCCTTTCCTCCCCCTTGTACCTTCCTTTATCCTTTTTGCGTGCTTCAGAGATTCAGTGAACTTTGTTGGCACTTCTGAACCGAGGATATCTTGCACAGAACCCCAAAGACAAAGTCTGACGAAGAACTTCACAGGTACAATTCAGGTTGATAGAGAGAGTGAGTGCAAGTGTAGAAATAATCTGGGTAGAAACACTAATGTTCGTATATGTCTTCACTGCAGGAAGTTCAGTCAGATAACATTCCTAAATATAGAAGAGAGGCAAATACCTGGGCAGAAACTGGTAGGACAAGTTTCCTTTATCATTTACGAATTGTCAGCACAGTGTAAGAAGGTTTGTGGTATATTCTCTCTATTTTCCCCTTCTGTGTACTAGGCACCTACAGAAATGGCAGCGTGAGGAATAGCAGTCACTGGAAGTAGGGTGCCAGTCGAAGTACAGGTATTCTCTTCTCTGTCCACTTCCCCTTTCCCCACTGCTGGTGGACTTGCTCTGGAAGCGAGGGTACCGGTGGAGGGGTGATCGGGACATTCGTCAGTACTGCCTCTGCGAAGCGTTGGAGCACCTGGATATCGTGACAAGGTACACTACACTCGCAAAACTGTAGTGTAACCGTTATTTCTGAAAAGAGAGAGTGCCATATTATCAAGCCTTGGCAACAAAATTATCGCCACTTTATCTGCAGCAAAGTGCCGCTAAAGTGGCGATAATGGGTTTGATAATATGCTCTATAGAATTCCAATCGAAGCTCATGTTAGATATGAAGGACATCTAACATGAGCTTGGATTGGAATTCCATAGAGCATATTATCAAACCCATTATCATCACTTTACCTCCGAGCAGAGACAACAGATAGGTTACAACAGTCTGACAAACAGATGCACAACCTTATTACGCCACTTTTGAGTCACTTTTAACATGGGTAAAGTGCTGCAAGGATCTAGTAAATCTACGTCTAACTTTTCAAGAAAAAATCTCAACTCCAGACTCTGCGACACAGTTTTAATGTTGTTTTCTCTCTCTTTCTCTCTCTCACTCTCTGTGACAACATTTATTTTTCTCTCTTAAACTTATAGAAACTGCTGTCTGCTTGGACGTGTAGAAGAATTGTTCAAAAGAAGTTGTGAACTCTACTTTCTTATGTGTTTGGCCACAAGGTTTATACAATGGTAAGCACAGAGGCCTAGATCTACAAAGCCTTCATAGCAAGGCATTAGAAATAAGTCGGCATAACAGGCATCAGTAACGCAGTAGGCACTTCCATATAGACACCACTTGAACGCAGCAGTATAACAAGTGAAATGTACCAGGTACACTACACTCGCAAAACTGTAGTGTAACCTTTATTCCTGAAAAGAGAGAGGGCCATATTATCAAGCCTTAGCAACAAAATTATCGCCACTTTATCAGCAGCAAAGTGCTGCTAAAGTTGTGATAATGGGTTTGATAATATGCTCTATGAAATTCCAATTGAATCTCATGTTAGATTTGAAGAACATCTAACATGAGCTTCGATTGGAATTCCATAGAGCATATTATCAAACCCATTATCGCCACTTTAGCGACACTTTCCTTCCGATAAAGTGGCAATAATTTTGTCGCCCAGGCTTGATATTATGGCCCAGAGTGCGTAGTGTACAGCAGCATCTCTGTAAAATCTATAATTACCTCAGAGCAGTGACAACAGATAAGTTACAACAGTCTGACAAACAGATCCACAACCTTATTACGCCACTTTTGAGTCACTTTTAACATGGGTAAAGTGATGCAAGGAACTAGTAAATTTACGTCTAACTTTTCAAGAAAAAATCTCAACTCCAGACTCTGCGACACAGTTTTAATGTTGTTTTCCCTCTCTTTCTCTCTATCACTCTCTGTGACATAATTTCTCGATCTCTCTCTTAAACTTAGACACTGCTGTCTGCTAGGACGTGTATAAGAATTGTTGAAAACAAGTTGTGACACCAACTGCCTGAAATGTTTAGCCGCAAGGTTTATACAATGGTAAGCACAGAGGCCTAGATCTACAAAGCCTTCATAGCAATGCATTAAAAATAGTTTGTCATAACGGGCGTCAGTAACGCAATAGGCACTTCCTTATAGACACCACTTAAACGTGGCACTATAACAGAACTGGAATGTACAAGTCACACTGCACACGTAAAACCGTAGTGTTACCAAAACTTGTACGGGCATATTATCAAGAACGGCGATAAAATTATCGCCGTTTCAGCGGCAGGAAACTGCCGCTAAAGCGGCGATAATTAACTTGATAATATGCCCTTTTGAATTCCCATAGTAGCCCAGGTTAACATCAGAACCTGGGCTGCTATGGGAATTCACAAGAGCATATTATCAAGCCCATTATCGCCGCTTTAGCTGCAGTTTCCTACTGCTAAAACGGCGATAATTTTATCGCTCTTCTTGATAATATGCCCTGTAATGCTTCAGCTCATTTACTCACATCTACATAATTCTAAACTCTAATTTTCTTTTTTCTTTTGCAGATTACCAATCGGACACGTTTTGAAATCCATTTCACAATTTGTTTATAACATTGTTTGTTAAAGTAATTTTTCTAGTTCTAATATAGTTATAATTGAGTTTTGTTTATATTTATTGTTTAATAAAAGTTAATTAAAAAAAACTACATACTTCTTTTATTTTTTGGGGGAGGGGTATGACGGTCCACAATAAAAATAATGTTGAAATACTATAGAAATATATTCAAGACTAGGATTGAAAACTACAGAGTTCTAACTAACAGATATAATAAAAACAACGGTGAAAAACGACTAAAATGGCGGTTGACGGAGTACGTAATCAACGTTTGGCGCCTCGGTACTACCTTTCCAATAAATATAGAAAAAATTGATTATTAATACTGTACAAAAGTACAGCAGCGGATGACACACACAAACCGGCAAAAGAAAGCGACAGCTTTACTACCTGAAATAAAGAAAGGTTTGCTTGTTGAACTTGAAGAAAAAGAAAACGTGGGCTTCGAAACGAAGCTGCGCCTGCGTAGAGAGTACAACTGCTACACAAAAAAAAGGAAAGCTTTACATGCTATCATAAAAATGAAGGAGCATATTATCAACAAAAGGCGATACATTATTGATGCTTTTATCGACAGGAAACTGCCAATAAAGCAGCGATAATGTGCTTGATAATAGGCCCTTGTAACTTCCCATACAAGCCCAGGTTCTGGTGTTAACCTGGGCTGCTATGGTTATTCACAAAGGCATATTATCAGACCCATTATCGCCAATTTATCGCCAGTTTCCTGCCGATAAAAGTGACGATAATGAATCAGCTTTTGTGGATAATATAGCCCATTGCTCTTCTTTTGACCAGTAAACTTAGGTGCATATTATCAAGAACCGCTGTTAAAATTATCGCAGTTTTATTGGCAGGAAACTGCCAATAAAACAGCAATAATGAGCTTGATAATACGGCCTTTGGTATTTCCCATAGAAGCCCATGTTAACACCAGAACATAGGCTTCTATGGGAATTAACAAGGACGTATTATCAAGCCCACCATCCCAACATTAATAAAAAACTCCAGACAATGCAGGTACCTGGAGCTGAAAGGTCATTTTACAAATCACTACCCCAGAAAGGTGCCGTTCCCCGCGATGTGTACGAGGAGAGAGAGAGAGAGCTCAAAACATATATTTTTTTTTAAAAAGCCCCGAGGGTTGCCGCTCACCGAGACTGCGGGGAGTAGGACCGTAACCCCCCCGCATACTAAAAAATAAAACCAGAGGAGTGCCGGTCCCCAGTGCTCGGGGCACCTTACAAGCCCCCATTTTGCAAAAAATTTGCCCCGTAATTTGCAACCCGGAAAATAATGAATAAAACGAACTAGTAGTTTTTTTTCCACCTTTTCCACCGCGTACAAGTACTGCGCGAGTACCCCGCCATTTTTTAATTTAAAAAAAAATAAAAATTGAGCCTAAAGATCCATGTACCACCCCCTGACCAAGACTATAGGGTCAGAATGTTTCTACCCTGCCCACTTTCCTTATTTCTCAACTTTGTTTTACTGTTTTCTTGTGACTCTGCTCTCCCCACAACCAAGATGGCTGCCAACACTTACTGGTTTGGAGTATTGACAGCCAATCAGCATGCAGCTTCTGCTCGTAATTGTAAGTATTTCCATAAGCGTACGCCGCGATTTTCCTTAAAAAAAATAAAAATAAAAATAGAGCCTAAACATCCATGTACGACCCCCTAGCGAGGCACAAGATGGCCGCCAACACTTCCTGGTTTCGAGTGTTGACAAACAGTTCACAGCCAATCAGCATGCAGCTCGCGCTCGTAATTGAACAGATTTCCGTATGCGTGCTGAACTCCGTCTCTAGATATCGCTATGATTTTACTTGCAATTCGCTCAGAAACTACTGAACATATTTACACCATTTAACAAAAAGCACAATCTGTGAACAGAACTCTACCTCTCTGCCAAATTTCGTGTAATTCCGTTCAGCCGCTCGGGCTGTAGCCCTGGCTAAAGGTCTCTATGGAAAATTGCATGGGGAAAACACGTTTTGGTACCCCCTTTTTTCTCAGCCCCCACTTGACGAATCACTCCCAAACTTTCAGGGAAGGAGCAGAACCGAGCAGACCATTTCATTGGAGAAATTCACGAAGATTCGTCCACCGGCGCCAAAGTTATTCCAAATAGAATGTTGTTGATTTTCTATGGAAACTAGGTCCTAACTATAACTACCTACTGGCGACCGTCAGTTGGTAATATACATATATATCTATATATATCTATATATGGGGGCCTGCTTCTCTCCCAGTTATGACTGTTTGCATATGGGCTACTGGGAGAGGCAGGTCCTCATGGGTACACACGGTCTGATCATGGCTAAATTTGTGGCCCATTGGTATCGTTACATTGATGATATATTTTTGATATGGCGGGGCGCTAAACAGGAGGCAATCAACTTTGTTGCACAGCTTAACAACAATGCATACAACCTACAGTTTACCCACAGTATTAGCCAAACTTGTATTGATTTCTTGGATGTTAAAGTCTTGGTTACTAATAACAAACTAGAAAAAGGAAAAGATATGGGGTTCTCTGTGGGTTAGTTTAACGACCTCAACATCTCACAACCCAAACTGTAACGAGAAACAATAAACAGGAGATGTGAGGTCAGAGAAGATGTGTGCTGTTCTGAAAGTAAGAACAAAAAGAGATCATAAGACACCAAGAAATTACACAAGGCTGAAAACCTCTAGCCACAGTGTATTTCAAGTAGGTGCTGATAAAATTGATCCATACAGCTTAAACATGTCGACCACTCTGCACTGTGCCAGTATATAGTCATATTTTCAGACTATTAGGAGTCATTTTAATCTTGACACTAGAACAGTGCCTATTAAACAGATTTTCTGTTCTAGTAGTTATCTTTAACTTTGTCACTCACTTTTTTCACACCACTGCACACCATCAGCACCTACTTGAAATACACTGTGGCTAGAGGTCTACTTCGGAAATCCATCTCTGCACCATCATTTGATGGGTTGGGCAAGATTTGGATCTACCATCCGTATCCCACGTGATGATGTTCCGCCACAATGGTGGGCTGATGGGAGTTTTCAGCCTCGTGTAATTTCTTGGTGTCTTATGATCTCTTTTTGTTCTTAGTTTCAGAACAGCACACATCTTCTCTGACCTCACATCTCCTGTTTATTGTTTCTACTAATAACAAACTACACACTACATTGTTTCGTAAGCCAACTTCCGGAAACACTGTGCTCCATGCTAAGAGTAATCATCCGGCATCTCTGATCCGCAGCATCCCCTACGGGGAAATGCTGCTCATCAGACGTATCTGCAGCACAGAAGATCAGTGCACACAGGTGTAACAAGATAGTAAGGCCCGATTTCTGGCCAGGGGTTACTCTCCTAGCTTAATTGATTCAGCAATTCGCAAAGTGAACGCCATGTCTAGGGAGGTAGCCTCGCAACCCAGGAGATTAACCAACAAAGAAGAAGACAGCACTAACCAACTGGTGATATTGGTATTGACTTTCAATCGCCAATTTCAAGCCCTAAGGAAAATTGTTTCCAAAAACTGGAATCTAATCAGTTCTGATCCAGTGATTGGTCACCTCATGCCAGGGAGACCTGATATCTCATGCAAAAAGGCATATTCTCTTGGTGAAGCGTTAGTCAAGTCTAGTCCTGAGGTTGTTACATCTATACCCTGGTACAAGGCAATCAATGGCTTCAAAAAATGCTCGGCTTGCAAGGCTTGCAAGCATGGTGTGAACATGACCAAGTACTTAGCACCTTTTTCTGATGTTCCTCGCTTGATTACCAAGCAATTGACATGCAAAACTGAGTTCACAGTGTATGTGCTGGAATGTCCCTGTGCCCTGCGATATGTCGGTAGCACGAAACTGCAGGTGCACAAGAGGATACTCCAGCACATTAGGGCTATCAACACTGAGGACCCCACCTATCCGGTGGCTCGTCATTTCAAGGAACATCATGATAAACAAAGTCATTTACTAAAATATTTTGCGATCGATTCGGTCCCACCTCTTCGTAGAGGTGGAAACCGTAAAGCTATTCTGAGAGCCCTTGAAACCCAATATATCCTTAATCTCGACACCAAGACACCACTTGGCTTAAACACCAGTGTTGATTTCTATACCCATCTGTAAATTACAGTCAGTCCCATTAAATAATTTTTCTTGAGTCTATATAGTACTCTGATATCTTTTTATCAGTAGTGATAGTATTTAGACGTTGACATTTCTAAGAAATTCTTTTCTGAAACAATACTGCCACTGGAGGTTTCCCCTACTGTGATAAGATGATTCATGATGATTAATCCAACATACTCCCATTATCAATCTAGGGAGGGGTTTTAACATTAGTAATTTATTTTGCGTCATCACTGTTCACGACACCCTTTATTTTATGTTGTTTTTCTACATTGACACATTTATATTAACGCAATTGCGTTTACAATCATCAAATGTATGTTACAAGTGGTTCGGATGGTACAATGATTGAATATGACATGCGGTATTCACCCACGTGGGTAGTATTAAAGTTATACTCATCATAGATAGGGGTGTGTAGATTTGTTATGGTGGCAGCATGTATGATGTTAGGGAATTGAACATTGTGTCTACCCCTATTTTGTTGCCACATTTCGTTACAGTGAAAAATCCTTTCCCCCCCCTACACCCCCATTGTGTAGACAACATGATAGTGTCTTTGCACGTTGGTTGGATCTTTTTTATTGAAAAATCCAGTCTTGCCTTTTGTACATATGTAAATTTGTTATTTAACACTTTTCAACATTGTATCTTTACTGGCGTGTCTAACGTGTACTGTGAACATGTTTTCTATGTCTATTACCAGGGTCTTGTGTCAAACCAATATTCTGTCTTTGTAATTACGCACTAGCACTTTAAAAACAGTCTGTCCCACCCCTAGCGTCATGTGACCAAGGCCTCTGAGTAGGCCGAAACGTTATGCTGGTGGGGATGCAACGAAATTAAATAAAATATTCTCTTCACCCTAAGGCTGGGTCAGCTTTCGTTTGTTCAGGATCGGTGGTGCCCCGGGACATTGGGGAGTGCTGGTTCTTGTTGGACGAGTGCATTGATATATATATATATATATATATATATATATATATATTCACTGAAAAAACCATAGGTTATAGACCATATATAGTTAGGAATTAGCATTTAGAAAACCTTATTTTACTCACACAAAACCATTGAAATTCCATATATAGTTAGTTGCACTAACTATATATCGCGCACCCGCAATCCACTGCTGATGATGTCACATATTACATCATTCATGACATGGTCAGTGACATCACTGATGACATCACTGATGACATCTCAAATGACATCACTGATGACATCACTGATGACATCTCATTTGACATCATTCTTGTGCTAATACGATAAACCTCTTCAGACTCTAATATAACCTTAGATACACTCAGTGTATACAGACACTCACACACTGTCACTCATCCATGGAGTTACTCACACACCTAGTCAGTCATGCAAAGAAACAATCTCACCTCCATTTCCTCAACTATACAGTTATACACACCTTACTTATTCAAACATATACTAACACATATTTACTCTCTTATACAATCCCTGATACAAGTTCACAATGATCCATACAGCCACTCACACATTCAGTGGCTCTCATGCACAGTTATTTATATATGCCAACTCTCACATGTACTGTGTTTTACATATGTACTTACTATGACATGTAGCATTGAGATATCCATTCACTCATCAATACACTCATGCACACAGTCAACCGCCCATGTAGCTTTTTCCACATGCACTCTTGAACTCATACACCTAGTGAATCAACTGCTCACACATCTATGCACAGAGTCACACACCTCCCAGCCACCCCCACACAAACTCAATCTCCCATAGAAATACTTGGGCAACCAATTAATAACACATATAGCCTCTCGTATAGCTAATGATCAACACATGCAGCAGTTTACATCACAACAGACATAATGATGCACAAATTAAGACAGTTTAGTCACTAACCCATGCATTCAGTGAGACACATTTAATCACTCACTCATACAGTCAGTCACGCACCTACTAAATCCTTCATCCAGACACTTATACATCCACTCATTCTTCAATATCTAAGACATATTTTAACTTTACAGAAACATACAGTCACTGGATGTTGTCATCAGTGATGTCATTTGAGATGTCATCAGTGATGTCATCAGTGATGTCACTGACCATGTCATGAATGATGTAATATGTGACATCATCAGCAGTGGATTGCGGGTGCGCGATATATAGTTAGTGCAACTAACTATATATGGAATTTCAATGGTTTTGTGTGAGTAAAATAAGGTTTTCTAAATGCTAATTCCTAACTATATATGGTCTATAACCTATGGTTTTTTCAGTGAATTTTCAAGGTTTTGTAAATGCTAATTCCTAACTATATATGGTCTATAACCTATGGTTTTTTCTGTGAATTTCATTGGTTTTTTAACAGCTAATATCTGTAGCTGTAAAATGTATTCTTCTTTAAATCCAAAAATATATTTTATATGTTTATGAATAATTTTTTTTTTAAATATTTTTTTTTCTTCGTTCCCGCTTCGCGAATCGGGAAGCTTCCCGTTAGCTGACCTTGATGCCGCGAAATAGACCGCGAGCCGGTAAACGTTTCTTTACCGCAAGTGCCGCGTTAGAAAACAACATCGTGACGCCTCCCGTCCGCATGACGTTCCACGTTGTCGCGTGATACGTCATATGACGTGCTACGTTAGCGAACTGGTACGCGAAGCGAGTGCCAAAGCGCAGGTTTCTGGAAGCAAACCGGGAGGCCCTGCAAAGCGCTTAACGTAAACACAGCAAGTCATGTGACTTGGTAATAACACTTTTCATTGGTTCATTTCACTTTTGGTTTCCTAATGATGTAAGACTAGGTCATATAATCTAAAATGAACACTTTTGATTGGTTGAGAACTCTTGTTTTTCCCAAATGATGAAAATCCCTCCTTCTTTCCTCACTCTGACTTTCATCATTGTGAGAGAAAGACCCTTTGTGATCACTGAGCAATGGCTTCTTTAGTAGCTTCAGCTGGTGCTTCCCCACCACCTCCACCACCTCCAAGGAAGAGAGGACCACCTGCTCAAGTTGTAATTCAACAAGAAGAAGAAGAAGAGGAACAGGAGGACGAGCACGAAGAGAGGCAGTTTTTGCCTGAGCAGCCCAAGACGTCTCACCGGAAAGAAAACTTCATTTGGCAATTTTTTAAAATTCCCAAAGGTCAGAAAAAAGTAAATGCAAGATACGTAACTTGCCTTATATGTCAAGATAGACTGTCCAGAGGGACCGACAAAAAATACAGTTTCGGAAACTACACAATGCATCGCCATATGACTAGGTGGCATCCTAACAACTACAGTGCTGCACAGTTTCGGAACGACCTAGATAATCTCCCTATTATGGCCAGAAGATCTGTTGTACCGGAAGTAACGGGACCAGAGGGCAGGGAGATGGTGCCAAATATACAAATGAGATTTGGTGAAGTAAAACACACCTGCGTATTTTGCGATGGATTCATTTCCTACGGAGAAAGAAGCATCACTCTGATCAACAGAGCTATTGACTATCATATGCAAGTTTGTCCGAAACGCCCAAAATAATAAATACTTCTTTTTTTTGTTTTGTTGCTCCTGTTGAGCCCTTTACAATGAATCGTTTTCATTGCCCCCTCCAAGAAAAACCCAAAAAAATATAAAACTGTTCCGAAAAATTCAAAAACATTAAAAAAATGTTCAGAAAAATAAAAAAAAAAGTTCTTTTCAGAACTACCTCCCCGTTATTAAAAAATTGGTACAATATTTGGAACTGTGCCAACCTCTATTTCTCTTAGTTCGCTTCCTAGTTCGCTCGCTGGTACGCGAACTGGAAGCGAACCAAAAACAGTAAGTATAAGGGAAGGAAACACACACTTATGTTAAAAGAAAGACAGCTATAGGGGAGTAAACTAGAGATACTATTACCCATAATCCACTACTGATGATGTCACATATTACATCATTCATGACATGCTCAGTGACATCATCAGCAGAGGATTGCGGGTTTTTTGGCAACATGCCTTATCCACGGTTTAATAACGCTGCCTTTTGCTTTATATAAGTTTTCAAATTGTATGAAATATATACCAATAGGTCTTTATGAACCTTTAGGTAGTGCTTTTGTTCATGAGGTCTGGTCGCTTCCATACACATACAGATGTTTCAAAGATGATCAAGAAGTTTATCTGAATGGAGAGGAATGCACTGAGACGCCAGATCATTCACTAATGTGTAGGCACATACAGTTACACGATTCATGCAACAAACACCGACCAAATATGGCTTGCGTGTTGCAAGGCACGCCAGTTCCTGCTATCATCCCCACGTTCAAGTTGTTGGAAAATGGTAGTTATTTGATGCTCAATAATGAAGATTGTTCTGAGTTAATTAAAAGTATTCCTTTTATCGTAACAGTAAGTGAACGGGTTATTTGCTGCAGAAATGTTCTATTTCCTCCCACACATGAACATAGGGAGTTTTCAATCTGGCCACAAATACCAACCTTGGGACACGTTTCAACGGCATGACAAGAATAAGAGCTCTTTTGTCTCAGAGAGAGGTGGCCTTGAGTTCGGCCCGTGAAACTTTCGTACTTCACATAGCGAACACCCGTACACAGGTTTGCCTTTCAATTTCAGCAACATGTTTCCGACTATCTTTAACGCATCCTCCACAAAATCCCTGGCACACTTTTTTAAAGTTGTTACCAGTGGTCTCGTGACTTCATTTGAGAAAATCTTTGGAGTCATCCCTGCTCCCTTTCATTCCATTTTCTCCACTCTGGTTCGTGGATTGCATTTTTACTTGCATTACCAGCGGACGCTCTTGTGCTTTTTTACATTTTTAAATATGGATGTCCCTCCTATGCAACCTCCGACCCTGCAGCTGCTGACACTGTTCCGCAATCGCATGCTAGAATATTATGGCACAATGCCGTTGGCGATATTAAGCACGGCATATGGATTATCTTTTCGGTTCTCCTACTTCACCTGTGTCCAGCCTGTATTTCACTGCCTGACCTGTGATTTCGATTGGGCCATTGATTTGTGTCTCTGCGGACCGGTTTCTCCTGACGTCGACTTTAATCAGCTGATGACTCCTATCATTACTCACGAGTTGGTTTGTCCTGGCAAAAGGATTATGGCTGTGGCATTGATGCATGGACTACTTGGTCCCTGGAATTTACTGGCGGCAGCACAGTCTTTCTTGGAACACAGCTTTCTTGAAAACCCACCGAGCTGTCCTCTGATGGTGATAGAGGATCCGGTGCTGGGAGAGCACGTATGTTCTTTTCCGCTTTTAAATTGGATGGCTGAACTGTTTTCGGATGAAGACGGTGACTTCCTGTTGGAGGCTGTTGCAGCTTATTTTGCATACACAGTTATGTCATAGACCTTTTTCATGTTTCATATGCTGAGTACTAGCATTTCATTGACAATTCATTGACTTAATTGTCAAGTTTTTATTATTTACCTTGCCTATTGGCTTAAGACTCGATAAAGTACTTGGCTGTTTTATTTTTCTTTAGCATTGAATTTTCCTAGTTTTTAATGCTTTACCTTGCGGACCGTCCACATATAAACTTGCAATCTGCTCTCATGAGATGGCACTTCTATTATCTTATTCAGTTCGTTTCCGGATCATGGGGAGGTGTCATCTAGGTCCTGGATATCTTTACACCGTGTTAAGTTAGCATGGGCTCATTACCGGTTTAAACGCCATTTTTCCTTTTTTGCAACTTCTGCACACGACATTTAGTTGTTGCTTTAGCTTTCCACCTAGTAGTTCATCGTGGTTTACATGAGAATAATATGTTATTGGTCTACTATCTGCTTTACTTGTTAAACTATATCTGTACAGCGAGTGCTAAAGTTTCAAGAACAACACGATACAGAATTGTTATGAGGTCTGATCTCCACGACTTCATACTCATAACATAAGTGCAACTTCTGCCAATTCTGGGCATGAGGCGGGTTTTATATTGCTTTGCCGAACACACATACACAACAGTTGATGCGGTTCACATGAAGAGAGAGCTGGTGTATGCTGATGTGATTCCTTCAAATCTAAGACACTAAAGTATGGGCACGCCCTAAACCAACACAAAGAGACCTTCTTAGCAAATAATATAATATGTGTATTAGGGAGGGTGAGATATAAGCAGCCGCGGGCCGTGGAGGGAGTTACGGTGAGGCAGGGAGGCGGGGAGGGGGAGAAGCAGGGTGGAGCCCTCTCTACCTTGCCCCTCCCCCTCCCCGCCTCCCTGCCCCACCGTAACTCCCTCCACGGCCCGCGGCTGCTTATAAGTGTTGCTAACTCTTATTCATTTACAGCATGTTAACATACTGTCACCATTCGCTTTTTATGTACTAGTAACTATGCTGGTAATTTTGCTACTGATAATATGTGTACTTGTATTCTCCACCCTGCTTCTCCCCCTCCCCGCCTCCCTGCCTCACCGTAACTCCCTCCACGGCCCGCGGCTGCTTATAAGTGTTGCTAACTCTTATTCATTTACAGCATGTTAACATACTATCACCATTCACTTTTTATGTACTAGTAACTATGCTGGTAATTTTGCTACTGATAATATGTGTACTTTTATTATCTAAGGTACTACGCCTGAGAAGACGGCATTAGTAAATAAACATTTCAAATACACATGTGTTCTTCTTAACTCCATGTTCTGGTTTCTAAGAAATATATAACGACCGACTGTTCATGAGTTCCACGTATCCTGAGGTACTATAAGTTCATATTCTGGATTGTCTAAACATTGAGAGTTTGTTATATCCAATGTGACACTGTACCTAGCTTGCTAAATAGTTTTTGATTACTAACGTGAGTTTTGGGACACCCTAATTCGCCGAGGTTCCAATCCTCTGTCCACAGTTCTGTGTGAGAACAGAAACCCTGCGACAGGGGCACCCCCGACCCTTGCTGGAGCTTCATCACACTTGCGATACAACTCCAGCAATGCGCCACCTTTACGGCACAGATACATCACGCATCTGTGCTGTTTTTGCCCCGTGATGCGCCGCATTGTAAATGCAGCACACCATAGGTGACGGAACAGCGGCACAGAATGACTAACACATCCCTGGTGATGCGCCAGTCATCATAAATCTATCCCTATGCTTCTTATCTTGTTAGAGATGAACCGCCATATGTATCATCAAAGTTATTTGCATTTCCTAAATAGCGAACTTTAAGGAATAAATAGCGATTCTTTACCATTCCTAGTTTGCGATGAGCTATTTGCTAATTAGCCGAATGTAGCCCAATGAAGCCCAATGTAGCCCAATGTAGCCCAAAGATGGCCGCCAGACACACAAAAAAACAAATGTAGCCCAAATATCAGCCAGATGTAGCCCAACTATAGCCCAGTGACAGAATGACCAATCAGCTTCGCAAACCTCCGTTACGCGAAGCAGAGCGCTGTTACAGATATATATCTTTTTTTGAACGTTAATTTCTCAAAATCCACTGGAGCACATATATTGAGACCTAGCAAAGGCACATCGGGCTACCAGTCCCTAATATTTTGCCAAGTTTCGTGCAAATCCATTCAGCCGTTCAATTATTATTTTTATTTTTTTTTTTTGCCCCGCGGGGCCCTTTTAAAACCTCCACATCAAACCTAGGGGGTCAGCGAGGATCTACTATGCCCCCTTATAGTTATTTCCCCCTTTGTTTTGACCTCCTCTTGTCTCTCGATCCTACCGAGAGACAAGATGGCGGCCGCTACGGACTGTTTGGAATGTTGACAGACGCCGGAGAACCAATCAGCTTCGCTTCACAAAGCTCCGTTGCGCGAAAAGTCCGCGAACCAGAGCGCTAACCGGTCCGCTGTTACAGATATATATCTTTTTTTAAACGTTAATTTCTCAAAATCCACTGGAGCACATATATTGAGACCTACAAAAGGCACATCGGGCTACCAGTCCCTACAATTTTGCCAAGTTTCGTGCAAATCCATTCAGCCGTTCGGGCTAAAAGTGAGGCCAACCGCCCTATGGAAAACTCAATGTTAAAAACACGTTTTGGGACCCCCCTTTTTTCTCGGCCCCCACTGGACGAACCCCCCCCAAATTTTCAAGGGCTGCTCAGAAACAAAATGTGCCATTTTCCTGAAAATTTCAGCCGATTCCGTCCACAAACGCCAAAGTTATTAGACATAGAATTTTCAAAAAACCCATAGAGAAAAAATCCTAACTATATATACCTACTGGCGACCGCCAGTAGGTAATATATATATATATGTAAAGGCAAGCGTCCCGAGATGAGAGGAGCGACAAAGGCTGGTGCTGGCGGCGAGGTTCAGGACACCCTCGCAAAACAATGTTTTCAACAAGGATTCTTCAAAGAAGACGCCGCACACTACCTCGATTGTATTGACTTATGAATTCATAAGTCAATACAATTGAGGTAGTGTGCGGCGTCTTCTTTGAAGAATCCTTGTTGAAAACATATATATATATATATAGATATATATATTACCTACTGGCGGTCGCCAGTAGGTATATATAGTTAGGATTTTTTCTCTATGGGATTTTTGAAAATTCTATGTCTAATAACTTTGGCGTTTGTGGACGGAATTGGCTGAAAGTTTCAGGAAAATGGCACATTTTGTTTCTGAGCAGCCCTTGAAAATTTGGGGGGGGTTCGTCAAGGGGGGCCGAGAAAAAAGGGGGGTCCCAAAACGTGTTTTTAACATTGAGTTTTCCATAGGGCGGTTGGCCTCACTTTTAGCCCGAACGGCTGAATGGATTTGCACGAAACTTGGCAAAATTGTAGGG
This sequence comes from Lissotriton helveticus, assembly GCF_964261635.1. Lineage (NCBI taxonomy): Eukaryota > Metazoa > Chordata > Amphibia > Caudata > Salamandridae > Lissotriton > Lissotriton helveticus. The sequence continues at coordinate 2,081,997,826 of NC_136063.1, forward strand.
ACTGGTAGCCCGATGTGCCTTTGCTAGGTCTCAATATATGTGCTCCAGTGGATTTTGAGAAATTAACGTTCAAAAAAAGATATATATCTGTAACAGCGGACCGGGCAGCGCTCCGGTTCGCGGACTTTACGCGTAACGGAACTTCGCGTAGCGAAGCTGATTGGCTCTCCGGCGTCTGTGAACATTCCAAACAGTCCGTAGCGGCCGCCATCTTGATTCTCGGTAGGATCGAGAGACAAGAGGAGGCCAAAGCGAAGGGGCAAATGACCATAAGGGGGCATAGTAGATCCTCGCTGACCCCCTAGGTTTGATGTGGAGGTTTTAAAAGGGTCCCGCGGGGCAAAAAAAAATAATAATAATAATAATCGAACGGCTGAATGGATTTGCACGAAACTTGGTAAAATATTAGGGAATGGTAGCCCGATGTGCCTTTGCTAGGTCTCAATATATGTGCTCCAGTGGATTTTGAGAAATTAACGTTCAAAAAAAGATATATATCTGTAACAGCGCTCCGCTTCGCGTAACGGAGGTTTGCGAAGCTGATTGGTTCTCCGGCGTCTGTAAACATTGCAAACAGTCCGTAGCGGCCGCCATCTTGTCTCTCGGTAGGATCGAGAGACAAGAGGAGGCCAAAGCGAAGGGGCAAATGACCATAAGGGGGCATAGTAGATCCTCCTTGACCTCTTAGGTTTGATGTGGAGGTTTTAAAAGGGCCCCGCGGGGCAAAAAAATAATAATAATAATAATCGAACGGCTGAATGGATTTGCACGAAACTTGGCAAAATTGTAGGGACTGGTAGCTCGATGTGCCTTTGCTAGGTCTCAATATATGTGCTTCAGTGGATTTTGAGAAATTAACGTTCAAAAACAAGATATATATCTGTAACAGCGCTCCGCGGAGATAAAATTATATCTGTATTACCTAGCTGTTGCTAACACCAGTTAGCGACGGCTAGTAGGAGATAGCGACCATCTTGGGCCCCAGTTTGCATGTGAGTGATATTTATCACTAATGACATGCAAAGTGGGCATGCCAAGATGTTAGCGACTGGAAACAGTCGCTAACATCGCTATATCCTATTATCAACTTTTGGAAATATTCGAGATAAGCGCAAATATCTCCAAAAGCTAGCACCTGCCCTGAGCAGTTCTTAGCCATGTTATCCAATGGGAGGTGGATAACATGGCTAAGAGCATTAGCTCGGTAATGCATGAATATCGCTGAGTTTTCAGCGATATTAATGCATTGCGGTCGTTTATTATCGTATTTGCGATAAACCTTGGTAATAGCAAGGTTTATCTGCGATAATTTCTGACGATGCTTAGCGGTAAAAAAATCGTTGCTAAGCATCGTTAGGGATAAATATCGCTTAACTTTGGTAATATGCCCCAACGTCTGTTAACGTTCGATTCGAAGGAAATCAGGAAGTGTTGAAAAACATTGTCTGCGCCATCTTGTCTTTTTTCAAATGCCACACTTTTGTCGTGCACGGCAGCCATTTTAGATGCCTTGACCAGACCCACTCTGTGCACGCTGTCGATCCTTAGCATGGCTCCCCACCCTCGCAAGCATCTCCCCCAGGCAGTGGTCACCCCCGCTCTCTCTCTTATGCATGGGTAATAAACCTCCCCCCATCTGCGCTGCTCTTCCCTGAGAATCACACCCTGTGCCCGCCCGACACCTCCCTTTCGCCCTATTCACTACCGCACCCTCTGACACTCCTTTTCCTCTGTGTCCGATTGTCCAGGCTGGTCCTAGGGTATCAGCTAGCCCTGCAGATGTAGTTTATGGCCCCAGCTGTAAAGAATCACCCCTCTTCAAAGGAGTTATAGTAGATCAAGGCCCACACTCGATGAGATCCGTCACAGCAGACGCGTTCCTATTATCTGAAAACCATCCTGTATTGTGATTGGGGAGGGGACCGAGCCTGAAGCGGAAGATTCCTGGGATGACTCTTTGTACATCAAAGTTTTTACAATTATGTGTCACATTAAAAATATATAGCACTCCGACAAAGTAGTAAGATTATAAAACTTTAATAACTTATAAATATATACAAGAAAACAAAAATAGTAATAACATATAAACATTTTTAGGGAAAAACAACGAAGTAGCGGTCGGCTGTGCGAATAGTCCCAACGCAGCACAACGTCCAGATTTCCGGCGTGGGGCGCCGCGGGGGGTGGCTCATCAGTAGCAAACTGTTGTGCGAATAGTTCCAAGGCAGCAGAACGATGGCACCAAGGTGATGTCCAGTAAGTTGCTGCACTGGTTTTGGTATCCTACAATGCTGCTCCGAATAACGGCGTGGGGCGCCCCGGGGGAGGCGGCGTGAACGGGCCTCTCCAGGTGGAGTGTCATCTGTTGTAGTGGGGCGCCCCTTTACCGTTTCAGTTGCCATTCCGTCCGCTTTTGGTCCACTGTGTCAAAAGCCGCAATTCAGCTGAGTTGCGCCCACTCTTGCGGTGCAGCGATAGGCGGCTGTCACAGGACTCTCAAAATGGCGGCAGGCTCTTTCCTTTTTGGGCCTGGTCCACTGAAATGGCCCTGGGACACCTTGGAAATCGGACGCTTGTCTGCTAGGTCTTGTACCCCATTCTCGAAAGCGTCCCCTCCGCCTTGAGGATTCATCAAAAGTTTTGGGGGCCCCCGACTCCTGTAGGCTTCTGGTGGGGAGCGGTAGCAATGATTGCTCGCGGAATGACCACGACGGAGCTACGAGATGGTGGTGCTCTCATGCTGACGCCAGCTTCAGTCTGAAACATCCAGAAACAAGGTGGGGCTTTCATCGTTTGGGGAAAAAAAAAAATGTTTTAATCCAATGAAAAGTGTTGTTTTTAGGTCATATGATCAAGCCTTCCATCATTAGGAAACCAAAAGTAAAATGAACCAATGAAAAGTTTTATAAACAAGTCACATGACCTGTTATGCGGCATAGGGTATAAAATGCGGAGAAAATACGTTGGCACGTGAGGCGGCGTCAGTAGCGGACCGATGTGCGAATAGGCCGAAGGCAATACAACGCGCCAAGATCCGGATGGCACCGAGGTGGTGTCCAGCAAGTTGCAGCACTGGTGTGGCCATCCTACAATGCTGAAAGTCGGCGTGGGGCGCCCCGTTGGCCTGTGAGTTTGCGTCAGTAGCGGACCGATGTGCGAATAGGCCGAAGGCAGCACAACGCGCCAAGATCCGGATGGCACCGAGGTGGTGTCTAGTAAGTTGCCGCACTGGTGTGGCCATCCTACAATGCTGAAAGTCGGCGTGGGGCGCCCCGTTGGCCTGTGAGATGGCGGCAGTAGCGGACCGATGTGCGAATGGGGCCAAAGGCAGCGCAACAATATTTTCGGAATAGAAGACACCACAAGGCGCTGAGATGCCAAGATCCGGATGGCACCGAGGTGGTGTCTAGCAAGTTGTGGCACTGGTGTGGCCATCCTACAATGGTAAAAGTCGGCGTGGGGCGCCCTGTTGGCCTGTGAGATGGTGTCAGTAGCGGACTGATGTGCGAATGGGGCCAAAGGCAGCGCAACAATATTTTCTGACTGACACCACAAGGCGCTGAGATGCCAAGATCCGGATGGCACCGAGGTGATGTCTAAGTTGCGGACCGATGTGCGAATGGGGCCAAAGGCAGCGCAACAATATTTTCTGTATGGAAGATACCACTAGGCGTTGAGATGCCAAGATCCGGATGGCACCGAGGTGATGTCTAGCAAGTTGCTGTACTGGTGTGGTCATCCTACAATGCTGAAACTCGGCGTGGGGCGCCCTATTAGCCTGTGAGATGGCGTCAGTAGCGGACCGATGTGTGAATGGGGCAAAGGTAGCGTAAGAATATTTTCTGAATAGAAGACACCACAAGGCGCTGAGATGCCAAGATCCGGATGGCACCGAGGTGGTGTCTAGTAAGGTGCACTGGTGTGGTCATCCTACAATGCTGAAACTCGGCGTGGGGCGCCCCATTAGTCTGTGAGATGGCGTCAGTAGCGGACCGATGTGCAAATAGGCCGAAGGCAGCACAACGCGCCAAGATCCGGATGTCACCGTGGTGGTTTCATAGTTGAGAGGCACTTCATCTGCAGTGGGGCGCCGAGATCCGGATGGCACCGAGGTGATGTCTAGCAAGTTGCTGTACTGGTGTGGTCATCCTACAATGCTGAAACTCGGCGTGGGGCGCCCCATTAGCCTGTGAGATGGCGTCAGTAGCGGACCGATGTGCGAATAGGCCGAAGGCAGCACAACGCGCCAAGATCCGGATGTCACCGTGGTGGTTTCATAGTTGAGAGGCACTTCATCTGCAGTGGGGCGCCGAGATCCGGATGGCACCGAGGTGATGTCTAGCAAGTTGCTGTACTGGTGTGGTCATCCTACAATGCTGAAAGTCGGCGTGGGGCGCCCCATTAGCCTGTGAGATGGCGTCAGTAGCGGACCGATGTGCGAATGGGGCCAAAGGCAGCGCAACAATATTTTCTGAAGAGAAGACACCAAAAGGCGCTGAGATTCCAAGATCCGGATGGCACCGAGGTGGTGTCTAGCAAGCTATGCAGTTGAGTTGTGTGCGCACTTGCGGCGAATTGGTCGAAGGCAGCATAACAATGTTTTCTGAATAGAAGACACCACAAGGCGTTGAGATTCGGTTACCACCGAGGTGATGTCTAGCAAGTTGCCGCACTGGTGTGGCCATCCTACAATACTGCTCCGAATAACGGCGTGGGGTGCCCGAAGGGGGGGGGGGAGGCGGCGTGAACGGGCCTTCCTAGGTGGAGGCTCGTCTGCTGTAGTGGGGCGCCCCTTTACCGTTTCAGTTGCCATTCAGCTGAGTTTCGGCTGCTCTTGATGCTACAGCGACAGGCGGCTGCAACAGGACTCTCAAAATGGCGGCCTGTTCTTTGGATTTGGGCCTGGTCCACTAAAATGGCCCTGGGACACCTTAGAACTCGGACGCTCGATTTTTTTTTCCTTTCCTGTACATGCAAAAAAAGGTAAATGCCCGGTACGTTACACGCTTCATCTGCCACGATGAACTCTCCAGAGGAACCGAAAAAAAATATAGTTATGGTAACTATACCATGCATCGTCATATGGAGAGGTGGCACCAATTAATTATAGTGCTGCATAAAAGAGAGATTTGGAGGAGAACCCCTGACCTGCTAGTACATTCATCAAAGAAGTGGCACTGACAGCATCAGAGGCAAGGGAAACGGTCCCAAATATTTAGAAGAACTTTGGAAAGATTAAAATGACATGTTTAGATTGTGGCAAATTAATTTCATGTGGACAGATGAGTGTTACTCTAATAAATACAGCATATGAACATCATCATAGTCGATGGTTGGTAGAGACATTTTGACTATATCCTGGACCTGCCCGTCCTCGCCCAAAATGGTGCCGGAATAAATGGGACTCGTAACTCCTTGTTGTGTACTGGTTGCAGAACCTTGAAATCACGAGATACGTATGCAGTTTTGAAGCACATGGCGGGCGGGGACGAGAATTGATTGAATATTTCGACATCCCTATTGATATTAAGTTCTGATGTGTTATTGATTACTGTACTATTGAAAGTTCGAATTAACGTCACCCATGGTACTTGCCCGCAAATGTATATCTAGATAATTTTATTGTAACTGGCCCTGTCGTATTTTAATTATAAAATGTACGTCCACCGATTCCGTAACTGTTAGACACCTTAGTTCTTGCAACCTAATGGCCCGCCCGTTACGTTCCTCTACAGTGTAAATGTCTACTCATCATATACGATTACAGTTTGCTCCGTGGCAGGCCCACGTGGTTATAGGCTCGTATTTGTATAATGAAATTTTCACAATAAAGGTTTTTAAAAGAAAACATGGTAGTAGTATATACATTGGTAAAGTTTTTAATAATAGTCACTGTTTTAGAATCATTAAAAGGCAAGTGAAATAAAGCAGACCAATTACATGAAGGGTAAAAGGTATAATACGAAGGAACGCAGTAAAGATAAATGGTCAAGGGCTGTTGTGTTTTCTATTCCTGCAACATAAAGTGATCGATAAGAATCTCATATTCAGGCGTATCGGCGACTAAGACAGCAGGTCGACCCTCTTTTGCTCAACGGCTCCGTCATGGGACGAAGAAACGCTCTTTTTCTCGAAAAAAGAATATATTTTACTTGCAGGACAGTTGTAAATTTTCCGGGAAAGTACATTAGCCTGGAACATTATAACATATATTTAAGAAAAAATAATGTTCGGAAGTAATAAAAAGCGTAATTTTTAGGTCATATGACCAAGCCTTTCATCATTAGAATAAGAAAAGTAAAATGAACCAATGAAAAGTTTTATTAACAAGTCACATGACTTGTTATGCTTACGTTACGCGCTGCGCGCCCCGGATGAATTCCGGATGCGCTAACGCGGCGCGTCATATGACGCATTACGCGACAACGCAGGTCCAGAATATAGTCAAAATGTCTCCACCAACCAGCGGTCGGAACACAACCCCTTTCAGCAGGCTAAATAGTTCTGTTAAATGACAACAGAAGGGACAGGCAACAAGAACCATCAGTCAAAGAGGGGAGGGCTAGTTCTTCTCTACCGGGTTACATTGGGGCGCTACCGGAACTGATCGAATTGGTAGTCTACAGTGTTTCTGGATGTTTCAGACTGAAGCTGGGGTTAGCATGAGAGCAGTACCATTTCGTAGCTCCGTCGTGGCCATTCCGCAACCAATCATGGCAGCCGCTCTTTATCGTTATTTTGGGCGGGGTGGGTGGCGGAGCCGAGCTGTTTTGCAGCCATCATTGTGTGGAGTTCAGTTCATTTCACTAGTTTTGTATTTGTCATGAGGGGTTGTTCCTAATGTTTCTATTTTAGCGAGGTCAAAAAGAGATCCCGTTAGTGGCCTACTGATTTTGCTCGATTCCTTTTCTTTTTTTTTTTACACGATTTTTCGTTATCTGCAAAGACTAAACAGAGTATTGCGACTCTGTGTTTGTTTGTAAATAGAGAATGAACCAAAGAGAACCAATTCTAAAACAGTAAATACTTGGATAACAATCAATCAAATGGAGAGAGAAGCAGGCACGACGTATTACAACGGGGGCAAAGGCCTGCGTTAACTACGCGTCACTATGTGCAAAGAGAGAGTACTCCTAATAGAAATGAGGGGGGGGGTGAGGTTCCGTGACGATTTTACTCGTGTTTGTAAACATTGTCGTAAATACATAATTTCGGTATCAGTGAACCGCAAATGATCCATTTAGTATATCCTGGTGTTTTCGCTATGCTACGAGCAAGAGCACTCCAGTTACAAACACATTTCTGTTCTACCCATGGCATCCATCTTAGAACACGGAAGCCATTTTGTATTCCTTGCCCTCACATAGTCAATGGACACGCAATGACCTCTTTTTATTTAAGGACACGTAGGCCCTAACCGGCGATTCACCTTGCGAGTGACACGTGCACCTTAGGCCAGCAACGCTGTAGCAGCATGACTCGGCAAGAGCTGCCTCCCCAGCCTGAGGCCAGTCCTGCTATACTGGTTCTTGTGTTCGTTGGCCTGATCATGATTAGGCGGCCGAAGCTGGTAACCGTGCCCATTTACGACCCACAAACATTTCTTATCCTGTCTTTCTATCTTCTGCACCTGGCTCTGCTCCTTTCCTTCTGGGCCTTTATTAGGGGGAGGTAACGAAATTTACGATGAGGCGGTCCGGGTCTTGAATGAAGAATTGACATGGGATTATGATGGACTAGTGGGAACCCCTCATTCGTAATGTTTTGACATCAGATACTGTTGACGATTCCTGTACAAACGCCAAATATTTATTGTTTAAGACACGAATGTTTAGAACTGTGGTAACATGTAAAGAATTTGCCCCGAGCAGAATATTTGGTATATAAGGAACAACCCTCTTTGTACAAATTGAACAGGCTCCTAGATACTGCCCATGTGTAGTTTCTGTGACTTCTGTGTCCCTGCAGTAATAAACCTTTGGTCTTTGACGCCACCATCGAGAAGCCCGTGTTTCTGTTTGTTTGTGCACCGAGACAGGTTGAACTCCGGGGTCTTCGGGTGTTTTCCCTGACACCTCTGGACGGAACCAAAAAGTCCAGAACTCCAATTGGCGCCCAACGTGGGGCGACGTCATTCGGTACCGGTCCAAAAGTCTGAAGAGTTCGAGGAGCTTCGTGTGAAGATTTCAGAGGGAGGCGCCCCACTTCATCGATCCCGGCATATCGCAAAAGTGGCCCCGACGTCCTCTTCCACGAGGGTTCCCGTTCAGACGGCTGCAGTGGTCCGTTGCCTTGACCGTCGCCCTGTCTTGGACCCGAGGTGCAGTCCTTAGTACGGCGAGACGTGACGGGTTTCTCCTTGGTGACGTCTTCAGTGCCTCAGTTAAGTATTTTGTGAGGGTTGCTCCTGTTTGGATAATCCTTTTAGTTCTCAGTTCAGTTCAGTTCTGTAAGATTATCACTGGTTATTCTGGTTACGATAATCATTCTGTTCAGTTCAGGTATCGATACGTTTATCAGTTCTGGTAGGCCTAAGTTCTCGAGTGCGCATCTTTTCTGTTTGTGTCTTGTTTGTTTTGTGTTCCGGATTATAAAATGGTAAGTCGGAAAAATTGTATGTTGTCTTGTTTCAGTTGCAACAGTGATTCCCAGTTGGAGGACTCGTGTTTGGTTCCTCCGATTGGAACTCCCCTTTATGATCTATATTGCAAATTTGGTGTGGGCCCTATCTCTTATAACGAGGTATGGATCCGCTTCACAGAGAAAGATGGTGTCCTTAGTTGGCCACTACATGGTAGTTTTGAACCTGAAGTTCTCGATAATCTAGAAAGAAGGTTGTTTAAGAAGAAAGCCCGGCCGGCAATGTTTGATTCTTTCCGTTATTGGCGAAAAGAATCTAAACAGAGAGAAATTAAAAAGTTGAAGAAAGAACAGAAAGAGCAAGAGTTGACTTTAGAACAGTCTGCTAGGCAGCTGCAACTCAACGAGTCTGAGAAAGCGATGGAGGTGGCCGATAGAGAGCGTAATTTAACGATAGACAAGTGCTATCCTGCTTTACCATCGAGTACGGCTAAGATAGTAGAGGACCCTGAAAAGGATCCCCTGTTGTCTTACTTGTTACGATCACCCCCACCGTATGCACAGGGTGCTACGGCTCCACCTATACCGAATGTTCAATTACCGGTTGCTGGACAACCTGGTATCCCTGTTCCCGCTCCCCCGAATCCAGTTCCTGTACCTCCTGTGGTCAATAATAATGTTCCTTCGACAACCCCTCTTCCAGGGTTGCCGGCTTCTTTACCTATGCCTGTGTCGCTCACACCTGCTAATTCACAAGCTATTTTGCCTGCTACTCCTACTGTTCCTAATCTATCTGTTCCAACTGCTACTCTATTTACTGCCTCTGCTAATATTATGACTCCACTTTCTGTTCGTCGGAGAATCACTGATTCTGTCTCTAATATTCTATCTCCCTTCTATAAAACTCTGATTAAGACTCCTACCTCTGACTCTGTGCAGAGGCGTAGTCAGCTTCCCAGTACTGAAGAAAGAGGAATACTAGATTCCACTGCTCTTAGGTGGGTTTCGAAAGTTGGAAGATATAATGTACAAGATGTATTAGATACATTTATGCAATGGAACGAACCGACACAACGATATGTGTTCGATGAAATGTGTTTCCTTCTACGTGAGGAATTGGAAGAGGATGACCCTGAATCAAATCTAGAAGAATTAATTAATGTTCAGAAAGAGTTTGCTACAGGTATGATAGTTGGACAAAATATAAAAGAAGCGATGGAACTGGTTCTAAGTTATAGGACCGACTCATCCCTTCGTTCACCAAGAGAGTTAGGGAAACGTAGTACGAAACAAAATCGTCAATACCCAATGAGAGAGGTTCCACCAATTTGGCGTGAAGCTGTGCAAGCTAATGTAAACCTTGGTATTGCAGCCGCTCCGGCACAATTCCAGAGAGTATGGATACATATTCCATGGAAGCGAGCTGAAGTATTAGCAGTGAAACAGGCCTTGCCAGATCCGCGTAAAAATCCTGCAGGGTACTACAAAGAGTTGGCTCAAACGGTTGACGCTTGTGTATTGAATCTTGCTGACATAGATCTGCTATTTGGTAATGTAGTACCGCAACCAATTTGGGCTAAAATTCGTAAAGAGAATCATCCAGTTGCCCTAGGTGGTGACTGGGCAGCTATAATTGCAGCGGATGGTCAACAAATAGGTGGTTCTAAACCTGAACCTTTAATTGCTAATTTGCCTGGTAGAATAATCGATTTAATGAAAACCTTGATGCCAGCATTGCGCGTTAACTGGGACAAATTGTCCGCGTGCAAACAAAAGAAAGACGAAAGCGTCTCCGACTTTTTCACAAGATTCGAAGAGACTTTTGTGGATCATAGTGGTCAGGATATGAGCACAGAAGGAGGCCAGAGATTATTTGTTGATAAATTCGTGCACAATCTGTTGCCAGAACTTAGTAGTAAATTAAAGAATTCTGAAAGTGCGTGGGCGGTCTCTACGACTGCGCAAATACTTGCGACTGCCCAGTACTATGAAAATAGGGATAAAGAAGAGAAGGAAAAATCAGATAAAAAGACGAAAGATTTAAAAACTAAAGTACTTTTACAGCAAGCTTATCCGCCTCGCACAAATCAGACTAATATGCAGCAAGGGTCATATCAAAGAACGGAATATAATTTTCAAAGACCACAATACCAATGGAATCAATGTGCTTATTGCAAAGTGGAAGGTCATTACAAAAATGAGTGTCCAGTTCGGGCACAAAATAATGCTGCGGCAGCTCAGAGAGGTCGTGGTAGTTCTATGCAAAACTCTAGAGGTCGAGGACAAGGTGCTATGCCTCCACAAACAAGTGATCGCCCCTCTAATTATTTCGACCAGCGAAATGGACAATCTGCCCAACAGAATAGGTCTCCACAATATCATGTTGAAGACTATTATGAAGCTAGTGAGGAAGGTCAGCAAAGCGAGTACTAGGACAGCCATGGACAAAGAGAGGGAGTAGTATCAGTACCAGTAGATCAGAGTGGGCCTTATGTCGCAGTAGCAACATCAGGTATAGTCGAACCGTTTCTGTTGGATACTGGTGCAGCAAAAAGTTCTATCATACATGCGAAACTCCCTGGCGCACCTTTGTCTGGCTCAACAAACGTTTCAGTAGGTTTTTCGGGCGCCCCTGTTCATAACCCTGTTTCTGGTCCTTTGTCTATTTCAGTTGGACCCCGTCAATTGAAAGCACCCTTGATTTTGACGACAGGTTGTAACGAGAATCTGCTTGGTTTAGACTTGTTAAAACGCCTGTACGCGACATTGTACTGTTCTCCAGAAGGAGTACAGCTTACGTTGGGTAAAAGAATAACCTCCCCGATGTACTTGTCGATGGATGCGCTCCCACCAGAGCTGCGTTCACTCCCTGATACTCTTTGGGCGACTGGTCCTAATGATGTAGGTCTCTTGGAAATTCCACCCTATGTAGTAACTTTGAAAGCAAATGTCAAACTTCCACGAATTCCACAATATAGAATCTCTAGTGAAGGTGAGCGTGCGCTCCTACTGATAGTACAAGACCTGATCAAGAAAGATGTTGTAGAAGAGACTAGAGGAAATGTCTGTAATAGTCCTGTACTGCCTATTTTGAAACGAACTGACCCAACAAAGCCTCCAGTATATAGGTTCGTAATTGATCTTAGAGAGGTTAATAAAATTGTGATTCCACAGTTTCCTGTGGTTCCAGACATTACTGCGTTGTTAACGTTGATTCCTGCTACAGCAGCATGGTTTTCAGTTGTCGACTTGAAAAATGCCTTTTTCAGCATTCCGATAGCCGAGGAAAGCAGAGATATCTTCGGTTTCTCTCTAGGAGGACGAAGCTTTAGGTTTAAACGCGCTCCACAAGGCTATTGTGAAAGCCCATCCATTTACAGTCAAGCATTAAAAAGCCAGTTAGATTCCTTCGTACTTCCTCGTGGTTCTGCTTTAGTACAGTATGTCGATGATCTTCTAGTGGCTGCCGATGACAAGGAAACTTGCAAAACAGCTACGATTTCTTTATTGCATCACTTGTCAGATTTGAATCACAAGGTGTCACCTTCAAAAATGCAATACTGCTGCCAAGAAGTGACCTACCTAGGTCATCTCTTGTCAAAGGAGGGAAGGAAGTTGACCCCAGAGAGAATAAAAGCAATTACACAGATGAATGTTCCTAGCACGCAGAGAGAAGTACGTGCCTTTTTAGGTATTACCTCATATTGTAGGCAATGGATCCCGAATTTTTCTCTTCTAGCAAAACCATTGGTAGCCTTGACTGGGAAAGGTGTTCCGAGTCCGGTGCCATGGCCTGCTGAATGTCAGCAGAGTTTTTCTGAATTGCGAAATGCACTGTAAACAGCACCTGTATTGGGTACACCCGACTACAGTAAGCCATTCACGCTCTATGTCCACGAGAGAGAAGGTTGTGCATTGAGTGTTTTGACGCAGAAATTTGGTGATAAACAACGCCCTTGTGCGTATTTCTCATCAACGTTAGATCCGGTAGCCAGAGCGTTGCCTAGTTGCTTGAGAGCTACAGCCGCAGCTGCAGCTTCCATTCGACAATCTGCTGGTTTAGTAATGAACAACATGCTAGTGGTTATGGTTCCTCATGCTGTGGATACACTCATGAACCGAACCAAGACGCAGCACCTTACCAGTGCTAGATTATCAGGTTATGAACTGACACTATTAGCTAGTCATATTCAGATCAAGAGATGCAATGTATTGAATCCAGCAACATTGTTGCCGACTAGCCAAGAGTCGAGTGATTCCGAACCACACGACTGTTATTTCAAAACTGAGGAAGAAACAAAAGGACGAATCGATCTAAAAGACACTCCGTTATCAGATCCAGATGGCACCTTGTATGTTGACGGGTCTTGCTTCAAATTGGAGAATGGTGATGTGACTGCTGCTTATGCAGTAACGACTTTGAGTACGATTGTGGAGACTGCAAGAGTGAGTCAGAATTCTGCCCAGGCTGCAGAATTGATCGCGCTAACAAGAGCGTGCGTTTTAGCTAAGGGAAAGAGAGTGAATGTGTTCACAGATAGTCAGTACGCGTTCGGCGTGGCCCATAGTTTTGACCGCTTGTGGAAAGAGAGAGGTTTCATTACGTCCCATGGGACTAAGATTCAACATGGTCAGCTAGTTAATGACTTGTTGGAATCTCTAACCTTGCCGACTGAAGTTGCGATTGTGAAATGCAGTGCTCATAAAGCAATCACGGATGATGTTGGTCGTGGGAATGCTTTTGCTGATGAGACTGCAAAACAGACTGCTAGAAATATGATGAGTAGAATGTATGTTGCAACGTCTGCAAGATGGATTTCTGAGTCTGGAATGTGTGAAGACACAGTGGAAAGCGTGAAGGAAATTCAGAAAGAGGCGACTGAGGAGGAAAAACTTGCATGGAGAGAGAGCACGGGTAAATTGGACTCGAGTGGGTGTTGGATTGACTTGTCGGAACAACAGTGTTGGATGTTGCCTGATGCGTATGTGCTTGCGGTAGTAACGATGGCACATGGAACAGCGCACATCAGTTCAAAAGGGATTTGTAAGATGTTGGCTCCGGTCTGGAAGAATGATGGGATTAGTAAGTGTGCAGAGAGAGTGGTGAGAAATTGTATGGTATGCTTGATGCATAATCCTGGCAAGGGAATCCCCACACCTGCAGGTCACTTCGCTCCTCCTTCCTGCCCCTTCGAAGTGATCCAGCTAGACTTCATTCACATGGATCGTTGTAATAACCTGAAATACGTCCTAGTGGTAGTTTGTGCTTTCTCCAGATGGATCGAAGCATACCCGCTAAAGGACAATACTGCCTTATCCACTGCCAAAATTCTTCTCAAAGAATACTTCCCCAGATACGGAATGCCACGGATTGTATGGTCAGACAACGGAAGCGAGTTCGTAGGGAAAGTTATGCAGAGTGTGTGTGCCGGCCTAGGGATTAGACAGAAGTTTCATAGTGCGAATCATCCCCAGTCCGCGGGTTTAGTCGAGGGTTACAATGGCACCCTTAAGCTGAAACTTGCTAAGATACAAGCGTCCACGGGTTTGTCCTGGCCAGACGCATTGCCGTTGGCTTTGCTATCAACAAGAGCAACTGTACATTCTAGAGTAGGGCTTAGTCCTTATGAAATAGTTTTTGGCCGTCCTGCAAATGTTTGGGGGGTACCTAGACCGAAAGAATTTAAGCAGCTGGAATACCCAATGTTAATTGATTACCTTTTCGACTTGACTGCTAAATTGAGTCTTATTCACCAACAGGTTTTCGATGCATTGCCAAAGCCACCGGAGAGTCCAGGCCATCAGCTGAAACCGGGTGATCAGGTGGTCATCAAAAATTTTGCAAGAACAAAAAATCTTCAGCCCAGATTCATTGGCCCTTTCCAAGTCCTACTAGCAACGAGAACTGCTATTCGTGTGGCCGGAAGGAAAAACTGGATCCATACGACACATGTCAAACGTGTGCCTCTGCCACTTCCTTACGATAACTGGGTAAAGAAAGGAATCGGTACCTCTGAAACGGAACAAGTCCCCAGGTTCATACCTTTCAGCGATGCAGAACTGATCACGGATTCACCAAATTCTGACTCTCCTCCTGAAACTGCTCTTTTGAACCCTGAACATTTGTCATCCACACCCAACGAACATTTGCCATCTGCACCAAAAGAACATTTGCCATCTGCGAACGTGAACATTGCAACGTCAGTTGAAAATACATTGTTTCCAGATCAGACAGCTCCTGCAAAACTGAGATACAACTTGCGACATCGCAATATGGACAAATAAAGCAGGAAACTGCCTATTTTCAGATTTGAATTTGCTATACATTGCCTCCAGCCAGGAAGTTTGCTAAATACTTTGTATTGTTTCTTTTTGTTTTAAAATTGGGTAGCCGTAGGGTCGTGGCTGTGTGCCTAGTTGAATCTGCGGGGGTCAGACACAAGGTTGATCTTTCTGTTAGTTCTGGGAACTCCCAGGGCTGATAGAGGCATTTTCATCTACGTACACATCATCAGTGGTCGCGAACGGTCGTAGAAGATGGAGCTTCCTGAGCTGCTACGAGAAAATGTAATTTATGTTCGTAGAAATAGACTGTACAGAATACTTCACAGCAAATGCTTTCTAATGCAATGTGCAGTTACATTTTTAATTGTTTTGATAACGTTGGTGGGTGGAATCGTCTTTGGTGTACATTTGATTTTTATGCCAGTAACTACAGTACCTTCCCTTGATCCTACTACTTCTACGGTTTCTTCTATGCATTCTTTTCACTCATTTCCTGAACACGAACAAGCTCGGCGCTCAGAATTTATTAACAATACATTTGTACAGCTCTTGCATCAACACCAACTGGTAGTTAATACTACAGACTGCTGGGTGTGTGGCTTGATACCTCACACTATGGATAAAGGCATTCCCTATCTAGTCTTGCCTTTTAGCTACAATGGATCATTTCAGGCCTTTCAGACCATTTTTTCATATGCCCTTGAGACCTATCCTCCGCGCCCACCACGGTCCACTAAATACAACTCAGCCAACAAAGCTTTAGTCCAGGGAATTATTGACATGATTAAAGACGTCAATAATACTCCATCTTACCCTAGAGATGAATTACGGGTGTATTTGAGTTGGAACTCTACAGAGTATCGCCTTAGTTTGGGAGAAAGCAAGCGTAAAAGCTCCACTTCAGTTTGGGTCGTGCCTCACCGAGGTCAGGTCTGTTTGCAAGGAAATGGGAGAAATCTGAGAGCTCAGCTAGGGAGGAGTGAGTGCGTTGAGACTTACGTATTTCCGTCTAACTCCTCCCCTGCCTTTCTGACTGCTAGGGGTACCTACTTCATCTGTCAGGACAGAGCATATACATGGCTGCCTGCTGACTTTTCAGGTTCATGTTATATTGCTCGATTGTTACCCCCGACATACACTGCTTCTTCAGATTATCACAAGACCAGAGTAGCAAGAGGTGTCTTCAGCAAGGAAGATACCGCTGGTCAAGAAGCTGGAGACTTTTTCAAAGGTTTCCTTCCGTTTTGGGGGCCTATGGCCAATAGTAGAAATCTACGTCAACTAACACGGGTAGTTGAATCTACTATTACAGAAACTGCTGGTGCCCTTAGTAACTTAACAGCTGAGCTTCAGGCGGATCGTCTCATGACGTTGCAGAACCGTATGGTTCTAGACGTAATACTTGCAGATCGAGGTGGGGTATGCAGAATGATCCAATCGAGCTGCTGTGTCTTTATTCCAAATAATGCTCCAACAGTCTATGAAGCGATCTCTAAGCTACACAAGATTTCCGACTCTATACACGTAGATAAGGGAAACTGGTCCTTCATGGAGTGGTTTTGGACTCTGGTATCAGCGTGGGGATGGAAGGTTCTGATGGTCATTGGTGTCATCCTAGTATTTCTGTTCTCGTGCTGTCTTATTATCCAATGTGGTCCCGCTCTGTGTAGTCTCTGTGCTGCAACCTGTTTCAGAAAACCACCTGCATTAGGAGAAAAGGCACGAGACAGGATGATGATACAACAACATGTCACTGACCTAATGAGCATAGAATTAGACTCTGACTCTGATATAGACTGAGTAATTGCCTATGTAAGGGCAAAAGGAGGGTCTGAGGTTCCGTGACGATTTTACTCGTGTTTGTAAACATTGTCGTAAATACATAATTTCGGTATCAGTGAACCGCAAATGATCCATTTAGTATATCCTGGTGTTTTCGCTATGCTACGAGCAAGAGCACTCCAGTTACAAACACATTTCTGTTCTACCCATGGCATCCATCTTAGAACACGGAAGCCATTTTGTATTCCTTGCCCTCACATAGTCAATGGACACGCAATGACCTCTTTTTATTTAAGGACACGTAGGCCCTAACCGGCGATTCACCTTGCGAGTGACACGTGCACCTTAGGCCAGCAACGCTGTAGCAGCATGACTCGGCAAGAGCTGCCTCCCCAGCCTGAGGCCAGTCCTGCTATACTGGTTCTTGTGTTCGTTGGCCTGATCATGATTAGGCGGCCGAAGCTGGTAACCGTGCCCATTTACGACCCACAAACATTTCTTATCCTGTCTTTCTATCTTCTGCACCTGGCTCTGCTCCTTTCCTTCTGGGCCTTTATTAGGGGGAGGTAACGAAATTTACGATGAGGCGGTCCGGGTCTTGAATGAAGAATTGACATGGGATTATGATGGACTAGTGGGAACCCCTCATTCGTAATGTTTTGACATCAGATACTGTTGACGATTCCTGTACAAACGCCAAATATTTATTGTTTAAGACACGAATGTTTAGAACTGTGGTAACATGTAAAGAATTTGCCCCGAGCAGAATATTTGGTATATAAGAAACAACCCTCTTTGTACAAATTGAACAGGCTCCTAGATACTGCCCATGTGTAGTTTCTGTGACTTCTGTGTCCCTGCAGTAATAAACCTTTGGTCTTTGACGCCACCATCGAGAAGCCCGTGTTTCTGTTTGTTTGTGCACCGAGACAGGTTGAACTCCGGGGTCTTCGGGTGTTTTCCCTGACACCTCTGGACGGAACCAAAAAGTCCAGAACTCCAGGGGCACCATTCAAAGCAGATCAGTGTGCATAAACACGAAAATGTTTTCACTTACCACGTACTTGACATTCGACAGCTTATGATATTTGCTATTAAAAAACCATTGAAATTCACTGAAAAAACCATAGGTTATAGATCATATATAGTTAGGAATTAGCATTTACAAAACCTTGAAAATTCACTGATTGTATGGGTGAATGAGTGAATGTGTGTGTAGACGTAGGAATCAGTGAGTACATATATAGTAACTAGTATTGGTGTGTCAATGGTTTCAAAAATTATACTCTGTATTTAACACTGGGTGAAACAGAGGTTATATTAAAATATGAGGAGATGCATTGTATTGTCACATGAATGATATCATCAGTGATGTGGTCATTGATGTCAAATGAGATGTCATCAGTGATGTCATCAGTGATGTCATTTGAGATGTCATCAGTGATGTCATCAGTGATGTCACTGACCATGTCATGAATGATGTAATATGTGACATCATCAGCAGTGGATTGCGGGTGCGCGATATATAGTTAGTGCAACTAACTATATATGGAATTTCAATGGTTTTGTGTGAGTAAAATAAGGTTTTTTAAATGCTAATTCCTAACTATATATGGTCTATAACCTATGGTTTTTTCAGTGAATATATATATATATTATGATGGACTAGTGGGAACCCCTCATTCGTAATGTTTTGACATCAGATACTGTTGACGATTCCTGTACAAACGCCAAATATTTATTGTTTAAGACACGAATGTTTAGAACTGTGGTAACATGTAAAGAATTTGCCCCGAGCAGAATATTTGGTATATAAGAAACAACCCTCTTTGTACAAATTGAACAGGCTCCTAGATACTGCCCATGTGTAGTTTCTGTGACTTCTGTGTCCCTGCAGTAATAAACCTTTGGTCTTTGACGCCACCATCGAGAAGCCCGTGTTTCTGTTTGTTTGTGCACCGAGACAGGTTGAACTCCGGGGTCTTCGGGTGTTTTCCCTGACACCTCTGGGTGTATATATATATAGATAGATAGATAGATAGATAGATAGATAGATAGATAGATAGATAGATAGATAGATAGATAGATAGATAGATAGATAGATAGATAGATAGATAGATAGATAGATAGATAGATAGATAGATAGATAGATAGATAGATAGATAGATAGATAGATAGATAGATAGATAGATAGATAGATAGATAGATAGATAGATAGATAGATAGATAGATAGATAGATAGATAGATAGATATATCCAACATTTTCACAGGAACGGACCTCAACACAGGAAAAGTTATTTTAGTGCTTTTATTATCCCAAATCACAACATAAAGTGTTTGGACCAGGTCACCCTGGTCTTGATCACATGGCATGTTCGAGACCCCACGTGATTTAAATACCTTTGTTACAACACTTCCCTCCCCATTGAATAGCATGGAGGTAGAAGACAGACTTTTCAATGCGAGACATGTGATAAAAGAGGTATCCAGTCACAACAATATTATTTCATCTACATTCAAAAAAACTTTCCCAACAGGTAATCGTTTTAATATATATACATGCATAAATAAAAGCTGATATATGGGATTTCCTCAATTCAACTCTATATATAATATTGCAAAATAGTGCAAATCAGTAATACTGGGCAAGTGCCCAAATTCCAGTGGCTAAAATTTTAGTAAAGTGGAGAAATATATATATATATATAGGCCCATTTCGTAAACAGCTGAAGACATAGCTGTTCGCAAAAGCCGAGGATGGCACGAACTAAGGACCTTGTAAACCACACTTGCGCTCATCGAGATATGTCTCAGCGCGGGGAAATAAATGAAATAAATATATATATATATATATTACCTACTGGCGGTCGCCAGTAGGTATATATAGTTAGGATTTTTTCTCTATGGGTTTTTTGAAAATTCTATGTCTAATAACTTTGGCGTTTGTGGACGGAATTGGCTGAAATTTTCAGGAAAATGGCACATTTTGTTTCTGAGCAGCCCTTGAAAATTTGGGGGGGGTTCGTCCAGTGGGGGCCGAGAAAAAAGGGGGGTCCCAAAACGTGTTTTTAACATTGAGTTTTCCATAGGGCGGTTGGCCTCACTTTTAGCCCGAACGGCTGAATGGATTTGCACGAAACTTGGCAAAATTGTAGGGACTGGTAGCCCGATGTGCCTTTTGTAGGTCTCAATATATGTGCTCCAGTGGATTTTGAGAAATTAACGTTTAAAAAAAGATATATATCTGTAAGCGCGGACCAGGCAGCGCTCTGGTTCGCGGACTTTTCGCGCAACGGAGCTTTGTGAAGCGAAGCTGATTGGTTCTCCGGCGTCTGTCAACATTCCAAACAGTCCGTAGCGGCCGCCATCTTGTCTCTCGGTAGGATCGAGAGACAAGAGGAGGTCAAAACAAAGGGGGAAATAACTATAAGGGGGCATAGTAGATCCTCGCTCACCCCCTAGGTTTGATGTGGAGGTTTTAAAAGGGCCCCGCGGGGCAAAAAAAAATAATAATAATAATAATCGAACGGCTGAATGGATTTGCACGAAACTTGGCAAAATTGTAGGGACTGGTAGCCCGATGTGCCTTTGCTAGGTCTCAATATATGTGCTTCAGTGGATTTTGAGAAATTAACGTTCAAAAAAAGATATATATCTGTAACAGCGCACCGCTTCGCGTACTTTTCGCGTTACGGAGCTTTGCGAAGCGAAGCTGATTGGCTCTCCGGTGTCTGTAAACATTCCAAACAGTACGTAGCGGCCGCCATCTTGTCTCTCGGTAGGATCGAGAGACAAGAGGAGGCCAAAGCGAAGGGGCAAATGACCATAAGGGGGCATAGTAGATCCTCGCTGACCCCCTAGGTTTGATGTGGAGGTTTTAAAAGGGCCCAGCGGGGCAAAAAAAAAAATAATAATAATAATCGAACGGCTGATGACCATAAGGGGGCATAGTAGATCCTCGCTGACCCCCTAGGTTTGATGTGGAGGTTTTAAAAGGGCCCCGCGGGGCAAAAAAAAATAATAATAATAATAATCGAACGGCTGAATGGATTTGCACGAAACTTGGTAAAATATTAGGGACTGGTAGCCCGATGTGCCTTTGCTATGTCTCAATATATGTGCTTCAGTGCATTTTGAGAAATTAACGTTCAAAAACAAGATATATATCTGTAACAGCGCTCCGCTTCGCGGAGATAAAATTATATCTGTATTACCTAGCTGTTGCTAACACCAGTTAGCGACGGCTAGTAGGAGATAGCGACCATCTTGGGTCCCACTTTGCATGTGAGTGATATTTATCACTAATGACATGCAAAGTGGGCATGCCAAGATGTTAGCGACTGGAAACAGTCGCTAACATCGCTATCTCCTATTATCAACTTTTGGAAATATTCGAGATAAGCGCGAATATCTCCAAAAAGTAACAGCTGCCCTGAGCAGTTCTTAGCCATGTTATCCAATGGGAGGTGGATAACATGGCTAAGAGCATTAGCTCGGTAATGCATGAATATCGCGGAGTTTTCAGCGATATTAATGCATTGCGCTCGTTTTTTATCGTATTTGCGATAAACCTTGATAATAGCAAGGTTTATCTGCGATAATTTCTGACGGTAAAAAAATCTTTGCAATGCATCGTTAGGGATAAATATCGCTTAACTTTGGTAATATGCCCCAACGTCTGTTAACGTTCGATTCGAAGGAAATCAGGAATTGTTGAAAAACATTGTGTGCGCCATCTTGTCTTTTTTCAAATGCCACACTTTTGTCGTGCACGGCAGCCATTTTAGATGCCTTGACCAGATCCACTCTGTGCACGCTGTCGATCCTTAGCATGGCTCCCCACCCTCGCAAGCATCTCCCCCAGGCAGTGGTCACCCCCGCTCTCTGTTTTATGCATGGGTAATAAACCTCCCCCCATCTGCGCTGTTCTTCCCTGAGAATCACACCCTGTGCCCGCCCGACACCTCCCTTTCGCCCTATTCACTACCGCACCCTCTGACACTCCTTTTCCTCTGTGTCCGATTGTCCAGGCCGGTCCTAGGCTATCAGCTAGCCCTGCAGATGTAGTTTATGGCCACAGCTGTAAAGAATCACCCGTCTTCAAAGGAGTTATAGTAGATCAAGGCCCACACTCGATGAGATCCGTCACAGCAGAAGCGTTGCTATTATCTGAAAACCATCCTGTATTGTGATTGGGGAGGGGACCGAGCGTGAAGCGGAAGATTCCAGGGATGACTCTTTGTACATCAAAGTTTTTACAATTATGTGTCACATTAAAAATATATAGCACTCCGACAAAGTAGTAAGATTATAAAACTTTAATAATTTATAAATATATACAAGAAAACAAAAATAGTAATAACATATAAACATTTTTAGAGAAAAACAACGAAGTAGCGGTCGGCTGTGCGAATAGTCCCAACGCAGCACAACGTCCAGATTTCCGGCGTGGGGCGTCGCGGGGGGTGGGTCATCAGTAGCAAACTGTTGTGCGAATAGTTCCAAGGCAGCAGAACGCGCCGAAATCTAGATGACACGAAAGTGATGTCTAGTAAGTTGCCACCCAGCAAATAACGGCGTGGGGCGTCGCGGGGGGTGGGTCATCAGTAGCAAACTGTTGTGCGAATAGTTCCAAGGCAGCAGAACGATGGCACCAAGGTGATGTCCAGTAAGTTGCCGCACTGGTTTTGGTATCCTACAATGCTGCTCCGAATAACGGCGTGGAGCGCCCCGGGGGAGGCGGCGTGAACGGGCCTCTCCAGGTGGAGTCTCATCTGTTTTAGTGGGGCGCCCCTTTACCGTTTCAGTTGCCATTCCGTCCGCTTTTGGTCCACTGTGTCAAAATCCGCCATTCAGCTGAGTTGCGCCCACTCTTGCGGTGCAGCGATAGGCGGCTGTCACAGGACTCTCAAAATGGCGGCAGGCTGTTTCCTTTTTGGGCCTGGTCCACTGAAATGGCCCTGGGACACCTTGGAAATCGGACGCTTGTCTGCTAGGTCTTGGACCCCATTCTCGAAAGCGTCCCCTCCGCCTTGAGAATTCATCAAAAGTTTTGGGGGCCCCGAGTCCTGCAGGCTTCTGGTGGGGAGCGGCTGCCATGATTGCTCGCGGAATGACCACGACGGAGCTACGAGATGGTGGTGCTCTCATGGTGACGCCAGTTTAGTCTGAAACATCCAGAAACAAGGTGGGGCTTTCATCGTTTGGGGGAAAAAAAAAGTTTTCATCCAATGAAAAGTGTTGTTTTTAGGTCATATGATCAAGCCTTCCATCATTAGGAAACCAAAAGTAAAATGAACCAATGAAAAGTTTTATAAACAAGTCACATGACCTGTTATGCGGCATAGGGTATAAAATGCGGAGAAAATACGTTGGCACGTGAGGCGGCGTCAGTAGCGGACCGATGTGCGAATAGGCCGAAGGCAATATAACGCGCCAAGATCCGGATGGCACCGAGGTGGTGTCATAGTTGAGAGTTCTGAGCAGCGGTTGTAACACTGTCTGAAGCTTATTTGCAGCTGCTGCAGCTTCACTACGCGCCAAGATCCGGATGGCACCGAGGTGGTGTGTAGGAAGTTGCCGCACTGGTGTGGCCATCCTACAATGCTGAAAGTCGGCGTGGGGCGCCCCGTTGGCCTGTGAGTTTGCGTCAGTAGCGGACCGATGTGCGAATAGGCCGAAGGCAGCACAACGCGCCAAGATCCGGATGGCACCGAGGTGGTGTCTAGTAAGTTGTCGCACTTCTGTGGCCATCCTACAATGTTGAAAGTCGGCGTGGGGCGCCCCGTTGGCCTGTGAGATGGTGTCAGTAGCGGACTGATGTGTGAATGGGGCCAAAGGCAGCGCAACAATATTTTCTACTATATTTCCGGAGTAGAAGACACCACAAGGCGCTGAGATGCCAAGATCCGGATGGCACCGAGGTGGTGTGTAGCAAGTTGCCACACTGGTGTGGCCATCCTACAATGCTGAAAGTCGGCGTGGGGCGCCCCGTTGGCCTGTGAGATCGCGTCAGTAGCGGACCGATGTGCGAATAGGCCGAAGGCAGCACAACAATATTTTCTGACTGACACCACAAGGCGCTGAGATGCCAAGATCCGGATGGCACCGAGGTGATGTCTAAGTTGCGGACTGATGTGCGAATGGGGCCAAAGGCAGCGTAACAATATTTTTTGTATGGAAGATACCACTAGGCGTTGAGATGCCAAGATTCGGATGGCACTGAGGTGATGTCTAGCAAGTTGGTGTGGTCATCCTACAATGCTGAAACTCGGCGTGGGTCGCCCCATTAGCCTGTGAGATGGCGTCAGTAGCGGACCGATGTGCGAATAGGCCGAAGGCAGCACAACGCGCCAAGATCCGGATGTCACCGTGGTGGTTTCATAGTTGAGAGGCACTTCATCTGCAGTGGGGCGCCGAGATCCGGATGGCACCGAGGTGATGTCTAGCAAGTTGCTGTACTGGTGTGGTCATCCTACAATGCTGAAACTCGGCGTGGGTCACCCCATTAGCCTGTGAGATGGCGTCAGTAGCGGACCGATGTGCGAATAGGCCAAAGGCAGCACAACGCGCCAAGATCCGGATGTCACCGGGGTGGTTTCATAGTTGAGAGGCACTTCATCTGCAGTGGGGCGCCGAGATCCGGATGGCACCGAGGTGATGTCTAGCAAGTTGCTGTACTTGTGTGGTCATCCTACAATGCTGAAACTCGGCGTGAGTCGCCCCATTAGCCTGTGAGATAGCTGTTCTTTGGATTTGGGCCTGGTCCACCAAAATGGCCCTGGGACACCTTAGAACTCGGACGCTCGATTTTTTTTTCCTTTCCTGTACATGCAAAAAAAGGTAAATGCCCGGTACGTTACACGCTTCATCTGCCACGATGAACTCTCCAGAGGAACCGAAAAAAAATATAGTTGTGGTAACTATACCATGCATCGTCATATGGAGAGGTGGCACCAATTAATTATAGTGCTGCATAAAAGAGAGATTTGGAGGAGAACCCCTGACCTGCTAGTACATTCATCAAAGAAGTGGCACTGAGAGCTTCAGAGGCAAGGGAAACGGTCCCAAATATTTAGAAGAACTTTGGAAAGATTAAAATGACATGTTTAGATTGTGGCAAATTAATTTCATGTGGACAGATGAGTGTTACTCTAATAAATACAGCATATGAACATCATCATAGTCGATGGTTGGTAGAGACATTTTGACTATATCCTGGACCTGCCCGTCCTCGCCCAAAATGGCGCCAGAATAAATGGGACTCGTAACTCCTTGTTGTGTACTGGTTGCAGAACCTTGAAATCACGAGATACGTATGCAGTTTTGAAGCACATGGCGGGCGGGGACGAGAATTGATTGAATATTTCGACATCCCTATTGATATTAAGTTCTGATGTGTTATTGATTACTGTACTGTTGAAAGTTCGAATTAACGTCACCCATGGTACTTGCCCGCAAATGTATATCTAGATAATTTTATTGTAACTGGCCCTGTCGTATTTTAATTATAAAATGTACGTCCACCGATTCCGTAACTGTTAGACACCTTAGTTCTTGCAACCTAATGGCCCGCCCGTTACGTTCCTCTACAGTGTAAATGTCTATTCATCATATACGATTACAGTTTGCTCCGTGGCCGGCCCACGTGGTTATAGGCTCGTATTTGTATAATGAAATTTTCACAATAAAGGTTTTTAAAAGAAAACATGGTAGTAGTATATACATTGGTAAAGTTTTTAATAATAGTCACTGTTTTAGAATCATTAAAAGGCAAGTGAAATAAAGCAGACCAATTACATGAAGGGTAAAAGGTATAATACGAAGGAACGCAGTAAAGATAAATGGTCAAGGGCTGTTGTGTTTTCTATTCCTGCAACATAAAGTGATCGATAAGAATCTCATATTCAGGCGTATCGGCGACTAAGACAGCAGGTCGACCCTCTTTTGCTCAACGGCTCTGTCATGGGACGAAGAAACGCTCTTTTTCTCGAAAAAAGAATATATTTTACTTGCAGGACAGTTGTAAAATTTCCGGGAAAGTACATTAGCCTGGAACATTATAACATATATTTAAGAAAAAATAATGTTCGGAAGTAATGAAAAGCGTAATTTTTAGGTCATATGACCAAGCCTTTCATCATTACAATAAGAAAAGTAAAATGAACCAATGAAAAGTTTTATTAACAAGTCACATGACTTGTTATGCTTACGTTACGCGCTGCGCGCCCCGGATGACTTCCGGATGCGCTAACGCGGCGCGTCATATGACGCATTACGCGACAACGCAGGTACAGAATATAGTCAAAATGTCTCCACCAACCAGCGGTCGGAACACAACCCCTTTCAGCAGGCTAAATAGTTCTGTTAAATGACAACAGAAGGGACAGGCAACAAGAACCATCAGTCAAAGAGGGGAGGGCTAGTTCTTCTCTACCGGGTTACATTGGGGCGCTACCGGAACTGATCGAATTGGTAGTCTACAGTGTTTCTGGATGTTTCAGACTGAAGCTGGGGTTAGCATGAGAGCAGCACCATTTCGTAGCTCCGTCGTGGTCATTCCGCAACCAATCATGGCAGCCGTTCTTTATCGTTATTTTGGGCGGGGTGGGTGGCGGAGCCGAGCTGTTTTGCAGCCATCATTGTGTGGAGTTCAGTTCATCTCACTAGTTTTGTATTTGTCATGAGGGGTTGTTCCTAATGTTTCTATTTTAGCGAGGTCAAAAAGAGATCCCATTAGTGGCCTACTGATTTTGCTCGATTCCTTTTCTTTTTTTTTACACGATTTTTCGTTATCTGCAAAGACTAAACAGAGTATTGCGACTCTGTGTTTGTTTGTAAATAGAGAATGAACCAAAGAGAACTAATTCTAAAACAGTAAATACTTGGATAACAATGAATCAAATGGAGAGAGAAGCAGGCACGACGGATTACAATGGGGGCAAAGACCTGCGTTAACTACCTTTCACTATCTGCAAAGAGAGAGTACTCCTAATAGAAATGAGGGGGGGGGCACCATTCAAAGCAGATCAGTGTGCATAAACACGAAAATGTTTTCACTTACCACGTACTTGACATTCGACAGCTTATGATATTTGCTATTAAAAAACCATTGAAATTCACTGAAAAAACCATAGGTTATAGACCATATATAGTTAGGAATTAGCATTTACAAAACCTTGAAAATTCACTGAAAAAACCATAGGTTATAGACCATATATAGTTAGGAATTAGCATTTAAAAAACCTTATTTTACTCACACAAAACCATTGAAACTCCATATATAGTTAGTTGCACTAACTATATATCGCGCACCTGCAATCCACTGCTGATTATGTCACATATTACATCATTCATGACATGGTCAGTGACATCACTGATGACATCACTGATGACATCTCAAATGACATCACTGATGACATCACTAATGACATCTCATTTGACATCATTCTTGTGCTAATACGATAAACCTCTTCAGACTCTAATATAATCTTAGATACACTCAGTGTATACAGACACTCACACACTTCCACTCATCCATGGAGTTACTCACACACCCAGTCAGTCATGCAAAGAAACAATCTCATCTCCATTTCTTCAACTATACAGTTAAACACACCTTACTTATTGAAACATATACTAACACATATTTACTCTCTTATACAATCCCTGATACAAGTTCACAATGATCGATACAACCACTCACTCATTCGGTGGCTCTCATGCACAGTTATTTATATATGCCAACTCTCACATGTACTGTGTTTTACATATGTACTTACTATGACATGTAGCATTGAGATATCCATTTACTCATCAGTAAGCTGTTTCCACATGCACTCTTGAACTCATACACCTAGTGAATAAACTGTTCACACATCTATGCATAGAGTCACACACCTTTCAGCCACCCCCACACAAACTCAATCTCCCATACAAATACTTGGGCAACCAATCAATAACACATATAGCCTCTTGTATAGCTAATGATCAACACATGCAGCAGTTTACATCACAACAGACATACTGATGCACACATTCAGACAGTTTAGTCACTAACCCATGCATTTAGTACGACACATTTATTCACTCACTCATACAGTCAGTCACGCACCTACTAAATCCTTCATCCAGACACTTATACATCCACTCATTCTTCAATATATCAAACATATTAAAACTTTACAGAAACACACAGTCACTGTATGATGTCATCAGTGATGTCATCAGTGATGTCATTTGAGATGTCATCAGTGATGTCATCAGTGATGTCACTGACCATGTCATGAATGATGTAATATGTGACATCATCAGCAGTGGATTGCGGGTGCGCGATATATAGTTAGTGCAACTAACTATATATGGAATTTCAATGGTTTTGTGTGAGTAAAATAAGGTTTTTTAAATGCTAATTCCTAACTATATATGGTCTATAACCTATGGTTTTTTCAGTGAATTTTCAAGGTTTTGTAAATGCTAATTCCTAACTATATATGGTCTATAACCTATGGTTTTTTCAGTGAATTTCATTGGTTTTTTAAAAGCTAATATCTGTAGCTGTAAAATGTATTCTTCTTTAAATCCAAAAATATATTTTATATGTTTATTAATAAAAAAAAATATATATTTTTTTTTGTTCGCTCCCGGTTTGCGAACCGGGAAGCTTCCCGTTAGCTCAATTTGATGCCGCGACCCGGTCCGCGAACCGGTAAACGTTCTGTTTGCGCAACTGCCGCGTTAGAAATCAACATCGTGACGCGTCGCGGAAGCGCGACGTATCACGTTGTCGCGTAATGCGTCTTATGACGCGCCGCGTTAGCGCACCCGGAAGTGCTCCGGAGCGCGAACCGAGGCGCGAAGCGCAGCTCCCCGGAAGCGATCCGGGGCGCGTTCCGCACCGCGTAACATAAGCGTAACAGGTCATGTGACTTGTTAATAAAACTTTTCATTGGTTCATTTCACTTTTGGTTTCCTAATGATGTAAGGCTAGGTCATGTGATCTAAAAATAACACTTTTCAGTGGTTTAGACCTATTTTTTTTGCCAAAATGATGAAAACCCCTCCTTCTTTCCTCACTCTGACTTTCATCTTTGTGAGAGGAAGACCCTTTGTGATCACTGAGCAATGGCTTCATTGGTAGCTTCAGCTGGTGCACCACCACCACCACCACCACCACCACCTCCTCATGGGAAGAGAGGACCACCTCCACAGTTCATTAGCAACACAGAGGAGGAAGAGGATGAACAAGAGGAAGAAGAGATACAGGCACCACAGTTTTTACAAGAGGAGCCCCGGGTTTCTCATCGGAAAACTAGTTTCATTTGGCAGTTTTTTCAATCCCTGAAGGGCAGAAAAAAGTTAATGCTCGATATGTGACGTGCCTGATATGTAAAGAGGACTTATCTAGAGGACTTATCTAGAGGCACCTTAAAGAAGTATAGCTTCGGCAACTACACCATGCACCGTCAGATGCAGAGGTGGCATCCACTAAACTACAGCCGGGCAGAGATTCGTGACCTTCAGGACAATCCTCCAACTCCTGTGGCCAGGACATCAACACAGATATCTTTGTCAGGGCCAGAGGCACGGGAAACCGTGCCAAACATTCAGGACAACTTTGTCCATATGAAGTTTACCTGTTTATATTGCGGTGCATTACTCTCATGTGCCAATATGAGCATTAACTTAATCAACAGAGTATTTGAAAACCACAAGTGCTCTAAACGCCCCAGAAAGTAAATTTTTTTTTGGCTCCTGTTGAGCCCTTTCCAATGCCTGTTTTTTGTTGTTTCCCCTCCAAAAAAACCAAAAAAAACATAAAACTGTTCAAAAAATACAAAAAAAACAAAAAATGTTAAAAAAAAAAAAATATATATATAAAACAACAAAAACATTAAAAAAAAGTTCTTTTCAGAACTACCTCCCCTTTCAAAAAAAATTGCTAGAATGTTTAGCACTCTGGCAAGCTGTATTTCTTTTGGTTCGCTTCCTGGTTCGCTCGCCGGTACGCGAACCGGGAGCGAACCCAAAAAATTTTTTGCAAAAAAAAGAAGAGTAAGTATAAGGGAAGTAAACAGAGAGTAATGTTAAAACAAAGACAGCTATAGGGTCTAAACCAGAGATACTGTTTAATAGATTTATTTACCGAAGAAAAGAGGGAAGAGGATATAATTGTGAAAAACAAAATAGATAAGGAAGTGAAAGAAAAAAAGGAGAGTAGAAGAATAACAAAGAAGATTTTCTTGGAGAATGTGAGTGAATGTTCAAAATAAGATTAAAACATGTGGAATAACAGAGAGAAAAAACAGAAAACAGAAAAGAAGAAGTAACACAAAAATAATAATTGAAACAGCAAAGAAATGTAAATAACATAGGGCCATATCATCAACATAGGCAATAAAAGTTTTGCAGCTTTTATCGGCAGAAATGTGTCGCTAAAGCCGCTTTTGCGGCAGAAAACTGCCGCTAAAACCACTTTAGCAGCAGTTTTCTGCCAATAAAAACAGCAATAATTTTATTGGCTGTGTTCATAATATGCCCCTTAGTGTGCTTCAACTACACAGAGAAAGCATAATGAACAAGTAGTGAAAGAGTGATCAGTCAAAGACACTAAGAGTAATAGAGACGGAGTGAGTGAACAAGAGTGAGGAACTATGAGAAGAGAGGGACTGAGAAAAGGAGTGGAAGGAGTAGAGTAAGTAGGTAATAGAGAAAAGAATGAGGGAAGTAGCAAAGGCAGGAAACTGAGGGTTAAAGAAATGAAGCTGTGGAACTAATAGTAGGTGAATGTGATAGAAATGTAACGAAAATAGTACAAAACATTTACCTTATAATTGTCGTTAACTTACTCACTTTTTATTTTTATACTTTCAATCTGTGAAAGAGAGAACAAACATTTGAAAAATATTAAAAAATGTATTTAAAAATTAGAAACGACAACGGAAAAGATTGAAGGACAAACAGTTTTTCAACAACTTTGACACTTACAGAAGCTTCTGCTTCTCCAGGCCCCCTACACAGTCCTAAAGATATACAGTATCTTGATGCAGACGAAGTGAGGCCTATCTTAAAACATGGTGCATCTTTTGCACTGCTGTTGTCTCACAAAAGTGTCGCAAGACACTAACATTTTAAATGATTGTTTCAGGATGCCAATAAGATGTGTCCTATCCAGAGGTTTGTTTGAGGTGAGGCCTACTCAGGGTTCCAAATGAAATTTCGAGTTGTTGAAGAGAACAGAGGACATAATACATGTGAAGGTCTACCAATGAAGTAAGTCATGTCCACTTCACTCTTGAACAAACGCCAGACCTCTTCTGTGTCCGTGGACAGACCTAAACTTCATCTGCACAATGTCATTCGTAAACTTAGGAAACACAGGTGATGTAATTGAAAAATGTGGAGTTTCTTTTCCTCATTTCACAATCACATCACCTGTGTTTCCTTTGCTTAGGTACCTCATAGTGCAGATGGAGTCTAGCATATCAAAGAGTACACATAAGTTGAGCAGTGTATACAACAATTTTGACATTTACAGAAGACTCAGCTTCTTATCTTGTTGGAGATGAAGTGAGGCCTGTCTTGCAACATGGTGCATCTTTCGCATCACTGCTGCATCGGTTTCATGTGGCACGGGTTTTTTACAGCATGACACATCTGCCTAGATGCATCAATTTGTAATTTTGTCGCCTCATAGCAAATCTTTTCCACCGCCACTGCTTCACAAAAGTGACGCACAGTGGCGCAAAAGAGGCATACACCTATCATAAATCTGTCCCTAACATTTTAAATGATTAATTCAGGATGACGATAAGGTGTGGCCTCTCCAGAGGTTTGTTTAAGGTGAGGCCTACTCAGGGTTGCAGATCAAATTTACGCTTGTTGTAGAATACAGAGGAGATAATACATGTGAAAGCCTACCAATGAAGTAAGTCATGTCCACTTCACTCTTGAACAAAGGCCAGACCTCTTCTGTGTCCGTGGACAGACCTAAACTTCATCTGCACAATGTCATTCGTAAACTTAGGAAACACAGGTGATGTAATTGGAAAACGTGCAATTTCTTTTACTCATTTCACAATCACATCACTTGTGTTTCCTTTGCTTAGGTATCTCATTGTGCAGATGTAGTCCAGCATATGAAACAGTACCCAGAAGTGCAGCACTGCATGCAACAACTTTGACACTTACAAAAGCTTCAGCTTCTGCATGCCCCCTACACAGTGCTAATTATATACATTTTAAACTGATGGTATCTTGCTGGAGATGAACTGAAACCTATCTTGCAACATGGTGCATCTTTTACACAAAAGTGACCCACAGCGGCGCAAAAGAGGCGCACGGCCATCATAAATCTGACCCTAACATTTTAAATGATTGTTTCAAGATGCCGATAAGGTGTAACCTATCCACAGATTTGTTTCAGGGAAGTCCTACTCAGGGTTGCAGATGAAATTTAGGTTTGTTGAAGAATACAGAGGAGATAATACATGTGCAGGCCTACCAACGAAGTGAGTCATGTCCACTGCACTCTTGAACAAATGTCAGACCTCCTCTGTCTCCTGGAACAGGCCTAAACCTCATCTACACAATGTGATGTGTAATGTTAGGAAACACAGGTAATATAATTGAAAAACGTGCAATTTGTTTTGCTCATTCCACAATCATATCACCTGTGTTTCCTTTGCTTAGGTATCTCATTGTGGAAATGTAGTCTATCATATGAAAGACTACGTAGAATGTGAGCACTGTATGCAACAACTTTGACACTTACAGAAGCCTCTCCTTCTCCATGCCTCATACACAGTTCTAAATGTACATCATAAATGCAAACAGTACAGAATTAATTATACATGTTAAATGGTTTATTTTTGCTGTTCTCAGAATGTATCAAATTTCACTAAAAACAGTGACTTGAAGGTATTCATCATATAACAGCGGGAAAAAAAAAACACAATCAAAATGATTGTGTTTAAAAAACCCATACAACATAACAAATCACAATTCAGAACTCCTTAAAATTAACTTACTTTCCATGACGTCAAAGGATGTCCTATGAACAGCTTACACTCTGTTGTGCTGCTATTACTTTCAGCCCGCCACTTTCTGAAAGAAAACCTCCATCGTTTTGAAAAATATGTTACATACAATAAATGACTTCTCGCTCTCTACCACACGTTTCCACAAGGCCAAATCATGTAAGAGCCATTTATAACTCTTAGAATTCTTGTAAGCCAATCCCGTCATTTTGTATTTCCGCAACTTTCAGAATTAAAATGTTGAAGATCATTTTCACAATCCTGGACTAGTAATATCTTACCCTTCTTGCTCACTCATGTTCTACATTTCCTATGACACTGATACTGCTTACTATGAAGCAGACTTACACTACCTCTATGACTACTACAATTATTTAATTCTGTACATCACTTTTAATCACAAAGCAATATAAAACAGTAGACAGCATTGCAGACTTACATTCCCTCTACTCCATGTTTTGTTTGGCTGCTTCAATTAGCTTATAAAAAGAAACAGTTTTTCTGAACTCATTCAAAGTGCAGTTATTTTTCCTTGACGTCAAGTGTTATGGTAAGAAGTTATGTCTCTGTACTACACTTATCCTCAAGGCCAAATCATGTAGGAGCCATTAGAACCTCTTGAAATTCCTCAGAGCACATCCCGAGATTCTTTCCCTAAAATTTTGGTTTTAAAATCACCAGGTAAGAATTTTTAAGGTCATACGGCAATTTTTTTTTTAAAGTTAAAACAGAATCGTTGCAGAATGACCAGCCATTTCTAGACTTTAAATAAGCTGTGTAATGTCCTGATGTTATTGAAGGACCGTCATGATATATAATTGCTGCAGTTACAAAAGTCCTTCCTGATATTGACAACTGTGAAGCCACAACATTTTTAATTAAAGTTGTCAATTTTGTTCCATCAGGCCTACATCGTTGGAACATTAAAATTACATACTGGCCATATGTTCGTATAAATAATGTGGACAGCATTGCAGACTTACATTGGCTACACTCCATGTTGTGATCAGCTGCTTTTACTAGCTTATTAAAGGACACTGATTTACTGTCTGGCAAAGTTAAATATATAAATCTTTCTGAGTCTACACTAGTAGTACTTGATACCCTACAGTTCTCGCAGTCATGCTGCCATTGATAAGAAAGCCCAAACAGGTGATCTACATCTACACCTTCAGCATGCAATACATCAAGCATATACATTAAAAACTCCTGACAAACTTGCTGAATATTTTGAGAGAATTGTGTTTGACCTGAACATCTGTCTAACAGATTTCGAATTTCAGACACACTTTCTATTTTAGTTCTATCAGTGCTACATTTCTCTAACACAGAATTCAACAAACTGCAAAATCTTTGATCCGAATTGACCACAATCTCTTCTTTTACATTTTCTAGAGAAAACAAAACATTAACCACTACATTAGCATAGCAGTTGACACCAGAACTGTTTTCAAATTGAAAACCAACAACATCTTCAACAGAATCCTTTTTCTTTCTGCTTATAACTTCAGGTTCATCGACTTTTCGTCTTTTTGCTACAACCTCTCTACTATTGGTCACATTTCTTCGTTTCCGGCCTACCACACGTTTCTCAAACAAAGGATATTGAGGCAAATGTGGCGCATACTCTCTTCTTAACCTATTGTATTCCTTAACACAATCTACATCCGCACAAATGTTTGTGACATCACACTCAATCAAGTACAATCCCGATAAAGTTCTAACTCGTGACAATGCCACATATGCCATACCCTCCTTGAACACAGAACTGCCAATATTCACCAATGCACTGTCTACACTTAAACCTTGCGATTTATGGATTGTCACCGCATATGCCAAGCAAACAGGAAACTGCTTACGGCGAACATATAAGTCTTTTACAAGCAAAAATCTAGCAGAACAACGACCAATTAGCTGTACTTCCTCAATGCCATCAAATTTAATTTTAAAAAATTCAATTCCATCTCTATTTCTGTATTTCACAAAATCAACAACATTACCCATTGATCCATTTACCAGACCTCTTTCAACATGTAAATTCCTTCTTAAAATTATACGGCAGTTTAAGCACACATTCAGAGTCTTTTCAAAACCTGCAGTTTTAGATATAGTCTTCCCTAATGAATCCAATTTTGATTTCAAATTCTCAGACAAAATAATTGTTGATCCCATATGCTCTACTCTGTCAATAGCTTCCAGTTTCACAATCTCTTGGTTTTCTAAATGCAACATTTTGTTGTTGAAGATGGCACATTCTGCAAGAGTTGGCATCAAACATATTCCAGATTTCTTCTCAGTAATTTTCTGAAAAATATTCTCAGGCACAACATCTTGTTCTGGATATAAATTTGACAGTAATCGTGCATGTAAAGCTTCTTTCCCATGCTCGGTCACTTTTCCAATTCTAACATCTTGTAGAATATTCTTGTAAACTTCATCCTTCGCCTTACGCATATTTTCATGCAGTTCAGCATAATTGAAGTTTAACCATATATTGACGTTGCCAATGCTCCCTAGGCACTTCCTGGTATCTTCATGCATGAGCATTTTGAACACAGGTTGTCCTTTCACTGGTGTCAGCTGCAGAAGATCTCCGAAAACAATGATGTGTTTGCCACCAAATAACACATCATACTCTGTTTTGAGAACTTCTTGCATTCTCAAATGCACAAAGGCACAAAGGCAAGCATGACATTGATAAGAAGTTTAATTTTCCTCAAGACTCTTGAAACTTCACAACAAGCATCTCCAGATAGCTTGTGATATTGTAATTTGTTGTCATGCTCCACTGGCAGCATCAGTAAACGATGTAAAGTAATCCCTTTAATGTTATGTGCTGCCAGTCCAGTTGGAGCGGTGACAACACAAGACAGCGATGACTCAGTCCTTTCCTGCAAATAACATGAAATTGCTTTAATGAGGAAACTTTTTCCAGTTCCCGCTTCTCCACTCACGTACAGTCGGACAGGCTTCAACGACGTACATGAGCACTCTTTCTTCTCATGACTTAATCCATGATCAATTTGCTTGGTAACTTTGTCATATATTTTCCTCTGCTCAATGTTGAGTTGTCTTTCCAAGTCTTCTAAGTTAACCGCATCCTCCTGAGCATGTGCCATGGCTCTTTCCACTTCATTCATGGCAGTGGCAGGTTCGTTTTCGATAACAGGTCCTCCTAGTGGATCCTGACTCAATGAAACAGAACTCTGACTGTCCTGAGAACTGTCTCTGGCAATCTCGGCTGCAATCGTTGCTTCCTGCTCGATTTCCGCATTCAACATTTCTACATATTTGGGAAAAGCAGGACATTCTATGGTCTCCTTGGCGGCAGTGAAAGAGTCTTCGTAACAGAGGAAATCTCCAAGCAGTTCCTCTTCTGCACGCCAAGGCTTGAAAAGTTGCAAAAGTGCTAAATAGAAAAACTCCTTTTTTCAGGAGATTCGCCACTCAATTTTCGATGGTTTACCAAGTGGCATTTTCTTTGCTTGACCAGACATCCCTCACTTCCAATTACAGCATACACTCCTTTCTCAGTATCTTCTTTGATGTTCCTCTTGAATATGTAATTTTGTAGAACCTCATACAGACAAACATTCTCGAGGTGACTGCTTCGATTTGGATAATATGTATCCAACATGTTGGTCTTCAAAATGTCGGTACTGTTTGGCTCCTTTTCTGCCAAATACTCAATTTCCCGCACAGGTTTCAGAACTCGATTACGCGTTGCAGCAAGACCAAGACTCGCCCAAACGATACTCCTAGATTTGGCATAGAGACTTGCTTAAGACAACTGGTCAGAACATTCGTAAGCTCCGATTTCTCGATGCGACAACATCTTCAGACTGAAACTGTACAACTTCTTACTGAGGCTCTTTTAATGGGAAATGTCCTCCCACATATCCTTCAATTCTGTCTTTTCTTTTTTGGTGATGTAAGATGTCACATACCGAGCCACAGCCATACAGTTATCAGCCACAAACTGTATATCCATGTTAGCATTCCACATGGACAAAATCACTGGGTTGTAGTCGTTGATGTACTTGGACTCTACGTTCCTCTTCAAATTGTATGTGTTTTTAGGTGATTTCTTCATCACATTATGTCGCAGCGAAGACATCAAACTGTTTACTCTTCCTTTAGAAATCACCGGTCGTGGAAAGCCGAAACGATATTTGGTGTAGAACTTGTCCTTGTTTCGGAATTTATGACGACAGTACTTTCCACAACGATGGCTTTGGAAACGTAGAACTTTTTCTCTTAGGCTTTTCTTCTCCATTGCGTTTGGAACAGCACACGTAGAATACTGTTGTATGAAATTCATCACTGAGTCTTCTGGATCTGTTCCAAATTTAGGTGCATCCTTGATTCACAGCAGCATATGTATATGAGGAGCACCTCTTGCTTGGTACTCCTTTCTCCAGAAGAAATCCAACACCTCTCCAAGAGGTGGATTCTTCTTATTCATGATGAAAGACATCATAGCTTCAAATCTATGATTGAAGTACCTGCATACATTGACTGGATCCAAAGAGCACAGTTCTCCGGGTGTCTTGAATTCAATGTTTTCAATGTTTCCATTTGCCTCTCGTAGAAATTCAAGTAAGTCTTCCCAGCCATACTCGGCACAGCTCAGAGTGAGGAACCATGTGGGACTTCCTAAGTTCCTCAGCATACATTTTAAATCACCATGGCGACGGTACCAGTACTCATTAGTACCACGCTGACACGCCATGAGATTAATCAGGTGACAATCCAAAATACTGTCTTGGACATTGACTTTATCCATAAAGTCACTTGCCGAGATGTTTTGCATGTGTATACCACTTTTCAAGATGTGGTTCACTGCATATGACAGTCCAGACAGATCGCTTTCAAACAGGAGATGAAACAAATAGGGAATACATTGTCGAAACCTAGCATCTCCTGCATACAATCGCAAAGTCCGGTATTCAGAAGCAGGAATTTGATGAGGTCGCTCATCATATCTTCCTCCCTGACCTGTTGGAAAAAGCTGTGGGAAACACCGAGCTTCCAAACTTTCCTCCCAAACACTAATGGGACTCCCTTTGGCTTGTTTCATTTGAAACAACTCAATAGCATTCCCCATGACTTCCTTGGAATGCAAAGGATGAACACTATAATGTTCATATATTTCTTCACTAGTAGAGGGTTCTACTTTCTCAATTTGACCAGCACACAAATCGCTATCCTCTTCCTCACTTACTTCCTCTTCTGCAAACTATACATTCTTATAGTACTTATTATTTTTTTTCAAATACAATGTTGCCTTTTTGACTTTCCTAACATCCACTAAATCTTGCCATATTTTCTTATTCTTTGTCGGAACCCCATTAACTAAGATAACCAGAGGTTCCTCTTCCACTTTTTCTACTCCAATTGTGTTAATGTTTTTCTTCAAATCTAGAGGCAAATAAACAACTCTTCCCTTTAATCCTCTCTGTAAATCTGATGGAGGCAATTTCCCTGTCTTTGGCTCCATTCTTACAATAGCCTGAAAGGGATGGATACTTTGAATCAAAATAGATTCATAAGTATTTAAATCCTTTAATTCAGAAGGAATCTCAACCAATTCCAGATTATTATGAACTGCTCTAGCAGGCATCTGGTTTTGATTTAATTTGTTACAACAATAAGTACACACACGTTGATCCGATCCCAAATCAAAACAATTTTCTACCATCAAGTATGTTGTGAAATCGTTCCATTCACTATTATTTTCCCTTTCACTTTTTGCATATAAATCCACTAACTTAGTCTGATTCTTATAATAAGTGCGTCGACAACACACGCAAGTGAAATTAGGCCTCTCACTTGATTTCACCTGAAACGTCGCAATTTCCCTCTGAAAATTATCTGTACTGGAAACCTGTACACTATCTTCCACATTACCTTCTTCTTCTTGGTCAATTTCAACATTCTCCTCTTTACTTCCAAAGTAACAAAACTCAATTTCTGCACAAATATTCTTCACATCTACTTCTGAACCATGCAAAAGAGCAGCGCATAATTGTTTAAGCATAATTGCTGGACTCTTAGCATAATACAACATTCTAACTAATTTCCTCACTTTATTATGATGCACTGCTAGCATCCTGAAATGATGAAAAACACTCTGGCATACTCTCCTGGAAAGACAAGCCAGTGAATGACCATGCAAACCTGTCACTTCTCTCACTCTGCAAGGATCTAATTCTTGCAACAACTTCATTTTCTGCTTCAAACTTTTCTTATTAAATGTCCGTACAAAATCACAAAGCAAATTGATGGAATCCTGTCGCACACTGCAAATACTACTACACTTCCAGGTGTACACAGGACCCTTAGGACGTCTTCCTAAAACCTCATTACCTAACACCTCTTCTGTCTCTGTTGTCACAAGTTTTTCTTTTTCAACTGGACAACCATCTTTCACCTCATAAGCTCGACCGCTGGTGTCAACTGCATGCACCAAATCATTATCCTGGAAATAACTCTCCTCATTGAAAAATGCCTCACAACTTGAACTATGCATCCATTCTCCGGAAAAAACTTCACAAAAATTACTACGATTAACTATTCTTTTCCATCTACTATTTCTTTTGAAATCATAAATTGCCTTGTTTAGCTTCCTAATTCTATTGATTATCAAAATAAATAACTTACGTTTAATTTCAAATGCCTGATCAATAACTTTCTCAACTTTTTTTTTTCTCTTATAAAAAACCACTTTCTGTTGACCTTTCTTAATATTTTTTAACAAATTGCCAATTATCCTGTTGCAGAACATTCGTTTACGAATGTCCCTAAACTGTTGTTGCTCTAGCAGTAACATTTTTCATTGGCCTTTCCTTTCCGTTTAAATTGCTTCTCTTTTTCTGGACTGAAACATTTTCTGTAGTAATACTTTTTTTACTACAAATATTACTTATGAATGATTTCGTGGTCTTACCCGGTGCTTTCTTGGTGACTTGACAACTTTTTTTTGTAGAGGACTGCTGCAGTATTTGATACACCTGCTGTCTTTGACGTTTTGTAGCCTTTCTAATTCGAGCCTTAGTTGGCATTTTCAAATTTTGAAATGGTCTGCAGTTGAATCTGTGGTAAAATATAATAAAAAATGTTATTAACAACTATTACCAAACAGTAAATCAATAACAGTCGTCAAAAACTTAACACACTACTTGACATTTTTACATAGAATATTTTTTAGTGCGTTGGCAAATTTAGAATACACAAATAGCAGAAAAGAAATGGAATTCTTCTTCATTTACCTGTCCTGTTTTATATGTGAATCTGATCTAATTTTATGAGCATATTTTAATATTTTATTGAAGACACTACACATAACCTGTTTTTGAAGGTGTGTTTAATTTAAAATTAAACAGTTTACATTTTTACTTTTCATTTATTGTAAATTTTAAAAATAAATGTTTATAGTTCCATAGGCTCAAGCAGGTCAGCTTCCCACCCTATGTCATACAATTCTGACAAATCTGCATCCCCATCATGTTCTTCTTCATCCTCAGGATTTAAATCATCCAAGGGATCTACTTCCACTGATGTTTCAATTATGAGTTCAATGATGAGGTCGAGATCAACTGATTGCTGATTGTCGCTCATGTTGATGTTGTCGTTATCTTTATAGAAAGATAACAACAATGAGATGTTGCAGAGTAAAAGACAAATCTCAGAGATTATAATAGTAAAATTGTTTAACAAGAGTAACATTTTGCAGCTATTATTTATCCATGTCCAGCGATGCTGAGGAGGTGAGGCCTATGTCCAAGTTTTCAGTGAACAGGACTCATCTCTTCTTAACCTTGGATAAGCCTCACCGACTCTGTGTCCCCTGCTCATACTTAAATGTACAGGGGCAGATTTATGCTAAGTGGCGCATCCCCACGGATGCACCAGTTAATGTGCACCGCTGCTCTGCCAGCCATAGTGTGGCGAATTTACAATGTGGAGCACCATTGAGCAAAAACAGCACAGATGCGTCACACATCTGTGCCGCAAAAGCAGCACATTGCAGGAATCACGTCATAAGCGCGACATGTCTACTGCAATGCACAGGAGGAACCCTCACATTGCATGGTGTATCACTTCTTATGCCTGTTTCAAACAGGCGTAAGGATTTGATTCAGCAATGCTATAAAGCTGACTCAGTGAAATCTTATAAATTTCACTATGTTAGTTTTACAGGGCTTTCTTGCAAATTAATGCATACCTTGCAACAAAACACCTATATGAAAACTGACACAGGTTTCATGTGGCACAGGACTTTACAGCATGACACATCTGCCTAGATGCATCAATTTTTAAATATGTTGCCACATAGCAAATCTTTTGCACCACCGCTGCGTCACAAAAGTGACGCACAGCGGCGCAAAAGAGGCACACGCCTATCATAAATCTGTCCCTAACATGTTAAATGATTGATTCAGGATAACGATAAGGTGTGGCCTATCCAGAGGTTTGTTTAAGGTGAGGCCTACTCAGGGTTGCAGATTAAATTTACGCTTGTTGAAGACTATAGATGAGATAATACATGTAAAGGCCTACTAATGAAGTAAGTCATGTCCACTTCACTCTTGAACAAAGGCCAGACCTCTTTTGTGTCCGTGGACAGACCTAAACTTCATCTGCACAATGTCATTCGTAAACTTAGGAAACACAGGTGATGAAAGTGTTTTTTTAAAGCCTTTGCAGCGTTTTTGGGTCACTTTTAACATGGCTATGTAACTCAAAGAATCAAAATCTAAATTTGCCAAGCACAGGTGCGAGCATATTTACAAGGAATTTGCACCACGGGGAAAGGTCTTTTAATATAAAATGGGAAAAATAACATCAGAGACACTCAAATGCCTTATAAATATGCCCCAAACAACCTATGAAGCTCTAGCAGTACATATCCAGAAATGTAATTGATTTAAAAAAACGTGTTTAAACACAACATATAAATCAATTGTATACCTACATTCATGGGGACATGACTTAAAATGTCCTTAAGACACATGAAAGCGATTTTTTAAAGCCTTTGCAGCATTTTTGGATCACTTTTAACATGGCTATGTAACTCAAAGAATCAAAATCTAAATTTGCCA
Organism: Lissotriton helveticus; assembly: GCF_964261635.1. NCBI lineage: Eukaryota > Metazoa > Chordata > Amphibia > Caudata > Salamandridae > Lissotriton > Lissotriton helveticus. Next base: position 2,082,039,615 of record NC_136063.1, read on the forward strand.
AGCACAGGTGGGAGCATATTTACAAGGAACTTTCCCCACAGATAAAGATCTTTTAATTTAAAATGGGAAAAATAACATCAGAGACACTCAAATGCCTTATAAAGAAGCACACACCATTATGTCCTTGTCATAAATTTTAAAAGCATTCCTTTTCCTCAAAAACGATTTTCAATTCATAATTTGAAAACATTGCACATGGGGAAATTACTTAAAATGTCCGTAAGACACATGAAAGTGTTTTTTGATTGCCTTTGCAGCAATGTTGGGTCATTTTTAACATGGCTATGTAACTCAAAGAATCAAAATCTAAATTTGCCAAGCACAGATGCGAGCATATTTACAAGGAATTTGCACCACGGGGAAAGGTCTTAAATAAAAATGGGAAAAATAACATCAGAGACACTCAAATGCCTTATAAAGAAGCAGACACCATTATGTCCTTGTCATAAATTTTGAAAGCATTCCTTTTCCTCAAAAACGATTTTCAAGTCATAATTTGAAAACACTGCACATGGGGAAATGACTTAAAATGTCCTTAAGACACATGAAAGCGTTTTTTGATTGCCTTTGCAGCATTTTTGGGTCACTTTTAACATGGCTATGTAACTCAAAGAATCAAAATCTAAATTTGCCAAGCACAGGTGGAAGCATATTTACAAGGAATTTGCACCACGGATAAAGGTCTTTTAATTTAAAATGGGAAAAATAACATCAGAGACACTCAAATGCCTTATAAAGAAGCAGACACCATTATTTCCTTGTCATAAATTTTAAAAGCATTCCTTTTCCACAAAAAAGATTTTCAAGTCATAATTTGAAAACACTGCACATGGGGAAATGACTTAAAATGTCCTTAAGACACATGAAAGCGTTTTTTGATTGCCTTTGCAGCATTTTTGGGTCACTTTTAACATGGCTATGTAACTCAAAGAATCAAAATCTAAATTTGCCAAGCACAGGTGGGAGCATATTTACAAGGAATTTGCACCACAGATAAAGGTCTTTTAATTTAAAATGGGAAAAATAACATCAGAGACACTCAAATGCCTTATAAAGAAGCAGACACCATTATTTCCTTGTCATAAATTTTAAAAGCATTCCTTTTCCTCAAAAACGATTTTCAAGTCATAATTTGAAAACACTGCACATGGGGAAATGACTTAAAATGTCCTTAAGACACATGAAAGCGTTTTTTGATTGCCTTTGCAGCATTTTTGGGTCACTTTTAACATGGCTATGTAACTCAAAGAATCAAAATCTAAATTTGCCAAGCACAGGTGGGAGCATATTTACAAGGAATTTGCACCACGGGGAAAGGTCTTAAATTAAAATGGGAAAAATAACATCAGAGACACTCAAATGCCTTATAAAGAAGCAGACACCATTATGTCCTTGTCATAAATTTTAAAAGCATTCCTTTTCCTCAAAAACGATTTTCAAGTCATAATTTGAAAACACTGCACATGGGGAAATTACTTAAAATGTCCGTAAGACACATGAAAGTGTTTTTTGATTGCCTTTGCAGCAATGTTGGGTCATTTTTAACATGGCTATGTAACTCAAAGAATCAAAATCTAAATTTGCCAAGCACAGATGCGAGCATATTTACAAGGAATTTGCACCACGGGGAAAGGTCTTAAATAAAAATGGGAAAAATAACATCAGAGACACTCAAATGCCTTATAAAGAAGCAGACACCATTATGTCCTTGTCATAAATTTTGAAAGCATTCCTTTTCCTCAAAAACGATTTTCAAGTCATAATTTGAAAACACTGCACATGGGGAAATGACTTAAAATGTCCTTAAGACACATGAAAGCGTTTTTTGATTGCCTTTGCAGCATTTTTGGGTCACTTTTAACATGGCTATGTAACTCAAAGAATCAAAATCTAAATTTGCCAAGCACAGGTGGAAGCATATTTACAAGGAATTTGCACCACGGATAAAGGTCTTTTAATTTAAAATGGGAAAAATAACATCAGAGACACTCAAATGCCTTATAAAGAAGCAGACACCATTATTTCCTTGTCATAAATTTTAAAAGCATTCCTTTTCCACAAAAAAGATTTTCAAGTCATAATTTGAAAACACTGCACATGGGGAAATGACTTAAAATGTCCTTAAGACACATGAAAGCGTTTTTTGATTGCCTTTGCAGCATTTTTGGGTCACTTTTAACATGGCTATGTAACTCAAAGAATCAAAATCTAAATTTGCCAAGCACAGGTGGGAGCATATTTACAAGGAATTTGCACCACAGATAAAGGTCTTTTAATTTAAAATGGGAAAAATAACATCAGAGACACTCAAATGCCTTATAAAGAAGCAGACACCATTATTTCCTTGTCATAAATTTTAAAAGCATTCCTTTTCCTCAAAAACGATTTTCAAGTCATAATTTGAAAACACTGCACATGGGGAAATGACTTAAAATGTCCTTAAGACACATGAAAGCGTTTTTTGATTGCCTTTGCAGCATTTTTGGGTCACTTTTAACATGGCTATGTAACTCAAAGAATCAAAATCTAAATTTGCCAAGCACAGGTGGGAGCATATTTACAAGGAATTTGCACCACGGGGAAAGGTCTTAAATTAAAATGGGAAAAATAACATCAGAGACACTCAAATGCCTTATAAAGAAGCAGACACCATTATGTCCTTGTCATAAATTTTAAAAGCATTCCTTTTCCTCAAAAACGATTTTCAAGTCATAATTTGAAAACACTGCACATGGGGAAATGACTTAAAATGTCCTTAAGACACATGAAAGCGTTTTTTGATTGCCTTTGCAATATTTTTGGGTCACTTTTAACATGGCTATGTAACTCAAAGAATCAAAATCTAAATTTGCCAAGCACAGGTGGGAGCATATTTACAAGGAACTTTCCCCACAGATAAAGGTCTTTCAATTTAAAATGGGAAAAATAACATCAGAGACACTCAAATGCCTTATAAAGAAGCAGACACCATTATTTCCTTGTCATAAATTTTAAAAGCATTCTTTTTCCACAAAAACGATTTTCAAGTCATAATTTGAAAACACTGCACAGCTCCTATGCACAAAAACACCCTGTCAGTACTAATACTTCACATTTTCTCCAATTACAATTTCTCAAAGAAACAAAATCTATTTGTAAAACACTTGAGACAAAGCAACATTTTAAAAACACAACTTTCTTCATAATTTTCTCCTTAAAGCACACTATTCTCTATCTAAATAAAATAAATCTTTTCTCACCTTAGCAAATACTTTATGAGTTTCAAAACAGTCTCAGAAATACACCAATTTGTCTTCAGCAGAACAAAAGGTATGCACTCCAGAGGCTGCAGCTATAGAAAGCACAGAAATGCTGTAATTCATCACACATATCTCTCATGTCACCCAATCAAAACTCTTCCCTCACTTTTTTCAAATCAAAACCCTTCCCCCCCCTGCCCTGTCTGCCTTTTTTGCATAGCAACCACCTCCTGAAAGACCTCTGGTGTTTGCAAGTTCACACAACAATGTTTCAATTGAACTCTGAACTCTCAGTGCACCTGCATATCCAGTGCAATCTTTCATTTAATGATTTTTTTTGACCATTCAAAATACATCTTTCAAAGAACTCATCCATGCACCCTAACTTTCTGTTTTCAGCAATCAAAATCCACCAATCACTGCTACTGATTAATTACCACAGAAACTCCACAGTTTTTTCCATTTTAAACTCTTATTTTTTCAACTGCCATTTCATTGCCACACTTCATCTGACTGCAGCAGAACCTTCTCTCACCATGTTTTCTGTCTGGATTGTTGGACATAGTTACATCTACTGGGCTCAGAGGTATGCTGATAACAGAAATTTACCTAACCTCAATTTACAAGATGTGGAAATTAAGTGGTTTGGCCACAGAGGATTAAAATGTCACCAATTGATACCATTGGTGAAAACCTTAATGCATTTGCCAAAACCTGACCTGTTAATTGTGCACTGTGGAGGAAATGATTTGGGCACTTTGACTGGGGTAGGTCTGGAAATGCTTTTAAAGGACACCTTTGAGCAATTGATGGCACTTTTTCCTCAAACTGCCTTGGTATATTCAAATATATGCCAAAGACAGAAATGGAGGTGGTCGAACCAATTTTGTCCACAAATTGAGAAGTCGAGGAAGCATGTAAACAAATCTGTTTCAGCTTACATGAGAGACCATAGAATGGGCTCCATGTACAACAATAACTTGCGTTACTACATGCAAGATATCTACAGAGGAGATGGAGTTCACTTCTCAGATGAGGGCAACAGAATTTTCATTTTGAATTTAAGACTGTGCATTGGTACATACTTATAAGTACCTAAATGTACCATAAACCCAAAAGCTCTTCTCAGAGCTACCCTACATCTAATCACTCACAATTATTTTTTTACTCTAACTTTTTTCACTAATTTTCAACAAAATACGCTCCCCGGAGCGCTACCCGGTACGCGAACCGGAAGCTAACTGCGTGAAATTTTTTAAAAAAAATGTTTTTTTCCCGCACATATGGGCCTCCTCAGCCACCCTCAGAAAACCTAGGGGGTCAAGATACGTCTACCGTACCCCCTTCTACCCATTCTGAACATTATTTTCCCTCCATCTTGTATCTTAATTCGACCGAAACACAAAATGGTGGACTCCCGTAACGCTTAAGGTTCGCGTACCGGGGCGCTCGCCAGTTCGCGTACCGGGGCGCTCCCCGGGAAGCGCTCCATTAAAAAAGGTGGGAAAGTAATTTACAGAAGAAACCCTTGAGACACTTTCACCAAATATAGATTTGCTCATACTACATACCAATCCCTACCATTTTCACAAATTTGGTTGGAATTCCATTTAGCCATTTAGCCTGTAGACCTCTCTAAATACCCTGCGGTAAATTACTTCACAAAACACATCTGAAGTGTTGGAATTGACAACCAATTAAAATGTTACTTTCATTTTCTATTTTTTTTTTACCTGACATTTGATTGGTTATGTACCTGAATATATATAAAGGAAGAGAAGGAAACACAGCCATTTTGACTACTACTTCCTGGTGTACATTTCAATAGGATTTTCACTAATCACTTCAACTTGTTTGTAAAGGTAAGTTGTTATTTTAAAAACTGAAGTATATTGTGCACTATAAGTTAATATGGTAAACTTTTTCTGATAGTTATATACTATCCCTCTGTAGTAGTTACAGATTTAGATAGACTTCTCTGTTATAGTTATGGATGCAGTTAGGTTTCTCTTGTATAATTATGAATTTACTTACGTTAAATCACATACACTTTTTTATATTCCTACTTCCACTCTGATACTATACACTGCCCAAAGATAAATTCACTGTTAAAAACTGCCTATCTAAAATTAATCCCAACAGTGCCCTATCTCTACTAATATATTTTTTATCCAAATTTCAGACAAAATGGAAGGCGAACACAAAGTTTCATTTGAAATTGTCCTGCAAGAGACCAACCAAGAAATAATTGATCCAAATTATATAGAATTTATGGATGAAACTTGGGACCAAGAACTACTGCAATGTGTGCAAGCAGTAGATGTCCTTCTTGAAAATGAGGACATTTTACACACTCAAACATTACAAGCTATGTTCAATGAAAATAACGACATTTCAGACAGTGAAATGTTAGACATTTTATTAAATTTTGAAACACAATAAATAATTGCTTATAAAATAAAGAAATAAAAAAATAATCAACAAAACCAACAATCAATTAACATACAGTATTTGAAAAGTCTATCATTCTTTTTTCCTTATAGTACGCTCCCCGGGCCACTTCCCGGTTCGCGAACCGGGTGCTATCCACGCGGGGCCCTTTTAAAGCCTCCACATCAAACCTAGGGGGTCAGGGAGGATCTACTATGCCCCCTTATGGTCATTTCCCCCTTTGTTTTGGCCTCCTCTTGTCTCTCGATCCTACCGAGAGACAAGATGGCGGCCGCTCCGGACTGTTTAGAATGTTGACAGACACCGAAGAGCCAATCAGCTTCGCTTCGCGAAGTTCCGTTATGCGTCAAGTACGCGAACAGGGGCGCTGCCCGGAGCGCGCTTACAGATATATATCTTTTTTTGAACGTTAATTTCTCAAAATCCACTGGAGCACATATATTGAGACCTAGCAAAGGCTCATCGGGCTAACAGTCCCTACAATTTTGCCAAGTTTCGTGCAAATCCATTCAGCCGTTCGGGCTAAAAGTGAGGCCAACCGCCCTATGGAAATTAACATGGGAAAAACGCGTTTTGGGACCCCCTTTTTTCTCGGCCCGCCTTGACAAACCCCCCCCAAATTTTCAGGGCCTGCCCAGAACCAAAATGTTCCATTTTCCTGAAAATTTCAGCCAATTCCGTCCACAAACGCCAAAGTTATTAGACATAGAATTTTCAAAAATCCCATAGAGAAAAAATCCTAACTATATATACCTACTGGCGACCGCCAGTAGGTAATATATATATATATATATATATATATATATATATATATATATATATATATATTACCTACTGGCGGTCGCCAGTAGGTATATATAGTTAGGATTTTTTCTCTATGGGTTTTTTGAAAATTCTATGTTCCATTTTCCTGAAAATTTCAGCCAATTCCGTCCACAAACGCCAAAGTTATTAGACATAGAATTTTCAAAAATCCCATAGAGAAAAAATCCTAACTATATATACCTACTGGCGACCGCCAGTAGGTAATATATATATATATATATATATATATTACCTACTGGCGGTCGCCAGTAGGTATATATAGTTAGGATTTTTTCTCTATGGGTTTTTTGAAAATTCTATGTCTAATAACTTTGGCGTTTGTGGACGGAATTGGCTGAAATTTTCAGGAAAATGGAACATTTTGTTTCTGAGCAGCCACTGGAAATTTGGGGGGAGTTGGTCCAGGGGGGGCCGAGAAAAAAGGGGGGTCCCAAAACGTGTTTTTAACATTGAGTTTTCCATAGGGCGGTTAGCCTCACTTTTAGCCCGAACGGCTGAATGGATTTGCACGAAACTTGGCAAAATTGTAGGGACTGGTAGCCCGATGTGCCTTTTGTAGGTCTCAATATATGTGCTGCAGTGGATTTTGAGAAATTAACGTTCAAAAAAAGATATATATCTGTAAGCGCGGACCAGGCAGCGCCCCGGTACGCGTACTTGACGCGTAACGGAACTTCGCGTAGCGAAGTTGATTGGCTCTCCGGTGTCTGTCAACATTCCAAACAGTCCGTAGCGGCCGCCATCTTGTCTCTCGGTAGGATCGAGAGACAAGAGGAGGCGAAAGCGAAGGGGCAAATGACCATAAGGGGGAATAGTAGATCCTCGCTGACCCCCTAGGTTTGATGTGGAGGCTTTAAAGGGGCCCCGCGAAGCAAAAACAAAAAATTTTTTTTGGTTTTTTTTCGTGGTTAGCGCCCGGTACGCGAACCGGGAAGCGTTCTGGGGAGCGTACCACAATGAAAAATGAATGATAGACTTTTCAAATGCTGTATGTTAATTGATTGTTGGTTTTGTTGATTATTTTTTTTTTTTTTTTTTTTTTTAAGCTTTTTTTATTGTGTTTCATAATTTATTAAACTTTCTAACATTTCATTGTCAGAAATTTCATAATAATCATGGAATATAGATTGTAGTCTCTGAGGTTGTAAAATGTCCTCATTTGCAAGGAGGTTATCTACTGCTTGTACACATTGCAGTAGTTCTTGGTCCCAAGTTTCATCCATAAATTCAATCTCATTTGGATCAATGATTTCTGTGTTGGACTCTGGAAGGACAATTTCAAATGAAATGTTTTGTTCACTTTCCATTTTTCCTGAAATTTGCATAAAAAAAATATATATTAGTAGAGGTAGGGCACTGTTGGGATTAATTTTAGATAGGCAGTTTTTAACAGAGAATTTATCTTTGGGCAGTGTATAGTATCAGAGTGGAAGTAGGAATATAAAAAAGTGTATCTAAATTTATAAGTACTACAGAGGGATAGTATATAACTAACAGAAAAAGTTTGCCATATTAACTTAAAGTGCACAATATACTTCAGTTTTAAAAATAACAACTTACCTTTAAAAAGAAGTTGAAGTTATTAATGAAAATCCTATTGAAATGTACACCAGGAAGTAGTAGTCAAAATGGCTGTGTTTCCTTCTCTTCCTTTATATATATTCGGGTACATAACCAATCAAATGTGAGGTAAAAAAAGTAGAAAATGAAAGTAACATTTTAATTGGTTGTCAATTCCAACATTTCAGATGTGTTTTGTGAAGTAATTTACCTCACGGTATTTAGAGAGGTCTACAGGCTAAATGGCTAAATGGAATTCCAATCAAATTTGTGAAAATGGTAGGGATTGGTATGTAGTATGAGCTAATCTATATTTGGTGAAATTGTCTCCAGTGGCTTTTCTGTGAACTACTTTCCCACCTTTTTTAATGGTGCGCTTCCCAGGGAGCGACCCGGTACGCGAACCGTTGAGCGCCCCGGTTCGCGTACCTTAAGCGTTCCGGGAGTCCACCATTTTGTGTTTCGGTCGAATTAAGATACAAGATGGAGGGCAAATAATGTTCAGAATGGGTAGAAGGGGGCACGGTAGACTTATCTTGACCCCCTAGGTTTTCTGAGGGTGGCTGAGGAGGTTTATATGTGCGAAAAAAAAACATTTTTTTAAAAATTTTCGCGAGGTTAGCTCCCGGTACGCGTACCGGGTAGCGCCCCAGGGAGTGTACTTTGTTGAAAATTAGTGAAAAAAGTTAGAGTAAAATAATAATTGTGAGTGATTAGATGTAGGGTAGCTCTGAGAAGAGCTTTTGGGTTTATGGTACATTTTGGTACTTATAAGTAGGTACCAATGCACATTTTTAAATTCAGAGTGAAAACTCTGTTGCCCTCATCTGAGAAGTGAACTCCATCTCCTCTGTAGATATCTTGCATGTAGTAACGCAAGTTATTGTTGTACAGGGAGCCCATTCCATGGTCTCTCATGTAAGCTGAAACAGATTTGTTTACATGCTTCCTCGACTTCTCAATTTGTGGACAAAATTGGTTTGACCACCTCCATTTCTGTCTTTGGCATATATTTGAATATACCAAGGCAGTCTGAGGAAAAAGTGCCATTAATTGCTCAAAGGTGTCCTTTAAAAGCATTTCCAGACCTACACCAGTCAAAGTGCCCAAGTCATTACCTCCACAGTGCACAATTAACAGGTCAGGTTTTGGCAAATGCATAAAGGTTTTCACCAATGGTATCAATTGGTGACATTTTAATCCTCTGTGGCCAAACCACTTAATTTCCACATCTTGTAAATTGAGGTTAGGTAAATTCCTGCTTTCAACGTACCTTTGAGCCCAGTGAATATAACTATGACCAACAATCCAGACAGAAAACATGGTGAGAGAAGGTTCTCCTGCAGTCAGATGAAGTGTGGCAATGAAATGGCAGTTGAAAAAATGAGAGTTTGAAATGAAAAAAACTGTGGAGTTTCTGTGTTCATGAAGTAGTAACAGTGATTGGTGGATTTTGATTGATGAAAACAGAAAGTTAGGGTGTACAGATGTGTTGTTTGAAAGATGTATTTTGAGTGGTCAATAAAAAATCATTAAATGAAAGAAAGCACTGGATATGCAGGTGCACTGAGAGTTCAGAGTTCAATTGCAATATTGTTGTGTGAATTTGCAAACACCAGAGTTTCTCTAAGAGGTGGTTGCTATGGAAAATAGGCAGAAAGGGCAGAGGGGGAAGGGTTTTCATTTGAAAAAAAGTGAGGGAAGAGTTTTGATTGGGTGACATGAGAAATATGTGTGAAGAATTACACCATTTCTGTGCTTTTGATAGCTGCAGACTCTGGAGTGCATACCTTTTGCTCTGCTGAAGACAAATTGGTGTGTTTCTTAGACTGTTTTCAAACTCAAAGTATTTGCTAAGGTGAGAAAATATTTCTTTACTTTAGATAGAGAATAGTGTGCTTTAAGGAGAAAATTATGATTTATGTGGCGCAAATTGCTTGTAAATATGCTCTCACATGTGCATGGAAAATTTTGATTTTGAATGTTTGTGTTACATAGCCATGTTAAAAGTGACGCAACCATGCTGGAAAGCCAATCAAAAAATGATTTCATGTGTTTTAATGACATTTTAAGTCATTTTCTGATGTGCAGTGTTTAGAAATTATGATTTGAAAATCGTTTTTGTGGAAAAGGAATTGTTTTTAAATTCATGACTAGGATATAATGGTGTATGGTTCTTTATAAGGCAATTGACTGTCCTTGATGTTATTTTTCTCATTTTAGTGTAAGACCTTTCTCTGTGGCGCAAATTGCTTGTAAATATGCTCTCACATGTGCATGGAAAATTTAGATTTTGAATGTTTGTGTTAAATAGCCATGTTAAAAGTGACCAAACCATGCTGGGAAGGCAATCAAAAAACGCTTTCATGTGTTTTAATGACATTTTAAGTCATTTTCCCATGTGCAGTGTTTAGAAATTATGATTTTAAAATCGTTTTTGGGGAAAAGGAATTGTTTATAAAATCATGACAAGGACATAATGGTGTATGGTTCTTTATAAGGCAATTGACTGTTCCTGGTGTTATTTTTCTCATTTTAGTGTAAGACCTTTCTCTGTGGCGCAAATTGCTTGTAAATATGCTCTTACATGTGCATGAAAATTTTAATTATCAATGTTTGTGTTACATAGCCATGATAAAAGTGAACCAACCATGCAGGAAAGCCAATCAAAAAACGCTTTCATGTGTTTCAATGACATTTTAAGTCATTTTCTCATGTGCAGTGTTTTGAAATTATGATTTGAAAATCGTTTTTGGGAAAAAGGAATTGTTTTTAAATTCATGAGAAGGACATAATGGTGTATGGTTCTTTATAAGGCAATTGACTGTCCCTGATGTTATTTTTCCCATTTTAATGTCAGACCTTTCTTTGTGGCGCAAATTGCTTGTAAATATGCTCCCACCTGTACATGGAAAATTTTGATTTTGAATGTTTATGTTACATAGCCATGTTAAAAGTGACCCTACCATGCAGGAAAGCCAATCAAAAAACGCTTTTATGTGTCTTAAGGACAATTTAAGTAATTTTCCCATGTGTAGTGTTTTGAAGTTATGATTTGAAAATCGTTTTTGAGGTAAAGGAATGTTGTTAAAATTTATGTTCGCCATATGCCCCCAAATTTCTTTTTCAGGGTTGCAGCAGGGTGTTCTTGAGACACCCCTGCACCTTTGGAATAAATTCCTAATTTGTGATGAGCAAATTGTTAATCGCAAATTGCACCTTCATTTATATGAGCCTCCTAGCCCATGGAAATGAATGGGTAATTTGCAATTAGCAATTTTCTCAAACAAATTTGGAATGGTAAAGAATCGCTATTTATTCCTTAAAATTCGCTTTTTTGGAAATGCAAAATAGTTATATGATACATATGGCGGTTGATGTCTAACAAGATAAGAAGCTTATGGATACATTTATGATGACTGGTGCAATGAAGTAGAAATCACTTACTTCATTGGTAGGCCTTTACAATAAATTATCTCCTCTGTATTCTTCATCAAGCGTAACTTTAATCTGCAATCCTGAGTAGGCCTCACCTTAAACAAACCTCTGGATAGGCCACATCTTATTGTCATCCTGATTTAATCATGTATAATGCTAGGGACAGATTTATGATAGGTGTATACCTCTTTTGTGCCACTTAGAAAACATTGTCCATGGGGAAATGACTTAAAATGTCATTAAGACACATGAATGTGTTTTTTTAAAACGTTTGCAATTTTTTTGGGTCACTTTCAACATGGCTATGTGTCTGAAACAGTCAAAATCTAAATTTGCAATGCACAGGTGGGAGCATATTTACAAGGAATGTGCTTCATGGGGAAAGGTCTTATAATGTAATATGGGAAAAATGACATTAGAGATACTGAAATGCCTTATAGAGAAGCATACACCATTATGTCCTTGTCATAAATTTGCAAACCATTACTTTTCCCCAAAAACGATTTTCAAATTATATTTTGAAAACACTGCACATGTGGAAATTACTTAAAATGTCAATAATTCAAAATTTGTGATTCCTTAAATGCAATGTATCAAAAAAAAATATGTAAAAAATGATATTAAGGATTTGGAAACTACCACCAACTTCTAGTTTGTGGTAATTTGCGAATTCTTTTCAAAAAGCATTTAAAAAAAAAAAAAAAAAAAAGTCCCATATGACGCCCATACATGCCATTAGGGCATGTAGGTGTGCCATGTGCTCCCAAATTTCTTTTTCAGGGGTGCAGCAGGGTGTTCTTGAGATACCCCTGCACGCTTGAAAAAAATCCTATTTTGTGATGAGCTAATTGCTAATCACAAATTGCAACATTAATTCCTATGAGCCTCCTAGCCTATGGAAATGAATGGGTAATTTGCAATTAGCAATTTGCTCATTGCAAATTAGGAATAGTAAAGAATCGCTATTTATTCCTTAAAATTCGCTATTTATAATATGTAAAATATTTTGATGATACATATGGCAGTTCATCTGTAACAAGATAAGAAGCTTAGGGATAGATTTATGATGAGTGGCGCATCACCAGGGATGTGACAGTCATCCTGCGCCACTGTTCCGCCACCCATGTTGTGCTGCATTTACAATGCGGCGCAGCATGGGGCAAAAACGGCACAGATGCGTGACGCATCTGTGCCGTAAAGGTGGCGCATTGCTGGAGTTGTATCGTAAGTGCGATGCAGCTCCAGCAAGGCTCAGGGGTGCCCCATCTCTACAATGCTGCGTCAAGACCTATGCCAGCTTCAAGCAGGCGCAGGGTTTTGAAGCAGCTTTCTCCTATCTGATTGTAAATGCGGCACACCATGGGTGGTAAAGCAGTGGTGCACATTAACTGGTGCATGCCTGGGGATGTGCCATTTAATATAAATCTGCACTTTAACATTTGAGTATGTGCAGGGGACACAGAGTCGTTGAGGCTTATCCAAGGTTAAGAACAGATGAGTCCTGTTCAGTGAAAAATTAGACATAGGCTTCACCTGCTCAGCATCGCTGGACATGGCTAAATAATAGCTGCAAAATGTTACTCTTGTTAAATAATTTTACTATTATAATCTGTGAGATTTGTCTCTTACTCTGCAACATCTCATTGTTGTTATCTTTCTTTAAAGATAAAGACAACCTCAACATGAGCGACAATCTGCAATCAGTTGATTTTGACCTCATCATTGAACTTGTAATTGAAACATCAGTGGATGTTGATCCATTGGATGATTTAAATCCTGAGGATGAAGAAGAGCGTGATGAGGATGCAGATTTGTCCGAATTATATGATATAGGATGGGAAGCTGACCTGCTTGAGCCTTTGGAATTATAAACATTTATTTTTAAAATTTATAATCAATAAAAAGTAAAAAGGTAAACCGTTTAATTTAAAAATAAAGACACCTTCAAAAACAGGTTATGTGTAGTGTCTTCAATAAAATATTAAAATATGCTCATAAAATTAGATCAGATTCACATATAAAATAGCATAGGTAACATAAATATAAATGTCATTTCTTTTCTGGTATTTCTGTATTGTAAAAATGGCAATGACTAAAAAATCTTCAAATTAAAATGTCAAGTAGTGTGTTATGTTTTTGATCACTATTACTGATTTACTGTTTGATAATAATGTTTAATAACATTTTTTATTATATTTTTCCTCAGATTCAACTGCAGATCATTTCAAGATTTCAATATGCCTACAAAAATAAGAGAGATAAAGGCTGCAAAACGTCAAAGACAGCAGGAGAAAAAAAAACGCAGCAGTCCTCTAACAAAAAGATTTCTCAAGCCATGAAGAAAGCACCGGGTAAGAGCTCTAAATATTTCATAAGAAATATTTCTAATAAAAAAATATTAGTACAGAAAATGTTTCAATCCATAACATGAGAAGTAAATCAAATGGAAAGAAAAGGACAAATGAAAATGTTACTGCTAGAGCAAGAGATAAATCTGTGCATGATAGTAGAAGGAAACAACAGTTTAGGGAGATTCGTAAACGAATGTTCCGTAACAGGATAATTGGCAATTTGTTAAAAAATATTAAGAAAGGTCAACAGAAATTAGTTTTTTATAGGAGAAAAAAAAAAGTTGAGAAAGTTATTGATCAGGCTTTTGAAATTAAACGTAAGTTATTTATTTTGATAATCAATAGAATTAGGAAGCTAAACAAGGCAATTTTTGATTTCAAAAGAAATAGTAGATGGAAGAGAATAGTTAATCGTAGTAATTTTTGTGAAGTTTTTTCTGGAGAATGGATACATAGTTCAAGCTGTGAGGCATTTTTTAATGAAGAGAGTTATTTCCAGGATAATGATTTGGTGCATGCAGTTGACATCAGTGGTCGTGCTTATGAAGTGAAAGATGGTTGTCCAGTTGAAAAAGAAAAACTTGTGACAACAGAGGCAGAAGAGTTGTTAGGTAATGAGGTTTTAGGAAGACGTGCTAAGGGTCCTGTGTACACCTGGAAGTGTAGTAGTATTTGCAGTGTGCGACAGGATTCCATCAATTTGCTTTGTGATTTTGTACGGACATTTAACAAGAAAAGTTTGAAACAGAAAATAAGGTTGTTGCAAGAATTAGATCCTTGCAGAGTGAGAGAAGTGACAGGTTTGCATGGTCATTCACTGGCTTGTCTTTCCAGGAGAGTATGCCAGAGTGTTTTTCATCATTTCAGGATGCTAGCAGTGCATCATAACAAAGTGAGGAAGTTAGTTAGACTGTTGTATTATGCTAAGAGTCCAGCAATTATGCTGAAACAATTATGCGCTGCTCTTTTGCATGGTTCTGAAATAGATGTGAAGAATATATGTGAAGAAATTGAGTTTTGTTACTTTGGAAGTAAAGAGGAGAATGTTGAAATTGAGCAAGAAGTAGAGGGTCATTTGGAAGATAGTGTACATGTTTCCAGTACAGATAATTTCCAGAGGGAAATTGCGACGTTTGACATGAAATCAAGTGAGAGGCCTAATTTCACTTGTGTGTGTTGTAGACGCACTTATTATAAGAATCAGACTAAGTTAGTGGATTTATATGCAAAAAGTGAAAGGGAAAATAATAGTGAATGGAAGGATTTTGCAACATACTTGATGGTAGAAAATTGTTTTGATTTGGGATTGGATCAACGTGTGTGTACTTATTGTTGTAACAAATTAAAACAAAACCAGATGCCTGCTAGAGCAGTTCATAATAATCTGGAATTGGTTGAGATTCCTTCTGAATTGAAGGACTTAAATACTTATGAATCTATTTTGATTCAAAGTATCCATCCCTTTCAGGCTATTGTAAGAATGGAGCCAAAGACAGGGAAATTGCCTCCATCAGATTTACAGAGAGGATTAAAGGGAAGAGTTGTTTATTTGCCTCTAGATTTCAAGAAAAACATTAACACAATTGGAGTAGAAAAAGTGGAAGAGGAACCTCTGGTTATCTTAGTTAATGGGGTTCCGACAAAGAATAAGAAAATATGGCAAGATTTAGTAGATGTTAGGAAAGTTAAAAAGGCAACATTGTATTTGAAAAAAAATAATAAATACTATAAGAATGTATATGTTGCAGAAGAGGAAGTAAGTGAGGAAGAGGATAGCGATTTGTGTGCTGGTCAAATTGAGAAAGTAGAACCCTCTACTAGTGAGGAAATATATGAACATTATAGTGTTCATCCTTTGCATTCAAAGGAAGTCATGGGGAATGCTATTGAGTTGTTTCAAATGAAACAAGCCAAAGGGAGTCCCATTAGTGTTTGGGAGGAAAGTTTGGAAGCTCGGTGTTTCCCACAGCTTTTTCCAACAGGTCAGGGAGGAAGATATGATGAGCGACCTCATCAAATTCCTGCTTCTGAATACCGGACTTTGCGATTGTATGCAGGAGATGCTAGGTTTCGACAATGCATTCCTTATTTGTTTCATCTCCTGTTTGAAAGCGATCTGTCTGGACTGTCATATGCAGTGAACCACATCTTGAAAAGTGGTATACACATGCAAAACATCTCGGCAAGTGATTTTATGGATAAAGTGAATGTCCAAGATAGTATTTTGGATTCTCACCTGATTAATCTCATGGCGTGTCAGCGTGGTACTAATGAGTACTGGTACCGTCGTCATGGTGATTTAAAATGTATGCTGAGGAACTTAGGTACTCCCACATGGTTCCTCACTCTGAGTTGTGCCGAGTATGGCTGGGAAGACTTACTTCAATTTCTACGAGAGGCAAATGCTAACGTAGAAAACATCGAATTCAAGACACCCGGAGAACTGTGCTCTTTGGATCCAGTCAATGTATGTAGGTACTTCAATCATAGATTTGAAGCTATGATGTCTTTCATCATGAATAAGAAGAATCCACCTCTTGGAGAGGTGTTGGATTTCTTCTGGAGAAAGGAGTACCAAGCAAGAGGTGCTCCTCATATACATATGTTGCTGTGGATCAAGGATGCACCTAAATTTGGAACGGATCCAGAAGACTCAGTGATGAGTTTCATCCAACAGTATTCTACGTGTGCTGTTCCAAACGCAAAGGAGAAGAAAAGCCTAAGAGAAAAAGTTCTGCGTTTCCAAAGCCATCGATGTGGAAAATACTGCCGTCGTAAATTCCGAAACAAAGACAAGTTCTACACCAAATGTCGTTTCGGCTTTCCACGACCGGTGATTTCTAAAGGAAGAGTAAACAGTTTGATGTCTTCGCTGCGACATAATGTGATGAAGAAATCACCTAAAAACACTTACAATTTGAAGAGGAACGAAGAGTCCAAGTACATCAACGACTACAACCCGGTGATTTTGTCCATGTGGAATGCTAACATGGATATACAGTTTGTGGCTGATAACTGTATGGCTGTGGCTCGGTATGTGACGTCTTACATCACCAAAAAAGAGAAGACAGAATTGAAGGATATGTGGGAGGACATTTCCCATGAAAAGAGCCTCAGCAAGAAGTTGTACAGTTTCAGTCTGAAGATGTTGTCGCATCGAGAAATCGGAGCGTACGAATGTTCTGACCGGTTGTCTTCAGCAAGTCTCTATGCCAAGTCCAGGAGTATCGTTTGGGCGAGTCTTGGTCTTGCTGCAACGCGTAATCGAGTTCTCAAACCTGTGCGGGAAATTGAGTATTTGGCGGAAAAGGAGCCAAACAGTACCGACATTTTGAAGACAAACATGTTGGATACATATTATCCAAATCGAAGCAGTCACCTAGAGAATGTTTGTCTGTATGAGGTTCTGCAAAATTACATGTTCAAGAGGAACATCAAAGAAGATACTGAGAAAGGAGTGTATGCTGTAATAGGAAGTGAGGGATGTCTGGTCAAGCAAAGAAAATGCCACTTGATAAACCATCGAAAATTGAGTGGCGAATCTCCTGAAAAAAAGGAGTTTTTCTATTTAGCACTTTTGCAACTTTTCAAGCCTTGGCGTGCAGAAGAGGAACTGCTTGGAGATTTCCTCTGTTACGAAGACTCTTTCAATGCCGCCAAGGAGACCATAGAATGTCCTGCTTTTCCCAAATATGTAGAAATGTTGAATGCGGAAATTGAGCAGGAAGCAACGATTGCAGCCGAGATTGCCAGAGACAGTTCTCAGGACAGTCAGAGTTCTGCTTCATTGAGTCAGGATCCACTAGGAGGACCTCTTATTGAAAATGAAGCTGCCACTGCTATGAATGAGGTGGAAAGAGCCATGGCACATGCTCAAGAGGATGCGGTTAACTTAGAAGAGTTGGAAAGGCAACTCAACGTTGAGCAGAGGAAAATATATGACGAAGTTACCATGCAAATTGATCATGGATTAAGTCATGATAAGAAAGAGTGCTCATGTACGTCGTTGAAGCCTGTCCGACTGTACGTGAGTGGAGAAGCGGGAACTGGAAAAAGTTTCCTCATTAAAGCAATTTCATGCTATTTGCAGGAAAGGACAGAGTCATCGCTGTCTTGTGTTGTCACTGCTCCAACTGGACTGGCAGCACATAATATTAAAGGGATTACTTTACATCGTTTACTGATGCTGCCAGTGGAGCATGACAACAAATTAGAATATCACAAGCTATCTGGAGATGCTTGTTTTGAAGTTTCAAGAATCTTGAGGAAAATGAAACTTCTTATCATTGACGAAGTAAGCATGGTTTCCAATGTCATGCTTGCCTTTGTGCATTTGAGGATGCAAGAAGTTCTCAAAACAGAGTATGATGTGTTATTTGGTGGCAAACATATCATTGTTTTCGGAGATCTTCTGCAGCTGACACCAGTGAAAGGGCAACCTGTGTTCAAAATGCTCACGCATGAAGATACCAGGAAGTGCCTAGGCAGCATTGGCAACGTCAATATATGGTTAAACTTCAATTATGCTGAACTGCATGAAAATATGCGTCAGGCAAAGGATGAAGTTTACAAGACTATTCTACAAGATGTTAGAATTGGAAAAGTGACCGAGCATGGGAAAGAAGCTTTACATGCACGATTACTGTCAAATTTATATCCAGAACAAGATGTTGTGCCTGAGAATATTTTTCAGAAAATTACTGATAAGAAATCTGGAATATGTTTGATGCCAACTCTTGCAGAATGTGCCAAATTTAACAACAAAATGTTGCATTTAGAAAAGCAAGAGATTGTGAAAGTGGAAGCTATTGATAGAGTAGAGCATATGGGATCAACAATTATTTTGTCTGAGAATCTGAAAACAAAATTGGATTCATTAGAGAAGAGTATATCTAAAACTGCAGGTTTTGAAAAGACTCTGAATGTGTGCTTGAACTGCCGTATAATTTTAAGAAGGAATTTAATTTGATGGCATTGAGGAAGTACAGCTAATTGCTCGTTGTTCTGCTAGATTTTTGCTTGTAAAAGACTTATATGTTCGCCGTAAGCAGTTCCCTGTTTGCTTGGCATATGCGGTGACAATTCATAAATCGCAAGGTTTAAGTGTAGACACTGCATTGGTGAATATTGGCAGTTCTGTGTTCAAGGAGGGTATGGCATATGTGGCATTGTCACGAGTTAGAACTTTATCGGGATTGTACTTGATTGAGTGTGATGTCAGAAACATTTGTGCAGATCTAGATTGTGTTAAGGAATACAATAGGTTAAGAAGAGAGTATGCGCCACATTTGCCTCAGTTTCCTTTGTTTGAGAAACGTCTGGTAGGCCGGAAACGAAGAAATGAGAACAATACTGGGGAGGTTGTAGCAAAAAGACAAAAAGTGAATGAACCTAAAATTACAAGCAGAAACAAAGAGGATTCTGTTGAAGATGTTGTTGGTTTTCAGTTTGAAAACAGTTCTGGTGTCAACTGCTATGCTAATGTAGTAATTAATGTTTTGTTTTCTCTAAAAAATGTAAAAGAAGAGATTGTGGTCAATTCTGATCAAAGATTTTGCAGTTTGTTAAATTCTGTGTTAGAGAAATGTACCACTGATAGAAGAAACATAGAAAGTGTGTCTGAAATTAGAAATCTGTTAGATAGATGTTCAGGCCAAACACAATTCTCTCAAAATATTCAGCAAGATTGTCAGGAGTTTTTAATGTATATGCTTGATGTATTACATGCTGAAGGTGTAGATGTAGATCAGCTGTTTGGGCTTTCTTATCAATGGCAGCATGACTGCGAGAACTGTATGGTATCAAGTACTACTAGTGTAGACTCAGAAAGATTTATATATTTAACTTTGCCAGACAGTAAATCAGTCTCCTTTAATAAGCTAGTAAAAGCTGCTAATCACAACATGGAGTGTAGCCAATGTAAATCTGAAATGATGTCCACATTATTTATACGAACATATGGCCAGTACGTCATTTTAATGTTCCAACGATGTAGGCCTGATGGAACAAAATTGACAACTTTAATAAAAAAATTTGTAGCTTCGCAGTTGTCAATATCAGGAAGGACTTTTGTAACTACAGCAATTATATATCATGACGGACCTTCAATATCATCAGGACATTACACAGCTTATTTAAAGTCTAGAAATGGCTGGTCATTCTGCAATGATTCTGTTTTAATTTTCAAAAAAAAATTGCCGTATGACCTTAAAAACTCTTACCTGGTGTTTCTAAAACCAAAATTTTAGGAAAATACTCTCGGGATATGATCTGTGGAATTTCAAGAAGTTCTAATGGCTCCTACACAATTTGGCCTTGAGTATAAGTGTAGTTCAGAGACATAACTTCTAATCATAGGATTGGACATCATGGAGATGTATGTGCACTATGAATGAGTTCAGAAAAACTGTTTCTTTTCATAAGCTAATTGAAGCAGCCAATCAAAACATGGAGTAGAGGGAATGTAAGTCTGCAATGCTGTCTACTGTTTTACATTGCTTTGTGATTAAAAGTGATGTAGAGAATTAAATAATTGTAGTACTCATAGAGGTAGTGTAAGTCTGCTTCATATTAAGCAGTATCAGTGTCATAGGAAATGTAGAACATGACTGAGCAAGAAGGGGAAGATATTACTATTCCAGGATTGTGAAAATGATCTTCAACATTTTAATTCTGAAAGTTGCGGAAATGCCAAATGATGGGATTGGCTTACAAGAAATCCAATAGTTATAAATATCTCTGACTAGATTTGGCCTTGTGGAAAATAGTGGTAGAGAGCAAGAAGTCATTTATTGCATGTAACGTGTTTTTAAAAACGATGTAGGTTTTCTTTCAGAAAGTGGCGGGCTGAAAGTAATAACAGCACAAAAGAGTGTAAGCTGTTCATAGGACATCCTTGGACGTCATGGAAAGTAAGTTAACTTTAAGGAGTTCTGAATTTTAATTTCTGATGTTGTATGGTTTTTTTAAACACAATCATTTTGATTGTGTTTTTTTTTCCCCGCTGTTACATGATGAATACCTTCAAGTCACTGTTTTTAGTGAATTTTGATACATTCTGAGAACAGCAAAAATAAACCATTTAACATGTATAATTAATTCTGTACTGTTTGCATTTATGATGTATATGTAGAACTGTGTAGGAGGCATGGAGAAGGTGAGTTTTCTGTAAGTGTTAAATTTATTGTATGCAGTGCTGCACTTCTACGTATTCTTTCATATGCTGGACTACATCTGCACAATGAGATACCTAAGCAAAGGAAACACAAGTGATGTGATTGTGAAATGAGCAAAATAAATTGCACATATTTCAATTACATCACCTGTGTTTCCTATCATTACGAATCACATTGTGCAGATCAAGTTTAGGTCTGTCCAGGGAAACATAGGAGGTTTCTACTTTGTTGAAGAGTGCAGTGGACATGACTCACTTCATTAGTAGACTTTCACAGATATTATCTCCTCTGTACACTTCAACAAGTGTAAATCTCATCTTGAACTCTGAGTAGGCCTCACCTCAAACAAATCTCTGGATAGGAGACATGTTATTGGCATACTGAAGCGACACTTTTCTGAAACAAGAGCAATGCAAAAGATGCACCATGTTTTAAGATAGGCCTCACTTCATCTGCATCAAGATACTGTTAGTTTAAAATGTATATCTTTAGGATTGTGTAGAGGACCTGTAGAAGCAGAAGCTTCTGTCAGTGTCAAAGTTGTTGAAAAACTATTTGTCCTTCAATATTTTCCCTTGTCTTTTGTAATTTTTAAATACATATTTTAAATTTTTTCAAATGTTGGTTCTCTCTTTCACAGATTGAAAGTATAGAAATAAAATGTGATTAATTTAACGGCAATTACAAGGTAAATAGTTGTACTCTTTTCGTTACATTTCTATCACATTCACCTACTATTAGATCCACTGCTTCACTTCTTTAATCCTCAGTTTCCTGCCTTTGCTACTTTCCTCATTCCTTTCTCTATTACCTATTTACTCAACTCCTTCCACTCTTTTTCTCAGTCCCTCTGTTCTCATAGTTCCTCAGTCTTGTTCACTCACTCCATCTCTATTACTCTTAGTGTCTGTGAATTACTTTCCCAACTTTTTTTTTTTTGGACCGCTTCCCGGGAAGTTGCCCGGTTCGCAAACCAGCAGCGTTATGGCAGTCCACCATTTTGTGTTTCGGTCGAATCAAGATACAAGATGGAGGGCAAATAATGTTCAGAATGGGTAGAAGGGGGCACGGTAGATGTATCTTGACCCCCTTGGTTTTCTGAGGGTGGCTGAGGAGGACCATAGTTCTTCACTCTTGTTCACTCTCTCTGTTTCTATTAATGTCACTGTTTATGACTGCTCAAAAAAATGTTTTTTAAAAAAGAACAGTAACTATAAGGGAAGGAAATAGACAGTTATGTTAAAAGAAAGACAGCTATAGGGAGTAAACTAAGGATACTGTTTCCTACAATCCTCTGCTGTTGATGTTACTGACCATGTCATGAATGATGTAATATGTGACATCATCAGCAGTGGATTGTAGGTAACAGTATCCTTAGTTTACTCCCTAGAGCTGTCTTTCTTTTAACATAACTGTCTGTTTGCTTACCTTATACTTACTGTTCTTTTTTTTAAAAAATATTTTTTTTGGTTAGCTTCCGGTACGCGTACCGGGTAGCGCTCCGGGAGCGAACTAAGAGAAATAGAGGTTGGCAGAGTTCCAAATATTCTACCAATTTTTTTATAATGGGGAGTTAGTTCTGAAAAGAACTTTTTTTTATGTTTTTGTTGTTTTATATTTTTTTTAGTATTTTTTGAACATTTTTTTACTTTTTTTGTATTTTCTGAACGTTTTTAAATTTTTTTGGTTTTTTTGGGGGGGGGGGAACAAAAACGATCCATTATAAAGGGCTCAACAGGAGCAAAAAAAAAAAAAAAGAATTTATTTTTTGGTGCGTTTCGTACAAACATTAATATGATTTTGAATTGCTCGCAAAATCAAAGTGATGCTACTTTCTCTGTAGCAGATGAAAGTGCCACATTCCACGCACACTTGCTTTACGTGCCCAAACAACATTTGGATGTTTGCGATCATCTCCCTCGCCTCTGGTCCCGACACCTCTGGAACCACCGATCTTCTTGCCATTGGGAGGGGATTTTGTTGTTCGTCACGTAGCTGGGCAGCACTATAATTATTTGGGTGCCACCTACTCATATGCCGATGCATAGTATGATTGCCATAACTATATTTTTTATCAGTGCCCCTTGACAATCTATCACCGCATATACGGCAAAACACGTAGCGTGCATTCACTTTCTTTTGCCCCTCAGGAATTCTGTAGAATTGCCAGATGTAATTCTCCTTTCGATTGTACCTCCTGGGCTCCTCTGGCAAAAACTCATGCTCTTCCTCCTCTTCCTCCTCTTCCTGTTCTTCCTCTTCTTGCAAAATTACTTCTGCAGGTGGTCCTCTCTTTCTTGGATTTGGTGGAGGTGGTGGGCTAGCACCAGCTGAAGCTACTAATGAAGCCATCTCAAAGTCTCAATAAAGGGTCTTTCTCTCACCAAGATGAAAGTCAGAGTGATGAAAGAAGGAGGGGTTTTCATCATTTGGGAAAAACAAAAGTTCTAAACCAATGAAAAGTGTTCATTTTAGATCACATGACCTTGTATTACATCATTAGGAAACCAAAAGTGAAATGAACCAATGAAAAGTGTTATTACCGAGTCACATGACCTGCTATGTTTACGTTACGCGGTCGGCGCCGCGCCGCGGATCGCTTCCGGTTCGCGTACCGCTGCGCTTCCGGGTACGCGAACGTAGCACGTAATATGACGTATTACGCGAGAACGCGAAACGTCATGCTGACGCGAAGCGTCACGATGTTGTTTTGTAACGCGAGAGGTGCGCAAAAGGAACGTTTACGGGTTCGCGTACCGGGTCGCGGCTCCGGATTGAGCTAACGGGAAGCTAACCGGTACGCGTACTGGGAGCGAAACAAAAAAAAATAAAAAATAAATTGTATAAAAAACATGTAAAAAATATTTTTCTTTTTAAAGAATAATACATTGTAAAGGTTTTGATATTAGCTATTAAAAAACCAATGAAATTCACTGAAAAAACCATAGGTTATAGACCATATATAGTTAGGAATTAGCATTTACAAAACCTTAAAAATTCACTGACAAAAACCATAGGTTATACACCATATATAGTTAGGAATTAGCATTTAAAAAACCTTATTTTACTCACACAAAACCAATGAAATTCCATATATAGTTAGTTGTACTAACTATATATCACGCACCCGCAATCCACTGCTGATGATGTCACATATTACATCATTCATGACATGGTCAGTGACATCACTGATGACATCACTGATGACATCTCAAATGACATCACTGATGACATCACTGATGACATCTCAAATGACATCACTGATGACATCTCAAATGACATTACTGATGACATCACTGATAAAATCATTCATGTGATAATACGATGAACCTCTTCAGACTCTAATATAACCTTAGATACACTCAGTGTAAACACAGACTCACAGATTGTCACTCATCCATGAAGTTACACACACACCTAGACAGTCATGCAAACAATCAATCACACCTCCATTTCCTTAACTATACAGTTAAACACACCTTACTTATTCAAACATATACTAAAACATATTTACTCACTTATACAATCCTGGATACAAGTTCACAATGATCCATACAGCCACTCACACATTCACTGGCTCTTATGCACAGTTATTTATATATGTCAACTCTCACATGTACTGTATTTTACATATGTACTTAATTTGACATGTAGCACTGAGATATCTATTCACTCACCAATACAGTCATGCACACAGTCAACCGCCCATACAGCTGTTTCCAACATGCACTTTTGAATCCATACATCTATGCACAGAGTCATACACTTCCCAGCCACCCACACACACACTCAGTCTCCCATACAAATGCTTGGGCAACCAATCAATAACCTATATAGTTACTCATATAGCTACTGATCAACACATGCAGCAGTTTACAGAACAACAGACATAATGATGCACACATTAAGACAGTTTAGTCACTAACCCATGCACTCAGTGAGACACATTTAATCACTCACTCATACAGTCAGTCATGCACCTACTAAATCCTTCATCCAGACACTTATACATCCACTCATTCTTCAATATGTAAGACATATTTTAACTTTACAGAAACATACAGTCACTGGATGTTGTCATCAGTGATGTCATCAGTGATGTCATTTGAGATGTCATCAGTGATGTCATCAGTGATGTCACTGACCATGTCATGAATGATGTAATATGTGACATCATCAGCAGTGGATTGCGGGTGCGTGATATATAGTTAGTACAACTAACTATATATGGAATTTCATTGGTTTTGTGTGAGTAAAATAAGGTTTTTTAAATGCTAATTCCTAACTATATATGGTGTATAACCTATGGTTTTTGTCAGTGAATATATGTATATATATATATATATATATATTCACTGAAAAATATATATATATATATATATATATATATATATTCACTGAAAAAACCATAGGTTATAGACCATATATAGTTAGGAATTAGCATTTACAAAACCTTGAAAATTCACTGAAAAAACCATAGGTTATAGACCATATATAGTTAGGAATTAGCATTTAAAAAACCTTATTTTACTCACACAAAACCATTGAAATTCCATATATAGTTAGTTGCACTAACTATATATCGCGCACCCGCAATCCACTGCTGATCATGTCACATATTACATCATTCATGACATGGTCAGTGACATCACTGATGACATCACTGATGACATCTCAAATGACATCACTGATGACATCACTGATGACAACATCCAGTGACTGTATTTTTCTGTAAAGTTAAAATATGTCTTGAGTGGATGTATAAGTGTCTGGATGAAGGATTTAGTAGGTGCATGACTGACTGTATGAGTGAGTGATTAAATGTGTCTCACTGAATGCATGGGTTAGTGACTAAACTGTCTTAATTTGTGCATCATTATGTCTGTTGTTCTGTAAACTGCTGCATGTGTTGATCATTAGCTATACGAGAGGCTATATGTGTTATTAATTGGTTGCCCAAGTATTTCTATGGGAGATTGAGTTTGTGTGGGGGTGGCTGGAAGGTGTGAGACTCTATGCATAGATGTGTGAGCAGTTTATTCACTAGGTGTATGAGTTCAAGAGTGCATGTGGAAACAGCTACATGGGCAGTTGACTGTGTGCATGAGTGTATTGATGAGTGAATGGATATCTCAATGCTACATGTCATAGTAAGTACATATGTAAAACACAGTACATGTGAGAGTTGGCATATATAAATAACTGTGCATGAGAGCCACTGAATGAGTGAGTGGTTGTATCGATCATTGTGAACTTGTATCAGGGATTGTATAAGAGAGTAAATATGTGTTAGTATATGTTTCAATAAGTAAGGTGTGTTTAACTGTATAGTTGAAGAAATGGAGGTGAGATTGTTTCTTTGCATGACTGACTGGGTGTGTGAGTAACTCCATGGATGAGTGGCAGTGTGTGAGTGTCTGTATACACTGAGTGTATCTAAGGTTATATTAGAGTCTGAAGAGGTTTATCGTATTAGCACAAGAATGATGTCAAATGAGATGTCATCAGTGATGTCATCAGTGATGTCATTTGAGATGTCATCAGTGATGTCATCAGTGATGTCACTGACCATGTCATGAATGATGTAATATGTGACATGATCAGCAGTGGATTGCGGGTGCGCGATATATAGTTAGTGCAACTAACTATATATGGAATTTCAATGGTTTTGTGTGAGTAAAATAAGATTTTTTAAATGCTAATTCCTAACTATATATGGTCTATAACCTATGGTTTTTTCAGTGAATTTTCAAGGTTTTGTAAATGCTAATTCCTAACTATATATGGTCTATAACCTATGGTTTTTTCAGTGAATTTCAATGTTTTTTTAATAGCAAATATCATAAGCTGTCGAATGTCAAGTACGTGGTAAGTAAAAACATTTTCGTGTTTATGCACACTGATCTGCTTTGAATGCTGCCCCCCACCCCTCATTTCTATTAGGAGTACTCTCTCTTTGCAGATAGTGAAGGGTAGTTAACGCAGCCCTTTGCCCCGTTTGTAATCCGTCGTGCCTGCTTCTCTCTCCATTTGATTGATTGTTCTCTTTGGTTCATTCTCTATTTACAAACAAGCACAGAGTCGCAATACTCTGTTTAGTCTTTGCAGATAGCGAAAAATCGTGTAAAAAAACAAAAGGAATCGAGCAAAATCAGTAGGCCACTAATGGGATCTCTTTTTGACCTCGCTAAAATAGAAACATTAGGAACAACCTGTTGAAAATAGCAATGCGTATGTACATAAGCGGCGTTCATTTGTGTTCACAGTACCCCTTGTTGATTGTTTCAATCGAGCATTGAATTGTTCGAAGTTAATTCTCTTAAGGATCTTCTCTACCTGCAAACGAGGAAGAATAGGAATATTCTCTCTCCCTTTGCAGATAGTGAAGGGTAGGTAACGCAAGCCTTTAACACGTCGTACCTATTTCATTCCTCATTGATTGATTGATTGTCCGAACATTGACTGTTTGGGAATTAGTTCTTTTTGGAGGTATTCCCTGTTTGCAAATAAACGTAGGAAAATCTTTGCAAGTAGTGAAAGGGTACGTAATGCGGACCTTTCTCCCCCGTTGTAATCTGTCATGCCTATCTACTCCCCACTGTTTGATGCACCTTTTTCACCCGGACCATTTACTAGAGATACGTCATCTGGCCCGACCAGAGAGCACCCCTAGTGAAAAGGACATATGCAATAATAACGAAGTGATCACTGTATCCTGTTAACAGAAACTTTACCATGAAACAACCTGGAAAGAAAAAAATAGGAAAACGAAAATCAGTAGGCCACTGATGAACATGAACTTTTATTAAACAACGAACAAAGAAACGATAACATAACGTAATGATAAAACCTATTAATGTCCTAGAAACAAGAAAACGTTAAAATATGCCAGTGGTGAGAGACCAGAAAAACAGTAAGAGAAACCAAATCACCTCTCGCTGTCCCACCGCCTGCCACGCCAAAAAAATCGATAGACTAGGGAAAATGCAAGTCAGTAGAACATCCGCCCCCACTCTGGAAACTTCCAAGGTGGGGCAGGGTTCCGGCTACGCCCAGCCGGGAGCAGCCCATATAAGGCAGGTCCTGCTGCCACGCCTCGGCCAGGAGATCCTAACGTAGGGTGTAGCCGGAGGAGATGCCGAGGCCAGCGGGACCCGGCCAGGGGATTGCCTTTACAACGCTGAACAGTTGCAGGGGGGGGGAATGTCTCCTCGACCCTCCCCTCTCTCTCCCAGTCCGGCTGCGGTGGCCCTTGAGAGTTGCAGGTAGTCCCGCCACATGCTCTTCCGGTCCGGCCACCAACGGTCGGGGGGCCGAGGCCGACGGGATCCGGCTGCAGCCGATAAACCAAGAAACCCGTTCATGGGGCCAGAGCCAGGGGCGTCCGGCCGACATCCACCGGAAGCCCGGCCCGAAGACGGACGGGACACTTCTTTCTTTTATAATGGCTGCGACAACACTGGGGGGGGATGTCTTGCACATGCCTCCGACCCCCCCCCTCGTCCTCATCGCCTGGTCCGGCCATAACAAATCTCAAGCGAGACGCCGTGGGGTGCACTGGGAGGGAGAGACGGTGCAAACAGGCCTCTCCTGCCTCCCCAGGTGGAGGCTTCCCAGCTGCACCCTCAGCGCTCCAGGCGCCCGGAAAAGGGTTCTTCCACTGTGGCCATGCTGCAACGTCTCGCCCGGCAGGGTGGAGCCCGTCCGCTCATGTGACCCCGCGATCGCCGGTAGCTGCCGAACTCTCAAAATGGCGGTCGACCTGGCAAGAGCGGGCCCAGCATAAAGAAATGGCCCGGTCACTGGTTGACTCCACCACCGTAGTCCTCCACGACCTTGAAAATTCTAGAGGAGCCGCGGGAGTCTCCGACCCCCGATGGGGAATGACTGCCATGATCGCCCGTGGAGTGACGAAACTGTATCCGCGGGACGTCGGCGCTCCCATGCTGGCGCCAGCCTCACTTTGAATTACTAGAATCCTGCAGACCTCACTTCCGGTGAAAGCACAGTGTGACCCGGTAGGAAAAATTATTGCACCCCCTCCCCTTTTTGACTGATAGTTCAAACCACCGATCCTTTCCTTTGCCCTTTTAACGGAACTTTGGACTGCCTCCCCCTCTTTTACATTTTCTAGAGAAAACAAAACATTAACCACTACATTAGCATAGCAGTTGACACCAGAACTGTTTTCAAATTGAAAACCAACAACATCTTCAACAGAATCCTTTTTGTTTCTGCTGTGACCCTGCTACAGCACAGGCATTGTCCCCAGCAGTAATTCTGCAATGCCGGTAAGAATAGCTGTGGTGCCTACTGGACTCACTCACCCCCGCGGCGCCCCACGCCGTTTTTTGCTGGGCGGCAACTTACTAGACATCACTTTCGTGCCATCTAGATTTCAGCGCGTTCTGCTGCCTTGGAACTATTCGCACAACAGACCGCTACTGACAAGAATATTTCATTATTGGTGCTGTCAATTTCAATAAATCTATTGGATAATTCAAAAGAAATTGCCACGGTCTCTTCGTTGTTTAAATGTTTTTACTGTTTTTGTTTTCTTGTATATATTTATATGTTATTAAAGTTTTATATTCCTACTACTTTGTTGGAGTGCTATATATTTTTAATGTGACACATAATTGTAAAAACTTTGATGTACAAAGAGTCATTCCTGGAATCTTCCGCTTCAGGCTCGGTCCCCTCCCCAATCACAATACAGGATGGTTTTCAGATAGTAGGAACACCTGTGGTGTGACGGATCTCATCGGGTGTGGGCCTTGATCTACTATAACTCCTTTGAAGAGGGGTGATTCTTTACAGCTGGGGCCATAAACTACATCTGCAGGGCTAGCTGATAGCCTGGACAATCGGACACAGAGAAAGAGGAGTGTCAGAGGGTGCGGTAGTGAATAGGGCGAAAGGGAGGTGTCGGGCGGGCACAGAGTGTGATTCTCAGGGAAGAGCAGCGCAGATGGGGGGAGGTTTATTGCCCATGCATAAGACAGAGAGCGGTGGTGACCAGTGCCTAGGGAAGATGCTTGCGTGGGTGAGGAGCCATGCTACGAATCGACAGCGTGCAGAGAGTGGGTCTGGTCAAGACATCTAAAATGGCTGCCGTGCACGACAAAAGTGTGGCATTTCAAAAAAGGCAAGATGGCGCAGACAATGTTTTTCAACACTTCCTCATTTCCTTCGAATCGAACGTTAACAGACGTTGGGGCATATTACCAAAGTTAAGCGATATTTATCGCTAACGATGCTTACCAACCAATTTTTTACCACTAAGCATCGTCAGAAATTATCGAAGATAAACCTTGCTATTATCAAGGTTTATCGCAAATGCGATAATAAACGGCCGCAATGCA
Source organism: Lissotriton helveticus (assembly GCF_964261635.1). NCBI lineage: Eukaryota > Metazoa > Chordata > Amphibia > Caudata > Salamandridae > Lissotriton > Lissotriton helveticus. The sequence continues at coordinate 2,082,070,019 of NC_136063.1, forward strand.
TGAATATCGCTAAAAACTCAGCGATATTCATGCATTACCGAGCTAATGCTCTTAGCCATGTTATCCACCTCCCATTGGATAACATGGCTAAGAACTGCTCAGGGCAGGTGTTACTTTTTGGAGATATTCGCGCTTAGCGCGAATATCTCCAAAAGTTGGTAATAGGAGATAGATATCTTGCATGTTGTAATGCAAGTTATTGTGGTATATGGAACTCATACCATAATCTCTCAGGAAAGCAGAAACTGATCCTTTTGGGACCGCCTAAAAAGGCCTAGGGGGTGAGGAGTACTCTACTTTGCCCCCTTTTCACGTTCCGAACTATTTTATTTTACTCTCTTCTGTAATTACACAAAATAACAGCGATAAGATGCATCGGAGACACACAGTGAGAGAAAGGAGGCCGGAGATGAAGAAGAGATGTCAAATACACATTGGAGATAATATAGTGGCAGAAGGCAAGTAAATATGAGTAAACTTACCATGTAACATAAAAATTTTGCACTCTATACTATAAGTCTCATTTTATACTACAATCACTTCGCTACAACCTCATAAATTAAAAATAAAAATGAATAATGTCTCAAACAATTTTTGATTTCTAAATATAAATTTATTCTTCAGAATTTTCTAAATTTGAAAGAACTAGTAACATGTCCTCATCAGCAATGTCCTCATTAAAAGTCTCCAATGATGATTCTTGTAACTCTATGGTCTCCAAACACTCGATAAATTCGCCATCAAGAGATTGATCAAAAAAATCATTCAAGTCATCTCCTCCTTGTGACAATATTTCATTATTGGTGCTGTCAATTTCAATCAATGTAGTGGAATCATTCAAGTCATCTTCTCGTGACAATATTTCATTATTGGTGCTCTCAATTTCAATCAATGTAGTGGAATCATTCAAGTCATCTCCTCCTTGTGACAATATTTCATTATTGGTGCTGTACATTTCAATCAATCTAATGGAATCATACAAGTCATCTCCTCCTTGTGACAATATTTCATTATTGGTGCTCTCAATTTCAATCAATGTAGTGGAATCATTCAAGTCATCTCCTTGTGACAATATTTCATTCTTGGTGCTGTCCATTTCAATCAATCTAATGGAATCATACAAGTCATGTCCTCCTTGTGACAATATTTCATTATTGGTGCTCTCAATTTCAATCAATGTAGTGGACAATTCAAAAGAAATTGCCACGGTCTCTTCATTGTGAGCCATTTTATTTTGAAATTGCTTGCTGTAAATTGCAGAAAAAAATAATCACTTTCATTTATCGTTTTTAGTAATACATAATATAAAACTAACTTCATCAAGTATTTAGTATAACAGAAGGACTGCAAATAAATAACAGAAAACATTTTTCAAATTATCTTCAAGTGTACAACATAGTTCCCCTTACAAATTAACAACTCACCTTTTTAAAAGTAGCAGAAGTGTTAGTACTGTGTAAATCAAACACCAGAAATTCACCACCAAAAATTCCTCACAAATGTTCCTCAGACAGTAGTATCACAAAATGGCTGTGGTTTCCTCTCATTTGACATATATACATAACCAATTAACTTTCATCACACACAAATACAAAACCAAAGTAACATTTTAATTGGTTCTAAATTTCAACACTTTCAAATGTGTTTTCCCCATGCAATTTTCCATAGGACATTTACATACGTCTACAGCCTGAATGGCTGAACGGAATTACACCAAACTTGACAAAATGGTACATCAAACCTAAGAGGTCAGGAAGGATCTACTATGCCCCCTTATGGTCATTTCCCCCTTCGCTTTGGCCTCCTCTTGTCTCTCAATCCTACCGAGAGACAAGATGGCGGCCGCTACGGACTGTTGACAGACGCCGGAGAACCAATCAGCTTCGCAAAGCTCCGTAACGCGAAAAGTACGCGAAGCGGAGCGCTGTTACAGATATATATCTTTTTTTGAACGTTAATTTCTCAAAATCCACTGGAGCACATATATTGAGACCTAGCAAAGGCACATCGGGCTACCAGTCCCTAATATTTTGCCAAGTTTCGTGCAAATCCATTCAGCCGTTCGATTATTATTATTATTTTTTTTTTTTTCCCCGCGGAGCCCTTTTAAAACCTCCACATCAAACGTAGGGGGTCAGCGAGGATCTACTATTCCCCCTTATGGTCATTTGCCCCTTCGCTTTGGCCTCCTCTTGTCTCTCGATCCTACCGAGAGACAAGATGGCGGCCGCTACGGACTGTTTGGAATGTTGACAGACGCCGGAGAACCAATCAGCTTCGCTTCACAAAGCTCCGTTGCGCGAAAAGTCCGCGAACCAGAGCGCTGCCCGGTCCGCTGTTACAGATATATACCTTTTTTTAAACGTTAATTTCTCAAAATCCACTGTAGCACATATATTGAGACCTACAAAGGGCACATCGGGCTACCAGTCCCTACAATTTTGCCAAGTTTCATGCAAATCCATTCAGCCGTTCGGGCTAAAAGTGAGGCCAACCGCCCTATGGAAAACTCAATGTTAAAAACACGTTTTGGGACCCCCCTTTTTTCTCAGCCCCCCCTTGACAAACACCCCCCAAATTTTCAAGGGCTGCTCAGAAATAAAATGTTCCATTTTCCTGAAAATTTCAGCCAATTCCGTCCACAAACGCCAAAGTTATTAGACATAGAATTTTCAAAAATCCCATAGAGAAAAAATCCTAACTATATATACCTACTGGCGACCGCCAGTAGGTAATATATATATATATATATATATATATATATATATATATATATATATATATGTATATATATATTCACAGAAAAAACCATAGGTTATAGACCATATATAGTTAGGAATTAGCATTTACAAAACCTTGAAAATTCACTGAAAAAACCATAGGTTATAGACCATATATAGTTAGGAATTAGCATTTAGAAAACCTTATTTTACTCACACAAAACCATTGAAATTCCATATATAGTTAGTTGCACTAACTATATATCGCGCACCCGCAATCCACTGCTGATGATGTCACATATTACATCATTCATGACATGGTCAGTGACATCACTGATGACATCACTGATGACATCTCAAATGACATCACTGATGACATCACTGATGACATCTCATTTGACATCATTCTTGTGCTAATACGATAAACCTCTTCAGACTCTAATATAACCTTAGATACACTCAGTGTATACAGACACTCACACACTGTCACTCATCCATGGAGTTACTCACACACCTAGTCAGTCATGCAAAGAAACAATCTCACCTCCATTTCCTCAACTATACAGTTATACACACCTTACTTATTCAAACATATACTAACACATATTTACTCTCTTATACAATCCCTGATACAAGTTCACAATGATCCATACAGCCACTCACACATTCAGTGGCTCTCATGCACAGTTATTTATATATGCCAACTCTCACATGTACTGTGTTTTACATATGTACTTACTATGACATGTAGCATTGAGATATCCATTCACTCATCAATACACTCATGCACACAGTCAACCGCCCATGTAGCTTTTTCCACATGCACTCTTGAACTCATACACCTAGTGAATCAACTGCTCACACATCTATGCACAGAGTCACACACCTCCCAGCCACCCCCACACAAACTCAATCTCCCATAGAAATACTTGGGCAACCAATTAATAACACATATAGCCTCTCGTATAGCTAATGATCAACACATGCAGCAGTTTACATCACAACAGACATAATGATGCACAAATTAAGACAGTTTAGTCACTAACCCATGCATTCAGTGAGACACATTTAATCACTCACTCATACAGTCAGTCACGCACCTACTAAATCCTTCATCCAGACACTTATACATCCACTCATTCTTCAATATCTAAGACATATTTTAACTTTACAGAAACATACAGTCACTGGATGTTGTCATCAGTGATGTCATTTGAGATGTCATCAGTGATGTCATCAGTGATGTCACTGACCATGTCATGAATGATGTAATATGTGACATCATCAGCAGTGGATTGCGGGTGCGCGATATATAGTTAGTGCAACTAACTATATATGGAATTTCAATGGTTTTGTGTGAGTAAAATAAGGTTTTCTAAATGCTAATTCCTAACTATATATGGTCTATAACCTATGGTTTTTTCAGTGAATTTTCAAGGTTTTGTAAATGCTAATTCCTAACTATATATGGTCTATAACCTATGGTTTTTTCTGTGAATTTCATTGGTTTTTTAACAGCTAATATCTGTAGCTGTAAAATGTATTCTTCTTTAAATCCAAAAATATATTTTATATGTTTATGAATAATTTTTTTTTTAAATATTTTTTTTTCTTCGTTCCCGCTCCGCGAATCGGGAAGCTTCCCGTTAGCTGACCTTGATGCCGCGAAATAGACCGCGAGCCGGTAAACGTTTCTTTACCGCAAGTGCCGCGTTAGAAAACAACATCGTGACGCCTCCCGTCCGCATGACGTTTCACGTTGTCGCGTGATACGTCATATGACGTGCTACGTTAGCGAACTGGTACGCGAAGCGAGTGCCAAAGCGCAGGTTTCTGGAAGCAAACCGGGAGGCCCTGCAAAGCGCTTAACGTAAACACAGCAAGTCATGTGACTTGGTAATAACACTTTTCATTGGTTCATTTCACTTTTGGTTTCCTAATGATGTAAGACTAGGTCATATAATCTAAAATGAACACTTTTGATTGGTTGAGAACTCTTGTTTTTCCCAAATGATGAAAATCCCTCCTTCTTTCCTCACTCTGACTTTCATCATTGTGAGAGAAAGACCCTTTGTGATCACTGAGCAATGGCTTCTTTAGTAGCTTCAGCTGGTGCTTCCCCACCACCTCCACCACATCCAAGGAAGAGTGGACCACCTGCTCAAGTTGTAATTCAACAAGAAGAAGAAGAAGAGGAACAGGAGGACGAGCACGAAGAGAGGCAGTTTTTGCCTGAGCAGCCCAAGACGTCTCACCGGAAAGAAAACTTCATTTGGCAATTTTTTAAATTTCCCAAAGGTCAGAAAAAAGTAAATGCAAGATACGTAACTTGCCTTATATGTCAAGATAGACTGTCCAGAGGGACCGACAAAAAATACAGTTTCGGAAACTACACAATGCATCGCCATATGACTAGGTGGCATCCTAACAACTACAGTGCTGCACAGTTTCGGAACGACCTAGATAATCTCCCTATTATGGCCAGAAGATCTGTTGTACCGGAAGTAACGGGACCAGAGGGCAGGGAGATGGTGCCAAATATACAAATGAGATTTGGTGAAGTAAAACACACCTGCGTATTTTGCGATGGATTCATTTCCTACGGAGAAAGAAGCATCACTCTGATCAACAGAGCTATTGACTATCATATGCAAGTTTGTCCGAAACGCCCAAAATAATAAATACTTCTTTTTTTTGTTTTGTTGCTCCTGTTGAGCCCTTTACAATGAATCGTTTTCATTGCCCCCTCCAAGAAAAACCCAAAAAAATATAAAACTGTTCCGAAAAATTCAAAAACAGTAAAAAAAAATTCAGAAAAATAAAAAAAAAAGTTCTTTTCAGAACTACCTCCCCGTTATTAAAAAATTGGTACAATATTTGGAACTGTGCCAACCTCTATTTCTCTTAGTTCGCTTCCTAGTTCGCTCGCTGGTACGCGAACTGGAAGCGAACCAAAAACAGTAAGTATAAGGGAAGGAAACACACACTTATGTTAAAAGAAAGACAGCTATAGGGGAGTAAACTAGAGATACTATTACCCATAATCCACTGCTGATGATGTCACATATTACATCATTCATGACATGCTCAGTGACATCATCAGCAGAGGATTGCGGGTTTTTTGGCAACATGCCTTATCCACGGTTTAATAACGCTGCCTTTTGCTTTATATAAGTTTTCAAATTGTATGAAATATATACCAATAGGTCTTTATGAACCTTTAGGTAGTGCTTTTGTTCATGAGGTCTGGTCGCTTCCATACACATACAGATGTTTCAAAGATGATCAAGAAGTTTATCTGAATGGAGAGGAATGCACTGAGACGCCAGATCATTCACTAATGTGTAGGCACATACAGTTACACGATTCATGCAACAAACACCGACCAAATATGGCTTGCGTGTTGCAAGGCACGCCAGTTCCTGCTATCATCCCCACGTTCAAGTTGTTGGAAAATGGTAGTTATTTGATGCTCAATAATGAAGATTGTTCTGAGTTAATTAAAAGTATTCCTTTTATCGTAACAGTAAGTGAACGGGTTATTTGCTGCAGAAATGTTCTATTTCCTCCCACACATGAACATAGGGAGTTTTCAATCTGGCCACAAATACCAACCTTGGGACACGTTTCAACGGCATGGCAAGAATAAGAGCTCTTTTGTCTCAGAGAGAGGTGGCCTTGAGTTCGGCCCGTGAAACTTTCGTACTTCACATAGCGAACACCCGTACACAGGTTTGCCTTTCAATTTCAGCAACATGTTTCCGACTATCTTTAACGCATCCTCCACAAAATCCCTGGCACACTTTTTTAAAGTTGTTACCAGTGGTCTCGTGACTTCATTTGAGAAAATCTTTGGAGTCATCCCTGCTCCCTTTCATTGTATTTTCTGCACTCTGGTTCGTGGATTGGCATTTTTACTTGCATTACCAGCGGACGCTCTTGTGCTTTTTTACATTTTTAAATATGGATGTCCCTCCTATGCAACCTCCGACCCTGCAGCTGCTGACACTGTTCCGCAATCGCATGCTAGAATATTATGGCACAATGCCGTTGGCGATATTAAGCACGGCATATGGATTATCTTTTCGGTTCTCCTACTTCACCTGTGTCCAGCCTGTATTTCACTGCCTGACCTGTGATTTCGATTGGGCCATTGATTTGTGTCTCTGCGGACCGGTTTCTCCTGACGTCGACTTTAATCAGCTGATGACTCCTATCATTACTCACGAGTTGATTTGTCCTGGCGAAAGGATTATGGCTGTGGCATTGATGCATGGACTACTTGGTCCCTGGAATTTACTGGCGGCAGCACAGTCTTTCTTGGAACACAGCTTTCTTGAAAACCCACCGAGCTGTCCTCTGATGGTGATAGAGGATCCGGTGCTGGGAGAGCACGTATGTTCTTTTCCGCTTTTAAATTGGATGGCTGAACTGTTTTCGGATGAAGACGGTGACTTCCTATTGGAGGCTGTTGCAGCTTATTTTGCATACACAGTTATGTCATAGACCTTTTTCATGTTTGATATGCTGAGTACTAGCATTTCATTGACAATTCATTGACTTATTTGTCAAGTTTTTATTATTTACCTTGCCTATTGGCTTAAGACTCGATAAAGTACTTGGCTGTTTTATTTTTCTTTAGCATTGAATTTTCCTAGTTTTTAATGCTTTACCTTGCGGACCGTCCACATATAAACTTGCAATCTGCTCTCATGAGATGGCACTTCTATTATCTTATTCAGTTCGTTTCCGGATCATGAGGAGGTGTCATCTAGGTCCTGGATATCTTTACACCGTGTTAAGTTAGCATGGGCTCATTACCGGTTTAAACGCCATTTTTCCTTTTTTGCAACTTCTGCACACGACACTTAGTTGTTGCTTTAGCTTTCCACCTAGTAGTTCATCGTGGTTTACATGAGAATAATATGTTATTGGTCTACTATCTGCTTTACTTGTTAAACTATATCTGTACAGCGAGTGCTAAAGTTTCAAGAACAACACGATACAGAATTGTTATGAGGTCTGATCTCCACGACTTCATACTCATAACATAAGTGCAACTTCTGCCAATTCTGGGCATGAGGCGGGTTTTATATTGCTTTGCCGAACACACATACACAACAGTTGATGCGGTTCACATGAAGAGAGAGCTGGTGTATGCTGATGTGATTCCTTCAAATCTAAGACACTAAAGTATGGGCACGCCCTAAACCAACACAAAGAGACCTTCTTAGCAAATAATATAATATGTGTATTAGGGAGGGTGAGATATAAGCAGCCGCGGGCCGTGGAGGGAGTTACGATGGGGCAGGGAGGCGGGGAGGGGGAGAAGCAGGGTGGAGCCCTCTCTACCTTGCCCCTCCCCCTCCCCGCCTCCCTGCCCCACCGTAACTCCCTCCACGGCCCGCGGCTGCTTATAAGTGTTGCTAACTCTTATTCATTTACAGCATGTTAACATACTGTCACCATTCGCTTTTTATGTACTAGTAACTATGCTGGTAATTTTGCTACTGATAATATGTGTACTTGTATTCTCCACCCTGCTTCTCCCCCTCCCCGCCTCCCTGCCTCACCGTAACTCCCTCCACGGCCCGCGGCTGCTTATAAGTGTTGCTAACTCTTATTCATTTACAGCATGTTAACATACTATCACCATTCACTTTTTATGTACTAGTAACTATGCTGGTAATTTTGCTACTGATAATATGTGTACTTTTATTATCTAAGGTACTACGCCTGAGAAGACGGCATTAGTAAATAAACATTTCAAATACACATCTGTTCTTCTTAACTCCATGTTCTGGTTTCTAAGAAATCTATAACGACCGACTGTTCATGAGTTCCACGTATCCTGAGGTACTATAAGTTCATATTCTGGATTGTCTAAACATTGAGAGTTTGTTATATCCAATGTGACACTGTACCTAGCTTGCTAAATAGTTTTTGATTACTAACGTGAGTTTTGGGACACCCTAATTCGCCGAGGTTCCAATCCTCTGTCCACAGTTCTGTGTGAGAACAGAAACCCTGCGACAGGGGCACCCCCGACCCTTGCTGGAGCTTCATCACACTTGCGATACAACTCCAGCAATGCGCCACCTTTACGGCACAGATACATCACGCATCTGTGCTGTTTTTGCCCCATGATGCGCCGCATTGTAAATGCAGCACACCATAGGTGACGGAACAGCGGCACAGAATGACTAACACATCCCTGGTGATGCGCCAGTCATCATAAATCTATCCCTATGCTTCTTATCTTGTTAGAGATGAACCGCCATATGTATCATCAAAGTTATTTGCATTTCCTAAATAGCGAACTTTAAGGAATAAATAGCGATTCTTTACCATTCCTAGTTTGCGATGAGCTATTTGCTAATTAGCCGAATGTAGCCCAATGAAGCCCAATGTAGCCCAATGTAGCCCAAAGATGGCCGCCAGACACACAAAAAAACAAATGTAGCCCAAATATCAGCCAGATGTAGCCCAACTATAGCCCAGTGACAGAATGACCAATCAGCTTCGCAAACCTCCGTTACGCGAAGCGGAGCGCTGTTACAGATATATATCATTTTTTGAACGTTAATTTCTCAAAATCCACTGGAGCACATATATTGAGACCTAGCAAAGGCACATCGGGCTACCAGTCCCTAATATTTTGCCAAGTTTCGTGCAAATCCATTCAGCCGTTCAATTATTATTTTTATTATTTTTTTTTGCCCCGCGGGGCCCTTTTAAAACCTCCACATCAAACCTAGGGGGTCAGCGAGGATCTACTATGCCCCCTTATAGTTATTTCCCCCTTTGTTTTGACCTCCTCTTGTCTCTCGATCCTACCGAGAGACAAGATGGCGGCCGCTACGGACTGTTTGGAATGTTGACAGACGCCGGAGAACCAATCAGCTTCGCTTCACAAAGCTCCGTTGCGCGAAAAGTCCGCGAACCAGAGCGCTGCCTGGTCCGCGCTTACAGATATATATCTTTTTTTAAACGTTAATTTCTCAAAATCCACTGGAGCACATATATTGAGACCTACAAAAGGCACATCGGGCTACCAGTCCCTACAATTTTGCCAAGTTTCGTGCAAATCCATTCAGCCGTTCGGGCTAAAAGTGAGGCCAACCGCCCTATGGAAAACTCAATGTTAAAAACACGTTTTGGGACCCCCCTTTTTTCTCGGCCCCCCCTGGACGAACCCCCCCCAAATTTTCAAGGGCTGCTCAGAAACAAAATGTGCCATTTTCCTGAAAATTTCAGCCAATTCCGTCCACAAACGCCAAAGTTATTAGACATAGAATTTTCAAAAAACCCATAGAGAAAAAATCCTAACTATATATACCTACTGGCGACCGCCAGTAGGTAATATATATATATATTCACTGAAAAAACCATAGGTTATAGACCATATATAGTTAGGAATTAGCATTTACAAAACCTTGAAAATTCACTGAAAAAACCATAGGTTATAGACCATATATAGTTAGGAATTAGCATTTACAAAACCTTGAAAATTCACTGAAAAAACCATAGGTTATAGACCAGATATAGTTAGGAATTAGCATTTAGAAAACCTTATTTTACTCACACAAAACCATTGAAATTCCATATATAGTTAGTTGCACTAACTATATATCGCGCACCCGCAATCCACTGCTGATGATGTCACATATTACATCATTCATGACATGGTCAGTGACATCACTGATGACATCACTGATGACATCTCAAATGACATCACTGATGACATCACTGATGACATCATCCAGTGACTGTGTGTTTCTGTAAAGTTTAAATATGTTTTACATATTGAAGAATGAGTAGATGTAGAAGTGTCTGGATGAAGGATTTAGTAGGTGCGTGACTGACTGTATGAGTGAGTGATTAAATGTGTCTCACTGAGTGCATGGGTTAGTGACTAAACTGTCTTAATTTGTGCATCATTATGTCTGTTGTTCTGTAAACTGCTGCATGTGTTGATCAGTAGCTATATGAGTAACTATATGGGTTATTGATTGATTGCCCAAGTATTTGTATGGGAGACTGAGTGTGTGTGTGGCTGGCTGGGAGGTGTGTGACTCTGTGCAGATCAATGTGTACTTGTATCAATGATTGTATAAGAGAGTAATTATGTGTTAGTATATGTTTCAAAATGTAAGGTGCTCTATGTTTAACTGTATAGATTAGAAAATGGAAGTGTGATTGATTCTTTACAGGACTGACTAGGTGTGTGAGTAACTCCATGGATGAGTGACAGAGTGTGAGAGTCTGTATAGGTGTATGAGTGCATATGATAGTGTTGTAAAGATGAGTGATTGTATGTATGAATGATTGTATGGGTAAATGAGTGAATGTGTGTGTAAACATAGGAATCACTGAGTGCGTATGTAGTAACTAGTATTGGTGTGTCAATGGTTTCAAAAATTATACTCTGTATTTAACACTGGGTGTAACAGAGGTTATATTAAAGTGTGAGGAGATGCATTGTATTGTCACATGAATGATATCATCAGTGATGTGGTCATTGATGTCAAATGAGATGTCATCAGTGATGTCATCAGTGATGTCATTTGAGATGTCATCAGTGATGTCATCAGTGATGTCACTGACCATGTCATGAATGATGTAATATGTGACATCATCAGCAGTGGATTGCGGGTGCGCGATATATAGTTAGTGCAACTAACTATATATGGAATTTCAATGGTTTTGTGTGAGTAAAATAAGGTTTTCTAAATGCTAATTCCTAACTATATATGGTCTATAACCTATGGTTTTTTCAGTGAATTTTCAAGGTTTTGTAAATGCTAATTCCTAACTATATATGGTCTATAACCTATGGTTTTTTCAGTGAATTTTCAAGGTTTTGTAAATGCTAATTCCTAACTATATATGGTCTATAACCTATGGTTTTTTCAGTGAATTTCAATGGTTTTTTAATAGCAAATATCATAAGCTGTCGAATGTCAAGTACGTGGTAAGTAAAAACATTTTCGTGTTTATGCACACTGATCTGCTTTGATTGCTGCCCCCCACCCCTCATTTCTATTAGGAGTACTCTCTCTTTGCAGATAGTGAAGGGTAGTTAACGCAGCCCTTTGCCCCCTTTGTAATCCGTCGTGCCTGCTTCTCTCTCCATTTGATTGATTGTTCTCTTTGGTTCATTCTCTATTTACAAACAAGCACAGAGTCGCAATACTCTGTTTAGTCTTTGCAGATAGCGAAAAATCGTGTAAAAAAACAAAAGGAATCGAGCAAAATCAGTAGGCCACTAATGGGATCTCTTTTGACCTCGCTAAAATAGAAACATTAGGAACAACCTGTTGAAAATAGCAATGCGTATGTATATAAGCGGCGTTCATTTGTGTTCACAGTACCCCTTGTTGATTGTTTCAATCGAGCATTGAATTGTTCGAAGTTAATTCTCTTAAGGATCTTCTCTACCTGCAAACGAGGAAGAATAGGAATATTCTATCTCCCTTTGCAGATAGTGAAGGGTAGGTAACGCAAGCCTTTAACACGTCGTACCTATTTCATTCCTCATTGATTGATTGATTGTCCGAACATTGACTGTTTGGGAATTAGTTCTTTTTGGAGGTATTCCCTGTTTGCAAATAAACGTAGGAAAATCTTTGCAAGTAGTGAAAGGGTACGTAATGCGGACCGTTCTCCCCCGTTGTAATCTGTCATGCCTATCTACTCCCCACTGATTGATGCACCTTTTTCACCCGGACCATTTACTAGAGATACGTCATCTGGCCCGACCAGAGAGCACCCCTAGTGAAAAGGACATATGCAATAATAACGAAGTGTTCACTGTATCCTGTTAACAGAAACTTTACCATGAAACAACCTGGAAAGAAAAAAATAGGAAAACGAAAATCAGTAGGCCACTGATGAACATGAACTTTTATTAAACAACGAACAAAGAAACGATAACATAACGTAATGATAAAACCTATTAATGTCCTAGAAACAAGAAAACGTTAAAATATGCCAGTGGTGAGAGACCAGAAAAACAGTAAGAGAAACCAAATCACCCCTCGCTGTCCCACCGCCTGCCACGCCAAAAAAATCGATAGACTAGGGAAAATGCAAGTCAGTAGAACATCCACCCCCACTCTGGAAACTTCCAAGGTGGGGCAGGGTTCCGGCTACGCCCAGCCGGGAGCAGCCCATATAAGGCAGGTCCTGCTGCCACGCCTCGGCCAGGAGATCCTAACGTAGGGTGTAGCCGAAGGAGAGGCCGAGGCCAGCGGGACCCGGCCAGGGGATTGCCTTTACAACGCTGAACAGTTGCAGGGGGGGGGAATGTCTCCTCGACCCTCCCCTCTCTCTCCCAGTCCGGCCGCGGTGGCCCTTGAGAGTTGCAGGTAGTCCCGCCACATGCTCTTCCGGTCCGACCACCAACGGTCGGGGGGCCGAGGCCGACGGGATCCGGCTGCAGCCGATAAACCAAGAAACCCGTTCATGGGGCCAGAGCCAGGGGCGTCTGGCCGACATCCACCGGAAGCCCGGCCCGAAGACGGACGGGACACTTCTTTCTTTTATAATGGCTGCGACAACACTGGGGGGGGATGTCTTGCACATGCCTCCGACCCCCCCCCTCGTCCTCATCGCCTGGTCCGGCCATAACAAATCTCAAGCGAGACGCCGTGGGGTGCACTGGGAGGGAGAGACGGTGCGAACAGGCCTCTCCCGCCTCCCCAGGTGGAGACTTCCCAGCTGCACCCTCAGCGCTCCAGGCGCCCGGAAAACGGTTCTTCCACTGTGGCCATGCTGCAACGTCTCGCCCGGCAGGGTGGAGCCTGTCCGCTCATGTGACCCCGCGATCGCCGGTAGCTGCCGAACTCTCAAAATGGCGGTCGACCTGGCAAGAGCGGGCCCAGCATAAAGAAATGGCCCGGTCACTGGTTGACTCCACCACCGTAGTCCTCCACGACCTTGAAGATTCTAGAGGAGCCGCGGGAGTCTCCGACCCCCGATGGGGAATGACTGCCATGATCGCCCGTGGAGTGACGAAACTGTATCCGCGGGACGTCGGCGCTCCCATGCTGGCGCCAGCCTCACTTTGAATTACTAGCATCCTGCAGACCTCACTTCCGGTGAAAGCACAGTGTGACCCGGTAGGAAAAATTATTGCACCCCCTCCCCTTTTTGACTGATAGTTCAAACCACCGATCCTTTCCTTTGCCCTTTTAACGGAACTTTGGACTGCCTCCCCCTCTTTTACATTTTCTAGAGAAAACAAAACATTAACCACTACATTAGCATAGCAGTTGACACCAGAACTGTTTTCAAATTGAAAACCAACAACATCTTCAACAGAATCCTTTTTGTTTCTGCTGTGACCCTGCTACAGCACAGGCATTGTCCCCAGCAGTAATTCTGCAATGCCGGTAAGAATAGCTGTGGTGCCTACTGGACTCACTCACCCCCGCGGCGCCCCACGCCGTTTTTTGCTGGGCGGCAACTTACTAGACATCACTTTCGTGCCATCTAGATTTCAGCGCGTTCTGCTGCCTTGGAACTATTCGCACAACAGACCGCTACTGACAAGAATATTTCATTATTGGTGCTGTCAATTTCAATAAATCTATTGGATAATTAAAAAGAAATTGCCACGGTCTCTTCGTTGTTTAAATGTTTTTACTGTTTTTGTTTTGTTGTATATATTTATATGTTATTAAAGTTTTATATTCCTACTACTTTGTTGGAGTGCTATATATTTTTAATGTGACACATAATTGTAAAAACTTTGATGTACAAAGAGTCATTCCTGGAATCTTCCGCTTCAGGCTCGGTCCCCTCCCCAATCACAATACAGGATGGTTTTCAGATAGTAGGAACACCTGTGGTGTGACGGATCTCATCGGGTGTGGGCCTTGATCTACTATAACTCCTTTGAAGAGGGGTGATTCTTTACAGCTGGGGCCATAAACTACATCTGCAGGGCTAGCTGATAGCCTGGACAATCGGACACAGAGAAAGAGGAGTGTCAGAGGGTGCGGTAGTGAATAGGGCGAAAGGGAGGTGTCGGGCGGGCACAGAGTGTGATTCTCAGGGAAGAGCAGCGCAGATGGGGGGAGGTTTATTGCCCATGCATAAGACAGAGAGCGGTGGTGACCAGTGCCTAGGGAAGATGCTTGTGTGGGTGAGGAGCCATGCTACGAATCGACAGCGTGCAGAGAGTGGGTCTGGTCAAGACATCTAAAATGGCTGCCGTGCACGACAAAAGTGTGGCATTTCAAAAAAGGCAAGATGGCGCAGACAATGTTTTTCAACACTTCCTCATTTCCTTCGAATCGAACGTTAACAGACGTTGGGGCATATTACCAAAGTTAAGCGATATTTATCGCTAACGATGCTTACCAACCAATTTTTTACCACTAAGCATCCACTAAGCATCGTCAGAAATTATCGAAGATAAACCTTACTATTATCAAGGTTTATCGCAAATGCGATAATAAACGGCCGCAATGCATGAATATCGCTAAAAACTCAGCGATATTCATGCATTACCGAGCTAATGCTCTTAGCCATGTTATCCACCTCCCATTGCTCAGGGCAGGTGTTACTTTTTGGAGATATTCGCGCTTAGCGCGAATATCTCCAAAAGTTGGTAATAGGAGATAGATATCTTGCATGTTGTAATGCAAGTTATTGTGGTATATGGAACTCATACCATAATCTCTCAGGAAAGCAGAAACTGATCCTTTTGGGACCGCCTAAAAAGGCCTAGGGGGTGAGGAGTACTCTACTTTGCCCCCTTTTCACGTTCCGAACTATTTTATTTTACTCTCTTCTGTAATTACACAAAATAGCAGCGATAAGATGCATCGGAGACACACAGTGAGAGAAAGGAGGCCGGAGATGAAGAAGACATGTCAAATACACATTGGAGATAATATAGTGGCAGAAGGGAAGTAAATATGAGTAAACTTACCATGTAACATAAAAATGTTGCACTCTATACTATAAGTCTCATTTTATACTACAATCACTTCGCTACAACCTCATAAATTAAAAATAAAAATGAATAATGTCTCAAACAATTTTTGAATTCTAAATATAAATTTATTCTTCAGAATTTTCTAAATTTGAAAGAACTAGTAACATGTCCTCATCAGCAATGTCCTCATTAAAAGTCTCCAATGATGATTCTTGTAACTCTATGGTCTCCAACACTCGATAAATTCGCCATCAAGAGATTGATCAAAAAAATCATTCAAGTCATCTCCTCCTTGTGACAATATTTCATTATTGGTGCTGTCAATTTCAATCAATGTAGTGGAATCATTCAAGTCATCTCCTCGTGACAATATTTCATTATTGGTGCTCTCAATTTCAATCAATGTAGTGGAATCATTCAAGTCATCTCCTCCTTGTGACAATATTTCATTATTGGTGCTGTCCATTTCAATCAATCTAATGGAATCATACAAGCCATCTCCTCCTTGTGACAATATTTCATTATTGGTGCTCTCAATTTCAATCAATGTAGTGGAATCATTCAAGTCATCTCCTTGTGACAATATTTCATTCTTGGTGCTGTCCATTTCAATCAATCTAATGGAATCATACAAGTCATGTCCTCCTTGTGACAATATTTCATTATTGGTGCTCTCAATTTCAATCAATGTGTTGGACAATTCAAAAGAAATTGCCACGGTCTCTTCATTGTGAGCCATTTTATTTTGAAATTGCTTGCTGTAAATTGCAGAAAAAAATAATCACTTTCATTTATCGTTTTTAGTAATACATAATATAAAACTAACTTTATCAAGTATTTAGTATAACAGAAGGACTGCAAATAAATAACAGAAAACATTTTTCAAATTATCTTCAAGTGTACAACATAGTTCCCCTTACAAATTAACAACTCACCTTTTTAAAAGTAGCAGAAGTGTTAGTACTGTGTAAATCAAACACCAGAAATTCACCACCAAAAATTCCTCACAAATGTACCTCAGACAGTAGTATCACAAAATGGCTGTGGTTTCCTCTCATTTGACATATATACATAACCAATTAACTTTCATCACACACAAATACAAAACCAAAGTAACATTTTAATTGGTTCTAAATTTCAACACTTTCAAATGTGTTTTCCCCATGCAATTTTCCATAGGACATTTACATACGTCTACAGCCTGAATGGCTGAACGGAATTACACCAAACTTGGCAAAATGGTACATCAAACCTAAGAGGTCAGGAAGGATCTACTATGCCCCCTTATGGTCATTTCCCCCTTCGCTTTGGCCTCCTCTTGTCTCTCAATCCTACCGAGGGACAAGATGGCGGCCGCTACGGACTGTTTAGAATGTTGACAGACGCCGGAGAACCAATCAGCTTCGCAAAGCTCCGTAACGCGAAAAGTACGCGAAGCGGAGCGCTGTTACAGATATATATCTTTTTTTGAACGTTAATTTCTCAAAATCCACTGGAGCATATATATTGAGACCTAGCAAAGGCACATCGGGCTACCAGTCCCTAATATTTTGCCAAGTTTCGTGCAAATCCATTCAGCCGTTCGATTATTATTATTTTGTTTTTTTTTTGCCCCGCGGGGCCCTTTTAAAACCTCCACATCAAACCTAGGGGGTCAGCGAGGATCTACTATGCCCCCTTATAGTTATTTCCCCCTTTGTTTTGACCTCCTCTTGTCTCTCGATCCTACCGAGAGACAAGATGGCGGCCGCTACGGACTGTTTGGAATGTTGACAGACGCC
The DNA here is from genome assembly GCF_964261635.1 of Lissotriton helveticus. Classification (NCBI taxonomy): domain Eukaryota; kingdom Metazoa; phylum Chordata; class Amphibia; order Caudata; family Salamandridae; genus Lissotriton; species Lissotriton helveticus. The sequence goes on from NC_136063.1 coordinate 2,082,087,469, forward strand.
GGAGAACCAATCAGCTTCGCTTCACAAAGCTCCGTTGCGCGAAAAGTCCGCGAACCAGAGCGCTGCCCGGTCCGCTGTTACAGATATATATCTTTTTTTAAACGTTAATTTCTCAAAATCCACTGGAGCACATATATTGAGACCTACAAAAGGCACATCGGGCTACCAGTCCCTACAATTTTGCCAAGTTTCGTGCAAATCCATTCAGCCGTTCGGGCTAAAAGTGAGGCCAACCGCCCTATGGAAAACTCAATGTTAAAAACACGTTTTGGGACCCCCCTTTTTTCTCGGCCCTACCTTGACGAACCCCCCCCAAATTTTCAAGGGCTGCTCAGAAACAAAATGTGCCATTTTCCTGAAAATTTCAGCCAATTCCGTCCACAAACGCCAAAGTTATTAGACATAGAATTTTCAAAAAACCCATAGAGAAAAAATCCTAACTATATATACCTACTGGCGACCGCCAGTAGGTAATATATATATATATATATATATATATATATATATATATATATATATATATATATATATATATATATATATATATATATATATATATATATATATATTACCTACTGGCAGTCGCCAGTAGGTAGTTATAGTTAGGACCTAGTTTCCATAGGAATAACTTTGGCGCCGGTTGATGAATCTTCTCAAAGAAGATGGCACGCTCTGCTGTGCTCCTTCCCTGAAAGTTTTGAGGGGATTTGTCAAGTGGGGGCTGAGAAAAAAGGGGGGGTCCCAAAACGTGTTTTCCCCCATGTTATTTTCCTTAGGACGATTAGACACGGCTACAGCCCGAACTGCTGAACGAAATTACAAGAAATTTGACAAAATGGTATAGTCTGATTCGCAGATCACGCTTTTGCTTAAATGGTGTAAATCCCTCCAGTAGTTATTGAGAAAATCAAAAGAAAAAAAATATATATATCTAGGAGCGAGCACCGTTCGCGTACGGTGCGCATATCTGGTGTGCGCGAACGGAATTCTGATTTGCTGTTTGACATCTGTCAACATTTCAATTGCTCGAAACCAGGAATTTGCCCGCCATTTTGTGTCTCCGAGGCAGAAGAGAGTCAAAAACAAAAGTGAAGAACGTGAAAAGGGGGCAGGGTAGAGACTCCCTGGCCCCCTAGGCCTTCTCAGGGGGATTTTTTTTAAATCGTGGGGTACGCATTCGTAGGGCACGGTGCGCGCAAGTCGGCAAAAAAAGACAGAATAAAATACAGTTAAATAACAAGTTTGAGTGCTTAGATGTTGGTTGGCTCTAAAAAGAGCCGTTGTGTTCATTGAGTGTTTTTTGTACCTACAAGTAAGTACCAATGCAGAGTCTAAAGATCAAGAGGAAGACTCTGTTTCCCTCATCTGTGAAATGTACACCGTCTCCTCTATAAATGCCTTGCATGTTGTAACACAAGTTGTTGCGGTATATAGAACCCATACCATAGTCTCTGAGGAAAGCAGAAACAGACTTATTCACATGTTTCCTTGCTTTCTCAATCTGCGGACAATATTGGTTGGACCAGTTCCATTTTTGCCTTTGGCATATATTAGAATATACAAAGGCAGTTTGTGGAAAAATTGACATCAAGTGCCCAAAGGTGTCCTTTAAAAGCATTTCAAGACCTACCCCAGTCAAAGTGCCCAGGTCATTGCCACCACAGTGCACAATTATGAGGTCAGGGTGTGGGAGATGCAAAAAGGATTTTACCAATGGCATCGATTGGTGACATCTCAATCCTCTCTGGCCAATCCACATAATATCCACATTTGGTAAATCAAGGTTGAGAAAGCATCTATATGCTGCATACCTTTCACTCTAGAAAATATAGCTGTGTCCCACAATCCACACTCTAAGCATCTTGAAGGGAGATCTGGTTGTACTCAGATGGGCTCTGGAAATGAAATGGTAGTTTGAAAAGTAGGAGTTTATTAAAAAAATGTGGATGAGATTCAGTGCACTTGAAAAAAAAGAAATGATTGGTGGTTTCTGAAAATTCAACATTGAAAACTAGGGTGCATGCTACTGTTTTTTAAAAGGAGTAATTCTTTTTTTTTTTTTTTAAATCTTTTTATTCACAAAATTTTTTAAATTTTTCCCACCCTCTGGAGCACAGAGGGGACATGGAGCAAATAAAGAAAATACAGTTTTTCATACCCTTATCAATTTTTACACCATGCATTTCATTTGAAATAAATCCAAACAAAACAAACACAAAAAAAACAAAAGAAGTATAAGAAAAAAAAAAAAAAAAAAAAAAAAAAAAAAAAAAACCGTTATCTAAATGCCAATACCAAAATGATACATTACCCCTTATTTGGGTGAAATCGCTATCCTTATACATACATATTTACATCGATTATACTTTCTATATGTGTTCTATGGAGTTATACCTTATTATACCTCATTTACTATTTACATGCAGATTTATACAAATTAGATACAAAATTATGTACATATGCATTTCCTGTACAAATCAACCTTCTTCCTTCCATTTCGTTATTGTTTCCCATATATCCAAACCTAATTTCCTCAATCTTTTCCCACTTCTGGAGTAGATCGCTTTTCCTAAATTGTATATGCTCAGCAACCTAGCTAACCATAGTTGAAATGATGGCGCCGCTTGATCTAACCATGCGGTGGTTACACACAGTCTATACACTGCCATGGCCACGAAGATAAAATAATTCCCTGTCTCAACATCGTTGTTTCCATCTACCCCTAGCAAAATAATCGCAGGTGATAGATTAACACGTAGTTTTAGTGCCCTTTGTAGAAACGTTTCTATTTCTTTAAGTACTGTGACTAAACTGGGACATCTTACAAACATGTGAATGGCATCTGCATCTACGCTCGTGCACCTGGGGCAGTTTATACCAGTTGTCGCTCCCCATTGTGCCAGTTTAGCCGGGGTATAATAAAGCCAGTACAACGTCTTATAATGCTGAGCTTGTAGTGACGCAGAGCATAGAATGTTCGTCCCTAATTCTAATGATATTTTAAAGCATTCTTGTTCTATGCCCAGCTTTGTTGACCAAATTTCCCCCCATTTCGCCATATCATCCGGTCTTTGTTCATTTAGTTCAAAATAAAATCTTTTAATTGTGCAATCTACTCCAGTTTCTATTATCTCTAATATGTTATTTTTTTCAAATCCTCTTATTCCCCCTCTTTTACTTTGTAGGAAACTTCTGACTTGTAGATATTTGAAGAAGTGATTTGTCGACAGATTGAATTTTCTCTGTATTACGACAAATTGTTCCACCCCCTGTGTCCCCATTACATCCCCTAATTTTGTTATCCCTTTCCGATACCATTCCGTAAAAACTGAGTCAGAGAATATATCCCCCGGAAGTAACACATTCTCATATAACCTCATGTACCTATTAAATTTCCCCAAACCAAACTTTTTCATAAAGGCCTTCCATATATTATATGCGCACAGTATAGTCTTAAAACGCGTCCTTTTATAATATGCCGTGTCAAAATTTCTCAAAAAAATATTTTTCGTTTCTTCACCCAGCAAAATGCCATAAATCGCTAATGACCCTAAGTGGTCTTCTTCTTCTGCTTCAGCTCCACCTATTAATCCTACCATATACTGCAAGGCAGCGGCCCAGTAATACAACTTCAAGTCTGGTAACGCCCACCCCCCTCTGTCCCGTGGGAGTGCCAAGAACCTCGCCGCTCTCCTAGTTTTACCTTTGGACCAGATGAATTTGTTAATCATGTTTTCAATCCTTTTAAACCACACGTTATCAAACCATAAGGGAATTGTTCGGAAAAGATACAGAAATTTCGGCATAATTAACATTTTTATAATATTCACTCTTCCAACCAAGGTAAAGTGGAGATTATTCAATCTGTCTAATTCGCCCCCAACTTTCCGTATAATAGGATCGATATTTAGATCCACTAGCTTGTCTAATTCTGCAGTTATAGTTATTCCCAAATAGGTTCCCGTCCGCACTACCCGTGGATCCTGGCATAGGGCCTTACTGTTTTTTATAATTTGTGTTTTCCCTGTGTTCAAAGAATACCCAGAGACCTTCCCGAATTCCTTTGCCTCCTGTTCCACGTATCTTATAGCCTCTGTGGGGGAAGATGTTATAACCGCCACGTCATCGGCATAGGCCAGAATCTTGCATTCCCCCCTGGGTGTAACGATTGGGGGGATCTCCACTTCCGGAGACCCCCTGGACCATGCACACAATTCAGCGAAGACATCACAGACTTCATCAGCCCGCACGCCCTCCCCTCCACTGACTACATCCTCCTCGGGGACCTCAACTTCCACCTGGAGAACAACAAGGACCGCAACACCACCGCCCCGCTGGAAAACCTCGCCAACCTCGGACTCAAGCAACTGGTCAACACCCCCACCCACTACGCCGGCCACACGCTTGATCCCGTCTTCTCTTCCAGCAAGTACATCACCTTCAGCCACGCCACCGGACTCCACTGGACCGACCACAGCTGCGTCCACTTCAGCTTCAAAAGATCCACGACCCACCACCATCCGCAACAGGTACCTCACAGGAATTGGAGCAAGATCACCGCAGACCAGCTCACCACCTCCCTCAGCCAGAGCCCACCCGCCAACACAACAGACCCCAACGAAGCAGCCCGCAACTTCACACAGTGGCTGACCGCCTGCGCCGACGACCTCGCGCCACTAAAGAACCCTCCCAGCAGACCCAGAAGCAAGAAGGCATCCTGCGGGGCATTACAGTCCTGAAAGCAGGGCCTGTTTACAATCCTCCAAAATTCTGTGAAGTCCCTATTTTCTCCTGCCTCTCTTAAGTCAGCCCAGACTTTGGCTTGAAGAGTAGTCTTCCTCTCTTTTACCTTTATTTTATACAATTGTCTGCATTTAGCTACTTCGACCTTTAGCTTTCAGGGTTGCTTTTAAGTCCCTTAAAGCTCTAGAACAATGGGTGTCAAACCATCTTGGCTGTGTACTAATCTTTCTCTGGCCCTTTGCTGTCAATAAGGAGTCTGCCAGTTTAGTTAACGACCCAAAAGTCGCGACTAGCTCCGAACCCTCTATTGAGGGATCTAAGCAGTCCTCGACATATTTTTTACCTTTTTCTAATAGTTTGTTATAAAATTCCTGCACATTAATTTTCGCCCATCTTAATCGCCTCCCCGGATCCGTGGGCCTCAGAGTTATATCTACATGCTTATTCCTATCCAGGCGACCCGTGTGTATCAATTCTAGCATTAAGGGGTTATGATCACTGAAGATACTTTATTCAGTTCTATCTTCTAAGATCCAGTTTTTAGCAAAAACGGATATCATTTTGAAGTCTATAATAGAGGAGCATCCCCTTCCTTTAAATGTTGGGGTGAGCGTGCCCTCAGGACCCTGGGCAATCAGGTCGATCGTGTGTGCCAACGTGTGGGTGTCTAGTACATTGGTTATTATCGTTCCATCCTTGCTATGCTCCAGGTGTGGCCCCTTCTTAATTGGGCACGCATCCCAGTCAGCTGTAACAGCGATCAGGTTTGGGCAAAGGTGGCAATTTAAATCTCCCAGAAGTACCACAATTGGTTCTCCCCCCTCCTTCCTATGTTCGGCTTCATAAGTGAGTCTATCATCTAATTCTCGCAGGGTTTCATTATTATCATTTATAGGTCCTGGATTGTAGATGTTAAATAACTGTAGTTTTAACCCTTGCCCTTAAAATGTTATTGCTTGGAGGGTGTGTGATGTCCAGAAAGGTGTTGTCCATTTCCCCTCTTAGTTAAGGTCAACATAAATAGCTAACCCACCCTTAGCCCTTCCTGCTCTACTTTCTTGGGCTGGGACGAAGAAGCACTTGTAGCCCTCTAACTGATAGGGAGAGGAGTTAACTGCCCACGTTCCTTGAAAAGCTAGAATGTTAAAACCACATATGTGATTTCTCCACTCAAAGTTTTCAAATTTTCCAGCTAAACCTGCAACATTCCAGGACAAAATATTTATCCTTCCCCCTGGCACCTTTACTACCTTACTGCCCTGTGTGTTTAACCTAAGTTTGTCATTCCTCATATGCCTGACCCCCTGTTCACCCCCTTCCTCTGTTGGTAATGGGGCTGGAGGCCCTTTCACATGTTGTATTCCCTGACCCCCACTCCCTCACTCCCTTTCGCTCACTCCCCTTCCTTTATTCCCTCCCTTACTCCCCTTTCCTCCATCCGTCTCTAAGTCTCTTCCTCTGTCTCAGTCACTATAACTGCCTCACTCCCTCACAGTCCCTCACTCTCCCTCTCTTTCTCTCTCTGACTGCCTCCCTCTCTCTCCACCACTCTTCCTTTTCTTTCCTCTCTCTTTCCATAAATCCTTCTCTCTCACTCATTCCTTTTTCCTCTCTCTTAATATGCTTCTTTTTCCGTCACTCCCCTTCCTTCACCCTTATATCCCTTTCCTCACTGTCACTGCCCTTCACTCAATCTCACTCCTCTTCCCCACTTCATGTTCTCCTCTCTGTGCCTCACTCCCATTCCCTTTCTCCTGCTCCCATTGCCTCACTCCGCCTCACTCTCTTTCCCTCATTCCATCCGTCAGTCCCCTTCCCTCATCCCTTTTCCTCACTCCCTTTTGCTTACTCCCCTTCCTTTACTCCCTCACTCCCCTTCACTCCATTTCTCTCTCCCTCTCTCCCTCTGTCTCACTCAGTCTAACCGCCTCACTCCCTCTCAGTCACTTGCTCTCCCTCTCTTTCTCTCTCGCCCTCACTCTCTCTCCCTCATCCTTCCTCTCTTTCCCTTTCAGTTTCCTTCACTCCTACTTGATCCCTCAGTCCCCTTTCCTCTCTCCTAATCTCCTTCCTTCTCTCTCATTCCCCTTTCCTTCCCCTCATACCCCTTCTCTCACTGTTACTGTCTTTCACTCACCCTCACTACTTTCCCTCACTCCCCTTCCCTCACTCCCCTTCCTTCACTCCTCTTTCCTCACTCCCTCACTCCATCTCACTTACTCCCCTTTGTTCACTCCCTCCCTCACTTTTTTCCTCCATGTTTCTCTCCCTGTCTCCCTCTGTCTCACTTACTGCCTCACTCCCTCTCAGTCCCTTGCTCTCCCTCTCTCTCACTCTCTCCCTCTCTCTCCCTTACCCTTAATCTCCTTTTATCGCTCTTTCTACCACTCCCACTCTCTCCCTCACTCACTTTCCCTCTCTCTTAATTGTTTTTATTCTCCCTCATTCCCCTTCCCTCACCCTCATACCCCTTCCCTAACTGTCACTGCCCTTCGCTCACCGTCACTCCCCTTCCCCCACTCCACTTCCTCTTGTCTGTATCTCACACCCCTTCCCTTTCCCCTTGCCTTTCCCTCACTCCCCCTCGCTCTGTGTTTCAAACAGGTGCAGGATTGTGGCGCAGTATAAGTCCAAAAGTGACTGAATGAAATATTATAAATTTCGCGTATTCACTTTAGGAGGCGTTCCTGCACCAGAACATTCCCCATGTATGCAGGAAAGCCTCCTTTTGCTGCACGGCTTTACAATATGACGCACCTTCCAAGTACGTCAGATTGTAAAAACCATACTTCATGGCGCATCTTTTGCACCACCACTGCATCACAAATGTGATGCAACGGTTGTGTAAAAGAGACACAAGGGCATTATGAAACCGCCTTTAATACATACAAATTCATCCACGCACTTTCACTAATAGTGCAAATTGAAGCATAGAGTTGTAACATATTTATATACATATGTTACATTTAAGTGCTTTGGAAGTACTACAGTATATTATAGGTAACCACCCTATAGATTTATGCTGTACCACATCCTTATAGTTTTGCACTTTCATACTCATTCATTCATTTATGAACTAGACTTTCACTCTGACAAACTTTTACATACAAACATAGAAATATAGTTATTTTTTTGACCAGTGGAGGTAGTTCTGAAAATAACTGTTTTTTTAGTTTTTTCTTTTCTTGAAAAAAGGAGAAAAAATTAACTTTTTAAACAAAACAACTGTTCAACAGGAACAAAGAACTAAATAAAGAAATAATTATTGGGAGCAGTTGTGGCTCCTGTTCTTTTGTAGGATTATTTCTATGGACTGTTGTCCATAAGAAATCAGTTGGTTGCAGCGTATGCAGCGAACCATTAAATTCCTGAATTCCGGCTGCAAAGAAGGAATCATAGTTGATGGCATTGGTAGTGGTGGTGGTGGTGCCCTTCAAGTGCTTGGAGCAGCAGAGCCCTGCTCCTCCTCCGTTCTTCTCACAACTGCTCTTGCCCAATTATTAAGATGAAGGTTCTTTACATGGTGAACCATGCTTACTGTGCCAAAAGAATATTTTTATTGGCATTGCCCCTGGATAAAACAGTGTTACATATTTTACATGTAACTTTTGGGGCATTCACTTTTTTTTCACCTTCAGGGAAGGTAACAAAATTCCACACAATGGCTTCTTTTTTCTTGGGCTGTGGGTCTTCATCAACAAATTCTTCAGATGAAGAATGATCAGAAGATTCTTCTGGAAGTCCAGCATTTGGAAGTCTTTCTCTAAAGCACAGGCGCTGAAGAAAAAGAATGATTAAAATGGGAGGGGTCTTTCAACAATTGGAGTAGGAAGTATTATAAACCAATATAATCTCTTGTTTTAAAGTCACATGGCTGTATGTAATCTTACGGTGCGTTTACGGAGCACTTACGTATTCTTACGGTGCGCTTACGGCGCTCTTACGGTGCGTTTACGTGCGACATACCCTCGCGAGATTCGTAATTACTTTAAAAAGTAACATACGGTTCTTAAAAGTTTAAAAAAAATATTTTCTTGATTATACCAGATAATGTCTATCTTTAAAATTTACAATAAATACACATAAATAACGTTTTTCAGATTATAAAACTTTCGGGGTTATGCACATGAAGGTCTTACAGTGCGCTTACGGCGCTCTTACGGTGCGTTTACGTGCGACGTACCCTCGCAAGATTCGTAATTACTTTAAAAAGTAATATACGGTTCTTAAAAGTTTATAAAAAAACATTTTCTTGATTATACCAGATAATGTCTATCTTTAAAATTTACAATAAATACACATAAATAACGTTTTTCAGATTATAAAACTTTCAGGGTTATGCACACGAAGGTCTTACAGTGCGCTTACGGCGCTCTTACGGTGCGTTTAAGTGCGACGTACCCTCGCGAGATTCGTAATTACTTTAAATAGTAATATACAGTTCTTAAAAGTTTAAAAAAAACATTTTCTTGATTATCCCAGATAATGTCTACCTTTAAAATTTACAAGAAATACATAGATGTAACGTTTTTAAGATTATAAAACTTTTGGGGGGTTCACGCAGAGGATGATTAACAGTACAAATAATGGTGCGATTGCTGTATGCGTACGGTGTGATTATCCCCCCCAAAAAAATATATGCGTGTAATAAGAAAAAATATTTTTGTATTTAGTTTTATAATTATTTTATAATAAAATGTGAAATATAAAAAAGGGAAAAATAATATGTAAAGATTTATTATAAAAAAGAGGAAAATTAGTATAGAAAGAAATTTAATAATTAGTACATTTAGGAATTATCTTTTACAAAACCTTTGAAATTCACTGAAAAAACCATAGGTTTCACACACATTATAGTTAGGAATTAGCATTTAAAAACCTTAGAAATTCACTGAAAAAAACCATCGGTTTCACACACATTATAGTTAGGAATTAGCATTTAAAAAACCTTGCAAATTCACTGAAAACACCATAGGTTTCACACACGTTATAGTTAGGAATTAGTATTTAAAAAACCTTGCAAATTCACTGAAAAAACAATAGGTTTCACAAATGTTATAGTTAGCTGGACATTTCACTCATACAAAACCTTTGAAATTCCCCCGTTATAGTTCAGCTAACTATAACTCGCGCGCCCGCAATGCACTGCTGATGACGTCACATATTACATCACTCATGACATGGTCAGTGATATCCTTCATGACATCACTGATGACATCTCAAATGACATCACTGATATAACTACCGCCAGAAGGTAGTTATAGTTAGGACCTAGTTTCCATAGGAAATCCACAACTTTCTATTTGGAACAACTTTGGCGTCAGTGGAGGAATCTTTGTGAATTTCCCCAAGAAAATGGCCGCTCCTTCCCTGAAAGTTTGGGGGTGATTCGCCAAGTGGGGGCCGAGAAGGGAGGTCCCAAAACGTGTTCCCCATGCAATTTTCCATAGGGACCTTTAGCCAGGGCTACAGCCCGAACGGCTGAACGGAATTAAACCAAATTTGGCAGAGAGGTAGAGTTTGGTTTGCAGATTGTGCTTTTCGGTTCTGTAGTTTTTGAGAAAATTAGAAGTAAAATCATAGCAATATCTAGAGACAGAGTTCTGCAGGCGTACAGAAATTCACACAATTACGAGCACGAGCTGCATGCTGATTGGCTGTCAACTCTCTGTCAACACTCCAAACCAGGATGTGTTGGCAGCCATCTTGTTCGTCGCTTTGAATCGAGTCACAAGAAAACAGTAAAACAAAGTTGAGGAATAAGGAAAGGGGGCAGGGTAGAAACATTATGACCCTGTAGGCTTGCTCAGGGGGTCGTACATGGATTTTTTAGTGTCAAATTTGTTTTTAAAAAAATTTAAAATCGCGGCGTACTCAAACACGGTGGAAAAGGGGGGAAAAAAGTTGAAGTCCGTTTTATTCATTAGGTGTTAGGGCAATTTTTAGAGCTATATTTCTATGAAAGTATGTAAAACTTTCCGTCCTTTGTGTGCACCAGTTTTACTCTGTATGTATGTACAGCCTTGTTTGCAAGCGCACTTTTTTTTGTTTTTCTCAAAGTTCACCAAGCAAACCTCTACTCATTTCAGGAATTATTTTTGCCGCTTTTTTTTCACGGGTCGTGTTTGTCATCCGCTGGTATACTTTTGTAATATATTAATAAACATATTGTATCTATGTTTATTTGAAATGTAGTGTTGAGGCTCCAAATGATGATTACATACTCCGTCCAACCGCCATTTCATTAGTTTGCCTCCGTTATTTTTATTATACCTGTTACTTTCATTTTACCCTTCCGCATATTTTCTGTGTGATCAATGAGATTTCCTGCCACAGACACCACTGTGTTTGTCCTTGGCCTCCGATCTTATCAGAGTTGTTAACACGTATAGGTAGAAACTAATTTGAAGGACGTACTCTCTACGCATGCGCAGCCTTGTTTCGAAGCGCACGTTTTTTTTTCTTTTTCTTCAAGTTAGCCAAGCAAACCTCTCCTCATTTCAGGTATTATATTTGCAGCTTTCTTTTCCCGGGTCGTGTGTGTCATCCGCTGCTATGCTTTTGTAATATATTAATAAACATATTCTATCTGTATTTATTTGGAATGTAGTGTTGAGCCGCCAAACGTTGATAACATACTCCGTCCAACCGTCATTTTAGTAGTTTTCCTCCGTTATTTTTATTATACCTGTTACTTTCATTTTACCCTCCGCATATTTTCTGTATGATCGATGAGATTTCCTGCCACAGACACTACGGTGTTTGTCCTTGACCTCCGATCTTATCAGAGTTGGTAACATGTATAGGTAGAAACTAATTTGAAGGACGTATTCTCTACGCATGCGCAGCCTTGTTTCCAAGCGCACGTTTTTTTTTCTTTTTCTTCAAGTTCGCCAAGAAAACCTCTCCTCATTTCAGGTATTAAATTTGCCTCTTTCTTTTCCCGGGTCGTGTGTGTCATCCACTGCTATGCTTTTGTAATATAATAATAAACATATTCTATCTGTATTTATTTGGAATGTAGTATTGAGCCACCAAACGTTGATTACATACTCCGTCCAACCACCATTTTAGTAGTTTTCCTCCGTTATTTTTATCATACCTGTTACTTTCATTTTACCCTCCGCATATTTTCTGTGTGATCGATGAGATTTCCTGCCACAGACACCACGGTGTTGTCCTTGGCCTCCGATCTTATCAGAGTTGGTAACACGTATAGGTAGAAACTAATTTGAAGGACATATTCTCTACCCATGCGCAGCCTTGTTTCCAAGCGCATGTTTTTTTTTCTTTTTCTTCAAGTTCGCCAAGCAAACCTCTCCTCATTTCAGGTATTACATTTGCCTCTTTCTTTTCCTGGGTCGTGTGTGTCATCCACTGCTATGCTTTTGTAATATATTAATACACATATTCTATCTGTATTTCTTTGGAATGTAGTGTCGAGCCGCCAAACGTTGATTACATTGTAGTGTAGTTCCTGTATTCCCAATAGACTCTGCGCATTGGAATAATATATTCAGCAGTGTAGACGTAGGACTGAGTTCAACTAGGTCTCTACTGACTATATTAGACTTAAGTTTTGTTTGCCAGCTAGCTCAGAGGTCACTAGAAACTTTCTCGAATAAACGAGGAGGAGTTTAACCTCCCTGGATAGACAAGAAGGGATTAGCTTCTGACAACCATATAACATGACAACTTTGCTCCCTCAGAATAAGAGTGTATCTCTAGAGTCGTGTGAAAACAATAGACAGATATTTCGCTCAGTCAAGTGTGCATACTTAGTTTCACCAGAGTGCAGAGAAATGAAAGACGGGCGTTTTCAATAAAAGGTGTAATTTATTGAGCAGTCTTCTTCCTCATACAAGAGAAATGAATTGCCACAATTGCAATACTCATAGTAAAGTAAAGTGCGTACAGTAAAAGGAGGATTAAGAAATAGTACTGTAAAAGCATTGATATGGTTTCTTAGCCATAAGATACTTTAAAATAGATAAAATATATACATACTTATATACATTGATTAATGTACTCAACTGGTGCTTCTAAATATGCCTACCCCGGTGTACCTGACCTAAGCCTAATACGTGGGAAGGAGTAAGTAAGTAGCAGTTTAAGTTAGGTTTTGTTTTGCCAAGAATCTGACTCAAGAATTCTCTCCAAGGTTTTAGTCAGCTTCGAACCTGGGTATGGGAAGCAGGAGGTCTGGTATCTCTCTCTCAGGACTCGATATCCCAGTAACCTGCGAAGGTATCTGGAAACACCGGAGCTGTATTTCTCGGCAGGAGAAAAGACAGCGTCTCTCTCAGTGCGTCAAAGAGGAGGGGCAGCGTCCGTGGGCTCTCGCATCAGCTGGGCTCTCGGGCAAGTAGATAGCTGCTCTGCTCCAAAACAACCACCGTGTATTTGCTTAAGGCAACGTTGGTATATTTATACCTGAAAGGTGCCGGGTTTGACGTAAGGTTGGACATAAGATGTCAATAAAGATGTCACTAAGAACTGGCCGTTCTTGCAGTGCTTTACAGGAGTTCTGGGATGAAATCAAAACAAAAGCAAGGGGGATTTCCCAGGTTGCTGGAGGTTTGGATTTGTTTAGAGAACTCAATGTGCTTTCTAGGGGGGCGGGGAAGTAGCCTTGCTTAATGTGACAGCATGTGCTACGACTGAATATGGATATGATTTCTATGCCGTTATAGGGATATTATTGATTATAACCGAACAAGGGCATAAAATAGTAATATCGATTTAGGCTCCTGGATAAAAACACAATACCCACTCCACGATCTAATGTCCATTATTACTAAAACTAAGCAATAGTAAACATGTATAGGTGCATGTGTATTCCAACCCACCCCAAAATACATTTTTTTGCATTTGAAATGGTGTATGCGAAATACATGAAAATGATATTGGTACTGTACGCTTTTCAAGCAGTGTAATCATTCAGTTAAAAACGATGCATATATATTATTAGCTGAATGATTTGCGAAATTTACACATGAAATGGCTCTTAATACAGAAAAGAAGGTCGAGACCATTTCATCACATAATAATATAAATTCTGTAAATGTGCTAGAGGCTGAGGTAATATATTGTCTCTAGAGTTCCTAAATATAGAAGCTCTTTTCTCTAAGAATAGTTCTACTTTAAGCAGAGTACAAGTGCCAGAAAAAGGTAAATATTTTGGAAGTGGAAAAAAAATAATTTCGCTTCAGGGGAAAAAATTGTTCCAAATATTTTCTGTAGCTTTTGTTTATCAAAGCTGAAGGCCGAATTCAGACTTCAGGGAACGCTGTGTGCTCGTTTGCTTAAAAAGTTATTCTTTTTGTTCAGGGGAGAACATCATTTCAGACAGACTCGCAAAAAAGTTGTCTACGGCTTCAGGTGAAAGTTCGATCAAGTTCGAAAATGCCGCAACTGAGCAGTCTCGAGCATGATTGCTATCGTCGATGTCAGGATCAGCAATGCTCACAGAAGGTCGTACCTGGGTGATGTTGCTCTCATCTCGTACTTCACTACCCCCTAATCGTAGTGGTGAAGTCTCAACGAATGCCGTCATCAGAATGGGTAGCCGCTGGGGACAACACGATGCATGAGCCATTATCGGACTTAGCAAAGTATCTATATCCAATGGTACTACTGATGGTAGTGTAAGACAGATGTCCAACACGCATTCTTCTCCACATAGCATACAAAGAAGCACAGGTAAGATGCAATTCTGCCAGATGGGTCTGAATGAAAGAAATCAGGTCATATTCAGATCTCTTAGCCGGGCTAATCCAAGGACTTTAGTTATGCGGTCCCGATAGCGTACAGCTAGGATCGTTTCTTCCATCATTGCTGGAGTCTTGTCTGCGGTTTGGCTTGCCATATCGAAGCAGAAGTAGCAAAAATAAAATGCCTGCTACGAGTCCCAACAGAAGTGGTAGGCCGCCAAAGACAGAATGGACAAAATTAGGAAAAATGGCCAGAACTGTTTCGAAGGGTGTTAACAGTCCCGAAAAAATTGTCTTAAATATATGTGGGAAACCACTGGTATCAGACATATTTAGGATTTGTCTTAGCATTTCTGTGAAATGCACTGGGCAATTTGATGATAAAAGGGTATGTATCTCTGCCGTTGTCCTTGTAACTTGCAGATCATACGTTTCTTTTGATGACATCAAGGGCACAGTTGTCTGTAAAAGAACAGACTTCATTCTGCTTAAAGTATCAATTCGAATAGAAGAGATATTAAAAAAAGGTCAAATTTTCGCCTCAGTGTCTGGAGTGCTGTTTGGATACAATACTTTCATACAGCAAGTGACCATGGAACTAACGCTCACAAGATAAGCTTTTCCTGGCACCATGCCACAACAGCTGTGGTCCACTATTAGAATATAACTCCTGTTAGAAAGTCGTCTATTTGTGTTGCAGGTGTGCCATGCTCGTGACATGAAAGGTTATTTGAAGTCCCCTCACAGGCCCCATGCAGGTCAATACCTTGACACAGAAGTATACCGCTTAGTGATTGTTTGCAATTTTTTCCACTAAGAAATACATTCTGTTTCTTTTCACTATAACATGTGTGTGTGTAAGGTAATTTCCATGATGACTTAATGTACCCTTTACCCAACCTTTCATACTGGCCCGCTGGTATATACTCTTGACAGTATTTAAATTGGAAAGTTGTTATCGGAATTGTTATTATTCCATGTATTATCTATTCAGTGACCGGTCTTTCTGACATTGTCAATGGTAATCTCTCAAGTTTTTCAATGCTCAGAATCGTATATTCTGCTCCTTTCTGTGCCAAACTGATTTGTGTATCAGTAAGGTTAAAGATAGAGAATAATGATGTTGTGTTGATTAAACGCCAGGGCACGTAGCCTGAACGCAGATGTTGCAACGTCCAGCCAAGCTGTACAATAGAACGTAATTGGGACTGACCGTGTTGTAACATTAGTAAGTCTTGTTCGATGATATCAATAGCAGAGGATACAATACTGTCCAGTGAATATATTCTGGAGGACAGAGTCATTAACCCATTGTCCACAACAGAAAATGATTTTACCAAATTAATACGATCAATTTCTCGTATTTTTTCTGCTGTTTTAATTTGCATCACTTTCCAAGCCTCGTTGTAAGTAGCGTATATACCGGCTGCTATGAAACGTTTTTGACGCTGTTTGCGTGGTCCCATTATGAAATCACGCAAGTCAGCACCGTCTTTAAGTAAAGTCAAGTGTTGCTTAATTTCTGCCAGTGTGGATTTCTGTAGCCATTCGAGGCAGAGTTTTCCTACACTGTATGTTGTAACTATCCCTGGATGTTGTCTCTGGGAGTATCTTGGGTCTGGCCTGATCAACTTGAACCCCTGTATTTTGTTCAGGAATCTATCTTGACATTTATTTGTGTCTGTGGGCCAGATCAATCATTTTTTCCAATCAGGATGTGTTCTGTTTTGGTTAAAAATATGGGATACGTCTATCTCAACATCTGTAGTGCTATTACTGTCAGGTGTTGGCTTTGGAATAGACGGTTTGTTTAAGTCTTTAATTTTGGCTAGGCCAAGACAGGTTGTTTGTTGAATGGTGTCATTCAAGAATATAATTTGTTCTGGGATCATGCAGTCTCTAAATAATGCTTCCAAACCTTGGACCTGCCATTCTTTTGTACCCCAGATGGTTTTTGTTTCAATGTTATTTTTCCAAAAATCAAAATCAAATGTAGTTAATTTTTCAAAAAATGTTTCCAAATAGATTAATTTAGTGTTTGTCAGCATTGTTTTCATCCCTGTCTTCTTTAACATTTTGAAATAAAATGTTTCTGCATCACTTGTGTTAAACCCTGAGAAGTATGGGAATTTCTCGTAAAATGTCTTTGAACTAACTTTTGGTGGAGTTGCACAATGTTCCCATTGATTATAATTAAAAACATTTCTAGGTTGAGCAGATTTATGCAAATAGTGATGTGCAAAGTGGTTGTAACAATACATTTCTTCATAATTAGATGAACCCTGTAAATAATCAATTCTGTAAATTTTGCTGACATTACTAAATCTGACATCATATCATTAATGCTTTCAAAGTCCCAATCATCAGAGAATGTACTCTGTTTTACAAAGTCACTTAATGAAACCTTGAACTGGTGTGGATATTTCAAGAGCTCGACCGGGCCATAGATTTCGTAATCCGTTCTGTCCCATGCTACCCCACCGGGTATTGGATTGGCTGTGACATTCACAGAAGATAGTTCTCCTTTCTCGATGTGAGATGACTTGTGAGGCTTTAGGACCAAGTTGATGTTCTGACTTGCTATGTCCATTGTACTGTATTTTCCTTCAATGAAATTTCCCAAACAAAGAACCATGATGAGCCAAAGCAGGAGGAAAAGTACACCTAACACAATCCAAAATTCAATCCATGGAGAAATCAGATAGGTTTCTTTGAGTTGATGAAAGAGTTCTGTTACTTTGTCTTTAAAAGTTTTTGTTGTTGGCTGTTCTTCAGGCTCGCATGGATCCTCAGAAAAGTCATCGAAATTGATGAAGTAGCCGGATGCAGTTCTGTCAATTGTTGGAATCGCTTCAGGATTTTTATTTGCTTTTGCATTTTTTGTTTCATTAGCATAGTCTGAGGCTACATCGTTGTAGACAGGTGTTTCTTGACGAAGTGTTGCAATTTGGGTTTCAAGAGACACAAGTTCCATGGCATTGTTGCATAGTCCTTTTTTATTCACTGTAGGTTTATCAAATGTGATTAGTCATAATATTTGGAGTGATCTGGAACCTCTAGGTTTAACAATCCTAAATGGAAATACGGAGGGAGACATACCCGCCAAAACCACTTTCACCAGTGGCAAAAAGAACTCCACAATTGATTTCACCCTAATAAGCAACGAACTAAAAAAGAACATAGATTATTTTGGAATACAAATTCGACCAGAGAGCGATCACTCCCCACAAGAGACAACAATGAGGAAAAACATCGAAGAGAAAACACAATTCGAATTTCTTACCGCAATTCCGGAAATATACAAACTGAAGAAAATCAAAAGCAAGGGCCCAGTAAAAAAGGAAATAATGGACTCAGTACTGGAACACGGAATTTTTATGAATGCCATAGAAAATCAATCACCCATAACAAAATGGGAGAATTTACATACATTTGTGCTAGGAAAATTCGCGGTAAATACACCAGTAATTCATGGTCACAAAGCAAATAAAGAGCCGTGGTATAACATCAACCTAAGAGATAAGAAAAGAGAAATTGCGAAAAAATTAAGAACAATGGCCGCAGAAAAAAGGTTAGGAAAAGAAGTAGATAATAACGATATACAAAAAATGAGGAAAGAATACAAAGAGGATTGCAGAAAAGCAAAAAAATTCTTACACATAGGAAATCTGGGAAGAACTGTTAAGAACAAGCAAACTACCAAACAGTGGAGAATTTTGGAATATAATAAACAAATTATCGAAAGGAGCTGGTGGTCAACCTAATATAGGAATAAGTGAAAAAACATGGGCCGCCTATATCGACAATTTGTATAACACCCAGAGCTACCCAATTAATACAGTAACATCTAAAAACCTAAAAAAAGGTCAAGAACAAAAAGTAATAGTTCTTGGACAATGGAAAAACAACCAGCCGGAAGGCACGGCCCAAGAGGAACAAGCGCCTTGGACAACTATCAAACAACTAACTGCCCTAATAAGGAAATTGAAAGCGGAAGGAGCAGCCGGCCCAAATGGAATGCCAAATGCCTTATTCAAATATGACATCGACTTCTGGGCAAATTACCTGACACCATTATTTAATTACATTCATAAAGAAAAAAAGATTCCACTGTCCTGGCAAGGAAACATCTTCCACCCTCTTCACAAAAGTGGATGCAGAATGGAACCTGGGAATTATAGATTGATAGCTCTAATCGACGTGGAGGCAAAGCTTTTTTCATCTTGTATATTGTCTCTACTACGACAATGGATAAAGGATAACAAAATAATACCCAATTTCCAAACCGGTTTCAGGGAAGGCATGGGCTGCTTAACCAATCTGTCAGCTCTGTCACTACTAATCGAAGGAGCAGGGAAAAGGTAGACCGGATTAATAGCCTGCTACATAGACCTGAAATCCGCCTTCGACGGAGTTCCCAGAAAACGCCTATGGAAAACACTGGACCTTTGGGGTCTTCCGCCGGCACTAACGGAAACAATAATGGCACTATATAGCGGAACATGGGCAAAGGTAAAACTGGGAGACGGAAGAAGAATATCTGCAGAACTAAAAATACCCAACGGCCTCAAACAGGGCTGCGTGCTCTCCCCAAGCCTTTTCAATATATACCTGGCCGATTTGAAAGACCAACTCAAGAATGTGAACGGACATCCGCCTAAATTGGCTAATGAAAGCATCCAGTTCCTCCAATATGCGGACGATATTGTAGTCTTAAGCCAAACACCAATAGGCCTACAAAGAACAATATCCGAATTAACAGACTATTTCGAGAGAGAAGGCCTGGAATTAAACATCAAAAAAACAAAAGTGGTGAGATTGACGGGCACAAGCAGAAGATCTTTCAAGTGGCACACAAAAGGCAAACACATCGAGGAAACAACTGCTTACAAATATTTGGGGGTCACAATAAGTAAAAACATGTCCCTTTCAGACCAAAAAAGAATTATTGCTGCAAAAGCACAATCACTGAGCTTTGCGTACAAAGTTCTCCAAAAGAAACTGCAATGTCCATCATACGACCACCTGCTAAAAGTAATGGCAGCCCAAGTCTTACCATCCCTCTCATATGGATTGGAAATATGGCATGGGAAAGAAGCAGCTATTTTAAACACCCTCCAGACAAAAATATACAAAGCTGTGTTTCACCTATACAAAGGAGCAGCCCCGGCCCAAATAAGGCTGGAATTTGGTTTGCAAAATCAAATATACCAAAGGAAAGCAGCCCTAGTGAAATGGTGCTGGAAATTGAGATCGGCGGAAATAGGATCTTTAAACAACTTATGTTGGCAAGAAATTAAAAAACAATATGACCAACAGGAATCCAACTCATGGGGCAATGATCTGCGAGCATCATTAGAAACTCTCAAAATAGAGGAGATCTGGAAAAATCCACCGGAAAAAACATCCTTTAAAAAGATTTGCAAGCTAAATGCAAAAGCCCTATCTTTGGTAGAAGATAAAAAGACTTTGGCCAAACGGCGACATGCATGGACCATTCTAAACTCGTACAAACGATTAAAACCTCAGCCCTACCTTACGGTGCACTTCCGGCTATCTTTAAAAACAAAATTTATGGCCCTCAGAATGGGCGACCATTTCTCTAAAGACTTGATCCCGTCATGGAAGGACACACACCAGGAACAAAGATGTAGACTATGTGATTATCACAGTGAGACCTTGTGCCACCTCCTGTGCACATGTGAGTCCTCCAAAGAAAAGAGGAACATTTTACTGAAACCAATTTTTAATATGCTACAGATCCGTACCTGCAGGCAAGCTGTGACCAGCTGGATGGGAGCAGGTTCAAACATCCTAATATGCTGCGGGGTAAAATTCATGATCTCTGTAGAGACCCAGCTTCAAAAAGTAGAAACAGACCACAGATAAGGTCTGGGTTAAAGTGTTTAATTAAAGAATGAGAAAACACATTTTAACTAAATGAACTTTTAACTGTTGCTATCTTAAATTGCATTTTTGTACATGTATGCTTCATGGTTGTGATAAACCAAATAAAGTACATTTTTGACTGACTGACTGACTGATTAGTCTCTCAGTTTGAACCTCTTGTATTGTAGCAAGTTTAGGTGTTCTGCTACATCTTGGGAGTCCACTGGGCCTACTACTTATTATTGGCCACATGATTGTGGTTTTACCAGGTCGATGGATACATCTCGGTTCTCCTTTTTACCAGCAAGGGGCGGTAGTACAACTGATCTTGTTCCGCTGACAGCTAAGACAGGTACTGCTTTTCTGTAAGAAGGCCCAAATTCCTTCTTCACTGCAATTTTCTCTCTGACCAGATCCCCAATTTTTGGAATCCAGACAGGCCTTGCTGGGACAGGTGGTTTATCTTCAGTGGCTGTTGGCTGCTGTTTTAGCTTTATGTTGCTCAACGATCTTTGATATCAAAGCATTTTTCTTCTACCACTGAAGTCTGACTATCTAAGTCCTGAATATGCATTATAGTCCCGAACAATAGTTCGTACGGGCGGAAACCTTTCAGAGAATTTCTTGGCAGATTATTAAGACTACATTGGACACTTGTTAAATGTTGGACCCACCCATCACCCGAACCTAATACCCTCGCCGTTATAGATTGCTTTATGTCTCGGTTTTTTCTTTCCACAATCCCATTTCCCTGAGGATGGAAGGGACAAGAGTACCACAATGAAATGCCCATGCTGGTCATGGCCTCCTTATAAGCTCGAGAGCTAAAAGCAGGTCTCTGGTCAGAATGTTGCATGCCAATTGCATATGTGCCGATATAGACTCGCAAATCTTTTAGTTCTGGCGTCAGCCGAGCGCTGGGGCCTACATTTTTAAGTGAATTTAGTCTTTAAAAATATACAGTGGGACGCATTTTTCCTGTTTGATTATGCGTATAGATCGCCTTATGATCTCTAATTGGGGTCCTGCCACTACTCCGGCCGGTTTGCCACTGCAATCTCTGTTGCAGTTTTGGCAGTTCATTACAAATTTGTAATGTTGCAGGCTCATCCCCGGCCACCAGTATTCTGATTGTAATTCTTTCAGAGATTACTTGATCTCTCGGTGCCCTAGACCTTCACCCATGTGTGCGTCTGCTATTAACAGGACTCTCCTGTTCGTGTTTGGAATTACTCTATCCCCCACTCCAGGGATTCGAGCAAAAGGAACGGAGTTTGCATCTATTACGTATGTATAATTGAGTGGATAGTTCACGGGTAGTGCTGCGCAGTCGCTTTTTGAAGACGTTTTTACCGCCAGCATGGTTTCCCCGTCTATGTATTTTTCTGAACGCTTTTTTGTGGCTACGGAAGCCGGCTGAGTTGCTTCCGCTGTGGCTGTGTTAGCCAATGAATTCCCTGCAGCGTGAACGCCATCACGCTGATGACTCAGTGTATGTATCACGTGAGTCTTTTGTAGTTCTTTTTGTAAAAGAACTATTTGTTCCCAAAGCGTTTTTTGCTTGATTTTGGCACCTGTGTCATCTTTGTAACCGTTTTGAACCCAGTTCTGCAAGTCATTATTGTAAGACTTGACGCAGGAATGCAAATCGCACACTATTAGTGTCGGGAATTCGCGATCGGCAATATCGAGCGCCATTTTTAAAGCTATTAATTCAGTTTGTTGACATGAATTGCTTTTACAGATTGAGACATAGTTACCAGTGGTTTCAATTTACCTTTGTGCCACCTGCATTTAACAACCTCGCACGTAGCATTGTAAGCTTGTTTTCCCCAAACTGAGGGTTCTGCATATTCGTCTGTATATATTACACAGGCTTAATGTTGTAGTGGCAGAATTTCGATTGGCAGAGGATATTCTTTTTCATATGTTAGATGTTTCAGTTTTTTCATGTTCGGGTCAAAATAGTATTTCACGTCTTCTGCAGCAAGAGAATTTTCCCATTCGATCCATTTTGGATCTAATGCCACATTAGTCAAATTGCGTGGGCTTGTTAATGCCTCAAAGGCTGATTCTGCTGTTAAAACAGTTATCCTTTTGCCTTGTGCTAGGGCTCTTTTTTTTGCTACAGCAGTTTGAACCGCGTTTACAATGTTTTCTGTAATACTGAATGTATTTTCAGCTTGTGTGTACAAGTGTGATTTGTAAGCTATTGGTACCGTTTCTCCCTCATTAGAGGTCAGGTACGTGAATCCGCATCTTCCTGGGATGACTCGGATTACAAGGTTGCGTGTGTTATCGCGAGTTTGCAATTTTGTTTTATCTAACATGTCTGTTTGCAATGATCTCAAAATTTCTGTGTGTTTTTGAGTCCAATTGATTTGTTTAAAATCAGGTTTTATTAATTCATAGAGAGGTTTAACCCTCTCCGCATAATTTAAAATGTATGTTCTTCCGAAATTCAGGAAACCTAGTATTGATTGTAAGTTCTTCAGCGTTTTTGGTGCTTGGAGGACAGCGCATTTCTCTTAGAAAGTGTCTGCTAGGCTTTTGCCTTCACTTGATAATTCATATCCTAAAAACAGGACAGTTAGATGGGCAATTCGTGATTTTTTAAAGTTGAATTTGTAACCCTCTGCTGCGAACCCAAGTATTATGGTGTTCACTCTTTTCAAGTGAGTATCCAAGTCATCATCTGTCACATAGATGTCATCGACATAAGATAATGCCTCATCGTCATATATCTGTAGTAACTCTGTTACTCTTGCTGAGAATAATCCTGGGCTATTCTTGAATCCCTGTGGGAGTCGACAGAAATTTGTTTGTGACCCCATTATTGAGAAAGCGGTCAAGTACCTGCTTTCAGGTGCAATGTTTTGACAAAAGAATCCATTAGAGATGTCTAATGTTGTTTTGTATTTTTTGCGCACGATATTATTCATTATTGCTGTACTGTGTGAGTTTTGTACTGCAAAAGTTTTGCAACATGAATTAAGGTGTCTGTAGTCCAAAACTAGACGATATGAATTGTCTGGCTTGGAGACAGGAAACAAAGGAGTGTTCATTTGAGAGGTGCATGTTTCAATCACCCCTTGGTATTCAAGTTGATCTAAGATCTAAGATCTCCCTGACTTTCTTTTTAGCTTCTTGCTTAATTGGGTACTGCCTCTGTGCAGTTGGTTGACATTTTAACTGGATTTTGTGAGGAGGAGAGTCCTCATCCCATCATACATGATTTTTGTATAATGCAGGAGCTTGGGCTACTGCCCATTTTCTTGCATATGTATATTTTCTATGAATTGGAATATGATTTGAGAAGGCATTATCATTTGTCGCCATGAGGGTACTCCCTGACAAACTCTGGTGGCCAGTCTTTCTCAGCTAAAAGGATGTCATAGCCTTTGGAAAGTGTAATATTCTGAGTTATATATTTATGTTCCTGCATTTCAGTGCATCTAGCTGCTCAGCCAGTGTGAGTGTTCCTAGTAAGAATGTTGGTGTGATTGACATGTATGGAATGCTTGAGTGCTTGGTATGAGAGTTGGCAGTTGGAGTATGGACTGAGTGGCTAAGAGGCTGCTCCTGGTGGGGCTGCTTGTTCCTGAGTTATACTTCCTAATATCCTGCTAATGGCTAAATAAACTTACTTCACAACTCTACCTCATCTGCCTCGGTTACATCATTTCATGTATGTATGGACTAAAATACTACATTATTCTTGGCGACGATCTGGAGACTTTCCTGCGCAAAATATGCCTATATACAAGAGTTGGGAACATCCTGCAACTGAAGTGGAACAAGCATCTATCATCACCAAGTAAGGAATCACTACAAGCACGAAAAGTAGCCCCACCAGTGCCGAACATCAGCTAGCCCTAGTCAAGTTGTGCTGTCAAGTCATCTTAAAAAGGTTTCTGCGTAGAAAATCATCACTGAAGCTGCCTATGTGACGCAGAAGAAACAACGTCTTACATAGTGCCTTGAAAGCAACAATCTATGTCTACTGAAGCAAACAGTTTCAGCAAAGAACGTGCTCTTGAAACCAGGTAATTGGTTATTTTCTGATTTAAGAGACTAGTGCTTTGACAAGACTTTCTTTTTACTCAAAAAACTTTCATTTTACTGGAAAAGTCTTAGATTTATATCAAGATGTAAGATGTGTTACCTTCTTCGTGTGCCAGTACTTATCTGTACTAGCGCTGACTGTCCCAGCAAATTGAACTGTGTGCCAGCACCCCTGCCGTTTCAAAAAAAAAAAGAAGCTATTTCTTGTGAGAAATGACTGTCCTTTTCATTGGCCGTTTTTGCTGTTTGCTCAGTGGTAGAAAATCGTATTATATTTTCTAGAGTGACGCTTTAATCATCGTGTAATGAGAATGGACCTGCTTCAGTCAAGCGGTTAACTGCTCACTTCCTACCGGTATTTCCGTTGGTGTGGAGCACTTTCTCTTTCTTCTTCCAGCTCGATATGGTGACGCAATCGAACCTTGCAGGAGGGTTCAGTGAAGGGTACGTGTCACGTCAGCACAGCAGCAGCATTTTTCCACCGTGAGCCACCCGGAGCAACGTGATGAGCGTGCCGCCATCTTAACCATGGAAACGTAGCCTTCTCTTTGTAACTCGGTGCAAATCGTCACGGCAATGACTGGAAGAAGCAGTGCACACCGAACTTTCAATCGCGGATCATTTCTGCTGTGTTGAGGTGAGAAGTTCTTCATTTTGGTTACAAACGCTTCATTTTTGGGATGATTTCTGTGTGCTTCAGTTCCTGCAGCTCTTGATTCTTCATCTATCGCTTGTGCACATTGAGCATGGCATCCGCTGTGCGCAACATTGGCTGCGTAAATTTACATAAAAAGGCTGTGTTAATTTATTTACAAAGACTTTGGCACTACTTCGGCTGCGTTTATCTGTTTTTCCAGACTTTGGCACTGTACCTTGTTTCCAGTTCCTTTGTGAGTTCTCCGCCAAATCGTTCGTTAATTTGTCAACATCTGACATTACTTGCTGCAAAGTTCTTGGATTGTACCTTGGTGGAGTTTCTTCAGGACTGTCATTAAATCGTCTTTAGATGGCCTGTCTATCTTCGCAGTGACAGGCACACCTTTGACTGTGGTTGTTCAACTAGCATGTTTTTTATCTTAAAAGTTAACCTACAAGCATGTTTTTAACTCACAGTTTATTCATTTAAGTAGTGTTTAAGGAATGTGTGTGCTATTTATCTGAGATGTGTGTCACATTTCTTTTGGTTGGGTTCTCTCACCCTTATGTCTGCACTGCATTTATGCTTGTGTCACTTTTCGTTTAGGGTTCTCTCACCCTCAATTGCAGTTTTGGTTAAGGGTTCTCTCACCCTCATTTGCATCACTGTATCCCTGTTTTAGGGATGGGTTTAGGTTGTAATCCTATTTCCCCTCATGGTTTTACCATTTGTTAACCCTCATGTCTGGGTTATAGGGTTTAAGTCTTTGTTTAGGACTTTATACCTTCTCTACCTGTGTTGGACACCTTGTTGTACGTTTGTGCGTGCATGTCGCACTGTGCGAATTTCACTTTTGTGTCCAGTGTGTAAGGCGCCCTGTGCATCACATTTTTCACTTTTTACCTATGTGTTGGTTTGACACATTGTGCTGCACCTGTCCGTGCCGTGTGTGTGCTTGGGTCCTGTCCCTTGTTACACCTTCTTCTTTGGTTATGGGTAACCCCATATTTTCTCAGTTCCTCTCATGAGGAGTGGAAATTTTGCCACATTGTGCTGCACCTTCTTGTGCCGCGTGTGTTCTCAGGTCTGTCCTTTGTAACACATTCATTTATGAGTAGCCTCATATTTTCAGTGTTCCTCACATGAGGAGTAGAATTTCGCCACATATTTTCAGTGTTCCTCACATGAGGAGTGGAATTTCGCCACATTGTGCTGCACCTTCCAGTGCTGCGTGTGTTCTTAGGCTTGTCCTTTTTTACACCTTCATTCTGGGTTTAGTCCTTGTTTTCTCAGTTCCTCGCTTGAGGAGTGGCTTTTGTCTGCCATAGTCTACCTTTATGGAGGTCTTTTCTCCATTCTAGGTCTTACTCACTTGCTTTGTGAGTTAATTTTATCTTTTTCAATATTAAAGGAGGAGGATAGTGTCAGTGCTTGTGTTTACTGTCTCTTTCTTCCTTCTTTACCTTGTTTGTCTGTTTTCCCTCTCGTGGTGTGGTTTCCTCCTCATCCCTGGGTTTACGGACTATTATCATCAACTATAATTTAATTGTCTATAGTTTTCCTCTTCGCTGATTGTTTCTTCTTTCTTTTCTTTTTGTGAGGAAGAGGATAATGTGGTATTCTGAGTTATATATTTATGTTCCTGCATTTCAGTGCATCTAGCTGCTCAGCCAGTGTGAGTGTTCCTAGTAAGAATGTTGGTGTGATTGACATGTATGGAATGCTTGAGTGCTTGGTATGAGAGTTGGCAGTTGGAGTATGGGCTGAGTGGCTAAGAGGCTGCTCCTGGTGGGGCTGCTTGTTCCTGAGTTATACTTCCTAATATCCTGCTAATGGCTAAATAAACTTACTTCACAACTCTACCTCATCTGCCTCGGTTGCATCATTTCATGTATGTATGGATCAACATACTACAGAAAGGTTATCCCAAAATAGACGTCTTACTATCCTAGTCTTATCTCCCTCTATACGTAATGTTATCTCGTATATTTTATGAGGTTTGCTAACTCTGGTATCCGCAGTTTCCACCTAAATGTATTCATTCGTGTCCACTGTCTCCAGATGATTCATCAGGATCTTGCGAGCTATGGTCACTTCTGCTGCGCTGTCTAGCATTGTCTGGGCCCACTCTCCGTTTTTCAGTTGTGTCCTCAGTATCCTCGGCATGTTTAATTATTTTAATACTGGCTACCTTCTTTCTTGGAAATTGTAATTTTTTACTTTGATGAGCAGGTTCCTTGTCTTTGGACTTGATGTGCTCTTCCTTGTGTTCTGACCGTCCTTTTCTTTCCAATTTCTGTGAGGAAGTCTGAAAAGATCGAGAGGGACGTGTATCAATATCTTGATATCTATCAGGTTTTCTCAGATTATCCCTATTTCTAAGGTTGTATCTTTTCTCAGAGGGCTCCCTCTGGGGAGACTTGTTTCCTTGGTCCGGAGATCTTTCTCTCCACCGAGGAGACCTTCCTCTGGACTGGAATCTTTTTTCTTTGGGAGTTGATTGTTTATTTCCATCCCAGCTCTTTTTTGGAGTGTTTAGATTATTTTTAATAAATATTTTTTCAGGATTTTCAATTAGTTGGGGTTTTACAGGTTTCCCACCCAAACTATCTCTTCCTAGTTCTTCATAGGAATTTTCTATGATTCTGGCAAGTTCAATTGGTTGGTCTGCTATATCTGTTTCTTTCAATTTCTGGCGGATCGCTACAGATGCTGCTTCTCCTTTTATGTTGGCTAATAATATAGCCGAGATCTGCTTGGAGTCTTTCAGTAATTTCATACCCAGAGTTAAAGCAGGTTCTGGACCGTATTCATTTTGAATCTGTCTTAGTACATCTGGTATTACCGCCATGGACAGAACACCATGTGTTTTTGTGTAAATGGAAGCAAAGACTGTGCCCCAAGTGTCACAGTCCTCCACATGTGGTGCGATCCCCATTGGAAGACAGATAGTCAGAATTCTGTGTTTCTCAGTGGGGGTAGTATCCGGAAATACTGCCTCTATTTGAGCGATTTTTTGTGCTAACCAGAATTGAATTTGTTCCCGTTTTGCGGGTACTTTCCCAAGACAGGATTGTATGTTCTGTGGTGTAATTGTGTTTGTGTTCCCCTGATGAGGGGTCTGCTGTGGAATGTTAATAGCTGGTTGGACTGTTGAAGTCCGCATTACAAATTGGACTAATTGTCTATGTATTTTAATCAGTTGTTTTAGATGGGCTAAAAGTTCTGGTACTGACATTTTTTCTATGTCGGGATGTGGTGTGTAGCTGGCTAGAACCGGCCACGTTGCTCCTGGTCTACCTAGTGGACCGAGCCTGGTGATGTGATTATTATGTTTTAGGGCGCCGTTAAACCAGAGCAGGTGCTCTTGGTATTTTAGTGGGATTTCCACCTCCTCGAAAGGGGTGTATTCATCCGTAGGTTCCTCTATTTTGTAATAGTGGAAGTTGTGTGTGACAGCGTTTGCTGCTGGAAAGTTTATCCATGAATAGAATACCTCTGTCTGCCGATACTCATGGGCATCAATTACGAATACGACTATTCCACCTCTCGGTGTTAGTCAGTTTTCTATAAGTTTAAGAGTTATAGTTTTCCTTATGTTGACCGGAATGAGAATAACACTCGGGTCATTTTCTTGGAGACTTGTGTTATCCGCTAGGAGTCGAGCTGCTATTCTAGCTGCCTCCCTTTCGTCTTCACTTTCTGACATTTTTAATGACAGAAAGGTTTTTGTTGCAGATCAAGTTTCAAGGAAACAAAGATTAGGTGCACCATATTTTGGAACACTGTATCCATCAACGTTGACTATACCAAAAACTATACATAGAAATCTCTTTCTACTAAGTTCCGGCGGATTTTAACCTTTTACCCACTCCAGACGTCTTTTGGAGTATTTACGGGGAAAAGGGGTCTGTGTGAAAAAGCACGACTGAGTTACTCTAACGTCTTGCGTTAGATTTATTGCCTTACCAAACGTTGGGCGCCATGTAGTGTAGTTCCTATATTCCCAATAGGCTCTGCGCATTGGAATAATATATTCAGCAGTGTAGACATAGGACTGAGTTCAACTAGGTCTCTACTGACTATATTAGACTTACGTTTTGTTTGCCAGCTAGCTCAGAGGTCACTAGAAAGTTTCTCGAATAAACGAGGAGGAGTTTAACCTCCCTAGTTAGACAAGAAGGGATTAGCTTCTGACAACCATATAACATGACAACTTTGCTCCCTCAGAATAAGAGTGTATCTCTAGAGTCGTGTGAAAACAATAGACAGCTATTTCGCTCAGTCAAGTGTGCATACTTAGTTTCACCAGAGTGCAGAGAAAAGAAAGACGGGCTTTTTCAATAAAAGGTGTAATTTATTGAGCAGTCTTCTTCCTCATACAAGAGAAATGAATTGCCACAATTGCAATACTCATAGTAAAGTAAAGTGCGTACAGTAAAAGGAGGATTAAGAAATAATACTGTAAAAGCATTGATATGGTTTCTTAGCCATAAGATACTTTAAAATAGATAAAATATATACATACTTATATACATTGACTAACGTACTCAACTGGTGCTTCTAAATACGCCTACCCCGGTGTACCTGTCCTAAGCCTAATACGTGGGAAGGAGTAAGTAAGTAGCAGTTTCAGTTAAGTTTTGTTTTGCCAAGAATCTGACTCAAGAATTCTCTCCAAGGTTTTAGTCAACTTCGTACCTGGGTATTAGAAAGCAGGAGGTCTGGTGTCTCTCTCTCAGGACTCGATATCCCAGTAACCCGCGAAGGTATCTGGAAACACCGTAACTGGATTTCTCGGCAGGGGAAAAGACAGCGTCTCTCTCAGTGCGTCAAAGAGGAGGAGCAGCGTCCGTGGGCTCTCGCATCAGCTGGGCTCTCGGGCAAGTAGATAGCTGCTCCGCTCCAAAACCACCACCGTGTATTTGCTTACGGCAACGTTGGTATATTTATACCTGAAAGGTGCCGGGTTTGACGTAAGGTTGGACATAAGACGTCAATAAAGATGTCACTAAGAACTGGCCATTCTTACAGTGCTTTACAGGAGTTCTCGGATGAAATCAAAACAAAAGCAAGGGGGATTTCCCAGGTTGCTGAAGGTTTGGATTTGTTTAGAGAACTCGTTGTGCTTTCCAGGGGGCCGGGGAAGTAGCCTTGCTTAATGTGACGATACAAAAGGGGATGATGGACGGAGCGTTTGAGCAAATCAAACACTCACCCCCAGTCAACTGATCTGGGTTTAATCCATCACCATTCTTTAGCCCACTCTGCCACCCCATTTCAGACATGGCTATATGCAAATCAGTCTGACCCTGTGCCTCATGGGAACAGTCCAGCCTGAACTGCCAAGCCATGTCTTCCATGGACCGGAAACAAGCATCCTGGGACCGGTTTCGGATTCATAATCCTCATCAGCCAGGCTATCTTGAATCCAGTGGCCAAGTGAGCAAGGGACTCACGTCTGAGCATACCCTGCCACACTTAGGGCGAACAAAGCGATACAAAAGGGGATGATGGACGGAGCGTTTGAGCAAATCAAACACTCACCCCCAGTCAACTGATCTGGGTTTAATCCATCACCATTCTTTAGCCCACTCAGCCACCCCATTTCAGACATGGCTATATGCAAATCAGTCTGACCCTGTGCCTCATGGGAACAGTCCAGCCCGAACTGCCAAGCCATGTCTTCCATGGACAGGAAACAAGCATCCTGGGACCGGTTTCGGATTCATAATCCTCATCAGCCAGGCTATCTTGAATCCAGTGGCCAAGTGAGCAAGGGACTCACGTCTGAGCATACCCTGCCACACTTAGGGCGAACAAAGCGATACAAAAGGGGATGATGGACGGAGCGTTTGAGCAAATCAAACACTCACCCCCAGTCAACTGATCTGGCTTTAATCCATCACCATTCTTTAGCCCACTTAGCCACCCCATTTCAGACATGGCTATATGCAAATCAGTCTGACCCTGTGCCTCATGGGAACAGTCCAGCCCGAACTGCCAAGCCATGTCTTCCATGGACCGGAAACAAGCATCCTGGGACCGGTTTCGGATTCATAATCCTCATCAGCCAGGCTATCTTGAATCCAGTGGCGAAGTGAGCAAGGGACTCACGTCTGAGCATACCCTGCCACACTTAGGGCGAACAAAGCGATACAAAAAGGGGTGATGGACGGAGCGTTTGAGCAAATCAAGCACTTACCCCCAGTCAACTGATCTGGGTTTAATCCATCACCATTCTTTAGCCCACTCAGCCACCCCATTTCAGACATGGCTATATGCAAATCAGTCTGACCCTGTGCCTCATGGGAACAGTCCAGCCCGAACTGCCAAGCCATGTCTTCCATGGACCGGAAACAAGCATCCTGGGAACGGTTTCGGATTCATAATCCTCATCAGCCAGGCTATCTTGAATCCAGTGGCCAAGTGAGCAAGGGACTCACGTCTGAGCATACCCTGCCACACTTAGGGCGAACAAAGCGATACAAAAGGGGATGATGGTTGGAGCGTTTGAGCAAATCAAACACTCACCCCCAGTCAACTGATCTGGGTTTAATCCATCACCATTCTTTAGCCCACTCTGCCACCCCATTTCAGACATGGCTATATGCAAATCAGTCTGACCCTGTGCTTCATGGGAACAGTCCAGCCCGAACTGCCAAGCCATGTCTTCCATGGACCGGAAACAAGCATCCTGGGACCAGTTTCGGATTCATAATCCTCATCAGCCAGGCTATCTTGAATCCAGTGGCCAAGTGAGCAAGGGACTCACGTCTGAGCATACCCTGCCACACTTAGGGCGAACAAAGCGATACAAAAGGGGATGATGGACGGAGCGTTTGAGCAAATCAAACACTCACCCCCAGTCAACTGATCTGGGTTTAATCCATCACCATTCTTTAGCCCACTCAGCCACCCCATTTCAGACATGGCTATATGCAAATCAGTCTGACCCTGTGCCTCATGGGAACAGTCCAGCCCGAACTGCCAAGCCATGTCTTCCATGGACAGGAAACAAGCATCCTGGGACCGGTTTCGGATTCATAATCCTCATCAGCCAGGCTATCTTGAATCCAGTGGCCAAGTGAGCAAGGGACTCACGTCTGAGCATACCCTGCCACACTTAGGGCGAACAAAGCGATACAAAAGGGGATGATGGACGGAGCGTTTGAGCAAATCAAACACTCACCCCCAGTCAACTGATCTGGCTTTAATCCATCACCATTCTTTAGCCCACTTAGCCACCCCATTTCAGACATGGCTATATGCAAATCAGTCTGACCCTGTGCCTCATGGGAACAGTCCAGCCCGAACTGCCAAGCCATGTCTTCCATGGACCGGAAACAAGCATCCTGGGACCGGTTTCGGATTCATAATCCTCATCAGCCAGGCTATCTTGAATCCAGTGGCGAAGTGAGCAAGGGACTCACGTCTGAGCATACCCTGCCACACTTAGGGCGAACAAAGCGATACAAAAAGGGGTGATGGACGGAGCGTTTGAGCAAATCAAGCACTTACCCCCAGTCAACTGATCTGGGTTTAATCCATCACCATTCTTTAGCCCACTCAGCCACCCCATTTCAGACATGGCTATATGCAAATCAGTCTGACCCTGTGCCTCATGGGAACAGTCCAGCCCGAACTGCCAAGCCATGTCTTCCATGGACCGGAAACAAGCATCCTGGGAACGGTTTCGGATTCATAATCCTCATCAGCCAGGCTATCTTGAATCCAGTGGCCAAGTGAGCAAGGGACTCACGTCTGAGCATACCCTGCCACACTTAGGGCGAACAAAGCGATACAAAAGGGGATGATGGTTGGAGCGTTTGAGCAAATCAAACACTCACCCCCAGTCAACTGATCTGGGTTTAATCCATCACCATTCTTTAGCCCACTCTGCCACCCCATTTCAGACATGGCTATATGCAAATCAGTCTGACCCTGTGCTTCATGGGAACAGTCCAGCCCGAACTGCCAAGCCATGTCTTCCATGGACCGGAAACAAGCATCCTGGGACCAGTTTCGGATTCATAATCCTCATCAGCCAGGCTATCTTGAATCCAGTGGCCAAGTGAGCAAGGGACTCACGTCTGAGCATACCCTGCCACACTTAGGGCAAACAAAGCGATACAAAAGGGGATGATGGACGGAGCGTTTGAGAAAATTAAACACTCACCCCCAGTCAACTGATCTGGGTTTAATCCATCACCATTCTTTAGCCCACTCAGCCACCCCATTTCAGACATGGCTATATGCAAATCAGTCTGACCCTGTGCCTCATGGGAACAGTCCAGCCCGAACTGCCAAGCCATGTCTTCCATGGACCGGAAACAAGCATCCTGGGACCGGATTCGGATTCATAATCCTCATCAGCCAGGCTATCTTGAATCCAGTGGCCAAGTGAGCAAGGGACTCACGTCTGAGCATACCCTGCCACACTTAGGGCGAACAAAGCGATACAAAAGGGGATGATGGACGGAGCGTTTGAGCAAATCAAACACTCACCCCCAGTCAACTGATCTGGGTTTAATCCATCACCATTCTTTAGCCCACTCAGCCACCCCATTTCAGACATGGCTATATGCAAATCAGTCTGACCCTGTGCTTCATGGGAACAGTCCAGCCCGAACTGCCAAGCCATGTCTTCCATGGACCGGAAACAAGCATCCTGGGACCAGTTTCGGATTCATAATCCTCATCAGCCAGGCTATCTTGAATCCAGTGGCCAAGTGAGCAAGGGACTCACGTCTGAGCATACCCTGCCACACTTAGGGCGAACAAAGCGATACAAAAGGGGATGATGGACGGAGCGTTTGAGCAAATCAAACACTCACCCCCAGTCAACTGATCTGGGTTTAATCCATCACCATTCTTTAGCCCACTCAGCCACCCCATTTCAGACATGGCTATATGCAAATCAGTCTGACCCTGTGCCTCATGGGAACAGTCCAGCCCGAACTGCCAAGCCATGTCTTCCATGGACAGGAAACAAGCATCCTGGGACCGGTTTCGGATTCATAATCCTCATCAGCCAGGCTATCTTGAATCCAGTGGCCAAGTGAGCAAGGGACTCACGTCTGAGCATACCCTGCCACACTTAGGGCGAACAAAGCGATACAAAAGGGGATGATGGACGGAGCGTTTGAGCAAATCAAACACTCACCCCCAGTCAACTGATCTGGGTTTAATCCATCACCATTCTTTAGCCCACTCAGCCACCCCATTTCAGACATGGCTATATGCAAATCAGTCTGACCCTGTGCCTCATGGGAACAGTCCAGCCCGAACTGTCCGGTGGCGGAGTGAGCTAAAGAATGGTGATGGATTAAACCCAGATCAGTTGACTGGGGATGAATGTTTGTATTGTATTGTCAACGCTCCGTCCATCATCCCCTTTGGTTTTTCTTTGTTCGCTCTAAGTTGGCAGGGTATGCTCAGACGTGAGTCCCTTGCTCACTTTGCCACTGGAGTCAAGCAAGCCCGGCTGAAGACGGCTGTAATGCCAGAAACCGGTCCTGGGAAGCTTGATTCCGGTCCAGGGAAGACATGGCTTGGCAGTTCGGGCTGGACTGTTCCCATGAGGCACAGGGTCAGACTGATTTGCATATGGCCATGTCTGAACTATGCCGTTATAGGGATATTATTGATTATAACCAAACAAGGGCATAAAATAGTAAAAACACAATAACATACTCCATCCAACCGCCATTTTAGTCGTTTTCCTCCGTTATTTTCATTATACCTGTGACTTTCATTTTACCCTTTGCATATGTTGTCTGTGATCGATGAGATTTCCTGCCACAGACACCATTTTGTTTGTCCTTGGCCACCGATCTTATCAGACTTGGTCACACATATACCTAGAAACTAATTTGAAGGGCGTAAGCCACAGCCATTACAACCCGTGTTCGTCAACACAATGAAATTATTAAGATTATGCTTTTATCATGCGTGGTAAATGCATAGTAGTTGGAAAAGCATATGTGGTAAAGCCATATACGTGGTAATGGCTTCTTGGTGACGATCAGGCGTTGTAATGACTGTTTCTCCCCAGGACACTGCAGAAACTGTGTCTGGGCATGGTGGACTCCAAGGCACGAGGCGGAGGGCCACGCAGACCCTCTCATAGAATATAGAAGTCTTTGGGGGTTATTGTTTCCGTGGTTTGAGGGGCGTCAATGATGCCCACACACTTAATTTTGTAGGGGGGTAGGTATTGCATGGGGAAATGTCGCAAAAGATTTGTAAATGTGGTACACATTGTTTGGTATTATTTTGATTTCTTTACCATGTTGTTGTGTATCCAGAGAAAATATCTCAGTAGTTTTCAATGCTTGTCTTTAACATCTTACTATAGTACTTCAAGAGGATAAATATTTTTATTGTGGATCGCCACTCCCCACACAAAGAAAAAGTAGTATGTAGTTTTTTTATTAAATTTTATTAAACTAATAACTGTAAACGAAACTTAAAGATAACTATATAATAAAGAACTAGAAAAATAACTTTAAAAAAAAATAGCATAATCAAATTGGGAAGTTGACTCCAAAAGATGTATGATTGGTAATCTGCAAAAGAAAAAAGAAAATTAGAGTTTAGAATTATGTAGATGTGACTAATTGAGCTGAAACATTACAAGTCTAGGTAACATTACAATTTTACGTGTGCAGTGTGTCTGGTATATTTCAGTTCCGTTATAGTGCCGCGTTCAAGTGGTGTCTATATGGAAGTGCCTGCTGCGTTAGTGACACAGAAGTTGTAGAATGGCTTATCTTCTACACGTCCAAGCAGGCAGCAGTGTCTATAAGTTTAAAAGAGAAAGAGAAATTATGTCAGTGAGAGAGAAAGAGAGAGAAAACAACATTAAAACTGTCTTGCAGAGTCTGGAGTTGAGATTTTTTCTTGAAAAGTCAGAGGTAGAATTACAAGCTCCTTGCGTCACTTTCCCCAGGTTAAAAGTGACAGAAAAGAGACGTAATAAGCTTGTAGAACTGTTTCTCAGACTGTTGTAACCTATCTGTTGTCACTGCTCGGAGGTAATTATACATTTTAGAAAGTGAAGCTGTTGCACACTACCGACTGTCTCCTTTCTAAAATGAAGGTAACACTACAGTTTAATGTGTGCAGTGTGCCTAGTACATTACAGTTCCGTTACAGTGCCGCGTTCAAGTGGTGTCTATATGGAAGTGCCTATTGCGTTAGTGATACAAAAGTGGCAGAACGAGATTGTAAATAGGCCGATTTATTTCTAATGCATTGTAATGAAGGCATTGTATATTTAGCCTCTGTCCTTACCATTGTATAAAAACTGCGGCTAGTGGAATTCACAACTTGAACTTAAATTTTATTCTACATGTCGAAAGATACAGCATTTTCTAGAAGTTTAAAACAGAAAGAGAAATGATGTCACAGAGAGTGATTTGAAAGATGGTGCTCTACGTGTGGAAGAAGCCTCCACTGTAATCAAGAGAGTTAATCATTTCAATTTTGATAATGTTGTATAGAGCAGAGTGGAGATAGCAAAGTCGAAAAGTTTACGAAAAAAAGGGAAATGATGTGAGGGAGTAAGAAAGAGAAAGGGAAAAAAGGATATTAAAACATGGGAGAGGCACACGATAGGGGAGGGGTACGTGAAGTAAGAGTATAGGGACATTTTTTTCTCTCTGCCATCTGTGGGAGTCCCTTGAAATCTCAGATGGAGGGATGCACCTAACTGTGCAGGCCAGAGACCTAAGGGTTAGTGCAAAGAGGAGAGGCAGTGTAGTGTGGCTAAGTGTTGTTTGTTGGCATCATCCATGGGCAGTTCCTTATTCTCATACCTCAGAGTGGGCATCCTCAAGCCAGTTTGGGGTCCTTTCTCTGAGATACTTGTTTGTCAACCTTGGTTATATTTTATTATCTAGGCACTTATCTGTCTATTTTTTCTCCCAGGCAATGCGGTTTGGGGCTCTATCCCTCAGCACGATCTTATATGCTTCCACACCATCACCCCAGAGGGGACTGCGTCCTTATTCTCTTGGAAGTAAACTTCTGTGTCTGCCCTAATCCCACTTGCTATTTTGATGCTATTCAGATCCCAGGGATTTAGTCTCCATCTTCAGTCTCTATCCCGTTCCCTCAGGCCCATCTCAACTAAGAGTGGGGAGTGATCAAAGAGGCCCCTATCTGCGTATTCTGAGTGGCCTATATTGTGCAGTTCTCCCCTGGGAATAAATATATAGTCCAGTTTGGAATGTGAGTACTGTGCCCCTCACTCAGAGAACTGCCTAGTCTGGGGGTGTTTCTCTCTCCATGCATCTACTAATCCCGTTGTTATAGAGAATCATCTCAAGGGGGTGCTTTGTGTGGATTTGTCCCCCCCGCTAGTGCGATCTACTATCAGGTTGTTAAAGTCACTGCCAACTATATGCAGAGCGGAGGGTGTTTCAAGCAAGATGTCAACTATCTTAGACATGGTGGACGTTTGCAGTCTAGGTGGCGCATAGAGGCATATCAACATGACCTCAATCCTTCACCATAGTCCAGAAACTACCGCGTATCTACTCAGTGGATCCAGCCAGAGGAGTAAGGTCTGAAAGGGAATATTTTTCTTAATCAGAATGGCCACTCTTCTCGCCCCAAAAGTGAATCCCGAATGTGCCAGTACCTTGTATGCCCCACAGACTATAACATCATGTTGGGTGCCTTTAAGGTGCGTTTCTTGGAGCAGTGCAGTATCCAATGGGGTCTTTTAATGAGTTGTGGCACTTGCCCTCTTTTGATTTTGTCCCACAACCCATTAAATTTCCATGTCATAACCATTACATTTAGATGCTGGGTCTTATTGTGTCTGGTGGTAACGTGTGGGTGGCGCCAGGGCCCAGGGGAGGATTGCAGTACTCCTCCATGCCCCTTGTTCTATAGGAGTTTCTTGTTGTGGCGGCCCCTATGATCAATGAACAATAATGCATACAATTAAACCCCAACTGTATGGTCTCCCAACCATTCCCCACCCCACCTCCCTCTGCCTCTGTTGTGTGACCTTGACTGAATTTCTGTTCGTCATGGCTGTAACCCGGCAGCGTCATGATCTTCGAGGTTTCATAGTTCACTTTCTCCTAACGACGATTTCACGCACTCCATAAAGTTCAATATTTTCGCAATGACCAGCCTTGGTGACGCTCTTGGGGGGGCTTTGCATTCAGAGAGCCGTGTGCGCGTTCTATGATGAAGCATTAGGAAAACTGTTCTGCCAGGATGAGATCTGTCAGCCAGGTTGTCAGGAACTTCAAAGCATGGTTTCCTTCCTCTCCCTCCGGAAATCCCACAAAGCGGAGGTTGTTCCTCTGGGGTCGATTTTCCGAGTCATCGATTCTCCATAACATGTCTGCTGCGGCACTAAGCATGTCTCCCATCCCCTTTTGTAGATCTTTTATGGCATCCTCCACTTCTGATATCCGAGTCTCAGCCTCTGTTACTCTCTCAGATACGTTGCAGAGGTCTTGAGGAAGCAGCGACACTTCTGAGCAAACGTCTTCAATCTTGACTTCCAGGGCTTCTCTGGAGCTTTGTATTGTTTGGAGGATCAATGCTGTATCCGTTGGTGATTGCGCTGACTCTTTCAATTCTGCTTGCGTCTGGAGTATCTTAGTGAATTTATCCATTTTCCCCTGTCCTGGGATTTCTGGATCTTTGTCTTTAACCATGGTGTTAGCTCTTGCCTCTTTTGGCTGGGTTTAACTGCTCGGGCTTGCTCGCTCTCTCGTGTCAGGCCAGCTGGGGGTGCCGTTCCATCTCTCATTGGGTGTGCGACCCCTTCCTATGGGATTTGACCTATCCACTGCTTTTGAGGTTAGAGCTCGGGATGTGTTTTCCCTTTTAGTATGTCCCTTGTTCTATCTTCCTGTTGTCAGGGCCCTACGTAGCCTCACTTGGCGCAGCAGCATTCTCTGTGTTCTGTGCTTTGGTTTCTTGCCCCCAGTGCATCTCTGGGTCCTATCTTGGGTCTCGCACCAGTCCTATATTCCATTGTGTTTAACCTAACCTTCCCTTCAGGGAGAGGTTGATGTCCTGTGTTTAAGCGGTTTCTGGCCCTTGTTCCTGGCGTTTCTGCCTCTCTATGTGTTTTCTGGTGTCCCTTCTGGTGTATTCACCCTTGTACCAATGAGGTAGGGGATTAGACGCCGGCAAATTTGGGTTCTTCAGTTACTTTTGCGCCTGGAAGTGGTAGTTTAGTTCTGCCCCGGGGTGGAAGGGCCTCTTCTGTGTTTCTGGAAACCCCATGCTCGGCAACAGCACCAAGGCTGCCCCGACAGGTCTGATATGGTCGCAGCTAGGGAGGCCCTCTCTAGGGAGTCCACGTTTCCTCACTCCCACGGGCCTCTCCTACCCCCTCACTTCATCAAGGGGGTTGACGGGTCTCCTTGTCTCTTTTAGACCCCTTTGCGCCAGCCACGGTTTGCAGAGCAGACCAGGGTTCTCGGCTGCAGGTGTCTTTCTTTCTTTGTTTTTCACCCCTTCCTTATACACTCAGTGGTCCACCGAGTAGCCGGGGAGGCCACAGTCTCGACGCTCCTTTCAGGCCTGTGGCCTAGCTGCCACTCAGGTGTGTATGGCCCGGGGACCCCGTATCTCCTCACTGTATCGCCGGTAGTGGGACCCAGGGATCTCACCCCTTGGGTATAGCCTTGTCGCGCTGCAGGCCGCCAAACTCTTTGCAGCTGAGCACCTTCCTCAGGAGTCAAACAGGATTGTATATGGGGGTCACTGGGCACCCTCCATGCTTTTAGATGGTTTGTCAAACTTTTTGCTAGGCTCTGGTGGGACAGTGCGTAAGGAGCACCGCACCCCCTATTCTGGGGAACCGCTTGTTCCTTGGTCCAAAGTGTGGCCACCACCTGGGGGGGTGGTGTCCCTCTCTTACCCTCTCTCAGCACCAGCGAATCTCCAGCCCACCGCAGCCGCGGAGATCATTTAACAAGGCAGAGCTGGGCTTTCCTTTAAATTGAATGCCCGCGGCCACAGTGCGCGATCACCCCTGCGGGACAGCCCCACGGCCGGTCACTACTCTGCTCAGTTGTGGGCTCACCACCCCTCTTCTTCTAGGTGTTGAATGTCACGGGTTACTGCAGGATTTGGTATGGATTTAAGGCTCTGGCAAGAGCTCTCCTTCTGTGCATCCTACTCGGCCATGAGCTAGGCCCAGGATTACATTTCTTAGTCCTCTCGGTATCCTTTTATATTCTATGTACTTCCTTAAAGATATGAAACAAGAGAGGACTGGGCTGTTCCTATAGTTTGGGTGCAGGTCAAAGTATGTGGATGTAGAATGGTGGTTAAATGGTAACTATCAAGTGGGTATCCATTTTGTTGGATATAAAAACTTCCTTAAAGATGTCATCTCCCACCATTTGTTTGGCTCACTTGTTCAATCTCTTTCCAATTCCTTGATAATTATGCTTCCAGTCCTGTTCTTATCTTCAACCCGCTTTTCTGGTTTGCAAGATGACATTATATTATCATCATTCAAATATACACTTGCTTCCCTCCCATGGCCCACCGCCTGAGGCCTCTATTGGCCCCGGGGACCTCATCCCCTGGGGCCAACCTTTATCTTTTATTTATTTTTTATTTATTAATTTTCTGGGGATAGGGGAGCCCCCTACCGGGCCACTTCTGGCCCCGGGGACCCCATCCCCCGGGGGGTGGCAGTCCCCAGCACTTCGGGGGCCTTGAGGCCACTCACATATCAAAAAGCAAAGCCCCGGTGGGTGGCGGTCCCCGGGGCTGCAGGGGGCCGTGATCCCCTCGCAAATATTTACTGAAAGCCCAGGGGGTGGTGGTCCCCGGGGCTGCGGGGGCCTGCCTGGGTCCCCGCAATTTCAATCTTACATGCCCCCGGGACTTGGCCCACTCGGGGGCTAAATAATAACGAAGCACAGGAGCCCGCACTTTGGGTTTTTTCAGGCCGAAATTCGCGCTTGGTGCGCGAATCTCGCCAATTTTTACCCCCAAAAATTAAAATTTCACGAAGATTCGTCAACTGGCGCCAAAGTTATTGGGAAAAGAAAAAATGCTTTTTGAATAGAAACATATACATATCTATCTATCTATCTATCTATCTATCTATCTATCTATCTATCTATCTATCTATCTATCTATCTATCTATCTATCTATCTATCTATCTATCTATCTATCTATCTGTCTGTGTCTGTCTGTGTCTGTCTGTCTATCTATCTATCTATCTATCTATCTATCTATCTATCTATCTATCTATCTATCTATCTGTCTGTGTCTGTCTGTCTATCTGTCTGTCTATCTATCTATCTATCTATCTATCTATCTATCTATCTATCTATCTATCTATCTATCTATCTATTTATAATATAGTTAAGTCTTACCTTTAATACTTACCAAAAATACTTACATTTACATGTGATTGTTTTTACTACGAGTATACCTTTACAATTCATGCTTTTACATTGATATTCGTTGTTAAGGCAATACATGGTAAAGGCATACTCGTTGTAAAAAATAAAAAAAAAATCAGGTGGCATCTCGTTGATCACCCGTCGTAAAGGCTGTTTCCCAGTATAGCATAACATAACACAACCCTGCAAAAAGCTCTTGCGGGCAGTAAGAAATAAGCACGGTATAATTCAAACCTAAATGTGTAGTTTGTTAAATGTTTCTTCTTTATTGCCTGAAATGTAATTTGAACATCGGCCCTATTCAACTTTCGGTGTTATTTTTTGAATTACAAGAAATTAGTTAGGGGTTTCAACAAAAGAAATAACTAGAGACTATTATGTCTATAATTCACAAGTACCTTTGACAGAGTGTTTCTATTAGTCAAAAATGTAACTATTTTTTAGGTCATCTCTTTAATCACAGGAGGTTCACATTCTATAGAAAACCTCAGAAATCTTCACCATGCTGCATGATACTATTAAAATAAATCGTAAAACTGCATTCATTTTAATAAATACAGACAAAGGTTCCAGAATTAAAACCGATCTTGCTAATTATGCTTATCTCAGTGTGATATCAAGTCAAAAAGCTGGCTGCAAATGCATTTTCCACTGAATGCCATTGGCACAGCAGGAAGCACAGCATTAAGAGCCAAACATGTCATTATTAGGATAACAGCACAGAATTAAAGTCTATCGCAATCACCCCTTCGTCACATCATAAATAGATCTTCAATTTATAACACTGCATTAAAAATCAATTTTCAAAGAAATGTGCATAATTTTCCAATTTTTAAGCTTTTATCCATATATTAGGCTTCACATTCAGGCAAATGTTGCCCTTCTCTTTGAAAGCACTGTAGGTAGAAGAATTAATGTCTGTGCTTTTTCTACTATTGTAGAGCGCTAGCCTTTCTCGTTCACTCAAATAGCATAAAGCAGTCCATATTATTTTTATACAAGTGTGTGAGACTGAGGTTTAAATTGTGTGATCTCAATTATGATAAGAAATAGATAAACCTGTTCCATCAGCTGTAAAAGGGTGAAAGTAATCGATGGATATTCATTAGGAAGGGACTTAATTTGGGTCTTCAATGGATGAAGTGATGGCCGGGAGATTACATGGAAAGGAACCAAATTAGGCCATAACATGGAGGAGCCTGTTCAATGGGGATTGAAAGGTGAGTAACTGAATTAGGGTGTTTAAGGAGTCAGTGATCCCACGGGTGGGTGATTGAACAAAATGACCCATCACTCCATGCTGTGGCAGGCACACAACCATCTAAAACTAAATCTGTTAAAGACTGATTTCTGAATTCTTTTCTTCCCTTCCCTTAGAACCCAACATCCCAACTATGGTCTATAAATTCAATTAGCCATTTTGCACCCCAACCATCTGCGACTCTGTAAAAAGACTAGGCATCACAAAAGACTCTAATTCAAACATGTGAGCTCACATACAAGCTACAACCAGAAGCACCACCCTACATCTCTACTCCTAAGAAAAATAAAACATTTCATACCACTTGGTGACCTCAATACAAGGGTTCAATCTCTACTGCTCTAAAGACAGGACTATGGGAATGCCACACTCATATTTATTCCTAAAACCAGCCTAGCCTCAATTAAAGTGATAGTGAATGGAGCAGCAAGACTCTTAACAGGTACATGGCATTATGAACAAGTTTTCCCATCACTCAGAGCCCTCACCTGACTCAGAGGTGAAGCTAGGAACCAACTGAAGGTTGCATGCATATTGCACAAAGCTGTACACAGTTCTGGTCCCAAACACATGGCATTTTCTTCCACTTAAAAAAAATTGACTGTGGTACAGATGGCTATCCATAACGACCGGGCTCCCGCTCAAGGTAAATGCAATATTGTTGTTTCGCCTGTGCCTGCCTTAGAGGCAGTCACAAAGGCTAGTGTTCTTAATTCAAAGGCCCTTCATCTCTGTTGAATTCAATGGGCTATGTTTTGACATCTGTTGATGTTACCTTTGTTTTTTACCCTTCCTTGCAAATGCAGGAGTTTCTTCAATATGAACATGTTCATCCTCTGACTTCTTCACATCTTCCTCTTCATCAGTATAAATGTATCATTTACACTTATGGTTCGGCACAACCGGCCATTGGTCCTAAGAAGATTGATTCTGTGGCATGCACTATTGTTGTAGGCGCTATGACTGATGGAGTTTTTCACTCCACTTTGATTCATACGCAGCTACTTGGTGACTGTATGGCACAATTGGCTGAATTGCA
The DNA here is from genome assembly GCF_964261635.1 of Lissotriton helveticus. NCBI lineage: Eukaryota > Metazoa > Chordata > Amphibia > Caudata > Salamandridae > Lissotriton > Lissotriton helveticus. Next base: position 2,082,131,229 of record NC_136063.1, read on the forward strand.
ATCTTTACTCTTGGCTCTTGAGCATTCTGATCCTGAGTCTCTTACACTTGTGGTATGTTACTCTTTTTATGTGTACAACCTTTTAATGATAATTGGCATTTTTGGAAACAAAATGACTTCTGGATTCTTTAGGTAGCACAATAAAGTATAATACGCTTTGACTCAATGTGGCACATTTTAAACATCGCCTATCGCTTACGGTTATGCTTATGGTGTACATACAGTGGGCCATCAACGTGCGGGAAAGCATGCTGTTGGAAATTCAATGGCTGATGAAGCAGCCAAATGTGCAGGAGACACAACTATAGTTTCAGCTATCACCCGCTATATGAAGAAAATTGATGGTGACATTTTGACTGACATCGCCGCATCGTGGGATGGTACTGCTTTTCCACAGGCTTTCCCTTCTAAGTACACGTATCAGTTAAATACTGAAAAGATTCCTTTTGTCACAATTCCTGGGGTTGGTGATTGATTGATACCCAACTTGGACTGCAGACACTTTTAAATAGGGGACAGTCCTGAGTCCATAGCTTCTGCTCATGCAGGAGTTGCTGCTACTGTTTCACACTTACACCAACGTTATTGGTGGTGAGGCTAATACCAGCAATCTCGTTGTTATGTTCTGTGTAGTGACACTTATCAACAAATTAAGTGTTCTACTGTGTCCCACCTATCTAAGATACATCTATATATTTAAAATCAGCCTTTTGGTTGTGTTAGACCTGGTACAATTGGTGTGAGTCTCCCTTCCATTTTTCGCTGTTGTTTCTTCTGTTTTTTATATGTTTTTGCTGGTTTACATGCTTTGGGAACTGTGCCACTGCTATTCAGTGCCACAGTGCAAGTGTTCCCTATTGTAAATTGCTGCAATGGATTAGTGACTCCATGATTGGCTTAATTGATTTACCTGTCAGACCCTAGTTCAGTGCACCATGCCCACCCAGGGCCTGTAGATCAGATGTTGTAGTGGGCTTGCAGCACTGATTGTGCCACCCACAGAAGCAGCTTGTAAAGTGTGTCTCGGGTCTGCCATTGCAGAGCCTGTGTGCAGTCTAGTACTGCCATGTCGACTTGGTAAGTGCACCCACTTACTAGTCACTAAACCTTCCCTTTTTTGCATGTTAGCCACCCTTTAGGTAGGCCCAAGGGCAGGATGCATGGTAAGTAAAAGGTAGGACATGCCCCGGTGTGTGTGGCATGTCCTGATAGTGAATTACAGCCAATTTAGTTTTTCACTATTGCAAGGCTACCTGTCCCCATAGGGTAGAAGAGGCAGTTTGATTATAACATCTAATACTGCTAACTGAACCAGGGGACATGGTTGAAAAACGAATTTAGTATGCCTGAACTCAGAATGTTAACATTCATCTTTTAGTGAAGGTAATTTTTACATTCTGGGCTGAATGGAACCTTAACTGAATAGAGAGTTGGGGGTGAAGATTTCCTTTCACTCCCCTGAGCCCTCCTGAAATAGAGAGTAGGGGGTAGGAGATTTCCTTTCAGCTACCTAGGCCAGGTCTGCTTTTAACAATGCTTTCTCCACCTCCTGCCAGGAAGCTGCACCACTGAGGACAGAACTGGTTTTGGCCAGGTACAGATACTCTTTACCTTCAGGGAACAAAGACATTAGTAGTATAAATATTGGGGCCCAGACCCCATGACTTTAGATCACTTCTGGGAATCAAGACAAACCTTTGCCAAGGAGAGGAACCAAGGAAGCTGAAGGATTTGACTGCCCCTGTGCCATTGTGCTATTTCCTGGGGTTGGCCTGTAGTTATGTCATGTTAGTTAACAAAAACATCTAGAGCGCACGGTCACCAGGAGGTTTCATGGCGCTAATCGTGGGTAGTGTCTCCGCAGATCGGACTATGCATAGGCTTGCTCAAACAGCCAGGTTTTAACAGCTTTTCTGAACCCCAAGAGGTTGTCGCAGCTCCCGATCGCCAGAGGTAAGGAGTTCCATAATTTACGGGTAAGGTAGGAGAACTAACACCTTCACTGCGTTTGAGTTTGATAGCCGGGGAGGTTAGTAGGTGGAGATGAGCTGACCATAAGCTTCGACGTGGAACATGCTTTACGATCATGCTGCTGTAGTGGTTACTTATTTGCCAAGGAAAGGAGAAGGAACTTTTAATGAACTTTCATCACCTTGAAGAAGAATCTTTAAGGGTTTGAAGTGTGCTTGCCTCCTGCTGAGATACAAGACTTCACCATCAGCTCCCCACTGAATTTCCTTGCCGGGAAATCTGTCTGCAGAAGCCTGCGTATTGTTGGGAGCTGGAAGCGCAATGCAACGAGAAGAAGCCTGTTGCCACTGCAGCTGTTGCTGTCACATCACTGGAGAAGTGTGTCACCGCCGCAGAGGTCACCGTCGCATCACCGGAGAAGCGCGTCTCCGTTGCAACTGTTTGTCGTCGCATCACTGGAGAAGCGTGTCACCACCGCAAGGGTTGCTGTTGCATCACCGGAGAAGCATGTCGCAGGACCTGTCGTGGCTCACTAGTGTCCGACTTGCCGCACGGCCGTCGGACGTGCATGCATCACCTTCATGTCATCGCAACGCATCAAAGATACCATCTTGTCGCATCGCACCGGATCGTCTCATCACATCGAGGCGCCATCTTGTTGCATCGTAATCAGAACGCAACACGAGATGGACGCATCACCTCCTCTCCGGTAAGGAACAGATGCACCGCCTACTTTTCCAAGCATTAAGGAACAGACGCATTGCCTCCCCCAAAGCCAGGAACCGGTGCATTGTCCTCCCTGCGTACCTTTTGTTTATCTTGTGTTACGCATCCAAAGGTACTTTGTGAGAAACGTGACGCATTTACCATCACCTTTGACCTAAGCTATTTTTAACATTTAAAATTAATTTTCCTAATACTGTATTGTGGATTTTTGTCCTTTGGGTCTTGTGTTAAGTCTATATAAAGAATATTTATTTTTATAAAATCTGTGTGGTGTCCGTCTGTAGTGTTTTCACTGTTTTACTATATGTGTTCACAAATGCTTTACACACTGCCTCTGAGATAAGCCTACCTGCTCACGCCAATCTACCACAGGGTTGAGCAGGGGTTACTTTAGGAGTGCAGCCCCCTCACCCTAACTAGACGGAAGGGTCCCAAATGTGCAAACCATTGCCAACTGGAGACCTCCAGTTCTAGCAGGTTGTATTTATCTTGATCACTGCGGCCCCATGTTTCATATAAGGCATTCAAATATATTTTGGTTGCAGTAGATGCTTGCTCTAGATTCCTCAGGGTCTGGCCACAGCGCTCAGTTGACACTCAAACTGTTACTAAAGATTTGCAGGTCTTTGTCTGGACTTATGCCTGTGGCACTTTCCATTCAGACCAGGTTACGGCCTTTGCCTCCAAGGCATTCCATGATACAATGACACCCTTGGGGATGCAGGTGCATTTCTTGGCTCCATATAGGGAAGAGGGAAATTCTGTTGTGGAGCAGATGAACCGTGATGTAAAGCAGTGTTTAACAGCAAGGTTATTAAGTACAGATCATGGCTGGTTAACGTATCTTAATGGGGTTCAACAGGCTTTTAATAACCTCTCTAAAGATTTGTGGGTGGGCCTGCCCCTTATGAAATGCTTTGGCATCAAGATATATGTTCCAGACCTTGATGGTCTAGACGTTGTGGCGATATTCACAACTTTTGCAGTAGATAACCACTATGCTGTCTACAAAATGTTGTGATGCTCTGGCTAACAGTCATTTGCCTGCAACTTTCCAAATGTATGCAGCAGTGCAGATTCCTGGCTGGCTTCCTGTAGTTGGTGATCTTGTTCCTCAAAAAAATGGCGATCAAGAAACATTTTGGTCCCTCCTACAGTGCTCCTGTTCAAGTGCTTGGTCTTCAGTTTGTTCGAACTGTGATTTTGTCTCCACTTCCAGGCCACAAATATAATTGCTATATTTCCATTGAACATATCAGGTTACACCATATGACCAATTCTAAATAGTATGCCTAGAGGTGTCCACAGGCAGAATGTCTCTTTATAGCCTGTGAGCACCATTCTTGCTGATTCTCCCCGGCTGCCGTAGGATGATATTTGGTCTTCAGTTCACATGGTACCCGGTACACCTTCTTCACAATCCGTAGTGGACATTGTTTATTCTGATCTTTCAGTTGAGGCCCCTGCTGCAATGCAAGCCTCAAGTCTGTATGTAGAATCACAGTCCCCTTTATTCCAGCTGAATTTCTCTGGTTGCTATATCGATCAAGATAACTTTTCTACAGACAGTTCTTCATTGTCTTCAGTATTGCCCACACCTCCAGCGCAAATTTGTGTTTTCATCTACTGGTTAAAATGCACTTATCTGGTTCCTCCATGGTTTTTATATCTGGATCGTGTTTTCAATGGTATTTTTGTTCATGTGGATTGGATTTGTGTCAGTTGCTTTTCCTTTTGATCTATGGCCATTACCTCCCAGAATATTCTGCTGAAGAACTGGTTGACGTAGTGTTGGCCCCACATTCCCCCGTCACATAACATGAAAATAGACCAGTGCCTTGTTAACATTTCAGCTGTCCCAGTGACTGATGTAATTCCATGGGATAAAGTACCATTCAATGTTTTTGGTATTGCGGAGACTCTGCAGATACCATATGTGTTCCGAGTTTCAATGGGTGAAGTCATAGTACCGGGTTACATTCAGATGATCTGGATGTTGATACTGTAAATTCCATGTTTGCTGAATTGCTATATTTCACTGTCTGGGGATTTATATTAAAATTCCGATAACTATGTCAATTTTTTCTGTTATCTACATTATGGACCTACTTTTTTGCATACAACAAATTGACAGCATCCCCAGTAAATTAACGCTCAATAGGAGCATTTTCCAACTCCACCTCAGGGCAGCTTAAAAATACAAAGGACGAAATATGCATATGTTACCAGTTATAATGCTTCACACTAACAATCATTTTAAATTGGTTCCTACTACCTCAAAGAAATATACGCTTACTCAAAGTAAGCTACTCTCTGCAGAGTCCTTCATTGAGGAACTAGCCCTGAAAGGCTAGGATTATTGGAAGGACAATATTGTCTTGAAATCAGTTTCAGGTACTAAATCCTGGCAAGTCCAATGTACAGAATCTCTATTTTGAGCATGTCTAATACCTACACAAATATGTTTTTTAAATGACACAATCCAACAGACTAATTGTATGGGATTGGCTAAAATTAAAGATTTAAATACTCCTACTATTCCTTCCATTGCCACTTTTGATCATTGGCAATCTTGTACAAATTATCCTGTAGAGCAACTAAGTAGTATGATACAAAACAGTACATTAAAGTGTTCAGTTACGGCTCCAGGTGGGTGAATATTATGGAAGGTGGACTTTAATATTTGGCATGCTTGGTTTTTAAACTCCACTTCTGGGTTCAAATCAAACAGACCTGATACACGATATTCACAATCCTTGCACCATAACACTGTTACTACTTACTTCGTAGCTAAATTATGTCAACAGTGGTTGGAACATTCCACATTGTCTGCAGTGAAACAACTTATTTTCCTCCTCTCCGAAGACATGAATCTGTCTGATTTCCCTTCGGGCCCAAAATCCCACCTCTCTGAATGATTTGTTTATGTGGCTTCTAATGAAATTTGGAAATTGTCACAAATGCAAGCTGCAGTACATTTACTCCAAATTGATCAAGATCATTTGGATAAAGTGATTGCTGTAGTAGACAACAGTATTATTAATTTGTCATTTTGTATTTAAAGTTTAGATAATATTCTATTGTCTGTAATTGAGATTGTGCAAAGAGATGTATCTACATTGCATCATGGTCAGACTCAAATTCGATCAGTTATGCAATTTAGCTGGACACTCCAAACACTTGAGAACAGGAGCGTTTCTTGACATTATCTTAATTTTACCACTTTGCTCTTACCCTTTAATTTTACCCATAAACAGCAATCCATGGCTATGAAAGATGCTAGGTACACCATGTTACACACAGAGAAACCTGAACAACTTGCTTTCACTACAGCAGAAGCACCTTCAGCAGTATAGCTAATACACAGGGTTATTTCATTGCTCATTCCTACCTTTTAGTTCACTGCCTGAATGAAACAATTACCGTTAGGTATATATGTGCCTGTTGGGTATGGCTACATGATACGTGATGTTCCCTGCCATTTCCATATAATTGTCAATGGGCTGAGAGAGAAGTTTATCTTATAGAGGAGGAATGCAACGTTACTGCCAGTCAGTCCCTTGTTTGTGAACGTGGAAAAATTCACGGTGCTTGTAATGTGTCTGCCCCAAATTTGGCTTGTTATTTGAAAAGAACTCCAGTTCCTGCAATGATTCCTACTCTTACATTGCTTTCGAATTGAAGCTATCTTGTCCTTAATAATCAGGAATTTTGCTTTCTGCGGGCTGGAATCCCATATGTAGTGTCTGTTTCCCAGTTGTTCACTTACTTCAACAACGCCTATTTGCCCCTCGGCAAGGGAGTGTAGATAGTTTGTTATGGCCTTCTATTCCAACTTTGAAAAACTGATTTCAATAAGCTTAGTAGGCTCAAAGTGTTATTGTTTAAACATAAAGTGGCTTTCACTTCAGCACACGAAATGTTCAAATTGCAGGTGGTGATAGCTTCCAGTGAAATTCAATCATTGCTAAACACAAATCTCCCCCAACATTTTGGTGAACTGATACACCTAATATTAAATGCCTCTGATACTACGGGCCTGGCACACTTTTAAAAACTTTTCAAACTATCTTTGGAATAGTGCCAGATTTTATACATTCTAGTTTTTCCAATGTGATCAGTGGGTTCCCGCTGCTGCTTGTCTTCAGTGTTACAGTTCTGTTCCTGCTGTTCCGCAAAGGATAGTCCCTATGTGGTCTTTCCAGGGCAGGCATCACTGCAGTTGTACCATGAGCGCATGTTACGACTCTTTGGAGTTGTAGCTCTGGATGCCCTGGATGCTGAATTCTGTTTAACCTTCTGCTATACCTACTTCACCTGTTTGCAACTTGTGTTTCATTGGATCCGGTGCCCCTTTCAATGGGCTCGGGACATCTGCCTATCTATGCAACCACAAGCTGCCCTAAATTTCAAACTGGTGATGAGTCCTTTAGTGGCTCATTCCCAGGACTGCTACCTGGACATGCAACTCGTCCATAATATGGCATTACAGCCATTGGACGGCATTCTGCTCTGTGCAATGGCACAGCATCTTCTGGATCTCAGTTTCATCGAAATCAACGCAGGTTGCCACATGATGCTCTTATCATCAACTGGCACTGAAGAGCATGTTTGTTCCTTTGTCCTGCTCAACTAGATAGCTGAAAATATGTACCTTTTTAGATTTGTATCTCTTATTGGAATCGTTGGAATCCCATATTCTGGGTACCCACAACACGCTTTAATTGACTCCTATGATGCAACACAATTTTTCTTTTCTCATCCCTCTTTTACATTATACATTATTATTCCCTTCATCTATTATTCAATGACTGTGCTGAGCTTCAAACGCTTTGGATTTGCTTGTTTCCTGAATTCTTCCTTCACATTGGTGCTACCATCCTGACCAATGGGAGGGTGTCATATGTCACACACAGGCCCATTTACGTTTTCCCTTATGTTAGCATGAGCAAGTTCCAGGCTGCTCTCTGCTTTGTGCACATTACTATACAAACGTATATACAAACATATTTTGCTTCGTGCCACATTGTACTTTCACACAGAACCTGTTGTTTCAGCATTCTCTTCTTTCCTGGGATTTAGTCTGAACACAGTAGACAAGGTCAAACAATTATACTCCTTGTTATTCTGTTTTGGTCAGGCTCTAGCACTTTAACAAAACACACAAATGCAGCTGTTGGAACACATATTCTTTGTGATATAGATATGCACAGACATGGAAATACACATTTGGAGAGAGCATTTTTAGAGAAGAGATTGTGACTCCTCCTGATAAGTAGAACTTTCACCTGTATATGCTAAGATACTGGGTCCACTACAAACACCTGAAGATCTTCTGATATATATTCACCTTGCTTCTGTAGAAGGGGAGGGGAGGTAAGTTTACCCTGTCTAATACTATGACAGCTCCTTTTATGATTTATGTGTTGCTTACTATGCTCTCTGTATTTGTGTTAAACATTAGCATGGTAGTTAAAATAAATATTTTATTCTTTACCTGTCACTGTAATTCCTGAGAGAGTTAGGAGTGTTCTGATTGGGCAAATATGTAATGCTTAATCTGTATTACTTGCATATTGACGTACTTTCCTTCCGTGGTCAATAAACACTGTCAGAGGCTTCCCCTCTTCAGACATTCAGTGACTATGCTGACTGTTTCTGTGCTGCACTTATTTGCCTTATCTTGTTGACCTATAATATATTCTATTAATCTTATGTGCTGACAAAGAGTTGGTATTGTTTGTTTATGACTTTGATTTAAGCTTCTACATTTGGTGTGAGAATGCAGCTTCAGTATCCCTGACTTCTACAACCAGTTAACTGCTGCCTTCACCCTCGTTGGGAAGTTTGAGGCTTGACCACAATGCTTCCCTGCCTTCAAAGTCTTTATCCCTCCCTCCGCTTTAGAGCTAAATGCTTTTGCAGACCGTGAGATGGAGGTTGTCATGTCTCCTGCTACTCTTGCTACTTTGCTCCTACTTTGCCCAGGTTTTCCTCTCAGCACATATAGAAAGATGTTTTCTAGAACATCATATATCCATTCTCTCTTCTCTTTACCATTGTCAATGGCATACATTTCATTCCTACGTGGTAAAGACTAAATTACTGTAGTGGCAGCTATCTTGGTTATTTTCTTTTGTATGCTCTTCGTAGCGTTGGTATTATATTTGTGGGTCTGTCATTACTTGGCTGAATACTTTGCCACTGTTTGAGGTTAGACATCACTTAGGGGGCTATTAGGATGGCGGACGGAAATGTCTTCCGTCCGCCATGGTCGCAGCAAAATCACTCCCAACCGCACCGCGGAGAATCCGCGGTTGCGATTAGGATATTTATGTCAAGAAGCTCCGACCGCGACGGATGGATCATAACAAACATCGTCCGCGGCGGACGGAGCACACCAAAGACCGCCGTAAGTGGACGGTTCCAAAGAAACACCCTCCGCCGCGGACGAACATGACCGCGGGAACAGACCCAACCGCCGCCATACCTGTCCGGCCACGCGATTAGGATAACGTCGCCATTCCAACGGAACTCACCACCGTCCTCGACTGCCGTGGAAACAATGCATCGCCAAACGGACCATAACTGCGGAAGGACCACACAAACACCATCCCTGACGTCAAACCTATTACAAAATGGCAGACGGAAGTAAATAGAAAACACACTGAACAGGACACCCACCCACCTGAAACACCCACCCCCAGTAACTACACGCCCCAATGACACCCCCTCAAGCACCGAAAAATGCACCAAAATCACCACACCAACAGAACACCTGATTGCCAACAACCATTGGGACACCACCACCACACAGAGTATAAAATGAATCCCTCCCACTACCACAGTCCTTTGCATCACAGCATAGCTGCAAGCAAGAGCCACAAAACCACTAACAGCAGACACACACAAACACACATACAACCTACACACAAACACACCCACCACACAAACACCCACAACACCATCCCTACACACCACACACCTGCACACCCCACCCCACCCCACCAACACCTTGCACATCACACACCATGGCACCAAAGAAAAATCCCAAGTTCACAGACAGTGAGTTGAAGGTCATGGTGGATGAAATCATCCGTGTCGAACCACAACTTTTCGGCACCCTAGTCCAGCAGACAACCATGGCAACCAAAAACAACATGTGGGACAGGATAGTGACCAGAGTAAATGCGTCAGGGACGGTGCCACGCACCAAACGCGAGATCCAGAGGCGGTGGCACAACCTCAAGGCAAGGGTGAAAGGCATCAGGGCGAAGAACCACCTGCGGGCACACCACACTGGCGGCGGCACTCCCCCGGAGCCCATACCATTTACAGAATGGGAGGAGAAGGTGCTGGGCATACTGCACCCTGAGAGCCTGTAAGGAATCGAGGAGGGGCTAGAGGCTGGTAAGTACAAACCAACTGACCACTATCACACTGCCATGGTCTGCCTTGCACAACTGCCAACACACATCTCCCTGCCTTCAATCCATGCATGTGTGCCACATAGTCATCCAAATGTGAAGTCCTGGGCTCAAATGCACCCACCATGACCAAACACAAATGTTGCCTCCTACGTTCCCAGCCTTGCATGTTGTCAAAGCAGCCAGCACCACAACTCCCAATAGGCCCCATGTCTACAGGGAGGGTGGTGGTGGGTGGGGTGTGTTAGAGACCAGCACTACAACTCCCAACAGGCCCCCATGTCTACAGGGAGGGTGGTGGTGGGTGGGGGTGTTAGAGACCAGCACTACAACTCTCAACAGGCCCCCATGTCTACAGGGAGGGTGGAGGTGGGTGGGGGGTGAGAGAGACCAGAACTACAACTCCCAACAGGCCCCCATGTCTACAGGGTGGGTGGTGGTGGGTGGTGGGTGTCAGAGAGGTGGGTGGGGTGTGTCAGAGACCAGCGCTACAACCCCCAACAGGCCCCCATGTCTACAGGGTGGGTGGTGGTGGGTGGGGGGTGGGAGAGACCAGCACTACAACTCCCAACAGGCCATATCTACAGGGAGTGTGGTGGTGGGTGGTGGGTGTCAGAGAGGTGGGTGGGGTGTGTCAGAGACCAGTACTACAATTCCCAAAAGGCCCCCATGTCTACAGGGTGGGTGGTGGTGGGTGGTGGGTGTCAGAGAGGTGGGTGGGGTGTGTCAGAGACCAGCACTACAACTCCCAACAGGCCCCCATGTCTACAGGGAGGGTGGTGGTGGGTGGGGGTGTGAGAGAGGTGGGTGGGGTGTGTGAGAGAGGTGGGTGGGGTGTGTCAGAGACCAGCACTACAACTCCCAACAGGCCCCCATGTCTACAGGGAGGGTGGTGGTGGGTGGGGGGTGTGAGAGACCAGCACTACAACTCCCAACAGGCCCCCATGTATACAGGGAGGGTGGTGGTGGGTGGTGGGTGTCAGAGAGGTGGGTGGGGTGTATCAGAGACCAGCACTACAACCCCCAACAGGCCCCCATGTCTACAGGGTGGGTGGTGGTGGGTGGAGGGTGGGAGAGATCAGCACTACAACTCCCAACAGGCCATGTCTACAGGGAGTGTGGTGGTGGGTGGTGGGTGTCAGAGAGGTGGGTGGGGTGTGTCAGAGACCAGTACTACAACTCCCAACAGGCCCCCATGTCTACAGGGAGGGTGGTGGGGGTGGGGGGTGTGAGAGAGGTGGGTGGGGTGTGTCAGAGACCAGCACTACAACTCCCAACAGGCCCCCATGTCTACAGGGAGGGTGGTGGTGGGTGGTGGGTATGAGAGAGATGGGTGGGGTGTGTCAGTGACCAGCACTACAACTCCCAACAGGCCCCCATTTCTACAGGGAGGGTGGTGGTGGGTGGTGGGTGTGAGAGAGGTGGGTGGGTATGTCAGAGAGGTGGGTGGGGTGTGTCAGAGAGGTGGGTGGGGTGTGTCAGAGACCAGCACTACAACTCCCAACAGGCCCCGATGTCTACAGGGAGGGTGGTGGTGGGTGGTGGGTGTGAGAGAGGTGGGTGGGGTGTGTCAGAGAGGTGGGTGGGGTGTGTCAGAGAGGTGGGTAGGGTGTGTTAGAGACCAGCACCCATGTCTCACCCCAGAGCAAGATTGAGTCCGTCCACCATTTGGTGACCAGTGCATCTCCTCCTGAAAACTGACAGGTAGATAGACATCTTCTCAGGGGAAACATCCAATAGCAGGACTGGACCACACATATCCAAGTATTGCCGTCCCATAGTGATTTGTAATGTTGCTACAAAAAACATGTCATGTCCATAGCATTAATTTTGAAACTCTTGTCCCTCAGGTGATCGCAACTTAACCGGCGAAAGCAGCAATCGCCAGCACCAGTCGCCCCCCTCACAGCCAGGACTCTCCGGGGACAATCCCATTGACAGTTCGGGTGCAGAGGACGAAGCTGGCCCAAGCAGACTCCCAGGGCCATCAGGCTCCCAGGACATCCCGGCCTCCACCACCTTGGCCTGTGTCACTACACCAACACCTGCCATTGTGAGCTGTGCAGCTACCACCACCACCATCACCACCACCACCACCACTCCTGCCTGTGCCACCCTGCCTGACCCATCGCCCGATGATGGACCATAGACAATCCAGGCTAGCAGGGAGAGTGGGCGGGAGAGGACACAGGTGAGGCCACAGCTCACAACCAGGAGTGTAGTTGCTCAGCAAGGTCGGGCAGGAGACCCACCCCATGCTGGGGACGAGATCCTGGAAGACATCGCCAGAGTCAATGCCTCCTATGAGCGGTCGCAGGCCCAGTCCGATCGGGCCCACCAAGACTCGCAAGAGAACAGCCAGCTGTTGCGGTCCATTGACACACGGATTGGCCAAATTGTGGACCTCATGGGCCAGCAAACTGCTCTCTGGAGGGATTGGTTATCCCGCACCACACCACCACCCCCTCACCCAAGTGCTCAGCCGGACAGGTCACCAACACCACCGCCCACATCACCTGAGGCCACGGACAGGGAGGTGGACCCTGACCAACCTGCCCCCACAGCTGTCTCCACTCCGGTTCCAAGACGGAGGGGCCGTCCGAGGCTGGATGCAGCTAAGAGCAGTGGAAGTGCACCATCTACCCGCTCGAAGAGGGGCCGCCAGTGACTTTACCCTTCCTTGAGCCTGCCATTCACCCTGTCAACTATCCTGCCCCACAATGCCAAGTATTGGCACACGTCTGTTGGACTAGGTGAACATCACACAATGTGGTGTCCCCACGGTGTTTTCATCTGCCGTGACCTACAACTCTCACTTCGCCCCAACACCTACTTGTAAATATGCACCAACATCAATCCACAACCTGTAAATAAACACCATGTTAACACTCTATGCTGTGTGACCTCCATGTTTTAATCACATGTTTGTCTTATAAAATGTCATTACCAGGTGCAGGGATCAATGTTCTTGAGAATCATGCCACTGTGGGAGTGACCTAGGGAAAATGACAGAACAACAAACACAGGTCAGAAAAGTGATTCACACCCATCAAAACACAATGTACTGCAACAAACCACACTCATCAACAATTAAGTGGATCACAGGACACACATCAGGGAGCATTGCATGTACAACATCTCACACACACATCTGCTAACAGAACATACCAGAACAGGCAGCATATACACACCACACCCACACATCACCAGCAAACATCCATCACGCATTGTCTAGCTGCACAAGAGGTAGCTACTTACATTTATGGAAAATATCAATCAATGAGCTGACGCCTATGGTCCATACCTTCTTCCTCCCCACTATCCTCATCAGTGGACATGGGTGGGATATGAGGCGGAGCACCCTGTTGGTCTTCAGGGTCCATGATTAGTTGTGGAGCATGCAGCAGGCAATCACGATTTTGCAGACTTTGCCTGGTGAGTATGGCAGGGCCCCTCCGGTTTTATCAAGGCAGCGAAACCTAGACTTCAGCAGTCCGAAAGTACGTTCCATCACTCGACGTGTCCTCCCATGGGCATCATTACAACGCATTTCACAAGGGGTAGTAGGATTCTGTATGGGGCTCAGCAGCCACGGCCGGTTTGGGTACGCAGAGTCACCTAGGTGGGGGGATGACAGACACAAATATCATTACCAGGATTGGTGGGAACACCATGCCACACATACAACACAATTGTCCTCACAACACACTGATAACACAATTGTCCTCTCAGCACACTCACCTACAAGCCACGCACGTTCCGGACTCAGATCAGCCATCCGTTGTGGGACAATGCTGCTCCGCAGGATGTGGGAGTCATGGGCGGAACCGGGAAATCTGGCACACACATGGGAGATGATGTTGTCAGCCAGACACACCACTTGCACGTTGATCGAATGGTAGTGCTTCCGATTCCTATATACAGGTTCATGTGCCTGGGGTGGTATGAGACCAATATGTGTTCCATCAATGGAACCCACTACGTGTGGTATCTGGGCCAGGGCATAGAAGTCCCCTTTGACTGCTGCCAACTCTGCCGGACGTGGAAAATGGATGTAATCATCCTTGTAAAGCATCATGGCATTCAGAACATCCCGCAGTACCATGCTGAACATGGATTGTGACATCCCCCCGGCATGACCAACTGTGTACTGGAAAGTGCCAGTTGCAAAGAAGTGAAGTGCCGCCATCACCTTTGCTGTGGGTGTGATAGCTCCTGGATATGTCCTGCGTGGCTGCAGATGAGGTGACAATTGTGTTACAAACTCCTGCAATCTACGTCGATCAAGCCGGAATTTGCGGATCACCTCCTCGTCAACCATTTCCTCCAGCACAGTGTATGGTCGATGCACATTTGGAGCCCTCCTGTGTGGGAGTAGATGGTAGCAGATGTCAATTGACCAACAACGCATAGCTGTGCCACACTATCACATCTTGACCAACACAATGCAAATAATACATGTTGCAGACAGTGATAATATGTGTGACGTGACCAATATATAAGGCAATACAGCTAACTACACACACAATGTTCAACCACAAACAACATCCTGTGTGCAAACATGTCCAATGTAACGTGCACACATGTTGAAATATCTTGCAACAATACATGACTGAGAGCCCATATGTGGACAAGCGTCCCCCCAGACACACATGTACGTGCACACACAACATGAACATGGAACACAGCCTCCTTGTCTTCATGCACCCATGACCACACCTACAATGATGGGCCTCCTCACATGACATGCATGGGCACACAACAACAGACATGCATACACAGAATGCATGTACACCCCCATCATTGTTACTTGCACACACAAACCACACACTCACAACAGCTTATGAATGTGGGTACACACCCTTGATGTACTGTGTAGATGTGTACAAATGGAATCGTGTGTCCGCAAAACCAAGACGTCAACAAGTCGCCATGCACATCTGACGCAACTTGGGTGCACATCACTAGCCTTTGTTAACCACTGGCAAGGTCAATAGTATGAGCACACATGCAACAAATGGACATGAATGTCACACGTGGACACGGTCCATTGACTTGACATCATTATTCTTGCAGCATTCAGGACATGTCCTGACACACATGTACAACTATGAACATTACATGTGTGCGGAGACATGCAGTGTGTGTCCATACGCCATCTGGGGACGCAATCCACCAACACAGAAGATGATCGTTTACACAGCAATAAAGCATGACATATGCTGTATGGTCAAGGACCATCCCGGTCACACCCTGCAAAACGCATGTGCGCACTACCGCGACGGTGCATCATTTGAAACCAATCACTCACTGGTGTCGCTATGGCGGTGCACGCATTCCGTGGGGGCGCTGCAGGTTAACACATACATTTGAAATGCAATTCAAAATGACAGTTGATACCCCCCTTACAGTCACATTGCTGCACCCACCGCTGCCTGCCGGTCCTGGCCGGTCACCCACCGCCGGGTGCAGGCCGGTCACTCACCACCAGTCCTGGCTGGTCACCCACCGCCGGGTGCAGGCCGGTCACCCACCACCGGGTGCAGGCCGGTCACCCACCGCCAGTCCTGGCCGGTCACCCACCGCCAGTCCTGGCCGGTCACCCACCGCCGGGTGCAGGCCGGTCACCCACCGCCGGGTGCAGGCCAGTCACCCACCACCAGTCCTGGCCGGTCACCACCGCCAGTCCTGGCCGGTCACCACCGCCAGTCCTGGCCGGTCACCCACCGCCAGTCCTGGCCGGTCACCCACCGTCGGGTGCAGGCTGGTCACCCACCGCCGGGTGCAGGCCGGTCACCCACCGCCAGTCCTGGCTGGTCACCCACTGCCAGTCCTGGCCGGTCACCCACCGCCGGGTGCAGGCTGGTCACCCACCACCAGTCCTGGCGGTGGGTGACCGGCCTGCACCCGGCGGTGGGTGACCGGCCAGGACTGGCAGTGGGTTACCGGCCTGCACCCGGCGGTGGGTGACCGGCCAGGACTGGCGTTGGGTGACCGGCCTGCACCCGGCAGTGGGTGACCGGACAGGACTGGCGGTGGGTGACCGGCCAGGACTGGCGGTGGGTGACGCAATGTGACTGTAAGGGGGGTTATCAACTGCCATTTCAAATTGCATATTCAAATGTATGTGTTAGCCTGCACCGCCCCCGCGGAATGCGTGCACCGCCATAGCGGCGCCAGTGAGTGATTATTTTCAAATGATGCACCGTTGCGGTAGCGCGCACATGCGGTTGCCGGTGTGTGACGTGACGGTCCGTGCACATGTAGCCAATGGGAACAGGTTACGCGGGGCGCATAAGCGCATTCAAAAATAGCGGAAGCCGTGCACCGCCACACCAGGGTGAGTCATTGGCTCATTTTGAAAAATGCATCCAGGGAAAACCAATTGCTGCAGACGTGTGCCACTGATATGAGCTCAGGGCCCTATATTTGTGTGAAGATTTTCTGCACACATTCACTGCTTCCAGCCACTGCTGCCTGTGACCGTCACCTCGACCTGCTGCTCCTGAGCTATCCAACAACTGCTGCCTGCGACCGCCACCTCGACCTGCTGCTCCAGAGCTATCCAACAACTGCTGCCTGCGACCGTCACCTCAACCTGCTGCTCCAGAGCTATCCAACAACTGCTGCCTGCGACTGTCACCTCGACCTGCTGCTCCAGAGCTATCCAACAACTGCTGCTGTTGTGCCACAGTCCTGGACCTTGCCATGCTGAGAGTGTGAGAGATCCAGTCTCGTCCCTTCACCGCAGCGGAGCTGGATGTCCTTGTGGACGGTGTGCTCAGCCACTATGAACGGCTCTACGGTTCCCCCGGACAGGTGGTAAGTGCAGTGGGTTACATGTTGGTGGGCATGAGGTGGTCACTGACTCCTGGCTTCTGCAAGTTTGGCGGTGTGCTGTGGGACCTTCACATGTGTTGTACTGAGCATGGCTGCATGAAGATACGTATTTCTACGAGGTTTATGAATGTCAAACTGTCCACTAACGTTCCCCTCTTGTCTCCCATCCTGGTAGGTCAAGCTGCACCTTCGCAAGGCCGTGTGGAGGACCATAGCACGTGATGTACGGGCAGTGGGGGTGTGCAATAGACGACACACACACTGCCACAAGCGCTGGGACGACATATCCATGCTCAGCAAGAATGTTGCGGAGATGACACTGGGGATGATTCCAAGATCAAGCCGCCTTGCCCGACGCACCATGACCCCTCTAATGCACTATATAATTGCTGTGACGCATCCTGACCTGTCCGCCCGGCTGTGAGGGGATCAACAGCAAACTAGCGGTAAGTAGACTGTATGTGTCCGTAACTTGTGAGTGCATGCATGTATTCGTGCTCAGACACAGTAGTGACATCCGTGGTGCGTATGTTTTGCATTAATTGCATGTTGGTGCCATTAGCGGAGTGAGCGTTAGCACCCATGTCCGCCAGGTGGAAATACCAGTTGATTTGTAGTTGAGGGTTTCAGGACATGCCGTTGAGGTCTGTGGTCCCATGGCATGACATGTGTGGTGGTCTGCATGCACTTGCCCTGTTTGTATGATGTACATGTTTCACAGACACCCACGGTTCTATGATGTGAGGATGTCTGGTAGGGGTGGTTCGTGTGAAGGATGGGTGCTACATGTCAATCGACTGTAAGGAAAGGTGAGACTTTGTAACCTTCAGTACGTGAGTGTGGCACTTAGGTTAACATCTCTTCCCTCTCTTCAAGCTTTGGCCGAGGGCACTGACACACAGACGACGGAGATGAGTGGCAGCAATGCATCCGGATCCGTGATGACACACACGCAGACTGACACTGAAGAGGGCAGCCACAGAGAGGGGGACAGAACCGTCCCTGAGGACTCACATGTGGAGACACCATTGTCCTCATCCTCAGACAGTGGTGGTGAGTCAGCACTGTTGTCACAGACAGGGAGTGGGCAATCAACACCTTCAGTCGGTACACAGCACACAGGGCCCACACTGCCACCAACTGCAACAAGTACAGCTTGTGCACGCCAGAGTAGGGGGAGCAGAGTTGCCTTTGGCGCAGGCACTGCTGCCCCTGCCCCTGTGCCACAAAGTGCACTTTGTGCTGAGGCTGTTGATCTGCTGCGACAGCTGTGTGTAGGGCAGACCAACATGATCAATGCATTCCAAGACCACGATAGGAAGTTGGGGCAGGTGGTTGCATTCATGGAGTGGATGCATGGCGATGTTGCTGGTCTCCACAGAACAGTTCAGTCATTAGCAAACACTGTGTCGTCAGCCATTCTTCAGTCACATGCACAGGGTGCTGCTTCTGTTCCCCCATCCACACTACTAGATGTCTCAGGGGAGAGTGAAATTTCAGACCAGGCGCCATTTTCGGGGTATTGCACTAGAAGCAGCACACAGACAGCAAGGCAGGGCACGGAGGGCACAAACACCATCCCCTAGGACAGGGAAATCTTTCACCCATCACGACATGAGCTACACTGGATTTGACACACAAGATCCTCAAGGGGTGTTGGGGGAAAAAGATTCACATGAAACAGACGCAAAAGGTACTCCCAAGGCAAGGGCACCTCCCAAGTCCAGGGACACTGCCAAGGACAAGGACTCCACACACGAAAGGGCATCTCCCAAGAGCAGGGACACTCCCAAGGACAAGGACACTACAAAGGAAAGGGCACCTCCCAAGAGCAGGGACACTCCCAAGGACAAGGACACTACACAGGAAAGGGCAGCTCCCAAGAGCAGGGACACTCCCAAGGACAAGGACACTACAAAGAAAAGGGCACCTCCCAAGAGCAGGGACACTCCCAAGGACAAGGACGCTTCAAAGGAAAGGGCACCTCCCAAGAGCAGGGACACTACAAAGGACAAGGACGCTTCAAAGGAAAGGGCACCTCCCAAGGGCAGGGTCACTCCCAAGGACAAGGACACTACAAAGGAAAGGGCACCTCCCAAGAGCAGGGACACTCCCAAGGACAAGGACACTACAAAGGAAAGGGCACCTCCCAAGAGCAGGGAAACTCCCAAGGACAAGGACACTTCAAAGGACAGGTACACTACAATGGACAAGTCTGCTCCCAGGGACAGGGCACCGCCCAGGGATCAGGGACATTCCAGAGACAGGACACCTCCTAGGTCCAAGGCACATCCCAGAACCACGGCCTCTCCCATGGAAACGAGCTCCATCAAGGACAGGCATGCATCACCCCTGGCTGCCCTGAGGCTGATGTCGTTGAAGGAATGTACAACACATGTGTCAGCGGTGGAGTCCCCACATACCTCAACTCCCATCCACACCCAGCAGAAGCCGATTAAGGAGTACACTGTTGTTGCATCCCCCATTACACATGATGCAGAAGGCAGAAGGCAGGGCCACAGCAAACGTCAAGCAGGGTCCAGCACGTCCCCAGAGAGCAGACCACCACAAGCACATGATCCTTCTTTGATGTCTGATGAGACCACAACACTTACCAGTCCAGTCATGTCCAGGGTGCCCCTACATTTCACAAAGAAACAGAGACACACACCAGTGAGACCTGAGCACCCCAATGTCGCTCCAGTCCAGCTGTCCCCAGCTCCCAGAGCCACCCTGCCTCCTGGCCCATACAGCCCTGTGGCTCATCATTTCAGTGGTCCTAGTGGGTCAGCTGCCGTTCACTCTCATGTGTCAGATAGTGGCACTGTGTATGTTGTTCGCTGTCATGCATCATGTAGTAGCACTGTGTCAGTTGTGCCCTCTCCTGTTTCAGGTACTGGAACTGTGTGTGTCAGCCCTTCTCATGTGTCAGATGCTGGCATGGTATTTGTTGGTCACTGTACAGGGACATGTCCTGGCAGTGTGTCTGGGTCTATGGCTCATGTGTCAGTCACTAGAGCTGTGGCTGTGTCTCACACTCCTGTTTGTGGTGCTGGCAGTGTGCCTGGGTCTATGGCTCATGTGTCAGTCACTAGAGCTGTGGCTGTGTCTCACACTCCTGTGTCTGGTGCTGGCAGTGTGCCTGGGTCTATGGCTCATGTGTCAGTCACTAGACTTGTGGCTGTGTCTCACACTCCTGTTTCTGGTGCTGGCAGTGTGTCTGGGTCTATGGCTCATGTGTCAGTCACTAGAGCTGTGGCTGGTCTCACACTCCTGTGTCTGGTGCTGGCGTGTGTCTGGGTCTATGGCTCATGTGTCAGTCACTAGAACTGTGGCTGTGTCTCACACTCCTGTTCCTGGTGCTGGCAGTGTGCCTGGGTCTATGGCTCATGTGTCAGTCACTAGAGCTGTGGCTGGTCTCACACTCCTGTGTCTGGTGCTGGCGTGTGTCTGGGTCTATGGCTCATGTGTCAGTCACTAGAACTGTGGCTGTGTCTCACACTCCTGTATCTGGTGCTGGCAGTGTGTCCGAGATGACTAGTTCAAGCAGTCCACCAGATTCTGTGCTGTGAGGTGTAGCTCCTATCACTCACATGTAATTGGACTTTGTGTCTCGATTGTCCATTGTAACCACCCTTGCATTGTTACTGTCCTTGGGACTGGGCGGTTGACCCACGTACTTGTGCTGCCTCTGATGTACCTGCTCTGTTGTAAACACTGCCCTGTTGCTGTTCTGATACTGCATTGTTCCCTCATGTGCTGCCTCTGATGTACCTGTTCTGTGCCATGGACTGTTGATGCACTTAGCCCCTCTCATGTGCTGCTTCAGATGTACCTGTTCTGTGCCATGGACAGTTGATGCACTTAGCCCCTCTCATGAGCTGCCTCTGATGTACCTGTTCTGTGCCATGGACTGTTGATGCACTTATCCCCTCTCATGTGCTGCTTCAGATGTACCTGTTCTGTGCCATGGACTGTTGATGCACTTAGCCCCTCTCATGTGCTGCTTCAGATGTACCTGTTCTGTGCCATGGACTGTTGATGCACTTAGCCCCTCTCATATGCTGCTTCAGATGTGCCTGTTCTGTGCCATGGACTGTAGATGCACTTAGCCCCTCTCATGTGCTGCTTCAGATGTACCTGTTCTGTGCCATGGATTGTTGATGCACTTAGCCCCTCTCATGTGCTGCTTCAGATATACCTGTTCTGTGCCATGGACTGTTGATGCACATTGCCCCTCTCAGATGCTGCCTCTGATGTACCTGTGCCTTGCCATGGACTGTTGATGCACTTAGCCCCTCTCATGTGCTGCTTCAGATGTACCTGTTCTGTGCCATGGACTGTTGATGCACATTGCCCCTATCACGTGCCGCCTCTGATGTACCTGCTCTGTTGTAAACACTGCCCTGTTGCTGTTCTGATACTGCATTGTGCCCTCTCATGTGCTGCTTCAGATGTACCTGTTCTGTGCCATGGACTGTTGATGCACTTAGCCCCTCTCATGTGCTGCGTCAGATGTACCTGTTCTGTGCCATGGACTGTTGATGCACTTAGCCCCTCTCATGTGCTGCTTTAGATGTACCTGTTCTGTGCCATGGACTGTTGATGCACTTAGCCCCTCTCATGTGCTGCTTCAGATGTACCTGTTCTGTGCCATGGACTGTTGATGCACTTAGCCCCTCTCATGTGCTGCTTCAGATGTACCTTTTCTGTGGCATGGACTGTTGATGCACATTGCCCCTATCACGTGCTGCCTCTGATGTACCTGCTCTGTTGTAAACACTGCCCTGTTGCTGTTCTGATACTGCATTGTGCCCTCTCATGTGCTGCCTCTGATGTACCTGCTCTGTTGTACCCAGTGCCCCTGCTCTTGAGTAGTGTACGATTATTCCAATAGTATGTTTAATTAAGCAAGTCAATCATATGTCGTGGTTTGTCGTTGTCATTCCTGGTTGTGTACTTGAGTTGTTGATATATTGGTGCGATCGTAAAGGCAGTTTCACAAACATGACCCTCCCCCTCCCTACTTCACAGCCCTGGCAGGTATTTCCCTTCCGACATCAATTGGTGTGTTGGCGTACCTGCGTCGTCGTCGGTGATGGGCCTTGACTTGCTGGTGGTGGAGCACGAAGAGTATGCTGGGTCCATGACGGTGATCTGCTTGTGGTGTGTATATCTGCAATGTGTTGTATCTCTGCTGTGGTGATTCCGCCGTGTTCAGGCAGGTTGTTTTTCTGCAGCGATTTTATGTGTGTTTTCCGCCATCGTGATTTAGAGGACGGTCGGAGACGTCATTCCGTACGGCGGTGTGTCTGGATTGGTTCCGTCCGCCGCGGGGTCGGGTGTACTTCCGCAGCGGTGCGTGCTCTTCCGCCGCGTACGGACATTTGACTGTGTTTCCCATCTTAATATGGCAGACGGAGTGCCCGCGGCAGGCGGACTGAAAAAAGGCATTTTCCGCCTACTCCAGGACGGCGGTCGTCCTTCCGTCCGCCATCGTAATCGACCCCTTAGTTGTGTTGGATGTGGTATCAAAGGGCTTCTCAATTTCCTCCACCTGTGATGTTTGCCTCTGGCTCTGGTGCCAGACCCTGCTCTTCTCTCTAATGTGAATTTTACTCTATATTATAGTTCCTGAGCTGTACCTTCACCCCTACAGGCTAGAGAAGCCGTCCATCCGCATTTCCCCTTGAAAGCAGTGACTCTCTGGTGCCAAGCAGCAGCTAGCTGACGGTGTACCAGGGAGGCTGTATATTTGCAGTCGCCTGTGTTGCCTGCTGAGACTCCCTGGCCGAGGGGGAGATTCAGAGGCTTCATCCATTGAGAGGAGCGGAGGTTGGTAGGCTTTACCAGATCGGAGGTCTTTTAGTGAATACTGACGGAGGCATCCCCTCCTCAGGGTTTGGTAGTAGTAGGTATAGCCCCTCGTTGTAGCGTAGTGGCAGGGTTTTGCTCCCAAGATCAAGGATGGAAGAGGGAGTAGCTCCTCTTGGGTCGCACAGGTTTTCTGTGCAGAAACGATGTTGTGGGAGTGGTAGCGAGGTGGGCTCCTGCTTTTGTTGCAACAGGTTCTTGGGCGCCGGTTGTCCATTTGCATAAAGTCAGCTTTGGGTGCTGGCCACCAGCTTCCGTGCTGCCAGAGAGCAATCAGCTCTGGGGCACTGCCTCCTTCTGGACACCAGCATTGGTCTCCAGGTCCAGCAGGTGTCAAACCCTATAATAGTTAAACATTCCGTGGTCGATAGTAGAGACTTGGTGAAATCATTACGTTGGAATATAGCTGGGCTTAGATCTAAGCTGGATAATGATGATTGGACCATGATAATTCAACGTTATGATTTCGTTTGTATGCAATAAACATGGACAGTTGATGTTGTCCCTATTGATGGTATTCATGCAATCCAAACCCCATCAATCCCCTCAAGGTCAGGTAGAGTGAGAGGAGGATTATTGACCGTGATCTGAAACACATTATGTGTAAAAATCTTTAAGAATGATGTGGAGTCCCCTTACTACCACCTTATTGTGTGTAGTGAGCCAGAAATAGGGGACATGTTGGTAATTCATTTTTATAATAACAATTTGAGGGCAATATGTCCCAGGTAATTGACTCCTTAGGAGTGTGCAATTGATAGGGCTATAATGAATCATCACAATCCCCTGAATATAGTCTGGATGGGCGATTTTAATGCTCATAGTTGCTGTCGGCTAGCAACACCACTATGTGGGTTTATTGATGATGAAGGTGTACCACTGCACTTTACACATACCCCATGTGGAAATGAACTAAATAGGCTTCTGAATCCAAGGAATTTGGTAATGCTTAACCCCACTGATGAACCTACGGGCACCTTCGTAAAAACTATTTGTTGGTTGCGTTACCTTTAAAAACATCTTTTAACCAGGTAGAAACCCTTGTTATGAAATTTAGCATTCATGCTGTGATTACTTTCCAAATTTATTGGAAAAATGGTTTTAATTTGTCGGATAGGAGAATCAGTGCACCAACCATAGTAAGAAGAAATGGTGTAGTCTGTATATGGGCAAAGATAAATAAAGCCGTACTAATACCAAATATAATTGGTTGCACTCGACAGGAATTATTTAGTGGAGTAGTGTGGCTCACTGGTTAGAGGTGGCAGGCCCGAGAGCAGAAGTCAGCCTGGGACCAAGGTTCAATTCCCGACGCGGCAGGGTCGTGGACCTTGGTCAGTGGACTCGATAATTCTCGCTTCGGTGCTTACTGTAATCAGGGGTTTCACTCGGCAACTCTGGGCATTAGCTTGCCTAATCTCCACAACGGCCCCACCAATTCCGGGGATGCCTGGCTCCACCTTGGGGACTCCCAGCAAGGGACCATCCCACAGGGAAAGCCAGGACGGGTTCCCCAGAGTTATACAGCGCCGGGACGCCCCGTTGCTGGGGCAGCTGTGCGCTTTACAAGTATATTACATTTACATTTACATTTAGCTGCTTAGACTTTTATAGTGAACCACTAAAAATAGTGCAGGCCTCTGTTTCGTTGCAAAATGCCATGGAAAAAGAAGTAGCAAATCATGGTCCCACTCTGGTTTGATTCTGTTTGCACCAAGGCACTTAGTAATCTACATAAGGCGATAAAAAAAAAAGCCTATAGATAAAGCACTGGTCACTTTCCTCCGCGCTCAATATAAGGAAAGTAGGCAGGTTAAACGTAAAACCCTACAGGAAAATGCTTGGGATAAATTACAACTCGAAACATTTTCAAAAGATTCAAAAGACTTTTGGGCCATAATCAATACAGCATTCCTGAACCAAGACACAGGACCTTCTCTAAGTGTGCATGTGGGAGAGGATGCATGGGTGGACCTTACACAAATATATTTGGATCAGTTGTAGAAAGGCAACATCTATCTGTTGATGTTTTAACCAATGATCTGCATAACCCTATTGTCTTTTCCATGGCAGAGGTAAAATGTGGCTTGCTGCAATGCAGCCGCACCAAATCCCCAGGCCTGAACAGGGGCCTATCAACTTTTTTTTGAAAACCCGGACCTTTAAATCCCATTCTTGACTAATGTTTTCAATGCAAATGCGGTATTAGGACCCTTGTCTTATGGAAAAAGACAATTATTGTACCAATACATAGGAAAGACGACAAATCATTGCCCACAAACTATAGGCCTATCTCATTATTGGATGGAATAGTTAAATTAATGAGCCACCTGCTTTTAAACAGATTAGAGGAGTGGGCTACTGACAAAAATATTTTAACACCGGTACAATGTGATTTTAATAAAGGAATGGGGACTTTGGATCAGTGTCTAAACTTGAATCTAATTACAGCTAAGTATACCCAAGATAAAAAAGGAAATATTTATATTGCATTTATTGATCACTCTGCGGAGTTCAATTGCGTTTCACATTGCAAATTATGTCGTATCATGAAAGGTGTGGATGAAATTATAATATGTTTCATATGTTAATTGTATTCTCAGTCTTCTGCGTGTGTTAGATACGGTAACCAGGGGGAATGTACGAGATCATTCCCTATTCTTAGGGGTGTGAGGTAGGGGTGCATCCGGGCCCCCTTCCTGTTCTCACTCTATACCAACAACATTGAAGCAACAGTGGATCACTTCATAACTTGTGTCCCCATGGTAAGTAAGAAACGTGTTTCCATATTGCTATATGCAGACTACGCCGTACTGATTCCCAGAATTGGTTTAGCTCTGCAAAAGCTTAATAATAATTATGTGTCTTATATGGCTTCATTGGACCTCCAGGTCAACAAATCAAAAATCTTTATTTTAATCGAGGGGAAATAATCAAGAAAACCACTCTCTTTCTTCATTGCTTCTTGTAAAGTGAAAATCACAAAGTCCTTTTTATATTTGGGTATTCGTTTTAACAGATTGGGATCATGGGTGACTGGCTAAAGAGTTTCCTAGCTGATCGCACCCAGAGAGTCACCATGGGTGCATATCGCTCTGTGGAAATAGAGATTTCTAAGGGGGTGCCACAGGGCTCATGTTTGAGCCCCACTCTTTTCAATATCTATGTGGCACCCCTGGCAGGAGTACTGCGTAGATACGGTTTTACCCCCGTATCATACGCAGATGATACGCACCTCCTGTTCCCCTTTAAAACTCTTTCCACGGAGGTTAGAAACTCTTTCTCGTCAGGCATGAAAGAAGTGGCAAAATGGATGGCTACCAACTATCTCCAATGTAATGTCATTAAAACGGAGATCATGTTATTTGGGGAAGCTAAAATACTATGGACTCCAGAATGGTGGCCGTCAGAACTTGGAGCAGTCCCTGAACCGAAACAGGTTGTGAAGAATTTGGGAATCCGGTTTGATCACGACCTGTCTTTAAAACAACATACCAGCTATATTTCAGGGATATGCTTCCACACTATTGGTCTCCTTCGCAAGGTCTTTCCACTTCTACCTGACTCAGTAAGGAAAACCCTTGTTCAAGCACTGATCCTTAGTCGGATTGATTACTGTAACGGTTTGTTACTATCGGCCAATGAAGGAGTGCTGGATAAGCTACAAGTCATCCAGAACATGGCAGCTCGCCTTGTTCTGAATGCCCCTCCCAGAACTGCTTCCAAGCCTCTCCTAAAACAACTACATTGGCTTCCAATCCGACAAAGGGCAAAGTTTAAAATATGCTGCCTGATCCATAAGTGCTTGAATGGACAGGGACCGATCTATCTAGAGCGGAAATTTGTTCCTTATGTTCCAACAAGATCTCTTAGATCAAGTAACAATCTCCTCCTCGTGGTCCCTCATGTCAAAAAGGTCAGACACGGAGGTAGAGCTTTGTCTACCACTGGTCCTAAGCTGTGGAACAAATTACCTCTGGCTTTAAGACAATGCACAGAGCACCTAACATTCCGTAAACTTTTAAAAACCATTCTTTTCAAACATGAAGTTTAATTTCATCTCCATATCTTGCTGCTGATTTTCCGGTCAAAAAGCGCGGAGATACTCCTGCCGGAGTGATTCAAGCGCTATACAAACCTACAAATAAATAAATAAATAAATGGGCAGATATGATAACAAATATATGCAATCCATTAGAAAAGAGCATTATGGTCATATTTTCCATCAAAAAAAGCTGGGTACAAAGCCTTTGGATTAAATTAAAAAGATATATTCGGCTAAAGCTATTGCATTAGCCACATATGGAGCAGGGATTTGGGAAATAACGAAGGCTGACGTACTACAACAAAAAGAAGATGGGGCCATATTATCAAGAAAGGGCGATATATTATCACCGCTTTTATCGGCAGGAAACTCCTACAGAAGCCCATGTTCTGGTGTTAACCTGGGCTTCTATGGGATTTCACAAGGGCATATTATCAAGCCCATTATCACCGCTTTAGCGGCAGTTTCCTGCCGATAAAAATGGCGATAATGTATCGCCCTTTTTTGATAATATGGCCCTTGGTTTTTATAAAAAAGTATTGTCGTGTATTTCTATAGGTTCTGAATCGATCCCCCTATTCCTGACCCTATTCTGGTTAAACTACCTAGCTAGTTAACTAACAGTCAGCCCATGAGGCAAGAAATCCCCCATGATGCAGATACCGTTATCTGACGCAGTCACACTACGGCACAGGAACGTGTTATCTGATTAGGTCATAACGCTTGAGATCTAATTAGACAAGCGACATTCCTCCAGCCCCTGATAAGGCATACGACGTTCTCATAACAAATCAAACCTATGACAACCTGGATAATCCGTGCGGCCATTGTTTTGATTTCACAGAGAACTTTAGTAAAGAATGTGCTAACGAGCAAGTCGTATGACATCTTTATTGACGTACCTATGTCCATCCTTACGTCAATCCCGGCACCTTTAAGGTATAAATATTGCCGACCTTGCCCTATGCAAAACACACGCGTGGTGACAAGACGGAGCAGCCATACTTGCCGAAGCCGAGAGCAGAAGCAGACCCCGCAGGCAGCAGCCCCGCCTTCCTGACGCGCTGAGAGACGCGCTGCTATCTCAAGCCGAGAGACCCAGCACCGGCGCTTCTGGGCAGCCCTCGCAGGCAGCCTGGAATATCGAGAGCAGAGAAAGAGATACCATTCCTCATTCATCCTAAATTCCAGGTACAGAACTGAATAACCCCTCCTAGAGAATTCTTTAGTTATTCACTTGGCAAAAACAAACTTAACTTAAACTGTAACTTTCTATTCCCGCCCACGCATTAGACTTAGGTCAGGTACACGGGGTAGGCGTATTTAGAAACACCAGTTGAGTACGTTTAGTCAAATGTATATGTGTATGTAAATATATTTTAATCATTTTAAAACATCATATGGCTCAGAAACCATATCAATGTTTTTACAGTATTATTTTATACTATTGCTTTTAATGTATGCACTTTACTTAACTATAAGTATTGCAATAATATCGATCCATTTCTCTTGTACGAGAAAAGAGACTGATCAATAAATAACACCTTTTATTGAACACGCCCGTCTCTTCCTTTTCTCTACATTCTGATGAGACTAAGAATGCACGTACTGACTGAGTAAAATAATTGCCTTGTGCTCACACGACTCTCGAGATTGACTCTTGATTAGGGGAGAGCAAAGTTGTCATGTTCTATGGTTGTCAGAAACTAAATCCCTTCTTGTCTTATCAGGGGAGTTAATCCTTCCTTGAACATTCGAGAAAGTTTCTAGCGAACTCTGAGCTTAGCTGGCAAACCCAAAAATTAAGTCTAGTATCGACAGTAGTAGACCTAGTTAACGTCTGGCCTAGGCCTTTACTGCTGTAGGTACTATTCCAATGCGCAGAGCCTATTGGGAAAATAGGAGCTACACTACATGGCGCCCAACGTGTTTGGAAAGGGCGATAAAACTAACGTAAGACATTTAGAGTAACTCAGTCGTGCTTTCTCACTCAGACCCCTTTTCCCAAATACTCCAAAGACGTCTGGAGTGGGTGAAAGGTTATTATATCCTCCAAAACCTCGCAGGAGGGAACTCCTATGTATGGTTCTTGGTCTAGTCAACGTTGAAGGATAAAACAGTTCCAAGATATTGTGCATCTAATCTCTGTTTCCATAAAGAAACCTGATCTGCAAATAAACATAATACCATCCTGTCAGCAAAATGGACAGCGATGAAGAACGAGAGGTTACTAGATTAGCTACTGAAATAGCAGATGCTGATGCTACCATGCAAACAGCAGACCCGGATATAATACTCATCCAGGTCGCCAAAAGGAGATCTATAACCTTAAAACTTATAGAAAATGGACTGACACCTAGAGGTGGCACAGTCATATTCGTAATCGAGGCACACGAATATCGGCAGACAGAGGTATACTATACATGGATACATTTTCCAGCAGCTAATACTGTAACAAAGTACTTCCACTATTACAAAGTAGAGGAACCTCCTAATGAGTACACTCCTTTTGAGGAGGTGGAAGTACCACTCAAATTCCAAGAGCATTTGCTCTTATTTGATGGCGCCCTAATACATAACAATCACATTACAAGGCTCGGTCCTTTAGGAAGACCAGGAGCAACGTGGCCGGTCCTAGCCGGATACACACCACATCCAGACATCGAAAGAATGCCTGCAGCAGAGCTGTTAATACAGCTGAAACAACTACTAAAAATTCACAGACAATTAGTTCAGTATGTAATGCGGACTTCAACAATTCAGCCAGCGATTAAACTTCCACAGCTGACCCCTCACCAGGGGAACACAAATAAAATTACACCACAGAACATCCAATCCTGCCTAGGTAAAGTCCCAGCAAAACGGGAACAAATACCATTCTGGTTGGCACAGAAAATTACCCAAATAGAGGCGGTGTTTCCTGACACCACCCCATTAGAAAAACACAGGATTCTGACTATATGTCTCCCAATGGGAATCGCACCACACATTGAGGACTGTGACACTTGGGGTACAGTCTTTGCTTCCATCTACACAAAAACGCATGGTGTTCCATCCATTTCGGTAATACCAGATGTGCTAAAACAAATTCAAGATGAATACGGTCCAGAACCTGCTTTAACTCTTGGTATGAAATTACTAAAAGACTTCAAGCAGGTCTCGGCTATATTACTAGCCAACATAAAGGGTGAAGCAGCAAACGTGGCGATCCGCCAGAGGTTAAAAGAGACAGATATAGCAGACCAACCAGCTGAAATTGCCAGAATCATAGAAAAATCCTATGAAGAACTAGGCAGAGATAGTCTAGGTGGAATACCAGTAAAACCGCAACTGACTACAAGTCCAGAAAAAATGTTTTTTAATAATAATAATAATTCACCAAAAAAGAACTGGGATGGGAACAAACAATCCAATCCTAAAGAAAAGAAATTCCAGTCCAGAGGAAGGTCTCCTAGGCGAAGAGAGAAATCTCCAAACCCGAGACAAAGGTCACCCCAGAGTGAACCCTCTGGGAATAGATATAACCTTAGAAATAGGGATAATATTAAAAAACCTGATAGATATCAAGACATTGATACACGTCCCTCTCAATCTTTTCAGAATTCCTCGCAGAAATCGGAAAGAAGAGGACGATCAGAAGAGCACGCCAAGTCCAAAGACAAGGAACCTGCTCAACTGAAAAAGAAATCACAATTTCCAAAAAAGAAGGTAGCCAGTATCAAGGTAGTTAACAATGCCGAGAATACTGAGGACACAACTGAAAAACGGAGAGTGGGCTCAGACAATGCTAGACAGCGCAGCAGAGGTGAGCATAGCTCGCAAAGTCCTTATGAATCATCTGGAGACAGTGGACACGAATGAATACCTTCAAGTGGAAACTGCAGATACCAGAGTTAGCAAGCCCCATAAAATATACGAGATAACATTACGTATAGAGGGAGATAAGACTAGGAAAATTAGGGGACTATTTTGGGATAACCTCTCCAAAGGCTATGACATCCTTCTAGCTGAAAAAGACTGGCCACCAGAGTTTGTCAGGGAGTGCCCTCATGGCGAAGAAGTAATTATGCCTGCCTTCTCGAATCAAATACCGATTCATAAAAAATACACACTTGCTAGAAAGTGGGCAGTGGCCTTAGCACCTGCTTGATACAAAAATCATGTAGGATGGGATGAGGATTCTCCTCCTCACAAAATCCAGTTAAAATCACAACCTACTGCACAAAGGCAGTACCCAATTAAGCAAGAAGCTAAAAAACAAGTAAATGAAATACTAGACCAGCTAGAATACCAGGGGGTGATTGAAACTTGCACCTCGCAAATGAACAATCCTTTGTTTCCGGTCTCCAAACCAGACAATTCATACCGTCTAGTTTTGGATTACCGACACCTTAACACATGTTGCAAAACTTTTGCAGTGCAAAATTCACACAGTGCTGCACTAATGAATAACATAGTGCGCAAAAAATACAAAACTACCTTGGACATCTCCAACGGATTCTTTTGTCAAAACATAGCACCAGAGAGCAGATATTTAACAGCTTTCTCAGTAAATGGCACTCAAAAACAATTCTGTCGGTTAGCCCAGGGGTACAAGAATAGCCCGGGGGTATTCTCAGCGAGAGTAACAGAATTACTACAACAATATGATGATGAAGCATTATCTTATGTCGATGACATTTACTTAACAGATGATGACTTGGAGACTCACTTGAAAAGAGTGAACACCATAATACTTGGGTTCGCTGCAGAGGGTTACAAATTCAACTTCAAAAAGTCCAGAATTGCCCATCTGACGGTCCTATTCTTAGGATATGAGCTATCAAGTGAAGGTAAAAGCCTGGCAGACAATTTCCTAGAGAAATGTGCCGTAATCCAAGCTCCTAAAACACTAAAAAACCTACAGTCAATTCTAGGCTTCCTAAATTTCGGAAGAACTTACATTGCAAATTACGCAGAAAGGGTCAAACCCCTTTACGATCTAATTAAACCAGACTTTAAAAGATCCAGTTGGACTCAAACACACACAGAAATTTTGAGATCCTTACAAACAGACATGCTAATTAAAACAAAATTAGAAACCCGTGATAATACACGCAACCTTGTGATCCGAGTCATCCCAGGGAGATGCGGATTCACATACCTGACCTCTAATGAGGGAGAAAAGGTACCAATTGCATTCAAATCACACTTGTACACTAAGGCTGAAATGAAATTTAGCCCAACGGAAAAAATTCTTACAGCAACACAGACAGCTATAGCAAAAGAACGAGCCCTGGCACAAGGTAAACGCATAATAATCGTGACACCGATACCAGCCCTAGAGGCTGTAACAAAAGCGAGCATTCCAAATGCTAAAGCACTCCATCCGAGATGGATACAATGGGCTAACTCTCTTGCTGCAACAGATGTGGTGTACGAATTTGATCCTTACTTAAAAACACAAGAATTTCTACAATATGAATTCGAATGTCCTCTGCCAACCGAAATTCTGCCTCTAGACCAATACGGCTGTATAATATATACAGACGGATCAGCACAACCCGCAGTAGGGGGTAAACAAGCTTACAGTGCTGCGTGCGCGATTGTTAAAGGTCGTTGGCACGAAGGGAAATTTAAACCAACCCTAAGTAAAACACAATCTCTAGGAGATTGTACAGCTCAGCGAGCTGAACTACTAGCATTCAAGATGGCGCTTGAAAATACGGATCGAGAATTCCCCACACTCATAGTGTGCGATTCGTATTATTGCGTTCAATCTTACAATGAATACTTGCAGATCTGGCTTCAAAATGGTTTCAAGGATGCGAAAGGTGGCACAATCAAGCACAAAATGCTCTGGGAACAAGTAGCTCTTTTACAAAAAGAACTACCAAAGACTCACGTGATACACACACTGAGTCATCAACGTGATGGCGTTCACGTTGCAGGGAATTCATTGGCTGATGAGGCCGCGAAAGCAGCTGTGCAAACGGCTTCCGTAGCTGCCGTCACCCGGTCAAAAACAAAAATAGACAGCGAAATATTACAAGCTGTCAGCGCTTCAGAAAAGGATTCGATAGAACCACTCCCTAAAGGCTTTCCAGTAAAATACTCATACATAACTGATGAAAACAATGTTCCTTTTGCTCAAATCCCTGGAGTGGGGGATAGGGCAATTCCAAACATGGAACACAGATTAGGACTAATAATAGCGGCACACGAAGGGCTTGCTTCTACCCATGCTGGCGTCTCAGCCACAGTATCATTATTAAAACAGAGATACTGGTGGCCACAAATGAGAAGACAAACAAGGAACTATGTTCTAGCATGTGAAATATGTCAAAAAATGAAAGTATCAACTGTGAGACGTCCAGCACAGACGCCCCTTCTAATCTCGGATAAACCATTAGCCTGTGTTTATCTAGACCACTGCGGTCCCTTACAAAGGGACGGTAACTATAAATATATCTTGGTCGCAGTGGACTCATGCACGAGATTCATATGGATGTGGCCCCAGCGAACGGCTGACGCCAGAACTGTTATAAAAGATTTGCGGGTCTTTATCGGCACATACGCAATTGGCATTCTGCATTCGGACAATGGTCCTGCTTTTAGCTCTCGGGCTTATAAGGAGGCCATGGTCAGCATGGGCGTGCAATTGCGGTACTCTTGTCCATTTCACCCTGAGGGGAACGGAATTGTTGAAAGAAAAAACCGTGACATAAAGCAATCTATAACAGCAAAGGTATTAGGTTCGGGAGCTGGGTGGGTCAAACATCTAATAAGTGTCCAACGTAGTCTAAATAACTTGCCAAGAAATTCTCTGAAGGGATTCAGTCCGTACGAATTATTATTCGGAACTAGGATGTTGATCTCTGACCTTGATAGTCAGACTTCAGTGGTAATAGAAAAAAGCTTTGATGTCAAAGACCGTTTGGCTATTTTGCAGGACTTAAACAAAACAAGAAAAGACCTGAGCAACATACAGTTGAAACAACAGCCAACAACCACTGAAGAATCACCACCTGTCCCAGCAAGACCTGTCTGGATTCCAAAAGTCGGGGATCTAGTCAGGGAGAAGATCGCGGTAAAGAAGGAATTTGGGCCTTCTTACAGAAAAGCAGTTCCTGTCTTGTCTGTCAACGGGACAAGATCAGTTGTACTACCGCCACTTGCTGGAAAAAAGGAGAACCGAGTTGTATCCATCGACCTGGTAAAACCACAACATGTGGCCGATAACAAACAGTAGGCCAAGTGGACTCCCAATAAGTAGCAGAACACCAAGGTTTGCTACCAGTACAGAGGTCCTAACAAAGAGGCTCATCCCATTCGAAACGCCTACAGAAGAACAACAAGGACTATGCAACAATGCAATAGAACTTAGACCTCTGAAAACCCAAATAAAGACATTTAGCAGAGACACACCAATCTATACTGAAGTACCAAGTGAAAATGCAAGAAACAAAAATCCTGAACCAATTGGAACAATTGACAGAACTGCATCCGGTTACTTCATCAACTTCGATGATTCCTCTGAAGGTTTCAGCGAACAAAAGACACAGCCATCATCAAAATCCTTTAAAGAAAAAGCGAAGGAACTTTTGAAACAACTAAAAGAAACATATCTGATTTCTCCATGGATTGAATTTTGGGTGGGTTTTGGTGCATTTATCCTCATACTTTGGCTCATCATGGTATTTACTTTGGGACGCTTCATTGAGGGAAAATATGCTAAAATGGACACAGCAAGTCAGAACATCAACTTGGTCCTCAAACCACACACATCTTCACACGTCGAGAAAAGAGAACTTTCTTCAGAACTTTCTTCAGCCAACTTCACAGCAATTCCAATACCTGGTGGGGTAGCCTGGGACAACACTGACTATGAAATTTATGGTCCGGTCGAGATCCTGAAATATCCACACCAAATTAAGATCTCTTTGAGTGACTTTGCAAAACCAAACTCATTTGCTGATGATTGGGACTTTGAAAGTATAAACAATATGATGTCTGACTTAGTAATGTCTGCTAAATTTACAAAACATGATTATTTGCAAGGTTCTACAAATTATGATAGTATGTATTGCTATAACCATTATGGTAACCATTTCTTGCATAAATCTGCACAACCTAGAAATGTTTTAAATTATAATCAATGGGAACATTGTGCTACACCTCCAAAAGGGAGCTCTAGAACCGTTTATGACAAATATTCATACTTTCAAGGTTTTAACACTAGTAATGCTGAAACATTTTATTATAAATTGTCAAACAAGACAGGGACCAAAACCATGATAACCAACACAAAATTGATTTATTCTGATTCATTCTTTGAAAAAATGAATACTTTTGGATTCGATTATTGGGACAAAAATGTTGATTTGAAAAGTGTTTGGGGTACAAAAGAATGGCAAGTACAGGGTATAGAAGCTTTGTTTAGAGCCTGCATGATCCCAGAACAAATGATATTTTTAAATGACACTGTTCAACAAACCACCTGTCTTGGCTTAGCCAAAATCAAAGATTTAAATAACCCGTCTATTCCAAAGCCAACAATGTTTAGCAATAACTCTGATACAGATGAAGAAATAGACATAAACCATATACTTAACCAAAACAGAACACATCCTGATTGGAAACAATGGTTGATCTGGCCCACAGATACAAATAACTGTCAAGATAGATTCCTGAATAAAACACAGGGTTTCAAAATGACCAGGCCAGACCCTAGATATCCCCAAAGACATCACCCAGGGATAATAACAACCTACAGTGTGGGCAAATTATGCCTTCAATGGCTACAGTCTTCCACACTGCCTGAAATTAAGCAACACCTAACTTTACTTACTGATGGTGCTGACTTGCGTGATTTCATAATGGGACCACGCAAACAGCGTCAAAAGCGTTTCATAGCAGCCTCTGTATATGCAGCATACAATGAGGCCTGGAAGGTTACTCAAATTGAAACAGCAGAGAGAATACGTGAAATTGATCGTATTAATTTGGAAAAATCACTTTCTGTAGTGGACAATGGGTTAATGACTCTGTCCTCCAGAATTTTTTCATTGGACAGTATTGTGTCTTCAGCAATCGATATATTATCGCAAGACTTACTGTTATTACAACATGGTCAGTCACAATTGCGTTCTATTGTACAGCTTGGCTGGACGTTACAAAATCTGCGTTCTGGCTATGTGCCTTGGCGTTTAATCAACACAACGTCACTATTCCAAATCTTTAACCTTACTGATAGACAAATCGGTATGGCGCAGAAGGGTGCTGATTATACAATCTTGAGCATTGAAAAACTAGAAAGATTACCGTTGACAATGTCAGAACGACCTGTCAGTGAATGGATAATCCACGGAATCATAAATATTCCAATCTCAACCTTCAGGTTTCAATACTGCCAAAAATATATACAGGCTGGCATGTACGAGAAATTGGGAAAGGGGTACCTTAAAACAACTTGGAACCTGCCCTATTCACATGCATGTGTCAGTAACAAAGGACAGAAAGTGTTTCTTAGTGGCAACAATTGTGCTATGTCGCTAAGCGGCACACTTCTGTGTAACGGTATTAGTTTGCACGGAGCCTGTGAAGGGAATTCATACAACCTTTCATGTCACCAGCAAGGCGCACCTGCAACTGAAATAGAACCATTCTTTCAAAGACTCTATAATGGGAGTTACATTCTTATTGTAGACCGCAGATGTTGTAGTCTTATGCCCGGGACTCCTTATCTCGTCACTACGACGGCGAAGGTCAAGTGCTGTGGACGTTCTTTGTTCCCCAGCTCCTTTCCAGACAGGGAGGCAAGGGCATGGCCCGGTTTGAAAATTACTT
Source organism: Lissotriton helveticus (assembly GCF_964261635.1). Lineage (NCBI taxonomy): Eukaryota > Metazoa > Chordata > Amphibia > Caudata > Salamandridae > Lissotriton > Lissotriton helveticus. The sequence continues at coordinate 2,082,167,940 of NC_136063.1, forward strand.
CTATTCGAATAGACACTTTAAGCAGAATGAAAACAGTGCTTCTTCAGACGCCTACAAGGCTCACGTCATCTAAAGAAACGTATGATCTACAAGTCGCAAGGACGACTGCAGAGATACATACATTATTATCAACTAATTCCCCCGTACATTTCGCGGAAATCCTGAGCGAAATCTTAAATATTTCTGATACCACTGGGGTCTCAAAGGTATTTAAGACAGTATTTTCGATGGCATTAACACCATTCAAAGCCATACTGGGTATTTTTCCAGATTTCGTCCATTCGATTTTTGGCGGACTTCCCTTGATCCTGGGACTAATTGCAGGAATCCTATTCCTAGTCCTTATTTTTCGTTATGGCAACCCATGTCACAGAACAAACTCTCACGACAATGGAAGATACGATCCTAGCCATTGGATACCGGGACCGGATATCAAAAATCCTGGGACTCTCCCGGCTTAGAGACCTAAACATGACTTGGTTTCTATCATTTCGACCAATGTGGCAAAGGTGTGTTTTACCTGTACTAAGGTGTCTGCTATGCGGAGAAGAATGCGTGTTAGACACCTGTCTGACGCTACAATCGGATGCGCCGGTGGATGCAGATACACTGTTGGTTCCTACCAAGGTTCACGCACTGTGCTGCCCTCAAAGGCTGCCAATTCTGATGACGGCATTCCTGGAATCTTCACCACTACGATTGAAGAGTAGTGAAGTTCAAGATGAAAGCAACATCGAACAGGTACGACCTTCTGTCAGCAATGCTAATCAGAATGTCAATGGAGACAATCATGCGCACGAATGCATGGTTACCCCTATTTCCGACTTAGTGGAACTTTCCCATGAAGCTGTTGACAGTTTTTTCGAAAGCCTGAATGATATGATGTTCTCTCCGGAACAGAAATAGAGACTTTTGAGTAAACTCGCACACGGCGTTCCCTGAATTCGGCCTTCAACCTTTAAAAAATAAAGTCACATGAACAATTACAATCCAGTTCACGGACAGCAACTTTTTTCAGCAAGCCCTTAAAATATTTTTCTATATATTTTTTCCCCGGGACACTGATCTTCTGCTTAAAGTAAGAAACTATTCCTAGAGAACTAAGATTTCTATTTTTTTAGATACTTTATAGACTTTATATAGACTTTAGCTGCCCGCTGGTATGTTCACAATATATTTTATGTGATGAAATGGTTTCGACTTTTTTTCTGTATAGCCATATTAAGAGCCATTTCATGTGTATTTCTCATATACCAACAAGCAATAATGCATAACAATGCGTGTTTACTTTTGCATTTAATTCATAGCTTAAGTGCATACAATATATATGACTGCAATTTTTCAGTATATTTGAAAATTTCAAAATGCATTTATGTATTTTGGGGTGGTAAGGTATACACTATACTCTATAGGATGTTGTACTATGTTATACTATGCATAGATTAGTAGATATGACCATAGTTAGCGTGGAGTGGGTGTCGTGTATTTCTATAGGTTCTGAATCGATCCCCCTATTCCTGACCCTATTCTGGTTAAACTACCTAGCTAGTTAACTAACAGTCAGCCCATGAGGCAAGAAATCCCCCATGATGCAGATACCGTTATCTGACGCAGTCACACTACGGCACAGGAACGTGTTATCTGATTAGGTCATAACGCTTGAGATCTAATTAGACAAGCGACATTCCTCCAGCCCCTGATAAGGCATACGACGTTCTCATAACAAATCAAACCTATGACAACCTGGATAATCCGTGCGGCCATTGTTTTGATTTCACAGATAACTTTAGTAAAGAATGTGCTAACGAGCAAGTCGTATGACATCTTTATTGACGTACCTATGTCCATCCTTACGTCAATCCCGGCACCTTTAAGGTATAAATATTGCCGACCTTGCCCTATGCAAAACACACGCGTGGTGACAAGACGGAGCAGCCATACTTGCCGAAGCCGAGAGCAGAAGCAGACCCCGCAGGCAGCAGCCCCGCCTTCCTGACGCGCTGAGAGACGCGCTGCTATCTCAAGCCGAGAGACCCAGCACCGGCGCTTCTGGGCAGCCCTCGCAGGCAGCCTGGAATATCGAGAGCAGAGAAAGAGATACCATTCCTCATTCATCCTAAATTCCAGGTACAGAACTGAATAACCCCTCCTAGAGAATTCTTTAGTTATTCACTTGGCAAAAACAAACTTAACTTAAACTGTAACTTTCTATTCCCGCCCACGCATTAGACTTAGGTCAGGTACACGGGGTAGGCGTATTTAGAAACACCAGTTGAGTACGTTTAGTCAAATGTATATGTGTATGTAAATATATTTTAATCATTTTAAAACATCATATGGCTCAGAAACCATATCAATGTTTTTACAGTATTATTTTATACTATTGCTTTTAATGTATGCACTTTACTTAACTATAAGTATTGCAATAATATCGATCCATTTCTCTTGTACGAGAAAAGAGACTGATCAATAAATAACACCTTTTATTGAACACGCCTGTCTCTTCCTTTTCTCTACATTCTGATGAGACTAAGAATGCACGTACTGACTGAGTAAAATAATTGCCTTGTGCTCACACGACTCTCGAGATTGACTCTTGATTAGGGGAGAGCAAAGTTGTCATGTTCTATGGTTGTCAGAAACTAAATCCCTTCTTGTCTAATCAGGGGAGTTAATCCTTCCTTGAACATTCGAGAAAGTTTCTAGCGAACTCTGAGCTTAGCTGGCAAACCCAAAAATTAAGTCTAGTATCGACAGTAGTAGACCTAGTTAACGTCTGGCCTAGGCCTTTACTGCTGTAGGTACTATTCCAATGCGCAGAGCCTATTGGGAAAATAGGAGCTACACTACAGTATTATCCATTCCCAAAAGCTGTTCAAATTTTAACATGCACCAAAAGCTGAATGCCCCGTACATTTCAGATTTAATATTCCTTGCCCCGGTTCTATTATGGCATTCGATCTGGTGGAGGGATACAGTGGGATCAACTCAGAATATTATTAGTGATTGTTTAACCCTTAAATAGGCGCATAGGGTACCATGGCTTGAATATGTAAAAAAAAAAAACACTGGAACAAGTGGGTCTCGAATTACTTTTTAAGGACTTACTCAATTGCCGTGTGATTTCTAAAGCTGAAATTAAATCTCGCTCTAACACGCACAGGGGGAATGAAAGACATGCAAAAAATTGTTAAAAAAAAACCTTGCTAGCAATACATCTGGGGGTTTCAACTATCCCCGATGAAGCAAACTCATACCTGGCTTTTGTCACAAACATCCGCCACCGATACGTATAAGTGTGATTTAAATTAAGCCTTATTCCGTGCATGCTGGGTTATCCTGAGGGAGTCTACTCAGCTACTGAGTTGCCCATTTGCCCCTGTGCCACCCCGCAATCTAATCCCCACCTTATTTTTTTCTGTAAATTCTACACTTATGAACGTAAAGAGTATATCCTCCCCCTGTTGCAGAATTATAACTTTGTACAATGTCGCCCAGCTTTGTTTTTTCTCCTAAAGCTTCTTGGCACTCATTTAATCTTTTCTCTTACATCGTACTTATCTATGGCCGTAACAACTAGGAGACTGATTGCCTTATAACCTGCACTTTAATTGGAATTGGGCATTGTTCTTGCATTTTATATATACTATGCATGAGATGAATTTACTGTGCTTTAATAGAGGGTTTTTAGATAGAGTATCTTACGTGTATTTTATCCGAAATTATCTATATTTAACTCCTGAAATTGTAATATATTATTGAATATGTATTGTATGCTGTATTGTACTTGTATGATCCTATGCTCTAAGATCGAATAAAGTCGATATTGATTACTGATTGATGTATCTCTCATTATTGTAGTGAAGTACTTTTAGTGTGATGACTAGCGTTTCAATAGTTACGGGATGTTTTCCAGTCCTTTTGAGATTTTCATTGTATTTTTTATTCTATTACAGACGCTACGAGACTGTCCGTTTATAGGCTGCTAACTCTCAGTTGACTGACTGACTTTCCACTCTACTAACAATTGCTATATTAAAGATAATTCGCACGTTATTGGCAGTTGGGGGTATGCCATCACCAGGTGGAGCTGGTTGTAAAGCTTTTGATTTCGGTTTCTGGTTTCGACAGTGGTTGTTGTGCAGTTTTGCGTACTTGCAGCTTTTGGTGGGTTATTGTTGATCCATACAGTGTCTGTGCAGAGTACGTTGTGTAACTGCTTCTTGCAAGTGAGTGGTATCGTTTTGCAGTGTATAGGTATTTTTGATAAAGCGCTTTTACCTGGAGGCGCTTTCTTCACGGACACTTCACCTTGCCCTAAGTAACCTCGCCGCCTGTGTGTGGGGCTGGATTCTGGCTGCTGCAGGGAGGAGAAACTGCGCAGGACGTGGGTAAGCGGTTGCAGCAGGGCTGCGAGCATTGCAGGGACTCCATTGCCCAGGAGTCCCTGCGTGACCGGCTGAGAGCTTCCGGTCCGCTCTCCCTGCTGGCCCGCCCACTGCCCGCTGGAGGCTCCTTAAACCCCTGAACCCACTACTTCCTTGGGGTACCAAATTGTTTTTGCAGCGCTTTTACCTGGAGGCGCTTTCTTCACGGACACTTCACCTTGCCCTAAGTAACCTCACCGCACCCGCTCCGCGGGTGCCGCTTCGCCGCCTGTGTGTGGGGCTGGATTCTGGCTGCTGCAGGGAGGAGGAACTGCGCAGGACGTGGGTAAGCGGTTGCAGCAGGGCTGCGCCCGTTGCAGGGACTCCATTGCCCAGGAGTCCCTGCGTGACCGGCTGAGAGCTTCCGGTCCGCTCTCCCTGTTGGCCCGCCCACCGTCCTCTACGTCCACTATATTTAGGATTGATACTCCCGCAGCACGGGACGCAGCCCGGGGCAAAGACCGGGCTAAGAGCGGGCCGTTTGAGGCCGTTCGAAGACAAAGATGACTGGCCTGGCCCACTCTCCTTGGTTCGTGTTTGCTGGCCTGCCTACTGTCATCATTAAGTACATTGTTGGTACTGTGATTCATACTTATTATGAACACACGGGGTAGTCGCAGTAAAACTGCCATGGGGCTGAGTAAGCCCAGCGGGACATTGGATGATTTTATTGTGAAGACTAACTTGGCAATTGACGTTGAAATCACTAAAATGCAGAAGAGGGTGTCATTAGAGCTTGACGCTGCACGTAGGCTTTCACAGACCTTTGCCCATTCCAAAAAATCTTCTCTGAGGAAAATTGCGTCTGCTGTATCACCACAACATGCTTCTTGCCCACCCTCACTGTTAATTCATGTTGATGTTCACCATGTTCCCCTTTCTCTACCACTAGAGCCTATACCCATTCCAACTGCTGTGCCCCCTAAAACTCCCGAGGGATTCGTGCCCACTGCCATTATTTTATCGGACAAACCCGACCCTCCTCCCCCCTCAGCGAAAAATAAAAATAAAAATAAAGATGGGCCAATTCTAAAAAAGAAAAGCTACGCGAGGTCTGCCTACGCTCGCAAGAAAGCTAAAATCGCAAGGTTGCAGTTCTTTAATAATAGGCGAACATTACCCACCACGGGGGAGATCAGAGAAGCGCCAAATTTGGATAGCCACCTAATAGGGGGGGGGAAAAGAACACAGCAATCTTAACGTAGTCCCTGACCCTACTTTAGGGCCTTTTTCCACACACGACGAGAAACTTATAGAGGGAGGGCAAAGTGAGCCAGGGAGGGACAGAGACAAGGGGAGTGATGACGAAGATTTTCTTAAAACAGTTTGGGTCACATTAAAACAGTTACTGTCGCCTTTGGAACTCAGACTTTCACGTATCGAGAACAATCTCTTAGAGATGGATAAGACCGTAGTCTCCCTGGCCACTTTTAGCCTAAAGCAACTGGAAGCAAGTTTTCCTCCTATTACTGAAGGTACTCCCCAGGATGGTGATGATGGTATCCATCCGGCTCCAGTGACTGACGTTAGTCCCCCTGCCCCTGCAATGGTGCCCCTTGTCTTGCCTCCACCCCTACCTAAACCTACCCCAATACCCAAACCCCGGTCTAAGCCAAATGTTCTAGATCCCTTCATACCAAAACCCTCAATACCAGGGACAAAAGGCCCTGAGAACGTGACTTTACCCAAACCAGTCCCTAAGGTTGCCCACAAGCCCAATAAGATTAACATGCCTCCTACTGCACGCATAGCCAATCAGCACCATGGTCGCCAGAACTTTCGTGGGGGTTATATTGATCTCCCCCCTGACGCCGGACCATATGTCGTTGTACTGGCTGGTGTACCAGCACTTGACCCACATTCCATGGAGACCCAGTGGTCCCTAAAGAATAAGGTGATTCACTGGCTTAATGTCAATAGGCAGCTTCCTAACGCTCTTAGGAGTAGGGTTCTAATGGTTAGGAGAGTGCCATGGGTGGGTCCTACACATAAATCCATCCCTGGCGACTGCATAGTGGTTTCATTTGCAGACCCCCACACAGCCCAATATATCAGTTCATGGGGTTCGGGTGATATTGATCAATCCATTGTCATCAGACCCCTTACTTTTTTCTATCCTCCAAAACAGATTGTCGAGCCACCTGGGGCTTGGTCAATAGTTCACAATCGCAGATGGAAAGGACATGGGGATGGTTGGCAACCCATTAACAACTGGTGGGAAGGAGCGCCCATTATGAACAGGTTTGAGTGTCTGGATCAGGTGGATTGACTGGGAACGAGTGTTGCTCTAATCCTTACCAATGCCCATAATCCCCCAATGGAGACTGAATCGAGTGAAAAATCAATGCCTAGATCCCAAGTTCCAGTTCACATTGGGCTAGACTTAAACCCCCTGAACAGCACAATCTCACTGCCCAGGTTACATGACAGGTAGAGCCCGCACACTCGCAAGATCTGACAGGCATAAAGGGGAATGGAGGGCCTCATCCACAGGGACATAGAAACCCAATGCACCCTCTTCTTTCCTGGAATGTAGCAGGCCTTGGTAGTAAAATCACCCACAAACCTTGGCTGGAGATTGTGCAGAAGTATGGCATCCTGTGTCTTCAAGAAACTTGGCTTACAGAGGAAGCCCACTTGTTGGGCTATCGAACCTTTCACTCTCCTGCTGTGCCATCAGCCCAGGGTCGCAATAAAGGGGGCTTGTGCACATACATCTCGAATGTAGGGGATGTAAAAGTTTGCAATTTCCACTCCAGTCAGTATTTCCAAATTATATCATTTAAATGGGGCACTTCGCAAATGGTGGTTCTTGTAAACTTCTATAATAACTTGCCAATTAGTGAAGTGGAATCAAATATGAACATTATGATGCATCATATCCACAAACTGAGAGAACAAGGTACAGGGGATCATGTAATGTTGTGGGTGGGTGACTTCAATTGTACCATCTGCCCGTCTTGTGAGCTAGGTTTGTGCGGCCTCTCAGATCTTGGGGAGGATGGTCCCTTGCACTTCTCCCACACCAACATGGGGTCATTCCTTAACAACGTTATATTTACCTTTGACCTCACTTTTATCAACCAGGCAAGCTCCCCCGCGGTTCCCTTTGCCCCAACGTATAATGGAAGAGGTTGTAAAACCACAATTGATTTTGCGTTGATATCACCAACTCATCCTGATTTTATAACCTACTGGGAAATTGGGGATGACCCTATGAGCGATCATTACCCCATCACCTTCGGGGTAAAACTGCTGGGGGACAAAGCAAACGAACCTAGCAGGGTTTCATACCCATATGAGGTTACCCTAACTAAGACTAACGGGTATGTAATTAAATGGGAGAAAATGAACCCAACATCCTTCTTTCAAAACCTCCTATCCTCTTGTCCCACGGACATTCTTGCCTGCTTAGAGGAAGATACTGATCCAAAGAGCATTATGGCTGCTTTTTCTAACATACAGCGTCACATAAAAAATGCACTTACTAGGAACTATAAGGATAATGGGAGGCATACCCGTGGGTGGTTTGACCCTAGATGTACATCTACATTGAAAAATTTAAAGAAAGCTCTGTCCGCTGATCCAAAAAATACGGTCCAAATCCGTCAGGCGAGACAAGAATATAAGCTGGCTATCAAACAGCGGAGGGCGACACTGAAGAAGGAGGCCTGGGAAGCTTTGGGGGAAGCCGCTAGGAACAAGGATAGCAATGCCTTTTGGAAAGTTATAAGATCTGTCTATAATTTAAGAGATAGAGATAACTCCGTGGAAGTAGCTATAACGGGTGAGCTCTGGGCAGAACATTACGGTAACCTTTATTCTAATAATACCCAGGGGAACGCCCCGAATCCATGTAGGGCGGTTTCATCGGCAGATAGTATAACACAGGATAATCAGCTAACTGTCTCCCCAGCACCCCCTTACCCGATTGAACTGGTATTTACTACCTTAGAAGTTGAAGATGCCCTTAGGGAAAGTGCCTCAGGCAAAGCCCCCGGCCCTGATTACACCCCAGTGGATGTTTATAAATCAGAGCCGCATTTTTGGGTTCCTTTGCTTACAAACGTATTGAATATGGGAAACAAATGCGGGTTTATTACCACCTGGTCGGACGCGATTGTAGTCCCCATATTTAAAAAAGGGAATAGGGACGACCCTGCTTGTTACCGTCCAATATCGCTATTGGACGGACTTATGAAAATCGCAGGAAGGATACTTCTCAAGAAAATACAACATTGGGAAGAAGAGAAAAAGGTTATCTCGGAGTTCCAATATGGGTTCCGAAAGGGACTAGGGACACTTGAGCAATGTCTAAACTTGTCCCTATTAGTCTCTAAGTACACGCAGGCTAAAAAAGGGGACCTATTTGTAACCTTTGTCGACCTCAGCTCCGCATTCGATTGCGTGGACCACGTGCTGCTCTGGTCGACGTTGGAGGACATTGGGGTGGATTCAACTATTCTCACATTCATTAAGGAATTATATAGAGACGCAGGGGCTAGAGTAAGGTTTGGGACTCAGGGTGAATGTTCACAAAAATTTGCCATAAATAGAGGAGTGAGGCAAGGCTGCATACTTGCGCCCTTGCTTTTTATATTTTATATAAATTCTATTGCTGAGAGTTTATTAACTCTGTCAAGCGATTATCCGGCTGTCAATGGTAGGCCCGTACCCATTCTTTTATACGCCGATGACGCGGCAATTATGTCAAGGACAAAAGTAGGCTTGCAGAGAGCAGTAATCGAATTCTCATCTTATATGGGTAAAAGAAACTTGAAGGTGAACATTTCAAAAACTTTCTCCATGTCCTGCTCCCAAAAGACCAATAGACCCCCATGCTCAATATTCCTGGACCAGCAAAAGATTGCCATAACAGACACATTTTGCTACCTGGGCATTGTGTTTGATAGGTGGGGAAGGTGGAAACATGCAGTGTCAGCCAGGAAACTCGCTTTCAGTCGTGCCATAGGTGCTCTACGAACCTCTGCAGGCAAAATTGGGGGTAAACCCATTCGAGAAATGATACAGATCTACCGGGCAAAGTGCATAGCCACGGCTACATATGGCGCAGGTCTCTGGGGCTATGAGAATGTGTCCTCTTTACAAACTTGTGAGAACATTTTCATTTGTCACCTACTGGGCGTGTCAAAAACTACGTCGACTTTTATGACTCACATTGAGACTGGTGTTAAATACCTTAGTGACATCATAAAAATATCACCCTGTTTGCTTTGGCACAAGATTTGGACTACAGAGGAGTGTAAAGTGAATAGAAACCTTATTAAAGACTGCATGGTTCTTGATGGTGCAGCAAAAGTCAAATGGCTGCGACATGTACAAACGATGTTTTCTAACATTGGACACCCTGAATTTTACGATGACCCAGAGACTTTACAAAGCATGACTAGGCCGGCCCTTAAAAAATCACTAATTACACACCTGGAAAGTGCAAGATGGGACATAGAGAAACTTAAAGGTACAATCCTAAATTATCAGCAAATTACCCCTACTGAAGGCTTACAATCTTATCTTGGGATCGAAATAGCACCCTATCCTCGCATGCTTCTGAGTAGGCTGCGCCTAGGGATTTTCTTCCGCATGGTCACTCTACCGAAACAGAATGATTGGACTTCGCTGAAATTAATATGTCCATGTGACGATCATTCAACACAAAGCAATATTCACATCATGTTCTTTTGTAATCTGTATACTAGCCCCAGGAAACTATTCCTCCTACCCCTACTTAAGAACATGTAAATCTGCATATTTGAAATTATTGCTTTTAGAAGATGTTGATGTTATCTTTGCTGTTTCTTGCTTTTTGAATTCAGTGATGAAATTTAGAAATTCAATGTGTTAAGTAGTACACGTCAATAATGACCAGTGGAATACGAGGCCCTTTGTCCAATGATTGCTTGTAGATTTTAAATCTTAGAGAAATGTTTTAACTATTTCGTAACTTTGCTCAAGTGAGTTTTTAAAAAATTGTTTTTTAATTCGTGTGCATAAATTGTGCTTTTATGATTTTCTTGACAAAATCGAATAAAGCTTTTTGATTTGATTTGATTTATATTAAAGATGCCACTAAATAATGTGACACGACTAAGATGCACTGGCCGATAGACTTATTGATTTTTGCTCTGCACTGTACATTAACACATGCCTGTGTGCTATTTCTTATCACCCGACATTTCTGCTCAGTTCATCAGAGGTAAGATGATCCTGACTAAGGTGCTCCAGCAGTGCCTTTGTCATTGCATACCAAAGCAGCAGGACATTGTGCACCTTCTCTTCCCTCCTGATCACAGAAATAGTTATCTGATTTCAGAATATCAATAGTGCTGACAAGAGCATTCTCAGTGATGTCTGTAAAGTTGGATCAACTTCGCTGAACTTTACAGGGAAGGTTCTTGGCTTATGAACCATGTGCTCTGCTGCTCGTGGAAGGGAAAACTCGGCAGATTTGATTTTTTTGTCAAAGTGTTAAACAAATTCATGGTTGACTTTAGGGTTCTCAAAAGAAGAAGTTGACAAAGCAATATTGGATGAATTAACCATCTCAAATAAGAGTTTTGACTGGTTGTTGAGAAGCTTGTTCAGCAGAGATTTAAAGTGTGTGGACATAGCTATGACTATATGTTTTTTGCAGTTGATCCTGGTTCTGTGAGCTGCACAAGACTATCAACTGATAGCAATTGCCTCCATCTATTCTCTAACCCTCTGATGGATCTTCTTCTTTTCTCAAACAGGTTTTTGGAGAACCATGGTGTGGAGGGTTTCAGTGACAACTGACAGATTGCCATCTTTGTTAGGGGAGATAGGAAGCAGGGTATTCATTACCATTGTGGTTATGAGGTCAATGCCAGCGCCAGAGAGAAGAATTAAGCATATATCTGCAGGGGATTCTTAGATAGGCATCTACGGAAAGTGTTTTGGCCAGTGTTTATAACCATATTTTGATGATGGGCTAGAAAAACAGTTTCATACTCACTTTCTGAGCACATAGACTTGTTCACCCTCTCATGTCGATATGTACTTCACCCATAAATCTCCCAATCTTTGGGCTCCATTCCAAGGGACTAAATAAAATATTATCAAGCGCCAAACGGATTTGGACTAATTTTTCCTCAGTTATAAGTTGTTTTCCCAATGTAGATTTGACCAAATATTTCATGGTAAAAAGTTTATCTGGAGAAAAATGGTGTGGCGCTACTAACCAACTTATAATCATGATTTAAAGAACAAGTATTGGTAAATGTATTAGGTTTCATCTATGTGATTAATAATATTCTGTTTTTGTTGTAAGTTGTAGCTTGCTGAGTACTTGTACAATGTACGTTACTGAAAGTCTGTTAAAGTATTATGACTTGTTTATGTACAAAAAGGCAATATATTGTGCCGTTACTGGTATAATATTGTGGCTAATTAATATCAACATTTTAAAAAATGAAATGAAAAAGAATTAATGAAATTAATTGAGGTAAAAGCAATATTATGTGTTCAGCAGAGTGCTGGCAAGTGTTGGGCCCAGTGGGGCAGCAGCTGCTGCTCTATTCAAATCATTCCCCTAGAGCCTGCAAGATAACTGCATCTGTGACTGCCTGTTTTATAGTAGAATATAGCAATATTAGGTGTTTAGAGGAGTTCTGACAACTTTTGGGCCTGGCGCCACTTCACCTGCTGCACCATTCAAACCACGACCCTGTTGTCTGCAAGGTAAATGCACATGTGACAGCCTGTTTAGTAGTAAAATAAAACAATATTAGGAGTTATGAGGTGCTCCTAGAGCTTTTGGTCCTTGTGACACTGCACATGCTGCACCACTTAAATAATGACCCTGTTGTCTGCTAAGGTAACTGCAATTGTGACTGCCTGTTTAGTATTACATTTTAGTAATTATCTGGGTTTAGTAGGTTCAATAGAGGTTTTGGTCCTGGTCCCACTGCATTTGCTGCACCATTGAAATCATAACCCTAGTGCCTGCTTGGAAACTCCACTTGTTACTGGCTTGTTTAGTAGGAAAACTTAGCAGTACTATGTGGGGTCCCTAGAGCTTTTGGCCCCAGTGCCACTGCACCTGCTGCACCACTATATTCAAGTCCATTTTAACTGCAATGTAACTGCAATTGAGACTGCCTGCTTAGTAGTCAAATATAGCAATATTATTTGTTTAGAGGAGTTCTGACAACTTTTCGGCCTGGTGCTTCTGCACCTGCTGCATCACCTAAATAATACCCCTGCTGTCTTCAAGGTAACTGCACTAGGGAATGCCTGTTTAGTAGTAAAATATGGCAATGTTAGGTGTTTAGTGGGGTGCCTAGACTGTTTGGTCCCAGTGTCACTGCACCTGTTGCACCATTGAACTCATGGCCCTAGTGCCTGCTAGATAACTCCACTTGTGACAGTCTTGTTTAGTAGTAAGTTATCAAAACCATGTGTTTAGTGGAGTCCTTAGAGGTTTTGTTTGTCCCCAGTTCCAATGCACCTGCTGCACCATTTATATTATGCCCCTTTTAACCCCTCCCACGCTCATGACGAGCTCAGCTCGTCATGAGCCACGGTTCTCGTGTGCTCATGACGAGCTCAGCTCGTCACGGCCGTTAGAACGCTCGCACTTGGGGACAATTCCCCTGCCGTGCTGACCATTCTATGGAAACGGGTGTGGCTGTGCGCAACCCCCCTCTCCCCAGCACAGCCAGGGAATTGGCCCCGCAGCGAAGGTGTTAACTGCAATATAACTGCATTTGTGACTACCAGAATAGTTGTAAAATATAGCAATATTAGGTGTTTAGAGGAGTTCTGACATCGTTTAGGCCCAGTGCTACAAGCGCAGTGTCACAGAGTCCAAAAATAGTCAGAACTCCTCTAAACATCTAATATTGACCATTGTGGCCTATGTTGGCCTGCTTAGAAAGTTCAATAGGAGCTGAGAATAAAGAGTTTGAGAGAGAAGGGGGGATAGGAGCAAGTGAAATAGTACAGGGACTAAAAGAACGAAATATAGACCATGAAAAAGTGAGTGTACAGAGGTAAGGGGGGCAGACAAATGGAAGATGGGAGAACGTTGGGTAGCCGAAAGGAAGAGGAAGAAAAGACAGAATGAGATGGAGAGAGAAGGCAGAGGGAAAAAGTCGGCATAGAGATGAGAGACGTTGAGAAGGGAGTGTGAAGAGTGAAAAAAATAACAGCGAGAAAAGTTGACTGACAAATGAGTCTTCAAAATACTGAGTAAAAAACGTCTAGAGTAGATAGGGTGGAATAGAGCTAAGACAACCCTCTCTTTTTGGCTGCAAGTCATGGAAAAAAGGGCACTCACCCATGAGTGTTTGGCATTTTTGCACAAGTTTTCATCTAATGCGAGGGAAAGGAGATGTAAGGAAGTATTAGAAGACCATCCTCCCACCGCCGGTATGCCCTGCACACGGACACTAGCTGAAAGTTCGAGAACACCGCCCCACCTCCAAGGTGTCCAAATATTCACACCAGCCTTGCCCGTGATTGTTGACATCACACTGAGGGAATCAGCTAAGTCCTTAGAGTAGGCACCACATTCCCCTGGTGATCTGCAATCAGACATCAGCTGAACTCCTAGGGAAACCTTGCGCCTGGAGCATGTCCTCCAGTCAGACATAAACTGCGTGCCTACAGTAGGGACTGCCTCTCTCAGGGTGCCTTACAGTTAGGACATCAACTGAGCTCCCATGAGCAGTTTTTCTACGTGGGCCCAGCCTGGAGCCTGACATTTGCTTTGTACATAAGGAAATATCTCCCACTGTAAACTGCAGTCCGACCACAGCAGAACTCCAACCGGCTTTCCTGCAGTCAGGCACTGGGTTGAGATGACCCTCGCATGGTCCAACCTGAAGGCCATCTCAGCCTGCAGATAGCTCCATGAACATGATCTCTCTCTCAGCACAAATCTCTCTCAGCACAAATCTCTCCCCTTACTTGGAGACCAAAACACCAGCAATTATGGACATCACCCCAGTGAACCCACCTAAGCACTGGTCCTCCTTCACCCCCATCCAGGAAGCAGAGATAGTCAATCTGATCGCCAACGCCAAACCTTCATCCCACTCCCTAAATCAGCTTTCCCCGAGCCAGGCCAAAGACCTGAAGCTTATCTTAGCCCCAATTTGGTGCAAGATCATTAACAGCTCTCTGAGCTCGGGGATTATTCAAGACTGCCTCAAAGTAGGCCAAGTCACGCCGCTACTAAAAAAAACAGGGCTAGACACTGAGGACATGAACAACTTTAGACCAGTATCGAACCTACCTCTTTTATCCAATATTCTGGTAAGATGTGTTCTTCCACAGCTAACCCAACACTTGGAGAACATCAAGCTCCTAGATCCACACCAATCGGGATTCAGAAAGGGATGCAGCACCAAAACCACAATCCTAAACATCATAGACGATCTACACAGGTCCCTTGACTTAGACCAATGCTGCCTTCTCATTCTCCTAGACTTATTGGCCGCTTTCGATACAGTTGATCACACCCTGCTCCTCAAAGTTCTTCAAGACAGAGCAGGCAGACGAAAACCCCCAATTTGAAGAATGGCTAAAAGCCATTGACGCCCTCAATGACACCCTCACACCAACGGACTCGGTGAACTCTCTAGGTATCACACTAGACTCCAAACTGGACATGAAAAAACACATCTCAAGATCCACCAAAAGGGCATTTCTCAATCTGAAACTTCTATACAAAATAAAACCCTTCCTTCCCCCGAAAGACCTTCAGCAGGCCACCCAGGCACTGGTGCTCTCTAGAATTGACTATGGAATCACAGCATTGACCGGGACAGCAAAATCTCACCTAGGTCCCCTGAAAACTACCTTCAATGCCGCAGCAAGAATGGTCACAGGAACTAAGAAATTCGACCACATCTCTCCCGCAGTCAAGGAGCTTAAATGGCTCCCAATTGAACAACGAGCCAGCTTCCGAACAGCCTGCCTTACGCACAAAGCCCTTCACACAGGCAAACCAGAATACCTGGCGGCCAAACTCAAAAGGGCCTGCCAGTACAGGAATCTCAGAAGTTTCACCACACCACTTCTCATCCCATTGAAAGCTCGGAAACACGAAACCGCAACTAAGTCCTTTGTGGGAAATACACCTAAGATCTGGAACTCGATCCCTCCCACATTAGAACAACCACCTCTTTCCCAAAATTCAATATCCTACTCAAAGCCCTCTTCCTTGAGCGCTCTTGAACTTAATGAAAAGAACACAAGATTCTCTGGAAGAAGTTTGACACCGCACCACAACCTTGATGTGGTTGAAAACCAGTCGTCTTAGAACTATAATCGCCGGGATCTCCCGCCGTACCTTGTCTTGTTTGCTAGACACCGCACTCGCTGTCAGCAAACAAACTCCTCTTTATGACAACCCCTCAGCCTCGACCCTCTTGCTCGACCACAAGAACTGTATGGTAATTATGTATATAATGCTCTTAAGTTGATAAGTTGTGGATTTTGTCTATGACGATAAGGCTCATAATTGTACTTACTGTGAAGCGCTCTGATACCCTCAGGTCCAGCTAGCGCTATAAAAAACTTCTAAATAAATAATAAATAAATAAACATTGTGGGGATAGGCTCTGTACTCTGATGGTGTTCGATAGTCAGGGGTCAGAGATGCGATTGAGTCATGGCAGCTGCTTTCAATGAGATGCAATCACTGTAGGGAGCACTCTCATGGATGTGCCTGGGTTCTGCTGCCCTGTGCTCCTTGCACCAAGTGCAGGGATCCTGTTGCCTTCATTTCTCCTCACGAGCAACTGCCTCTCTCTCAGGCTTCTGCATAGAGTGCACCTGCGCTATGAGGCACCTACTGATTACCTGTGGTTAGGGGAATGCATAAGGCTGATGTTCACAGTGAATCACGGGAGGAGCTATAGTCAGTGTTAGACCTGGCATCTTTGGGGTGGTTTCCCCTGTGTTTTTACCTCTACCTCCTGTATTTTTGACGCTGTGCAGGAATTAGTTTTTGCTAGTTTAGATACTTTGGGCACTTTGCCACTGCTGATCAGTGTCAAAGTCCAAGTGCTCCCTGAGTAAATTGTTATTGTGATTGGTTATCCATAATTGGCATATTTGTATCACCGAGAAGCCCCTAGTAAAGTGCACTGAGTGTGCCAGGGTTGGTGATACAAATGCTACAAGTGGGCCTGCAGCACTGATTGTGCCACCCACATGAGTAGCCTTAAAATGGTGTCTCAGGCCTGCCACCGCAGTGTCTGTGTGCAGTCTGTGAACTGCCATGTCAACCTGGCCAGTGTCCCCACTGACTAGGCCTAACCCTTACCTTTCTATACACATTGGTCACCCCTATGGAAGGCCCAAGGTACCCCCTTGGGTAGGGGGCAGTGTACATGAAAGGTAGAGCATACACTAGTGCAGGTGACATGCTGTGGCAGTGAAATACAGCCATTTTCATTTTTCACTATTGTAAGGCTATCTTGCCGATAGGCTATCATGGGGAATGCTGGCTACAGTGGTTACCTGCATATCTTCCCATAGGAGGAAGATAGGACTGAAAAGTCTGGTACCACTGAACTCAGAATTTAATAACACATCTTTTAGGAAAGGTGGTTTTTAAATCCTGTGTTTGAGAAGAGCACTTTTTAGAAAGTGGCTGTTCTCTTGTCTGACCTTTCTGTGTGCTTTGGCGTGTTTGTGAATTGACTGTCTGGTTTGTGAGTGGCAGGGGCTTGGTAGCACCCAGAGGCTGAGTGGATCATGCCTGGGCTGAATAGCTCCATCTGCATCTAGAGTGGTGGGAGGGGATAGGACCTGGGCCTGAATAGGGCTCTGCCTGCCTTGTACAATACTGGCTCCACCTCAACTGGGCGGCTGACGATCCTGCACCTCTCTCTGAAAGGAAAGGAGAAGCCAGGAGAAGAAAGTGCTCAAGGAACACCCAGAACTGGTTCAGACCGGGCTCAGAGCCCTCCTGCACAAAGGGAACAAATACTTTTAGGGGTATAAGTCCTGGACCCCAGACTACAGAAAATTAGATCATCCTGAAATCAAGAAGGAACCTCTGCCAAGGAGAAAGCTGGAAGGCTGAAGAAGAAGGACTGTCCTGCTGTGTGTTTGTGGGCTGACCTGCAGTTGCTTTGCTGCCAAGGAGAAGGGAAGGACTTTGCTTTGTGCTGTGTCCCTTTGCTTGAAGAGATCTCCAAGGGCCTGAGTTGAGCTGGCTCCCTGTTAAGAAGCCCCAGGAACAAAAGGACTTCACCCCCAGCTTCCCTGAACTCTACTGAGAGAGTTCTATCCTTCCTAGAGTGCTTGGACCAGTTGTGGTGCTTCTGGAAGTTGTACCTTTGTTTTGGAAGCTGGAAAAGAAGACACTAAAGACTTTCTGCAAAGTTTCATGCATCGCTTGCTTGCGGAGGGCATCCCCATCAGTGCGAGAAAATTGCCGCCGCTGCAAAGATCGAGATCGTCACAGCGCCTGTTGCCGCTTAAAGAACCGAGGCATCTTTCGCTTGCAGAACGCATCACGCCGGTGCGGGAAAAGTACCATCGATGTGAGTATCGTCGCAGAGCCTTTCGTCACTGGGTGAGATCGTTGCACCGCCTGCTTGCGGACGGCATCACGTCGCTGCGAGAGTCATCACAGAACCATCGCATCGAGGGGCCGCGAAAGGAGAAGATCGATGCTGCATCATGCATTGCCTCCGCACCTGAGAGCGTCGCCGTCCCAAATATCGCCGCATCGTTCCCTTTGCAAGAAGCTTCCCACGAAACCTGCGCACCGGAATCCATACAAGTGTATCGCCTCCCTACCCATACAGACCGGATTCGTTGCAACGTGCTTGCTGCGTCCAGCCGGGCTGTCGCATCACCTCCCCAGGGTCTCAGGAGTGACAAATCGCTTATTTTTTTAAGCTGCAGCTTTCACTTGGAACATTTGTCGCATCTAAAGGTACTGTTGGCTAAAACGTGACGCAACTGAGGATTATTTTATTGCAACCTTAAGAACTCTTTTGAAACCATAGTCTTGAACTGTGTATGTTGGATGTTTGTTGTTTTTGGTCTTGTTTATTTTAGATTAAATACTTATATTTTTCTAAACTGTTGTGGAGTCCATTTGTGGTGTTTTCACTGTGTTACTATGAGTGTTGGTACACATACTTTACACATTGCCTTTGATAAGTCTGACTGCTCGTGGCAAGCTACCAAGGGGGTGAGCAGGGGTTATCTGAAGAGTGTATCCTCCTTACCCTGACTAGAAACAAGGGTCCCTATTTGGACAGAGGTACCTACCTCTGCCAACTAGAGACCCCCAGTTCTAACAGTCAGCATGTAGCACGAGATTCAACCTCATAAAAGGTGAGCCATGCACAGGCATTCACAGAGAGGGGACTACATAGAACCTTAACACATATACAGAGAAAATTGAACACATTATAATTCAGAAATAAACAATTCCTCACTGAAAAATTCACAGAGGAATATAAACTACTGGGACAAAGAAGCAGAGGAGTAGGAGGCAAAAAAACCGAAAGGAACATGAAAATGCAATGGAAAACAGAATTGTACTGAAATAATGTTACAGGCATGCTATTTACTCCCCGCCATATGGTCTCCAGGTTTAGCGATCCTTCCTTTACTGCTTATAAGCATGCGTTGGAGCAGACACATGCATTCTCAGTGCATATTCCAAAGTAAATAAAAATAGGAAGCTAAACACTGTCTTTTGTACTCACGAGCCATTGTCCTTTCTGGGCAAAAGTTTGGTGCCTGAACCATAATACGGCGGCAGTGTTTACCAGGCATTTAGTGATGGTCTGTGGACGTGCATGCATTGCTAAAATCCTTATAAAGGTGCTCACACAGAGAGATTAGTTCATCGAACAAGTGTGACACATGACCCTTTAAGTTAGTAGTTAGTACACGCCCACATTACATTTTTCGCAACTTTTAGGTTGTGACTGGGAATGTTTTTATTCATTAGCAACAACTAATGCAGCACCGATAGACAACCAGGGAAAGTAAACACAATGTGTGACACATTTCAATGCCTGCAGCCAGGGAAAAGTAAACAAAAAAGAAGTTATTCACAAATGTGCATGAACACAGTACTTTGGTTACAGGAACTGATAAGAGACCCCTTTTCAGATTTGTAAATACAAGAGATTTCACAAGCACAGCAAAAAACCTAAAAATTGTGTGGTGTCCTTGCACAACTTGCAAATGTGAGTTGTCTGGTCACAACTATGACTGCTGAATTGGTAGCTTTCTTCTTACTAGAATGAGGATGTTTCTCTTTTAAATTTGTTTCAATTAAAATAACATTTTTATATTACTCATCCTGACCCTGACATAAGAGTAGAGTCTGTGACGGTTCTCCCCGGTTCTCTTGCAGGACTCTTCTCGACCCTCCAGACAGCACTGTTCTCCTCTTTGCTTCCCTGGGACTTGCTGGCAGTTTCACTTTTGCAACCAGAACTACTCCATCTTTTGCGGCCAGAACTACCCCTCCCAGCAGCCTCCACCACCAAGAGGAGAGCCCAGACCAGTTTACACAGTTTTTGTTTTCCCCCCAGTCCGACCTCATAGCTGAACGTTGACTCCCACATTATGAGACAAGCATGGGCAGCACCCAGGCAAATCCTGGGCCAAGAGTGGGCAGCCTACACCCATCAGAGCCCGGAGGAGACTGGTCTGTGCCACTCTTCTTTGGCCTATCCCGCTGCTTAAGGTACTGTCCCTGCATTGCCTGCAACATCTGTTCCTGCACTGCCTGCCGCTATCCCTGTCCACACTGCCAGTTGACCCGGTCCCTGTACTGCCTGCCACCCCAACACCTGCGCTGCCTGCACCCCCTGTACCGGCGCTGCCTGCACCCCCTGTACCTGCCTGCCTGCCACCCCTGTCCCTACACTGCCCCTGTCGCAGCACTGCCTGCTGCCCCTGCGCTGCCTGCAGCCCCTGTCTGTACACTGCCTGCCGCCCCTGTACCTGTACTGCCTGCCGCTGTTAGGTTTTTGAAAATCCCATCCCTGCAATGCACTCATTTCATGTTATATTAGGTTAGCAGTGTGTGGCTAAATATACGCCATTTGTATTCACGTTGTGCAACTCACTGAGTTATCCCCGTAAAGTGCGACGCTTCAGTTAGCGAGTGCAACTCCATTTTGTATTTCGAAATCCCTATTAGACTGCTTAGGCTATGCCCGAACTAGGTCTCTTTATTCAGTATTGCTTGCCTAAGCAGAACACTGTACTTCGTTATTATTTTTTCTCTATGTTCAAGGCTGCATCCTAACTCACTAATGAATAGGCCATTCTGCCATAGCATGCCTATTCGAGTGTGTAGTTTCTGCTCCCACGTTAGCAGACGCTGAGACCCAGCGCCATAGCCTTGAATCGCAGGTAACCTGTACCCATCTGGCCGTTGGTAGCTCATCCTACTATGCATCATTGTTCATGTTTGGCCCTGGCCGGTAGTTTTTTATTGTGGGCGTGGTTGGAGGCTTCTTGGGAGGAATGATAACACACTGTGGACTGTTGGGGGGTCAGTCCCTCGGCAGACATCTTAGGGTGCAGGTCATGATGGACTCCTCTGCAGAGTATTGCTAATAAAATGTAAGATTGTATTCTCTACTGTCTGACTGACTCTTCATTCTTGGGAAGGCACAGTAGGTGGTTGTGAATAACCTGGGTGGTCCCTAAGGGTGACTTCCTTCAGTTGCAACCCGAACAGGGACCCCACCAGGTGACCCAACTCACCCACAAACAGGTTGCGGGGTCGAGGTATTGTACGGCCGATCGGGCAGATCGGGCTACCGCACATAATCATGCTTGGTTCTTGCAGCTGCCCTGCCTGTCTGATCAAGCGACTCCTCATCTAGCGGTCACCGGCAGTGGTCCTGAGAAGGCGGAACCTTGTAGTTGACCATTTGGTCCGAAGAGTCGGCAGTGTAGAATAATTTGACTCGACCTGAGTGAACCAGATGAGGGATTTGATTCTTGGGTAAATGGCGCCATGCTTGAATGGCACCGGCCTGCGGGCTGTGTCTTGATACAGTCTCCTGACTGTCTTGGTGCAGTTTTCAAACTACCTTGCTTGAACGGCACTGGCTGTGTCTTGTTAGACGTTTATTTTTGGGCTGCCTTGGTTTGAACTTGGTGGGTTTGCGGATCCTTGTAGAAGACACAGAGTGTTTGCGAACAATCTGCCAGGCCAACTGGTAATTTGGTCTTTTGCCAAAAAAGTCTGGGGCTAGAGCCTGTCTTCTTGAACTTGGTACAGTCTCCGGACTGCAGTGGGCGGTTTTTGGACCGTTGTGGTTTGGTTCTTGAACTACTCTTCTCTTGTTTATTTTTCCATTTATTACTTTTGTTGGTATTATACTTGTCCGTTGAGGACAGTGTATGTGTCTTATATTAAGATGCTTTGTTTGAGCAAGTTAGGGTGTTTTGGGTGCCGATGTGTTCCACTGATGCTTCATTGAAAGAGAGCCAGCCTCTTCTGGAGGATTCCCCTCATTTTGAAATTTACGTCAAGCATGGTATTGGCCCTATTATGTTTAGCACGTTGTGGCATAAATATACGAGGGACAATGCTGAGCTGCAATGGCCACTTAATGGTTCATTTGATGAATAAAAATAGAATTTCTTGCAGGATAAATTGTTCACTAAAAAGAGCAGGCAGTCAATGTTTGTTTCTCTAAGAGTATGGCAGAAAGAAGCAAAGCGGCAGTGCATGAGAGCAGAGAAAGAGGCAGACGCAAACTACAATGCAGAAAGCAGTAGCCTATGAAAGAGAAAAGATAGAAAAGGGCATAGAATGCGCGGATAGAAAGTTTCAGTTACAAACAGATAAATGTTATGTTACTAGTGAGGAAGGTGATGATTTTGTTAAAGAGCTATTGGATTCTCGTCCTCCGCCACCTTATGCCCCTGAACAGATGTACCCGCCAGCCCCGACATCTCAGTCCTTGACCCCTAGTGTTCCTGTTTCTAGTGCCGCCACCTCAGCCCCGGCTTCACTCGCTTCTCATCTAATCACGCCAGTCACAGGGGCGGGTGCTGTTAGCTCTCCCGCCCTGTCTATTGCTTCTGTATCGACTGCTACTCCCCCTTTCACCCCCTATAACCCTGTCTCCTTACATGTGAGTGTGACACCCCAAACACTGTCGAAATGTTAAAATGCCTGCGTGTGGGATACATACTGCAAATTGGGCAGCAGTGCGAGACCGCATGGAGAAAGTGTTAGTGCATTTTGCTTTGGGTGATGAGGAAAAGCAAATGGTGGCGTATCAAGCAGCTCAGTGGGCTTAGAACCCAATCTATAGTGTGGAGGATGTATGCCGTGTGATGAAATATTATGTGCCATTCATACAGCAGCATGCTCTTAAGCATATGTCGGTCACGCTAATAGGACTGTGGGAACAGTACTTTCAGCGAGTTGCACCACAAATCATCTATGACTTACGGGACAAGGCATATGCTGCTGGTATTGCTCCCAATGAGGTTTTTAGAAATGTAACGACGCTGGTGGGTTACCGAGGCTGATTTCTCCAAAAGGTTTTACTGATATGGACACAGCATCCCATGAGGGATGTCCATCCCTTTTACCATCCTGAACTACCAGTACTGCGCAACTCGACGGACACGGTAATTAGACCACAAGTCAACACTTGGTTTCATGAACAGTGGATCTATACTCCTTGGAAGAGGAGTGAGGTCCTATTCCTAAAGAGTCAGCTTCCAGACCTTTGGAAAAACCCTACTGCGTATTATAAAGAATTGATGGAGACGCCTCCTCCACAGTGATGGCATTAGCTGATATAGAGTTATTTTTCGGCCTATTTTTACTAGTAGATATATGGAGGCAGGCTCATATGCAGGATCGTGCACTAGAGTTGGGTGGCACGTAGGATGAGGTCAGGGCTTGGGATAAGGAGAGGAAGCCTGGCGACAAGCCGAAAGCTCCTAGCTTTACCGGGTTGTATCATAACTTGCACTCACCTGTCCCGCCGAAGAGAGTGAACTGGGATAAGTTGACTGTGTGTCGTCAGAAGCAGGATGAAAGTGTGTCGGATTTTTTTACTAGATTTGAATGGGTGTTTTTAGATTTTAGTGGTCAGGACATGTCACAGGAGGTTAGTGTTCGTTTGTTTGTTAACCGATTTGTCACTAACTTGCTACACGAGATTGCAACTCGGTTGCAGACTTCGAAATGCACTTCAACAACTTCATCGCCATCAGTGATATTGAGTATGGTGCAGTACTATAAACATAGAGAGAATGAGGACAAGGAAAGGGTAGAGAAAAAGTACTTCAAGTGCGTCCCTCGGGCACAATCAATGTGCATACTGTAAGCAGGAGGGACATTAGCAGAACGAGTGTCCAGACCTGTTGCAGAAAGGTGAGGCCCTGAGAGGTCGGGGTTTTTTGAGGACGTGGGTGAGGAGGAGGAGAAGGCTGAGGTGGAATGCAGTCAGAGGATACATCGCATAACAGGCAGAGCGGGAACTATTTTGATGACCCCCGAAGCCGACAGTATTACCATGATGACTATAACATGGATGAGGTGACGGGGTTGTCTCACAGCTAGGACAGCCAGGGACAGGGCAAGGGGCTAGTTCCGGTGCATATAGATCAGCGCAGATCCTATGTCACTGCTGATTTACAAGGTACGACCTACATTGTTTAGTTCATACAGGGGCTATAGCTTTGTTCCCGTTCACTGGTCCCGGGGGCAGCTCTGTCGGGCCAAAATAATGTTTAGATAGGTTTCTCAGGTGTGCCGATTGCTACCCCCATTTCTAAACCCCTTGCCTTCACTAATCGCCCCTTTATGGTTGACTCACCATTTTTACTGACGTCAACTTGGAGGGAGAATTTGTTGGGATTGGATTTGTTAAAAAGATTGCATGCGGAAAATAAATTCTCCGGACGGTGTTTACATGACTATCGGACCACAAGTGGTCCACGCCAAGCAATGCCTCGCAAAAGATGCCCCCTTCTGCTGAGTTTCACGTGCCACAATTTCTGTGGGCTACAGGAGACACGGATGTGGGGTTACTTCAGATCCCACCTGTCCCTATACAGATTAAGGACAATGCTGTGTTGTCATGAATTCCCCAGGACAAGATATCACAGGCAGGAGAAAAGGCCCTATTGCAAATAATACAGGATTAGATTAACTCTGGTGTGGTTGAGGAGACAGTGGTGAATGTGTGTAATAGCCCTATCAACCCTATCCTTAAAAAGGCACCTTTGGATTCTTCTGATGCCGACCCTGAGGTTTACCACTTTGTTATTGACCATATAGCGGTGAACAAAATAGTGGCTCTCCAATACCCTGTGGTTCCAGATATTACTGCAATTTTTACAATAATTCCTTTGTCAGCAAAATTATTTTCTGTGATCGATCCAAAGAATGCTTTCTTCAGCATCACAATCCATACAGATAGTAGACATCCGTTTGGATTCTCAATAGCCGGTAGAAGCTTTAGATTTTGCTGTACTCCACAAGGCTATGCTGAAAGTCCTAGTGTCTACAGCCAAGCTTTGAAAGCTCAATTGGACTCTTTGATACTTCCCCCCAGTAATGAGCTCTTGCAGTACGTTGATGACTTCCTTGTGGCTTCAGACACTGAAAATGGTTGTAAAGAGACCATAGTTAAATTATTGTTACATTTGCCACACCATGGCCACAAAGTGTCACTTTCAAATTTCAATATTGTCGCCAGGAGGTCACCTATTTAGGTCACCTACTGTCAAAGGAGGGTCACAAACTAACACCTGAACTCCAATTGATTGTTAATTGTTGTGCAGGAGTGCTTAAAAATTCGTCCTGAGGCGGAAAGCCGGGACTGCAGAATTAATCATTGTGCTGTTTTTATTTTCGCCGATTTTTTAAACTGCGTGCATTTTCTGTTTGAGTCACTGATTATTGTGCCCCTGATTAGCGCTTGTAATTTCGCCGCCTTAGCTGTTTATTAGCTCCCCAAAATCGGAACCTGCTGGAACCAGCAGCTGTTGCCTGACTCTACCCCCAGCAGCCGATTGGACGCTGCCTGGAGGGTCACCATCTTGCGTGAGGAGCTGGGACAGGGACACCAGTTGAGCGCTAGGCCCCTCCCACCCTCCCGCCCCCGGCCACTACAAAAAGCTTTGCTCCCCTCACTCCAATTGATTGTTAATTGTTGTGCAGGAGTGCTTAAAAATTCGTCCTGAGGCGGAAAGCCGGGACTGCAGAATTAATCATTGTGCTGTTTTTATTTTCGCCGATTTTTTAAACTGCGTGCATTTTCTGTTTGAGTCACTGATTATTGTGCCCCTGATTAGCGCTTGTAATTTCGCCGCCTTAGCTGTTTATTAGCTCCCCAAAATCGGAACCTGCTGGAACCAGCAGCTGTTGCCTGACTCTACCCCCAGCAGCCGATTGGACGCTGCCTGGAGGGTCACCATCTTGCGTGAGGAGCTGGGACAGGGACACCAGTTGAGCGCTAGGCCCCTCCCACCCTCCCGCCCCCGGCCACTACAAAAAGCTTTGCTCCCCTCACTCCAATTGATTGTTAATTGTTGTGCAGGAGTGCTTAAAAATTCGTCCTGAGGCTGCAGAATTAATCATTGTGCTGTTTTTATTTTCGCCGATTTTTTAAACTGCGTGCATTTTCTGTTTGAGTCACTGATTATTGTGCCCCTGATTAGCGCTTGTAATTTCGCCGCCTTAGCTGTTTATTAGCTCCCCAAAATCGGAACCTGCTGGAACCAGCAGCTGTTGCCTGACTCTACCCCCAGCAGCCGATTGGACGCTGCCTGGAGGGTCACCATCTTGCGTGAGGAGCTGGGACAGGGACACCAGTTCAGCGCTAGGCCCCTCCCACCCTCCCGCCCCCGGCCACTACATAAATGGAGTTTATCCCCCGGAGGCGCAGCGGACGGGCGCAGCGGGCGCGCCGGCGGCGCGCCGAAGGCGCGCCAAAGGCAAGCCCGTCTGCGCCCGTCCGCGACCGGACGGGGCGCGGGGCCAGAAACCCTGGTCAATCCCTGCCCCCTCCTTTACGGTATGACAAACATACTTTACTCAGCCTACGCCCTGCTCGCGCGCCATCTTGTTTACACTCTATGGAGGCGCTATCAGTACATGATTGTTCAGTGTGCCATTTTACACCTAGCACTGGCTCCTCCGACACCCCCCATAAAAGTGTCTTAAAAGCTGCACTACTTAACTGTCGATCTCTAAGCAAACATAACACCCAAATGTATCACCTCCTTGAGGATGAAGCTCTTGAGATCCTATTTCTGACCGAAACCTGGCTGGGTGAGCACTCCGATCCCGACGTCATCGAGGCGATGCCTCCAGGATACTCCCTCGTCAGGCTCGATAGGCAGGATGGTAGGGGAGGCGGAATAGCCATTGCCGTCAGAGCCCCCTTTGAATGCTCTTTATCGCCGGTGAATATTGATCGCTGCGAAGCTGGATCCTTTACCATTATGGTGAGCCCTAAATATTCCCTATCGGGCATTCTTCTATACAGACCCCCGGGAAGACTGTTTGATTTTGCATGCAGCCTTATAGAGGCCACAGCCCATCTTACTTTAAGGAAATCTAGACTTTTGGTGCTAGGAGACATGAATATACACTTTGATGATGCTGGGGACAAAGACGCCACCAGCATACTAGCAGAATTACTGTCTCTGCAGCTAGATCTGAAACATCAAAGTCCCACCCATAGACAGGGTCACCTGCTCGATCCAGTATTTAGCAACTGGAACGGAGTAAAAGTGCTTCCTCCTGTGCCAGTGCCCTGGTCTGACCATTTTGTGGTCCCCTTACATATATTAGCAACTGAAACGGCAGTCAAAAATGAAAACCTGCAGACCTATTGCTGTCGCAAATGGAAAAATTTTAATCCCAAAACGTTCACCGACAAGCTTGAACTGGCTGGACCCCCTAAAGGCTCCGACTGTGAGACCGCCTATACTTGTCTAAAAAATATGATCCTCACGGTCCTGGATGAAACGGCTCCCATCCGTAGATCAGTGACCAACAAGAAATTGAGGAAACCTTCCCCATGGTTTACAGCTGAACTTCAGGATGCTAAAACCGCCTGTAAAAAATTGGAACGAGACTGGCGTGTCAACTTCTGCCCCACTGCTAAAGCCCATTATAAAAATGAGCAAGCAAAATACTATAAATTGATCCGTTCCGCTAAAGCTCTACACTATAAGACTCGTATAGGTGAAGCAGAAAACTCCTCCAAGGAGCTTTTTAAAATTTTTAAGGAAATTTCAGTAGTCACCAACGAGAGCAATGCCCTTAATGATTCGGTGGCGAAATGCAATGATATTGCCAAATACTTTGCTAATAAAATTACTACCATCTATTCTAATTTCTCCACCGACCTGCTTTCAGGATCTGATTTTACTGAAAATTTGGAGCTCATCCATACAAAAAAATGTCTGACCAGTTTCTCTGTTCCTCACACTACTGCTCTTACCAGCATCTGTAGGAGCATTAAGTCTGGCTCGCCCCGGGACCCTGCTCCCCCCAAGATACTCACAGCTAGTTTAGAAGTCCTCGAGTATCATTTCAGGCACATCCTCCAACTTTCTTTCTCTACGGCTACCCTCCCTATGGAATGGAAAAAAGCTATTGTGCTGCCGATAAAGAAGAAACCCAACATCAGTCAGGACACTCTGGAAAATCTCCGGCCCATCTCGCTGTTACCCTACTTAGCGAAGGTGGCTGAGAAAATAGCTAATAGCCAACTTATGGCCCATCTAGAATCCAATGGTGCGTTTCACAGCTCCCAATCAGGTTTCAGGGCAGGCTATTCTACCGAAACCGCCCTACTGAGAGCGACAGAAACCCTACGGGCAGGTGTAGATGCAGGACAGACCATGGCACTTATAATGCTGGACCTGAGTGCGGCGTTCGACACTGTAGCACACTCCATCTTGCTACAGTGTCTGAACAAAGCCGGGGTCACCCGGGAAGCTTTGGGTTGGCTAAAGGCATTTCTCACCAACCGCTGCTTTCAGGTTCAGAGAGGTGCTTCTCTCTCTGACAGCATTGCCTTGGAACAGGGGGTGCCTCAGGGCTCTGCCCTGAGCCCCACCCTCTTCAATCTGTACATGGCCCCTCTGGCTGAAGTTGTTCAATCGTTCGGCATTGAATTAGTCTCATATGCCGACGATACCCAACTTCTCATCTCCCTATCTCAAGCTCCCTCTGTTTCTTCTGACAACTTTAAATCTTGCATGCAAGCTCTGGCGGTTTGGATGACCCAACACTGCCTGAAGCTTAATGGCTCGAAAACAGAGGTTCTTGTTATGGGAGGTAGGGATTCTAGCTGGACCAAGGAGTGGTGGCCTTCTTGTTTGGGACCGCTACCCACCCCCTGTGAAGCAGCCAAAAATCTGGGGATTTGGGTTGACCCTAAACTCTCCTACGACTGCCACGTGAACAGGGTGGTCGGTAAATGCTACGGGGTCTTAAAGACCCTTAACCGTACCCTGGATCTTCTCCCTCTTGAAGCAAGGCGCACCATGACCCAAGCGCTCGTGTCTTCCAGAATAGACTATGGGAATGTGCTTCTGCTCGGAACATCGCAAAAAAACATCAGGAGACTTCAAGTCCTGCAGAACACAGCAGCACGTCTAGTCCTTAGGCTTCCTAAGAGAGCCCCTTCCAAACCTTCTCTAGATACCCTCCACTGCTACCCATAAAAAAGAGAATTCTTTTTAAAGCATTATTAATATGCTATAGGATCATCTCCCAAAAAGCTCCTTCCTACATGAAAGACTTAGCCATTCCCTATGAGCCCAATAGAACTCTTCGCTCCAGGGGAACTGGCTTGCTCACAGTACCCCGTATCAGGAAGGCCAGAATGGGTGGCCACTCTTTTCGGGCTATGGCCGCCAAAGAATGGAATGCTCTCCCTATGGAGATTAGACTTGCGGACTCGGAGACTGCTTTCAGGAAAAGCTTGAAAACTCACCTGTTCTCTCTGTAACTCCATCTATGCACCTGATTTCTTTCTCAGCGCGGGGACACGCCGTGATGGCGTCACCAGGCGCTTTATAAACTCCTTTGTTGTTGTTATAGTTGCTATTAATAATACGCCTGTTCCTAAGACCCAACGCGAGGTACACACGTTTATTGGGATAACTTCATATTGTTGGCACTGAATACCTAATAACTACTTACTAACAAAACCCCTTCTTACCTGACCACCAAGGATGTGCATGAACCCTTGCCTTGGACACCTTCATGCCAACAACCTTTTCAGCAACTAAAGGTTGCGCTTTGCTCCGCTCCCATGCTTGGTACTCCTGATTACAAGACGCCTTTTGTGCTCTATGTACACAAGGCAGAGGGTTGCGCTCTTTCTGTCCTAACACAGGGTTTTGGTGGTAAGCAGAGACCCTGTGCTTATTTCTCTGCTATCCTCAATAACATTGCCAAAGCTCTCCTGAGCTGCCTGAGAGCTGCTGCGGCGGCAGCAGTTTCTATCAGACAATTGGCAGGGCTCGTCCTTGATACTGATCTCACAGTAATTGTACCCCAAGCTGTGGACACGCTTCTGAACAAGACAAAGATGCAGCACCTTTGTAGTGCGCATATCACTGGATATGAGCTAACATTTTTTGCTCTGCACATTACCGTCAAACAATGTGCTACTCTGAACCCAGCCACGTTACTAGCCCTCCCTTCAGAAGAAAAGGACAATGATATGCATGATTGTTTATTTCGGACTGAGGAAGAAACAAAAGGAGAGATTGACCTGACTGATGTTCCCTTATCTGACCCCCAAGGGGAACCATATGTCGATGCCACTTGTTTCAAACTACCAGATTGCACTACCACAACAGCTTATGCAATCACAACGTTACACACTGTAGTTGAGACATCCCATATCCTATATCAATCGGCCCAAGCTGCGGAGCTGGACCTCTTTAGGGCTTGCAAGTTGAGTGAGGGACTGACTGTTAATGTCTACACTGACAGCCAGTACGCCTTAGTGGTGGCCCTTAACTTTGGGTGCCTTTGGGTGGAGAGAGGGTTCTTGAGTTCGCATGGACTGCAAATCCAGAACAGCCCATTGATACATAGATTGCTATCCGCATTGACACTCCTCAATAAGTTAGCTAAAATAAAATGCAGTGCTCACAAAGCCATCACTGACGATGTAGGGTGGGGAAATGCGTTTGCAGACCAGACAGCTAAGGAGACGGCTTGATCAAAGATGAAAAAGATGTTTGTGGCTGGTCCCACTAGGTGGATCCCAGACAATGGAATGTTCGAGGGCACATTAGAAAATGTCAGGAAAATTCAGAGTGAGGCGACCCTAAATGAATTGGCCATGTGAGAGGAGATGACAGGGCGTTTGTACGAGGATAGGTGTTGGATTGACTCTTCGGGGAAACAGAGCTGGTTGCTCCCGAATGCATACGTGCTCCATGTTGTGACCATAGCCCATGGTCCCACACATATTAGTGCCAAGGGAATATGTAAGTTGTTGGACCCAGTATGGCAATAAAATAATATCTCTAAGGTAGCCACACACCTAGTGAAACACTGCATTGTTTGTTTGAAGCATATTCCTGGGAAAGGTACTCCTACACCTGCCGGTAACTTTGCACAGCCTTCCTTCCCTTTCGAGGTTCTCTAGATGGATTTAATCAAAATGGAACTGGTAAATAACTTGAAGCCACGTGTGATTTGGAGTGGCAACATAAGTCACTTATATTCAAAAGTCATTGAATTTGTGTGCAAGGGCTTTCATAATAAGCAGAAGGTTCATGCAGCGAACCACCCCTAGTCAGTAGACCTGGTTGAGAAGTACAATGGTACTCTTAAACTGAAACTAGGAAAAAGATTTAGGAAAGCACAGGATTGCGATGGCCAGATGCTTTACCCTTGGCGTTATAATCTACCATAGCGACAGCGATTCTAGAACAGGGTTGCCCCCGTACGAAGTGGTCTTCAGACGCCCTGCCAATATCTGGTACATTCCGAGACAGAGTACCCCCTGCTTGTAGATTATCTATATGAATTGTCAAAAGATCACCAACAGATTTACACCATGCTGTAGCTAGTACCAGAGAGGCCCGGGCATCAAATACAGTCCGTAGATTTTGTGCTTGTCAAGAACTTTCAGCGGAGAAACTGCTTGGAGCCTAGGTGAAAAGGGCCTCTCCTCATCCTTCTCACAACCCACACAGCCATGAAGATTAAACATTGGGTTTATAGCTCGCATGTCAAACGGATACCACTACTGCTTCTGCATCACCGTTGGGTCCTCGAAGGCCTCGCTGATCAGGTAGGAGAGCGGGTGCCATGCTTCTTTCCCTTCTCTGACGCCCGATTGAGGTGGGCTCAGATGGACGAAGAAAGTGACGCAGCCTTGTTTGAGGCGATCCCATCAGATTTAAGGACCGCCTCGGATAACCCTATTTCCAATACACAAGAATCTGAGTCTCAATGTCCACCTGACCCTGAGTTTCTGCCCCTTTTTGTTGATGAATGACACGGTACAATGTGCGGCCCCAAAAGAAGGACGATGCACCAGCCAAACAGTCCAGGAGTTAGGGAAGGACTTGAGCTGATGGCACAGGTGCTGAGCCTAGGGTGCCTGTAATAGATTAGTCTGAGCTACACTGGTGCACTGCCCTGGACACTGGACAGGAAAGTTGAGGTTACTTGCCCAGTAGGGATTGTGCCCTATCCTGAATGAAGAGGATTTGTTTTTCTGCAAGGGCTGCGATTGCGCAGCTCCTCCATGGGAGTGCTTCATAGCACTGTTGTTGATGAACAATAGGAACCTACCAGACAGGCTCTAAACAGACGCTGGGTGATTTGTGCCCCCCTGGTACTGTTGTTGCAATAGTGGCTCTAGCTTGTGATTTTCGTTCCTTGTGTTACATATAAATGCCCTTGAAGTTTTATAAATGTGTCCCTTTGGTCGTCCTTTCCATGATGAGGAGCAGCCGTTTGCGGCTCCGCATCCCACTTCAGATGGGACTGTTTGGTCCTCTTGGCCCACTAAGAGTAAAATAGTGTTTCTTGTAAGAACTTTGCTTTCCCAGCTATTCATATTTGGGGTGCTGTTCTTCCTAGAAGAAAAATATCCTGTGCATGCTTGGAAAAGTAATGCGCCAGCCCCTCCGGAACATATTTTTAGTAACTCACAAAGAAGAATAGTGGAAGTTCTATAAGGACAATTGTTTTCTCAGACGTTGCACCAAATGTGTGCTGCTTATAATACAACGAAATGTTGGGTGGTGGTTTGTTACCTTCTCCCACTCATCGAAGTGAAAACTTGTTGCCTATGCCCTTATCCTACGTTAGTAGTTGTGAGGGGGGGTTCTCCTTACTTAGTATGATTTTCTCAGGTTGACTCCTTGGAACAAAGAGGCATCAGTTCCTGTTCCTTGACAATGAATGTGTATTCCAAGAATAGGTCCCCACCTGGTGTTTCCCCTGGAAATGGGCGGTTTGTTTGAGTATTCTTGAGTTCTTGCCTCAGGGCGGCAGATCGAGTTAGAAAAGCAAACAGAACATAGATGGACAGAAATAGGTTTTCGCAGTTCAATGTATCAGTATATTACCAATCCTTCCAGCCTGCAATGTCACCAAAGATAAGCCCATACCCCTGGTGTTGGTAGATGTACTGGCTCCTTTTTGTGTTCAAGGGGCAGGAGACATAGAGGTGGGGGACAGTAGATACAACACCACTTCCATATTGAGGATGGCCAAAAGTCTGCCCTTGATCCCACCACCTAATGTTTATTTTGTTTCTGGTGCTCGTGGTTATGTGTGGCTCCCTGAGAGATGGTCTGGGCGGTGCTACCTTTCCTACCTCTATATAGCCGCTCCCAACTACCACAACACTCATCGCCTACAGCGTAGGGGTGTCCCAGCCTCACGATTTCAGAGGATGATTAGTACAGATGGTATAGACCAGACTGACATGATCTTGCAACAGTTTACTGACACAATGAAAAGCATTCTACCCTTCTGGGGCCCTATGGCAAATAGCCTCAATATTAGACATCTCACCCAGGTGGTGGAGGGGGTTATCAATATGACTGCAGGAATACTAACCAACATTACAGTAGAACTTCAGGCTACGAGACTTGTTGCTCTTCAAAACCGGATCGTTTTAGATGTCATTCTCACAGATAGGGGTGGAGCTTGTCGAGTCATTACTTGCAGTTGCTGTGTTTACATTCCTGATCACGTCCCCAATGTATTCAGAAGCTCCACAAGCCTGCATCTGATATTCACCAAGATAATGGGTCATGGTCCTTGACAGGGTAGTTCTGGGGTCTGCTGACTTCCTCAGTTTGGAAGATACTACTGGCCTTAATAGGTATCGCAGGGGTCATTTTCACATGTTGCCTATGTATTAATTGCCTTCCAGCCTGCTGTGCCTATTTAATGGGAAAGCTTACCCCTGCCCTTAAATTGTCAGGACATGCTCATAAGATCTCCACTATGATAATGCAGGATATCCAAGACCTGATGCTCATTGACAAGGGCATATTCAGATACTAAGTGGATTTCGATGCTTGTGTGATACTGTATTCTTCCCCGTAACTTGAGCAACTATGCAATTTCTCCTCCTAACTTAGAATTGTAAAGACCCTACTGGATAGCCCAATAAAACATTTAGACACCCCTGCTAAAAGGAGGCTCTGTTAGGTTTGAAAATCCTATCCCTGTAATTCACTTGTTTCATGTTATATTAGGTTAGCAGTGTGTGGCTAAATATACTCCATTTGTATTCACGTTGTGCAACTCACCGAGTTATCCCCTTAATGTGCAATGCTTCAGTCAGCAAGTTTGACTCCGTTTTGTATTTTTTAATCCCTATTAGACTGCTTAGGCTATGCCCAAACTAGGCCTCATCATTCAGTATTGCTTGCCTCGGCAGAACACTGTACTTTGTTATTATTTCTCTATGTTCAAGGCTGATTCTCACTCACTAATGAATGGGCCATTCTGCCCTTGCATACCTATCCCAGTGTGTAGTATCTGCTCCCACATTAGGAGACGCTGAGACCCAGCGCCATAGCCTTGAATCGCAGATAATATGTACTCATCTGGTATCTCATCCTACTGTGCATCTTTGTTCATGTTCGGCGGAGGCCGGTAGTTTCTTTGTGGGTGTGGTTGGAGGCTTCTCGGGAGCAATGATTACTCACTGTAGACTGTTGGGGGGTCAGTCCCTCTGGCAGAAATCTTAGAGTACAGGTCAAGATGGATCCGCTGCAGAGTGTTGTTAATAAAAGGTAAGTTTGTATTTTCTACTGTCTGACCAACTCTTCATTCTTGGGAAGGCATAGCAGGTAGCTTTGAGTAACCTGGGTGGTCCTTAAGGGCCACTTCCTTCACCGACCGATTCCCTGCACCGCCTGCCACCCCTGTCCCTGCGTTGCCTATTACCCCTATGCCGCCTGCTACCCCTGTCCCTGTTCTGCCTGCTGCCTCTGTTGCTACACTGCCTGTCATCCTCTCCCTGTGCAGCTTTGTGCCCTGTCCCTGCAATGCCTGCTGCCCCAGTCCCTGGGCTACCTGTTGCACTGTCCCTGTAATGCCTGCTACCCCTGTCCCTGTGCTGCCTATTCCAGGTCCTAGCCCTGTATCCAGTTCCACTAGGATAACCCATCAGGACCACTATTGGAGGCTACCACAAGGCCACATGGTGAATGTGTGCAGCAGGAGCACCCGCAACGAACTGCCAGTTATAATACACCCCGCACCAGAAGCCCTGGCCCTTACTCCACCCAACAGTACACTGCCAAGAAACTCTTGCACCTGGACCCCGGACATCGAAACCACAGCTGCGCCTCCTCCTCCCCACGATCCCCCAAAGGATCATTCACCTGCCTGTACTGCCACTTCTGTTGTGATCCAACCTATGAAAAAAAAACACTGCTACCGCCAACAAGACCATGGAAATCCTGCAGCCACTCCATTGTACCCTGCTCAATGTCCACTCACTCTGCAAACATGCCATAGAACTCTGGCACATCATCACCACATTTTCATGTTGCCTTCATTATAGAAATGTGGCTCAACCCCTCCTCGAACCCCGAAATCACCACTGCCACCCCCAGTGCTACAAAAAGATACACTGCCACCTCGCTAACAAACAAGGGGGATGCATCAACATCATCATCAAGGAAACCATTAGATGCACCATTCTCAATATTGCCCCCTCCCCTATCATGGAACACCTGAAATTCCTACTTCAAACCGATGCGAAGACCATAATAAGAGGAACCCTTGACTAAAGACCCCTGGGCCCCGAGCAACATTCTGTGACGCCATTCCAAACCTCACCACCCCCCTAGCAATAGACTCTCACCACTACGTCCTACTGAGTAACCTCAACTTCCACATCGACGACCCCCACAACACCAAATCCATCGGCCTCCTGAGGAACCTGAACAACATCAGTCTCACCCAATTGGTTACCATTTTCACCTTCTGTAACAGGATCAAATTCAGTCACACCAGAGACATCATCTGGACTGTCCACACCTTCGTACACTTCACCATCACCGACGCCCAGCACACCATCACCATGCATCAGATCTCGTCACACCGTAGCTGGAGCAAGATCACAGAAACTCAGTAGTCACAGGCCCTCACCACCTCCCAGCCAGAGGCCTCAACAGACCTCAACCAAGACATCCAGAAATGTACCACCTGGATCACTGACAGCGCCAACAAAGTCACCCAACTAAAATGTACAAAATGTACCAAGACCTCCAAACCTGTCAGCCAGATTCACGCCAGAACTCAGGACCACTAAGGACATCTTGGAGATGAATCCTGAAAAACAACCTAACTTTAGTATCCTGGCTGAGTTGCTGCTCGCCAGCTGCCAACCCCAGACGTGTTTTGTGACCCCTGGGTTGAGAGCCTCCAACTCTCGGGGTCCTGAAATAAAGCACATCCTGGGTAGAGATGCGAAGCCTCCTCCACCAGGACGGGCAGGGTCCATGAAGGGGAAACTTGCCACCTTTGTTAGCTGATCCTGCCTTTTGCTGCTCCCAACATCTGACCCCCACAGGTTCTAACCCCTATTTTGGGAGGGAGAATCAGCTGGAATACCAAGATAAGAGGAGAAGTGTGCCCACCTTTGCCAACTGCACCCCTCAGGTGAAGGAGGCAAGGCGAAGCACAACTCTCAGTCACCACCATCTTGAAGATAGGGGGACCCACCAACCAGAGAGAGGATTATGCCCCCCTCACACTGGAGGGTGACATAATAGGGGGTGTACCCACCCCAAGGAAGGGACCAGTTGGTCCCGACCTGGACCCACCTTAAACGATCTACATTTTGTATTTAGGGGTTATCCCAAAACTTGCCTCCTTAGCCAACCAAAAGAAGAAGATGGACTGAAGAGCCATGCTGAAAGAAGAAGAGGAGGACACGAACTGTCTTGACCCCAGCCTTACCGGCCTGTCCTGACCTCAATCTGCTGCCATGGAATCCTGGCATGTCCAGCAACCTGCAGTCTCCCAGAACCCATACAACCTGCCCTGCCTTGAAATGAAATGAAATGAAATGAAAATGAAATGAAATGAAAAAGAAGCTTCTAGAGCGCACTGCGGCCAAGCGGCTTCCTGGCGCTAAGGAACACAGCCGTATCTGCCAAGAGGTCCGGGGGAATTAGCCAGGAAAAGCCTGAAGAAAGAAGAAAGTTTTGAGAGCTTTACGAAAGTGTGAGAAGATAGGAATGGAACGAATGGAGAGAGGGAGAGTGTTCCAGATCTGGGGAGCCCGCACCGAGAAGCGGGTGCCTCCGGTGCGGGATTTGCGGAAGCGGGGAACGTGAAGAAGAGAGAGAGAAGACGAGCGAAGAGAACGGCAAGGGGCATGAGAAGAGATTAAGGAATTGATAAAGAGAGGAGCAGAGCGGGCATGCGCCCGAAAAGCCAGACAGGCAAGTTTGAACTGGGACCTGAAGTGAACGGGGAGCCAGTGAAGGGATTTGAGGGCAGGGGTGATGTGGGAAAACTTAGGAAGACGGAAAACAAGACGGGCCGCCTGGTTCTGGATGGCCTGGAGCCGGCGAGTTTCGTAGGCCGGAATGCCTACGTACAGGCCATTTCCATAATCCAGGCGGGATGTGATAAGGGCAGAAATGATGGCTTTGAGGGCATCAACAGAAAAAAACCGGGAAATTTTGCGAATGAGACGGAGGGAAAGAAAACAGGAGGAGACAACGGAACTGATGTGCGCATGCATAGAAAGATCATTACTGATCTAGATGCCCAAGGTCCGGACAGAAGAAACTGGGGAGGGAGGAGGACCGAAGGAAAGGGGCCAGTGAACGGAGGACCAGGGGTTAGAGGGACCACCAGTGAGAACAAGCTCTGTCTTGTCAGGGTTGAGCTTCAAATGATTGAAGCTCATCCATTGGGATATGAAGACAAGAGTAGAGCTAAGCTTAGGGAGAGAGTGAGTAGGAGAAGATAGATCAAAGACGAGCTGGAGGTCGTCTGCGTAGTTGTACACCGAGACCCCCAGCTCGAGAAGGGAAGAAATGAGGGGGCGGATATAAAGATTGAAAAGAAGGGGGGAAAGAGAAGAGCCTTGGGGTACTCCGCAGGTGACCGGGAGGGGGGGTGCAGAGAAATCAGAGAGGTGAACTGCCTGTGATCTGCCCTGAAGAAAGGACGC
Source organism: Lissotriton helveticus (assembly GCF_964261635.1). NCBI lineage: Eukaryota > Metazoa > Chordata > Amphibia > Caudata > Salamandridae > Lissotriton > Lissotriton helveticus. The sequence goes on from NC_136063.1 coordinate 2,082,206,059, forward strand.
GATCCAGGAGAGGGCAGTGCCCTAGATGCCCGCTGCGCTGACACGGTCGAGAAGAATGGCGTGGTCGACCGTATCAAACGCAGCGGACAGATCCAAGAGGACTAAGGCCTGGGGGAGATTACTGTCGGCCTTCCCTTTCAGTTCATCCAGGACCGCAAGGATCACACTCTCGGTAGAGTGGCCAGGTCGAAAGCCAGCCTGGTGAGAGGCCAGGATGTTGTTCTCCTCGATGTAATTGGAGAGGCAGGATGTCACGTGGCTCTCAAGAATCTTCCCAAGATAGGGAAGAAGGGAGATCGGCCTGAAGTTCGATGGAAGGGAAGGGTCCAGGCCAGCTTTCTTCAGGATAGGAAGCCCAATGGCAGTTTTAAAGGAAGAGGGGACAGAACCCAGAGCCAAGCAAGAATTGAGAAAAGTTAAAGGAGGGGTAGGACAGCTAGTGTATAGGGTTCTGAGGATCCGTGCCGGTGCACAATCGGCCGGAGAGCCGGACTTGACCTTAACAAGAAGGTCGCGGAAGAGCTCAGGTGAAATGGGTTTAAAATGATCCAAATCAGAGGAAGAAGAGAGGGAGTGATCCGGCAAGTTAGGTTGGGGCACAATCGGAATGTTAGCCTTGATGGTGATTATTTTATTGATAAAATAATCATTCAGAGAATGACAGAAAGATTGAGAAGGGGCAGGGGAAAGGCTAGCACGGTCGGAGGTGGCGAGACTACGCACCAGTGAAAAAATCTCACGAGATTTATTGGCCGAGAGGGCTACGCGCTCCGTGAAATATTTGGATTTGGCCGCTAAGATGGCCAGTTTATAGTTATTTAGAAGAGCCTTGTAATTGAGGCGGAGGGTGGGACAATAGTTACGGCGCCAACGACGCTCAGAGCGCCTGAGCTCTAATTTCAGGGATCTGAGGTCGTTGGAAAACCACTTATGAGCATCGTGAGGGCGGGCTGATCTGATCTTTTTGAGTGGAGCGGCCCGGTCGCAAGCCGAAGAAAGCCAGATGTTAATGGCATCGGCCTGGTTCTCCACAGAGAGGCCAGTCAGGGTGGGAGCCGATGAGGACAGAGAGGAAGAAAGATCGTTAAGATCGGTCTTATTCCAACTCCGAGCCCAGATGTTTTTGGGCAGGAGGGCTTTCTCGGATTGACCTAGGTAGATAGAAAAAGAGATCAAAAAATGATCTGACCAAACACAAGGAGAGATCGAATTGACCGAGGAATTGCAACGTAAAGACCAGATCTGGTCCAGGATGTGGCCATGGGTGTGGGTGGGAACCGAGACGAGTGGCAGAAAATTAAGACAACGAAGGTTGGCAGAGAAGTCTTTAGAAGAGGAGTCCTCCCTCGGATCACCCGGCCAAAAATTGAAATCCCCGAGCAGGAGTAACGAGGAGTTATTTACAGCCAGAGTGGCCAGGAGATCCTGCAGGGTGGACACAAATGATGGCATGTTTTGAGGGGGGCGGTACAGAAGGATCACCGTGAGGGGAACCGGGAGGTTAAGCGAGCGGGCCACCAAAAAATCAACACCAGAAATACTAGGATGCGGCAGGAGCTGGAATTGCAAAGAGCGGCGGACTATCATAGCCACTCCACCTCCAGTTTTTCCATCAGGGCGGTCAGCACGGAGAGCATAATGGGTGCCAGGGAGAATGGCCAAAAGGTCAGGGAGTGAATCCGAAGAGAGCCAGGTCTCAGTGAGGAAAAGGAAATCCGGGGAATCAGTGTCCAAAAGGTTAAAGAGAGCAGTTTGGTTTTTTACAGCAGAGCGAGTATTGAGAAGAAAAGCAGAGGCAGCGGGGAAACCAGGGGTAGCACGAGTGAGGGGAGGCGTGGAGGAAGTTAAGGAAGGGGGGGTGGGCAAAACTGGACCAGTAAGGGGGGGGACATAAATACCGTGCGAGGATAAGTGTTTGACTGTGGAAGGAGGGAGAAGGGTAGGAGTAGAGAGAGAAGAGAGTTGGGCAGAAGAGTACATCAGAGGAAGGGCAGAGTCTATGGCCCCTGGTCCCGGCCCGTCGCGGACGGGCGCAGACGGGCTTGCCTTAGGCGCGCCTTCGGCGCGCAAACGGCACGCCCGCTGCGCCCGTCCGCTGCGCGAACGGTAGAGGCACATGATTAGTAGTAAGGCAAGGAGGCGTGGCCACGAAGTGGGCGTGGCCGGGGGAGCGTCCGCTGAAGGCGGCAGGCAAGTGAAAGTGATGCCGCGACAGCGTCAAGCTCGGCTGCACGGGAGGGAGGGACGAGGGCAAGGTCCCTGAGGCAGGTGAGCAAAAAGTGAGTTAAAAAGAGCGATCAAGCGCTGCAAGGTGAAGATACAGGGTTAAAATAAAATAAAGCTAAGTGCTCCCGCGGATGGCAGGGAGTGATCCTGTTAAGAATGAGCTCGTAGTCAGCTCCTAAGTAACGGCCCAGGGGGGCGTGGCCAAGAAGTGGGCGTGGCCGGGGGAGCGTCCGCTGAAGGCGGCAGGCAAGTGAAAGTGATGCCGCGACAGCGTCAAGCTCGGCTGCGCGGGAGGGAGGGACGAGGGCAAGGTCCCTGAGGCAGGTGAGCAAAAAGTGAGTTAAAAAGCGCGATCAAGCGCTGCAAGGTGAAGATACAGGGTTAAAATAAAATAAAGCTAAGTGCTCCCGCGGATGGCAGGGAGTGATCCTGTTAAGAATGAGCTCGTAGTCAGATCCTAAGTAACGGCCCAGGGGGGCGTGGCCAAGAAGTGGGCGTGGCCGGGGGAGCGTCCGCTGAAGGCGGCAGGCAAGTGAAAGTGATGCCGCGACAGCGTCAAGCTCGGCTGCGCGGGAGGGAGGGACGAGGGCAAGGTCCCTGAGGCAGGTGAGCAAAAAGTGAGTTAAAAAGCGCGATCAAGCGCTGCAAGGTGAAGATACAGGGTTAAAATAAAATAAAGCTAAGTGCTCCCGCGGATGGCAGGGAGTGATCCTGTTAAGAATGAGCTTGTAGTCAGCTCCTAAGTAACGGCCCAGGGGGGCGTGGCCAAGAAGTGGGCGTGGCCGGGGGAGCGTCCGCTGAAGGCGGCAGGCAAGTGAAAGTGATGCCGCGACAGCGTCAAGCTCGGCTGCGCGGGAGGGAGGGACGAGGGCAAGGTCCCTGAGGCAGGTGAGCAAAAAGTGAGTTAAAAAGCGCGATCAAGCGCTGCAAGGTGAAGATACAGGGTTAAAATAAAATAAAGCTAAGTGCTCCCGCGGATGGCAGGGAGTGATCCTGCCTTCCCTGAAACAACTCTGTCTTCCATGAGCACCAGACTAGCTCAAGAACCAGACTCTGTCTCAGGCTGAATCCGCGAGCCTGCACCACTCTGCTCCTAACGCCCAGGGCCCAAGTTAGAGTTGGCCAACACCCCAAGGTGGTCCCCCATTAAACCTGATTTGGGATATGGTGATCCCTGACCTTCCTCAAGCCTGCCGGCGACGCCTGCAACCTCTATCTGGGGGATCGCCCCAACCGCAACCTGAGCTGGTAATGAAACCGGACACCTAAAGACACCCTTGCACCCGATGCACCACAGCCTTGGGTGGCCCAACTGACAGGCATCCCCCTACATTTCAACTTACCTCTCCAACTGGTGTTTGCCTCCAGGAAGCCTCTCTGCCTGAACCTGTAGTCTTTGTTCCAACCGGAGATCTCCCAATAAAAACAATAGGGCACCTGATACCAAATCAGCAACCTGCACCCAGCCGCCCCTACGCCGCTGTGGGTGCACCTTGTGTGCTAATTCATATCCTGCTTTGCCCTGAGCTTAAGCCTAGAAGCTATCCTTCCTCAACCCCAGTGGTTTGCTCTAGAGCAGCCACTAAAATATGGCTGCATAGGCTAACATTGGGCCTCAGCACTCTGCACCCGGCAACCATAGTGCCACTGAGGGTGCTCTTTTTGTGTGCATCTTTGACTCAGGGGCAACCCTTGTTCTAACCCTCGGAAACTCAACCCTCAAGAAAGATTGCTTACCTAAAAAACGATAATCACATTTTGCTCCATCAGATTGCATTTACTATTATTCCTCTGAAAATGTTCTTAGTGTTGAGTTGTGCTTGTATGGAAACCGAAGCAACATTAGTGCAAAAGTGTTTTACTTACCTTAGTCTAGGAAAGGTCCTAGTATGATATCTAGGCATAACACACTGAATAGGAAAAGTAATCTAAAAATACTCTCATGAGTAATCTGAAAAGTAATCACAAAATCACAAATATCTATTGTCTTTCAGGGCCAGATGTATGTGCTTTTTTTTTGGCTCGTAAAAGTTTGTGAACGGAAAAAAGGGTTTTCAAATGTATCCAACCCAAATTGCAATTCAGTAACCTGTTACCGAATCGCAAATTGGGTCTGCGGTTCGGTGTAAGGAATGGGGCGTTCTTATGGCGTTCCTTCCCAATATCCAACCTCATTGGTATGTATGAATGTTTTTTACCCGTGAATGTGGACGCAAAACATTTGCATTTTAACACCTACTTCGAGTAGGTGGTAACCCATTCACAAATGTGAATGTTAGTAAAATCATTTTTTAAGAGCTGGCAGTGGTCCCAAGGTCCACTGCCTGCTCTTAAAAAATGAAAGATAAACTTTTCATGTATTTTATACGCATCCTGTTTTCATCTAAGAAAAACTGGTTGCATTTAAAAACAAAATTGTTTTATTTAAAAGCACTCACAGACATGGTGTTATGCTGAGCCCAGCAGGCCACCATCCCTGAGGCTTTTGCGATTCGTAGGGGGTCACAAATTACGACCTCCCTCATTAATATTCATGAGGTAGGTCATTTGCTATCCCCTACGTATCGCAAAAAGTGTTAAACACACTTTCATGCATCCCATTTTGCGATTTCCTAATTGCGAATTGCAAAAATTCGCAACTAGGAAATCGCAAAACAGAGCCTTCATACATCTGGCCCTCAAAGTTTTACAATTTCAACCAGTTTGCATATTCTTAACAACCTGTTCTGAAAAGTACAACTTTACTTACCTGTTCCAAGTCCTGCTTGGTTCTAAAAAATAAAATACAACTAAGGAAAAAAAACAATTGGTCTAAGTTCAGTCTTTGAGTGTGTGACATAATTTCTTGACTTAGTGTGTACAATAAATGCTTATCACTACCCTCTGACAAAGCCTTACTGCTTGCCCACACTACCACAAATAGAGAGTAAGGTATTATCTTCTTTTACCTCTGTAACCCTTTGGAGATCCACTGTACTCTGTGCACACTATACCTTACTTTGGTATAGTATATAGAGAGACAGCTTCCTACACCAACTCACCAGCATCCTCAACACATCCAGCTCCACAGAAACCTTCCGGGACCGATGGAAACATGGGGACGTCAGCCCCCTCCTAAAAAAAGCCTCCGCCGACTCAAGAGATGTAAAAAAAATTATGGTCCAATCTCCCTGCTCCCCTACCCAGCCAAACAACTCAAGAAAGCTGTCATGCAGCAGCTCACTAAATCCTTGAACATAACCACCTTCTTGACACCTCACAATCGGGATTCCTTGTCAACCTCAGCACAAATACTGTCATGATTACCACTACTGATGACATCAGAACACTCCTCAATCGCAGAGAAACTGCGGCCCTGATCGTCCTCAATTTCTCTGTGGCGTTCAACACCGCCTCCCACAACACCCTCATCAACAATCTCTACAGCATAGGAATACAGTAAGATCTGATTGCCTCCCTTCACCTCTGCACCCAAAGACATCATATTAGGTGTACCACAAGAATCATCCCTCAGCCCCAAACTGTTCAACATTTACCTGACCCCCCCTTGCAGACATTGTCAGAACCCACAGAATCAACATATTCTCCTATGAAAATGACACCCAACTGATCCTCTAGCTTACCAAGGACTCCTTCAATGCTAAAACAACCTCTGCAACGCCATGACCAACATAACCAAATGGATGAGAGAAAACTGCCTCCAACTCAACTCTGTCAAAACTGAGCATAGATCTTTGGGAAGAACACATCCGCGTAAGACCACAGCTGGTGGCCAGCAGAACTCAGACATACACCCACACAAACCATTCATGCAGGCAACCTCTGCTTCATCCTTGACAGCCAACTGACCATGAAACAACAAGCCAGTGCAGTTGCTTCCTCCTGCTTTCACATACTTTGTATGCTCAGCAGGATCTTCAGATGGATACAACCAACACCAGAAAGATCATCACTCAGGCCCTCATCACCAGCCTTCTCGACTATGGCAACACCTTCTACGCCAGAATCTCGAGCCAGTTCCTCAGAAGGCTCCAGACCACACAGAACGCTGTAGTCCGACTCATTTTGGATGACCCCAAACTAACCCACAACAGTCACAACATGATATACCTACACGGACTCCCCATCCAGAAGAGATGCCAGTTCAAAACCCTCATACATGCCCACAAAGCCTTTCACTACCTAAGACCTGCCTACATCAACCCTTGGCTGAACTTCCACCAACCCGCTAGACACTCTTCACTCACCTTAACACACACACCCACATTCATCGCAGCTGCAGGGGTGGCTGCTCCTTTTCCTACATCTCTGCCAAAACCTGAAACCATCTTCCCCTTCAACTTCGTACGGCCTCCTGGCTGGAAGATTTCAGAAAGAGACTCAAGACCTGGCTCTTCGAATGAGACACAAAGCCCAGATACACCTAGGGGTGACAGTGTTGTGCTTTACATATGCTGTTTGATTGATGAGTATTCCAGTTCCTTCAGAGTAGAAATACGGAATAATTCTCAAGATGAATAGAGGCAAATGTCCATTAGCCCAACACTCTGTGTGCGCTTGAAGTCAGTGATTAATTTGAGCCGGTTGTTGACAGTGAAGCTCACCAGCTCTCATTGTTGGAGACCAGCACTTATTTTTCCTCATTGGTACTTAACATGAGCAATAGAGGAAAAAATTGCCTGGAGGGGAAAGAAGGAGTAAGAAAAAGACAGAAAAATCATCACTTAGGGAGAAAGAAGGATCCTGCAAGCGTGAGAGGAAAGGCAGGAAGTGCCAGGTAGAGGATTGAAGAGGCATGAGAGTAATTCAAGACTATCAGCCTTGGTATTCGGCGAGCTAACACCTATTAGCGCTGGACCCAGGCTTAGAAGCTAAGCTTTGAGCGCCTGCACTGATTCTTTTACAGCCTAAGCACTACTCACTTAAAGCACGTGTGTAATTCCATCAGTTTTATTTTTTCTGATAATCAAACCGGAGAAGATGTTTGTGCAAGCAGTTAGGCACGGTATTATTTGCCTTTAATATTCATCACGCTGACAGGGAGGGGTCAGAGGGCAGGGAACGCAGAGCACCAGCAGAAGAGCACCGAGCCGCGTGCTGAAAGATGAGAGGAAGGAGGAATGAGTGATGTCGAAGGGCGCCATATTCTGGGAACTATACACATATTACTGGAGCAAACCATTCTGCCTCTAGACTGCATCCCATTTTTACCATCAGCTTGTAATTGGAAACTGACGCTGCCGAGAAGCGCAGGCATATCTGCTTTAATAGATTCAGGTTGGAATGAGCATTACCAATCACCTTTCCGACAGGCTGAAACGCTTTTCTCTCTGAAAAGAAAGTTGGCAAAGTTTAGCAACTTTTTTTTAAATGTGACACTTGTTATAGTTTAACATGTCAAGCAGTATGTGATTTCTTCTTTAGTGATGGCAATGGAACATAGCTGAATTTAATTCCATTTCAGATATAGCACCTTTTATAGGGTACCCAAGAAGATTAAATCATCTATGTAAATATTCATCCAAAATAAAACAGGGTCATCAGACTGTAACAAGGGGAACAAACTGGAAGGGGCACTCTCCGCAAAGAGTGGTGTCAGTCTTTCCTTATGGAATAAAGGTTCCCTCACAGAACTTGTGGTATACTATTTAAGGAGCCCGCTCTTTAAGTGTATTTCATCAGTTTTCATTGCTCTGGGTATATTGCATACATCTGACACAGAACTTCTTACGAGTTCATACTGAAGATATTTACAACGGTGGCCCCAGATTCTCTGTTCTGATGTTTCATACAGCCTCTGTGTCTGCAGTCAGTCATTTCCTTTATAACATGTTCATGTAACTTTGTTGGATTGTTTCATGGTACTCTTATACAAAACAGCACGACTTTTCTAATTTTGGCGACTTGTAGGCCTCTCATATCCTGCATTGCCTCTAGTAGCATTGGGCGCTATGTTTCTGGCTTTTGGGCCATATGTTAAAAAATCTGTAATTGCGGTTCTTATGGAATCACAATTAGGAAATCGCAATTCCTAATGTTAGAAAAACATACATTTTTTTAATGGTGATTCCTAATTTGTCGCATTTAGACCTGTCAGCATTAGGGTGGTCTCCCAGCCAAACATTTGACCTTTCTTCCTCCATTTTGCATGAATTCGTTTTCACTGCTAAAGTTCTTGTGCTCCCTCCTCTAAAGCATGGTTAAATTGACTTCTACCAAATTGGCATATTTCATTTACTTACAGAGTGGCATACTGTTGGAAATTGGATTTCTGGTTGGCAGAGGTATGCACCCTGTCCAAGCAGCAACCACAATCCTAGTCAGGTTAAGTGTAGTACACACTAACAGATGTAGGTCACCCTATACCGGTCGGTAACGGACGAAATTACTGAATTTCGGCCGTTACCGACCGGTATTAGGCTACTGAGATGTAGGTGGCCTAAATTACAAATTCGGTAATTTGCCAATTCGGTATTTTAAGGAATCGGTAAATTACCGATTCCTTAAAATACCGAATCGGTAAATTACCGAATTTGCAATGTAGGGGGCACTCAAATGAGTGCATTGCATAGGTAATGATTTGGTATTTACAACCAACTACAAGTTGGTGGTAAATATCGAAAACCTTTGCAAAAGCAATTATTTTGCTTTTACAAGGGCATGTATATCTGCCACATGTACACCCATGCACTATTCATGGGTGCAACAGGGTGTCAATGTGACACCCTGCCACCCTTGGATGAGTTCCCCATTTTACCGAATCGGTATTTACCGATTCGGTAATTCCAATTCAGTCCAATGGGCCAGGAGGCCCATAGGAATAATTGGGAATTACCGAATCCGTAAATACCGATTCGGTAAATACCGAAACGTACCGATTTGGTAATACTTACCGAATATTTACCTACATAGCATTTACCAATTCTAAAATACTGAATCGGTAAAATTCGGTATTTTAGAATCGGTAAATCAAGATTACCTACATCTGGCCCTAAAAGTTTACCTGAGCTCACCCTTGAGTAGCTTGGTACAGAAGATTCAGGCTAAACTGAGGCAATGTGCCAAGTATTTGTGTACACGCACACACATATACACACACACACACACACACACACACACACACACACACACAGTAAGACAGTGAAAACACCACAAAAGACTCCACACTGTTTTGAAAAACTGTGCCTTTTAAACTCTTTTAAACAAGACTAGCAAGACAAAATTCCAATCAATGGTTTATGAGTTATGATTGCCCAAAGTTATGAATGCAAATACAGTGTTGAAAACATATATGCTACTAGTAGGCCATTAACGGTAACGCTGGGGAAATGATGGCCTTCCGAGTTGAGGATCAGCAAATAGGCTCTCAGTGTGCTAGAATGAATACGTTGATTCGACAGTCAGGAAAACAGTAGGTTAACTGCTGGTCCCGCGAGGCCATTGGAATTCAGGCAAATCCAGTTGCCTGGGATAACACACAAGTCGGCTACGGATACCTTGTGGGTCTCAATGCACACAGTGCTGGCCTGTTGGTAAGGCTGTGAGGTCAAAGACATCTTGAACAGAGCTTACGGTGTCAGGGTCTCCTCCTTCGGGCAGTCTGAATTGGTCTTGATTGGTCTTGAGAGTCGTCCTTAAACAGCACTGCAGCAGTAGTTGCAGTAGCGTTGGTGGTCTGGGGCAAGCGGACAGACATAGCAGTCTCCTTTGATTGGTCCAGCACTGGTTATGCCCCTTCACCTCAAGGTTGCCGAGCAGCTCTGCCTGTTGTTGAGCAGAGCTGTGGTGAGGCAGGCAGGTACCGCGATATCTCCAGGAATCTTTGGCAGCATACCGACAAACATCTGCAGAAACCCTGGTTCGATGACCTGCACTGGTTTTGAGTGCTCTCAGCTGGGTAGGGCTCTGGGAGAGCCAGATCTAGCAGGAGTATTTGTAGGCATAACGTTTTTGACCTAAGACATCTTCAACAGGGGGCAATCCAACAAGCCCTTGGAGTGAAGTAAGTTATCCTTGTAGAGGATGCAGAGTAGATTCAGTCCTTCTCATTCTTAGTCAAAAGGCGGCAGGTCAACACAGCAGAGCAGTTGTCAAAGTGGCAGTCCCTCCTGCAATGCAGCTCATCTTACTGACAGTCTCCTCAGGTCCAAAAAGTGAACTGAGTACATGGTGTCAGCACTCCAGTAGTTATACCCATTTTAGCATTTGAAGTAGAGAGACTTCAAAGAAAGGTCTTTGTAGTGCACAAGACTCTGCCCTTCCCTGCCCAAAAATTGTATAATGCTTAATGCATATGTACTCTCACTGATCAGTAGTCAAGGTGAAACAATCACACCTGTAGTAGTAACTCATCCCAAAAACAATTTCAAACATTATGTAGTTGGTGCAAGTGACCATTAATATGATGAATGCCTGCACCCGCATTCAAATGACCATCACATACGATATTAACAATTGTATGCACTCAGCAAAGTAGGCATTTAAAAAATCTGTTGTATTACCTGCCATCATGGTAAAGAAGAATAGGTATTTCACATTTTAGTCAGAAATATTGCTTGGAATGAAACAATTGCAAAGGAAAATTAATGCCAGGACTGACTTGGTGAAATCAAAAATTTGGATTTATTCCACAAATGAGATAAGTCTCTCAATATAACTATAAAGCCAAATGGCAGTCGAAATAGTGCCCACAAATTCCTATGCACTGTTGTGGGATTTTACAAAGCTCGCCTCCTAATTAACTGCCATGGGGACCCTTCTCAGGAACAGATATCTAGTGGGTAGAAAAGGCACCTCAAAGTCCTTACTTGGTGGGGGGGGTGGGTTTGGGAAGGGTGCTCTTACATATGGGAGGGGTGCTCTGGGGTTTGGGAGTTTGGAGGTTTGCGTTTGTAGGGGCGTTTTAGTTTTAGTAGGGGTGGTTTCTGTTTTGGGAGGGGTGGTTTGGGATACGGAAGGGATAGCTCAGCAGTTGGTAGGGGTGGGTAGGGTTAGATCAATGGCAAACAGCAAACTCTCATGGGAAAAATGGGAAGGATGTTTAGCAGGGAGTTGGGTTTGGGAGGTTGAGGGAGTGGCAGTGTCTGATGTGCATGTGTCTGTTGACAGTGCAGGCGCCTGGGGCTCTGGTGTATGGTGTATACGTTTCGGTGTCTGCTGCTTCCTAGCTGTCTGTTTTTTGTGGGCGAGTGTGGGTGTTTGTGTTCATGGGTGTGGATACAAATGTGTGAGCATCTTTAGATGAGTGTGCTATGGAGGTGCTGGGTGTGGTTGTGGTGCATGTGGATGTTGTGTCTGTGGGTGTGCTGGTGGTGCTGCATGTGGGTGTGGTATCTGCAGAAGTGGTGGTGGTGGTGCATGTGTGTGTGGTGCTGGCTGTGGTGTCTGTGAGTGTGCTGATGGTGGAGGTGGTGCATGGTGTGTGGGTTTGGTAGTGAGTGCAGTGTCTCTGGGTATGCTGGTGTTGGTGCATGTGGGTGTGGTGATAGATGTGTTATCTGTATGTTTGGTTGCGTGCCTGTGTTATTTGTAGTTTTGGGCTTTCTGTGTGGGTGTGGTGCTTGTGTCTGTTTGTGTGATGCGTGTGAGTGTGGTAGTGAGTGCAGTATCTCTGGGTATGCTGGTGGTGGTGCATGTGAGTGTGGTGGCAGATGTGATATCTGTATGTTTGGTTGCAGGTCTGTTTATTTGTGGTTTGGGGATTTCTGTGTGGGTGTGGTGCTTGTGTCTATTTGTGTGATTGCATGCAAATGTGTGAGTGTGCTTGCGACAGGCCTACTAATAAGAAATTAGGATGAGCAAGGGATGGGAGGTGGAACACAAGGTTGGGATGGGTAGGAGGCTGCTGTCAGTGAAGAGGCTGTATAGTACTGTGAATGCATTCCAGGTATGCTACCAGATAAGACCCTGGATGGCATTCAGTATTGTAGTATGGCCTACAGAGATGTTCGAGAGGAGGCCAATAGCCTCCTCTGTTAGTGCAGGTGAGGAAACAGGGGAAAGGCATGAGGTGCCTGCAACGGATACACCAACCTTTTTAGGGGGTGGGTTTGGCCAACCGAGTGAGAGTAAGGGAAGGTGCAGATGGTTCTCTGGGTGGTGGACAAGGATGCAGTTTGTAGAGTTCCTATTGGGTCCACCACCACTATGGGGTGCTCGGTCATGGATGCCTCCGCAAAGGATGATGTGGAGCTGGCATCCTCCCTTGCACTCTCCTCACCCTCCATGCCACTTGGTCCCTCAGTGTAGGTGCTGTCAGCACCTGAACCACAGTGGACAGCTGCTTCCCCACCTCCTTGGCCAATGTGTCCTCCGCCTGCTCCTGATGGTGTGGAAATTGCATACACAATAGTTTTATTGAATCTGTGAAAACAGTAATGACCATGCACTTCGATCACAAAACAGTTGACAAGTTTTCATATTTCAACAGCTTCAAAGCTCTCAAACTTTGGTTCCACATTAGGATAAGCTTGTGCATATATGCAAAATTTTCAGAAACCATCTGTTCACAGTTTGGCCATTCCCCATGGTTGATCCTATACCATATATGATCTTGTCTCCTATCCATTCCTATGTCCCTCCAGGAACTGTTTGACACTTCTGTATGGTTGGGCGTGGTTGTTTATACTAGTGAACATATGTCACTAAAAAGAATATAAACGAAAAAAATACAGTTGTATAGTGTGTTCACAAGGCCTACAAATCTGCAATATCTTCTTACCCAAAAAGTAAAATCTGAATCAATGTGTGGCAACAAATACTGCAATGTTGTACCAATATTTGTGTAAACTGAATGTCTGTTTCCTTGACCACTTCACAATGGTAATACATACTTCAAGTAACTAAAGTGTATGTCAAATTTAAAACATATTAGATGGCCTATGCACTGAAGTAGCTTATTAATATATTCCGCACTATATAGATACCTATGCTGTTGAAGACATTAACCCATTCCTTTCTGAGGATGGAACGGTTTCGACCTCAGACACGGGGACGTGTTATGATGATAGAACTGTTCCGTCCTCACACATTCCCATGGGGGAAGCACTGGCACTCCCCCATGGACTGCCCAGTTACACCCCTCCTACAAGGGATGGCAGCACAATCACTTCCGCGTCCACCTTCATTCCCCCATCACTAATCTGATGACTTTGGTGTGCTAACAGCATGCCAACGTCATCACATGCTGCTGCAAATGCGCTGGAAGCCATTTGCTTCCAGCATGTCCAGAGAAAGAACACATTTTTAGGTGAGTGCTTTCCTGAGGGGGCTTTCAGGTTTACAGATGCTGGCGAAAAGGACTTTTCCCCTGCATCTATATAGTGTACATTCCTGCTCCATGATCGCAGCTGGGGTGGTGATCGTGTAGCAGTAATCACACCACTGGAACCTCACAGTGTTTTTTTTATACATTGTTGGGAAGCAACCCCTTAAGCAAGGGTTGTTCCTCTTGGGGTATTCTTTACCCGTGTTTCATGCTCCTGGGGAATGATTTGGTAGTTTTTAGGTTGATATGCCCCCCAGTGGGGTCAGAACCCAGTAGAAGTCAGTGATGTATTTATAAAAATGATTACAGGGAGCAACCCTTTGGGCAAGGGTTGCTTCCATTGGGGGACATTTTATTTAGGAAGTCCTTAGGCCTAACTGTTATCTGGTGGGGGTGGAAGCACACTAGACACCAGGGATTATTTTTTGGATTTGACAGGGAGTGACCCCTTGGGCAAGGGGCACTTTCCTTTAGTGGGGAAACAATATGCTATGCTATGCTATGGACACTTATAATGCGCACAGATGCTCCAGCAAAGGAGCGTCCTGGCGCAGGACAAGGAAGAACACAACACCGCTAAATGCAAAGACAGAAAAGAAAAACAGCTGCGGGGGCAAAATTTAAAATAAGAAGGTTTTAATGGCCTTACGGAACAGCAGGAGGTCCTCCAGCAAACGGACCTCTACCAGAAGGGAGTTCCAGATAGCCGCAGCTCTTACTCGAAAAGATCGGCCCCCAGCTCGACAAAGCTTGAAGCTGGGGACCACAGCGAGAGCCTGGCCCAAGGATCTGAGAGAGCGTGTCGGAACAAACAAAGACAAGAAGTTGGTAAGGATTTGGGGAGCAGAACCTTTCAAGATTTTGAAGGCCAAACATAAGACCTTAAAATGAATTCTCGTCTTGACCGGCAGCCAGTGCAAGGATCGTAAGGTGTTAGAAACGGAACAAAACCTGGGCAGGCCAACTACCGCTCTGGCTGCGGCGTTTTGAACGCGCTGCAGGCGAGAGATTTCTGCCTGGTTGGCCCCCACCAGGAGAGAGCTGGCATAATCAAGCCGGGACATCACCGTCGCCTGAATCACCAGCTGCCTGGTCGAGGCATCGAAGAATTTGAGGACAGGTCTTAAGCCCCGAAGGACACCAAAGCAACAGGCCGCAGTTCTCTTTGTGTGGCCGACAAAGCTGAGGGTAGGGTCCAGCCAGACTCCCAGGTTTCTTAATTCCGTAACCGGATTCAGAGGCGGCCCCAGTTCCGAAGGCCACCACCTGTCCCCCCAGAGTTCCGCTCTCTTACCGACAATCATGATTTCAGTCTTTTTTGCGTTAAGCTGGAGACAGTTGGCAGTCATCCAGCTTGCCACCGCCCTCAGTCCACTCTGGAACCTAGGGGCATCCCGCTCAGCATCCCCGCTGATAGTGACCGCTAACTGAGTGTCGTCGGCATATGAGACCATAGTCATGCCCCACTGCTTGACGACATCAGCCAACGGTCTCACGTATAGATTGAATAACGTGTGACTCAGCGAGGATCCCTGCGGAACCCCCATGCCTAGAGCATGGAATTTGGACTGGTGAGGTGGGATGGCCACGCAAAAAGAGCGATTGTCGAGGAAGGAGCGGAACCACTGCAGAGCAAGCCCAGCAATGCCAATCTCCTCCAAGCGGTGCAGCAGAATGCGGTGAGAGACGGTGTCAAAAGCGGCGCTAAGATCTAATAGTACAAGCGCCGCCGTCTGACCCATATCCAACACCACACGCAAATGCTCCACCATGGCGAGAAGGGCTGTCTCCGTGCTGTGACCAGCGCGGAAGCCGTTCTGCGTGGGGTCCAGGGCATTGGCCCGAGTAAGATGGTCTGAGAGGGCCAGATTAACATGAGCCTCCGCAACTTTCGCCGGCCAAGGGAGCAATGAAATAGGACGGTAGTTCTCGGGTTTTAATGGGTCCAACGAAGGCTTCTTCAGGATTGGAGAAACCACCGCCTGCTTCCATTTGGCTTGAACCATGCCCGAGGCCAGTGAAAGGTTAATCAGGGAGCACACCATGGAGCGTCCCAAAAAAGACTGGTCTCTAAATAGGGCAGGTCTTAACGGACCCGAAGGAGAGCCGGACTTAATTTGCGGGGCCAATTTGTTGAACCCGTCAGGTAGCAACGGGGGAAGAGAGTGCAAGATGGTATGGCCTTGAGTGCAATCTAGGGCTCCTGGAGCTGGTCCAATACTAGGGAAGGCCTGATAGATAACCTGGACTTTCTCCAGAAAAAAGGATGCCAAGGCCTCGCAGTGGGAGATGGTACAGGTTGCAGGGGAGGAGATCCTTTTCGCCAAAAGGTCTTTAAGGACATATTATTATACAATATTGTGTTTTCTCATATTTTTACGTGTGTCTGCCCCTACAGGGGCAAATCCCTCTAGACACTAGGGATTTTTGCAGTTATATGTTGGGGATCAGCCACTTGGGCAAGCGTCACTCGTCTTTATTGGGATAATGCTTTGGCCATTTTCTGCCCCCCCTCAGGGCAGATCAGCCATTTGTTTAGACCCATCTGCCCCCATGGGAGACAGGAAGTCATTAGACATCAGTGGTGTTTACCTTTATAAGTTGGGGAGCGGCGCCTTGGGCCAGAGTCACTTTACTTTTAAGTGGGGCGATGTTTTGGCTGTTTTCTGCACTTGCAGACAGATCAGCCATATGTTTAGACCCATTTACCCACAAGTGTGGCAGAAAACCATAGACATCACGGACATTTTCTGTGTGTGCACGTGAACTAGAGTTCGGCTGATGGTCTGTGTGTACTTGGTGTGTGTAGGCTATTGCTTCGCATGCGGTGTGTGTAGACTGGCACCTGTCTGGCGGTGTGTGTAAACTGCCACGTGCCTAGCCTGCCTGGCATTATGCCGTGGCTGGCACTTGGCTCACGGTGTGCGTGGTCTGGGTCTTGGTTGGCAATGTGCATGTACTGGCACTTGGCTCACGGTGTGCATGGACTGGCACTTGGCTGGTGATGTGCCTGGACTGGCATTTAGTTGATGGTGTGCAATGACTGGTGCTTAGCTTGCAGTGTGCATAGACTGGAGCTTGGCTGGTGGTGTGCAGGAAGTGGTGATTGGCTGGTGGTGTGCATAAATTATCCCTTGGCAGGTGGTGTGCATGGACTGGCGCATGGCTGGCAGTGTGTATGAAGTGTCGCTTGGGAGGTGGTGCACGTGGACTGGTGCTTTGCTGTCAGTGTGCATGTACTTACACTTGGCTGGTGGTGTGAGTGGAGGGTCGATTGGCTGGCAGTGTTCATGAAGTGGTGTTTGGTTGGTGGTGTGTGTGGACTTGTGCTTGGCTGGTGGTGTGCGTAGACTGGTGCTTGGCTGGCGGTGTGCATGATGTGGCACTTGGCTGACGGTGAAAGTGGAGTGGCAGTTGGCTGGTGGTGATTGTGGGCTGGCTCGTGGTTGGTGGTTTTATAGACTGGTGGTGTTTCTGTACTGGCATTTAGCTGATGATATTTGTGGCTGGCATTTGAATGGTGATGGGTAGACTTAACAGTGTTTTATATTGTTAACTGTTTTATTTCTTGGCATCTTTTGTGATTATGATGTTTTACTTCTCCTTTTTTTTCTTGTGCAAATCTTTTGTTTTCCTTTGCTGCTACTCTTGCTTGCAGTTTCAGCACTGGTAGATCTGTTTGTGTGATTGCATGTGTTTGGTGAGAAAAAGGTTTTTGTACAGTTTACTCCTAAAGATTATCATTGACCTGCATGAATGCGTTTTTTTTGTAAATGCTGTAATATTAGCAGCATATTTAGCTTCTGTTTGATTGTGCTTGAAATTCTCCTTGGATTTGTGCACACTATGTATTGTGTTGTCTTATGTGTCATTTTCGTTTGTTTTCCTTTTTAGTGGGATATTTTTGGTGCTTGCTGTGTCTGTGCAGAGTATAAACCGGTGAGTTTAGCTGTCTCTGGCAATTGGGTGGTATTTCTTTACAGTATGTAGGTCATTGTGTGCTTTGTATTGATTGGCTTTCCCTTGCAATTGATAATTGCCAGCTGTTTTACTTTGTGTTTTATAAAGCCCCACTTTCTTTATTACTTATTTTATTTAGTGTTGGATCACACTTAAGCCCCACTCTAGAGCTACCCAGTGGATTCCCATAGGTACGGATGAGTTGAAGAAGTTCTTAGATTTAACTTTCTTGATCGGCTTCATAAGGAAGCCGTTGCTGTCTTCATATTAGCCCATTAGTCATTTGATGGCAATGGCTATATTTCCACCAACTATGAGTCATCATCAGTATTTGCTTCTTCTTCGGATGCTGCATTTTGTTGATAATGCTTCAGCGTTGCCACAAGAGTACCTTTATTGTGATTGTCTTTTTAAGATTAGGCCTGTCCTTGACCACTTTGTAGATCAAATTTCAGAGATCTATGTCTCAGGGAAAGAAATAGCTATGGATGAGTCTTTGGTCATGTGCAATGGTGTTTGGTTTTTCTCCTAGCAAGAGGGCACAGTATAGAATTAAGATGTATATGCTGCCTGAGAGTTTTACTGTATATGTCTATAACTTCAGGGTGTACACAGGTAGGGATTCCACTAATAAAACTGATAGTTGCCCATCTACTTTCCGAGTTAGTGAGAAAATTGTGTGAAAATTTGGCAGAGGACTTTTTAACAAAGAGCACCATTTATACATAGATAACTTATACACTGGTGTACAATTGTTCAATGTCGGCACTGTTGCTTGTGGCCAATCTGCTCTAACATAAAGTTTAACCAAGAGAATTTGTTTCTCAGAATCCGTAGAGGGCATAGTGCAGTGCCTTGCCTACTGATGAACTTCTTGCTGAGAAATTTTCTGACAGAAGCGATGTCTACATTCTAATTAGCATCCATAATGAAAATACTTGACCAGTGACTGTTTGGGTCATGTTGCTGAAGTGTGCAACCCTGTGTGCAGTTTAGACTATAATAAGCACAAGGGTAGTGCTGAAAGAGTAGATCCAAGGCTGGAACCTTACACTGTTATGCGTAAGGCTTCCATTTGGTATAGGAAATTGGTTATCCATTTATTCCATCTAGTAACTTTCATTGCTTTTGTTGTTTTCAAGGATTGTTCTCCAGAGTCAAATTTGACACTGGTCCAGTTTTAGCAGTCTGTGATAGGCAGCCTTGCTGTAGCGGAACATGCAAGTGTTCTTAGAGTTTGAGTGGTGGAGGACGAGGCTAGATTGAAAGATCACCACTATCCTAATCAAATTCCTCCAAAGTCCAAAAATGACTTTCCCAGTAGGATATGTAGAGTCTGCATCCGAAGAGGTGTGCTGTGCGGAAGGAGAGTTATATGTACTGCTCCTTTTAAACCTAGGCTGCCTTTGCCCACATGTGTTAAATTGTACCACGTGCAACAGAGTTATTGGGTGCAAGCAGGAGTGTGAAACTAACCTGACTAATCTGTATCATTTTATATTTTTTGTTCAGATTTCATGATTTGCATAAGTGTGATGCTTTTTGTTTTAGCTGTTATGTTTATACTTATAGTTTTGTACCTACTTTCAATTGGTTCTCATTTTTATTAAATTTGATGGTGGTGTGTGTGGACAGGTGCTTGGCAGGCGGTGTGCTTGGAATGGCATTCGACTGTTGGTGTGTGAACTAGCGCTTGGCTGGTGGTGTGCATGGACTGGTGCTTGGCTGGCAGTATGCGTGGACTGGCGCTTGGCTGGCGGTGTGCGTGAACTGGTGCTTGGCTGATGGTGTGCGTGGACTTCTGCTTCGCTGGCGGTGTTTGTTGACTGGTGTTAGGCTGGTGGTGCTCATGAACTGGTGCTTGGCTGGCAGTGTGTGAGAGCTGGCATTTGGCTGGCACTGTGTGAGTAGTGAATTGCTGCTGGTCACAACACAAACTACTAGCCAAACGCCAGTCATGATTTTTCTTCAGTAATGTAGGCATAGAATGTGATGGGCCATTGAATGTCGCTGTCCGTTGATGTGAGTATTGGAATGTGCTAGGCCCACGGCTGGTGGTGTGAATAGTCTTGTATGTGTCACGTATGAAAGATGTGTGAATGGCCTGTGTAGTGGTTAGTGCTTTGTCGCAGGTTTAGAGCATACGAGCTGTGAGTTATTGTTTGACCTTTCAATTATTAACAGTGTATTTCATTTTTGTGAAATCTCATGACAATAAAATTAAACCTTTAATTCACCTTTGTGCTAAATCCAACCAGTATGTGCTTCAGGAATAGATGGTTGTAAAGTAATTTTATGATTTTTTGTCCTTCGCTGCCAGGGTTTACATTGTCTGTAGGGAACATCTACCAACTATAGATATTTTCATAAACTAGACACCCAGGGGAGTACTAGATGTTGTGCCCCTTGTGGATCCCATCATGTTTTCTTAACTACAATGCCCTACAAAGATGAAAATGTGACTACATTCTCACATTTTCCGTGCATTTCTGTGCCATATTGTTCTAGAATCCACAAATGTCCGAGCACCCGCAACAGGGAAGGGCCCAACACATATGTAGAGGCATTGAATTGAACAACCACAAAACAACTTGGTTTTCCAAAGGGGTTGCCTGCATTTTTGGTCCCTGTCTTGGCGGCCATCTAGGGAGCCCTACCAAACCCAGACAGTTCTGAAAACTAGACACCTGGGGGAGTCCAGGGATGTATTTTTTGCTTGGATCCCAGAACATTTTCTTGCCCATAGTCGCCTGGAAACCTCGCATTTAGCGAAAAAATAAAATTTTCTTCATATTTTTGTGTGGGAAAATTGTGTGATCACCAGAAAAAACACATTTCCTGTCACCCAGTGTTTACCCAATTCTCCCAATAAAAATGTTACCTTACTTGTGTGGGTGAGCCAAGTGCCTGAGACAGGGAAGTGCCCAAAATGTTTCACGCCACTGGATGGTGTTGGGCATAGACACAGCCAAAATACATGTGGAAACTCTTATGAAAGAGATCGACTCACTTAAGGCAGAGATCAAGAGCCATAGTGCATTTGCTAATGCACGAGACACACTAGAGAAACTGGAAAAGACCCTCGATGATTTTGATATCGAAGCTCAATCCAAAAAACTTGACAAGTTAAGCAAGGACATCGCCAACTACGACAAGAAGAAGACCTACCCCTATCTTGCAGAAGATTATTTCAACCAAGACACCCAAGGGAGATTCACCAACAGGGGAAGAGGTGGTTATCGAGGTAGGAGGAAATTCACCAATTTTTCCGATTCCTCATATAGCTCAGGAAGCGACTCAGGCACACCGGGACCTATCCCGTACGACAGTTACCAGAACCAATGGTACCAACCCCAACCAGAATGGCAGCCTTTTTTAGGGGGGCCCACATGGCGTCCGCCCCGAGGACGAGGCAACTACCCGAACAGAGGCAGAGGACAGACCTGGCCAACTCGAGCAAGAGGTGGGAACACCCAACGACAATGGGAAGGTGGACACCCCCAAGACAATCCACAGAAACAGGTCCGGTTCCAATCGGAGGGCCATGGAGAAATCAGTACGAGACGGATGTATGATGTTACAACGCATACTTTTACAACGCATACCGTTACAACGCATTTTTTACAACGCAAAAACTTTTACAACGCATACCATTACAACGCATGTTTTTACAACGCAAGTACTTTTACAACGCATGCCATTACAACGTAAGTATTGGTAAGTATATAATATATTTTTTTTTAAATTAATTGTAATTAATATAATTTAATTTATTTAATTTAATTTTTTTACCCTGTACCCCTGTACCCCCAAAATCCAAATTAACCCAGAAACCTAAAAATACCCCTGTACCCCAAAAACCCAAAACTGTCCCTGAACCCAAAAAATACCCCTGTATCCCATAAACCCAAAACTGTCCCTGAACCCTAAAAATACCCCTGTACCCAAAAACTGAAAACTAACCCTGAACCCTAAAAATACCCCTGTACCCAAAAACTGAAAACTGACCCTGAACCCTAAAAATACCCCTTTACCCAAAAACTGAAAACTGACCCTGAACCCTAAAAATACCCTTTTACCCAAAAACTGAAAACTGACCCTGAACCCTAAAAATACCCCTTTACCCAAAAACTGAAAACTGACCCTGAACCCTAAAAATACCCTTTTACCCAAAAACTGAAAACTGACCCTGAACCCTAAAAATACCCCTTTACCCAAAAACTGAAAACTGACCCTGAACCCTAAAAATACCCCTTTACCCAAAAACTGAAAACTGACCCTGAACCCTAAAAATACCCTTTTACCCAAAAACTGAAAACTGACCCTGAACCCTAAAAATACCCCTTTACCCAAAAACTGAAAACTGACCCTGAACCCTAAAAATACCCTTTTACCCAAAAACTGAAAACTGACCCTGAACCCTAAAAATACCCTTTTACCCAAAAACTGAAAACTGACCCTGAACCCTAAAAATACCCCTTTACCCAAAAACTGAAAACTGACCCTGAACCCTAAAAATACCCCTTTACCCAAAAACTGAAAACTGACCCTGAACCCTAAAAATACCCCTTTACCCAAAAACTGAAAACTGACCCTGAACCCTAAAAATACCCCTGTACCCAAAAACTGAAAACTGACCCTGAACCCTAAAAATACCCCTTTACCCAAAAACTGAAAACTGACCCTGAACCCTAAAAATACCCTTTTACCCAAAAACTGAAAACTGACCCTGAACCCTAAAAATACCCCTTTACCCAAAAACTGAAAACTGACCCTAAACCCTAAAAATACCCCTTTACCCAAAAACTGAAAACTGACCCTAAACCCTAAAAATACCCCTTTACCCAAAAGCTGAAAACGTAAAAAAAAACCAAACATATAAAATATTAAATATAATTATATACTTACCAATACTTACGTTGTAATGGCATGCGTTGTAAAAGTACTTGCGTTGTAAAAACATGCGTTGTAATGGTATGCGTTGTAAAAGTTTTTGCGTTGTAAAAAATGCGTTGTAATGGTAGTGCGTTGTAAAAGTTGCGTTGTAAATGTTGTTTACCGTACGAGACGCAAGACGTACAGATGGTGAGAGAATCCAGTCCTATAGTAAATCTGTCTCAATATGTTCTGACACCGGAAGAGTCCAGCGTGCTGAACAAGGGTTTGTCATTTGTACCCATCTCTTACCCCAACCAATTCAACATACGATCGGAGCTAACTCGCTTCTTCCGGAAGATTCGACTAAAACACTTCTTCTTGAATTCTCCACCCCCGATTACAACCTCAGCAACCGGATTAAGACCCCCCTCGACATTCACTCCAAAAGCCCATCAGACGTCGCATAGGATCCTTGCGTACGAAAGTATGGTTATGAGAGATGTGATGAACATTTGCACCACACGCTCCTATGTACAGCATAACATCACTCAAGGCGAAAGACGAGCCCTGGAAACTTTGAGGAACAATAAACTACTCGTGATTAAACCTGCGGACAAGAGTGGGGCGATTGTTCTACAAGATGTCCAACACTACAAAGAAGAAATATATTCCCAACTTCGAGATGGGGTGAGCTATACTGCAAGCCGTACTAACCCTACCAGGGACATCAGAAGACAGATTCAAGAGATCACAGGAAGAGGAAAAGATACGGGCTTTCTGAGCACCAAGGAATATGAATACCTGAATGTTGCACAGCCAAGAACCCCAACAATCTATACGTTACCAAAGATTCACAAAAACATGACAAAACCACCGGGACGCCCCATTGTATCGGGCTGTGGTTCTCTGTTAGAACCACTGTGTAAATACATAGATATTTTCTTGAAACCACTAGCAGCTGGGACCTCCACCTACGTCCGGGACACCATGCAAATCATCAATCAAGTAGACAACGTTGCATTTGACCAGGATAAACAACTACTAGTGACACTAGATATAGTGTCACTATATACTAGCATTCCTCAAGACCCAGCATTGGCGACAATGAGAAAGGTTCTGGATAGAAGAATCCAACCACCTCAGGTACCAACGGACTTCATCATCGAGCTCTTGGAGGTGGCGATGAAGAAAAACTTTTTCGTATTCCAAGATGAATACTTTTTCCAGAGTAAGGGAGTAGCAATGGGGGCAGCCTTTGCTCCTGACCTGGCCATACTATACATGGCGGAATTTGAACAGGACCACATCTTATCGTCTAGAAATCCATATGAAAACAACATTTGGATGTGGAGACGGTATATCGATGATGTGCTGATGTTGTGGACAGGAAACGAAGATGAATTGAACTTATTTTTTACATGGCTTAATACTCAATCCCAAGATATTCAATTTACTATGAACATGAGTAGAACCTCAATTGACTTCTTAGATATCAGCATTAAAGTTCAAAATGGCCATCTTCATACCACTCTCTACCGTAAATCCACGGAAAGGAATAGTCTGCTACGATACTCGAGCCACCACACACGTAGTCTCCGCGACAATCTACCATTTGGCCAGTTCCTCCGAGTCCGGAGGAATTGCTCACTCAAAGAAGACTATTTTTCGGAATCGGATCTCCTGATTGGGAGATTGATGGAAAGGGGATATCCGAGACGACTGGTTACAAGGGCGAGAAAGAGGGCTTGGTTCAGCCCAAGGGAAGATTTGCTCCAACCTAAACAACGCCTTGCCGATCCAGACAGGATTGTCTGTGTTACCACATTCTGCACAAAGAGTAACCTAATCAAGAAGGCAGTCAATAAACATTGGGAGATAGTATCAGATGTCATTGACCACAAAGAACTTCCGATGCACGCTTTTAAAAAGGCGAAAAATATCAGGGATAAAGTGGTGAGTTCACTTCTAGAAACTCCAGCTCCTCCCACCCTACAAAGTATCTGGAATCTTCCCCAAGTAGTAGGTCACTTTAAATGCACCAAGTGTAAAGCCTGCCCACTCACCTTAGAAACCAAGGTATGGGAATATCGGAACCATAAGGTTAATCTCAAAACAATGACTAACTGCAACACAAGGGATGTTATCTATGCCATTATATGTCCGTGTATATATTGGACAAACAAAACAACATGTAAAGAAGCGTATTCTCCAACACTGTAGTCGGATAAGATGTCAGACACCGGGCTCCCCCTTGGTCGAACACTTTACATCCAAAGCCCACACTCCAGAATCTTTCAAATGGTTGGTGGTTGAGAAAATTGAGATTGGACCTAGAGGGGGGGATTTGAATTCGCTACTTAATTTGCGGGAATGTAAATGGATGTACACTCTGGACACTGTGGACAATGGTCTGAATGAACTTGATGCGACCTACTCACAACTAGCGGGACTGACATCTGATCCCTGATTTGTGCTAATGCTTTCTGCACAGAATAAGGGTGCACTATGATATGCTTCGCAATACAGAATTATTTAATCACTGAGCTAGCTGAGCTAATGTTAAACAATTCTTTTAGACAACATCTAACAATATGTCCTTAGAATACTATGTTACATTATTGTGATAATGCGACCTACGCACAACTAACGGGACGGACATTGGATCCCTGTTTTTTGATAATGCTTTCTGCACAGGTTGAGGGGTGTAATATGAGATGCTTCATTATACTTTTAATCACTTAGCCAGCTGTTCCAAGGTGCAACTGTTGTTTTAGATAACATATAAAATCTGAGAATACTCGGTCACGTGACTGTGGGAATGGCAGAACCTACATCTGACCTTATTTTTCTTTTTATTCATTAAGGGATGTAAGGTTAGCTTCTCAATGTATACCAATATGGAAAACTGGACTAACATGTCAATAATTGAGTACGCCGTTTACAGTAGTTAAAGAAGTCTCTGAAACTATTTTGCGTGAATTGCAAGGCTAGCTTGCCTCGCTTCTATCATTAAAAAGTGTGTGCGCACGCCTGTGCGTCAGTATTCACATAGGGGCAGTTGGCCTAGATCGATACTAGCCATTAGAATGAGGTCTGCACACACGCTAGTGCCCCTAACACTCGCGCACCGGGTCAGGAGAAGTGACTCTGCCAGCACGCATGCGCAGTAAGGTCACACCCGCGGCACCAGCATCCAGCGGCGGCACTGCGAGGGGCTCTGACACGCCCCCTGAGACACGCCCCTAGCATCCAGCGTTTCTAAGTGACTCCCTGGATGCGCTGGTGGTTCGCACCTAGGATTGACACCGGCAGAGCCGAAGGTACGTCAGACAGCGCGGCTGCTCTTTCAGCTCTGATCGTAACAGCGCTGTAAACATTTCCCCGCACTTTTCTCTATCCACATTAGCGCTGGGAGTCTGTCCCCGCGCCTCAGCTCTTTTATGGGATCCCGATCTGTCTACAGATTCGAGGTGACTCAAGTAACCTAGCAACTATGATGCTTTTATGCCCATGACAGCGCTACAATCATACCCCCGCGCTCTAGTCTCTTCATTGTAATTAGAGATCCGGATCTGCCTCCGGATGCAAGGGGACCCATTCTACTTAATTAACCATTACAACTTGCAACTTTTGTGCGAGGTGTACAGACGTTAGAGGTATGATTCTCTAGGGAATATGTGATTGCCTTTAACTTCACCTTTTTGTAACGGCGAGCTAGGCGAACAAAAATACAGAGTGACTCTAGCTAATACCGTCTTTTTTTTTTTTTGGCTCTGGTTTTTGCAGATGATGTGAGAGAACCTCTCTTAGACTAACCCTTCTAGTTGGTGTTTGATTGATACCACACCTACTTTTGGATACGAAAATAAGATTTCTCCAAGTAAGTTTTTCCTTCTCAAATGCTACGAACCCCACCTGTACATCCCAGGCACTGTGTAACCCTTCCATTGGTGTAGAGATACATGGATACATATATTTTGTATCCACAGATTCCACGCCATTTTCTCAACTCATCTGGGATTCCATTCATCCACCTAAGATTCGCTTCCACAGAAGAATCTAGTAAGTAGGGGCGCCTCCATTGTAGGTTGACTCCTCCCTGACCTGCCCGTCGCATACCTTCCTAAATGTTTATTGTTCCTCCACAGAACACTACCAACGGCGCAAGTTTACAACTGAGGTGGGACTTCTTAACACGCCAGAATCAATGTAGGTACACTAGTTTAGGGGCCATTGAGTGATGCCTTTTTTACAGTTTTTAATTCACCCTACTGAGTGATATACGTATCTATTTCCGTAGGTGCTCACTAACACTATTTCTACTGTCCTGATGAAGACCCTAAACTGAGGAACCATCCGCCCTTACTATCGGGGTCGAAACGTCGACAACATTATTCTCCAACATACACGCCACAATAGAATTTGCCATACATGGCCCACCGTGTATTGTTTATATAGGAACAGTGTGATCTATTACAGACTGGAAATGTTTCAAGATTGATTTTGAATTGTCTACAGGACACAATTCCTTTTCTTTGTCCCTCCATCTATTCCAACCACACCCTACCCTACTGAATCTGGAACCCTTCCTCTTCTTTGACACTCACCGAGCACTATTTTGAATAATGACTGCATCCACTGTTATGTATTGTATGAACTAAAATACAAAATATCTGTGAAAATACTGGTCATCACTGTTTACAGCTGAATTAAATTCAGTTCCGTATTTACTTGGTTTATGTGTACCTTTTAACCATTAATTGATGAAATGTGAATATGTTATGAAACCGACCACTTTTTCTGTAACTACAAAATGTTTTTGGAGGCATCAAAATTTCGATCCCAAAACAACCTGGTTTTTCAAGGGGGTCACCTCCGTGTTTGGTCCCGGGCTCACCGGCCATGAAGGAAAAGCTACCAACACCAAACATTTATGAAAATTAGACACCGAGGGAGTCCAAAGACATGTGTATTGTGTGCATCCCTCAATGTTTTCTTACCCAGAATCCCCTGTAAACTTCAAATTTAGGTAGAAAAATTCACATTTTATTCACATTTTTGGGTGCGAGGTTGTGGGGTCAAAGGGCCGGCTCAAATTTCCTACCACTCAGCATTTCCCCAGATCTCCTGATAAAAATGCTACCTCACTCGTGTGAGTGGGCCAAGTGCTTGCAACAGAGAAGGGCCAAAAACATATTGTGGAGACATCAAAATCATCCATAACAAAATGACCTGGTTTGCAAGGGGTACACCTCAGTTTTTGGTCCTAGACTCAGTGACCATTTAAGGAAACCTACCAAACCCAGACATTTCTGACAACTAGACTCCCAGGTGAGTCAAGGGAGGTGTGGCTTGCATGGATCTCCCCAGATTTTCTTACCCAGAATCCCCTGCAAACCTCAAAACAGGCACGGAATGCCCATTGGACTCACAGGGCTTCAGCCCCCGTCCTGTATGGCAGCCTGGGATGAGACAGCTTCCCGGGCACACACACAGCTGCACCCAAGTACTTCACGGGTCTTTTAAAGACCTTTTGCTTGTTAATGAGACTTTGTTGGTTTTCACCCCTTCTTAGAGCCCCTGCAGCTCCACTCTGCCTTTTGCTTGAAGAAGGAGCCACCCCCGAAATGTTTTCTTAGCCCCTCCTGAAATTTTACTCTAGGTGCGCCTCTACCTCAAATTTAGCTAAATAAAAATGACATTTGATCACATTTCTGTGTTGGAAAGTTGTGGGATCACTGACCCAATACAAATTTCCAACCACTCAACTTTCCCCCAGGTATTCCAATGAAAATACTACTTCACATGTGTGGGGGGCCAAGTGCCCACGGCCCAACACGTATTGTAGAGATCCCCTGCAAACCATAAACTTGCCTAAACAAATCACTTTTTCTACACATTTCTGTGTGGAATCACCATGCCAGGACACAAACTTCCTACCACCCGGAGTTTCCCACAGTCTTCTGATAAAAATGATTCCTCACATGTGTGGATGCCCTCTTGGACCTGTTTTGGTTCCCCTTCAATGTCTACACGTTTTTGGCCCTTCCCTGTCGCAGTTTGATTACGCATTCACAACGATTTTCAAAGTATCTGAAAACTGTAACAAAATATAGATTTAGAATATCCTTCAGCCTAAAGGGCTATTTCAAACATCTATGTGTTTTAAATTTAGTACGATGGATGATGGAGACGGTTCAAGGATATTTAGGGTCTGATTGTTAATTTGTAAAAGTATAATTAGGTTTATTCTTCCCCTCTATCTAATTTCAGTATAGAACTTTAATTGACATCTCCTCTGGCAATTGTGCATACATAGTGTCCAACGTGTCTTCCAAAGTAGAAGCAGCTCAAAACTATTGCATTATTTTAAGTAGACCTTACGGCTTTTAAATAGCTTTACCATTGTAATACTCTTTAATTGTGTATTAAGCACCATTTAACTCTACAGTGTAAGAACCTGAGCTGCCCTAGATGTGGATGATATCTGACAGACTTTTTTACAGAACAATATAGTGTGAACTTGACCAAGGTGCAATGGAGAGCCTTACATGAGCAACAGATTGCAGAACAGCTTTTTTAGCACAGTCTGAATAAGTGAGTTGCCCAAGATCACAGGATGTTGAGCTGAGGCTCAAACTCGAACCTGGTTCTACAGCTCCAGGGTGGGCTGCCCTGGCCATTCTGCCACATCTCCTTCTAGGTGCCATACAGATGTTCCTTCCTGCTTCTAGCATTAGCATGTTTGTATGATGGGTCTTTCAGAAACAACTTAAACACTATTTGTGAAGTAATGTATTCAAGCAACTTTATTGAGAGTGAACTAATTGTGAGAAAGAGAGTCAGGTTAAACATCCAGATACATTTTGAGCAAATCTGTTTTTAGCCTACTTGGAAGATTATAAATCTTTTTTAAGGCTAGGTCTGGCCAAAGTTTGTGTTGCTAGGTTTTTATAAGTGTACTTTTGGTGATTTCACATAACTCCTATTATATGCATTTGTTTGAGGTGCTTTGGGGTTTTTGCACTATATTTTAGAACAACATGCTTTGTTGTGTCCAAAATAAAAGAGAGGATGCATTCTTTGATACAAAATAGCACCAAATGCCAGGTTTACGTTTCACATAACTACACACAATTTCATATAGTTTTACCTACATTTCATGTAAGTAAGCAAAACCAAATTATGTGAATTTTGCACACCCCTAATTAAGGCTCAGAGTAACCAAGGAGTAGATTAAAAGGTTAAACATTAAGATACAGAGTGAACAGTCTGTCTTTAAGGCTTAACAGAATTATAAGATGTTGGTATGGATCCACAGTGTATCTGGAAGGTATTTCTAGAGAATTGATTATTGGTGTGAGCAGGACTGATTCATTGTCTTCAAAGTATTCATTTCTGAAGTTTCATTATTAGGTGAAATGTTCTGCTAGTGTCTCTTTAAACTTCAGTTACATCCAATTTGTTTTTCGAGTAAAAACGGAGAAGAAGATCTATGATTTTGTGTATTACACAATCCATTTTAAAGTGAAAGCTTAGTGCCAAGGGTAGCAGAAGGTGTTCTTTTAGGATTTGTGTCATATTGTATTATGTCCTGATGCATGTAACATGACAAGCAGACGTAAGAAGTATATTATTAGTTTTCGGAATTTCAGAAGATATAGTATTGATTACCATCATCTAGATGGCAAACAATCAATAATTGAACATCTGTTCTGAAATCTACTGGAGCAATTCTTCAATTCAGCTTCTTTATAAGAAGTAGTTGGGAGAAGTCATTTTTGTTTATTTTGGAGATTTTTTTTGCAATATTTACTTTTTGATCTCAGAGGGAATCATATGATTTTCATATTTGGATTAGAGTAGGATGCATACTTTTAGTCAGTAGTTCAAGCCTTTCTTGAATAGTAGGGTTAAAGGAGGAACAGTTCAGTTCATGTAGAGACTTTCCACTTTGAAATTTTTGATGTCACGTTGCATATTTTCAGAATATTTATGCATTACATCATTTTTTTAGTTTGCAGGACTAAGCCCTGTGCCCAGTACAAAAGGAAATTTAAAAGAGTCCATAGTAAGGACTCTTTAGCAATCTGTGCCAAAGACCTTTCTTGAACAATACAATACTTAAGGCCTGACTATCAGTTGAGGAATTATTTATTACCCCATATAAATTACAATATCATGGGGTAAGTTATTTATCGGGTGCAATAACCATCACCTCTAATACATTTATGGTGAATAACCTTCAGATTTTGGTATTTAACACTTGAAATCTTCATGGTATGTTATGTTATGTTAGGGTGGTTTATACCGCGCATGGCTGCTTCAGCAAACATGGGCGTCCCAGCACTTGCAGAACTGGTAGCCGGAAGAAATGATGTTAGATGGATGTGAAAAGCCCGGTTTTGATCAGCTTCCTGAATGCCCAATGATCGTGTGTGCTGGGAAACCCAAGGGATAGAGTTCCACAGTGCCGGGGCCAGGGCTTTGAAGGAATGACCCCCCTGCTCTGATACGTGGATGCAGAGTACGGTAAATACCATATGTTTCCCCCTGTTAAATTTCGGCAGTTTTGACATGCCGCAATTGAATCAATGTTGGGTTGTATAACACATCGAAAAAAGAGGGATTTTTGCACAGTACAGAATTTAACTAGCCACTCATAATTAGGGCCATAGACTGGGCTGTGGGCAGGGCAGCTGGAAGTTTTAAATTTTGTGGCCACTGTCTTTTCCTCATTGTTGGACATGGCCCTTTTTGCAGGATCATCCCTGAATTTCTTGCCTTCCTCCTAGCCTTTTTCCTGACATGGTGTTGGTGGTTTTAGCACTCTGGGCACTTTGACACTACTGTTCAGTGTAAAGTGCTTGTGCTCTCTGTGGTAAACATGGTAAGATTGGTCTACACCTGTTTGGCATATTTAATTCAGTCCCTCGTAAAGTGGTATCTCATATACCCGGGGCTGGTATATTAGATGCTGCTGGTGGGTTTGCAGCGCTGATTGAGCCACACACCAAAGTAGCCTTTCAAACCTGTCTCAGGCATCTGTCACTGCAGGGCCTGTGCCCTTCACATAACTCCTATTATATGCACTGTGACGTGGCACCTAAAGTGTGTGCCATGTCTGTGACCCCTTTTTACTGCATGTCAGTCACCCCTAAGGTAGGTCCTAGCTAGCACTATGGCAGGGTGCATTGCGGGTAATGGTAGGACATGTACCTTGAGTGTGAGACATGTCCTGGTAGTGACAAACAGTCACTTTGGTGTCTCACTGCTATGGGGCTGCCATCCCATAGGAATGCATTGCGGATTCCCTGATAGGTGTTTCAGTGGTATTTCCTCATATGAAAGGAGCAGCGTGGTCAAGTTTGATATATAATAGTGATGATAAATACTACGCAATAGTGTGCGGAGATTTAGTATAACTATTTTAGAAATGCAACTTTTAGAAGTTGGCATTACTGTGTGCTATGTGTCTGCCTGCCTGATGTGGATTGCATGTCTGGCTTTAGAGTGACCGGGGCTGGTGAGGAGTCTGTGGCTCCAAGAGGGGCAGGGTGAGTCAGAGCTAGGCTGAATAGGGCATCTGCATTTGGAGTAGTGGCAGGAGTAGTCCCCTGACCCTGAATAGGTCTGTGCCTGCCTATGTGGATGCTGGCTCCGCACCCCTGTGGTGTGTCTGATGATGAGCCCCCACCTGACAAAGGGCAAAAGGAGCCTTGTCAACAAAGTGCTCCATAACCCCCTAGAACCAGTTTAGGCTGGTTCCCCAAAGCCCTGTCCCAGGGCAGACAAAGCATATGCTGGTATAAATATTGGGGCTGTGACACCATGAAAAGGTAGGGCTGTTCTTGTGCTGTCGGGTGCTGGAACTGCTGGGCCCCAGGAGGAACCACCACAAAGGACTGCCTCTCTGCTGGAGGGCCCTGTGTGCTGGCCATCCTGGGTGCAGCTGTGCTTTCTGGAAACTCCGAAGCTCTAGCGCCTTGTGAGCGCTATATTTTTTAAGGCCAGGTGAAGAAGGAGGGTGTGTGTCGTGCAGCGCTGGCCTGCGTGGGAATCCCTGCATGTGGGATTCACCCTGTACTACGTGCCGGTGGGAGCGGGTGCCCACCCTGCATTTATGTGTTTATCTGGAGGAAGAGCGCCGCGTTTTGAGTTCAGAGCGGGAGCCCACCCAGCTGTTGTGTGCCCCTCGAGTGGAAGCCCACCCCGCTTTTGGTTTTATGTGCAAGCGGGGTAGTAAGGTGTTGACTGGTCCCCCCCTCGAGACTGCCCTGTGTCGCTTCTGGTGTTGCCCATGAGCTGGGGCAATATTGTTGATAGGCGTCCCAGAGTGGGGCTCCAGAGGCACCATAGATGCCAGTGCTAATTTTTGCCAGAGCTGCACGACAGCTGCAACACAGGGGCATTTGTGTTTTCAGCATGAAGGGGTGAAAAGCACCCCACGCCCCAGTGTACTGCACACTTTGCTTTGGCTGCATAGGCAGTAAAAGGGCCAGTGGAAGGCCTCAGTACGAGCCCTGACATTCTAGACAGAGGGCATTTTGAACCACTGGTCAGTGTACGGTGGTACACTGCATTTTATTGCAGAATGTGTTTATGCTTGTGATGCCTACTGCGTAATGTGATTATTCTTAGGATGTTTAGGCCCAATGAGGTTTATGCCTAATTGTGATGCAGACCTATTGAAGCCGATTCACAGAACTAACTTACGACATAATCCTAAACTTACTACTTATGGTATTCACAGAAGGTATTTAGTAGTCTTAAATTAGGATTTTGTCCTAAATTAGCATTTTGTCTTAATTTATGATTTTTTCTTAAGTTAGGATATGTTTAACTTAAGACAAAATCCTAATTTAAGATCCCCTGTAAATATTGCCCATTGCCAGTTGGCACAGTGTATATGTGTGGTTATTATCTAATGTGTTTATGATAATACAAAAGCTATGTTTTATATGACCTTGCGTAGAGTTTCTTTTGAGGTGTTCCTAGTGTGTTGTTGCTATGTGTGTGTGTTGCACAAACGCTTTACACATTGCCTCTGGGATAAGCCTGACTGCTCGTGCCAAGCTACCAAGGGGGTGAGCAGGGGTTAGCTTCAGCGTGTAACTCCCTTACCCTGACTAGTGTGGTGGGTTATGCCAGGCTTTGGCGCATGCCCTAGCCAACCAAAAATCCAATTTCTAACACTCATAATTATGAATTTGCTACATAATCCGCCATCCCCTTTATAATTTAAGAAGAAAATATTTGTTGCTTAAGTGGCTCAAAAGTGACAAAGAAATGCTGACACGCGTGTTGTCATGCAGTGGCAGGCCTTTTTTCACACAGAGGCTGATCACATTTCAGTTGCTGATTGCTGTATTTAGGTGTTAAACTTGTATTAACACATTTGCACATACAATGTTAAAATGTGTAAAAATGAGAAAATTGTGAAATAATACTGCATCAAAAGGTACCTCATTCCACCAAATAATTTGCATTGACGTGCCACATATTCCAATCAACCCTACCACATAATTTGGCCCTCCCTTACTGCATAATTCCAGTGACCCTGACTATGGGTCTTCCCGTTACTCTGTCAATTGGTGGTGCAAGGTGCAGGAATCTTTGTAGGTGCCTCCACAATCACCTCATTCTTCATGACTTTCCTCACTGCCACCCTCCCGTCATGCCCCTAACATCTGCTTAGCCCCCTCTCTCACATTCATTCATTTCGTATTGTTATTCATCCTAATGTAGAGCGTTTTACATCACAGACATATTAGACACAGGCAATGAGGCATACAGGAGCTTAAATCAATGTATAGGAAATGTTACTTAAGACCAAGAGTACTACAATGTAAAAGAATCACTGGTCATCCGTACTGGTAGGCATTATTTGGTAAGAGGGCTTAGTATGCAGAAACGAAGTTGCAGATTATCTGAGTTTTTCTGAAGTTCAGTAACCAAAGTTACTGAGCTACCGTGCACTGTATTGCACGAAAATGAGAGAGAGCATAAAATTACCAAATCTATTAAGATATGGTACTGTTGCTCTCTCCTTTAGCCCTGGTCTAGTTTAGGCTACATGTGCCAATACACACACCAATCTCACCATAATGCAAGGGCGTTTACATGATGTCAACCATAGCTTTAATTTGGAAGAATATACGCTTCCAGCACAAAATGATATGCTTTGACTAAATGTAATACTTTACCACTTAGTATGTGTGCTGCACAGTGCAGCAAACCCACAAAGCAAAGAGAATTAGGAAAAAATAAATCCCTTTCTGCAAAAGTTAGCAGATAGGGATTAGCATCAGAATTCATGAGTGAGCGCACAGGAAGTTAATGTACCATACAGGGTATGCCTCCATGATGTAAAGAAGCACATAGTGCTACGCTGGTTACTTTAGGGCTACTGCCCAATAACATTCAGGTTTTGGGTAAAGTGTGCCCCAGAACTTCAATTTTCACCAGGTTTTCATCACTTTTGTGATGCATATCAGTTGCATAGCCCACCCCATAAATCTATCACAATGGTTGGAGTGTCATACTAATAAAATTGTATTGCCATCCCCAAGAACACTTTTCGGCAATAACAAAAGGTTAAGGGGCCAAACAATAAAGTCTTAATCTATGCCTTTCAATTTGCATGAAGCACTTTGATGCTAGTTTATATGTCAATGTACTATAATAGACAGATTGTAACTTATGAACTCCAAGTAACAAATCCCTCTCTGTGATAAAAACAATAATCCACTGAGCTAATAATATAAAATCCTAATCTGTGATATGTATGTCACATGTTGTGCTTTGCAGCAGGTACACTTACCCTCTATGGTATTACTTAAATCACAGATATTTCCTTCGAGTGCATTATTAACAGGGGCTATAAATCTGCTGTACCATTCCTTGAAAAATGCGGCACCCACAAAGATCTTTGCAGATCTTATCATAGTTCCGCTTGTCACACAGTGGGTGCCCCCTTGATTCCTTGCACCCAGTGTGAGGCATTGGTCGAAACACCCTAAAGCGAGCACTGACTTTTTCTTACTGTCTATATCACTTCCCAGGTCCTAATTCATTGGCTTTCCCATGTTTGTCCCACCCAGAAGCATTTCAGTCTCACCACGTTTTATGAAAAATAATGTATCCCCCCCTGCTGACATGTGACCTTATATTTCAGTGCATTTGTAAGACTATTGTGCGATATCAATAGCTTTCCTTTCTGCTACCAGGCCCCCTCCATGCTCCTTTCTCCTTTCTCACTCCCCTCTCTTTATTAGAAACTTCCACCCCACCAGGGTGCCCTATGTTTGTCTGCCAAAAGCTTTCAATTTGTTCGTACAAGAACTCTATTCAGAAGTAACTACCTCAGGCTCCAAGGACAACTGCAGGTGCCAGGGTGGGTGGTTGAATGTTACAAAGTAGCACATGGATAGAAAGCCATTCTGGACAGCTCTGGAACTTCACGTTGTTGTGTTAGGCTGTGAGAAGGTGCTCCTTTCAGCAGACTAGTTTTTGCGATAGATAAACATGCAGCATATAACAATCATTTCCACTGAGCCGCTGCACTCCGTCTTAAATGGATGTGGCCATGGCCCTCCAAAGGTATCCCTTGTGAGCTATCCGGAAGTACAAACCTGATGTACTGGGAAAGGTAGATGTTGCCCTTGATGACTCCCTCCCACTGCAGAGAGGTAAATGCTGCTCTTGCGGATGGCCTCCGAAACCGACTGCCTGCACAACAGCTACAGAAGATACATGTGCAATTTACTGTAGGTACAATAAGAGTTAAGGTTGTGCTTCATTTCTTAAAGTGAAGGGACCTGCTCATATTGTGCCTCAGGGTAAGTGCAAAAAATGTGGGGACAGAGTTGCTTCCCTCATACTACTGTCTTAGGTTTTTTCCTCTGCAAATCAGTGTGAAATGCATAAACAAGTGAAAGAAAATACCATGCAAGAAGATGTTCTCTAGATTTATCTTCCCTGGTAACAGTAATGAGTAGGGTCTGTGTCATGATTCTTCACCTTTCAGGCCTATGTGTGTGATTTTCCAGCGTTTTTTTCCTTGTGGATACGGGGGACAGATTTATCATTATTTGATGAGGGGTGGGCGGAATTCTCTGAATTTCACTCCATGGAACTTCATAGAGTTACATAAAAACTCCACAAGATTTTACGGTGGTCTATCAATGGGCAGCAACTATACATGTTGTGCTACTCACGCTGTAATTTAGGGCCAGTGTCGCAAGCAGATGTGAACAATCAGAGCGAATCGCACAATGCGGTGCCCAAGAGCACGTGCCCATTCAAGTTGATTTTGCTGCCACTCAAGCAAAAAATGTCCTAGAGCGAAAGCAAATCTACTCGAGATTCAGCCCTTTGACTGCGAACACCTGCAATTGAAAATGGCAGTAGGGGATGCCAAATCTGACTCCTCCATTCTGCGATTGGCAGAATTTCGCGGGAGCTCTGCATTACAAGAGTAGTGTGGAGTCACCAACTTCTGACAATTCCACAGGGGGAATGAAACATTCCTCCCATCCCTACATTTAATGCAGCGCAATGCAGCTGCTTTCTCACTGCACTGGCTTACTGAGTGCTGCCTAGTGCCAATGCAGGAACCGATGTCTTCATTGCAGGCAAAATTGTTTTTGTGCAGGAAGGCAGGGCCGGACTGGGAACTGAAAGCAGCCCTGGCAAATTTTGGCAGACCAGCCCACGCCCGGCGCGTAGCGAACCAGCCCCCGTCCAGCGCGTAGCGAGCGAGCACAGCGTGCGAGCCCGACGGCCACTAGGGGGGTTGTGGGGGGGTTCTCCCCCAAGAAAATTTTGAAAAACGACAGACCAAAATGGTGAATTTTACAGCACATTTTTCATTACATATTCAAATTGTATCAACTTTCAAAGCACAGTAAACAGTAGATGATGACCTTAAAGAACATCAGATTACCCACCCAGTCATATGTATTCATAGGCATTCTTTCAGAGAGCACCAAAAATAGACACAAGTAGTGAATCAGAGAGAACAAAGTAAAAGTGCAGCAGATCCAAAGGAAGAGACAGCTTTTTTGACATTACGTTTGTCAGCCTCACTTTCCTTTGCTCCTCAAAGTACAAACAAATGCGTGATCACACGATTACCTCCAAGATTCAAACACAACTGAATTTTTAGTCATATGAAATACCACAAAAGACCTGAACATTTGCTCAAAGTTGCGTGAAAAACTTTGAAATCCACAATTGTCTCAACCTTATACAAACATATTTTGACTTGAACTTATGTAGGTTGTCTATTTACTTATATATTATTGCAGGACCTCCTCTGATGTGTATGTAAAACGTACCTTTTGCCCCAAAGATTTGTACTGAATTTTGACATTCTGTCCTGAATGTTTGTTCTGAATTTTGACCCTTTGTCCTGAATTTTTACACTCACTGTCCTGAATTTGCACCCATGCCAGTTGGTCACCCTAATCATGCTGGTTACGAGGATCATCATGAAGAAGGCTGGCTTGGCGCGGTGAGTGCAGGGGATGGGACAGCAGGGTGTGAATACTAATGGCGATGGTTTTGCACAGATGTATTAAGGGGTTGTATTGGGCGAGTGGGCGATATCTGAGGGTTACTGTTTTGTGTTTCCGGCGCCCAAACCCTCCAGCCTACCGGGGGATTGCCCGGTGCCCGGACTCACCAGTCCGGGCCTGCCACAAAGTCCTGCACACTGGGAAACCAACGTACCTGGCGTCCAAATTAGTTAAGACTGCCTATACCAGAACTCTAGGGAGCACCAACACACTCATCCTGCTAAAGAAAAGCAAACAAAAAGCCCTCTCACATTCCTTCCCGGGCAATGCCCCCAAAATCTAGAATTCAATCCCAATTCACATCAAAACAAACCCTTCCTTTGTGAGCTTCAAAAGACACCTAAAGGATCTTCTGCTCAACTAACATCATAACCCCCAACCCCTAACACCTAGCCCTGATCCTGACACTTCTCCTCTTACAGTGGACTCTTTGTATGCTACTGTTGTCCGGTCACCCTTCGAACATACGTGTAAATAGCTTGATACCACTCTGAGTCTTTACCATATAGCATATGCTATCTGACTCGACCCTGTCCATACTTTTGCTCCATAAAGAGCTCTGATACCATCGGGTCCTACCAGCACTATATAAAACTCAATAAATAAATATAATAAAATGGTGAGAAGGACAGGGCTGAGTTATGGAGACCCGTATGGTTGCCGACCTTCCATATTGGTGGGGTGGGTTGGGGGGAGCATTGAAACGCAAGCATGAACACTTGAGGTTTGGCCACACTTAGGCAAAGCATGTCCTGATGTATGCAAACCAGGAAATGTGTTAGACAATCAGCAACTTGTTCTTTGTTAACCAGAGACCACCAAGTTGCTCATACCGGTCGCCTCAGGGATGGAGGAGGGGAGCTCCTCCATCCCAGAGACCACCAAGTTGCTCATACCGGTCGCCTCAGGGATGGAGGAGGGGAGCTCCTCCATCCCTGAGGCGACCGGTATGAGCAACTTGGTGGTCTCTGGTTAACAAAGAACAAGTGTCCAAAAGTGGAGTGGCAGCATATAGTGCAGCCCTGATGAAACTGCCTAAAAGTATATGGCAGTGAAACATGTCGGCACTGGTACTAGGTAATGGTATGCATGATTAGCTACCAGCCTTTTTATTGGTACAGCATTTAAACTTTTTCCCTATGAATAAAGTTGGTTAAGGGAATTAGATGCTGTGTTTTATGCACTTTTTATGTTGTGTGTTTGTCACAAGCAGATGTTTTCTGCTTTCCACATTTTGTCACACATTTGTGTTGTTTGTGTTTGGACACTATTTTCTCTCTTTCTTTGAGAATCAAGTGACCACCGATGATGAGACAGGGGCTTGTCTGGAAATTACATACCAGTTACCCCGTTGGTGGTGTTTCCGTGAGGTGTCACTTGGTTTTCACACATTTTTTCTAAGAAGAACTTGATCCAACACCTTGTGGGTGGATCTGGGTGATAGACCTAGGTGGGTCAGACATTTGGGTGTTCGGTGTTTCTGCCAAGGAAATTGTGTTTTTTTATGAATCTGGACGCAGTGCAGTGAAATTATCCCCATAATTTTTGTAGGGTCCTGGAGTAGCTATCAGTACGAATGGACTGTTCTTTCTCCTTAGTAACTGACCCCTGTTGACGTCCAGGGAAAGGGTCTTGTTGGTTGTTCTATAACTTTTGAGTGGAGGGCGACCCTGTCTTTTCTTCCCTCTATGCTCCAATTGTGGTTTTGGTTGTGTAAGGTTCGCCATAAAAATCGTCTTAATTCCTAACACAATGTGCCACTGTGAGATTAGTGATGAAGCAATTTAACTTTTCCATCTCGAACAATCTAGAACCTTCTTTTCGGTGACTGCCAAGTCGCAGAGGTGAGCAGCAAATCTGCAACACTTCTCTTCACTTTGTGTACAGGGCTTGCCTCTATAGGGATGGGTTTTTAAACGTGTTCTTCTAACTTGTATTTTTGCATTCATATGCAAGGAATATTTTGTTACTGTCATGTTAAATAATTATGTAATGTTATTGTCACTTTGAAGAGTCCTGTTATGCCAACAAAGGCCTCTGGGCACTAAAAGAAGGGTTATGGATGGAAGTCCTCTAGTGAATATTTATGACCTTCTGAATGATTATACGGAACAAGGTATTCGATCTCTCCTAATGCTACTAATAGAGAGGCCTGGTCTAGAGACATTTGTCAAAAGCAAAAAAGAGCAGCCAAATCTTTGGAATAAGAAGGAGAAGTGCACATCATTGAGGACAAGGTTCTAGCTGACAGTCCTGCCAAGCATCACGCATCCGGTGTGACACTCACGCATTTCAGTGAGGTGCTCCGCATCACCGCACTGAAATGCATTGTCACGCATTTCGCGACTCGCCAGCTCGCGCCACCCGCGGCGCATGTGCCCGGCTCCTGCTGCGAGAGATGTGCTGCCAGTGCCAGCAGCTGCTCTAGCAGATCGTGAATAGTTAATTGTGGCTGAGTCCGTGAGAGGGCGGCAGCGCTCGGCGGCTACATTTACAATGTAAGAAGTGGCTCCAGGATGGCGCTGCAATTATTCCTGCTGCGCCACGTGGCTTAAGTACTTTGACACATTTGTTGTCAATTAAGGGGGGCGGGACGCCCTATCAGCACGATGCTGTAACTTGCTCTGCAGCCAGGCACTCACCAGCGCCCTGAGGTGCTAATTATCCGGATGTGAAACCGTACTTGCCGGTACCTCCGGAGGAAGAGGAACGGAAGTAGTGAGCACAAGCGGCCATGGCAGGGGACTCAAATCGAGTCAGGAGTCCTCCCCACACCGTGGCATGCTGCACTGTGGTCTCTTCGTGCGCAGCACACCTGAGCGCCACAAATATAATACCGCGTTGGCCAGCTGAGCCCAGAGACGGACAGACTCAGTGAGTCAGTGACCATGATGACGGTCCCTGGCTGGCGGCCGGCGAGTGACATTTTGGCACCGGCGGCGGCGCGGCGACTACAGTGCCACAGGAGGACATTACAGACACAGTGTCGACTCGCTGGCCGCCGCCCAAGAAAAGGCATGGGGTTCGCACGGGGGCGACAGCGGCGCTAACTAAAGTTTAACAGCGGCTGGCCCTGGGGATAAGGAGTGTGTCAGCAGCCAGTATCTGTGGGTCGAACTCTTAACGACAAGACTAAGGCAGTCCAGTGCTGCAGCTGAGTTGTGGCGCGGCGGGGATCCCTGTGCGGCCTCCGGATAGACAGGGAAAAAAGTCTCTTCTAGCTCAAGTAAGTGTTTACAAGTATATCCCGAGTCAATCGAAAAATAAATAATTTCACACAATACAGCATCTCATCTGCAGGGCTGCTCACTCTCATCATCCTTCCCAGTGCGCCTCCTGGTTAAATCTGCAGTCACTCAGGCAGTCTGATCATTGTGAGTGATTATTACAGTCAATGCAGGCAGAGCCGCAGCCAGGGCTTCTCTGTCTGAATCTCAGGTCTTCTGATAAGCAACAACTATGGCTTGCATATAATATTGAAAAAGCTTAAACTTAAAGCCCTGGTGACACCACGACAATGTTGCTGCTCCTGAGTTTAAAAAAGAGAAAGGAAATCCAGAGAGCAAATGACTCTCTCTAAAGGATTTCCCTTCCTACAACGCTCACCTGGCATGACGTCATGCCGTAACTTCACTAGTGAGAAGTGAGCAGTGTGAGCAGCACACATCCATGTGCCTGCTGTCATTGCAGTCTGGGAAAAAAATGGACCGCCTGTGCCAGGGCACAAAACAACCCGATAGAGACCAGTTTCGAGTCCCTCTTTTAAAAAAAACTGCCGGTGAGACCCGGCCCACTTAAAGCCCTGGGGGGGGGGGGGTCCTTTTAGTAGCAAGCCATGGAACCAGTGGCGTTGCTAAACCCTTGACCGCCTGTAAGGTAGTGGGGATGCTGGTAGATTCTCGCCAGGGCCGGAGGATGAGGGGTGGGGCATTTTATTTTTTTGGGGGGGTGATACTCTCGCGTCTAGAGAATCGCAAACTCGTGTGTCGCCCTTTCTGCAGAAACCCAGGGTTTTTAATCGTGTTCCTTTTGACAGATTTACAAAAAAAAAATCGTC
This sequence comes from Lissotriton helveticus, assembly GCF_964261635.1. NCBI lineage: Eukaryota > Metazoa > Chordata > Amphibia > Caudata > Salamandridae > Lissotriton > Lissotriton helveticus. Next base: position 2,082,248,027 of record NC_136063.1, read on the forward strand.
TCAAAGTTCAGGTGAAGAGTTTCTGTCAAATACTTGGAAAATTGAGAATAATTCTGATCTTTAAACAGACGTGCCTCTATGACTATGAGCCGGTTCAGGATCTGGCTGCGGATTGGGAGGGTCTCCCTCGCCAGCCCTTGAAGGCCACAACGGCACCCCCCCCTGCTGCCCTCTCCACTGTGCCATAGGAATTTTGCGACATACGGGCCCAAACCGATATGGGGAGTAGTTGTGGCGTAGTGTCTGAGCTGCAGACTTTGGAACAGAGATGCAAGGTTTGAGCTCCAGGCTTGGCTCGACATCTTATGGTTCTCGGCAGATCCCTCCCCCCCCCCCCCCCACCCCCTTGATAAAAGCGCTCGAATGGCCTTGTATCCGCCGAGTTCGTGCTTTATAATAAACCTGCAAACATAAAATGGAATTCCATGAAGGGAGCCCCGTTTGTCCTACTTTTTTTTTTCTTGCAGATATATATAGCGCTAACACAACCCGAATGTATTGGAGCGCTTTACGTGAGAAAGACACACTCATTATTTGGTAGGCGCAGCGAGATTAAGTGATTTGCCCAGAATCACAGGATGTTGAGCCTACGCCGAGGCTCAAACCCGGTTTCCCAGCTCCAAGGTCGGTAGCTCTAGCCGTTAGGCTACATACATTTTCTGTCTAGGTTGCTCAACATGCACAAAAACAGGGATTTTTTTAAATTTGCGGCGAGGCCCGCTACATTACTTCGGAAAATGAGGCGGGTGTACACATCTCCTGGGTACCACTTGGATACCTTAAAAGGCAAAGCATAACATTGTTTTTATTTGTTTTCTAAAGCTTACCACTACCCAGGTACGGTGCGTCAGGTACCAAAGCCACAGAGAGTGACCAATATACTAAAGTGATGAGATGGCAAAAAGTATAATGGGAGGCTTTTAATTCCGTCTATAAATTGTAGTTGTATCTATGTAGCGCTTATTGTCGTACAGACATTATTTGAGCCAAAATTATACTCAGGTTTCTAACACAATATTATCAGCCTTCCTTCCCTTGTTTTATGTTTGTCTTTCCAGTTTATCACCTGTGCTCATTTGCGCTCTGCACGCGCTCTTTTTTATAAGAAGAAAAACCAGTTGAGCACGTGACCTACACAGATGAATGTACATAACTGCCGTATCGGGTCATCAGGGGTGTGTTACTTTCCGAGGACCTGCTTTTCAGTCAGCTGGAACGAAGCACTAGTGAAAAACATACACATACATTGTGCCTATGTAGGCAACACTCCCCGCCCTTTGTAAGGTTAGCCGGGGCAGAAATTAAAACTGACTCACCTCACTCAGGCCTGCTGCCTGTTGACTGCTGTTGGTGGGGTCGGTCACGGTGGCACTGTGGCAGACACAGGGAGGTCGGGCTAGGCGGCGCCGGCGCTAGCCACTGCCAGTAGCCACTAGTCTAGAATAAAATTAATTTATGGGCCTGGCCGCTGACTGGTACTCCGTGAGCACCTCTGCAGACTGCTCCTCTCGTCAGTCACGCGCAGTTAATTGCCCAATGCGCATGCGGGCAGCGAGAAGGAGAATTACCCCAGCCGCACCCTAGAGGCGCGGCGCGCGCAGACGCGGCAGAGGAGGGGGCAGGCATAATTCTTTCTGCGCACTGCGCACAGGCACCGCCCCGTCCCTCCTCCTCCATTTGTTTATGTTAGGTAACGGTTACGGTTGCACAGTGCACACTGCACATTCAGCAGACAGCAGAGCACACCGGCGGTCAATCAGGGCCGGGGGCAAAATCGGCCCCCAGACACAAAACCGGCCCCCTTTTCAGAAACCGGCCCCCAAAACCCTCCAGCCGACCGGGGGATTGCCCGGTGCCCTGACTCACCAGTCCGGGCCTGCAGGAAGGCGTTTTCATCTTTCTAAGTATGCTGCAAAATGCAGCACACTTAGAAACGCACAAGGAGAAATAAAGATATTTCTCCTTGTTGCACTTCTATCGGTAAGGCATACAATTTAGAAGCATTCACAGGTTTACCAGTGTTGATAAATCTGGGAATAAGCCAAAATACATTGGCTGGATCTGTGGAAACACCCATGCACCCACCCATGTAACATATTCCTTTTAAGACTAATGCAAGGCAATGACTTGTGATGCTTTCCTTTACTTTGGATTTACCAAGCCACCCAGGGATGTGCATGGTGGCCTTGCGTAGCTTGATAAATGTGGCTTAAGGTTTTGTTTGCCTTTGTGTCACCTTGCTTGATGCAAGGGCAACCCAATCATAGGATAAATCTGGCCCTGGATGTTTCCTGCAGTGCCATAACAAAAGCTCCCACAGACCCTGACGTGTGGGGGGCACGACCTCTGGTGACACCCTCAGGCATTAGCAGGTCCCAGACCTGGCAGCTCCAGACTGGGTCTGAAGCATGGAGGGTCCTCTGCTTGTACTTTACCGGGAGGCACCTTCATTTTTCTTTACGCCGCTATGTTCCTGTTGGACAAACTGTGTACTGCTTTACTTAATTGGACTAAGACTGCTGCCCTTGATTGGTGGATTTTCCACATGCATGTTCCTCCATGGCTTCCTCTAAGGATGTGACCACTTCTTTCATATGACAAATCGCTTATGCCAGCACGATCTTCATAGATTGAAATAAAATGGGGTAAAATGCATAATTTTACTGATGCACCTATTGTCAGAGATGGAATGGATGATGCAGAAAAGGTTTATGCAAGGCAGGTGAAAGCATCATTTTTTCCCAGGAAAGTAATGAATACTGGTTTCTGTGGCACCGAGACTGCATTTTGTGGCTCTGTAACTTATCTGGATGTAATATCTCAAAGTCTCTGGTGCAGAATACTGCAACATCTGAAGGATTTTTTATGACAATCATGTTTCATTCTTGTGCATAATTACATGTCTGTGACCAGGCTTTTATTGAATGCATGAGAGAAGTCACTTTAGAGTAAGCAGGACTGCTGAACATTTTTATCTCTTACTGCATGAAAAACACTGAAAGATGATTAGACTGTAAAGTGGAGCAATAGTTTGGTCGACACGCCTACCCACAAGTTGGTCTGAAGTACATATACAGCATGTGGCTTTGTTTGCAGGAGTAGTAGAGGCTGGTTTAAATTCAAAGCCTCACTACGTTTGTTGATTGTTGTTAGAACTGGGGGTCTCTAGTTGGCAAAGGTAGGTACCTTTGACCAAATAGGGATCCTTGCTTCTAAGTCAGGGAAAGGGGATTACACTCCTGAATAACCCATGCTTACCCCCTTGGTAGCTAGGCACGAGCAGACAGGCTTATCTCAGATGCAGTGTGTTAAGCATTGGTGAATACATACAGTACAACAGTGGAAACACTACAGAAGGACACCACACAGGTTTTATAAGTATTCTTTATATAGACGTATCAGAAGACCATAACGACAAAAATCCACAATACTGTAACCAATAATAATTCTTCAAGATGTTAGAAATAGTTCAAACAAAGGTTATTCACTTAAAAGCAGTCTTTAGCAACAGATAACCCCAACGGGAGTTATCACGATGTCAAGGAAATGCCAAAGTACCGCGCCGACCACGAGGTGCGCGGTGTCCGGCCTGGAGTCAAAACAGATCCACAGAGGACAGTACCTTGGAAAAGCGAAAACAAAGACAGCTCATGGGGTCGGGGAGATGCAGCGTCATTGACGCGTTGTGGCGCCGGTTCCTTGCTTCGGGGGAGATGATGCATCGGTGTCCTGGAGTCTGGTGCTGGCAGGGGAGGCGTTGGCTCCTGACCGGAGAGGAGGTGAGGTCACGATGGTGCTGAAACCATGGTTCGATGTCGATGGATTCTTGACCACCCACATCGACGATCTGCTCTGCAATGATGTTGGCTTCGGAGTCGATGCGGCACAGCAGGAGGCGTCGGGCCTACGTCGCAAGTCGGAGCAGCGCTCATGGCTATGGCAGGCTTACGATGCCGTTCGCTGGTGTCGATGTGGCACGGTGGCTGGCGTCGGTTCTACGTTGCAAGTCGTAGCAGCACTCACGGCTTCAATGCAGATGACGGCGTCGCTCACCCGTGTCGGTGTTCCAGGATTCCTACTGTAGCAGCTAGAACAGAAAGTTCCAGATGCAGGCAAACAGAAGGGGTGAAGTCTGGTATCTCTGAGACTTTGATCAGGAGGCAAGCTTAAATTAAGCCCTTGGAGTAATATTCTGCAAGATGATGAAAGTTCTCAAAATGTTCCTTCTCTTTTCCTTGGCAATAAAGAAGCCACTGCAGGCCATCCCAGCAAACAGTACACTGGCAGAGGGGCAGTCCATACTCATGCAGCTTCCTTGGTTCTTCTCCTCGGCAAAGGTTCGTCTTGTGTTCCCAGAAGTGATCTAAAGTCCTGGGGTCTGGGCCCCAATATTTATACTGCAAAATCATTTGTCCTCTGAATGCAGAGGGTCCTGTACCTAGTCCAAACCAGTTCTGTGCAGTCCTGGAGCACTTTGTTTACATGACTCCTTCTTTCCTTTGGCAGGGTGGGCCAGGGTCATCAGACACACCACAGGAAGTGGAGCCAGCATTGTGGAAGGCAGGCACAGTCCCATTTAGGCACAGGTGCTACTCCTCCCGCCACATGCAGATAGGTCTATTCAGCCCTGTGCTGACTCACCTTGTCTCCTGGAGCCACCCCAGCCCCTGTCACTCACACAATCAGACATGCAATACACAACCTAGCATAGGCAGGCTGGATGGTTAGGTAAGAAAATACCTACTTTCTAGAAGTGGTATTTTCAAACACAGAATGTTAAAACCAACTTCACTAAAGGTGTATTTTGTCATCCTGAGTTCAGGCATACTAAATTCGAATTTCTACTGTGTTAACTGGGTCAGTTGGGATTATAAGATGTTATAATCAAACTGCCCATTCTGGTCTATGGGGACAGGTAGCCTTGCAATAGTGAAAAACGAAAATGGCTGTAATTCAGAATCAGGATATGCCACACACATCAGGACATGTCCTGCAGCTTACATGCAATGTGCCCTGCCCTAGGGCCTACCATAGGGGTGTCTGATATGTGGAAAAGGGAAGGTTTAGGGGCAGGCAAGTGGGTGCACTTGCCAAGTCGGCATGGCAGTACTAGACTGCACACAGGCTCTGCAATGGCAGGCCTGAGACACACTTTACAAGCTTCTTCTGTGGGTGGCAAGTTTCTGCTGCAAGCCCACTAGCAAAAATTTTTACCGGCCCTGGGCACCATGGTGCACTGTACTAGGTTCAGACAAGTAAATCAAATACGCCAATCATGGAGTCACTAATCAGTACATCAATTTAACATAGGGAGCAATTGCACTGTGGCACTGAATCCCAGTGGCACAGCTTCCAAAGCATCTAACGAGCAAGACATATCAAAAACAGAGGAGGCAATCAGTGAAAAATGGAAGGGAGACTCAAGTAAATGCTACCAGGTCTAGCAATTGTAAAGACACCTCAGTGGTCTGGCCACAGCTTTACTGGTCTGTGGATTAAGTAGGAAGCCCCTGGCTCAAATGCTGCAATGGAATTCTACTCTGTAAGGCAATAGAGATCTTCCGCTTGTTAATACACTAAATGCTGGTGAAGCAAATACTCTCATTACTCCAGCCATCAGTAACGCATGCCAGTTGCAACATTACCAGCACTCTTGCGCACCTTGCAGGCAAGCTCACCATTTCTGGTGCCTCTCAGCAAAGCCGCAATAGGATTCTTTCAGACTGCAAACTAGAAATTGAAGAAAGTAAAAGCAAGGCAGCCTAACTTATACAACCATGCACCGAAGATCACGAAAAACATCCCCTTGCCCTTCAGGACTGCTCTAGTGCAGCTCCAATTTAGGATCATGATCCACTTACAATCCACAACCCAGCTACCTCTATTTCTTGTTGATGTTAGGCTTGTCTTTGACCTTGTATGGCAATCTATCGTCTTCTGGCTAGGTTCACGCCATAGAAATACCATACACATAGATACTTACTTATATACATACATGCATACAAACATAAATGGTTTTTATGGCCAAATCATGTATCCCAATGTTTTATTTCTATGGTGTAACTAACGCTGCTGGTCATCATAGAAATGCGGGACAGTGTCTACTTTGAAAGAGATGTTTCCAAGTTCAGCCAAGAGATGATGTTGTTGGTGTTGCTTTGTACCTTGAGTACCAAAAGCCTATTGGATATTTTCCACCATTTCTAGTGGGTATACAGTAAGAGTTTTTTTGTTATATATTCCAGTTATTAAGGAATGTGATTAGTTTGAACTAGGTTGTACTGCCACAACTGTGTCATTTTATGCCACGTGGTACACATTTCCTACTGCATCTGGATACTAATCTTTTGTCCTATTATTTGCTACTTTCATGTCATTGTGCAGTTTAAATGAGGGGTATTTATTGAAACTGTCACGTCCAAGATGCAATATTGTTGTTTTCTGTGGCTATTTTATTGGAAACATAAAACAGATACATGTAGATGGTGCGCTGCCACGTATGTTGCAAACACAACAGTGATGGATAGAATGTGGATCAATGTCACACATTCACCCCAGTCCAAAGATCTGGGCCCAAATCCATCGTTTTTCCACTCCACACCACCCTGGGTTAGACAATGGCGATATGCAAATCAGCGCTGACCCTGTGCCCCATGGGAACAGTCCAGTCCGAACTACAAAAGCCATGTCCTTCCCAGAACGGAATCAAGCATCCGAGGACCGGCCCGGTTTCGAGGTAACACCTCTCATCAGCCCGGCTAGCTTGACTCCAGTGGTGTGGAGTGCCTGGGACTCACGTCTGAGCATCCCCAGTACACTTAGAGCGGTAATTACAAACACAACAGTGATGGACAGAATGTGGATCAATGTCACACATTCACCCCAGTCCAAAGATCTGGGCCCAAATCCATCGTTTTTCCACTCCACACCACCCTGGGTTAGACAATGGCGATATGCAAATCAGCGCTGACCCTGTGCCCCATGGGAACAGTCCAGTCCGAACTACAAAAGCCATGTCCTTCCCAGAACGGAATCAAGCATCCGAGGACCGGCCCGGTTTCGAGGTAACACCTCTCATCAGCCCGGCTAGCTTGACTCCAGTGGTGTGGAGTGCCTGGGACTCACGTCTGAGCATCCCCAGTACACTTAGAGCGGTAATTACAAACACAACAGTGATGGACAGAATGTGGATCAATGTCACACATTCACCCCAGTCCAAAGATCTGGGCCCAAATCCATCGTTTTTCCACTCCACACCACCCTGGGTTAGACAATGGCGATATGCAAATCAGTGCTGACCCTGTGCCCCATGGGAACAGTCCAGTCCGAACTACAAAAGCCATGTCCTTCCCAGAACGGAATCAAGCATCCGAGGACCGGCCCGGTTTCGAGGTAACACCTCTCATCAGCCCGGCTAGCTTGACTCCAGTGGTGTGGAGTGCCTGGGACTCACGTCTGAGCATCCCCAGTACACGTAGAGCGGTAATTGCAAACACAACAGTGATGGACAGAATGTGGATCAATGTCACACATTCACCCCAGTCCAAAGATCTGGGCCCAAATCCATCGTTTTTCCACTCCACACCACCCTGGGTTAGACAATGGCGATATGCAAATCAGCGCTGACCCTGTGCCCCATGGGAACAGTCCAGTCCGAACTACAAAAGCCATGTCCTTCCCAGAACGGAATCAAGCATCCGAGGACCGGCCCGGTTTCGAGGTAACACCTCTCATCAGCCCGGCTAGCTTGACTCCAGTGGTGTGGAGTGCCTGGGACTCACGTCTGAGCATCCCCAGTACGCTTAGAGCGGTAATTGCAAACACAACAGTGATGGACAGAATGTGGATCAATGTCACACATTCACCCCAGTCCAAAGATCTGGGCCCAAATCCATCGTTTTTCCACTCCACACCACCCTGGGTTGGACAATGGCGATATGCAAATCAGCGCTGACCCTGTGCCCCATGGGAACAGTCCAGTCCGAACTACAAAAGCCATGTCCATCCCAGAACGGAAACAAGCATCCGAGGACCGGCCCGGTTTTGAGGTAACACCTCTCTTCAGTCCGGCTAGCTTGATTCCAGTGGTGTGGAGTGCCTGGGACTCACGTCTGAGCATCCCCAGTACACTTAGAGCGGTAACTGCAAACACAACAATGATGGACAGAATGTGGATCAATGTCACACATTCACCCCAGTCCAAAGATCTGGGCCCAAATCCATCGTTTTTCCACTCCACACCACCCTGGGTTAGACAATGGCGATATGCAAATCAGCGCTGACCCTGTGCCCCATGGGAACAGTCCAGTCCGAACTACAAAAGCCATGTCCTTCCCAGAACGGAAACAAGCATCCGAGGACCGGCCCGGTTTCGAGGTAACACCTCTCTTCAGCCCGGCTAGCTTGATTCCAGTGGTGTGGAGTGCCTGGGACTCACGTCTGAGCATCCCCAGTACACTTAGAGCGGTAACTGCAAACACAACAATGATGGACAGAATGTGGATCAATGTCACACATTCACCCCAGTCCAAAGATCTGGGCCCAAATCCATCGTTTTTCCACTCCACACCACCCTGGGTTAGACAATGGCGATATGCAAATCAGCGCTGACCCTGTGCCCCATGGGAACAGTCCAGTCCGAACTACAAAAGCCATGTCCTTCCCAGAACGGAAACAAGCATCCGAGGACCGGCCCGGTTTCGAGGTAACACCTCTCTTCAGCCCGGCTAGCTTGATTCCAGTGGTGTGGAGTGCCTGGGACTCACGTCTGAGCATCCCCAGTACACTTAGAGCGGTAACTGCAAACACAACAATGATGGACAGAATGTGGATCAATGTCACACATTCACCCCAGTCCAAAGATCTGGGCCCAAATCCATCGTTTTTCCACTCCACACCACCCTGGGTTAGACAATGGCGATATGCAAATCAGCGCTGACCCTGTGCCCCATGGGAACAGTCCAGTCCGAACTACAAAAGCCATGTCCTTCCCAGAACGGAAACAAGCATCCGAGGACCGGCCCGGTTTCGAGGTAACACCTCTCTTCAGCCCGGCTAGCTTGATTCCAGTGGGGCCGGTCCGGTCCTCGGATGCTTGATTCCGTTCTGGGATGGACATGGCTTTTGTAGTTCGGACTGGACTGTTCCCATGGGGCACAGGGTCAGCGCTGATTTGCATATCGCCATTGTCTAACCCAGGGTGGTGTGGAGTGGAAAAACGATGGATTTGGGCCCAGATCTTTGGACTGGGGTAAATGTGTGACATTGATCCACATTCTGTCCATCACTGTTGTGTTTGCAATTACCGCTCTAAGTGTACTGGGGATGCTCAGACGTGAGTCCCAGGCACTCCACACCACTGGAGTCAAGCTAGCCGGGCTGATGAGAGGTGTTACCTCGAAACCGGGCCGGTCCTCGGATGCTTGATTCCGTTCTGGGAAGGACATGGCTTTTGTAGTTCGGACTGGACTGTTCCCATGGGGCACAGGGTCAGCGCTGATTTGCATATCGCCATTGTCTAACCCAGGGTGGTGTGGAGTGGAAAAACGATGGATTTGGGCCCAGATCTTTGGACTGGGGTGAATGTGTGACATTGATCCACATTCTGTCCATCACTGTTGTGTTTGCAATTACCGCTCTAAGCGTACTGGGGATGCTCAGACGTGAGTCCCAGGCACTCCACACCACTGGAGTCAAGCTAGCCGGGCTGATGAGAGGTGTTACCTCGAAACCGGGCCGGTCCTCGGATGCTTGATTCCGTTCTGGGAAGGACATGGCTTTTGTAGTTCGGACTGGACTGTTCCCATGGGGCACAGGGTCAGCGCTGATTTGCATATCGCCATTGTCTAACCCAGGGTGGTGTGGAGTGGAAAAACGATGGATTTGGGCCCAGATCTTTGGACTGGGGTGAATGTGTGACATTGATCCACATTCTGTCCATCACTGTTGTGTTTGCAATTACCGCTCTAAGTGTACTGGGGATGCTCAGACGTGAGTCCCAGGCACTCCACACCACTGGAGTCAAGCTAGCCGGGCTGATGAGAGGTGTTACCTCGAAACCGGGCCGGTCCTCGGATGCTTGATTCCGTTCTGGGAAGGACATGGCTTTTGTAGTTCGGACTGGACTGTTCCCATGGGGCACAGGGTCAGCACTGATTTGCATATCGCCATTGTCTAACCCAGGGTGGTGTGGAGTGGAAAAACGATGGATTTGGGCCCAGATCTTTGGACTGGGGTGAATGTGTGACATTGATCCACATTCTGTCCATCACTGTTGTGTTTGTAATTACCGCTCTAAGTGTACTGGGGATGCTCAGACGTGAGTCCCAGGCACTCCACACCACTGGAGTCAAGCTAGCCGGGCTGATGAGAGGTGTTACCTCGAAACCGGGCCGGTCCTCGGATGCTTGATTCCGTTCTGGGAAGGACATGGCTTTTGTAGTTCGGACTGGACTGTTTCCATGGGGCACAGGGTCAGCGCTGATTTGCATATCGCCATTGTCTAACCCAGGGTGGTGTGGAGTGGAAAAACGATGGATTTGGGCCCAGATCTTTGGACTGGGGTGAATGTGTGACATTGATCCACATTCTGTCCATCACTGTTGTGTTTGTAATTACCGCTCTAAGTGTACTGGGGATGCTCAGACGTGAGTCCCAGGCACTCCACACCACTGGAGTCAAGCTAGCCGGGCTGATGAGAGGTGTTACCTCGAAACCGGGCCGGTCCTCGGATGCTTGATTCCGTTCTGGGAAGGACATGGCTTTTGTAGTTCGGACTGGACTGTTCCCATGGGGCACAGGGTCAGCACTGATTTGCATATCGCCATTGTCTAACCCAGGGTGGTGTGGAGTGGAAAAACGATGGATTTGGGCCCAGATCTTTGGACTGGGGTGAATGTGTGACATTGATCCACATTCTGTCCATCACTGTTGTGTTTGCAATTACCGCTCTAAGCGTACTGGGGATGCTCAGACGTGAGTCCCAGGCACTCCACACCACTGGAGTCAAGCTAGCCGGGCTGATGAGAGGTGTTACCTCGAAACCGGGCCGGTCCTCGGATGCTTGATTCCGTTCTGGGAAGGACATGGCTTTTGTAGTTCGGACTGGACTGTTCCCATGGGGCACAGGGTCAGCGCTGATTTGCATATCGCCATTGTCTAACCCAGGGTGGTGTGGAGTGGAAAAACGATGGATTTGGGCCCAGATCTTTGGACTGGGGTGAATGTGTGACATTGATCCACATTCTGTCCATCACTGTTGTGTTTGTAATTACCGCTCTAAGTGTACTGGGGATGCTCAGACGTGAGTCCCAGGCACTCCACACCACTGGAGTCAAGCTAGCCGGGCTGATGAGAGGTGTTACCTCGAAACCGGGCCTGTCCTCGGATGCTTGTTTCCGTTCTGGGAAGGACATGGCTTTTGTAGTTCGGACTGGACTGTTCTCATGGGGCACAGGGTCAGCGCTGATTTGCATATCGCCATTGTCTAACCCAGGGTGGTGTGGAGTGGAAAAATGATGGATTTGGGCCCAGATCTTTGGACTGGGGTGAATGTGTGACATTGATCCACATTCTGTCCATCATTGTTGTGTTTGCAGTTACCGCTCCAAGTGTACTGGGGATGCTCAGACGTGAGTCCCAGGCACTCCACACCACTGGAATCAAGCTAGCCGGGCTGAAGAGAGGTGTTACCTCGAAACCGGGCCGGTCCTCGGATGCTTGTTTCCGTTCTAGGAAGGACATGGCTTTTGTAGTTCGGACTGGACTGTTCCCATGGGGCACAGGGTCAGCGCTGATTTGCATATCGCCATTGTCTAACCCAGGGTGGTGTGGAGTGGAAAAACGATGGATTTGGGCCCAGATCTTTGGACTGGGGTGAATGTGTGACATTGATCCACATTCTGTCCATCATTGTTGTGTTTGCACTTACCGCTCTAAGTGTACTGGGGATGCTCAGACGTGAGTCCCAGGCACTCCACACCACTGGAATCAAGCTAGCCGGGCTGAAGAGAGGTGTTACCTCGAAACCGGACCGGTCCTCGGATGCTTGTTTCCGTTCTGGGAAGGACATGGCTTTTGTAGTTCGGACTGGACTGTTCCCATGGGGCACAGGGTCAGCGCTGATTTGCATATCGCCATTGTCTAACCCAGGGTGGTGTGGAGTGGAAAAACGATGGATTTGGGCCCAGATCTTTGGACTGGGGTGAATGTGTGACATTGATCCACATTCTGTCCATCATTGTTGTGTTTGCAGTTACCGCTCTAAGTGTACTGGGGATGCTCAGACGTGAGTCCCAGGCACTCCACACCACTGGAATCAAGCTAGCCGGACTGAAGAGAGGTGTTACCTCAAAACCGGGCCGGTCCTCGGATGCTTGTTTCCGTTCTGGGATGGACATGGCTTTTGTAGTTCGGACTGGACTGTTCCCATGGGGCACAGGGTCAGCGCTGATTTGCATATCGCCATTGTCTAACCCAGGGTGGTGTGGAGTGGAAAAACGATGGATTTGGGCCCAGATCTTTGGACTGGGGTGAATGTGTGATATTGATCCACATTCTGTCCATCATTGTTGTGTTTGCAGTTACCGCTCTAAGTGTACTGGGGATGCTCAGACATGAATCCCAGGCACTCCAAACCACTGGAATCAAGCTAGCCGGGCTGAAGAGAGGTGTTACCTCGAAACCGGGCCGGTCCTCGGATGCTTGTTTCCGTTCTGGGAAGGACATGGCTTTTGTAGTTCGGACTGGACTGTTCCCATGGGGCACAGGGTCAGCGCTGATTTGCATATCGCCATTGTCTAACCCAGGGTGGTGTGGAGTGGAAAAACGATGGATTTGGGCCCAGATCTTTGGACTGGGGTGAATGTGTGACATTGATCCACATTCTGTCCATCATTGTTGTGTTTGCAGTTACCGCTCTAAGTGTACTGGGGATGCTCAGACGTGAGTCCCAGACACTCCACACCACTGGAATCAAGCTAGCCGGGCTGAAGAGAGGTGTTACCTCGAAACCGGGCCGGTCCTCGGATGCTTGTTTCCGTTCTGGGAAGGACATGGCTTTTGTAGTTCGGACTGGACTGTTCTCATGGGGCACAGGGTCAGCGCTGATTTGCATATCGCCATTGTCTAACCCAGGGTGGTGTGGAGTGGAAAAATGATGGATTTGGGCCCAGATCTTTGGACTGGGGTGAATGTGTGACATTGATCCACATTCTGTCCATCATTGTTGTGTTTGCAGTTACCGCTCTAAGTGTACTGGGGATGCTCAGACGTGAGTCCCAGGCACTCCACACCACTGGAATCAAGCTAGCCGGGCTGAAGAGAGATGTTACCTCGAAACCGGGCCAGTCCTCGGATGCTTGTTTCCGTTCTAGGAAGGACATGGCTTTTGTAGTTCGGACTGGACTGTTCCCATGGGGCACAGGGTCAGCGCTGATTTGCATATCGCCATTGTCTAACCCAGGGTGGTGTGGAGTGGAAAAACGATGGATTTGGGCCCAGATCTTTGGACTGGGGTGAATGTGTGACATTGATCCACATTCTGTCCATCATTGTTGTGTTTGCAGTTACCGCTCTAAGTGTACTGGGGATGCTCAGACGTGAGTCCCAGGCACTCCACACCACTGGAATCAAGCTAGCCGGGCTGAAGAGAGGTGTTACCTCAAAACCGGGCCGGTCCTCGGATGCTTGTTTCCGTTCTGGGATGGACATGGCTTTTGTAGTTCGGACTGGACTGTTCCCATGGGGCACAGGGTCAGCGCTGATTTGCATATCGCCATTGTCTAACCCAGGGTGGTGTGGAGTGGAAAAACGATGGATTTGGGCCCAGATCTTTGGACTGGGGTGAATGTGTGATATTGATCCACATTCTGTCCATCATTGTTGTGTTTGCAGTAACCGCTCTAAGTGTACTGGGGATGCTCAGACATGAATCCCAGGCACTCCACACCACTGGAATCAAGCTAGCCGGGCTGAAGAGAGGTGTTACCTCGAAACCGGGCCGGTCCTCGGATGCTTGTTTCCGTTCTGGGAAGGGCATGGCTTTTGTAGTTCGGACTGGACTGTTCCCATGGGGCACAGGGTCAGCGCTGATTTGCATATCGCCATTGTCTAACCCAGGGTGGTGTGGAGTGGAAAAACGATGGATTTGGGCCCAGATCTTTGGACTGGGGTGAATGTGTGACATTGATCCACATTCTGTCCATCATTGTTGTGTTTGCAGTTACCGCTCTAAGTGTACTGGGGATGCTCAGACGTGAGTCCCAGACACTCCACACCACTGGAATCAAGCTAGCCGGGCTGAAGAGAGGTGTTACCTCGAAACCGGGCCGGTCCTCGGATGCTTGTTTCCGTTCTGGGAAGGACATGGCTTTTGTAGTTCGGACTGGACTGTTCCCATGGGGCACAGGGTCAGCGCTGATTTGCATATCGCCATTGTCTAACCCAGGGTGGTGTGGAGTGGAAAAACGATGGATTTGGGCCCAGATCTTTGGACTGGGGTGAATGTGTGACATTGATCCACATTCTGTCCATCATTGTTGTGTTTGCAGTTACCGCTCTAAGTGTACTGGGGATGCTCAGACGTGAGTCCCAGGCACTCCACACCACTGGAATCAAGCTAGCCGGGCTGAAGAGAGGTGTTACCTCGAAACCGGGCCTGTCCTCGGATGCTTGTTTCCGTTCTGGGAAGGACTTGGCTTTTGTAGTTCGGACTGGACTGTTCTCATGGGGCACAGGGTCAGCGCTGATTTGCATATCGCCATTGTCTAACCCAGGGTGGTGTGGAGTGGAAAAATGATGGATTTGGGCCCAGATCTTTGGACTGGGGTGAATGTGTGACATTGATCCACATTCTGTCCATCATTGTTGTGTTTGCAGTTACCGCTCTAAGTGTACTGGGGATGCTCAGACGTGAGTCCCAGGCACTCCACACCACTGGAATCAAGCTAGCCGGGCTGAAGAGAGGTGTTACCTCGAAACCGGGCCGGTCCTCGGATGCTTGTTTCCGTTCTAGGAAGGACATGGCTTTTGTAGTTCGGACTGGACTGTTCCCATGGGGCACAGGGTCAGCGCTCATTTGCATATCGCCATTGTCTAACCCAGGGTGGTGTGGAGTGGAAAAACGATGGATTTGGGCCCAGATCTTTGGACTGGGGTGAATGTGTGACATTGATCCACATTCTGTCCATCATTGTTGTGTTTGCACTTACCGCTCTAAGTGTACTGGGGATGCTCAGACGTGAGTCCCAGGCACTCCACACCACTGGAATCAAGCTAGCCGGGCTGAAGAGAGGTGTTACCTCGAAACCGGGCCTGTCCTCGGATGCTTGTTTCCGTTCTGGGAAGGACATGGCTTTTGTAGTTCGGACTGGACTGTTCTCATGGGGCACAGGGTCAGCGCTGATTTGCATATCGCCATTGTCTAACCCAGGGTGGTGTGGAGTGGAAAAATGATGGATTTGGGCCCAGATCTTTGGACTGGGGTGAATGTGTGACATTGATCCACATTCTGTCCATCATTGTTGTGTTTGCAGTTACCGCTCTAAGTGTACTGGGGATGCTCAGACGTGAGTCCCAGGCACTCCACACCACTGGAATCAAGCTAGCCGGGCTGAAGAGAGGTGTTACCTCGAAACCGGGCCGGTCCTCGGATGCTTGTTTCCGTTCTAGGAAGGACATGGCTTTTGTAGTTCGGACTGGACTGTTCCCATGGGGCACAGGGTCAGCGCTCATTTGCATATCGCCATTGTCTAACCCAGGGTGGTGTGGAGTGGAAAAACGATGGATTTGGGCCCAGATCTTTGGACTGGGGTGAATGTGTGACATTGATCCACATTCTGTCCATCATTGTTGTGTTTGCACTTACCGCTCTAAGTGTACTGGGGATGCTCAGACGTGAGTCCCAGGCACTCCACACCACTGGAATCAAGCTAGCCGGGCTGAAGAGAGGTGTTACCTCGAAACCGGACCGGTCCTCGGATGCTTGTTTCCGTTCTGGGAAGGACATGGCTTTTGTAGTTCGGACTGGACTGTTCCCATGGGGCACAGGGTCAGCGCTGATTTGCATATCGCCATTGTCTAACCCAGGGTGGTGTGGAGTGGAAAAACGATGGATTTGGGCCCAGATCTTTGGACTGGGGTGAATGTGTGACATTGATCCACATTCTGTCCATCATTGTTGTGTTTGCAGTTACCGCTCTAAGTGTACTGGGGATGCTCAGACGTGAGTCCCAGGCACTCCACACCACTGGAATCAAGCTAGCCGGACTGAAGAGAGGTGTTACCTCAAAACCGGGCCGGTCCTCGGATGCTTGTTTCCGTTCTGGGATGGACATGGCTTTTGTAGTTCGGACTGGACTGTTCCCATGGGGCACAGGGTCAGCGCTGATTTGCATATCGCCATTGTCTAACCCAGGGTGGTGTGGAGTGGAAAAACGATGGATTTGGGCCCAGATCTTTGGACTGGGGTGAATGTGTGATATTGATCCACATTCTGTCCATCATTGTTGTGTTTGCAGTTACCGCTCTAAGTGTACTGGGGATGCTCAGACATGAATCCCAGGCACTCCAAACCACTGGAATCAAGCTAGCCGGGCTGAAGAGAGGTGTTACCTCGAAACCGGGCCGGTCCTCGGATGCTTGTTTCCGTTCTGGGAAGGACATGGCTTTTGTAGTTCGGACTGGACTGTTCCCATGGGGCACAGGGTCAGCGCTGATTTGCATATCGCCATTGTCTAACCCAGGGTGGTGTGGAGTGGAAAAACGATGGATTTGGGCCCAGATCTTTGGACTGGGGTGAATGTGTGACATTGATCCACATTCTGTCCATCATTGTTGTGTTTGCAGTTACCGCTCTAAGTGTACTGGGGATGCTCAGACGTGAGTCCCAGACACTCCACACCACTGGAATCAAGCTAGCCGGGCTGAAGAGAGGTGTTACCTCGAAACCGGGCCGGTCCTCGGATGCTTGTTTCCGTTCTGGGAAGGACATGGCTTTTGTAGTTCGGACTGGACTGTTCCCATGGGGCACAGGGTCAGCGCTGATTTGCATATCGCCATTGTCTAACCCAGGGTGGTGTGGAGTGGAAAAACGATGGATTTGGGCCCAGATCTTTGGACTGGGGTGAATGTGTGACATTGATCCACATTCTGTCCATCATTGTTGTGTTTGCAGTTACCGCTCTAAGTGTACTGGGGATGCTCAGACGTGAGTCCCAGGCACTCCACACCACTGGAATCAAGCTAGCCGGGCTGAAGAGAGGTGTTACCTCGAAACCGGGCCTGTCCTCGGATGCTTGTTTCCGTTCTGGGAAGGACATGGCTTTTGTAGTTCGGACTGGACTGTTCTCATGGGGCACAGGGTCAGCGCTGATTTGCATATCGCCATTGTCTAACCCAGGGTGGTGTGGAGTGGAAAAATGATGGATTTGGGCCCAGATCTTTGGACTGGGGTGAATGTGTGACATTGATCCACATTCTGTCCATCATTGTTGTGTTTGCAGTTACCGCTCTAAGTGTACTGGGGATGCTCAGACGTGAGTCCCAGGCACTCCACACCACTGGAATCAAGCTAGCCGGGCTGAAGAGAGGTGTTACCTCGAAACCGGGCCGGTCCTCGGATGCTTGTTTCCGTTCTAGGAAGGACATGGCTTTTGTAGTTCGGACTGGACTGTTCCCATGGGGCACAGGGTCAGCGCTGATTTGCATATCGCCATTGTCTAACCCAGGGTGGTGTGGAGTGGAAAAACGATGGATTTGGGCCCAGATCTTTGGACTGGGGTGAATGTGTGACATTGATCCACATTCTGTCCATCATTGTTGTGTTTGCACTTACCGCTCTAAGTGTACTGGGGATGCTCAGACGTGAGTCCCAGGCACTCCACACCACTGGAATCAAGCTAGCCGGCCTGAAGAGAGGTGTTACCTCGAAACCGGGCCGGTCCTCGGATGCTTGTTTCCGTTCTGGGAAGGACATGGCTTTTGTAGTTCGGACTGGACTGTTCCCATGGGGCACAGGGTCAGCGCTGATTTGCATATCGCCATTGTCTAACCCAGGGTGGTGTGGAGTGGAAAAACGATGGATTTGGGCCCAGATCTTTGGACTGGGGTGAATGTGTGACATTGATCCACATTCTGTCCATCATTGTTGTGTTTGCAGTTACCGCTCTAAGTGTACTGGGGATGCTCAGACGTGAGTCCCAGGCACTCCACACCACTGGAATCAAGCTAGCCGGGCTGAAGAGAGGTGTTACCTCAAAACCGGGCCGGTCCTCGGATGCTTGTTTCCGTTCTGGGATGGACATGGCTTTTGTAGTTCGGACTGGACTGTTCCCATGGGGCACAGGGTCAGCGCTGATTTGCATATCGCCATTGTCTAACCCAGGGTGGTGTGGAGTGGAAAAACGATGGATTTGGGCCCAGATCTTTGGACTGGGGTGAATGTGTGATATTGATCCACATTCTGTCCATCATTGTTGTGTTTGCAGTAACCGCTCTAAGTGTACTGGGGATGCTCAGACATGAATCCCAGGCACTCCACACCACTGGAATCAAGCTAGCCGGGCTGAAGAGAGGTGTTACCTCGAAACCGGGCCGGTCCTCGGATGCTTGTTTCCGTTCTGGGAAGGGCATGGCTTTTGTAGTTCGGACTGGACTGTTCCCATGGGGCACAGGGTCAGCGCTGATTTGCATATCGCCATTGTCTAACCCAGGGTGGTGTGGAGTGGAAAAACGATGGATTTGGGCCCAGATCTTTGGACTGGGGTGAATGTGTGACATTGATCCACATTCTGTCCATCATTGTTGTGTTTGCAGTTACCGCTCTAAGTGTACTGGGGATGCTCAGACGTGAGTCCCAGACACTCCACACCACTGGAATCAAGCTAGCCGGGCTGAAGAGAGGTGTTACCTCGAAACCGGGCCGGTCCTCGGATGCTTGTTTCCGTTCTGGGAAGGACATGGCTTTTGTAGTTCGGACTGGACTGTTCCCATGGGGCACAGGGTCAGCGCTGATTTGCATATCGCCATTGTCTAACCCAGGGTGGTGTGGAGTGGAAAAACGATGGATTTGGGCCCAGATCTTTGGACTGGGGTGAATGTGTGACATTGATCCACATTCTGTCCATCATTGTTGTGTTTGCAGTTACCGCTCTAAGTGTACTGGGGATGCTCAGACGTGAGTCCCAGGCACTCCACACCACTGGAATCAAGCTAGCCGGGCTGAAGAGAGGTGTTACCTCGAAACCGGGCCTGTCCTCGGATGCTTGTTTCCGTTCTGGGAAGGACTTGGCTTTTGTAGTTCGGACTGGACTGTTCTCATGGGGCACAGGGTCAGCGCTGATTTGCATATCGCCATTGTCTAACCCAGGGTGGTGTGGAGTGGAAAAATGATGGATTTGGGCCCAGATCTTTGGACTGGGGTGAATGTGTGACATTGATCCACATTCTGTCCATCATTGTTGTGTTTGCACTTACCGCTCTAAGTGTACTGGGGATGCTCAGACGTGAGTCCCAGGCACTCCACACCACTGGAATCAAGCTAGCCGGGCTGAAGAGAGGTGTTACCTCGAAACCGGGCCTGTCCTCGGATGCTTGTTTCCGTTCTGGGAAGGACATGGCTTTTGTAGTTCGGACTGGACTGTTCTCATGGGGCACAGGGTCAGCGCTGATTTGCATATCGCCATTGTCTAACCCAGGGTGGTGTGGAGTGGAAAAATGATGGATTTGGGCCCAGATCTTTGGACTGGGGTGAATGTGTGACATTGATCCACATTCTGTCCATCATTGTTGTGTTTGCAGTTACCGCTCTAAGTGTACTGGGGATGCTCAGACGTGAGTCCCAGGCACTCCACACCACTGGAATCAAGCTAGCCGGGCTGAAGAGAGGTGTTACCTCGAAACCGGGCCGGTCCTCGGATGCTTGTTTCCGTTCTAGGAAGGACATGGCTTTTGTAGTTCGGACTGGACTGTTCCCATGGGGCACAGGGTCAGCGCTCATTTGCATATCGCCATTGTCTAACCCAGGGTGGTGTGGAGTGGAAAAACGATGGATTTGGGCCCAGATCTTTGGACTGGGGTGAATGTGTGACATTGATCCACATTCTGTCCATCATTGTTGTGTTTGCACTTACCGCTCTAAGTGTACTGGGGATGCTCAGACGTGAGTCCCAGGCACTCCACACCACTGGAATCAAGCTAGCCGGGCTGAAGAGAGGTGTTACCTCGAAACCGGGCCGGTCCTCGGATGCTTGTTTCCGTTCTGGGAAGGACATGGCTTTTGTAGTTCGGACTGGACTGTTCCCATGGGGCACAGGGTCAGCGCTGATTTGCATATCGCCATTGTCTAACCCAGGGTGGTGTGGAGTGGAAAAACGATGGATTTGGGCCCAGATCTTTGGACTGGGGTGAATGTGTGGCATTGATCCACATTCTGTCCATCATTGTTGTGTTTGCAGTTACTGCTCTAAGTGTACTGGGGATGC
The DNA here is from genome assembly GCF_964261635.1 of Lissotriton helveticus. Classification (NCBI taxonomy): domain Eukaryota; kingdom Metazoa; phylum Chordata; class Amphibia; order Caudata; family Salamandridae; genus Lissotriton; species Lissotriton helveticus. Next base: position 2,082,268,507 of record NC_136063.1, read on the forward strand.
TCAGACGTGAGTCCCAGGCACTCCACACCACTGGAATCAAGCTAGCCGGGCTGAAGAGAGGTGTTACCGCGAAACCGGGCCGGTCCTCGGATGCTTGTTTCCGTTCTGGGAAGGACATGGCTTTTGTAGTTCGGACTGGACTGTTCCCATGGGGCACAGGGTCAGTGCTGATTTGCATATCGCCATTGTCTAACCTAGGGTGGTGTGGAGTGGAAAAACGATGGATTTGGGCCCAGATCTTTGGACTGGGGTGAATGTGTGACATTGATCCACATTCTGTCCATCATTGTTGTGTTTGCAGTTACCGCTCTAAGTGTACTGGGGATGCTCAGACGTGAGTCCCAGGCACTCCACACCACTGGAATCAAGCTAGCCGGGCTGAAGAGAGGTGTTACCTCGAAACCGGGCCGGTCCTCGGATGCTTGTTTCCGTTCTGGGAAGGACATGGCTTTTGTAGTTTGGACTGGACTGTTCCCATGGGGCACAGGGTCAGCGCTGATTTGCATATCGCCATTGTCTAACCCAGGGTGGTGTGGAGTGGAAAAACGATGGATTTGGGCCCAGATCTTTGGACTGGGGTGAATGTGTGACATTGATCCACATTCTGTCCATCATTGTTGTGTTTGCAGTTGCCACGTATGTTGCAGCATTGCAGTGCCTGTGAATGCCCACCTCTCTCCTCACCTTTTATTCATGGGGAACCCTCTGCCACTTATGAAGGAGTTCAGGGGGAGCATGCCTAACATTAAGAGAATACCAGAGCATCCTTAAATGCTTTCTGTAAGCTGATTTTCTTATGTCTAGTCTATAGACAGATCTAGTAGCCTGTCAGTGGAAGAGGTGTGGCGCAGCGGCCAGGGCAAATGACTCCAGAACCCGGGGGCTCACGGTTCAATCCCCGTGGCCGGCAGCGGATCAGCCTAGCACCATGTGAACCTGGGCATTAGCTTGCTTAATCTTCCCGATGGCGCCCAACACCGTGACACCTTCGGGTGATTGTTTGTGCTTTACAAATACTGGACATTTTGGATTTTTGAAGTACGGTGCACTGTGGGATTGTACACTGTAGGGGAAACAGGAAGTGCTACAAAAGTGGGTAGGGTTGCCCTCGGGACTTTTACCAAATTGGTAAGGGAGGAGCCAGGTCTTACCCCCACCCAATAGCTAGTAAGGCCATAAATGTGGCAAACAAGGCAGCCTCCTCAGATCACCTTCCGGACCTGTGCAATAACAGAAGATGAACTGCACCTGCAGTTTGAGTCCTGTAGTGTGACAATAAGGGTCAGTTAGCTAGTCACCTGCCTGGTTAAAATGACATAGTAAGCTGCAAGAGTCCTTTTTCCTGAAGTGGTCACTGGACAAGTTACAACAGGACCTGGACTGGGCCCGTTGATGGTCTCTCCTGAGTGAGCCCTGACGCTTAAGTACCCTCCCTGAGGTTCTGGGAATCTTGACTGTGTCTAAATGGAATTCTCCTACAATCTCTGAAAAACTACGATCTGGCCAAGATGCAACTACCCTGGACTGGAGAAACAGGTTTCTCTCACTTGGAGCTTCTATACAACAGCATATGAAGGTATCTGGCCTTGTGCAGCATTTAATTTTTTTATTTTTTTATTGATATTGGAAACACATTTACACTATGTAGAATATCAGTCTCGGAAGTATAAAACAAATTAAAAACTATAAAAGCATTCAGATATATCATTAAACTCATACAATATCTAAATCATCGAAGAAAAATATGTAGCAAAATAAATTATTAAGCAATGAGCTGTCCACATAAGCAGAGCATACAACAGTGTCTACAGTTACCTAATATATTCTCTTAAATCCCCCGAAACACGGAGGTATTTCACCAAACATCCTCTAATCTCAGCTATCCGATGTTCTAGTTCATAAGCTGTCATAACCTTTTTCCACCACTCATCACATTTTTGTGGGAGAGCAGATGTCCAGATTAGGCTAGCAAGCGAAAGAACACAAAGGATCCAGTTGATAGAGTTTATACCCAGTATCCTCAACTTCAGAGAAATAATCACTCGAGAAGTTAGAACCTGTAATATTTACTGCTCTACCAATGACCAACATGATGACCATTTAGAACAGATGTGAAACATATGAACAGTATCATCAGCTTCCAGAGAACAGCGGGCACAGCTATACGAACTGTTATATCATTTATTCAGGTTGACAGGCTGATATAAAACTCAAACAGAAACGCCCACAAATGCAGGCAAGCTCTTGTTTCATAACCTACTCTACTAGGCTGTGAGTCCATCTATCGGTCCATTATCCAAGATCATTTGAGTTATACTCCATAAGACAGCAATATATACATGCAAAATGCTCTATGTGCACTTGCCAAACATCATTTGTGCTATATCAAATTGGGTCAGAGGAAACATGATTGTAGTATCCTTTCTCAGTAAAACTGTTTGGCTCTGTAAGTACTTAAATAAATTGCCTTGCAGTATAGCAAATTTAGTCTATGAATCCCCAACATTTTTTACCCTGAACTTATCCGTGAGATCCCCCAGCCACTTAATACTCGAGTTTCTCCGAGTACCAAGATAGACCAAAGTGAAACACTTGGGTAGGTCTGGGTTATCCAGCAGAGGAGTAAAATGATCTTTGCTCTTTCTTCCCTTTCCATTTAAATATAGAAAATGACAGAGTCTAGCATTTTAAAATACATATACAGAACATAAAGAGGTAATGCCCAAAAAAGGTACAGTATTTTAGGCAGAATATTAATTTTAATGATGTTAGTACGACCTATTAGGAAGGTAGGTAAATGAATCCATTTCTCCAACAATAACCGGATCTGCTGTGGCTGCCATGTATAATTACATTCATAGCATTGCTTGATGGTAGCCGGCAAAATAATACCCAAGTACTTCCTTGAGATGTCACCCTTTGATCATAACTACTTGCTCCCCCTACAAGCATGAGTTGCGTTTTTTGGGTAGTTAGTCTGTCCCCTGACACTTGTCCCAGCTTCAATGCTAAATGTTGCAAGCGGAGTAATGTGAAAATATGTAAATATAGTCTGCATAGACTGCCAGGGCGGAAGCAAGCATCTAGTATGCGTTTCTTGTAATACTTCTATGCAATAACCTAATGTATGGATCCATATATAATGAATAAAGAGCAGGAAAAAGCAGGCAATCTTGCAGAGTGCCATGCAAGACAGAGATAACAGATGTTAACTCCTGATTTATACTAATCTGGGCTTTTGGAGTATTGTAAATAGGCATGATTATATAAATAAATCTGGAGCTAAAATTAAATTGAACCAGTAATTCCCGAGAAACGTCCAAGAAACCCGATCAAACACCTTCTCAGCATCAAGTAATAAAATACTCAGGGGTTCCTGGAAAGTCTCAGCATGTTCAATTAGAGCAGTAATGAAATCGGTGTGAGAAGTCATATCCTTCCGTGGGATGAAGTCATGTTGTTCAGTGGATACAAGCTAGAATATAATCTTATTAACTCGATTATTCAGAAGCTTCATAAATAATTTTGGAAACAGCATAAATAAGTAAGATTGGCCGATACGAACTGAAATCTGTGTGGTCCTTATCTATTTAAGAAATATTGTATTCACAGCTTCATTCCAGGAATAAGGTACTTCACCAGAGATCCAAGTTACCTTTACCTCTTCCAACAGGAATGAAAGATGTGTGGGCGCTGAGATTGTATATACTTTTGATGGAATGAAGTCCTTTCCCTGGTGCTTTCCCTGAAGATAGACGTGCAATCACCTGTCGAAGCTGACAACTCCATGCATGTCTGTATTACTAATATCTAGTTGGGTAGATCTAGGGGAGCAACGTACTCCTTAATATTGGCAATAATTCTGTCCAGTACACCCTGATTCAGCTTACAATAGAACGCTTTAAAGATAGACGAGATTTCTTGAGGATGGGTGCTGACCTCGCCTGTAGGAGCCTGACTTTGTTTAATCACAGTTATAGGTGTGTCGGGCTGACACAAGCAGGCCAGCAATTTTCCTGATTTCTCTCCCATTTCACTAATTCTAGCTTGAGGTTGAAAGGCTTTATTATGTATGCTAGCCACAATGAGAGCTGAGATGTAACCTTGCAGGCCCAAATTTGCAGGTGTGTCACTTGGGTGACTGCGGAGCTGGCTAAGACTTATGGATTGCATCAAGGTGACTTTCTGTGCTGCTGTGCGCCACAAAACTCGCAAATATGCCCCTAAGTCTGAAGGTAAATCATTCAGGATGTAGAATTGCGCTTATTTGCAGACTTGTTGGAGGATGTTGTTATTCCTGGTGTGCAACTCTTGTTGCACGGGCAATCATAGTCAAGATTAGGAATCGCTGGGAAAAAGAGGCCTTAGAACCTGTTAAGCACAAACTCTGTCATCTGCTCTGTACATTGATGTGTCGTGCAAAAGTGGTCATGTCACTATGTCAAACTACACATGCAAACATTCTAACTACCCTGACAGATTTGAAAGTTAAATGAGAGATGGATTTGGAGCTGCACATTACTGATATGGATTGGAAGAAGATCATACCTGCTGTCTCCTGTAGTGCCAAATTCAAATAATATTTTTTTTCTTCTGCATAGAGCTTACTTTACGTCTGGTAGGATGAATAAGTTCTATGCAGCTGTAGCTGCAGCATGTCCAAGATATGGGGAATATATGAAACAGAATTTTTCCATATGGTATGGTCCTGCCCCTCTTTAGAGGGAAGTAGTGGTGGACTGTGTTAGTGATATCATACAATAGGAGATCCCTAGTACATCCCTGGCCTGTCTCCTTGGGGTTTACCCATGCCCTAAAAAGTGAACAACCACTGTTAGATTTATTGATTTGGCATTGACACTTGCAAAAACGACAATGGAAAATGTTTTTGATATCTACTGGGGGACCATGATTCCATAAATGGCCAGATGAACTGGGTAAAAGGGCAGAACTTGAGAGTGCTGCATCATTTTGTTGCGAATTTAGGACGGTATAATAGTGCTAGAGCATGGGAACATTTAGTAGATAACCTATGAGCTTTGGACCTTGGCTCAAATAAATCTGGCAGCTCCCAGCTTTTGCTGGAGCATTCAGGAGATGGAAGTAATTGATTTTAGAGGAGAAGCTTTGGCTGGGAGGGGAACTCTTTGTAGTCATTTTATTTATTTGTCATCCAGGCAAAAAGCCTGTGCAGATGATTTTAACACCTGCCTCGGTCTTGTCTCCACCTGGATGAACTCCAAATCTATAAAAAAAAAAGCTTTGGGGTCCCCAATACTAGCCAGCTACACTCAGGGTAGCACCCAAACCTGTTAACAAAGTGAGGAAATTGGGCTTCTGGCTGGATTTCCCCTTGTCCAAGAACTGTCGTTCAGGCCATGATATTATCTAGATTGGACTATGGTAATATCTGGGGCTGATAAAACTGTGATTAGACACTTTTAGGTAGATCAGAACTCTGCTGCCATGCTCCTGTTTCGGCTTTCAAATTACTCTTCTGCATCTGGTCTTCTCTGCGATCCCCACTGGCTCACAGTGGACAAACAGATTACTTTAATGCACTCTGTTCTATGTAGAAAATAACTCAAGCTCCGGACCTCGGTTCCTGCAAAACCGAGTTGTTCCCCACCACCCCCACTCTCTCTGTGCTCCAGCATCCGATCCCTTTTTTTTTTTTTTTTGTCCTCATACGCCAATAAAGATATTTTCAGTATTAATTATACCGAGAATCTTTATAGAAGCTCTTTCTGCGAACACCCAGTATAGGTTTCACGGTTCCACCATGTAGAGAGTCAGCTCAGTCTCGCACTTTACCAGACCCTTAGACTGATCTTAGGGTAGATCCTTCCGCAAAAAGGCATAATCATTGGACAAAGTTATTATAAACCATCGAGCCAGATTATACAGGGGGTCCAAAAATGCTTCCTTCTCTTCCACGCTATACTATCCAGACTAAGAGTGTGCCTGATTGCCCTTACCCAATCTGCATATATCGGGACAGTGGTGCTCACCCAGAGTTTACATATTTCCCTACGGGCCAAGACAATTAAATACAAAAATAACTTGTTACTATCACGAGGTACATTTTCATAATCAGAAGAAATTCCAAAAAAAACTTGTTGCGTACTAACCTGTATTTCATAACCAAAGAGGGCTTTCATACCTTCTTGTATTTCAAACCAAAATTCATTGAGTGCGGGACAAGTCAAGAACATATGCAGGTCATCTGCTTTTTCCAAATTGTATTTTGGGCAACAGGGAGTAGGCCCCTTCGAAAATTTAGCAAGCCTGGCTGGAGACCAATATACTCTATGGAGAGAAAACAAGTGATTCCGCTTTAAGTTGGCAGGTGAGACCGTAAGATGTAGTAAATCAAAGGATACTTGCCATAAAGTCTGCAAGTCGACGTCCGGTACTTGATCCCTCCATAGCTGTTCTGGAAGGGCGAAATCTCTATCTTCCTCCTCTAGTATTGTCCAATAGAGGGCTGATGTTTTGAGTGATCTCGGTGTCTTCATTAAAAGCTCATCTAATACAGTTTTAACACCTTTATCTCCTGTTACAGCCTGGGTCCAGCTTTTGATTTGTAGGTACTTAAATTTAGATACATTTTTATCCGTAAGGGCAGAGATGTCTTCCCAACTCAAAAGATTCCCTTCAGGCAATAACTGACCCCATGTTCTGATGTTTGAACTCTGTACAGCTGTAGATAGTGAGTCTTTAGTCCATTCAGGAGAGCCCGGTGAGTCCCAGATTGGGGCCATAGCAGAGTAATATGGGATATTCAGCGCTCTCCTGACTCTAGCCCACACATATGCCATGTCTCTAAGAATCTTTAAACGCACTTTTTTAAAATATCGCATATCTCCAAACTTAAACAAAAATGCATTAGATCCTCCCTGGATCTCAGATAACATATTTTGGAACATACAGTCTGATTCTGTGTTCCCTAGGTTATCAAATAGTCTTAGTCCTGCCTTCAATAATAAAGTCCAGGCATATACTCTCAGATCTGGTGCACATAGACCACCCTTGGTTTTCTTTCTACGGAGCTTTTTCCAGGAAATCCTTATGCCTTTTGAAGCCCAAATAAAGGAGTTCCATTTAGCTTGAATTTTCTTTAGTCTGGCTTCTTTGAAGGTCAGTGGAATATTCTGGAATATATATATTAGTTTGGGTAGCAACATAATTTTTACTATGTTGATTCTTCCGATTAAGGTCAGAGGAAGAAATGACCAACTTTTTAAGGATTCCGCAATTTCTTTCTCTGTTTTATGGCGATTTTTTCCGAAAGCTGATTTATGTCCTGCGTGATTTGAATTCCCAGATATCTGATTCGGTGTTTCAAAATTGAGATGGAGTTTGCGTGGGTTTTATTCCAACACATACATTCTGATTTAGATTGGTTAATCAGATATCCAGAAACTTGACCAAACATCTCTGCTGCTTTGTATATAAGAGGGATAGATTTGATAGGGTCAGTAGTGTATAGCATCAAATCGTCCGCATATAAAGCAACTTTTTTAACCCAGTTGTTATATTTAAACGGTGGGATGTCTTGGTCTTGTCTAATCTTTTCAGCGAATGATTCCATATATAAATCAAAAAGCAAGGGTGAAAGCGGACATCCTTGTCTTGTCCCTCTTTGAATTTTTATGGGATGAGATAAACTCCCGTTTATTAATACTCTGGCTGTAGGAGCTTGATAAAATGCTGCTATTGTCCTACAGAAATTTCTACCTAAATTGACCTTTTCTAATACTTTAACCAAAAATTCCCAGTTAACGTGATCAAAAGCCTTTGCGGCATCTAATGTGATAACCGCTAGTGGGACTTTATGCTGTGAAGCAACGTCTATTGCACCCACCAAGGCTTGTGTAAGATCTTGTATAGAGCGACCTCTGACAAAACCCTTTTGATCTAAATGTAATATTTGCCCTGCTACCCCGTTTAACCTCTCCGCTAATATTTTTGCCATGAGCTTATAATCAGTATTAAGGAGGGAGATAGGCCTATATGAATCACATTGGGATGGTTTCTTCATTGGTTTTAAGATAAGGACCACTATGGCATCATTCCAAGAAAGAGGGATTTTGGCTCCTTCCTCGTATATAGAGGAGAAAAGCATATTCAAAACTTGTATTAGTACAGGTGCTAGCACTTTATAAATCTCAGAGGGTAGCCCGTCAGGGCCTGGAGCCTTACTTCTCTTGGCGGAATCTATCGCCGAAGCTATTTCAGCAGAACTAAATCCTCTGCTAAGATTGTTGGAGGCCTGATCATCTAAAACTTTAACCTGATATTGGTGTAACCATAACTGTATTGATTGCTTTTGTGGAAGGAGATCTTCTCTATAAACTTCCTCAAAATGATGAAAAAATGCCTGATCAATTTCTGTTCTTTTATCTGAGATCACATCCGTATTTGCTATCTGCACTTCCTTAATAGAGTTCTTCTTAATGTCCTTTTTTGTTTTCCAGGCTAACAGTTTTCCGCTGGCCTCGCCGTATTCGAAGTGTGCCAATGCACTAGCTTGCCAACGTTTTCTCAGCCTTCCATCTAATAATTGCTCCAACTGTAATCTGCATGATAACAAATCTTCCTTATTATTCTCTTGATCTGTCAAGCTGTGGTCTAGTACAGCTTGTTCAGGAACCTTGATTCTCGCTTCAATCTGTGAGATTTGCGCCTTATATGCAGTATGATTTGCAATCTGTAGTGCTAATAATTGCCCTCTCAAAAAGGCTTTATATGTGTCCCAGACAACCGGGAGTGTAGCAGTACCTAGATTGAGAGTGAAGAACTCGTTTGATTCCTTAAGCAATTTATCAATTACTTCTTCTTCCAGCAGAATACTTCTGTCTATAGTCCATCTCTTGACCAACTGTGGACCAGACAGTTTTAGAGTTAAAGCTACCGCTGAGTGATCTGAAATGTGGGCCCCAAGATGTTTTATCTCCTCCACATACTGACCTAGATGTTCTGCGATCAAGAAAAAGTCTAGCCTAGATTTATGCCGTAATCTCTTATTGTGGAATGTAAATTCTCTTTTTGTGCCATTTCTATGTCTCCAAATATCTTTCCAGCCAAACTGGGAGATCGCATTTAGTAGTATAGCTCTAGTTTTGAGGTTATGTGGGGTCCTTGAGCTAGTTGATTTATCTAGCTGAGAATCTAATACTAAATTAAAATCTCCTGCCAGTATCACCGGATCCTCATAATCTAAGAGTTCTACAAAGAGGTCTTTAAGAGGAAGGTTGTCATCCAGATTAGGACCGTAGTAGCCAACGATCGTAAATTTGTTGGCGTGTTGCTTTATTTTCGCTATAACCCACCTCCCGTTTTTATCAGATTTGGATTGTAACAAAGTTATCTCGGAATTAGATTTGATCAATATAGCCACCCCTTTAGTAGCAGTTTGTTGTGAAGTAACTATCACCTGCTGGATCCACTTTTTTCCTTTAAAAATATCTCTAAGTTCTTGTTCGGTGGAGTGGGTCTCTTGTAGAATTAAAATGTTTTCAGGTGCATCCTTTAAATACTGAAAAATTCTTTCTCTCCTATGCTTGACACGCAATCCATTGACATTCCACGAAAGAATCTTAATATATGATGAATACACTACCCTACCTTGCGCTATTTCTCTTAACAAAGGTGTACCCAATGAGACTTTGAAAATGGCGAATTGGACATTTTTTTATTTTTTCTTCCCCCAGATGCCCCCCACCCAGTGCCCTCACTTCCCCCACCCCCTGTCCTGCCCCTCCAGTGCTCCCCTGGAGAACCCCCCTCCTTTTTCCTGGCCTACCTAGGCCTTGAGACTCTTCTTCTTCTCGGGTGTCTACTCAATATATGTTATGAGCAGTAAAAAAGAATGACTAGAGTTAGTAATGATTGATGCACAAGCTAAGGTTTCAGCACCTTAACGTTTATTGTCTTGTTCTCTTAAATTTTCATCTGTAAGTAATTGCAGATATTCTTCTGCCTCGTCCAATCTTTTTAGGACTTTCATTTTATTTTTATACATCACTTTCAGTGATGCCGAAAATTTGAGCTGAGCGGTAGCGCCAAGCCGTTTGAAAGGTTCTAGCAATTTACCAAGCTCCCACTGCCTAGAAGCTGTAATGGAGGACACATCAGATCTGATCTGATAAGAAATCCCATCTGTCAGGAGTTCACTAGCTCTTAACGCCCTGGTAAGAATCTCTTCTTTTAGGGTGTAGGTCAAAAAGTGTACCAGGATCTGACTTGGTCTGCTTTTATTTGGATTCAACCTAAATGGGTCTCTGTGAACTCGTTGAATATCTTTTATTATTTCTTCTTCTGATATGTCAAGTTCAATAGATTGTTTGATCAATCTGGCAACAAAGGCTTTAATGTTTCCCCCTTCTGCCCCTTCTGGAACTTTTAACAGACGCAGATTATTTCGCCTTTGTGCATTTTCCAAAGACTCAATTTTTTCTTGGAGACCTTGCTCTCTCAGACCGAGATCCTCGAGCTTTTTACTATGCTGCGTAACAGTCTTTTTTAACTCCGTTACTGAGGTTTCTAGTTCAGTAGTTCTAGCGGCTAATACGTCGAATTTCTCCTTTATCTCCTGCTGGTTGATTAATGTCGCTTCAAAACCACTTTTAACCTCATGACTCAGGGCTTTTAGCATTGCTATCACTGAATGGTCCATGTCTGATATGTCTGTGGATGCTGCCAGATAACTGTCCTTACTGTTAGCATTCATTATATGCCCTGATACTTCTTCGACTAATACAGAATCCTTGTCCTCAGAACTATGTATAATATTTTGTTCTGGAATTTCTATTGTTTCAGAGGCTTCCTCGTGCTCCAAGTCCAAGTCCATCTCTAACCCCTCCAAAAGTTGGTATTTATTAGTAGTTTGTACCCCCCTTATAGAAACCCCGGCTCTAGTCTCTTGCGACAGTTTGAGTTCCAGTACTGAAGGCACAGTTTTAAAATATGCCTTCAAGGAAGGAGGTGGTTTAGGCTTCTCAACTACTTTCTGGGCTTTAGCAGCTTTTTCCCCCGCTTTCTTTAAAGATTTTACCTTGGATTTAGCTTTATCTGAGGAAGGAATATCTGGGGGAACATTTAGAGTAGGCTGCTTCCCTCCCTTGCTTCTAAGGGTATATCCCGAAGCCTGGGAGCCTTGGGTCTCCCTGTCTGACATATACAGGTCAGGGACTAATGAAACTATATTCGAGAAGGTACCACTTGACCCATTGCATTGTGGACTTGGTAGTTTTAATTTAAGGGATTCCTTACAACCCCCCGAGCATCGAAGGTTATATCTATATACAGCTCTTCTCCCCTTCTTGAGCTCATATGCTGCTTTAAACCAACGTATTAACCGCTGTTTTGAAACATCGTGTAATCCTACCTTTGACTTGCAGGTAGCAGCAGAACATGAGAAAGACGGTGTCACGGCTCCAGCCGTGTCAGTGTAAATGATCCTCTCCAGACTGCCTTATGTGTTAATATTCAGCTCAGAAAGAAAACCGTATCTCAGCAGGTCCAAAGAAAAAAGGTTCTCTCTCCTCAAACTCAAGATGGCTTGAAGTCAAACAAACAAGACCTCTACTCCGTGCACCGTGCACCGATACTTCCTCCCTGCGTCTCTGCCGATATGCACAGCCCGGCTACCGCCCCGCCCGCCTGCCGCTTCCCGTCAGCACAGTTTGTTTTGGGTTACTCGCGGTAGCGGTGGCGGCGGCTGGATCACCATAACCAAATATCCCCCGCGGCTGCACAATCACGAAGGTAAGCACATCTTCCTTTGTAAAAAGAGAGTCAAGCCTCCGTTATCCGGCGTTCGCTGGTCCGCAGCTGCTCCGCTCACGTCCCGTAAAACACAAAATCCAGAGAGTCACGAGTCTCCCGACTAGCCGCACCCGCTAGCCGCCATGTTCTCCCTGGTCCGATTCCTTTTTTACAGTGGCCAGTGTTAGGCGTGCCTGGATGGATGGCCAGCTCTTTTTCTTTTCTGGGTCCTAAACTGTGAAATGCTCTCCCTGAATCTCTCTAATGCTGCACCTCCCGGTCTACCTTTCTCCAGGAACTAAAAACCCCGTTTTTCATGGTCACACCTCCTGGTCACTAACCCTGATCCTAAGTGCTGGAAAACCTTATCGGTAGCTTTACAAGAATTTAATGTTAATAATAATAATAACTAAATATATGACAGCTTCGTTAGGAGTAACTAAAGTTGGGGTGGTGGGTGCTGTTGTTTGTCAGTTGTGAGCTGAAGAGGTGAAATGGCATGTTTTAATATGTATGCACTCAGGCTGAATGAGTTTGAAAGATGTGCACATTTTTAACCTGTACTTCTATGCATAGATCATTGTCTGTTTCTGATGTCCTGTTCTACCACAGTGGATAGATCATTGTTTCTAAAGTACTAAGTCCTGACAGCTAATATTCTTTGTATTTTGTTATATGGAAATAATACAAATTTGTTTAAAATAGATAAGTCTGAAGGAAAATCTTCGATTGGGATTAACCTGCTTGGACTATCTGACCTGCGCTCCATTGTTGTCAACCTGAAAGTGCCCCAAAGTCCCTGTCAACTGTGAACAGTGACTCCTGATTGGTACTTCACTATTTCTTCACACCTGTTCTCACAGACAGGATGTGAAATTACTTTTTGCCCCCAAGGGGACCCTGCAAGTTGTTCACAAAAATTAAAAAATACCTTCTGAAATGCTCACGTTTCTCAAAAATAAAGTACAATATAAAAGAAATTAAAACAAAAATACCCTGTGAGAGTAAAAGTGAAAAGTGTTGAGTTACAGGATGAAAATCTAGAGACCATGCAGGATTCAATGGAAGGCCTGAGTGCTGAAAACGAGAGGGGAATTTCCTGGAGATGTTATCATCAGTCTGAAGTTCTGGATACCCTCAGGTGTGATAAGCAGCCTCTACAAATCCTATTTCATTGATTAATTGAAAAGCATTAGTGTAACATGAGATACTTGGCACTTTGTACTTGGTACTTAAGAATCTATATTTCAGGAAGCCCTGGCTGTGCCACAGGTCAAAGTCTGCTGTTAGTGGGTGGGGATGTGTTAGGGAGGGCTCTGTGGCTCTAGTCTGCCCCTATGAGCTGGAACAGTACTTCTGTTGGGGGTATGCGAGAATCAGGTGATCTTCAGGCCCAGCTGCCCTGCCTTTTCAGTTCCTTGACCAGCCTGTGGGTACCACCACTGTGGTTGTCAATGTCAGCAATTGCTTAGGATCTAGTAAAACACCTGTGCTCTACCCATTTAAAATGCTTGCACAAACAGCTTGGCTGAGGGTGATGCTGGCACAGCAGCAATGAACCGCTAGGCAGGATGGGCATCAGGCGCGGCTCGTACAGGTAAGAGAGATGGGGCTGAGTGGGGGGACTCGACAGACGCCGAGGAGGAAAAATGAATTGGCGGGGTGTAGGTAATTCGACAGAAGACGACGAGGGAAAATTAAATATAAAGTAAATTTTCCATTGTCGTCGTCTGCCGAGTCCTAATCCCACCTCCGCTCTTACCTGCACAGGCTGCTCCTGATGGGCATGCCCCTGCAATACTTCTGCTGGAAGCAATGAAGCACATTTTCAGGGCAAAAAAACTGTGCCAGCAGGTAGCATTCAATATATTTCAATTCCACGACCCATTAAAAAGTAATAGGTTAGAAAATATTGCTGCATTCAGCTGGCTAAATGCTGCTGGCCTATACAGCAGAGGGAAGAGAAAACGTGTCAAAGTATGGGACCAAAACATCCTAAAGAGTTGACCCTGGGACAGTTCTGCTTCGTTACACTTTGATACTGGAGTGGGGAAATAAGGTAGAGACAAAAGGAGGCAATGCAAGCACTCTTTCCATGGAGCTGCACAGCATTTGCTCAAACAAATGCTGTATCCAAGCGGCCCGATTCACAAAGGTAGAGTTAGACTAAAGTCTAACTTTAAGACTTTCGGTATTCACAAAGTGCATTTACAAGCAGTAAATGCTCTTTGTGAATACCGAAATTAGGGCCATTTTATCAAGACAGGCAATAGAATTATTGCAGTTTTAGCGGCAGAAAACTGCCGCTAAAACGGCGATAATGGCCTTGATAATATGCTCAATGGAATTCCAATTGATGTTAAATGTGAAGGACATCTAACATGGGCTTCAATAGGAATTCCATAGAGAATATTATCAAGCCCATTATTGCTGTTTTAGCGGCAGTTTTCTGCCGCTAAGACAGCAATAATTTTATCGCCTATCTTGATAATATGCCCCCAAGTGAAGCTAGACGTCTGTCTCAGTTTACCTTTGTGAATAGGGCCCTATATGTTTATCATCAGTACCATTTTCACTGACATAATATGCATGATATGAAGTGAAGGTTTACAGCTCATAAGAATAATGTCTTCTCTATTCTATAATGTGTGAGAACGCATTATTCCGAATTGCAACCAGTTTACAATATTTCAACATCAATCAGATTCCAGATGTGTGCTATCTGTTGTTCTATTGCTATACATTCAGTTGTTGATTCTTCACAATCAATTTAGAAAATGCTGACTAAATATTTCCCAGGCTAAGATATCGAGGAAGCAACCAAATGGAACTCTAACTCAAACTATTTCACCTTAGGATCACATGGACTCTGTAGGTTAAGGAGACTCAACCGTGGATTGTGGTATGTTTTTCCAAGTGGAGTAAGGGAAGCCCTTAGGACCTAGAAATGAGTGAGACGGTCTTCTGTAAATGTGTCTGAGTTTTTTTTAGTACAATAGTATATTGTTTCCTTTCCGCATTTCAATGTAATTCCTAATTGAATCCTGCCTTGTCCTTTATCATGTGTGCATAAAAGTAAGGGATCAGGGGGCATTGGATGTGGCTCGGCACTTCATCCCACAGAGCGACTCTCAGATTTTTACATATGACTCTACTTCCTTCCCAAAGCAGATCCATGCGTTCAGCCTCTACTCATCTCTGACCCACTTTCAGGTGAGGCAACAGTAGTGGATTTTCAGGAACTGTGAATCGCCTTATAGCTAATAACAACCAAACTAATAAATGTAGTACCCACCTTCTTGGGTTTTGGATGCGGAAATGGTCCAAGCAAGCAAATGTTAGTTGGGGGTGTATAATACCTCTCTTGCTGTAGATTGCATCAGTTCATCTGTGATATCACCCCACAAATCCCTTGTGTTTGGGAACTCCCATATACAACATGGTAAAAGCCTCCTTCATTCCTACAACTCCCGGGGAATAAGTAAGAAGCTGTCTTGAAGAATTTCCAAATTTTTCTGTGAAAAGAAAAAAATGCCTGCTGTGTCTAGCTGGGTTGGGTTTACTTTAATTGGGATGTCCTGGATATTTTGTGGACGTTATGCAAGGATCCTATGATATTCATTGATTTCCAATTTCCTCTAGAGAACCTCTTCCCACTTATTTATCACCCTGTTCAAGTCATTCTTAGTGGCACTAAGTAGTGCCGAATAGAACCATCTTACTGAATATTGACCCTCTTCAATCATGTACATAAATTACAAAAGCCTGTGTGCGTTTGGCTTAGGGGCACATGCATCAAGCATTTTACCAGTCAGAAACGGGCTGATTTGCAGAATCGGCCCATTTGCGACCAGTAAAATGCTATTTGTGATTAATCAAAAAAAATGCATTTGCAAATTAGGTAATCACAATTTTTTGCAATTACCTAAATTGCGAATGCATTTAGGGAAACGCAAATTGCGATTCCCTGAATGCGATGCATTCGTAAATTGCGTTTTCACAATTTGGAACTGCAAATTACTATCAACTTCAAGTTGATGGTAATTTGCAATTCCTTAGAAAAATGCATAAAATTGCATGTTTCTAAGTGCCATGTGGTGCACACACATGACCTTAGGATGTGTGTCCTCCACATTAAGCATGGGCAGATTTTGCGAATTGGCAATCCGCGAAATTGCGTATTTACGGATTCGCAATCCGCAAAATCCGCGAACTCTCGCGAATTTGCGGATTTTTTTTTTGTGTTCGCAAGGGTTTTTGCCAGTTCGCGAGGATTTTGTACCAGTTCGCAATTGCGAACTTACTTGTCGGCTCACAACGGCCGCGACTATGTTGTTTCTACGTCTGGTTCATCATCACAGGTTCACAGCACCCTCTGTTTCACCACTGCCACCCTCTGGTACACCCATACCACCCTCTGGTACATCACTGCCACCCTCTTGTTTGTTTATCACTGTAGATTATGGGGGTGAAAAAAAGCAAGCACACCTGCCCTGCTTCAACTGACATGAAATAATTTGGGGTTGATTAATGTGTCACTGAATTTAAACTGCCAGTCTGGCACCTGCTTCCTTATCTGTAATTTGCTTTCTGTTGCAGTGCAATTTTTTTTCACAGGACCTTTGTGTCCTACTTGTAGCTATTCTATGAGCCTGCTGTGAGGGTCAGAGCAGGGTCATAGAATAGTTGCAAATAGGCAACTGAACTCTGGAGGGGCCCCTCAGGAAGCACTAGAGGGAATGGTTACAAATGTTAAGATTGAACTTTTGCACCTGCTGAGTGCTTTCAGTTTTGCAAACATCGTTTTTCTGCAATTTTGCGTGATTCGCGGGGCGCGAATTCGAGCGAGATCGATTTCGGAAGCCGCGAATTCGTGCGAATACAGGATTTGTTTTTTTTGCGGCGTGTTTGTTCGCGTGATTTTTTGCGTGTTCGCAAGCCGCTTGTAGCACAACGTTTGCGAAGTTACCCTAGCGGTCGTACATGGGCGCGGCCATCTTGTTTGCGTGACGTAATTCCGTTTCCGGGCGCTATGTGTAATCTCGCAAAGTGTGCGGCTCGCTAGTACAATTTCGCGTGTGATCGCGAGGAAAATCTCGCGCGAACTTACCCACGCGGTCGTGAACGGGCGCGGCCATCTTGTTTCTTATTCATTGCTATGGTTCTGGGCATGCTTTCTGTATCCTCTCTGAATCTCTGCCATCCTTTGCTTGTTTGAAGTTTTTTTTAATCTATTTTACTTATTATCTATCCCTCTATTTTTCTAGCTCTATATTTTTGTGTATTCTGCTACTTTTGGTTGATTCTAAACTACTTTTTTAAACTCTTTTCTTTTCTTCTTCCCTATTCTATTTCTTCTTTATTATTTAGCTTCCTTTCTGCCCAGATCATGGTAAAGGGAGCCGGGAAGCATACCGAGAAGGGGAAGGGTCCCGCACCCTGTGCCCGGCTCCCATGCGGGCGTTTGAGGGGGGAGAATGTCTAACCCCGGGAGATATTCAGCTCGGAGGAGGTGGCCGCACTAGTTTTTTATGTTCCGCGCTGCCTCCCCAGGACCATCATGGCAGGCGGCAGGATCGCTAGCGGGTACGGGATCCGGGAGCGCCGGAAGCGGTGGGAGAAGGTGTGCCGGGGCCATGTACCAACACTCTCGGGTCCGGCGCACCTACAACCAGGTCACCCACCATTGGACGGATATCCTGGACCGGGAACGCGATCTGCTGGACCTGCTCGGCCTTGAGATCCCCGGGCTTGGTGAGTAGTAGCTATTTCTTTACTACTCTCTTTTCTCCTGCTCTGTGTGTTATTATCTTGCAATTTTTTGTTTTTTACCAAGAGCAATCATGCTGCTGATTACATTGTAGGTAAATTATATTTCAAAATCTTCTGTGCATTTCAGGTGCACTGCTCTCCTTCTCAGTAGCGCTGCTACTATGCTTATTTGTTTTCGATTTTGTGTTCATTTCATTGGCCTGTGAAATTATGCATGAGTGTAGTTTAAAGAACTGCGTAATGCTAGACACTAAGGGTCAGATTTTTAATTACCGGTGCATCCCTGCAAAGTAGCAGGGATGCGCCAATAATTGTGCGCCACGCCACCACCACCCATGGTGCGCCGTATTTACAATGCGGCGCACCATGTGCCCAAAACGTCACCGAAGCGTTACGCTTCTGTGCCGTAAAGGCGGCGCATTGCTGGAGTTGTGTCGCAACGATGGTGCAGCTCCAGCAATGCTCTGGGGTGCCCTATCTCCCCAATACTGCGTCAAGCAGGCGCAGGGTTTGAGTCACGCATCATTGTCCTCAAAGTGACTGATTGAAATCTTGTAGATGTCCCTCAGCCACTTTTAGGATGCGTTCCTGCGCAGGAACGCCCTCCCTTGCGCCGGAACGCCCCCTGAAGGGGCAGGGCTTTACAACGTGATGCATCTCCCATATGCGTCACGTTGTTAATATACGCCGGACCATGGCGCCTCTTTTGTTCTGCCGCTGCGTCACAAAAGTCACGCAACAATGGAGCAAAAGAGCCGCAGGGGGCTTCTAAATCAGCCCCTACAGACGCAAGTCCAGTCCTTCCTTTGTACACATGGCAATAAGAAGAAATAGTGGTGGTGGATTGATAGTTTGAGTATTCACTGATCTGCAATCACAATGGACTTTGTCTGTCACTTCGCGTGCTGCGGACTGCTGCCTGCCAGTCCTAGGCGAACCTTTTTAGTAGTTTGTTTAGTGAGTTACATAGGAACTTTCCAAGTCGACGGTCCGCAAATCAAGCAATACTAATAACGTAGTAGACCACATGAGATCGGTCAATATATCCCGTGGAATAGTTTGCTATTTCGCCAAAATATTTTGTTATTGTTCTTTTGAAATGTTTGATTTGGTTGACAAATATCATCCATGTTTTCTGGTCTTTCTTTCTTTCATGTTGTACATCAGCTCCCCCCAGGGGCAAGAGGACACAGGAGGAGGAGGAGGGTGCTGTTCAAGATGCAGGCCAGGATCGGGCAGGCGAGGGCTCCTTTGCTGGCCCCAGTAAGTTTTAATTTTAATATAGAGTACCTATTTTTTCCTAGCGTTCCTCATTCGATTTTTTCTAGATCGTCTTTGATCTTCTTGTAGACTGGATCTAAATTCTTATCCTGCCTCGACTATGACTCCCTGTAGTATTACTAGATTATTATTATTAGTCTGTCTGTGTAGCTAACTAAGATTGCACATTTGGCAATACCATTGGACTCCCATTCTAGTCAGCAATAGCTCTATGCACTGAGTGCAGTCCTCTGGGATTGTCCATAATGTCTTTTCAAGTCTTCTAAATGTTTATGCTTTGACAATTGCCAACAATAAAAATGTGAATGACCACCAAGAAAGAATAAGATACTACTTTACTTTTGGTTTGGATAGTAGGACAATCCATTCGACTACTGTTGCAGGGACAAATCTGCACAAACAGAACTATGGACACTAAATAATGCATTGCTTAGCTTATCAATTATAATAGGTGCTGTTAGACTTTCCATATACCTCAGTGATAACAGACTTTGTAGTTGAACCCCCAATCTCCTTACTGACTAGATAGTGTGGCAGAGTCATTTAGCTCCCAAAGTCACCGATGATAGATCCCCAATGATGATTAGATTATCCAACGCAGGACAAGAGTAAGGAGTCAGAGTCAAGAAGTGTCAGAGGCTCGGACTCATGCTTGCAAAAATTCCAAAACCTTTAGCTCATCCACTCTAGTCTGGAGGACCAAAAACCACAGAGTCTATTTAAGTTTAAAAGCTTTATTAAAAGTAAACACATTTATTAAAATCAACTTTGTCATAAAACTAAACGTTTAACTGAAAATGGAAAAGTGCTTAGTGCTGACGATTAATTGGACACATTTCTTGTAGTCGAGCCGAGCTCTCACCTGGTTTGAACTTGATCCTGCTCGTTTTCTTAGAAGTCAAGCTTCTGTCTGTTAGGAGAAAAAGTGGTGTGTGTTAAAAATAAAAAGCAAGCATTCATCAGTTGTGCCAAAAAGTGCAGCAAGACAACAGCCTTCCCTGGAAAAAGGGACATTTTTACTTTAGAGTAGAGACAGTCACAAATTATTACATTGTATTCTGTTTTTTTCACATTTCTTTATTCCTCCTAGACCAAATGTTATATAGTAGTGAGTGGTGTATTCTAACATTCTTAAATGTACTTTGTAGGTGGAACATTTGGTGGCGGGGCCAGCGCGGAGGTGGTGGTATTGGACGAGGGGAACAACTCTGGGGAGGAGGCGGTGCAAGTGCCGGACGTGCCTGTGAGGGTTCACACGGTGGTGGCGGGTAGAGGAAAGCTATATATTCCTTACTTATTGAGATTGAAGACTGCAGAGTGTGCTTTCTGCACGGGTGTATCATAAATCAAACAGGTAGTAGCCTCCTCTAAATGTACTTCGACTTAGCTGTGAAGTTTTTGGCGAGAAGAATCCCAATCAGATCTGAGATGAACTTGATGGATGGGATGAACGAAAAGTGAAAGAAGGGTGTAAGTAAGTGTGGAAGGACGAGAAATTTAATGATGACTGGCAAAGAAGAATGATATGTGTTTGCTTGGTCCCCGAGGTGGCTGGGAAGGAAAGAATATGGTATGGTGCATGGCTGGATGAATGATGAAGCAAGGATGGGTGGAAGGAGAACAGCCTGGGTGGGTGAAACAGAAACTGTATGTGTGCATATACTTTGAATGGATGGATGCCTGGATCATGGTATTATCTGACTCTTAGATAGCATATGTGTATCTAGAGAGAGTAGACGGTCACTGGATGAACTAAGTGTTACTTTGAAGAGCATATAACACCGCACCCGCACGTCCGTTCCAGTGTAGGAAAGGCAAGGAAAAGAAGTTGTAATTTTGTCCAAATACTACCATGAATAGTAGCAGTAGTTTGTATTGCAACTGCAAGCACAGCATATATCCGGTTAGTACGGTGGACACTCCCTACCTCTCTTAATAACTTTAGTTTAGTAGTAGTACGTCATTCATGTGTGGGTGTATCACTGTTCACTCAATAATAAGCAAAGCACCTAAAGTCATCCCATATGTCATCAAATACATCCCATGTGAAGTGATAGATAATCAGATTATTTAGCTACTTCATTTTCCTTTTCTAGTACTCATTTGCACTGTAGGGTGAAAGCTAAATTAATTAAGCAGTAGCCCTTTTAACAGAGTATTCTCAGTGCCACCCGTAATAGAAAAGTAAGAGCTTCACCACCTGCATGTACTGGACCGGTACAGTAACGCAAGTCTGTCTCACTTATCATGGTGTGCATCTGTTTTTCTCGGGTGCAAGTTCACTGCGCTGGCATTATGCCGGCTTGCATAAGATAACGTACCAATTTTCCTAAACAAGAGAGAAGAAGAAGAATAAGACTGGTGTACTGTCATAGTCGACTGTAATGGAAGTCCATAGTGCTCGTAGAATTTGTTCCTTAAACTCCCACTAATGTTAGAGCAAGGATGAAGAAGTGGGAGGTTAGATAGATACTGTCCTCAATAGTTATGTACTGTGCTTTCAATTTGCTACTTGTACTGTGACACAAATTTCTGCTCAATCATTTTGTGTTAATCTTAAGGAGCATTGGTTACAGACTATGTCTTTCTTTCTTCATATAGTTGCTCCTTCCAAATCAAACAGACCATCAAGGAGGGAGCTGGCTCGAATGGCCCGGCAACGGAGGCTGGATGCCACTGTCGCCGAATATCGGCGTCTGGTGGCCCTGGAGGAGGAGGACACACAGTCTACCGGTACAACAACAACATCCACTGGGACAGCTGCATCCTCCTCCGTGCCCCCACGGGCTGCCAGCCAGCGCAGTGCTCCAGCGGTACGGAGCTGGGCTACCAAAGCCAACCGCCACCGCCGAGCAGCAAAGACAGCAGCTGCCCCCCACAGGAGTTGCAAGGCACGCCAGCGCCACTTATCCCTCAGAGTGTCCGACCTGGAGCAGGAGGTCTTAACCCATAAGAACTTGGTGGAGGGCCTCCGCTTCGACCATGCCACCCTCCGCAAGGAGTATGATGCCCTGGCCGCTACAGTGAACAGCATCCTGCCGTAGTGTCCCTTGCCCCTTTTTTAGAGACTTTTGGGGGGTGGGATTTGGGAGTTGCGTTCTTTTTGGGACTTTTGAAAGACAATCGTTGGGGTTAGGGAGGGTCTTGAGGGAGATTATTTTGTTAGGGCTACAAAAATATACTTTTTGAAACTTTATCTGACCATACCCGTTTTTTACTGCTTTTGAGTCTGGTGGGTGGGGGTTTAACAGTAAGTTTGTTTTCCTGAAGAGTCCTAGGACTTTAGTAGTACTACCGTCAATCTCTCATCTAGTCCTAATACTACATTATACTACCTCCCACCAAATGCTTATCTTACCTGTAATTTGTGTTTGAAAGTAGGGCTAGGCCCAGGGCTGGCTCCACGGGAAATGGCGATTAAGGTTGGCAATCCTGGGCGGATGAAATGTCCTCATTGCGGTGGTACTAGTGGTGTGACACAGTGGCAGTTGCATGCCTATGGAAAAAAAGAAAATGAAACCTGGTTTGTCCTTACTGTAGCATTACAACGGTACGATTGAGAATATAGCAGGTGACAGTACACTAGAACAGTGCCACAATGTAGCCTAACAAATGGTAAAGTATTGAAAGTATAACAAGTACTTGCGTTGAATTTCTTTGACATTGGCTACTACTACAAGAAATAGTACTGAAGCTGAGTAAGTCTAGAATATATCCTCGGATTCCTTCACCAGCCTGTTGCTATGACCTTATCCTCCCCAGCAAGTGTGTGGAATTATTGATGTCATTTAGTCACACATCAAGCAAAACCACACAGCCCGGGGGAAGAGGGTTAGGGTTTGGAAAATGGATGGGAATGGGGGTTTCTTTTTGGGTAGGTTTTGTTGAGAGAAGAAAAAAAAGCACAGCATGGACAAACAATAATTGAAGATAAAGAAATCTTTGGGTACAAAGCTAACCATTAATCTTTTAAGTGACATAAAGGAAGTGCATGCCCTACTGCATGCATTGTTACTGAAAAGTAAGTAGTACTAGAATGTGACAGTACAGGGCTGCAGCGTTTTCACTTGCCTATCTCTGCACTCAGAGAAACACTTCTTACATTAAATTAGGTTTAAAAATTAGCCGAAGTAAAACCTATAGAATGGCTGTAGGGATCAATTTAGAAGCAGAGAGAAATCCAAGAAATGCAGTCACACTCATAGAAGAAAACAATGGATACTGTATCTGTATGTTGTTGTAGTTGTCCTGTTGAATTTGGTAAGTAAGTTGCATGCAGCAAACAATTCCTCTTATTAGCGGCACTCCTCCATTCCAGCTGACGCTTCGTCCATCAATGTTGGTGACCAGAAGGCACCCTGTCCACTGCCTGCCTGGCGGATGCTGAATTGCGGCTCGCTAATGTGAAGCCTGACTCCTCCTTTTTTCCCCATTGCACAGACTGAAACCCGGCCTGTAATTATTGAACGAAAAACAGGAAGTGCTATTACAACACCACTGATAAATAAATATAAGGTATGTACGCTGTGTAGTGCAAAAAGTCACACTTTGATTTTCCTAATAGACAGTACAATATTTTTGAAAGTGCGTACTCTGTCTGAGTCACCTTTTGAAGGATAAATAAGTATGGGCAAATTAATTTAGCGGATCTTTCCCCTCAAGCCAGGTGTACTGTAAACTGTGTTTTAGAACAAAATTAGACCTTCCCAGCAGTGCTCCCAACCAGACCCTTACTAAAGCCAGTCGCAAAAATGTAGAAGACCCCCAATCAGATCTCAAAAAACGAGGCCTAGCAGAAAACTGGTGACAAAACGTACTTTGAAAGTAAAAGTAGGCCCAAATACCCCCTTACCCACCGTGGATTGTATTCAAACCACTTGCAAGTAAGCAAAAGTATCCATAGCCAGCATCGCTTCAAGACTCGAAAAAAAAACCCCCACCCAAACACATGCAATATAAATACTGCTAACCCTTACGAGCCCTAAGTTAAGAATAGTGGCAAAGGCTTTCTTTAACTATGCCAAATCCCCCCTTTCCCACCATGGATTTTCTTCAAATGACTTGCAACCAAAATTACACTTTCTCACGAGTGCTCCAAGACCCCAGAACTCAGTTGCAAAAATCTAGAACACCCCGAAACACATGCAATCCTGCTGCTAGGGCTATCCCTAACGAACCCTAAGTTACAAAAAGTGCCAAAAGGCTTTTCCTTATGGATTTTGTCCAAACCACTTCTATCCGGTATTAGACCTTCCCAGGAATGCCCCAAGACCCGCCAACCCACCCGCAAAAAAGCACAACACCCCCAAACAGCCAAAAAGGAAAATCTCATACTTACAATATTTCTCGGCCTTCGGTCCAAACGCGCTGTGCAGCTAGGTCATAACTCCCGTTTTCCACCACGGATTTCCTGAAAAGCAAATGCAATCAAGATTAGACTATCCCAGCAGTGCTCCCAGACCCCAAAACTCACCCACAAACACCCGGAACCCCGCCAAAGAGCACCTCAAAGGCAAGCAAGTCAGCAAAAACAGGAAAAAATTTCCACCTCCGATTTGGTCCAAACCACTTTTAGCCGGTATTAGAGCTTCCCAGCAATGGCCCCAGAGCCGTCAACCCAGGAGAAAACTAGTAAAAGACCCCCAAACAGCCAAAAAGCAAAAGTACAAAAATGGTCACAGTCATTTTCTTGCCAATTTCCAAAATCAGTCCGCGCGCGCTCTGCAGCTAGGCCCTAACTCCCCTCTGCCACCATGGATTTGCTTCAAACCTCTTGCAAACTAAAGTATCCATAGCCAGCAGTGCTCCCAGACCCCGAAACCCACCGACAAACAGCAGGAAGCCCCCCAAACAGGCCCCCGAAAACGCTACATTGTGCAAAATGTCAGAAATAGCAAAAAAAAAATCTGCATGGATTTTGTCCAAACCACTTCTATCCGATATTAGACCTTCCCAGGAATGCCCCAAGACCCGCCAACCCACCCGCAAAAAAGCACAACACCCCCAAACAGCCAAAAAGGAAAATCTCATACTTACAATATTTCTCGGCCTTCGGTCCAAACGCGCTGTGCAGCTAGGTCATAACTCCCGTTTTCCACCACGGATTTCCTGAAAAGCAAATGCAATCAAGATTAGACTGTCCCAGCAGTGCTCCCAGACCCCAAAACTCACCCACAAACACCCAGAACCCCGCCAAAGAGCACCTCAAAGGCAAGCAAGTCAGCAAAAACGGCAAAAAATGTCCACCTCCTATTTGGTCCAAACCACTTTTATCCGGTATTAGAGCTTCCCAGCAATGACCCCAGAGCCGTCAACCCAGGAGAAGACTAGTAAAAGACCCCCAAACAGCCAAAAAGCAAAAGTTCAAAAATGGTCACTTAGTCATTTTCTTGCCAATTTCCAAAATCACTCCGCGCGCGCTGTGCAGCTAGGCCCTAACTCCCCTCTGCCACCATGGATTTGCTTCAAACCTCTTGCAAACTAAAGTATCCATAGCCAGCAGTGCTCCCAGACCCCGACACCCACCGACAAACAGCAGGAAGCCCCCCAAACAGGCCCCCGAAAACGCTACATTGAGCAAAATGTCAGAAATAGCAAAAAAAAATTCTGCATGGATTTTGTCCAAACCACTTCTATCCGGTATTAGACCTTCCCCGGAATGCCCCAAGACCCGCCAACCCACCCGCAAAAAAGCACAACACCCCCAAACAGCCAAAAAGGAAAATCTCATACTTACAATATTTCTCGGCCTTTGGTCCAAACGCGCTGTGCAGCTAGGTCATAACTCCCGTTTTCCACCACGGATTTCCTGAAAAGCAAATGCAATCAAGATTAGACTGTCCCAGCAGTGCTCCCAGACCCCAAAACTCACCCACAAACACCCAGAACCCCGCCAAAGAGCACCTCAAAGGCAAGCAAGTCAGCAAAAACGGCAAAATATTTCCGCCTCTGATTTGGTCCAAACCACTTTTATCCGGTATTAGAGCTTTCCAGCAATGGCCCCAGAGCCGTCAACTCACCCGCAAAGAAGTAGAACACCCCCACAAGTGCTGAGTCTTTCTTCATTGGGCGTAATCCAGCCCTCTGCTTTGAGGGAAATAGGAGTCTGGAGGAGGATGATAGAGGAGCATGTTCTTCTGAACTTGTGAACATGAGGAATGCAGACTGCGGCACCTTCAAATCAATAAGCAAACAAGTGAAGACAGTTCTGCTGATGGGCCTGTTTTTGTGATTAGGTGATTAAAGTTTGAATTAAATTAACTGTGCAAAACAAAGAAAGACAGACACACAGGAATAAAAGTGAATAAGGACGAAAAAGAAAGTTATTGATTCATTGTCTCATTTTCGGGGCTCGGTGTCAGGGAATAAGAATAAGAGTTCATCATCATACTCTGCGAATTCAGGCAGGGTGAGGTCAGTGTCACCGAACAGAGAACAAATTCCCTCATCTACGTTGCTGCCCTCCTCGTCTTCATGCAGCGTGCTTTCTCGTACTTTGTAATCTGGTGATATGAGGTGCTGATTCATCTGGATCATTGTTAACCTCTCCACATTTTTGGGCGAGAGGCGGCTCCGTTTGGGAGTTACAATGCCACCAGCAGCACTGAAAACACGTTCAGAAGACATGCTTGCGAGTGGGCAAGACAAGTAGTTTATAGCCAGGTTGGAGAGCTGTGGCCACAATTCTTTTTTCCCATGTCAATACGCCAATGGGTCAGCATTAACATAGACCTCTGTTGAGTCATTCAGATAGTCCTCCACTTTGCTTACTTTTTGCTGTGACCTTTTGAGAACCAAACCCAAGCCAAGTTAGCCAATCCTCTTCAGCATCCAATGTTACTGTTGTGTCTGGTGCAGATGATCCGGTTGCCGGTGTCTTTAATGGCTGAGAGGTCACTTGTGCCACAGCCACAGGTGCAGAAGTGGATTGTTTTGACTGGGGATGGCCTGCTGATGCTGATGCTGATATACTGCCTTTTCCTTCAATATCCTGCCGTTCTTTTTCAAACCTCTTGGCTGACAAGGCTAGCCAACGTTTGTACTTTGTAACATCTTCATCAGCAAAAGGAAAGAATGCTTGGCCTGCCAGCGCCTTTTTGTAGCGTGGATCCAGAATAGTAGCACAAATGTAATGCTGTTCTGAGTGGATCATTTTAAGACGTTCATCACCACGTAGGCGCTCTAATAATTTCTCCGCCAAAACAAAAGGGTCTTGGTTTTTTTCATCTTTTTGAAACACAGAAGACACCGCCTTCAGTTGGTGCTCCAGCATGCACAACAATGGGATAGCTTTTCCCAAATTACAGTCCTCCTTGCTGACTGCACGCGTGAAGACCTCAAAAGGACGAAGCATGTCTGTCAGGCTTTTAACTAGGTCCCATTGCGTCGCATCCATCCTCAGGTCCTTCTGAGCTGTACCCTGTTTTAAGAAATAGTGATCGAGTACCGTATACTGCTCATACAGACGCTCAAGCATGTAGAAGGTTGAGTTCCAACGTGTTGCCACCTCCTGGATGAGTGCTTTCACTGGCATTCGACGTTCATGTAGCAGGCTCCTCAGATGCTTCCGGGCCTTAAAAGAATGGCTGAAATGGTTGCACATTTTTCAGCAGGTGGCCATTACCTCGCACGCTGGACTGTCTTTATCACTCAAGAATTTTTTAACAACCAGGTTTATACAGTGCGCCAAACACGGCACTCTGAAATAGTGACCCAGATCCATGGCCTTAACTACATTGGCGCCATTATCCGTGGAAACATACCCAATCTGGCGTTTTTTTGGGGACAGCCAGTGAAACACCTTTGTGTTAAACTCATTCAAAATGTTTTCTGCTGTATGACGTTTCTCCAAGCCAAACATGGCTAGTGTTGCATGTTTCCGAGCAGCTGTAAAAACTTGGTCCGGGTCAACACCTGCGTTTAGCTTTGCTTTAACCCCTGAAAAAGAGACCCAGTGTGCAGTGATGCACATGTAATCAGCGCCTGCGCCACTGGTCCACATGTCTGTTGTCAGATGTATAGTGTGAACAGCACTCTTCTGTAAAGCTGCCCCAATCACCTCCAGCACATCTTCATGTAGTGCTGGAACCGCAACTCTGGCAAAATAGAACCGGCTAGGAACCTTCCATTTAGGGCAGATCGCTGCCACTAATTCTAGAAAACCAACCCCTTCTACAAAAGAAAAAGGGAGAAGGTCCAAAGCTAGCATTTTAGCCAGCTTAGTGTTATACAGACGCGTCAGTGGGTGGTTGCGTTCATATGGCGCGTCTGAACAAAACATGGTTCTAATGTTGCCCTGGACCAAGCATTTACGGGATGATGATGACTTCTTTGACCCAGTTATGCTCGCTGATGAACTTTTTCGCATTGGTGTCTCACTCGCTCCCACACTCTTAGTGTGCCTCACATGGGGTGTGCTGCTGACAGGGGTACTGGGTGTAAGTGAAGTGTTTGACACGTCTTCTTCCTCCTCGTCATCATCAGATGAAACATCAACGTTTTCTTGACTTCCAATTCGGGCTTCCTTGATCTCCTTTAGGTGCGCAAACCATTGGACAGTGTGCTGTCTCCTAAGATGACCTCTCTGGCCTCCGGTACCATAGTTGGTACCAAACTTACCACGACTAACTGCAAGCTTACAAATGCTACAAATGGCGAAGTTTTCCTTTTTTGGGCAAACACTAAAGAAGTCCCAAACTGGGGACTTGAATTGTCTGTGGGGGCCGGAGGAGGCGGCGATACTGGTGGTGGTGGTCATGCTGCTAATGCCACATGAAGTGGAGGATGTGGATTGCCGAACTTTAGTACGTTGTGCACTTTCACCACCACTAATTGAGGTCGAGGTGGATGGAGGTCCCTTCTGGCGAGGAAGAAATATGGAAGCGGTACGTGTTGGTGTACTAGTTAACTCCAATGATTGTGGTGTTTCCACTGCCTCCTCGTCGACAACATCATCATCACGCTCAGCAGCTTTTCGGGCTAGGGTCAAAATGTCTGTTTGCTGCATGCCCGCTGGGGCTGCAGTGACCTTTATGATGACTGGGTCGTCGTTGTGAGAGTCTTCATCAGCAGCAGTATCCGCCACTTCTTGTTGAGCCTCATCACACTCCATAATTCTGAGACTTTGGACGAGCTTCCTTCTACGCTTAACTACCTTTGTCAGATCATGGTGTGCCTCACTCTCAGACGGCAGTGGTGCTGGTTCCCAATTTTGATCCGTATCGTCAGAAGGAGGTGTGCTTGAAGAAGATGTAGACACCACCCTTGATCTCTTCCTTGCTAGGGGTGTGGTAGACAATGAATGATCATCAGGAGGAGTGGCTTCCTCAAATGATACCTCGCCTTGATTGTCGATTTCCTGATGTGCCCCTACTTCGGGAGGAACAACTATTGTGGGCACTTGTGACCCTCCATGCACCTCTGCTTGCGCATCTCCTTGCGCTGCCTCTCCTTCCACATGTACTTGGGCTTGTACTTGCACATATGGTTTTTGTTGCGGCTGTGGTTGTTCAACACTCGTCAGATGAGTTACAACAACCTGTGTTGATTGAGGGACATTGCTGCTACTTTCTTGCGATGAGCCAACATCACTGGTCGATGGTGATTGAGCAACTAGACTAAGTGCCTCTGCAGCACTCAAGGGCTTGGACTTAAGTTGGCGTGGTGGTGGTGGTGGCACTGAGCCCAATGGAGCGGGGGTGCTGCTCCCAGCTTGGTCCCCAGCAGATCCCGCTGCTGCTGCAGGCGTACTTTTTTTTTTTACTCCCAAAAAATGTGGCGACCGACACACCAGTCTCCTTGGTAACTTGCTTCTTCTGCTCCTTACTGGCAACTTTCTTGCTAGAGGAGCTACGGGGAAATTTTTTTGGGGCCATCTTCTTCAGAGCAGGTCAGAACAGCAGGCCGCAGTTGCACGAGTTGCAGAGTTGTCTGTGTCCAGACGTGATGTCGCGTGACGTTATGCTGCACACACACACCGCTGCAGGACTTCTTCCTGGCACTGGTGGTTCTCTTGAGTCTTGGGCACCTAAAAGCAATGGAAGACAGAGGAACATCAGTTCAGTTATACACCCCAAAAAATCGAAAAACACAGAAAAATCAGCACAATCCCATGCCATCCATGATGTTTAATTTCAAGACACCCCACAGAAAGACTAGGCCCATGCACCACTCACTACCCCTGGTGAACAGGCCACAACAACAGCCCAAAAAAACGAAAATCACAGAAAAATCAGCACAATCCCAAGCCCTCCATGATGTTTAAATTCAAGACACCCCACACAAAGACTAGGCCCATGCAACACTCACTACCCCTGGGCATAAAGGTTGAAAGCTAGGCAAAATGGTTGCAGACCTAAGAACACTGCCTGCATTCAAAATGGCCCCCTGCCTCCCAGCACATGGCCAGGGCCTGCCTGTAGCAGCACTCAAAATTGCCCCCACTCACATGGCCTGTCCCCATGAACACCCCAAAAAATCGAAAAACACAGACAAATCAGCAAAATCCCATGCCATCCATGCCCTCCATGATGTTTACATTCAAGACACCCCACAGAAAGACTAGGCCCATGCACCACTCACTACCCCTGGTGAAAAGGCCACAACAACAGCCCAAAAAAACGAAAATCACAGAAAAATCAGCACAATCCCAAGCCATCCAGGCCCTCCATGATGTTTAAATTCAAGACACCCCACAGAAAGACTAGGCCCATGCAACACTCACTACCCCTGGGCATAAAGGTTGAAAGCTAGGCAAAATGGTTGCAGACCTAGGAACACTGCCTGCATTCAAAATGGCCCCCTGCCTCCCAGCACATGGCCAGGGTCTGCCTGTAGCAGCACTCAAAATGGCCCCCACCAACATGGCCTGTCCCCATGAACACCCCAAAAAATCGAAAAACACAGAAAAATCAGCAAAATCCCATGCCATCCATGCCCTCCATGATGTTTACATTCAAGACACCCCACAGAAAGACTAGGCCCATGCACCACTCACTACCCCTGGTGAAAAGGCCACAACAACAGCCCAAAAAAACGAAAATCACAGAAAAATCAG
Source organism: Lissotriton helveticus (assembly GCF_964261635.1). NCBI lineage: Eukaryota > Metazoa > Chordata > Amphibia > Caudata > Salamandridae > Lissotriton > Lissotriton helveticus. Next base: position 2,082,299,387 of record NC_136063.1, read on the forward strand.
CACAATCCCAAGCCATCCAGGCCCTCCATGATGTTTACATTCAAGACACCCCACAGAAAGACTAGGCCCATGCACAACTCACTACCCCTGGTGAAAAGGCCACAACAACAGCCCAAAAAAACAAAAATGACAGAAAAATCAGCACAATACCAAGCCATCCAGGCCCTCCATGATGTTTAAATTCAAGACACCCCACAGAAAGACTAGGCCCATGCAACACTCACTACCCCTGGGCATAAAGGTTGAAAGCTAGGCAAAATGGTTGCAGACCTAAGAACACTGCCTGCATTCAAAATGGCCCCCTGCCTCCCAGCACATGGCCAGGGCCTGCCTGTAGCAGCACTCAAAATGGCCCCCACCCACATGGCCTGTCCCCATGAACACCCCAAAAAATCGAAAATTCCAAAATTGTAGTTGCAGCAACTGTAATGCCCCAAACAAACTTACTTGTGAAATTTCTAATCCAAAAGTGATCCAGAGAAAGTCAAAAAGGCCTGAAATCCAAATATCCAGCAGCATCCACAAAAAGTAATCCTTCCAGGTGAAGAATCCGAATGAAAGTGACCAGCACATGAAGAAAGCACTGGGAGGAGCCTGCTGGACAGGAACAGGAAGTTGGAGACTGTGGGGCACTTCTTTCCCCCCCCCCCCCAAATGGACTCCTTGCCAAAAAAAGTGCAGGCAAATGTCAACCTGACAAGTTATTCTGATAAAAATCATCATTTCCAGAAGGTTTATGCTGCTTGCTGGTGGATTTCTTGTGCAGAATTGCAAATTTTGTATTTTTGCGAGTGCGAGATTGTTGCTGCCCGCCGCATCTACAAGTTTGAAATTTCGAACTCCCGCGATACGTGATCACGGCGTACTCGCGTTGACAAACTCTTGCTGTGCACGGTGGCGAGCGCGATGACGTAATCGCGGTCGCCAAACTCCCACGGGATCTCGCAGCAAGATCCAAAATGGCGCAGCACTCGCAAAATATTGAGAAAAACAACTCGGCAAACGCTGAATGACGGTAAGTGAACGCCGCGCGCCGCAAAATTGTATCACCAAGAAAAAAAAATCCGCTGCGTGCGAATTTACGGATTTTCGGCAAATTCGCTAGAGTTCGCGGATTGCGAATTTGCTGAAAATCCGCAAAATCCGCGAGCGGAACGGATTTTATGCCCATGCTTATTCCACATGTGCACACATGCTTGTTTTGGGGGTGCATTAGGGTGGCCTGAAGGCCCCCTAGCACCCTTGAAATTGCATTCGCAATTTGCGAGTACCTATTTGGTACTCGCAAACTGCGACTGCTGTCCCATTCATTCGTATGGGCCTATGGGCCTATGGGCCCATAGGAATGAATGGGAAGGCATTCCTTATTTGCAAATCACAATTTGTGGTTCGCAATTAAGGAATGTGTAGGAATCGCTAATATTTTAGCAAAACCTACATGCATATGCAATTGCGATTCTGTAACGGCAATTCCTTATTAATCGCTATTAAGGAATCGCAATTGCCTAGCTTGATGCATGTGCCCCTTAGTCTCTTTCAGGCCCCATAGCTTGTGAAATGTGCCCTTCACCAACTTGTACTGAAGGCATTGCTCCAACAGGAGGCCATACTGCTAATTACAATCATAGATAGGTTTTATAGTGCCTTTTTCCACTGCCTCTACTCTTGTTGCTATCCAAGCAGTCATCAGCCCTTCAGTGTAATATCCCATTGCACCAAGCAGCCCCACTTATGTGATTGACACAGCATATGCCGGGACCTTTTGAGATCCCTGAGTCATCTTTCCAGACCCTCAGTGTCATTCATAGCCATTTAGCTTGTCCCCTGCGGGTTGGATCCTCTCCACTGTCAAATCGTTTAGGTGCCGCTTATCAAGTTCTTGGATAGCGAGTGCAGTCTGAGTCGCATGTGTGCATTTTATCCATATCTCCACCTATTATAGCTGTGAGGCTCGGAAATGCAGGTCGTATCAGGCACCCATAGGAAGCCCTCATCCCCCATCAATTTTAACTTACTTAGTGCCACCCAATGCATTTCTGTTCCTCATATTAACCCCTTCCGTGCGGGGCTGTTTCCTCCCGCTGTGCTGGGGGGCGGGGGCGCATACAGCGCCCCCATGCTCATGACGAGGTCAGCTCGTCATGAGCCACGGTGCTCCGGTGCTCATGACGACCTGAGCTCATCATGGCCACACCCGTTCCCATAGAATGCTCAGCAAAGCAGGGGAATCAGCCCAGCGTGCGAACGTTCCACGGAACGGGTGCGGTCTTGACGAGCTCAGCTCAGAACACCGTGGCTCATGATGAGCTGACCTCGTCATGAGCACCCAAGGAGGTAAATCAATCAATTATTTATCAAGATAAATGGAAACGTATGTTGATTTCAAATCTTGAGCATTAACAAAGTAGTATATTAAGAGAAGCATTACTATTTTGATGATGCTATGCAGCCTTTCAAATTTTTCATAATCTGCTTTTTTTCCTTTAATAGTTCAGAACAATAAATCTGGACCCCTAAGCATCTTGGTTTTTTTTTGCAAGAAATAGTGCTAGCCAGTTTTTGTGGTAGTTACCGTCAATTTCTTTAACGCGGTCTATTGCTGAACATTTTCGCCCTGTTAGCAACGTATTTACAATATGCTGTTACATGGTGATAGTATCAGCTAGCCGTGGTGAAAACTGCCACTAACACTAGCATTACGGTGATAAACAAATTGACGTTAGCGAGAGAAAACTGAAGAGAGGCCAATTAGTGGCAAGAAAAATAATGTTAGTCATCCCAACATCACTTTTCAGCCCCTAGAGGGAAAAATAGCCTATAAATAAATCTCTAATGTAACAAATAAAATAAAAACACTGAAATGCAGAATGGAGCAGCCAGGGTCTGGTTCAGCATAGGTCAACAACCCCCCCAAACCACTCAAAAGCCAGGATGACCAGCCAGAGTCCCAGTGGAAGAGGAAATGGAGAATCAGGGCCTCATTTATGAAAAGTGGTGCATCCCTGGGAAAAACCAGTGATGCAGCACTTTTCATAGCACCAACCTTGCAACATCATAGCAGCCGATGCCTGGAAGTGCAGAGAGTGTCCAGAGCCCGGATTCCTCACTGGGCTTGTGTATGAGACCTGGAGTGGGTGGCAGCAGGGTCGTGGAGTCACTGCCTGATGTGGAGTCCTGTGGGCTTTGGCAGTAGATATTGAGGTGTCTGCAATCACTCTTACCTGATGGCCAAGTCTGGCAGGTCGCATGAAGACACGTTGCTAACCTGTGTGAGAAGACAGCCTGGCACCTCTTGAAGCTGTGATTAGTAGAGGAACTCCTGCCCACCGATATAGGCTGGTCTACATTGCATAACATGCGCCACCACTGCAACAGGGTGTACGGAGGGAGGTGAGGACCAATGTTAGGCCTCGCCTTTCTGCATCACCGGCCGGAGGATGTGGCACTGCCCAGATGCTGTAGAGGGTGGGACCCCTGAGCTGCGCTGAACATATATGGCGGGAGCGCTGCAATTTCATGCCTAAGGGGAGCCTGCTACATCACATGCATCGGGAGGTTTCCCAGTGGACATGGTGGCAACTGCTGTACCCAGGTGTGTGAAATCCTATCTGGCTAAGGCTCCTGCTGGCTGAGTCACAGATTCAGAGAGAGTGCAGCAGATTGAGCCCTGATGTTGATTTCCATGTGAGGAGAAGGTGGGACACGGAGCGGAGGAGCCCCAGGAGTTGAGTCAGGCCAGGCCTAGTGCCAGTGGGTGGCACACACCATGCCCTGAGCAATCCCTGCTCTGCAGCTCACAAATATCACCAAAGGCACCGCACAAGACTGGTGGTGGACACCACTAACTGGCTCTAATCGCTGATATCAGCCACTGGTGGTGGCTGTTGCAGGGGTGCATGGGTCGGTTCAGGCCCAGGCCTTTCTAAATATAGAGCAGCTATTGTGTTGGAAGGAGGGTGCAGTGAAACTTGTCCAATCGATGTTTTATCGCAGTGATGCAACACTTTTTATGAATGGGACCCAGGAATGAACCCTATCTTATTGATAAGGTACATTCCTGACCTTTTGTTGTGGCGCAGGGCAGCGTAGCAATATTCCTTGAAGTGCTGTTCAGCACCCAGACATCTTATATGTGGGCCAAAATGTTTGCACCAATTTTAAGACCAACAAAAACTGCCTCTGATTTGAGTTAGCAGCAGTTTTGTGGGGGCTATCGACGTACTGGAATTTCCTTTTAAATGTCACCAAGTGTGTTTAGCAGAGGTTTTTTCATGGGAATGCCTACTTTGCATCTCATTTTCATTAAGTCCTGCTAACAGAAGTGGTGATCTTGAAAATTCACTTTTATGCTCGAAAAGTGCAGCTAACTGCAGTTAGAGGCAACTTGTACATAAGGCGATAGAAAAGCCGCCATAGCATCAAAGAATTGATGCTATGTACGTGTTAAGTTCTTGTAAATATACCCCTTAATGTCTCTGATTCAGAGGTGATGCCGAATTTACTGATCCCGAATGGCACATCACTATCTCCAAATACGATTTGGCATGCACAAGTCCAGAACAAGTTTGCTTTGTAGCCTGACATTCGTCCAAATGCCACAAGGACCTCCTTGAGTTACTAAGCCCTATGGGCTCACTTTACAGGAATAGATCGGTGACAGAGTGAGGTGACATGCATTTAATAAAACAGAGCTACACAACAGAGCTTTCTATCACCAATGCGAATAGCATTGGAAACAAAGGTGTCCCCAGGCATGGTGAGTACGCAAACTGGACAGGACAGAGGTCACAGCACCAGGTGGAACCCTTGTGTGTAATAGTGAATTCCACTGGAGAATGTAACCTGCAAACACCATCCTGTTCAAAACCACTAGTAATGGTACAAATATAACGTACTGAAAGTTTTTTCAAGGTCCATTGAGATTGCTAATGGGTAACTCATTCCCTAGTGTGTGCTCTGAAGGAACATAAATCCCTCTCAGTAGTGATTCTTGAATCTCTTCTCTGGTGATCGCATGAAGTGAGTTGACAGCTGCACTGTCTAGCCAAACCCAAAAATACCGACAAAAGCAATATGCTGGCAGATGGTTGCAAAGGCAAGACGTATTGGCATTACCATTGCTTTTTACAAATTGAGGGGCATATTACCAACCAATAGAGATAATTTTTGTCTCTAACTTATTTAGAGACAAAAATGATCGCCGCAAATCGGCGATTTTTATCGCAGCTAAACCTTGCTATTAGCAAGTTTTATCGCAAATGCGATAAAAAACGGCCGCAATGCATGAATATCGCTGAAAAGTCAGCGATATTCATGCATTATCGAGCAAATGCTCTTAGCCATGTTATCCACCTCCCATTGGATAACATGGCTAAGAACTGCTCCTGGGCAAGTGTTAGCTTTTGGAGATATTCGCGCTTAGCGCGAATATCTCCAAAAGTTGGTAATAGGAGATAGCGATGTCAGCGACTGTTTTCAGTCGCTAACATCTTGGCACGCCCACTTTGCATGTCATTAGTGATAAATATCACTGACATGCAAAGCGGGGCCCAAGATGGTCACTATCTCCTATTAGCTGTCGCTAACTGGTGTTAGCGACAGCTTGGTAATAGGGAGATAATTTTATCTCCGCTTTCTTGGCTTTTAAAGCCAAAAAAGCGGAGATAAAGCCCCTTGATAATATGCCCCTGAGTTCCGGATGTGATAAAGGAGCCAAACCATTGCTGCACTGAACCTTCAAAGCACACTCTGGATGAAAGAATATTAAGTAAGGTCTCATGGACGATGGAGATGGTGACGAATGCTGCTAAAAGGTCCAACAGCACTAGGAGAAAGATATCACCAGCATCAAGTAGGTTTAGATTTGTGCCAAGACTGGATAGTTGCTGATTCTTGGGTCAATGAGGGATAATTAGATTTTCTCCAAAATGATTGATGGGAAAATCACAAATGCATAATCGATCCTTTTGCAAACAGTGGTAATTTTATAATGCTCAGTCCTCCTAAATTGCTCGCTACATCGTGCACACCTCACACTAAATACCACGTCATATCTGTATGTGTCTGGTAATATATAGCTATCTATGAATGTTTTGTACATTTCAAACCTCTAGTAAAAGATGTGGATTTTTTTTAGCAACAATTGATCTATGTAACTTTCAAGTCACCTTGGGTGAAGGTCGACATTACCTGTCAGTAATTATCTGTATTTGTTACTAAAGTCTCAGCTAGAAATATGAAACGGAGTGCTTTCATTATCATTCATTTTCACAGATTTATTGCCAAACTGAACTTAGGCCTTTTTTTTTTGCTCCATAGCATTCGTTCTTTTATCCTAGTGCATATTTCATGAACACTACTAATGCGTCTATGTGCTTGGGAGACGTCCTATTTGTGATTATTTTTCTTTGAAAACTTAATAGCCCCGTCCAGGCCTATTGTGGCTAAGATATTCGATTCCGGAATGCTCCTTCAGATATTTTTCGGCTCTGACAGAAAAGTGTATTTGAACAGAACAGCTGTCAAAAGGGAGCAGCGGCGCTATCCATCACATTTCCAGTCCTGGCCATACTTACAGCAGTTGCCAGAGAAGCAGGCTGTCCTCAACACCAAACAAAGACTGAAATTAGGCCTTCTGTTCTTACACATCAAAGAAGCAGGGTGATGCTCGATTCAATGGGCTTACATTACACTCTATTAATTTCATATTAGTACTCGGCTTCGCAGAATTCACCCAAGGTGTCACTGTGGTTTAGACATGCAGCCTTGATTCCGGTATCAAAAAATGGAACCTGTCACTTCCAATGATTTTACAGGGTCTTCTACAAATGTAAATCCTCTTTTATCCTGGCAGCCTTTTGTGTCTGTAATGAGTTTTCCCACTAGCAGAGCAGAATCTTAATATGGCTTTGAGAAATATTAGCAGATATGTTATCTGTGCTCATCTGCAGGAATGGTGTAATTAAAGCACCATTCTTTTGCCGTTTTTACACACATGCACACGGCGTGCAAATTTTGTTTTAGGAAGTAAAAGACAGACTGATAATTGAAACAAAGTTACCCATTTGCTACTAAGGGCAACAGTGCAGTTCTGAGTACTACTAGACGCGCTAATTCTATTTAATAACTTCAATAAGGCCTTGTAGAGAAAAATATTCCATCTTCCTTTCATGCATAAATCATGCATCAACGTGTTTTACAATATCTCCATAGAAAACAGTTTAGGAAGAAATATGTGCCTAGGATTTCTTTAAAAATACTTTGCATAAAAGATTTACATATTCTTTCCACGAGTATATGCTTAATTTAGACACATCGACTTTTTGCTACTATTGTTGACCTTTAAGTCTAATTAAAACTCTTTTGGATTCTAATCCCAAAGCTTTTATCTCTCCTGACAGCTTTTAATTTGAAGTCTAGTAATAATGTCTATTAAAATGTAAAATGGCTCAGCATTCAGCGCCAGGTTGGGTTTTGCTGGCAGTTCAGACATGGAGCTTCAAATAGACTGAAAAGCGGCACAGAAATGCGCATTCCAAATTGCGCCCATCACTAAAAAGCCTGCTCTGTAAGATTACAGAACGTGGATGACTCTGATATTCCTGCTGTCACTGGAGACGACAATTGCTGGGGAACTAAAATAATTGCTTGAGAAAACAGAGCTGCATAAAACAGCGGCTGCCAACGTCAATAGAGCAAGGGTAACTGCAAAAATACCATGCGTCTGCTGAAAGCCTGCGGCAAAGAATGCTTTTCATTTAAATATTTAGCTGCTTCTTGCTTTCCTTTTGTATTATGTTGGTCTAATCGTAAATTATCTTAACTAGTTATCTTTACGCTGGTTCGTATTTTTTCCTTGTTGAGATGCTGTGTCAAAAAACAGAGTTTTCTTCCACCTCAAATGGGCTGCTGCCTTTAGTGCAGAGGGTGCAGTGGGTGCAGTGGCACCAGCTCCCAGAGGGGCCCCACTGTACAGCAGATGCAGCAGTCTCTCACCCTTAATTCTAAGGGGGGCTGCTTTCAGGTCTGGTGTCCGGTTCCATACCTGGCACGACGTCTTTCTAGTCACAACCTGCTGCTGCCATTCTTGTGAATGTGGGGTGCAACCTCTTCAGAAAGGTGTGCACTGATTATTAACACTGATTAGGATTAGAGAGCCTTGAGGGGTGTGGCTTGCACGCCGAGGAGTAATGGCGGACCCCATGTGAGCTCCGCCGGTCCGCGGGACTCTGCAGCTCTTTTCAAACCTCCTTTATCATTTTTTAAGGTACAGAGTGTCGATCTTCTCTTCTGGACGATGCGGTGAGTGTGGAGACCGCCTTTCAGTTGGTTTCTCGCATTTTTCAAGCCACTTTATGTTAGCAGAAATTCACTTTCGCAAAGACGCGAGCGGCCACCATTTTAGGTTGCAGCGCTCGCGTCCACCTCATCTACCAAGCTTTACCGCTCCTTTATTTGGCATGTAATACGCTTTCGAAAAACACATGCTGCAGCTTGTTCTTTTTTTTTTTATCATAATGCAAGAGACATTGATGTTTGCTAAGCTCCGAATTTCATCTTCTCATGCACCTTTCAAGTCGCAGTAATTTCCTTTTATCTCAGACGCGAGCGGACGTCATTTCAGATCACTGCGCTCGCGTCTATCTACTATACTAATGCCGCCTCTGCTATTCGACATGCTTAGCTATAATACCGCAAAATCTACATGCTGTTGTTTAATTTTAAATGGTGCAAGAGTCATTGGTGTCTGAAATGCGCAGGAACACATCTGAGGCATCATTTCAGAAAATCGTCATCACTGCTTGCTGTGAGAAATTTTCTTATCTGTTGCTGGTGTTTGCAATGACCTTATGCTCAACTGAAGGCAGCAATTACATCGATTTCCATGTTAACTACAGGTCGCTTCTGAATAGAAAACAGTAATGGCAGCAGTGTAAAGTTTGAAATGATCACCTATTGGCAATGTTCTACTTGTGGATATACAGTTCTTCTCATGTTTTTTCCAAAATACTGAGGAAGTGTAGCAGCCTTCATATCAAATAGATACCTGCGTTTGTTTTCTCTGAGGATCTTAAACTAAATCTCATTAATTATTCTGCATTTTTGCTTTTTGGTGACTCCCTCTACATACCACAATGACTAACAACATTCATTCTGCTAGATCTTCTGTATCTGGTGCAAAACCAAAAAGACATAAAAATGTTCTGCCTTCTCCTATTCATTCCTCTCAGAATCCTGTTTTGCACTATATATTGGATGAAGTCAGTGGCCTTCAACCTTTTATGTCCACGACCAACGAAAAGTTAAAACAGATTGAGGAGAGATGGATTCTTATGGAAGGTAAGGTATTAGAATTGGAACAACGGGTAAGTGACTTACAGGTTGTATCTACAAAGATCCCTCTACTAGAACAGGAAATTCACAAGCTAAAAATCCATACTGAGGACCATGAAAATCGTAATCGTAGAAATAATTTACGTCTTTATGGTCTACCAGAAAACATTGAAGGTCCAGATATGGTATCATTTCTACAAAAATTCCTTCCAGAAATCCTAGAACTTCAAACTGCAACAAGTCCCCTCAACATACAGAGAGCTCATTGTCTGGGGCATCTAAATCCTAATGCTATTAAACCATGTGGAATCATAATGCTCTTCTTGGAATTCACTGAGTTAAAGCATGTTTTGAAGGTTGTTAGACTTAAACGTCGTCTTATTTGGTCTGGCCATAATCTCTTTATTTCTCAGGATATCTCCAATGGAACAAACGCACGCCGCAAAGAATTTCTCGTTCTACGTCCTCAGATGAGACATCTTAACATCCAATATGGAATCCTCCATCCATGTCTCTGCAAGATCACAAATAATGGTCGATCACGTTCATTTGATGACCCGGAAAAACTTAAACTTTATCTTTAAAGTCTTTCATCTCATGGAATGGATACTAATATTTGACTTTTCTATTTTCTAAAATTGTCACTTTGAATTCACCATACATTTTCCCTCATTGTTCACTGAGTTTATGTTTCCCCTCATATTTACGAGGTTCTTCTTCTTCTCTTCTCCTTTGTTCCTATTTCTGAGGTCCGTGTCCTTTGGCGTCACTATGCTGTTCATCTTTCAACTCTTTTTCTTCTTACAGAGCTGGATGTTATTCCTTGATCTGTTTACTTACTTTTCTCTTTTGTTTCTTTTCTCTTTTTGCTCCCTTCCTTTTCTTTACTTTTCTCATCTTGACTCAATTTTTAATCTTGTCTTTTGGTAACTTTCTTGTTCTATCTCACTTCTTCTCCTGCTTCTTGATAATTGTTTTATATTCGAAAATTGATCTGTATCATCACATATTCACCATTTTCTTTCCATTTTATCCCTTTATTGTTTATGCAGTTTCATGCTCCTGTCTCTTTATGTATTCCCTAATCCTTCCTCATGGTTAATGTGGTTTCGTGGAATGTTCGTGGCCTTGGGCATCCTGTCAAATGTCAAAGTGTATTATCTCATTTAGCTAAACTTAACACTCAGGTTGCTTTTTTACAGGAAACCCATTGTAATGATGTTGAATCTTTTAAACTCAAACGCCAATGGGTCAATCAAATTGTTTTTTTCTCCTGCTATTGATCATCATAGGGGTGTTGCTATATTGTTTCATAAATCTACTAATGCCCAAATTGTGTCATCAGATACTGATCCTTTTGCCCGGTGGGTGTTAGTGGATGCTATCATTAAGAAAAGACAAATTACCTTTTTCAATATTTATGGTCATGTTTAACCTGATCCAGAATTCTGGCAAGCTATAAAATAGAAACTATTGTCTGTATCTAATCCTAACATTGTGGTCGGTGGGATTTTTAATAATTGGCTAGATCCTTTTTCAGACAGACAGTCCAAATGCAAATTTAAACCAGACAGAATAGAGAAATCTTTTCAATCTGCCTTGTCATCTCGTTCCCTATTTGACACTTGGAAAACGTGTAATCCAGATGTTTATGAACTTATTTTTTCTCTCCTGTACACCATGCCAGGTCTTGTATTGAATACATACTCATTTCCATAGCATTAATACCCTGCCTTCACTCCTCGGAAATTGGCTCTATTTTTATTTATGACCATGCTCCAATTTTTACTTCTATTGATTTATCTATCACCACATGTAAACAAGGTACTTGGCGTTTTAAAAACCCTCTTTTAGCAGATCGTTCCTTTATTTCAGAAGCGACCTCCTTTATTAAGGACATTTTTATTCTTAATGACTATAAAGACACTTCCCTGCACAATAATTGAGATGCTTTTAAAGCAAGTCAGGTCAAAGTAACTTTATTTCGGTAAACATGACCTAAAAAGTGCAGTATATAAAAACATTCATTTATGAAAATATATCAGAGGAATTTTTCAAACTTGACAATACAAGAAGGTTACAAGCACTAAAGGAGTCATTTGATATCTACAAAGATTCAATTTCAGAGCGAGGGAGGGTGGAAGGCATACGGTGCGATCACAACACATATACATACAAATTTGTTGAAAGTGCATGGTGCTTTAAATAAATAAATAGTTTGAATAAAAAACTTGGATAAAAACGACAGGAAAACCATTCAGATAAAAAATATGTACCTTAGAACAGAGGGGGGTTTTGCCAGATAACAATACTAATCTTGTCATTTACTGTAACTTGTCCAGTGGCTCGTTAGATGCTTTAAAAAAAAAACCTTCTTGTGCACCACATAGAAAACAGGAATCCTGCGACTGAGTAGACAACTGGGATATTGAGATCATACTTCAGTATCTTGAACACTTCTATACAGCGCCTACTACCCAGGTTCCTGCAAATCTGCACGAGCCATCTTTTTCTCATTTTGTTATAGCCAGGGCAGCTGAAAAAAACATGCGGCTCTGATTCCTCTAGATAATCACAGGCAGGGCACCGGGTCTCATTCTGAGCTCTCCACTTCGATGTGAAACAGCGGAGAGGCAGAACCCAAAATGTAAATTGTAAATAAAGTTTCCTAGCGGTCACAGGTTTAATAAGATCTAGGACCTTCTCATAGATGGAACTATCCTTTATTTCCAAAAAGGCTTTAGTTAGATTGCCTGTTTTGGTGCTGGAATGCAATAAAGCCATTCTATGGTTCTCATAATGAGCCTTCATTTGTTTCCTGGAGATTAATGGGCAGGCTATCTCCGGTTCAGCCCAACACTCCCCAAGACCCATATCTGTCAACAAAAGTTTAATGTGAGAATACCAGGGCAATCTAACACCACCCCTTATCTTCAGAACTTCAGACAATTCTTCTTGGTACAGGAGGAGTTCAGGAGTCGACCACAGACGACGCCAATACAATAGTGGTCTGAGACTCAACACTTCTCCTAGAGCCATTAGTCCTAGATCTAAACGAAGTGGTATTAAAGGAGTGCTGCGCGGCAGCCTAAATAGGTCTCTAATATAATGGTTCTCAACCTACGATAAAGACTCGGAGTTACAGTGACCCCAGAACTCCGCGCTATATAGTGCGCCCTCTCGTGCCTGGGCCCTGTAGATTTCTAGCGCCGGGCTGACGGTGCTCTTGTCTGATTTGTTAAAAACCTTCATGATGCCCCCTGTCGACTCTGCTAATTTTAGTGTTGACTTCACAATGTGAGCCCCCCAGTCCATAGACTCAGTGATGGTGATGCCTAAGTATATAAATGATGATACTCTTTCCAGGGATTTACCGTTAAGTAAAGGACTGGTGCTCTTTGGATTGTTAAACACCATAAATTTCGTTTTCTGTAAATTTATCTCAAGACCTCTTTCCTCACAGAATAACTGAAATCTATCCAGAACCCTTTGGATCCCCATAGGTGATTTAGACACCAGAAGGGTGTGATCGGCAAACATCATAGCTGGGATTCTGCGCAAGGCTAATTTTGGGGCATCTAAGTCTCTTTCTAGTGACAGAGCGTCTATCAAGCCATTAATATAAAGACTGAACAGAGTTGGCGCAAGAACACAGCCCTGGCATACGCCGCGTTTAATGGGAATGGGTGCTGTCAGTTTTCCATCCCTACCATATCTTACTTGCGCAAAGTTATTTTCATGTAGGCGCCTAGTTAGTGGGATTAAATACGCCGTGCCCCCAACTCAAGTAAATCCGACCACAATTTTTACCTTGGCACCAAGTCAAAGGCAGATCTCAGGTCTACAAATATTAAATACAGACTGCCCCGCTCCAGGCAGACCGTCTTCCAATGCAACAGTTGTAATCTTAGTACTTGGTCCAGGGTCGACAACTTTTCCCTGAACCCAGCCTGGAGAGAGGAAAGTACACTCTAATCATCCATCCAGGATGGAAGCCTGAGTAGCAAGACTCGTGCAATTTTTTTGGGGGGGATGTCAATTAAACTAATTGGTCTATGGTTACTCGGTAATAGAGGGGAGCCCTTTTTAAAGATCGGAATTATCTCAGCACCAGCCCAGCTAGCGGGAATCTTCATACCCATCAGTATTGCGTTAAAGAGAACCCAGAGGTATGGAGCCCAGATCGATGGCTCGCTCCTGAAAATATCCCCAGGAATCTTGTCCAGGCCTGGAGCTTTGCCTGTAGCTATTTTTGCCACTGCACCCTTTATTTCCTGTATGGTGATACTCGGTCCCGGACTACCATCGTAATAATGATCAGTGTCCCTATTTATTAGCGGGTGAATCACTGGTAGAGGGGATCCAGCTATTAGAGGCCCCTCAGGTCTTCCCTCCTCCTTGTAAAGGGATTCAAAATACTCCCTCCAGACCTCTTCATCCAAATTTGGTTCTAGCGCTCTTTTGGGAATAGTCGAGCCAGAATTTACTAATCCCCAGAATGTTCTCATATCTCTATCCCCTAGAGCTGTTTTTAATAAGTCCCAATTTTCAATTTCCCACCTATACTTTGCTCCATGGACAGCTGCTTTATAGGCCCTTCTGAAATTTTTAATTTGAGGACGGTCCTTTGCTTCAATAGAAGCCACCAATGCACTTTTAGCATTTCGGCAGGATGCGTTGTACCACGGGTTGGGCTATGGTCTAGCAGGTCTGCTGGGTTTATTGGGAAAAAAGAAATTTAGTAACATTTCTTTTAATTTATCAAGGTTTGACCCAATCGCCACAATATCAATAAGATCCCTATTATAATTATAAAGGGTAGAGGCTTCTATAAATACGGGTAATAGAGAAACATAGAGACTGCTCAGATTTTCCTGTGATTGGTTAAAATTACTCCAGCGCACTCGCCTCCTGCAATTTGAAACAATTAACTTAGAATCGCTAGGAGTATCATCAGGGTAGGCTTTCTCGGGGCTTAATGTTTGGAGATCTACTACTAGCGCATCATGGTCACTATCTACACGTGGAAGAATTCTGAAATCGGCCATCCTATCTCAGAAGTTGGTATTAATGAATATGTAGTCTAGTAAAAACACTCGGTCCTTGCTGTGAAACGTGTATCCATGTGATGTTTTAGAAAGTGATCTTCCATTACACGCTCTTAATGAGTGTTTAAGGACCAGGCAATTCATCTGAATTACCAGGGGAGACCATTTGTTCACTGTTGGGCATCTGGATTCCGGTATATCAAAAAGGAGGTCCTCTTCAAGGAAATTGTCAAGATACAAGCCCTCAAGAGACTCGTATTGGCAGTTAAAATCCCCTCCTATTACGACCATATGTTTTAAAGTGATGCTGGATAAAAATATATCTAATTCCTCCACAGTAGTGGACTCCATTCCCCTAGAGGTAGGCCTTGAGTAAACATTAATTAAAACAATAGGAGATTTAAGAGGAAAATGGAGTTGGACACATAATATATCACTGGAACCTGTATCAAGTTGCACAGCCGTGCAACCTAGGTGGACACCTACCCATATGATTAACGCCCCTGATGGTCTTCCACCAGCCCAAAATTGCCGGGATGCTAAAGGAGGCGAATCCCAACATGGAAACCTCTCCTCTTGCCTTTTTGGAACATGCATATATCATAATCGCCAATAAAGGATCTCAAGTCAGGGTCATCTATTTTGTTATTGATGCCCACAATGTTCCAAGATATGCTCCGTGTAGTCTGATGGTTGGGTATGATCTTGTTGGCAGTTTCTAAAGACTGGGGGTTCCGATTCTCAGTTCCTATTTGTGTAACTACCTGCTCAGCTGTCCCTTCTATTGTGGGCTGATAGGGACTTTCACACAGGGCTAGTCCCCCCCCCTAATATGGATGCTGCTTTGGGAGCCGCTCAGGCACTCTCCGACCAGACCTTCCTCTCTATAGGGATGTAGCCCAGAAAAACAGCCCTCATTATCATAGTCAGTAGAAATAGCGGGATTTTCTTCCTGAGCAGTTCCAGGAACTTCCACTAGTCAATTCACCCCTTCAAGGGGACTGAACCTGTTCCCAGTGGGGATATTGAAAATGGTTTGGTTTCTCCTGTTCTGGCCTATATTTCGAAGTACATAATTGTTTTGAGCAGGTCTCCTTCCCAACTGCTGGCAATAATCATACTGCTGGGGTGCATTAGGAGGATAAAAAAAAAAACAAAGGGAATAAAAGAATATTACCCATATTCCTCCCAAACTACGATGCTAAAACTCTTTCAGTTATTACTGGATTTCTAAAATTAATGACTATGCAGTTTCCTTGGATGTCCTTATGTCGTGCGCCAATCCAAACCCACCCTTCTGGTAGATAAAATCTCTTCAGTATTTTCATATCCAAAATTACTATGATTGATTAACCAATGAACACTTTTGTTCTTTAATTCTTGGTGGGATTCTGTCTGTCCCTTTCTTAGTTCGGGTACCCCTGCCAGAATTAAGACATAGGGAGTTGACGTAGGGGAAAGATTTATAATTGGTAGACAGTATGTTTGGTCATTGTGCTCAGGAGTTGGTTGCGTTACTTCCGACCCCTGGCCTTGTTTGTTTAAAATTTCCCCTGTGCTTTTGGTTGCTAATGGGTAATAAGTTGTTGTATTCGTTTGATTTTTAGTAAACTTTTCTGCGCTTTTTCCCTTAGACCTCTTAGCCTGTTGTGGGCATTGTAAAGTTGCATTTGTTTTTGGTGAAGGGGCTCTTTCATTCGGAGGACAATGGGGTTTAACTAAAGTAAAGTAAAGTCCACATTTGTAAAGCGCACAATCACCCGTAAGGGTCTCTAGGCGCTGGGGGGCCGTCGGGAAGATTAAGCGAGCTATTGCCCAGAGCCACATGGTGCTGGGCTAACCTGCCGCTGGAGCCGGGGATCGAACCGTGGTCCCCAGATTCCAGCGTCAGTCGCCCTGGCCGCGGCGCCACACCTCTCCCGGTGGCCTGATTACTTGTCATGGTCTCAGAGCTGGAGTTAACCTCGATTTTCTCCCTTATTTTTAGCCCTTCATTCATGGCTGCATTCAGTCCCTCTATCCTTTCTATTATGTGTCTGAGCTCCTCTTTGATAATGGATCTCAACTGAATCTGTAGATTTAGTACCAGAGTTGTCACCCACCCAGGCTGATCAGTGGCTCGAGATGTAGAGTTTACCACTAAGCTATCCATCAAGGGCTGCTCTGTATCTACAGCGTGGCCTTGTATTTTTTTCCTTTTAGCTGTTGGTTTCGCTTTAGATCTTACTTTGGCTTTAGTATGTCTGTCTAACTGAGGAGGAGCAATTGAATTTGGGGACTCCCTGCACGTCCTGCCTAAATTTAACAATGGGTCATTGGACAACTCAGTGGGTGTTGCTTCTATTTCACATGAAAGGCTGGTGGTCAATAAGTCAGATTCTAAGTTTGGTGTGATAGATAAACGCCTTTCGGTCCGTTCTATTTCAGAGGCCACAGCTCCAAGGGCTTTCTCCAGCATCCTATCTATAGATGTAGGTTTGGCACTAGGTTTGGGCGAAGATGGAATTAATTTCTTGCTCGCACATACCCTTTGCCCATCCTAGAGATATTTCAAATAGTTTAGGTAATTAACTAAGCAAACCAATATAATATACAGAGTAAAACTTCACACAAGAATAATAATTTTAGCGTCCTTAGCAGGTCCTTATTGAGGACAGGTGTAACAGTAAACCACACCTCGATGCGTTCGTTCTTAGACAACCAGAAAGCAAGCAACAGTACCTTTATGTCCAAGTCCCTCTTGGCAGAGATTAAGGGGGTGGCCCGGCCCGTTCTCTTCTGGCCCCTGACAGCCACAGACGGCCCGCCCTTTGCCCGGGCTTAGCCCGGCACCACCCACGAGCGTCCCGCGTGGCGGGAGTCTGCGGGCAAATAAATAATCCTCGGTAATGAGGGGGAGGGGCTGCAGGTGCATTCTTTAGGGCCTTCACCATTGCTTATTCCTCCAAGAAAAAGAAACTAATGACTGCTAAATATAAAGCAATGTTATCACAACTTGAAACATTTGAACATAATTATTACACATCCAAATCCTCATCATTGCTACAAGAGATAATCAAAGCAAAATCCAACCTGAATAAAATAGCTACTGTAGATGCCTGTAACAACTTACTTAAGGTTAACTCAAAATATCATGGAGGCCAAAACAAAGCAGCCAAAATGCTAGCAAATTATTTAAAAATTAAATCAGAATATAAGGTAATTGGCCCTATCCATGCAGAAACGAATGGAAAGGGGCGACCACTCGGTCCCCCCGAACGTATGGATGGGTGCCCCGAACCTCCCGGGAAACCATTTTGGGCGGGGTGGGCGTAGCCCGGCTGGTATGCCCGAAGCGGCGTAGCCGGGGCGCGCCTTCCCCCGCCCAAGAGGGGTTGTCCTAGACACCTCAACGGAAGACGACCACGCCCCGTAGGCGTACCGGGGACGGGTACACGCCCTCCCGCAGAAGAATAAAGGAGCGGGAATCCAGAGGAGCGTCCTCTTGTTCCTCGGATCGGAAGGCTGCACCACTCGTTGCCCGTGAGCCCTCGACAGAACAAGCAGCAATTTTGAACTTGTTAATCTTGTTTTTCTCTTTCAGTTTCGAAGGCTCTCAGATTTCAGGACCTCGTGGATCGACCAAGGGCGGAAGACTCGAAACCATGCCTAACAAGAAAGCAGGAAAGGGTTCCGAGACGGAGAGGGTGTTACGCCTGTTGTCGAACCGGATGGCTTGTATGGACCGAAAGCTCGGACAAGTCCAATCGCTCGGGAGAGGTCTAGCGGAGGTGAAGAAGCAATTGGCCGCATTGAACGACCCAGGTCAGCCGAAAAAGGTAATAGGCCCGGCCTTGCCGGGAGTCGTCCCCGGGTTAAGAGGGTAGCGGGTCAAAGAAAGGGCGGTCTCGGGGGGGGGTCCCGGTCCCAGAGGTACCCTCCATCGCCCCCCTCGTACCGGCTGGTAACCCGGTTCAGGAACCAGATTTAGGCCAGCCTATCCCAGTGGTGATCACCTCGACCAAGGATGATGAAATGCCCCCAGAATTGGCCGCACAGTTGACGGCATGGCTCAAAACAAAAGTCGGGGGCACAGTGACCCTGGGAGATCCGGCCGAGGAAGCCAGAGTATTAATAAAGCAGTTGCGGCAATCGAGAGATGTCGCAAAGGCGAGTGTTCCTCTTGTTCCCCCACAGGTGGCACCTGGAGTACCAGCAGCTGGTCAGGAAAAGACGGCGGCAGCAACGGCCGATCCGGGTAAGCTCGCATTGCCGATGGTGGGGGAGGGCTCAATACCCTCAAGGCGGGAAAAGGTTGCACAGCATATTCCCATGGCCACGAAAGAGTTAATATGAGGAGACAAGTATGTCAACATGTTTTCATTGTTAACTGACCATCGCGAGATGGAGTATGCTAAAACACAGAAAGATTTGTGGCACCCGAGTGTCTGGCGCGCCAAGATGGCCGAGTTCAGGGTGGACGAGACAGTGACGAACTGGGTTAAGGCCTTCTCTATATTTACCGCAGTGATGGGGGAACGTAAACCCGAGGTTATGACTGATTTGATTTGCTATCAGAATCGCATTATGGATTTCTATTCAATGTATGAGGGGGAAGAATGGAAAGGCTATGACATGAAATTCCGTAAAGCAAAAGAATTTGATGCTTCTTTGTCTTGGGATTGTTTGGACTCGGTGTCATGGCACAAGCAGCTCCTGCCAGGGGCGACAGGTACGTCCTCGCCAGGCGGGAGCGGGTCCGGAGTGGTCCGCCAAAAGCCCGGGGTGCCCTTTCGAGCAGGCACAGGGGGGGGCTACCAGCCCAGAGTTGGCGGGAATGGCGGAAAAGGGGGGGTCTGTTGGGGCTTCAATAGAGGCAACTGTAACAGACCACAGGGGACATGCAAGTTTAAGCATGTGTGTGCCGGCTGTGGGAATTCCTCACACCAGCGGTGACCATCTGGGCTTGCCCCGTGCTGGTTGCTCCTCCACGCTCCCTGACTCCTCGCAGCGCCTGGTATCGTAGCTCTGCTGTGCTCTGTGCTTTTGTGATAATTTGCGCTGCATTATCGAGGCAGCTGACGCTTGTTAATTATATTGGCTGGTTATTCATATTAGCGCTGCATCGTCAGAATCATTAGACAGCATTATTTGGCATACAGTGTCTGGCTATTCACTACCTGTCTGCATCGCCTGCTTTTAACTAAGTGTAACGCTACCAGTGGCCAGATCTCTGCTTGCTTCGGCTGTGACCCGCCTTTTCCCCATTTTTGCATCCATTTTGTTTGTTGTGTCCTCTCCCGTAGCTCCACCCCGCTACCGCCTCCCAGCTGACCCCCCTCGCCCCTCCCCTTCCACCATCCACATATGACAGCTACTTCTGCGCACAGCGTCCACGCGCAGCGGTCACGCCCCAGTCGCGCCGAAGGTGCGCCAAAGGTAAGCCCGTCTACGCCCGTCCGCGCCTGGACCGCGCCCAGCGCCAGACCCCTTGGCCCTCGTACCACCCACCCCACCCGCATTACTTACGACGCCACCACCCTCTTAGCCCTAAACCCCGGCCGTCCACCCAACTGCGTCCAAGCCGCTCCTGGACACACCCATGGACCCTTCTCTTGCAACTCCTGCAAGTTCGACGGCACCAAGAACAACTCCTCACCCACGAACACAAAACAGATTCCTGACCCCAACCACCTACAATGCATCCTGCTCAACACCCGCTCAGTCCACAGGCACGCCATCGACCTCTGGAACCTACTAGACACCATATCTCCAGATGTCGCCTTCCTAACAGAAACATGGATGAACTCCACATCAGCCCCTGACATCACCATTGCCATCCCAGAAGGCTATAAGATCATCCGTAAGGACCGTACCGACCAAACAGGAGGAGGCATCGCTATCGTCCATAAGAAATCCATCCGCATCTCAACCAGCTCAGACTCCAATCTCGCCAATACTGAACACCTTCACTTCCAGATCCACATCGACCCCAAGACCACACTCAGAGGCACCCTCCTCTACAGGCCACCAGGACCCCGTGCACAATTCAGTGAGGACATCACGGACTTCATCACCCCACAGGCCCTCCCCTCCGAGGATTACATTCTTTTGGGAGACCTCAACTTTCACCTTGAAAAGAACAATGACCGCAACGCCACCACCCTTCTGGACAATCTCGCCAACCTCGGACTTAAACAACTTGTCACTACCCCCACCCACATCGCAGGTCACACACTCGACCCCATCTTCACCTCCAGCAAACATGTCTCCTTCAGCCACACCACTGCTCTCCTTTGGACGGACCACAGCTGCGTTCACTTTACCTACAACAAGACCACAACCAACAACCTTCCTCAACCTACTCTGCGAAGAAACTGGAACAAAATCACCATCGACCAGATCGCCTCATCGCTTCTTCAAAACCCCCCTGCCCACTCCTCAAACCCCGACCAAGCAGCCATTAACCTCACCCAATGGCTATCCAACAGCGCCGACATCCTAGCACCTCTGAAAAAACGTCAAATCAAACCAGGCAGCAAGAAGGCCTCTTGGTTCAACGATGATCTTAAGAAATCTAAGAAACTCTGTCGCACCCTTGAGAAGGCCTGGAAAAAAGACCCAAACACCAGCACCAGGGACGCCTTCAAAAACGCCACCCGTATACACCACCAACTGATCAGGAATGCCAAGAAAGCCGCCTTCAAAGATCGACTCGACAACAACGCCCACAACAGCAAGGAATTATTCAACATCGTCAAGGAATTTACTAACCCCTCAGCCAACTCCAACGACATCACCCCCTCTCAAGCCCTCTGCGACTCCCTAGCTTCGTTCTTCTACAACAAGATTGCTGACATCCACAACAGCTTCGACAACCGGCCCGAAGACCAACCCACCCAACCTTCTGCAGGACCCCCACCCCCCTTGAACATCCTCAATGACTGGAACCCAATTTCCACTGAGGACACCATCCGCCTAATGAACTCCATCCACTCAGGATCCCCCACAGACCCATGCCCTCATCACATCTTCAACAAAGCAGACTCCATTATAGCACCGCACCTTCGAGACGTCATCAACTGCTCCCTCAACTCCGCCACCTTCCCGGAAAGTTGGAAACATGCCGAACTCAGCGCCCTTCTGAAGAAACCCACAGCTGACCCCACCGAACTCACAAACTACCGCCCCATCTCGCTCCTCCCATTCCCGGCCAAAGTCATTGAGAAAGCTGTCAACAACCAGCTCGCCGCCTTCCTAGAAACCAACAAATCCCTCGACTCCTCTCAGTCCGGCTTCCGAGCCAAACACAGCACTGAGACCGCACTCATCGCAGCTACTGACGACATTCGAACTCTGCTAGACAACGGAGACACGGTCGCCCTCATCCTCCTCGACCTCTCCGCAGCCTTTGACACAGTTTGTCATAGCACCTTAATACAACGTCTTAGAAACATCGGAATCCAAGGAAAAGCACTGGAGTGGATCACCTCGTTCCTCGCCGGAAGAACCCAGAGAGTCCGCCTCCCACCATTCAAATCAGAAGCTACAGAAGTCATCTGCGGCGTGCCACAAGGATCCTCACTCAGTCCCACCCTCTTCAACGTATACATGAGCCCCCTCGCAGCCATCGCACGCCAACATAACCTCAACATCATCTCCTACGCTGATGACACTCAACTGATACTATCACTCACCAAAGACCCCAACACCGCCAAAACCAACCTACATAAAGGAATGAAAGAAGTAGCCGAGTGGATGAAGTACAGCCGTCTAAAACTGAACTCCGACAAAACTGAAGTCCTCATCCTTGGGACCTCCCCCTCCGCCTGGGACGACTCTTGGTGGCCTGAGGCCCTTGGAAAAGCACCCATCCCGACAGACCACGCACGGAACTTAGGTGTCATCCTGGACTCCACACTCTCTATGAACAGACAAGTCAACGCCGTCTCATCTTCTTGCTTCAATATTCTTCGCATGCTCAAAAAAACATTTCGCTGGATCCCCACCGAAACCAGAAAAACGGTCACCCACGCACTGGTCACGAGCCGCCTGGACTACGGAAACACCCTATACGCCGGTACCACCGCAAAACTTCAAAAAAAACTCCAACGCATCCAGAACGCCTCAGCCAGACTCATACTAGACATCCCGCGTAAAGACCACATCTCTGGACACCTGAAAAACCTCCACTGGCTCCCCATTAACAAGAGGATTACTTTCCGCCTCCTAACCCACGCACAAAAAGCACTCTACGAACTTGGACCCGAATGCCTCAACTCACGACTTTCCTTCTACACCCCCTCCCGCCTCCTACGATCCTCCAACCAAGCCCTTGCAACTGTACCTCGCATCAACAAAACCACCATGGGAGGCAGATCCTTCTCCTACCTGGCAGCTAAAACCTGGAACTCACTTCCCACTCACCTTCAAGTCAGTTTAGGGCGAGTGGCTGGGCCCTTTCGTTGCCCGCCGGTGGCTGAGTTCATCTGTTCCCCGTTGGGGGTTGTCCCGAAGAAGGACCCAGGGGAGTTTAGACTCATACATAATCTTTCTACTCCTAAGGGTTCCTCGGTGAATGATGCCATTGACCCAGAAGTTTGTGCAGTACGATATGCATCGTTCGACGAGGCCTTGGCCATGTTGAACCACCTAGGCCCTGGGCGCTGATGGTGAAATGTGATATCGAATCAGCGTTCCGGTTGCTTCCGGTGCACCCGCAGGATCAGCGCCTGCTAGGTTTTGCATTTCAGGGGAGTTATTACATGGATAAATGCATGCCCATGGGTTGCTCCATTTCTTGTGCGTATTTCGAAATGTTTAGCTGTTTTTTAGAATGGGCATTCACCGAGGCTACAGGGCATAGACATGTTATGCATTATCTGGATGACTTCCTGTTTTTGGGGGAAGCCGGTGATACGAACTGCGCGCAGGCGCTGTATGATTTCTGCATCCTCATGAGTGAATTTGGAGTCCCATTGGCACCAGGTAAGACGGTTGGACCATCTACTTCACTGGAGTTTCTGGGAATTGAACTCGATTCTGTGGAGGGGTGTTTCCGATTGCCAATGGACAAAGTGGTCAAGTTTCGGGCTTCCCTGATGCAATGCCTGAGTGGGGAGAAAGTGACCCTGCACCAGTTACAACAAACAGTGGGTCAGCTTAATTTTGCATTGAGGGTGATGCCTATGGCCCGCCCCTTTTCGCGCTCTATCGCGCAAGCTATGGTAGGTCTCAAAGAGGGTCACCACCGTACGAGACTGTCAGGGGAGGTTCGCCAGGATATGCGTATTTGGATGGCATTTCTGGCGGACTTCAACGGTCGAGTCGTGTGGAACTCCCCGCCGGAATCTTCAGATGAACTAGGTCTATGGACCGACTCAGCAGGGAGCGTGGGTTTTGGCGCCATCTTAGGTAATCGATGGTCGGCACAAACATGGCCAACATGGTGGCACTCCAACGGTCTCACAAGTAACATTGGTTTCCTGGAGTTATTCCCCATCTGAGTTGCTCTGATGACATGGTCTGACGACTTCAGGGACCGCTCAGTGGTGTTTTGGTCTGATAATATGACTGTTGTCGAGTGCATTAACCAACAGGCAGCACGCTGCAAATTGATCTTGAGATTGTTGAAAGAAATTGTGCTGCTTTGCATGAGATTGAATGTACAGTTCAGGGCGAAACATGTGCCAGGTGTACTGAATCATGCGGCTGATGCACTCTCTCGTTCACATATGCAGGCATTCAGGGGTTATCTACCCACAGCGGACCTAGAGGCAGCACCATTCCCCGAAACAATATGGCTAATCGGTGCCCCGGATTACAAGACCTCGTGGCAGCGAGTTTAGCCCCCAGGACAAGGAAAGCATACGAAGGAGCGTTTTGTTCCTATTGCACATATTTGGGTCCCACAGAGAGTCAGAAATGGGGTCAGGAGGAATCCTTCCTGGGGTACTTGGTAGCGCTGCACAGAGAGGGCCGATCAGCGGCAACGGCCAGTAGGCATAGGGCGGCCATTTCATTCATGGCCCAGGTACACGGCATAAAAGACCCTACAGGTTCCTTTTTGGTGAAAAAAGCCCTTCGCGGCTGGCAGCGCCTTGAGGGTTGCAAGCAAGATACGAGGCACCCGATTGGCTTAGACAGACTGTCTCTGCTTTTAGCAAAGCTGGATGAGACGTGTTCCTCCCATTTTGAAGCAGTTCTGTCCCGGGCAGCGTTCACATTGGCATTCCATGGGGCTATGAGGGTGAGCGAACTTGTCGCAAGGAACAAGAGAGATATGGAGGGAGGCTTGTGCAGGGATCACATCCAAATAAGGGGTGATTCGATGGTGATCGTGATAGCCAGGTCCAAGACTGACCAGTGGGCTATGGGAAACAGTGTGGTCGTACAGCGCAAGCGTGGGTCCCCCATCTGCCCGTTGAAGTGTGTGGAAGACTATTTGGCGCTAAGGGCGGCCGCATGGGGGGGGAGCTTGCTCCGACACAAGGATGGCACTCCACTGATGAGATTTCAGTTTCAGAGGGTGCTAGCACTGTCAATCGCTGACGCGGGCATGGACCCGTGCGATTTTGGGACCCACTCCTTTAGGATAGGGGCTGCTACTGAGGCTACAGCCAGGGGTCAGAGTGCTGAGGAAGTGAAACAATTGGGCCGTTGGTCCTCAAATTGCTTCAAGAGGTATGTGCAATTGCACATGTTGTGAGTGATCAATTGACATGCACTCACGTTTTCTGTCTTTGTTTACTTTACAGTTTCGCGAGCCTGCCACGCGGGGCAGAATTTGAGGTCGACCCAACACCAGGAGACCAGCGGTCAGAGGCCACCGACTGGAGAGAGGATGGTATGGGTCGTGGGCCACTCATACGTGAGGCGCGCCGGCGACGTATTCAAGGAAGGTGACGCGATTCACGCACCTGGGGAATACGGGTTCAGAGTGTCCTTCCATGGGAAGGGTGGGCTCGTTTTTGACCACTTTGAATCATTTTTCGAGGGGCTTCTAGGGCGGTATAGGTCACCGCCGTCTGTAGTCATAGTACACCTGGGAGGCAACGACTTGGTGACACTGGGTAGACGAGTGTTACTTGAACGAATTTTGTCAGCGGTTAGCTGGTTGGCTAAAAGAGTCCCGGGGTGTACGATTGCCTGGTCCCACATGATTCCTAGGAAGATGTGGCAGGGGGGCCTTTCGGTGTCAGCACTGAACCATTCAGTTTAACGGGTCAATAATAAAATAGGTAGATTGTTCCGTTCTGCGCAGTTGCATAACATTCCTCATGGGTGTATTCGGGGTGATCAAATGTATCTGAACGATGGGGTTCACCTGTCCAGGGAGGGGAATGACTTACTCATAGGAGACTTTGTAGCATGGCTAAGGGGTTTGAGGAAGCATGACCTTTAGGAGGATTTGGGGGGACCGGATAGTCGGTCAACTATCCGGTCTGTGGCGGTAAGGTCATGATCGGTGAGCAGTAATTTCAAGGTCCCTAGAGTGGGGCGCCACCCACAATGGATGGGAGCGCCCGGGGGAAGACGGCCATTGGCCCCTTCCACGGGGAGGCGGCACCCACTAAGGATGGGGCGCCTAGGGGGAGATGGCCATGGGCCCCTCCCAGGGGGGGAGGCGGTTAAATGCCCCTCCTACTAATTTCCCGGGGCCGGATATCCGCGACGGCGGATAGAGAGTGTAGGGATGGGGGGAGAGTCCACGCTGTCCTTCCTACAGAGACCTCATACGGGAACTCGGACGACCCTTAAGATGGCGTCGAGTAGAAAGGGGGCCCCCACCACGACAAGGGAAGTTACAGTTGGCAATGAGGGTACAGTCCTCTGCGCATGCGCCGCTCACACCGTGAGGGCGGGAGTCTGGTAGTAGGGATCTGACACCGGTTAAGACCTTGCCGTTGGCCCTTAATGCTAGGATGTACAATTTGAGTTAGAGTGTATGCATTTTCAGGATGTTAGCCAAAAGTACATGACTGCATCGAAATGTAATAAATGACAAATTGTACATTATGCATAATGATGAAACTTTTATTTAATGTTTTAAATTTTGTTTCATATTTTAATAAATACGGCCGGGAGGGGGACTCCCTCCCGCCTTCCAAAAGTTCAACTATTGTCCGACTTCCCATTCTTGGGGAAACGTGTTGGGAGGGGGTGGCGGGCATCCCGGCCATATAATACACTACTCTCATCTGATTCTGATATTATTGACACATTTCAATCATAGTATAATCTTTTATACACAGAAACTACTAAACCTTCTGAAGAAGATTTTACCTACTTTTTTCAAGATATTCCTAAACCTAAAACTCTCCTAAATATTTTTACTAACCCTCGGCGTAGTGTGCGTAGTGGGGCTACGCGAAGCTACGCAAAGTGGGTGAGAAACTACGCCCACCCGCGCACTTTGCGTAGCCCCACTACGCGCCGCATTCCCCCCTCCCCATCATACCTAATTTTATTAAATGGGAACAGAAAAAGTAATAAAAAGCACTTACCTTGTCTGTGGCGTCCCGGGGCTCCCTCTGCTTGTTCACGCCGCCGTCTGCTAACCAATGCGCATGCGCGGGCCGCCGCGCATGTGCATTTCTCGTGAGAAATGCGCATGCGCGGCCGTCCGCGCATGCACATTGGGTAGCAGATGCCGGCGTGAACGAGCAGAGGGAGCCCCGGGACGCCGCGGACAAGGTAAGTGCTTTTTATTTATTTTTCTGTGCCCATTTAATAAAATTAGGTATATTCGGGAGGGCGGGAGGGAGGCGGGTGGCAGGCAACTTCGCTACGCCCAAGGAGTGGGCGTAGTGTTGCCTGCTTCGCCCACTTTGCAAAGGGCGAAGTAGGCAACACTACGCCCACTTTGTGGGCGTAGCGAAGTCCTTCGCCCAGGGTTAATTTTTACACCACTTGAAGAGGATATTTCTCTACAAGCATTATCTGATGAGTTACAATCCTTGAAAAAATCAAAGGCGCCTTGTCCTGATGGCTTTTCGGTTGAGTTTTTTTTAGCCTTATCATCAATTTTTTCTCATAAATTACTAAAACTTTTCAACTCCTTTATTTTAAACTCTAAGGCCTGTAGCTCTTTTTTAGAAGCCCTTATTATTGTCATCCTTAAGCAAGACAAAGATCCCTCCTTTGCTAAAATGTCTGTCCTATATCACTAATCAATTATGATTGTAAGATTTTTGCAAAGATCTTTGCTTCTCGTCTCGAGAAAGTTATCCCTTTTCTTATTAACCTAGATCTAGCGGGCTTTGTCAAAGGATGTTTAGCTTCAGACAAGGCTAGAATGTTTTCTAAATGATCCCTCTCCCTTAGCCGCATTATCTTTGGATGCAGAAAAGGCCTTCGACCGAATTGATTGGAATTTCATGATACCCACTTTACAATGGTTTGATTTTGGTCCAAAGTTTATTTCATACGTTAAATTATTATATACAAATCCAAAAGCATGTGTTTTTGTTAACCCCTTCCATGCTCATGACGAGCTCAGCTCATCATGGCATATACCTCTCAGGTGCTCATGACGAGCTCAGCTCGTCATGACCACCCCCCTTTTCGTTGCTGTCCAGCACAGCAGGGGAAACTACCAAGCAGCGATGTGGTTAATGGTCTTTTCTCCCCATATTTTTCCCTCCAGAGATGTACTCGTCAGGGTTGCCCCCTTTCCCCACTTCTTTTTTTATTATGCATGGAACCCTTTCTTGAATGCATTAGAAGTAACCTGCTTATTACTGGTTTTACCCTAAAGTCTCAACAAATTAAACTTTCGGTATATGCCATTCCAGAGGGCTACTGTCTGCTAAGATTAGACAGAATACGGGGGAGAGGGGGTGGCATAGCCATAGTTGCTAGACAAAACTATCAATGTCAGCTTGACAGCACCATGATTGATGACAGCGAGGCTGGTGCCTTTTCCATCTCTATCAACGGCTATTTCACCCTGAAGGGCCTTCTAATCTACCGCCCTCCGGGCTCCACTGTAGCCTTCATCGAGAAGTTAGTGGAAGGTGTCACAGAAGCCGCGCTACGCACGGATAAATTCCTGGTCTTAGGGGATCTGAATTTACATTTAGACACCCCTACGGATAGGGTGGCAAGTGATTTCTGTAACACGATGGCAAGCTTACAGTTCGAGCAGAAGGTGTCGCACCCCACTCACAAGCTGGGCCACCTTTTGGACCCAGTCTTCGCAAACTGGAATCAAGTAAACGCCCAAACCCCGATTTCCATCCCATGGTCTGACCATTTCCTCGTCCCTTTTACCATCGAAATGCAGGGACCTCGCCCAGTGACCCCCCCGCCGACAAACACCCTAGGCGGAGGTGGGCAGCGTTCTCCCAAGCCAAATTCGACCTGGCATTAACTGAGAAGGGCCATCCTGGAGGCGATGGGGTAGATGAAATTAATACCAACTTCGATCAACGCATATTGGAAGCCCTGAATTCGGTGGCACCATTGGGTATGGCGAAATTGGGGGGCCGAGCGCAAAGATCGGCTCCTTGGTATAACGCAGACTTGCGAATGGCCAAAGCAGCATGTAAACGTGCGGAAAGGCAATGGAGGACAGCCTATTCTACTCGGGCCAAAACAGAATATACTGACTGCAGGCGCATTTACCACACTTTGATTAGGACGGCTAAATCACTGTACTATTGCAATAAGATAGAGGAGGCAGAGCAGTCCACCAAGGAGCTTTTCTCTATTTATAAGTCTATTGCAATAGGGAAACCAGCCGTGGTGCCTAAGAAATTATGCACGACGGAGGGCTGCAACCGGATTGCTGAGTTCTTTGCAACAAAGGTTACCAATATCTATAATTCCTTCCCTCAGAGAACAGATAGCGGCCCTACCTACCCGGAACCCACTAGAGTGAATGGGGAACAACGGTTATCCACGTTTGTTACTCCCCCTACTGCGGAACTCCTCCGTGTTTGTGGATCAATAAAATCCGGTTCCCCTAGAGATCCGACCACTCCTAGTCGGTTAAAGGGTAGCTTGCCAGTACTTGAGCCTTATGTGCGTCATCTACTGGACACCTCCTTTGAGTCCCAGGTGGTCCCGAACGCCTGGAAGCAGGCAGTGGTACTTCCTCTGCAGAAGAAGGCCAATGTCAGTTTCGAAAAACTGGACAACCTCCGTCCCATCTCCCTCCTGCCCTATATGGCTAAAGTGGCGGAAAAAATTGCCAATACACAGCTTATGCAGCACGTGGAGATGGCCTCGCTACTCCACGACTCGCAATTTGGCTTCCGCCCTCGTCATTCGACGGAGTCCGCTCTTCTCGTGGCGGTGGAAACACTAAGACAGGGTGCGGACGAGGGCCAAACTATGGCATTAATCCTTTTAGACCTTAGCGCAGCGTTCGACACTGTAGCTCATTCCACCTTGCTACAGTGTCTGATTGGAGGAGGGGTGACAGGAGCTGCGCTTGGCTGGATCACGTCCTTCCTGTCGGACAGGCGTTTTCAAGTCAGGCTAGGGGAATGTTACTCCAGGGAGATTGAGTTGGGCCAGGGCGTGCCTCAGGGCTCGTCCCTGAGCCCAACCCTATTTAATATCTACGTCTCCCCCCTTGCGGCCATCGTGGAAGGATACGGTCTTCGTCTGGTGTCCTACGCCGATGACACGCAGCTGGTCATCTCCCTATCGCGCGCGCCCAATCTTGCAGCGGACATCTTCAGGAATTGCATGCAAGATCTTGCTGCCTGGATGTCCGCAAATTGCCTAAAACTGAACGGCAACAAGACTGAGGTGCTCGTGGTGGGGAGTGGGCCATCTGCGTGGTCATCGGCATGGTGGCCGCCCTGCCTGGGTGAAGTTCCAGTCCCCTGCCGTGAGGCTAGGAACCTTGGTGTGTGGCTGGACAGGGACCTTACCTTCGGCCCACAGGTCGGCCGGGTGGCGGGGGTGTGCTTCGGTGTCCTGAGAGCTCTTAGGAAAGTGTTAGATCTGCTTCCCATCTCTGCTCGAAAGACGCTGGTGCACGCCCTCGTCACCTCCCGACTTGATTATGGGAACCTGCTTTTTCTGGGGGCCACAGGTAGGGTCATGGGCCGTCTGCAGGTCCTTCAAAATGCGCAGCGCGGCTGGTACTTAGGCTCCCCAGGAGGTCTTCCGCTAAACCAGCTTTGCGGGCCCTCCATTGGCTTCCCATTGAGAGGAGAGTGGAGTTCAAGGCTCTCGCCACTTGTCATCGCATCCTGAGCGGCAAAGCGCCTAGACCGCTCCAGAGCCTAATAACCCACTATGAGCCAACTCGCAGTCTACGGTCTTCTCAGACTGGGCTGTTAAAAGTCCCCAGAGTATCAAGAGCACGCATGAGGGGCAGGTCTTTTAGATACCTTGCTCCCAAGCGTTGGAATGCTCTCCCGCTGGAACTGCGACTTGAACCCTCTGAAGTCCTCTTCAGGAAAAAACTGAAAACGCTTTTGTTTGGCAGATAGCCTTTTGCGGGAGGAGGGGGACAGCTATTTCACTTATCACAGCGCGGGGACACGCCAGTGGCGTAACCAGGCGCTTAATAAATGCCCAAATAAATAAATAAATAAATAAATATGCAGATGATGTGCTTATTTATATGTCCAACCCTATCTCCTCTTTACCCCCATTTTCATACGAAATCTCTTTGTTCTCTAATGTTTCAGGTTATAAATTAAATTTCTCCAAGACTGAGATTTTACCCTTAAACCCTTCATGCTATGAACACATGTTTTATTCTACCAACGTTACATGGTGTCCTAAAAAAATTCAATATCTTGGCACATGGTTTTCCTCTAACATACGTGATACACTATCCTATAACTTTACTGCTTTAAAATTTAAGATTGCCAATTTGTTGAATTCTTGGTCTCTGTTATTTCTATCATGGTGGGGCGGATTAGATACAATTAAAATAATGATTGTTCCACAATTATTAATCATATTGTCAATGTTACCATTCAAAATCACCAAATATTATTTTACTCAAGTTAACTCTTTATGTATTAAGTTCCTTTGGAAAAATAAGCATGCACGTATTGCCCTATGCAAACTGCTTCGTCCCAAGACTGAGGGAGGTGTAAGATTTCCTGATTTTAAATTGTATCATGATGCTTTCCTGATCCGTCAATTTTATGCTTTGTCTAAAGATTATCAAGATCTGCCTAAACCTTCTTGGGTCCATGTTGAATGTTCATTATTAAATGATTTCTCTGTTAAGGATATTGTATATATGACTAATTGTACTTTTATCTCCCAATATCCAATTTTGAAATACTCCCATTATCTGCTTCACTCACTTTTCTTTAACAATTTTGATAAGTATCGTCTTTTCCTTGCCTCCTCAATTTGGTATAACAAACACATCAAATTCTGTCACAAATCATTTTATTACAAACATTGGAAAGAAAAGGGTATTTTGTATGTTAATCAAATGATTGTTAATAATGTGATCTTACCTTTACATCAATTGCAAGTGACCTTTAACCTTCGTGATTCCTTCATTAAACAGTATAATATTTTAGCACTGGAGAACGGGGCCTTATGGGCCGAGCGGCGCAGGGCACGCCTGAAATCTCCGGGTTCACTTGCCTTGTTAGACAGAGACACGAGACACTCTGTTAGGCGTAGAAAATCAAGTTTATTAGCTGCAGCTAAGCACAGTTGTCCAAGAAGTACCCTAATGGTATATTCTCAGGAGACTGCCACTTAACTCCGTGGCTCACAGTCTCTTATAGTACACATATTTACAATGCCCCCTCCCAAAACATACAAAGCTAGCGAATAGGAATAGTTCGAAAACAAGCTATCGAGTATCCAAAACACATCCGCCTTTCAGACCCCGTGTGCTCTCCTCCCCTCAAGTTAATCAAATTTGCGGGTGATAGAACATATTCGCATGCTTCAAAGGATAGTTTGTGTAATTAGAGAATACACGAAAAGAATAGCGAAGGCCAGTCAAATAAGATAAAATAAGGAAGAATGGTGGGACCCAAACAGCTGAAAGAGCAAAAACACTGCTTTCGCCATGCTGCCTGAGTGAGGCAACACAAAATGGCGGCTGGACACAAAATGGCGGCTAGATACGAAGCGGAGTCGAAAACCACAGAACCTCAGCCCCTCCTTTTGCCATACTCAGGCAAAGCACAAAGGACTCATGTTAGTCTGAGTCGATATCAATGGTCATGAGGTCACTGAGCTGTTGCTGCAACATCATTCTAATATTCTCTGTTTTCTGTGACACTGGCTTTGGAACACATAAAGTGGCACAAAGTCCACAGATGGCGGGGCCACACTGCAAACAGAGACAACAAGAAAAGATGATTGCTAGAATCGCTCCAAGGAAAGTTAACACTTTCCATCCCCATGTGGACAGTAGTCCCCAAAACCATCCCATCACAGACCAATCTCCAGTGTCCTGATGAATAGACTCGGAAATCACATGTAACTTAGAAATGGCTTGTTATACTGTAGGGGCATTATCAGGAACGTAAACGCAGCAACTAGACCCAATTAATTTACAGACTCCTCCCCTATCTGCAAGGACAATGTCTAAAACCATTCGGTTTTGTAAAGTCATAAGACGATCCGCCTGAAGTTCAGCTGTCAGATTATTCAATGCTCCAGAAGTCACATTTATGGTAGCATCGACCACACAAACTAGACGTCTAATGTTTCTGCTATTGACCATTGGACCCCAAAAGGGAAGAAACCCTTTCAGAAAATCTCCTCCCTCTTGTCCAACTGTGTCTTCAGAATCAATAACCCCTCTACCATATCTCTTTCTATGATGATCTGCAGGAGCAGTATATGTCGGAGGGAGAAGGAAAGCTCCATAACATGTTCCCGAAAAATAGGTGGGAAGCCATGTGTAGGCTCTATCGTGGCAGATAAAATATGTACCCTGAGATGGTACTAACGGTGAAGAAACCAAGGGTGTATAAACGTACGTATGGGAACAATTACTCTTTTCCTGTTTGATCTTAGTGTTCTGGCCATTTTTTTGCAAACATAAGTTACCTTTATGAGGTATAGTCCAAATCGGTGAAGATCATCTCTGTTTAACTCTATCAGTGAGGCAAGTGATATAACGAGTCACATTCCAACCATCATGTGCTCGTTTGTCATCGATGGGAATCTTACTAATGTCAGCAATTTTAGCCATAGTCGCTATTCCCTTTATCAAAGGACTGTGGCTAAAATCTACTCCCCCATTATATGACCCACCAGGAGGATATCGGAGTTGATTCTGGTATGCATTAGAAAACATAGCCAGATAATCCCAAGCAGAACCTTAATATGAAAATGGGAGAACTAAGTACGGCATCCCTCTCTCTGTATTATGGGGCATGAGCCCACAAACCCAACAATCAGTAGTGTTAACTACCAGTTGATGCTGATGTAACAACTGGATGAACGAGATGTTGAGATATTCTGTTCTCCTGATTTGCTCATGGTCTGGGAGTGCATAGAATTTGTGCGGGGAAATAGTAGTAGAAGAAAGCGAAGAGACAGAAGTAGGAACAGGTGTTTGCTGCATAGTGTGGACAATCCATTCTACACAAGCTAATAAGGTACATAATCATACTAGAATGCATAATGCTACGCCACAACGACTAAACAATAATTTCATATATTGGTTTCTTTTTATCATCTTAATATCACCCCCTTCCACTTCGTTATCCATTTATCTAAAGGCGTTGCTCACGATAATCTTCCTAGATCACTTGGCTGTGATTATTAGCCGTCCTATGACACTGCAAGTCCTGTTGACCTAGTCACTATTCAGGTCACAGCCTAAGATTCATACCGTTACCCTGCAACTTGATGGATGTGGAAAAAGGAATATTTTTTAATACAAAACAAATTTATAACCAGCAAGAAAGAAAGAAAAACACAAAGTTCAATTGTTTTTGGTTAACCTAGGTCTCAGGTTGTACCGTGTCTTGCCAGGTATCGTTTGGTCTCGAAATAAGGTCTCTGGATCTGACGTGTTCAGTCGTAAATGTAGTGGTACAGCTTCCTGCAACACGTCGTCGTCTTCTTTTTCAGAATTTGTCCAGTCCAAGCGTGCACTACTGAATGGTACAAATCTGGGTACTTTCTCACTTTCGTCGTCACCTACGCCTTCTCGGACCCACTGGTCATAAGGTAAAGGCAAGGGTACCCTTTTACAGTGCACGCCGTGAATCCAGTTCTTTTTCCCAACAACTTTCACGGCTGTTCGTGTTGTTAAAAGCACTTGTCGCGGCGGCCCCCAACGAGGTTCCAGATCCCTTTTCCTCTGGAAATTTTTGATGCAAATATAGTCACCAGGTTGAATGGAATGACCTGGATCTGAGGAAGCCTCCGGCAAAGCGTTTTGGACCTGTTGACGAATAACACGTAATATAGTGGTGAGGTCATACAAATAATCAACCAACAATGGATCCGGATTATCAGAATATTTCTTGGGTCGAAGGACTCCCCAGACATTAGCTGGGCGTCCAAATACAATCTCATATGGACTAATTCCTAAACGAGAATGGACTGTCGTTCTTGTTGAAAGAAGTGCCAGAGGCAAAGCATCATGCCACGAAAGACCTGTGCTGGCCTGAATCTTTGCTCATTTGAGCTTGAGAGTGCCATTACAACACTCTACCAAACCTGCTGACTGAGGGTGGTTTGCCGCATGGAATTTCAGTCTAATACCAAGACCCATACACACCTTCTGCATAATTTGGCCTACGAATTCACTCCCATCGTCACTCCAGGCAATGCGCGGCAAACCAAACCTAGGAAAGAATTCTTTTAGAAGGATTTTGGCAGTAGACAAAGCAGTATTGTCCTTTAGGGGGTAGGCCTCTATCCATCTGGAAAAGGCACAAACCACCACCAGAACATACTTGAGGTTATTGGAGCGTTCCATATGAATGTAATCTATTTGCAATACCTCAAAAGGGTACGTAGGGGGAGCAAAATGACCTGCCGGAGTTGGTGTTCCCTTTCCTGGATTGTGCATCAAGCAAACAATACAATGCTTCACCACATTCTCTGCACATTTGGGAATACCTTCATTCTGCCATACTGGAGCCAGAGGTTTACATATACCCTTTGCACTAATATGAGTTGGACCATGCGCCATAGTAACTACAGGTAGTACATACGCATCTGGTAACAACCACCGCTGGTTCTCTGACAATTCCGTCCAACATCCCGTCGTGTCCAACATTCCTGTACTCTCTCTCCACTTACTCAATTCTTTCTCAGTTGCTTCCTTCTGGATCATTTACACACTTTCTACTGTGTCTTCACACATACCTCCTTCTGCGACCCATCTTGCAGGGCCTGCAACATACATGTTACTCTTAACATCTCTCGCTGTTTCTTTCGCTACCTCATCCGCAAACGCATTCCCACGACCCACATCATCGGTGATCCTTTTATGTTATGTTATGTTATATTATATGGGGGGATTTCTATAGCGCTCGGCTACTCCGAGGAGTGTCCCGGCGCTTCAGATCCTCCACTGAACAGAAGGGTGTGAGCAGAGTATACTTTACTGAGTGAACAACAGGGTTTTTAAAGCAAGCAAATTGCCCATGGTTCTAAGGGACACGGGGAGGGCATTCCATGACTGAGCAGCGAGGAGTTTTAAAAGAACGACTGCCGCACCTGGCCCGCCTCGTGGCAGGGACCACGGCCAAGGCCCGGGTGGCCGATCTGAGTGATCTGGAAGGCAAGTAGAAATTCACCCGCTTCCGAAGATACAAGGCTCCCAGGCCGTGCAGTGTCTTGAAAGCCAGCGTCGTTGTTTTAAAGATAATCCGTTTTTTTATAGGGAGCCAGTGAAGAGTGGTGAGAAGAGCACTAGCCCTCCTGGTCAGACCAAAAATGGCACGCGCTGACGAGTTTTGAACAACTTGTAGGCGAGCTAAGAGGAATTCGGGGAGGCCAAGATAAAGTAAATTTGCATAGTCTAGGCGAGCGCCAATCAGTGCCTGTACTGTAACTCTTCTGTGGTCGACTGATAGAAGGGGCAGAAATTTCCGAATCATCTTTAGGATGGCAAAACATTTGCCCACCAGACCCGATATCTGGGATTTAAAGGTGAGGCCATTGTCAATTTGAATCCCAAGATTTTTGGCGACGACCGAGTCGCAAGCAGGGGGAAACATGGTGGGAGGCCACCAGGTCTTCCATCTGGGATCCGGGGGGCAGCCAAAAAAAAGTACTTCCGACTTATCAGAGTTGCACTTGAGGCAGTTCAGCTGAAACCAGCCGAAGACCGCCTCAAGGCAATCTCTGATGTTCTTACCATTAAAGTCGGAGCCCTTGTCGCACGTGAATAGAAGCTGAGTATCATCAGCGTACGACACGATCTGAGCTCCGAGAGCCTCTGCCAGCGCCGCCAGTGGGGACATATAGATGTTAAAGAGCGAGGGGCTCAATATAGAGCCCTGAGGCACTCCCACTTCCAATGGCGGCATCCTGGCAGAGAAAGGGGGAGCCCAGACCGTTTGTTGGCAATCGGCAAGGAAAGATTTAAACCAACTGAACACCGACCCCCTTAGGCCGATCTCCCAGAGTCTTGAAAGGAGACAGTCATGAGGGACGGTGTCGAAAGCCGCCGATATGTCAAGCATCACCAACATGGCTTTTCCCCCGGCGTCCAAAGTTTCTCTTAAGGCCTCAGTGACTTCGAGCAACGCAGTCTCGGTGCTCATGTTAGAACAAAACCCGGACTGTGATGGGTGCAAGATATTGTTAAGTTCCAGAAAGTTGGCAAGAGTAAGATGAACATGCTTCTCAACCACTTTAGCTAGGGCGGGCAAGAGAGAGATCGGTCTGTAATTGGCGTGGACTTTGGGATCAAGATTGTTTTTTTTTTAAAAGAAGCAGGATCAGGGCTTGTTTCCACCGCAAAGGGACCATTCCAGTGCTCAAGGAGAGGTTAAGTACAGGGTTAATTAAGGGGTTGAGCACATGCGCCACTTGTGCAATAAATTTAGCAGGGCAGGGATCTAAGGGGGAGCCGGATTTTAAATTTGACAGTAAGTCAAGAGAGGCTTGTGGAGTAATAGGAGGAAAATCCCAAAGAGAAGGGCTCAACTGGTTAAGATGATTTCGCGATCTGATTTTATTCGCGAAAAAATTGGCCAGCTCAGTGATCCAAGGCTCAGAGTGGGTGTTCCTGGGGGTGCACTGGGGGGGGGAGGTGAAATCCTTCCCTATTCTAAAAATCTCTTTACAAGAGTTGGGGGCAGCTTCTATTCTTGAGGCATAGTAGGACTTCTTACCAGCATTAATATCCTGGTGATAGACCCTAAGCAGAACTCTATAGGCTTCTTTATAGTTGGCGTCATATTGCTTTCACCAAGCTCTTTCCGCTTTTTTGCATTGCCGCCGTTTCTCCGCCAACGCAGAGGAAAACCAGGGTGCAGATGCTCTAGACTGATTGGTCTGGAGGGCTCGGATGGGAGCGAGTTCATCTAATTGCCGGGTCAGCCAGGACTGGAGAAGCTCCAGGTCAGTTTCGAGCACTCCTGTCAGCTGGCAAGGGTGAATACATAAGGCCTGCGCCAGCATATCGGGAGAAATCCTATGGAAGGCCCTGGAAACCTGTGCTTGGCAGGCGGGCCCCCTGGGCGGCTCTTTCCCGGAGTGAAAGATCTGAAACTCCACCAGGTAATGGTCAGACCAGAGTACTGGGGCAAGGGAAGATAACTCGATCGGGATGCCTGGCT
The DNA here is from genome assembly GCF_964261635.1 of Lissotriton helveticus. NCBI lineage: Eukaryota > Metazoa > Chordata > Amphibia > Caudata > Salamandridae > Lissotriton > Lissotriton helveticus. The sequence continues at coordinate 2,082,337,461 of NC_136063.1, forward strand.
TTCACCTTGCGGATACCCTGCCGGGGTTATCTCACAGGGGAATACCAGGACGGGTTCCATAAGCAAGCGCTTAGAAACCGCTTGGTGATTTGCGCTATATATATAAATTCCTGTACATAGTGGAAAATACCTGGTGCAGTGTGTGGCCTTTACAATGTGTAGCGGCTGATAGATAGCGGATAAGACCCAAGGGAGAGGTGATTTCCAACAATTTGATGCTATCTTTAGCATCATCTATGTCCAAATGGATATTAAAATCTCCTAGTAGTAGGCAGTAATTGGACCTAAGACAAAGCATGGAGATTTCCGAATTGAGTTCTTCAAAGAAGGAATCCTATGGGCCCGGGGGCCTATATACCAGAAGCCCCGTGCATGATTGATTAGGTGTCAGAGTAAGCGTGAAACCCAAGGTCTCACAGCCCTGAATGTCGTCCGTGTGTGCACTGCACTTCACAATCGCTACTTGAGTAGGCAAGGCAAGTGATTCAAGAAGGTCAGTTACCAACTGACCATGCTGTATTTTAGTGCCGTGGGAAGTAAAGAATCCTCTGTCCTTCCACAAACGACCTAAACTATGAGCAATGCCAAAGGCGGATGTCTGTGTAAACAGTCACTCTTTTCCCTTTCGCCAACACACACGCTCTCGTTAATGCAATCAACTCGGCAGCTTGCGCTGAATTCTGTGTAATGCGTGCAGTTTCTACTACTGTATGCAAAGTAGTAACAGCATAGGCTACTGTCGTCTCGCCATTAGGAAGCTTGAAGCAAGACCCGTCTACCCACAGGATCCCATCCGGATCCACAAGTGGTGTGTCTTTCAAATCTATTCGGCCTTTAGATTCTTCTTCTGTATGAAGAAAACAATCATGTTGCTCTTGTACATCTTTCTCATCTAAAACAGGTAACAATGTTGCTGGATTTAGAACATTACATAGCTTGATGTGTATTTGACTAGCTAAAAGCGTTAACTCATATCCAGACAATCGAGCGTTAGTTAAATGCTGCGTCTTTGTTCTGTTCAAAAGAGTATCTACTGCATGTAGTACCATTGCAATAAGAGTGTGATCCAACCCCAATCCAGCAGATTGACGAATAGAGATCGCCGCTGCTGCTGTTGCTCTGAGACAACTAGGTAATGCCTTGGCTACTGGATCCATTGTAGCCGAAAAATAGGCACATGGCCTTTGTTTGACTACAAATTGTTGTGTCAAGATTGACAATGCACAACCTTCTCTTTCATGAACATAGAGTGTGAAAGGCTTACTATAATCTGGAGTACCCAACACAGGAGCAGAACACAACGCAGTACGTAAGTCAGAAAAACTCTTTTGACATTCATCAGTCGAAGGACGAGGTTGGGGTGTATCTTTCAGAGTGAGTGCCAACAAAGGTTTAGCTAACAAGGAAAAATTTGGGATCCACTGTCTACAATAAGAGGTAATGCCTAGAAAAGCACGTACCTCTCTTTGTGTGGATGGTACAGACATACGTGCAATTGCATGGATACGTTCTGGGGTCAATCGCCTTCCCTCCTTCGACAAGAGATGACCTAAATAGGTAACCTCTTCGCGGCAATACTGTAACTTAGAAGGTGACACCTTGTGGTGTAAATCAGACAAATGTTGCAGGAGTGATACAGTCGCATTTTACAAACATCTTCTGAATCGGCAGCCACTAACAAATCATCCACATACTGGATAAGAGTAGCACCAGGAGGCAAAGAAAAAGCGTCAAGTTGGCATTTCAAACCCTGACTATAGATAGACTCTCACAATAGCCTTGAGGTGCACGTTTGAATCGAAAACTTCGGCCTCCAATAGAGAAGCCAAGGAGATCCTTACTTTCCTCAGCAACAGGAATGCTAAAGAAAGCATTTTTGAGATCAATAACTGAAAACCAAGTAGCTCAAGCAGGTATCATGGTGAGCAAAGCAGTAATATCCGGGACAACAGGAAACTGAGGGACAACAATCAATCACAAAATGGTACACAGGTGGCTTAGAAGGATCAGTACGCTTAAGAACAGGCAGAATGGGACTATTGCAAACATTTCCTCTTGTCTCTTCAAACACCCTTCTGAACTAAATCGTGAACAATAGCCAACAAAGCTCTTTCGCCATTGTTAGAGATCTTATATTGAGGGATGCGAGGCAACTTAACATCAGGCTGAACAGTAATCACATAAGGCGGAATTTCAAGCAACCCAACATCATTCGGACCCGTGGCCCACAGCGTAGCAGGAAGTGAACGCAATTCAAGTGGCAGTTGATCCTTAGCTAAATACATCGGAGAAGTCAATTTATCACCCAAGGTAAGATGTACACCAGAAGGGGAACAATACAATGTTGCATGCAGGCGTTTCAGTAAATCCAAACCCAATAAATTCTCTCCGCAACCAGTCGTTAAAAGAAGCGGAGCTTCTAAATCATAAGGACCAATGGAAATAGGCAAAGGACAGGAAACAGGGTTACTAACTGGGGCGCCAGAGAATCCTACGGAAACATTTGTTAAGCCAGACAAAGGTGCCCGAGGGAGTTTGGAATGTATGATAGAACTCCTCATCACACAAGTATCCAAAAGAAATGGTTCTGTAACACCCAATGCTACAACATCAACATAAGGTCCATTCTGATCCACTGGAACTGATACAACTCCCTTGCTTTTTCCATGGCTGTCCTAGCTAGTGTGAAAATCAGGATTTTCGTTTTCTACACAATAGTTGTCGTTGTAATATTGCGCAGACTGAGAATTCTGTTGATCAAAATAATTCATAGTATTCTGAGGCGGAAAGGAACGCCGTCCTTGAGACGACGCACCTCTCCCTCTACCTCTAGGTGCTGATTGAAAAGCACCACAGCCTTGTGGCACTGATGATCCACCATTACGCTGAAATAAAACCGGACAACTATTCTTGAAATGGCCTTCCTCTTTACAATAAGCACATTGATTAGGACCTAACAAAGGTCGTGGAACAGAGGGTGCAGGCTTCTGTAACAATCTCTGAAACTGTGGAGGCTGTTGTGATTGGTGCTGACTAGAACGAGGGGGATAAGCCATGTTGCAAAAGAATCTTCGTTTTTAACTCTTTAGTCTTTTTCTCCACTTTATCCTTTTCTTCCTTATCCCTATTCTCATAATACTGAGCAGTAGCTAATATCTGGGCAGTCGATGAAATGGCCCATGAACTCTCTGATTGTTTCAATTTGTGTGATAATTCTGGGAGTAAATTAAATACAAATGTATCCACGAATAATAGCTGTCCACCTTCAGTACTCATATCTTGATCACTATGGTCGATGAAAGTTTCTTCGAAATGAGTAAAGAAGTCGGAGACACTTTCATCCGTCTTTTGTTTATATGCCGCTAACTTATCCCAATTAACTCGTACAGCAGGCGTTATTATTTTCATTAGAGCTATTATTCTACCAGGCAATTCTTTTATCAAATCATCAGGTTTAGCACCACCTACTTGTCCTGCATCTGCGGCTGTTATAGCAGCCCAATTACCACCTAAAGCTTGATCATGGTCTTCTCTTCGAATCTTAGCCCATAATGCTTGTGGGACTACATTTCCCATCAGCAAATCAATATCTGCCAAATTCATGATACACACGTCAACAGACTGAGACAACTCTTTATAATACCCAGCAGGATTCTTACGAGGGTCCGGTAAAGACTGTTTAAGCGCCAACACTTCCGATCTTTTCCAAGGATCATGTACCCATATACGTTGAAAATGACCTGGAATAGGCGGATTAGCTCCTACTTGTGGAACGGCATCTCTCCATATGGGAGGAACTTCTCGCATAGGATATTGTTTCATTTTACGCCGAACCGCAGGATCAGGTTCAAGAGAGGCTTGAGAGAAAAAGGAGGACCTGAAAGTAACAAGTGTCTGGACAGCATGTTCTACATCGGAACCCACAATAAGTCCTTTATCAAATTGATCCTGTATCTCGAACAAACCCTGAGGAGGTACATCCAAATCCATATCTCCCCATCCTTTAATAAGAGTATTACACATAACATTAAAGACACATCTCTGCGTGGGCGGATTCCATTGAAGAAAAGTATCTAAAATATCACACACACTATACTGTGGACCGCTCATGATCCAATTCCGAGCGAGAGAATCTAACTTAATCTGCTCGTCAGAATCCGGAATTTGACTATGAGATTGCCTTCGAGACGAGGCAGGAGAAAAATTAAGAGGCCCAAGAAAAGGTGACAAGAGACCAGAAACGGTGTTAACTAGTCGTTGACAAGCTGTAGGGTAATCCGACACTAGAACAGGAGACAATGTATTCAGTACGGTAGGAGAAGAGCCAGTAGCAAAAGAAACTGAAGGTGAAGGAGACTGAGGTACAGAAGTCGGTGGCAAAGGAGGTGGAGGTGGAATCACTGGAAGAGGCAATTGTGCAAGAACCCGAGTAGCTGGTTGAGCAACAGGTTGTTGAACAACAGGTTGTAATGGGGGTGCATTAGCACCCAATACATAGGGTGGAGGTAATCTCAACAAATGGGACATGAAAGGATCTTCGTCAAGATCCTTACTCTTTGGGGAAGTAGGCAACACAGGGTAACATCTATCTATTGCCATACGATGCTGTCTTTCTGAAACCTCAATCATCTGATCAGTCTCATCATTTTTAAACTGCTGGGCAGCCTGTAAAATTGTCATATTTTGCTCCTTCTTATCTTTCTTTGCTTTTTTAATTTCTTTCTGTTTGGCTTCCTTACGCCATAGGCGGAAAGAGTCAAACATTGCCGGCCGGGCTTTTCTTTTAAACAAAATTGCTTCCAAATTATCTAATATGTCAGACTCAAAACTACCATTTTGTGGCCACTGCAAAACACCGTCTTTCTTCGAATATGGAATCCATGTTTCATTAAAAATAATAGGGCCAAGACCATGTTTCGAATAAAGCTCGTAAGTGGGAGTTCCAACCGGAGGAATTGAACAAGAGTCCTCTAGCCGGGAATCCCTAGAACAACCCAAACAGCAAAATTTCTTAAACTTCCTAAAACCAGGCATTTCGTAACGAACTGGACTTGTCACAAACTTCGAGAGGTGTAGGACAATATAGACACAGCACAAACGTACTTACCCCTCGGCTTCGATAGGTGCACTAATCGAATGACAAAGACAAAACAAAGAGTGGGCGCTACCCACAAATACATAACTAAATGTTTTCCACGCCAACAGATGTCCGTCTAACGTCTCACGATACCAATCATCACCAGAGGACCAAGGCAGGGAGACAGTCAGGGCAGCAGTCATCAGCAGCCATCGGAAAGTAGTAGCCGCGCTGCAAAAGACCTTTGGTCCACTTCGACATGCAGGGATCGCTCTCGTGGTTCGCGAATCCTCCAGAATTTTCTTGCGAAGCTCCTCACGACCCTCAGGCTGAACCACTACCACTGAAGTTGCCTCGCGTTGGGCGCCAGTTGGAGAACCGGGCCTTATGGGCCGAGCGGCGCAGGGCACGCCTGAATCTCCGGGTTCACCTGCTTTGTTAGACACTCTGTTAGGCGCAGAAAATCGAGTTTATTATCTGCAGCTAAGCACAGTTGTCCAAGAAGTACCCTAATGGTATATTCTCAGGAGACTGCCACTTAACTCCGTGGCTCACAGTACACATATTTACAATGCCCACTCCCAAAACATACAAAGCTAACGAATAGGAATAGTTCGAAAACAAGCTATTGAGTATCCAAAACACACCCTCCTTTCAGACCCCGTGTGCTCTCCTCCCCTCAAGTTAATCAACGCTAGTGCCCGTAATTAAATTTGCAGGTGGTAGAACATGTTCGCATGCTTCAAAGGATAGTTTGTGTAATAAGAGAATACACGAAAAGAATAGCGAAGGCCAGTCAAATAAGATAAAATAAGGAAGAATGGTGGGACCCAAACAGTGGAATAAGACAAGGATTAATCAGTCTAGACATGGATTTAACAAACTCGGCCAGACCCTGACATCGGTTTCGTAAACAAGGACAAGGGGTTACTTTTTAACAGGAGAGACATGTAGCAGCTGAAAGAGCAAAAACACTGCGTTCGCCATGCTGCCTGAGTGAGGCAACACAAAATGGCGGCTGGACACAAAATGGCGGCTAGATACGAAGCGGAGTCGAAAACCACAGAACCTCAGCACCAATACTGCAGAATTGTTTACAGACTTTCAATTCTCTTCCAATCCCTACTTCCCTCATTCCTGATACTCCTGATGGAGCAGATTTCATCTGGAGTCAGGCATTGTTTATTTTTGTGCTTCAGACACACTGCATTTAAAATTGACACACACATTTTAGTGCAAGTTAAAAACATGGCACATGAAAAATATGAAAGTGAGGCCTAGTCAGTCTGAAATTTGTGTGCTGAATTAACTTGTTTTTGAGGAGTAGAGAAAAGTGGCCTATTTATGTGCAGATTACACCACCTTGCCTTAAACCACGAAGGAGTCAAGGCCACTGTAAACTGTACATTCTTGTAATTGTGCCAATGTACCAATGTTAGTTAAAATATCCTCCCAGCCTGTGCTGTGACGGGAAGGAAGGAAAAGATAGAAACATTTTTCATAGTAAATGTTTCTAAACTTATAAATGTATTAATCAATTTACGCTTCTTTTGTTAAAACTGGTATGCTCTAGAATTTAGAATGAGTCAGGATAATGAGAGATCATGCCATCATTGGCTGACCAATCAAGTGCAAGTTTTTTTGAAAATGCAACTATTTGTGTAGTTTGTCAAGAATTAGAGTATAAATAATGACCTCTTTAGAGGCGTGGTTGGCTTTTAGCTCACCTTTGGCTTTCAGGCTCATTTGGCTTTTGGGCTCTTTTGGCTTAGGCTCTGCTTCATTCATATGGCTTAGGTACGAGAAATGTCGCGGGAGATAGCTGAGGGTGGAGATTGCGTCCGAGGAGAGAGGAGTGTTCACTTGCTAATATTTTTTTCAGAGAGTCCTTGCACGTCATATTTTTTACATCAGGCCATATTCCTTTTAGGTCTGGTGAAGGAGGTGGTGCTTTCAAGGAGAAGCTCCCATCAGAGTTACCGTGGTGCCCCATACTTCAATTCATCTGCAATTTAAATCTGATGTACTGTGGTTAACATTCACTGCTTTTCTATCATCGGATTCACCTTCTTTATAATTTTTCCTTTCATGTTATCTATCACCTTCTTTTTCTTTTTCTTTCCCCTTTTCTCTTCTTTTCTCTATATCTCCCCTTTCTTTCTTTTCTTCTCCCCTTTATCCCTTTTTAGATAAAAAAAGATTCACTGTTTTTTTTCTTGAATACTGTTTACCCTTTCTTATTCCATGCAGGTTCTTACTTCACTAATTCAAATGTTTTCTCTCCTAGTTTTATTCTTCTTATATATTTCGGCTTCATAATTGTATTTTAAAGTCTAGTAGTATAAGGGTTATACCATTTATTTTATTTTACTTATTCTATTGAAGATATGCTTATCTGTTTGTATATTTTTTTTACTTCATGAGAACCAAATGATTGTATTTGTATTCCTATACTATTTATTGTGTTTTCTTTTTTCTTTTAATTTTTTATTGAGTTGTTAATAGTCACAAACATATACATATTGCACCATTATTTCATACACAATAGAGAAGTCTAAAATGAAGCGCTATGTACATCACACAGCTTAAGTATACATTTTGTACACTATAAAATGGATCAATATACACAATTTACACAATAAACAACGACCCTCATTGGTTACATCTAACACCGCACCCCATCCCACCACATCATTGAACAAAATAACAGAATCTCTCCCCTCCCAGTTTTAATCGAAGTTGGTACCCCATATTTTATTAAATTTCTTGGTGCCACCTATTCGTAGTGCAAAGATGTATTCACTTCTCCTAACCCTTCTCATCTTCTGACCCCACTCCAGGGCTGATTGTATTAGATCTGATCGCCATTTTTGCAATATCAGCAATCTAGCAATTGCCATAGCTATATACAGGAATTTAGTTGTTGCATCAGTAAAGGGAAGATCAGTACCAAAACCAAATAGAATTAGCCTATTATTAACGTCCAGCTGGATATTGCATTTCTGTTCCAAATAGGCAAATTAATCTACCCAGTAATTATTAAGTCTTGGACAGCTCATCATGACATGCGACCAATTGGCAGCTGGATGATTTGCGCACCGAAAACATTGAGAAGACTGATTGGCATACATCTTTGACATGGAGCAGGGAGTTCGATACAATAGCCATTTGCTGAAAAACAGCATCCAACGCCAATTTGCCCCTCTGAAGGAGCCAATATTTAGTCTGTTAATTGTGGACCAAATATGGGGCGATATTTCACAATTCTCATGATCTACCAATTTTTGGATGGCTTTTATCTCGAGATCTCCCCCCTTTATCGAAGCTAAATATTTCTTCCAGGCACCTGGTTTTGTATCTGAAACTGTAACTAATTGATCTTCAACTAATTGGGTCTGATCCAATAAAGAGGCAGCATCTATTTCTACAAGATATTTATATAAAGTGCTATAAGGGAGGGTTAAGATAAAATCATTAGAAATCGAATGGGACATTTCTGTCACTGTCAACTAGCTACTGTTCTTCAAGAAATCCGACACTTTGGCATACCCAGCTATTGCCCATTTTGACGCCAGGTGAATAGGCTCTCTGAGCCCTGCGAAGGGCAGTATTCCTTCTAATAAAGTTGTTGACTTGATTGCTGGGATATAATATTTTTTTAAGAAAACCTGCCGTCTTTTAAAAAACCAGTGCAAACACTTATAGCGAACCAACTTCGGGGATCTGAAAATCAGCAGGGGAGAATGAATTTGACTGTCCTTACACATCAAACTCATGAAATTGTTACAGAAAAGATGTGTTTGCAGTGAAGGCTTAAATCTAGACAGATATTGTGCAAAATACGCATCATAATAGGTCCAGAGGTTTGGGAGTGCTAACCCTCCTTGATCCACATTCTCATATAAATTGCTAAGTGCTATACGTGGGTTTTTTTTTTGCCCAGATAAAAGCTGTAAATATGGACTCCACCTGAGAGAAAAAAGAACCTGATAAAGTGCATGGAATAGAAGAAAAAAGAAAACACGGACATTTTAATTAAGGCAACGCGTCCCAAGATGGACAGTGGGGAGCGCGCCCCATCGGGCAAACAGTCCTTGGACTTTCTTAATCAGCAGAACAAAATTTAGTTTGTATAAGTCGTCGACTGACTCAGAGTAAAAGATCCCCAAATATCTCTTTGGATTAAAATTAACAGAGTTATAAATGTCAGGGTGCAGGTCTAACCCAGCCCTCCCACACTGTATTACTTTGGTCTTTCCTTTATTGATCCTATAACCACCTAATGCTTCGAAGTTTTCAAACATCTCGAAGACCTTAGCTTGCACCTTAACTGTGATGTCATCTGCATATAGTTTTAATTTAGGCATTGATATAATTGTGGGACAGATATCCGCACAGTTCCTAATGGCTATGGCCAGGCATTTGATAAAAAAAGCAAACAGGATTGGTGATAACGGGCACCCCTGCCTTGTGCCTCGTTTTATTTTTAATGACCCTGCACGGCCGAATTAATGATAACATTGGCAACCGCATTCTCGTACAAATTCCGGATTAAATATATAATTTGCGATTCGATTGCGGTTTGTTACGTTTTTATGACACTTGTGATAGTCCCCTGCTTTTGTTTTTTATATTAATAAGAGCCTAAGGCGACGGAAACAACAATAGTCCGAGCTGGACCTATGGGACGGACTGTATGCTATTTGACTCTCTCTGCTGGATTTATGTATTTAAGTTTTGTTTCTGATAAAAAACTAAAAAGTGGTGCAGATACCCTTTCTGTGTTCAACGCGGGCTCTGGTTTGTTTTCATTATTGATCTGCTTCATCGGTATGCTGTCCGACCTCAGGGGTGTGGACTGATTGGCTGTGTATTATATTCTGATCTGAATATTGTTTTTCACCTTATACCTGCTTGTGCGCGGACGTAAATGATGCTTTTGTTTTTCTTGACAACCACCACAATAAAAATAATATTGAAAAAAAGATATAATTTGCAGCGGAATATTGAAAGAAAGTAAGATCGAAAACAATGTCTCCCAGACCACAAGGTCGAAAGCCTTCTCGGCGTCGAAAAATAAAACTAAGGCCGGAATCCTCTGAAACTCGAAGTAATCCAAAGCATCAGAGAGAAAGTAGGTGTTAGTAGCTAATTGTCTGCCCCCTAAGAACCCATTCTGGTCCACATGGATCAGCCTTGCCGCAAACCTGTTAAACCTCAGTGCTAAAAGTTTGATGACAATTTTATAATCTGAGTTCAATAGCGTAATCCGACGATAAGAATTCGGATATTTCTTATTCCTACCCTTCTTAACAAAGCTAACAGTATTCCCATTCCTAAATGATTCCGGGACTACACATCCTTCCAACAAAGAATTAATCAAAGAAAGAAAAAATTCTGATAATACCTCAAAATAAACTTTGAAAAATTCAGGTGGAAGTCCATCTGGGCCACAAGCCTTACCATTACAAAAGGTTTTTTACTACTTCCTCCAGCTCTTTAAGTGTAAAGGGATTAACCATAGAATTTTTCTCCAATTCGGAAAGTTGCGGGGGTGGATTTTCACAAAGAAATTTACCAAGTAGATGGTCATCTACCCTCTGGAGTTTGCCATAAATGGTCTCATAATGGGAAAGCATAATGCTCCCAATTTTGTCAGGATCCTCAGTGCATACTGCCGTCAAAGGACAATTTAATGATTTTATAAAGTTCGCGGCAGCCTGCTCTTTGGCCTGCCACGCCAAGAATCTGCCGGTAAAATTACTCTCTTCATACACCTTCTGCTGAAACTGTTGATAGAAGGTTTCACTTTGAGCATAGAACACGGAACAAAGCTCACGATTGGCCTGCTCAAGCTGAGTTTTAATAGACACAGAACGACCGTGTGAATATAATTCATGGAGGGCTTGGATTTATCCTCAAGTTTTGTTTTCTAGAGCCTGGCTTTTTTTGCGATTGCTGCATCTTTACTCACTATTAACTCCTGAATGAAGGTCTTCAGAGAGAGTCCCATACAACATATGGGGCGGCAGATTGAATATTCTGAGTTAAGAATGCTCTAATCTCTGAACTAATAAACTCCACCCACCCCTCATCTTTAAGACATTGTTTATTAAACAACCATCGTCTCGGGAGACACATGCCTGTCCCCAGATGGACTTCAATTGTCAGAATTGCATGATCAGAAAAGCCATTAAAAAAAAGGAGGAGCACTACCGGCCGGAGCCGCACGTATATTTCCTTTCCAAAGGAAAAGCAGTTCGCCATGGATCGCTCAAATTTAAAATAGCTCCGTAATTTTTCAACACCTTCAGAGACTTCAGTTTTGTCTGTTTTTTCCCTGGTGCTGAGGAATCTATGGGTGGGTTTGTCAAAATATCTCCACCCATGATTAAATCCCCCGGCACGTGAGTTAATGATTGACATAACTCCTCATATGCTTTGGCATTATCCTCCACCAGTGCATAGAAACTCACAAATGTAAGGGGACTGGGCTTTGATCTAAAGGAGCACGTAACCCAACACCACCTCCCCTGTTTTTCTTAACCCGAATTAATAAAGTCAGCTTGTAGATTTTTGTTTAGAAATATTGCGGTCCCTCTATGGGAAGCAGAGGGCGATGAAAATCCCCTATCAGATGCCCAAAGTTTTGAACATAGAAAAGTCTAGGAGTTTTGAAGTCAAAATATGCGTTTCTTGCAAAAGAATTGCCCCGGGATTTTCAGATTTCAACCAAGCTTCAATAGCACACATTCTTTTCAGATTATTCAAACCATTTACATTAAATGAAGCAACTTTCAATGTAGACATGTTAACCTGGGTGAAATAAGTGTTCCACAAACCCCAACCACTTAAGCCTGCTCCTCTTCTGACAAGAATGGCTCGAAAATAGATGCAATAAATCAACAAAACCTTGAAAAACACGCAACTTTATTTTTCCCCTTTTCAAACAGCACCCCCCCTGAAAAGTGAACGTACCTCCCTCCTCTACACCCTCCACTTCTCCCTCCCCCAATTCGACTCGGGTGCCATGTTATTGCACCCTGGTGATCCCACCCACCGCCCCCCGATAAAGCTGCTGCTTCCCCTCGTGTAGTGCCTTAAAAAGAGATCCTAATACATATATTAAGTAATATGCCACCACATATGAACAGCCTGAGCTGGATTTTGAAAGGAATCTACATCACCTTATCCTCCCATGTGAAAAAACTAAAAGAAAAGGAGAAAAAAAGAAAAAAAAAGAGGAAGAAGAGAAAAAAATCATAGGGAAAAAGAAGGAAAAACGCTTAGGCATACCCCCTGAGCTATCCCCAAGCTAAATCCGGCTGATCATAGATAGGCAACAGTTTACCCTCCTATCCCTTTGAGCCCTGGGAGATCTTTTTAAGAAAGTCTTGAGCGTCATCCACATCAGTGAACATAAAGACTTTCCCTTTTACCAACACTCTTAATTTAGATTGCTGGGCTATTGAGGCCTGAGCCCCGTTTGCCTTGAATAAGTGAAGGATTTTAACAAATTCTTCCCTGCGACGAGCTGCGGCAGCTGTCATATCTGAAAAGATTCTACACTTAGAAGTCTTGTTCACCACAAATTGCCGCTGTTGTATGGCCTTAGATAGAATCATATCTTTTATCCGGAAGTCTGCAAAATTAATCAGAATAATACGTCGAAGTGATGAATTAGGAAAAGGGTGAGGAGGAACACGGTGGGCCCTTGTGATTGTCAAATCCCCTTGAAAGTCAGGCATAACTCTCTGTTTAATAAAGGTGTTCACCCAGTTCAGGGGTTGAGACCCCTCCACTCCCTCTGGAATGCAAACTAAGCGAAGATTAGATCTTCGTGAGTGGCTCTCCAATTGTTCCATTTTGTTCTCCAGTGCGATTTTATTTTTAGTGGCTGCATCGACCTCTTTCCTGACAGAAGACAACTGATCTTCTAAGGCCGAAATCCTTTCCTCAGCCTACTGTAGTCTAGCTGGAAAGTTTCCAATTGTGTTTTCCATCTTCTCTAAACGGAGATTAAGAGAGGCCAACTCCGCTTTCTGTGTTTTTTTTATATCTCGCACCTCTTCTAAGATCAAGTTCAACATATCCTTGATATTCATTTGGAATCTCCCGGTTGGGTCAGGCGGCAAGTTGGAGATAGAGTCAAGGCCCAGGCTCAGATTAGGGCTGTCGTGGGCTATAGTAAAAGAGATAGCTTTTCCCACTCACCTTCCCCCTGCAGCGGAACGATAGTCTGAGCTACATTGATCGAAACTATATCTGGACCTCCGGTTTGCCAACTTGCACACTTCCAAGAATTGGTGGAGAAACGGGAGATACCACACTTGAAGGCACCGGAGTTTGAATAATCTCTCCATCAAAAGGCAAAGACAATATGGAGTCTAACAGACCAGGCAATTCGATATTAGTGGCTGAATCAGTTTCACCCAGTCTTGATATGGACTTGGTGGTTTCAACAGCTCTGGCAAGGTCCTTGCTGGTCTGTGCAGTGTGCGCAGTCTGCACAGTTTGCACTGATGAGCTTGGGCTGAAATAGGAAGCCGGAGGCATAGGTTTTTTAATAAAGAGTGGGAATTGCGTAAGACCTTTCATGTCGCTCAATTTCTTTTGTATGACTGGACCTTCTTCTTCTTGAGAGCAGGAAGGGGGGCTAGCAGTAACTTTGTTCCTCCCATGGTCTTCAACTTGGGCAGCAAGCTGTTGTGTAGCTACATTTCCCTCCTCACCCTCTGAGCTTTCAAACGTGGAATCAAGGTTACGGGCATTAGGGGTACTTTCCAGCCCGGCCGCACGAGCTGCCTCTTTAGCTTCTCGAGCTTCCTTGGCTATAAGCCGGCGAGTCTTTGTTTTAGGGGGGCGGGCATTTAATATCTTCCCCATTTGGATTGATTTAAGTCAGAGACCTTATGGCCCTGGGGGAGTTTTACAAGAAACTGACAGCCTTTTTAATAGCTATTACGGCTATTATGCTATTGTTCTGCATATAGTCGACCACTTTCACATCAGATCTTCGCAATGTCCAATGGCAGAGTGCCAAAATGCTGGTCTTCTCGGGCTCCTAGGTGCTCTTGAGCACTGACTTCCATGTACTTCAACTACCACTGAGAAAAAGGAGCCACCCAGGAGAAAACCGCAGCGACTGGCCAAAAACAAGGAAAATATGCCTGTTAAGTCGAGCGTGACAGGAGAGCTCTCACCTCTCCTCCACCTCCACCCCACCTCGCCTCACCTCAGGTGGTAAATCGTGTCCTTGACAGCTGCAATCTCACCCGGGTCTTGGTTGCCTTTATTTTGCTTTCACCTCAGCTGTTGGCCGTCCGAAGCAGTCCAGAGCAGAACGCCGTTATTAGCGAAGCTGGGATCCCGTGTGCGGACCCCCTGAAAACTGCAGCTGAAAACCTTCCAGCTCCGCTTCCCGCTCTCCGCTTTCCAGACGGGAAACACCACACGTGCAGACGAAACGCCGGGAGGATGCAGGGTACCTGCTCAAACAACTTCTATCTGCGTCGCCATTACCGGGGGTGGGGCAGTGGGTTCACCTGTGGCTACTGAGAGGCGTGGTCCTCAGCAGTCATCAGACTTCCCTCTATACTATTTATCGTTAATAAAAATGATTTAACAAAACAAAAAAAGGATTAGAGAGCCTTGCATGGCAGGTGTCAGTAAGCACTGCACGTGCGCAGGTGAATACTTATTGTAGTGGTAGTCATCTGAAGAGGTGAAATTAGGCAAAAAGCCGTTCAATCAGGTGTTGGTGAACAATTACTTATGCATTTGGGAGTTTTCTAAAGTGCTTTATATGTAAGCTTGTGGCTACTAAAGAGTGCTCATGGGTCCAATGCAGGACTGGTCGACGCAGGGGGTAAAAGTGCAACCAAATGCAAGGTGAAGCATCCCTATTAAACATTAGTCTGCTGGTGCTGGATTAATGGCTGTGATGGGACGGATGCCTCTTGAGTGGGTTCAGTCTTTAGGAGATTCCTGAAAAGGGATTGACTAGGCACAGTTCTGGGACTGATCTAATGCATAGCACAGTTTCTGGCACTAGCTACCCAATGATCTGTCACCATGTTTTTGTCATTTGAACGTTTTTTGTTGGAATTGCAGAATCATCAATCAAAGAGGCATATTTACAAGGAGCTAGCGCCCCAGTATCATCATTTTTTTTAATGCAGTTGCACGCAAACCGTGCTCCACACCGATCCATATTTACAAACTGACCAATTAGGCCCAATGCATCAGTTTGTAGAGGCCTGTATCACATTATACCTGCACCATAATGTATGCAGGGTATATGTTCCCACATTAATAGCCACATAGAACTGATGCAGTGAAATGAACAACTTTTCACTGCGTCACTCTGACTTCACCGTGTCAAAATCCCTATGCCTTCTCAAACAAGGCGTAAGGACTGACTCAGGGCTTTTTACATGGGACCTGCCTCTGGATTCTGACACATTGCTTGGTGTTAGAAGGTCATCCTTTTGCCCTGTTCACCCCCAATTTTTTTTGCTGAATTATACTGAGCTAACTGACTCTGACTGTACTCTGGGCTCTGCTAACCTGTGGTGGTGGCCGTATTACTAGTGGTAGGTGCAGACTTAACCCTGCCAATAACCAACTTTCCAACACTAGATTTGTGTCAGGCTTAAGACCAACTTCAGGAATGCATCACTTTAGCAACAAAAGATGGGTCAGAATTTCTGGCACATCCACGAATCCTGCACTATAGAGCACTTTATTGTAAATAAAGCACATCCATGGCATTTGAGGCAGGTGCAATAAATCTGACGCATTAATGTTGATGTATCTATGCTTGCTTGTAAGGTGTGGCTTACTAGTCTATGGATGTGGCTTCATCCAGTGTTGGAGCCAATAAAAGGCTTTTCAGGGCTGCATGATTATGTTTCCGGGTTTGGGGCAACAGTTGGCTGCATACCTTTGCCATCACTGTAACTGGATTTGGTAGCCTTGTATAGATTACTGCCTGGGCATACCTATCAATATTTTGCTATGCCCTTTTGCCATGCAGGGGGCTGCAAGTGTGACACAAAACCTAAGTGAGATTTATCAAGCCATGCAAGGTGACATTGTATGGCTCTGCGTGGCTTGAAAAATCTAAAACAATGCAAGGCAGGGGAAAATGCTTACTTGCATTACTCTGCTGCTGGGATGCGTTCCATGGGTGGAGCATGGTTGTTCACATGCATACACCCATGTATTTTGGTGCATTCCACTATTTACCATTAGTTGTAGACCTGATAATGTGTCAAAATGGCGCGTCTCCACAGGTGAGGTCTAACAAGGAGAAAAATCTTTATTTCCCTCAATTTTTCCTCTTTTAAAGTGTTCTGCGAAAAAGCCTCTCAGGATTGTTTTTGTGCAGGAAAATGCGCCTAGCTACACAAAAATCGATCCTGCCTACAATGTAGGCACCTTTGCAACCGACACTTGGGTGTAGCAAGAAGTGCACCGCTGCTAGAAAAAGACAGGCATGCTCAGCATGATGTTAAATGCGGCACATTCCTGCCCTTTCCCTTTCACGCAGCACAGTGCAGCAAGGTGGCTTGCTGCTTAGGGCAGCGTGAAAGTTTGATAAGTTTGCCCCCACATTTGAGCAGTCTGGAAAGTCAATAACTAGGGCACCTGTCATTTTCACTTAATGGCTGGTTATTTTACTGGTGGGAATTTTCTTAGCAAGGTCAGTTGATGGTTTATGCTACTCAACAGCAGAGTCACTATAGCGATGATCTCTTGAGTCTAATAAAATAAAAACAGAGGGGCATATTATCAAGACAGGCGATAAAATTATCACCAATTTAGCGGCCGAAAACTGCAGCTAAAAGGGCGATAATGGATTGATAATATGCTCTATGGAATTCCAATTGAAACCCATGTTAGAAGTCCTTCACATTTAACATGGGCTTCAATTGGAATTCCATAGAGCATATTATCAAGCTCATTATCGCAGTCTTAGCGGCAGTTTTCTTCCGCTAGAACGGCGATAATTGTATCACCTGTCTTGATAATATGCCCCAAAAAATCTAAAAAGGGACTTGTAGCCCACCCATTACTTACGATCTTCTTTGCTGCCTTTTAATATGCCAGGTGTCACTTCCTTTAGATTGAGAGTGCATTTACAAAGTACAGATTAATTAATGTTAATTAGTGTTCATCTGCTGCTGTTGCTGTGATTGAGGTACTATTTATTTTTCTGTTGGCATTTGCTTAAAGCACCAACTCAACCCAGAGCTATGACCGCTTTACATGAGCAGCAGTTACATTCCACAGCTTCACATTCTCTATTTTTTAGCGCTTTAAAGGCGAATCAATTACATTCCATAATTTCACATTCCTTATTTTTTGAAGGAAAGGGAGATTAAGTGATTTGCCGAGAATCATAGGATGGTGAGCCCTCTCCTAAGACAGGAAGCTGGTTCCCCGGTTTCGAGGACGGTACCTTTGCCCTAGCATCACATCTTTTTTCCCTCCCCTATCCAGTATCCTGCCTTCCTCGTTGCTTTTAACCATGCAGCACAGCCCTAAGCAGCAGTGAAATTCTCTGTGCGGTCACAAAATGAAATGTGCTTTAGCTGAGTGTAGAAAGTTACCTTAAACTTCATCCAAAAATAAGGAATAAAATACTCTATTCATTTACTTTTGCCGCATTCCTGTTATGATTCCCAAAAGAGCACCAAGGGACCTATTTACAAGCCCCTTGACGCAGCAAAAGCACAATCAGTGTGCCACACTGCTCCATGTCTACAAACTGACGCATTGGGTCCAATACGTCAGTTTGTAGAGCCCTGCCTCCATTATACCTGCTCCAGGTATGATGTATGCAGGGTTGGCATTCTCCTGCAAAAAAGTCATGTAGAAGTGGCGTAGTGAACAACGTTTCACTGTGTCACTCTACGACTTGACTAAGTCAAAATCCGTATGCCTGCTCAGACCAGGTGTAAGGATTGATGCAGGGTTTTTATAATTGGATTTGCCTATGTATTTTGACACATTGCTTGAGTTGCGTCAGTTTTACGACCAACTCCAGAAATGCATCACTTTTGTGCCAGCAGATGTGTCAGAATTTGTGACTCATCTATTAAATCCTTGCGCCATGGAGACCTGTATTGTAAATACAGCACATCCATGGTGTCTCAAGGACATTTAGCGCAGGTGCAAGGAAACTGATGCATCAATGCTGATGCATCAGTTTCATGTAAATGAGGCCCTAGGTTATACAAAAAAAAATCCTAGGCTCAGTTTTCTTTAAAAAAAACTTCTATCTGTAAATATTTAAAGACTCCCACACTCAGGATACAAACCCGACTTTGAAGTTGTCTCAAGGAATCCATGGGGAAGTCACAAAATAATAGCCCTAGCCAAAGTATTGTTGACTGTGGCTGGCAGAATGCCTCATGTTCATTAAAGAGTTCTGGAGGAGTAGCATTGTGGCATGGCAGTTCTTTTTTATCACATTTAGGCATGTCAAAATATTTCAGTGCTGTAAACCAATTGTAACAATGCTATAAACTGAACTTTATTAAAAATAAGATGGGTGAATAAAACTAATATCCTCTTTCGGGGTGGCAAATGTGATACAATCCCCATAATGACAACTCACCATCCCGAGATTAAAAAATCTCAATAAAAAGTAATACAATTTTACATCTCAAAGAGCCCATCACCCATGACTTAAAGAAGCTTGTAAGAAATGAACAGCTCATAACATAATGAATGCAACCAAAAACTTCAGCATGGTACGGCCCTAAAAAGATAAAGGACTCTCGGGAGAAACAATATGCTAAGAACAGTACAGTACCCCATTATTCCTTTAGGAGGACTATTATATTTATGCAGAATAGAAACTGTTAGAACTGGGGTTCTCTAGTTGGCAGAGCGAGGTACCACTGTCCAAATAGGGACCCTTGCTTCTAGTCAGGGTAAGGAGGGAACACTCTTAGATAACCTCTCCTCACTCTGGGTAGCTTGGCACAAGCAGTCAAGGCTTATCGAAGGCAATGTGTAAATTATTTGTACCAACACTCAGAGTAACACAAAAATAAAGGTATTTTAATCTAAACTACACAAGACCAAAACGACAAAAATCCAACATATACATTTCGACCGATCCATTATATGGTCTGACCACTTCATGGTCTCCTTTGACCTTTGTAATGTAAGGAAGGAGACAGTGAAGACACTTCCATCTAAAAAGATTCTTAGACACTGGCAGAAATTATCTCTAGATACATTTAAGTGCTCACTAAGAACAGGTTGGCCTCTGCTCCAGCAACAGTGGAGGATCACCTTGAGTCTTTCCATCGCACTCTAAAAACTACTCTGGACGCATTAATTCCAGAGAAAGTGTTAAATATGAGGACTAATTGTATTCAGACCACATGGTTTACAACAGAACTAAAGGAAGAGAAGAGCAGAGGTAAAAAATGTGAACGTAAATGGCGGCGCACTAAAGACAGGTTAAACAAAGAACGCTATAAAATGGCTTTACTTGCCTACCACAAAAACATAAAAAATGCACGTAAACATCAAATTATAATGCAGCTGGAACATTCAGGTAACTCTTCCAAAATGCTTTTTCAGATTCTTAACACCTTTGTCAACCCTAAAACTCTTGACATGGAAGAGGAACCTACCCAAGCTCTTTGCGACAATATTTCGGATTATTTAACCCAAAAAATAGAGGATATTTATAGTACAATAGTCTCATCCACCACACACAAAGACGATGCTGACATCACTCAACTACTTGAGTCAGTGGGACAGAGTGTTCTTAAAGAATTTCCCCTGTTAACAGTCCAAGACACCGTACAATTATTAAGTTTAGCTAAGTCAGGTACACCCACTGACTTAATTCCCGCAAAGTCTGCCAAGAAGTTGGCAGAAGAATTAGCTGAACCTCTCTGTTCTGTTTTAAACTATTCTATCAAAGAGGGTAAACTGCCTAAAACCTGGATGTTGCCCAAATTATGGCTATCCGGAAAAACGCAAAGTTGGCCTCTAATGTTATTAACAACTACCGCCCCATTTCCTTGCTACCCCTTTACAGCACACTTTTGGAGAGACACGTGAATAGTCACCTGTCGACCTTTTTGGAATCCTCCAACTGCTTGGACTATTACCAATCAGGCTTTCGGCCAAAGCACAGTACTGAATTGGCCTTGGTGAAGGTAACTGATGATATAAGAATGCTGGCGGACTCAGGTCAGGCAGTGATTTTGGTACTGCTTGACCTGTCCGCTGCGTTCTACACCATATCTCCCAAGATCCTTATAGACAAATAAAAAATAAAAAATAAAAGATCCTTAGAGACAGACTGCGTCTCACAGGAGTTCAGGACTCGGCTCTGCATTGGATACAGGACTTTCCTAATGACAGGACCCAAATAGTTAATATAGGCCCTTTTCAATCCAAAATCAATCATGTAACGAAAGGTGTGCCACAGGGTTCCTGTCTTAGTCCACCTCTGTTTAATGTATATGTTGCCCCGTTGGCTGCTCTGCTTAGGAAGGTTGGGTTTCTACCAATCTCCTATGCAGACGATACACAGATGATCTTCACCGACAATAAATTTACCCCTGATGTTCAGAAAGTGTTCTCCGAAGGTATGAATACTATCACCCTTTGGATGAAGAGAAACTTTCTGCAATTAAACACAGGGAAAACGGAGTTCATGCTGTTCAAGGATGCCAATTCGAGATGGTCTCCGGGGTGGTGGCCTGAAGAATTGGGTGTAGTTCCCACTCCAAAGACTGAGGTCAAAAATTTAGGAGTGCAAGTCAATAGAGACCTTAACTTGGAGGGCCACATTGCAACAGTCAAAAGATCCTGTTTTTATGCTCTGAGTCTACTCCAGAAGATTTTCCATTTTCTGCCGATGAACACTCGCAAAACGCTAATTCACGCTCTGGTCCTGAGTCGACTGGATTATAGTAACGCTTTGCTGATATCGGCCAAGGACTCTGACCTACAAAGCTTGCAGGTGGTGCAGAATACTGCGGCCCGCCTGGTGAGTAGTGCCCCATATCGTGCCCCTTCCCTTCCTGTCTTGCATAGCCTACATTGGCTTCCTATTCGCAAGTGAATTCACTTCAAAGTGTGTTGCTTGGTGTTTAAAGGCCTCAATTCAATTCTATGGGCCCAATATATTTGACAGAAAAACAAGTTAAATATTTTCCCATGCGCTCACTTCGATCGGAAGGTAAAAGCCTGCTCACCATTCCTCGTATCAAGCAGAGGTAAATCCTTCTTTTATCTGGCCCCTAAATTATGGAATCAACTCCAACTAGACCTCCGTCAAGAAGTCAAGTACCTGACGTTCAGGAAAAAACTCAAGACTCAGCTCTTCTAACCTTCCTCTACCCATGTGTTATGTGCTGTATCTGTCCTTAGCGCGGAGATACCCCATTTGGGGTGAGTCAGGCGCTTTATAAATGTGAAAAATAAAAAATAAAATAAATATACAGTTCAAGAATATGGTTTCAAAAAGAGTTCTTAAAGTTGCAATGAAATAATCCACAGTTGCATGAAAAGTTCACAGTTGAGTCACGTTTAGCCAACAGTACGTTTAAATGTGACAAAGTTCCAAAAGAGAAGCTGGTGCGGTGGAAAACTAGCGATGCATCACTCCCGAGCCCTTGTGGAGGTGATGCGACAACACCGCTCGATGTAGCGGGCGTGTTGCGGTGACTCCGGTCTGTATGGGGAGGGATGGGAAACCTTGTATGGATTCCGGTGCTGAGGTTCCGTAGTGAAAAAGCTTACAAAGGCACGATGCAATGATCTTTGGGGCTGTGACGATCTCAGGGGCGACGATGCGCAGACCAACCGTGATCTTCCTCTCGCAGCTCCTCGATGCGATGGCTCTGCGACGACACTCGCAGCGACGTGATGCGGTCCGCATACAAGCTGTGCGACGCTCTCACCCAGTGACTACAGATTCTGCGACGATACTCGCAGCGATGGTAATCTTCCTGCACCGGACTGGTGCACCCACAAACGAAGGATGACATGACTCTGGCAGCGGCGACAGGCGCTGCGACGATGTTGGCCTTCATAGCGGCGGGCATTTCCTCGCACTGACAGGGATGCGCTCCGCAAGTGAGCGATGCAACAAAACTTGCAGAAAATCTTTAAAAACTTGGTTTCCAGCTTCCCAACACAGGTACAACTCCCAGAGGCACCACAACGGGCCCAAGCACTCTAGGAAGGACAGAACTCTCTCAGCAGAGTTCAGGGAAGCTGGGGGTGAAGTCCTTTTGTTCCTGGGACTTCTTAACAGGGAAAACAGACAAGGAGTACCACCAACATGGAATCGCCGATTCCTAATGGGGTATGTGGTTAAACAAAAAGTGAGAAAGTTCTCCTTTTGTTAAGAAACCCCTCACTCACCACCTAGTGGTGACATGCTTCATCATCGGGGTCCACCCTAATGACCTAGCGTCATCAGGGTGTGCTACAACACCTGTTTACAGTGGAGCAGGTTGTGAGTGAGGGTGCGTGAGAAAAAATGTAAGTGTGTTAAAAATTGTCCTGGTTTAACTTAGGAAAATAAGATTTTTATTTGTAAGCAACTGGACAATGTTAAAATTAATGGCGAGATATAGTGAGGGTAATTATGAGCCCATGTATCTCTATGTGTCTCTGGTCTACATGTTTCAACCATAAAGGTATAAAATAACCAGGTTTTCTTCAGGACCAATAAACCCCGAGAATGGATGGTGTGCATCCCCTAAAAGACGCACCCGGTCCTACTCTCTGGGACCACAAAGGGGCAAAAGTGTGCCGGTGGTGTGGGCTTGAACCGCAATGGGTAAGCCTAAAAGATCAAAATACCTGTAAAGGAAAAAATGAAGACTAATGTCAGATATTAAACTTTTACAAGCCTGTTACGTTGTGCAGTGCCTCACATTCGTGTCTGCATGCTGTTAGTCCCAATAGGAAAAGTAGCTTTTGCTTAGCGTTGCAAAAGTACTGGCACAAATGGTTGCTAGTTGTGCCTCTTCTGTGTGATGATGTGGAAGTGCCTTGGCCGAAATTAAGCGAAAGATTATTTACCACAACTTGCACGCTTGTCAGTTATGCGTGCGTCAATATCTATTCAACTCACGCGCATTCCATAGAATTTATGTGGCGTGATAATGTCTCGCATTCATATTGTGCGGGCAAGGTCATCTTTAAGAAAAGTGCATGAACTGCCATACTCAACATACTCAACACAAGACGGACTCACGTACATAAAACATATAAGACACACAAATAGTTGGTATAAAGCTTACTCTCATTCGGGTATTAGGATACCTCATAGGGCGGGGAGAGGTTATCCTCATTACAAAAACGTATTCTGAAACATAAGATTTGTAAAGAGTTTCATGAATAGCGAGTGGATCAAAAGCGTCTCAGAAAAAACAGAGCCATGCTCAAGGGTATGCGCAGACCGTTGTTGATCTGTGCGCTCGTCTGACTTAGCAGTTACTTACAGTTTTGGTGCGAGGTGAATGGCCGGTTACCTAATTCCGTCCGCCGCCCTGCTACAGTGAGGCCGGGGGCTCGAGGACTCAGATATACACATATCACTTCCGCGGTGGGCAGAGTTGAGTGCCGGTCACGTGGGGCGGCACTGCGAGCGTCCGAGGTGCAACTACCAGTACGGTGGCTGCGGAGGCTCAGGCGTGCTCGACTATGAAAGGGTTCGATTCTCAGCTGGGGAACCGACGGGGGATATGAATTTAAATGGAAAATAAAATAAAGCTAAAGCACAGTATGCCATTAAATACTATAATGATATATAGTGATATATATCATGAGAAATGGATGATTACGGTAAATGTCATGAACCATGGAGGAGGATTAAAGGTTGCAATTTTGAGTATGGGTATTCTCAATATGCTCGGTAGTTTATAGGGATGAGAAAAATGAAACTGAAAGAATGCATGTGTACTATTATTGGGAAAGGGCCATCATTACCGGTTGGTACTGATGGGGCTAAAGATTGCACAAATTGCAATGCTGGGAAGGTGCAAAAAAGGGGGGGTGCCCTTTGTGACAGAACATGCTGTAAGTTAGATTATTAGGAACAGGGAAGGTACAGATTAGGATGGTTCCCAGTATGGCAACATATCCTATGGGTTAGTTTGGGTATGTAGCTGCAGTGGTGAGTGCTGACACAGTGGTGGAGGTCAAGGAAGGGCAGATCTAGTATCATTTGAGTACTGAATGCCACGGGATATTGTCATTGAGGCCTGTTTTGTGGGTCGACAATCTGTAGACCCAACGTTGCTCTTTTTCATATGAGTCGTTGAGTATTGGGTCCAGATGGGATTTGTTCAATGATGGTCCATCTCATGTCATTTGGTGTGTGTTGAGCCTCTAGAAAATGATCCGTTAGTTTCCAGGACAATTTTTAACACACTTAAATTTTTTCTCACGCACCCTCACTCACAACCTGCTCCACTGTAAACAGGTGTTGTAGCACACCCTGATGACGCTAGGTCATTAGGGTGGACCCCGATGATGAAGCATGTCACCACTAGGTGGTGAGTGAGGGGTTCCTTAACAAAAGGAGAACTTTCTCGCTTTTTGTTTAACCACATACCCCATTAGGAATCGGCGATTCCATGTTGGTGGTACTCCTTGTCTGTTTTCTAATGATATACCCAGGAGTACAGGAGTATTCCCCGTTCACCGATGTGAACTAAAAACCTTGCTCTCCCTATTGTTTTTCACTTCTTAACAGGGAGCCAGCTCTTCTCAGGCCCTTGGAGATTCCTTCAAGCAAGGGGACACAGCACAAAGCAAAGTCCTTCCCCTCTCCTTGGCAGCGAAGCAACAGCAGGTCAGTCCGGCAGAGCAACAGCAGGACAGTCTTCCTTCTTCAGTTTCAGCTTTCTCCTTGGCAGAGGTTCCTTCTTGATTCCAGGATGATCTAATTTTCTGTATTTAGGGGTCCTGTACTTATACCCCTAAAAGTCTTTGATCCCTTTGTGCAGGTGGGCTCTGAGCCCGGTCTGAACCAGTTCTGGGTTTTCCTTGAGCACTTTGTTTTCCTGGCCTCTCCTTCCTTTCAGGGAGAGGGGCAGGGTCGTCAGCCGCCCAACAGGAGATGGAGCCAGCATTGTGGAAGGCAGGCACAGCACTATTCAGGCCCAGGTGCTATCTCCTCCCACCACTCAAGATGCAGATGCAGTCATTCAGCCTAGGACTGACTCAGCCAGCCTCCTGGGGGCTCCCAGCCTCTGTCACTCTCAAACCAGACAGTCAATTCACAAACAGGCCAAGGCACACAGAAAGGTCAGACAAGAGAACAGCAACTTTCTAAAAGTGCTGTTCTCAAACACAGGATTTAAAAACAACATTTCCTAAAATGTGTTATTAAATTCTGAGTTCAGGGATACCAGACTTTATGTCCTATCTTGCTCCTATGGGAAGATATGCTGGTAGCCACTGTAGCCAGTATTCCCCATGATAGCCTATCGGGCAAGATAGCATTACAATTATGAAAAACAAAAATGGCTGTAATTCACTACCAGAGCATGTCACCTGCACAAGTACATGCTCTACCTTTCACAGACACTGCACCCTGCCCAAAGGGGTACCTTGGACCTTTCCTAGGGATGACCAATGTGTACAGAAAGGGAAGAGTTAGGCCAGGTCAGTGGGAACACTGGCCAGGAGGACATGGCAGTTCACAGACTGCACACAGGCACTGCGGTGGCAGGCCTGAGACACCATTTTAGGGCTACTCATGTGGGTGGCACAATCAGTGCTGCAGGCCCACTCGTAGCATTTGTTATTACCAGCCCTGGCACACTCAGTGCACTTTACTAGGGACTTCTTGGTGACACAAATATGCCAATCATGGATAACAAATCACAATAACAATTTACACAGGGAGCACTTGCACTTTGTCACTGAACAGCAGTGGCAAAGGGCCCAAAGCATCTAAACCAGCAAAAACGAAATCCAGCACAGCATCAAAATTACAGGAGGTAGAGGCAAAACGATAGGGGGAAACCGCGCCAAAGATGCCAGGTCTAACAGAAACAAATTGTTGTGGTTCATAATTCTGTTCAATTAGACTTAACCATGAGCGTGATCTCAAAAAAAGACTTGAGTCGTGTGGGCATTTAGCGATTATCCCTAGAAGTATTAAAGAAGTGCTGAAACAGTGTTACCTCATGTTGAGTTGGCCCTACTGTTTAGGAGGAATGCTGATAAAGATTACAGTGTCGTCCACACAGTGATGTTCTTCACCCCAATATTTAGACACTCTGGAGAGATGTGCTTTGGTGCCTCCAGATTCCAAAACATGTAAAACAAACAGTAGTGGTGATAAGAGGAATGTTTGTATTGTGTCATGAGATATTACAAATTATGGAGAGCTCAGCCCCATAATGACAATCTTTTCTGTGAGTGTCTTAAATTGATCCTGAATTACTCAAACTAATAGGCTTCAAACACAATCTAAGTCAGTGCCAACCAGAGAAAAGCCCTAAAAACCCGATGTAATGCTTTCACAGCACACAACAGCATTATTCTGTGTGTCCTCAATGTTGTGGAATTTATATTGAATTCTCAATGATAATGCCCACGTGGAATTTTCTCAAAGTTTTCTACCTTTTATTTTGACATCTGAAGTGAACAAAGATATGTGTGGTGAAAACCACACCTTTTTCGGTCTCCATTTTTCTTCAGAAAGTTGCTGTACTAATCTCTTTCTATCAGGGAGTTGACTGCATCTCATCAACATATCTATTGCTCTTCTCAGCAATTATTGTGGCCATCACATCAATAAAAATGTTCTAAACTTAGATGGAAGACACCTCCCCATTGTAGCCTTTTTAATATTAGCAATTACCTCCTTTAAGAAAGTAGATTGTTATTTGGACTGGTGGTCGGGTGACCTGTAAAACACACTAACCTCAATTGAACCTCAACACCAAACAAAAAAAACAACTGAATTAGGAAAATAGAGTAAAAACGACAAAAATCTAAAAAGGGGAACCAGATACGTTTGAACACAAACACAACTTGCAGCGTGTTGTGTTTCTTTAGACAGAAGAGATTAGCCAACAATCCTTTGGAGTCTACTTCTTTGTCCTTAGTAGAGGACAGTGCAGGTCCATTCCTTCAAAGCCACTCTCAAGATACACCAAGCAGAGACCAGTCCTCTTATGGTCTACCGCAGGTTGAGTAAGTGTTATTAGTATGGTTTTTGGGGCACCCGCTCCATGGTTTGCACTAGCCAGAAAAAAACATCCACTTTTTCAACAGTTCCTGCTTGCTCTCCCATCCTACCTTAAACAACCCCACAGGGTACCTTACTCAAAAAATCCAAAGGGCAGGAACCTGTCCTCCCTTGTGTAGAGTACATGGGTCCACACGGAGTTGTTGCTAGAATAATGATCCGTCCCTTCCCTCAGTTAGGCGGAACATGGTAGTCTTGAAGCCATGTTTTATAGACCCATTCTGAGTATGGCACAATAGGTGCTTCAGTCAACTGTTGCCATTTAACTTCCAGGCAATGGGTGCATTTTCTAAGCCAATGTACCATGTTTAAGGGGGGCATAAGCACTTTACTCATGTTTAACAGAGATAAAGTGCACTGTGTTCAGTCCAAACATATTCTGAGAGTAGCTTCCATCCTACAGGGTTTGCAGTTAGCCATGCTATTGTGGACCTTCTGAATAAAGGCTTTTCCCCTCCCAGATCTCTTCTTACACCAAACTATAGATGGACAGGCGTCACCTCTGCCCTTTAAAGTTAATAAAGTTCATGGAGCCTCCAAAGATGTTCTTCCTAAGATAATAGAGACCATATGTCCCACACACAGCCCATCCTGTTACCAGGACTAAGCCATTGTGGTGCAGTGTTTACACCTCACTAATGTTATTATTATTCAATCTAGTAAAGTGCACAGCTACCCCACATGGTTTTCTGCACTGAAACTAGTAGGATAGGTTGTCCCCCAAGTTAAAACAACCAGGTTTTCACATTGTTGCAGATCACAGTGAAAGAGGTACAACTTTGTAAAGCTACCAGGAGGTCGTTCCATAACTTCGGGCCTAGGTATGCAAAGGAATGGCTTCCAATGTGTAACAGATGGATTCTAGGCATATTCCAAAGAATCAAAGTCTGAACGAAGGGTGGTAAGGCATCTCCCGATCTTGAATATATTGTGGCCTGTCCTGGATGTGGAAGTGTGCATATAGTACAAGGCTTTGAACCATATTCACTTAACCATGGTCAACCATTGAAGCTTGTGGAGGTTTGACACCAAAACACACTTAGGTAGGCAATAGAGTAGCCTGGCCTTGACATTTCAGACAATCTATAGGGATAAAATGGCTGCCTTGTCTGCTTCCAAATATAAGATGTTCCTGTAACCAATTCATGAGAGAATTAAGGCTTGAACCACTGTCTACTGAGCTGGCGATGGTATGTCTCCAATGATTCTTTCACCCACCACATCACCACTTGAATTTCTTTCATTAAGATCAAGAACTTGCTAAACAGCTGCTTGCGGGCTAATGCAAACTTTCTGAAAGTAACTTTCTTAATTATTAAAAATGTAATTCCATAAATTAATTGGGTATTAATACATTTAAATAATAGACTCTGAAGAGCCATTTTAGCCATTTCCTATCAATAGTTAGAGATTAAAGTTTCTAGTCTGTATTCGACAATCTCTAAACATCAGTATATCGCTTCCAGTAAGAATAACCTTTAGAGCCAGTCACATATGTTCAAATTTTAAATATCAGGCACCCTACCCTGTGGGTAACAAAAGTATGCTCAGATGTGACTTCTTAATATTTAATGCAGTGTTTCCCACTTGTTAAAAAGGATTATTGTGACAGGTTTATAGCAGGATTTTAGACTGTTGCAGTTTAGAGACACATGGTAGGCTTGAAGCCATGTTTTATAGACCGACTCTGAGTACGGCACAATAGGTGCTTGTGTCCAATGGTGGCATTTTACTTTCAGGCTGTAGGTGCATTTATTTTCTGAGCCAATGTACCATTTTTTAAAGGGGGGGCAAAAGCTCTTTACCCATGTTTAGGATAGGTAAAGTGCAAAGAGTTCCAAGCCCCCCAAAACAGGCAGTGAAAAATTAGGGGGAAATCATGCGAAAGATGGTAATATTGTACACATCTTTTACTGTGAAGGGCTGATCAAGCTCAGAAGAGATTTTCACCATCTTGGTTGCCTTCAGATGGATCCCAATGGCACCAGATGAACCATCTCTCAAACCCTAATCACCAATCGACTTGACTATGGGAACGTCCTAAACTCCAAAACCACCAACCTCCTCCTCAAGTGCCTCCAAACAATCCAGAACGCAGCAGCAAAAATCATCCTGGACCTGCTCAGATGATCCAACATCACCACCCACTTACGTAACCTGCACTGGTTCCCCGTCAAGAAGAGATGCCACTCAAGCTGCTCATGCCAGCCTACAAAGCCTTCCACAACACGGATCAGAATACATGAACAACCGATTGACCTTCCTCTAGTCCACCAGACACCAGCGGT
Organism: Lissotriton helveticus; assembly: GCF_964261635.1. Classification (NCBI taxonomy): domain Eukaryota; kingdom Metazoa; phylum Chordata; class Amphibia; order Caudata; family Salamandridae; genus Lissotriton; species Lissotriton helveticus. The sequence continues at coordinate 2,082,367,096 of NC_136063.1, forward strand.
CTGCATTCCTGGCCTTCCCCTCCATCCCCTGCATCCATCGTACCCAAGCTTGAGGACACTCCTTCTCCCACCTGTCAACCAAAGTCTAAAACATCCTCCCACTCCACCTCTGAACCTCTTATCCCTCCCAAATTCCGGAATGGACTCAAGACTTGGCTGTTTAAGTAGCTTCACTTAACACAGTGCCTGGATACCCCTCAGGGTGATTAGCATGTTTTACAAGTACTATTTGATTGATTGATTACCCATCTGAAGTTTGTTATCTATCTGCTGCATCACCAACATAGCGATCACCATCCTCCATTGGAAATCTAGGTATGTTTTCAACTGTCATCATTGTTTGCAGAGGGCTACAGATCTTGGCCAGTTGTACTCTAGCATAGGCAATGAGAATGAGGATGTGATGGCATGGCATCCATAAACCATGCAACAGTGTAGTAGAGACCAGTACTGTAGGTTGGGATTGTAGACTATGTAGTGATATGAACTGGAATTAAGTTTTTCCCAGACATGAATAAAATATCATGGATGCAGAATAAGCACAAGGACATGGCCATACAGGTTAAATGACAACATATTCACAGTGTGGCATCAGTGTGGCATCAGAAATGCCTTTCTCTGTATTTTCATTAAAATGAGAAGATATATGTTGGCAGCAGTTTCTGGGAAAACAACAAAAATTGGAGATAATCATCAGTCTGCAATCACATACAAAGGTTATTGGCTGAATCTGGGTTCCTTTCCTGGTCTTTACAGGGTGCATTGGGGTAAGAACAGACTTTGATATTGACTAATATTGCTAATAGTCATGCCCAGCACTTACACATTCTTTCTTGGAATGTAAATGGCATCAAAGTTCACCACAAATGTAAATTAATTAAGGAGGAATTGCTTTATCTACACCTGCATATTTCCTGTTCGGGTTATCAAAATCTTTGCATCGCCTGTTTCACTTTCACTCAGAGAGGAGTAGCTCTCTTGGTGCAGGATTAGAGTTGAGCTATTGCAGTACATAGATTTAATTCAAATGGCTGAATTTACTTTGTGCATATTTTTTTTTTCTAGCAGTGAAGATCCCACTGTTTACTGGACGAGTTGCATCAATGGCATGAACTGATGTTACTCAGTGGTGATTTTAATGTCACTCTTCATCCTGGTTTTGATTCTTCTCATCTTGGGGGCAGAGCATGGCTCCTAATGTGAAGAAGCACCTTTGGGATGGTCTGAAACAACTAATGGCTACCTACACACTTATGTCATCCCTCCTTGGTATCCAGTTGAATCCACAAGTGATCTCTGATCCTGACTAATTTTCTTTGACTGCCTCAGTGGAACGTTCTTCTCAGCTTTATTGGCCTCGCACCTGGACCTTCGATAGGAGGCTCCTAATTGTTGATGAGTACATCCATTTTCTGAATAAAGAACACAGGCATTATCAGGACTTCAGTGTCAGCTCCGCCTCCGCCTCTACTCTAGCAGTTTGGGGTGCGCTCAAACCTAGTGATAGAGGAAGCACTCTAAAATATTTGTTGTATCAAAGAAATGAGCAGGTCAAGGAAGAGGCTCATATACGGTCCTCCTTTGGCCCCATAGAATATAGCGTAGCACAGAGTGCAATTATTCAGGACTAGGGAAAGTTTTAATCATTCCAAGATCAACTCACAATCACTCAGGCAGCTCTCAGGGAGAGACTTTGGGACATGTCGGCTAAGAAGATCTGAGCTAAGTAATTAACTACTTTTGAAAATAATGAAGAGTTTGGGCAAATACTCTCTTTCTGGGTCAAGGATAAAGCTAGTGTGTCCATTATTCAGAAAATTCTCAATGATAAGGGAGAGCAGATCAATGACTAAGCACTTATCCAAGCGAATTCCGTAACTTTTATCAACTGCTTTATTGGGAGGATGGGGCTGCCTCAATAGACACTATTGATCGATTTATCAGTATGTATTAGGATGCCACAAACTGACTGGGATACAGCGGTCCAATTAAGAGGGCCCAATTACTTTGCTTGAAGTTGAGCCTGCAGTAAGTCAACTAGCTAGGGGGAAAGCGCACTGCCCAAATTCCTCTTGAGTTTTATGCAGCCTTTCTGTATGTTCCTGCACCTATCATACACAATCTCGTTAAATCTTTGGAATCTGTCAGACAGGTGCCAGAGTCTTGGTCAGGGACTAGCATTGTCATCTTTCCCAAGAAAGGGATAGCCCCTTAGTGTGTGGGTCATATCAACCGATTTTATTGATTAATGTCAACTCAAAAAACTATAATGAGACACACTAATATGCTCATCACTGCTTTGGAAATTGGATCGGCTGATCAAGGAATGATATTGCTTGACACAGAAAAGGTATTTGACTGGCTCTTCTGAGTGTTTCTTTGGGCAATTATGGGTGACTCAAGATTTGGTCCCTGGTTTATTATTCAGGTTCAGTAATTGTATGAAGGCTTGAAGGCTAGGGTTGTTTGTTTGGGTGTTCCTACGAATTCTCTAATGATCACCCGGGACAGTCAGAAGGGGAATCCTCTTTCATCCCAGATGTTTACACTTTATATCAAGACCTACATACAAGCTTTGAGATGACCAAGGATATTTGCACACTACAAATACATTGGCAAGGGCTGATGGTTCTAGTTAATACCGATGATGTGGCCATTCTGAACTCTACCCTGGCTATCATTTTACTGGCATTAGATGCATATGCGACTAATTATGGCTCTGTCTCAGAGTATCAGCTTAACATCGACAAGACTCAAGTCTTCACTTATGTCTCTGCTTTGGGACAAGACAGGCATTAGATATGCTCAGCAACATATCTTGATGATGAACCCTTTGTAAAATGGAAGAAATAATCAAGCTTAATTATAGTCAAATCTGGCTGTTTGGCCAGGCACGGATTGCAGATGGCTGCGTAGTTTGTGAGCTCCTTCGCCCAAATAGCCCTGCACTATCCTGAGTGATAATCCAAAGCACCTGATTGTATCCCCGGGGTGTCTTATCAATAGCGGAGCACATCCCGCCTGCTCCGAGTGACCTACCGTATGAGCCGAGGAAACAGAGCTCCGCTGCCAGGTGGCGGCCCGCTAGACGTCCTGAAGCCGGCGCCCACAGTGGCCCAGCCTCCCAGAGCAGGGCTTCAACCAACTAGCCCCTGCTAGCCGGTGGCGCCATGGACTGGGGTGCTGTCATGGAGTTGTCCCCGCAGATGATTTCTCTGGAGCCCTTAAGATCCGAGGCGGCCGACGGCGAGACAAGACTGCGGCAGAATATTGGTGCGACAGCGAACGCAGCGAGGGTGAGGGCGCCGGCCCCAGGACATAAGATGGCGGCAGCGCAGCTCGCTTAGTGGTGATCCGCGACCTGTATCTTCCATCACAGCCTGAAAGCTCAACATTGTGAGGCCCGAGACTGAGGCACATTGTAACCCGGACGATTGGTGCCCCGCTGGGCTGTCCCAGAAATCAGCGCTGGCGCGAGCCTGGTGAGATAGAGGTTCCTGGAGGGTCCTTCGCTGCACGGAGCAGCAAGGGGGACTGCGGCCTGTTGTTGAAGTGCAGTGGTTGTTAGAAGGCACAGTGGTGGTTACTCGGGGTGAGCCGGCCGTAAAACAACTGGATTCAAGCAGCGAGCTCCTGATGAGAATAATGATGCCCCCACATCAGCCTGTTTTGATTTAGTGGGCTCCCCTTGCTTTTGTTCATTGTGGCCTGCACAGAAGCCTGCAGCTAGAGCCCACAGCAACAGATCCTCTGATCTCCGGGCACATATGTTCTACCCCTGCACTGAACAGGCGCTATTGGCGCACAATATTTTTAGATACAGAGAGGCAACATCACAAATAATTAAAGCACAAATGCACAATATAGTAAACAAATACAGATTTTTTCTTCATTTCTCAATGACAAATTTTTTTAATCTTGTCTTGTCGTCACACAAAATGCCAGAAGATGTTTTGAAACCGGCAAAAACAGCCAACGCATTTCGCCCCACACGGGGCTTCCTCAGGGCAAGCTTCACAACGTTCATGTTCAAACGACAGATTGCTTCTGATCCCCGTTAATACTCAATCGTTTAAGACCTAGCCCACATGGCTAGAAAAGCAGTCGCCGTGGACTAGTCTCTATGTGCAGTTCTGGTATTCCAGTTCTCCTGTATTGTATTCTTCAAAATGTGACACAAACGGTTCCTTTTAACCGTAATTACAACACTGTTGCGCTCCATCTACAGCGGGGGGCCTGGGCTGAGGGTCACCCGGGAAAGCGCTAGGAGGAGTGATTGTGGCCTTGTTGATATGCACTGGAGACATTAATAATTACGCCACAATGGGGCTAACCATAGAGCGCCAACCACAGAATCCTTAACGGCAAGGCACACGGAGATACCTGAAGCAGGGCTCCGAGTCAGTGACCCTCCCAACTGAAAGCCCCAGTCATCCTGTCACCTCACGGCAGTGGCGCCGAGACCCTGTGTCACTGTGGCGCTCCGACCAGGTAGGGAATCTATGAAGGGAGGATCACGTGCAGCCACACTAGCAGCACTGATTGAGGCCTTGGACAACACTTATAGCACCTGTCTGCGCTCTAGTCTGTGGCTAACTGAGGGGCGCCGAGGGTGGTGCGTTGGAAGGTAGCGACTGGACTTCTCTCACTCTACCATTATCGTTTCCCCGCGGAACTCCCTCATAAAGAGGTCGGTGGGTCACCCACGCCCCTCTTCCCGCTGGTAAGGTCATGAGCGGATTGAACTGTGACAAGTGGCTTCGGCGTTTGGGTCCCCCTGATTTGTTTACCTGCATTGCCTTCATCTCTGTGGTGGTTGAGATGTGGTGCGAGACTTTCAGTGTTACCATTGTTGAACCTGTCTTAGAGCAGGCCACTGCCTCACCCACCACATTCAACAATCCTCGTCCATCCGTGATACATCTCAGCTGCAATTTTTGACCGTCGTAAGGGGGCGGGGACAAGGAGACCGAGACCAGTCCAGACCAACAAGCTTAATTTGATACTCAGTGACCAAAGACGTGCAACAGGGACGTCCATCAGATGAAGCAGCACAGGGAGAAGGAGAGCCTGAGCCTTCCCTTAAAGACGTCATGATAGCCATCACAGGTATCAAGACCTCCCTGGACTCAGTTGCCAGCGACGTCAACCTAATCAGAGCTGACATGGGGAAACTCAGCGAAAAAGTGAAAAAGGTGGAAATCACGACAACCAGCTTGGTGGGTGATGTCACACAATTACAGAGGGAGGTCCATGAACTGATGCAATCCAGAAATCACATGGACCTCATGCTGGATGACTATGAAGGCCGACTTTGCCGCAACAATCTCCGGATTATAGGAGTTCCGGAGAGATCGGATGGGCAATCTCCTGATCAGTTATTTGAGGACCTTATCCTCAAGCACCTGCAACCCAAAAGCCTCAGTAAATTGTTTGTGATTGAGCGGGCTCACGGGGTCGCGAGCAGCCGTCCCAAACCGGGTGCTCCCCCGTAGCCCATGTTGGCTTGTGTCTTAAACTACTGGGACAGGGATGTGATCCTCCAGAATTCCAAGGCCAATGCCCCCCTCCGATATGATAATGCCAAAATCTCCTTTTTTCCCTGACTTCAAGCAAAGGGTACAGAAGCAAAGGAGGTTGTTCCTATCTGTTAAACGAGACCTGAGAGAAAGGGGCCTGAAATACTCTATACTGTTCCCAACGTGCCTCCGAGTCGAGGCGGAGGGGAAGGCATGGAGTTTTGATTGTCCTGAGGCAGTTGTGGACTAGATTGACTACCAAGGGACTAAACACCCAGCGGATCATGTAGCTGGAGGCCAGGCAGACAGTGGGCCGGCCTGAGGCGGAGTTTCGGACGATGGTCGCCTCTTTGAGAGGTGAAGGGAACATGATGCGGGACAGGTAGGGGAGGAGGGATAACTGTTCATTATTTGTTGGGGTTTGCTGATTTATCTATAATTTTACGTTTAATGCCCAAAAAGGGTGTGACAGTGACGTAGCATAGGACAGGACGAGGAGCACACTGCTTTCCCCCCTCTTTTTTCTTTTTTTGATTTTCTGGCCGACAGGCACTCTGCAAGTTGTTGATGGGCTGTTCTGAGCTCAGAGCACAGGGCAACGGGGTGGAGTGTTGTTGGGTTGTGGTGTTTTCCTTAGATGTTTCGTGTTTTTTGTTTATTAGTCTCGACAATTTTTTGATGGTACAGTTCCGGTCTGTGGGAGCTGCCACAGTGGTGTTCAACAGGATATATAAATGTAAACCCACTAGTGGGGACCTGTTTAACGATCTATGCGAGTGCAGTGTAAGTTGGAATGTTAACAAATTGGGCTACAAGATCAAGAGAAGTGTTGTATTACTGTATATTAAGAGGCTATCACCTGACATTGTGTTGCTTCAGGAATCACATCTCATTGGCAACACGTGCAAAGCAATTCACAGGAGGGGATACTCGATGGTGGCACACACAGGCTTCACCTCTAGCTCCAGGGCTGTAGGCATTATGCAAAAAAAGTAGTTTTCTCTCTCACTCATCTCCACGTATGTAGAGACTGTGGTAGATATGTTGGAATCACGGGTTCTTGGGAGGGCAGATCTGTCACCTTCATGTCAGTATGCTCGCCCCCAGGGGTGCAGGGCATAATATTCATGGACTTAAGTGCGGTACTCTTGATGTTGCCTGATGGACATTTGGTGCTTGGAGACAACTATAATTCAATAGTGTCAGGTGCTCTAGATAGAGAAACCGCGTCTCCTGAGGCGGAAGCCGGGAGCTTGTCTAGTGCAATTTTAAAACTTTGAGTGTCACCATAACTTGTTTATTTTAAAACTGTAGACTTCTCCTACCTGTATTTCACGCTATAACCTTTACCCGCGCAGCGGATTGTAATGCTGCAGCGGGAACAAAAGCAACTAAAGCCATTCCCCGCCATTACCGGCGCGAAGCACGGCCACGCCCCCTTGCTGAGGCCACGCCCACTGCCAACATACTATATAAGCGCCGCTCAATACGAGCGGTACTTAGAGAAACCGTGTCTCCTGAGGCGGAAGCCGGGAGCTTGTCTAGCGCAATTTTAAAACTTTGAGTGTCACCATAACTTGTTTATTTTAAAACTGTAGACTTCTCCTACCTGCATTTCACGCTATTACCTTTACCCGCGCAGCGGATTGTAACGCTGCAGCGGGAACAAAAGCAACTAAAGCCATTCCCCGCCATTACCGGCGCGAAGCACGTCCACGCCCCCTTGCTGAGGCCACGCCCTCACTAGGCATCGTCCTTTCCCCATAAATATGTGCCTCTCCCGAACGCGCAGCGGGCGAGCGCAGCCGGCGCGCCTAAGGCAAGCCCGTCTGTGCCCATCCGTGCCGCGGCCGGGACTAGGGCTAGCCATGCTGTCCAACTCATGTCCACCACAGTACAAATACCCACTCTTACTAGGGAAGAGATCCTTTCCTTAAACTGCAAGTCTGAACACCGCCACAAATCCATTAACGTTGAAAACTGGCTAGGGTCAATATGCTGCAGTAAGTGTAGAACCCATCTTACCCCAGAGCAGTGGCCACCTAATCGGGGACAAGATATCCCCTATCGAGAAGGATTGATTAATGCTAGATCTATATGTAAAAACGGGGCGCACATTCACGATCTAATTACGGAGACGGAACTCGACATACTCTTCGTGACAGAAACATGGCTCAAAGCCTGGTGTAACCCGGTCATAGCCCTTACAGTTCGTCAAGGCTATCTTATTCAAAGGGTCGATAGACAGGAACAGAGAGGGGGTGGCCTCGCCATCATCTACCGGGACTCTATTAAATGCACTATGTTCGAACTCTCGAACATTAAGGGGGCAGAAAGCATGGGCTTCTGCATCCAGATAAATGAGGAGACTACCTTCGCAGGAGCCCTAATTTATCGTCCAGCAGGATCACATAATGGTTTTCTGGAAAGCTTTGAGGAAGCACTCAGTAACCTCACTCTCAAATTCGCCAACTTCACTGTATTAGGCGACCTAAATTTCCACCTTGATAAAGCTGAGGACCCCAACACAATATGGCTAAGAGACTTAACTAATGTCCTGGGACTCACAATACTGACCAAACAACCCACACACAAAGCGGGGCATATCTTAGACTGTATCTGCACTAATACCAAAACCATGTCAGTTGAATCCCCCCGCATTCAGACCTGGACTGACCATTGGCTAGTCCCCTTTAAATTAACTGTAGATAAGAAAGGGATCAAAACGAACCATATGAAAATCGAAGTCCAGACAAAGAAAGACTGGAAAAAGATCAGGGACACTTCCAATCTGTACCTTATCGCTGAGGAGACTAAACCCCTCTTGACTGGAAATACTGAAACAGACTACAATAATTTCTGTAAATGGGTCACAGAATTCTGTGGGCCAGCGGATTCAAGTAAAGCGAGCAAAAAGCGGAATAAAAGGTCTGCTCCTTGGTTCTCCCTCCCCTTAAAAGAAAAACAAAAAGAGGTAAGAACCCTGGAAAGGAAATGGCGTCGTACCTATGAAAAAGAAGAACTCAACATTTATAAAACATCTAGGAGACAGTACCATACAATGATTAAAACTGCTAAAAAAGACTACTTTCTGGAAGCTATAAACTCCTCTAACAACAAACAGAAAGAAATCTTTAAAATAGTTGATAACTTTATGAATCCTAAAATTCTTAGACAAGAGATCCCTCCTTTGCTTTCACTATGTAACTCAATAGCGAACTACTTCGAACAGAAAATAACTGATCTCACCAAAGAGTTTCCCGACCCACTAGAGTCTCCCCTTGCAGAAACCATCAAACCCAACAATGATAAAATTCAGTTAAATGAATTTGCTCCAGTTAGTCTGGAGGAAACCCGTCAGGCTATCTTATCCAGCAAATCCGGTTACCAATTCGATCTCTGTCCCCCTCTGCTGCTATATGCGCTTGTGGACACCGTAAACCCGAGTATAAATGCCATCATCAATTCATCCCTGGCCACTGCCGCCATTCCATCTGAATGGAAACTAGCTGCCGTCAAACCTCTGCAAAAGAAACCCCTAACAGACCCCACCACGCTTTCAAACCTCCGCCCTATTTCACTGCTCCCAATTCTTTTCAAACTTACGGAAGCAGCAGTGAACAAACAATTGACGAGGTATCTGGAGGAAAACGACATCCTACATCCCAACCAAGCGGGTTTCAGAGTCAAACACTCCACGGAGTCAGCACTATTACACACAGTGGAGACACGGAAGACTGCCATGGACCAAGGTAAAAAGGATGTCCTGGTTCTGCTCGATCTATCGGCGGCCTTTGATACGGTTTCGCACCCCGTATTAATTGGCCGCCTAGCAGAATCAGGAATAGCAGGAGCCGCTCTTGAATGGCTGAAAAACGTTCTCAGCCACAGGAAGCAAGTCACGATATTAGGGAACCACTGCTCAGAGGAAAAAGCATTGAAAACGGGGGTACCACAGGGCTCTAGTTTGAGCCCACTACTTTTCAATCTTTATATGACCCCTTTGATAGAACTCATTACATCTTTCCACATCAGCACTATATGCTATGCTGATGATACTCAGCTCATCCTCGTATTGGACAACAACACAACAAAGGCAGAGGAAAATCTGAGAGATTGTCTTGCCTTCACATTTGACTGGATGAGAAAACACCACCTCAAATGCAATTCAGGCAAGACTGAAATCCTTCCATTTGGTCAACAAAACCTTTTTTCCCCCAAATCATGGTGGCCTCAAGATGCAGAAGTGCCCCCTAACACCATTACGACGGCCCGCAACCTTGGGATTAGATTTGACGAGGCTTTGTCATTCAGACAACAAGCGGGCACTGTGGCAGGGTCCTGCTTTAGTATAATCAAGGGCCTCAGAAGGTTCTTTGACCTTCTCCCTTTGACAGCCAGAAAGACGGTAGCGGTGGCTCTCATTACCTCCCGTCTGGACTACTGCAACAGCCTATATGCAGGCTCCAGTAAAGCAGTACTGCATAGACTGCAGATGGTCCAGAACGCCACCGCCCGCCTCGTGCTGAGATGGCCCAGGAATTCAAGCAAGCCGGGCCGACGACGCCTGAAATTTATTTATTTATTTATTTATCGCAATTTTTAAAGCGCATCAAATACCCCTACGGGTGTCTCGGCGCTAATGTTACAGATCGTCACTTCAGTAGGGGAAAAGATTTAGGAGGTAAACAGCCAGGTTTTGAGACTTTTTCTGAATTTTAGCAACGTGGGGGCAGTTTTAATGTGGAGTGGCAGAGTGTTCCATAGTTTGGCAGTTGCGATGGTAAAGCATCTGTCTCCCCAGTTGGTTTTTTTTGTTCGAGGGACTTTTAACAGGTGGGCTGATGCCGATCGTAGTGTTCTCTGATGTTCCAATGGGCAGAGAGCTTTTTTCAGGAACCAAGGTCCGGGATTGTTCAAGGTTTTATAGGCTATGCAGAGTGCCTTAAACTTTATTCGGCTCCTGATGGGGAGCCAGTGCAGTTTTCTGATGTACGGGGAGGTGGGAGTAAATTTGGGAATGGATAGAAGAATTCTAGCCGCGGCATTCTGCACTGTTTGGAGCTTATTAAGTACCTTTTCCTGAGCATTCAGCAATAGGGAGTTGCAATAATCTGTTCTAGAGAACACTAGGGTACTGATCAATGTTTTACCAGCGGATTGTGGCAGGTAGGGGAGAAGTTTCTTTATTCTTTTTAGGATGAAGAAAGCCGAGGATACCACGGAATTGGCGTGGTGGAGGAACGTCAACTTGTTGTCAAAAGTGACTCCCAAATTTCGTACCTTGACCACTGGCTGGGGGGGCGTGCCCATCTGTGATGGCCACCACTGGGGGGACCAGGCCGGCTGCAGAAATGGCAGAAACCGGTCCCCGGAAGCTTGTTTCCTTCCCAGTACAAGAATTGGCTTGGTAGTTTGGTTTGCCCTGTTCCCATCATGCACTGGGACAGGAACAGACTAATTTGCATATAGCCAAGTTCTGAGCTGGGATGGTGCAGTGAGCTAAAAAACGTTGATGGATCAAGCCCTGATCTTTGGACTGGGTAAGAGTGGTCTGCTTAATTCAGGCACTCTGTTCATCACCACCCCCTTTTCTGAATCGAGATGGCCCAGGAAGTCATCTGCATCAGCAGCACTTAAGATCTTGCACTGGCTGCCCATCCACAAGAGGGTGTTGTTTAAAATCCTAGTAATCACCTTCAGGGCCTATCACCAACTGGGCCCCACCTACCTGTCAAAAAGTTTTGGAAGATATGCGCCTTCTCGCTCACTCAGATCCTCCAACTTGAACCTACTGGTGACTCCCAAATTCAGACTAGCCACGAAAGGAGGAAAATCCCTTGGAGTGCTAGGTGCCAGAGCCTGGAATAAACTCCCACTCCAACTGCGTCAGATTCCGTCAGAGAACCTCTTTCGGAAGGCTCTAAAAACATGGATTTTCAAACTCACAGATACAGCCTGTTTAACCCTAGTATAAACCCTACCCCCAAAGACATCAAACTCCTTCCCACTGAGACCTCACTGGCTCACTGGTCTAACACCTCTTGGACACGAGTGATCAGCGCCAAGATGCTCCATGGAGTGTAAGTCGCGCTTTATAAAAATAAAATTACATTACATTACAATTACATAGACACCCCCCTCGCACAACCCCACAGGCCACGCATGTGTTTTCCAGTTTCTTAGAAGCAATGGGGCTCCTAGATGGCTGGAGGGCATACAATCCCGATAAGATACAGCACACCTTCCTCTCAGGGGCACACAATGGCCTATCCCGCCTTGACTATATACTTGTCCTCGCTCCACAGATCACTGATATTCATGAAAACCGCCACCTGGTGAGAGGCATTTCCGACCACTCCCGTCTGTGGGTTCATATAGTTCTAGACTATACACAGGTCGGACGGGTCGCCCCAATAAACCTCTGGAGCCTCAAGAACCCCAGAATACGGAAAGGACTAACCAAAACAATTGATGTATACTTTTTAGAGAACGAACACACAGTTGAGTCCCCCCAAATATTGTGGGAAGCTTTCAAGGCAGTGGTCCGTGGGCAGGCCCTTTCCTTAGTGTCAGGTTCCAAAAAAGATAGGGTGAAAGAAATCTCCAACTTAGAACAGGAGCTTTACTGTCTGGAACAAGATGTTACCTCAGACGCCACACCTGAAGCCTTTCACTCCTTACGTCTGCGCCAAGATGAATACCGGGTGTGACCGTGCCAAACAATTGGGACAGGATAGGCTGGGCGGATATATGACTGGGGCGACAAGACTGGCGACAAGACTGGCAAATTGCTTGCCTGGTTGGACAAGAGGGAGCAGGCCAGCAGGCTTGAGCCGGAAATTAAAAGTGCTGACGGGTCCCCTGTGACAGATCACCAAGACATAATTAACCACTTTGCTGCTCACTTCCAAACTGTATATAGCTCGGTGGCACCATACCCTGAAACAGACTTTGCGGATCTTATCAAGGACATCTCCCTCCCAAAGCTCTCAGAATCAGACCACGCATTCATGGATAGTGCACTAACTGCTGATGAAACAGCAACAGCAATAGGAACGTTGCGCTCGGGGAAAGGTTTGGTTCCAAATGACATTCCAATTGAGCTTCACAAACTTCGACCAGATAAATTGGCCGCCTATCTTAAATCCATGTTTGAGGGCATCCCTGAACAGGGTTCGATGCCACATGACCAAAGGATTGCCACTATAGTCACAATCCACAAGGAAGGGAAACCAAAAACGGAGTCCACCTCCTATCAACCGATATTGTTGCTGAATGCGGAACCCAAAATTCTAGCTAAGGTACTTGCCGCTAGACTGATCAAGGTGATAGGCGATCTAGTCCACCCAGATCAATCAGGGTTCATGCCTAAGAGGAATGCTGCTCTCAACCTGCGCAGACTGCATGGAGTCTTGGGCAGAGTACCGACTATACGTGAAGATGCTGTAATAGTCTCTCTAGACGCCACAATGGCTTTCAACTCCCTGGAATGGCTTTATCTCTTTGCAGTACTTTCCAAACTGCGATTTGGGCCAAATTTTTGCCGCTGGGTACGACTGTTGTACAGCGCGCCGATGGCTCAGATAGTTGTGAATAACAAGAAGTCAAAGCCCTTTATACTCAGTCGAGGGACCTGTCAAGGATACCCCCTCTCTCCCTTACTGTTTGCTCTGGCCCTCGAGCCACTTGCAGCGTGGATCCGTAAAGAAGTCATGATCCACGGCATGTGTTGCTCAGCAGACTGGGAGGACCGTATATCCCTATATACAGATGACATTCTCCTTTATCTCACGTCTCCTAAGAGATCCCTAATAGCAGCATTTGATATATTAGATATTTTCGGAAGGCACTCTGGTTTTCGAGTAAATTTGCAAAAATCACTTCTGTACGACCTGGTGGGGACATCTCCCCCTCTACCCCGTAATTGCCCGATTCCAGTAGTCTCAGAAGGCTTCAAGTACTTGGGTATATTTATTTCCCTAGACCCATCAGTTCAGTACGCCCACAATGTACTTCCCCAATGCAGCGGCTCAAGAGCGACATAACACACTGGAAGTCACTCCCGCTCTCTCGATTGGGCAAAGCTGCATTATTTAAAATGATGTATTTTCTTCGTTTTCTGTACGTTTTGCAAAATTAAGCCTACCTCGTCCCAAACTTGTATTTTGAAGTTCTCGAAGGGCTCCTGAGGGACCTTCTATGGGGAGGGAGACCGCGTATTGCTATGAAAAAGCTGACACTTAGCTGGTATGATGGAGGAATTGGATTGCCTGATATTAAAAATACTATTGAGCTTTACATCTAGCAGCTGTCAATCTTTGCACATATGGCTGCCCTGACAACCCTGTATTCATTATGGACTGTTGGCTTTTACCCAACGGGTGCTTTTTCAATGGCGCTGTATTCCACACAAAACAAGTACCCACTCACCGGCCCTACCGACCTCACAGTCAAAATATGGCCCTCTGCTACGAAATCACTCCCCTGGCATAACAAGTTGACTCTTTCCACACCTCTGTGGGACTTACAAAAACTTGGGTTTATGGGAAATACAAAGGGATTTGATAAGTGGGACTTAATAGGCATTTCCCATGTCAAAGACCTCTGGAACACGGGGGTGTGAAACCCTTTGACGTTCTCCAAACTCAATATGCCCTGGCAGACTCAGAATATTATCGATATCTACAAATCAGAATCTCGCTGCGCACAGCTCTCCCTGCGGACTCGACTTCAACGGACCACTCCCCACTAGAGGACAGACTGCTAGATGGCCACCTACCTGACAGGGCCATTTCCCTGACATATTGAAAACTCATCAACAATATCGACAGCCCCCTATTGAAACTTTGAGACAAGTGGACTGAGGACGGAATAGAATTAGATGATGAAACCTGGCAGGAAGCGGTCTCCTCTCCTAAAATACAAGCTTGGGACGAGGTAGGCTGAATTTTGCAAAACGTACAGAAAACGGAGAAAATACATCATTTTTAAATAATGCAGCTTTGCCCAATCGAGAGAGCGGAAGTGACTTCCAGTGTGTTATGTCGCTTTTGAGCCGCTGCATTGGGGGAAGTAGATTGTGGGCGTACTGAACTGATGGGTCTAGGGAAATAAATATACCCAAGTACTTGAAGCCTTCTGAGACTACTGGAATTGGGCAATTACGGGGTAGAGGGGGAGATGTCCCCACCAGGTCACCTGTCCAAGTCATAGCTTGGGAGCGAGATCTTGAGTGGTGTATGCTAAGAGAGAAAACAGTTTATGTGGCCCGGGGTTGCCCCCGCAAATGGTCCAAGATTTGGACACCCTGGAATACAAACTGAGGTGATATATGTACCACTCCCCGCGATGTTGATGATGATGATCCCCGTGAAATCAATGCACTACAAAGCATCCATGGCTCTGGTTCCTTGTAGAGATGCCAGAGATAGAGAAGCGTGGGAGAGGGATTTGGGGCACCCAATACAAGATTCACAGTGGGCATGTTGCTGTTCTCAGACATTGGAGGTTTCACTTAACAGCAGACACAAGTTGATGCATTTCAAATATCTGTGGAGGACTTACATGTCACCGGTGAAAATCAACTCTATCGATGCCGGGGAAAATCAACTCTATCGACTCTGATAGGCCACATAACAGCCTAAAGTGTGGGAGGCCACATGCTGACTTTTGCACATATGACATGGAACTGTGCAAAAATAGGATAGTATTGGAGGTCCATTTAGGCGATCTTGTCGCAAATTATAGGACAGGAGATTGTGCCCCTTCTGGAGGTCGCTCTGTTGGGTTATGTTTATGGGTTCTCTAAGAAATTGCAGAAATTCACAGAAAATTCCTTACTCCTTGTGAAGAGGGAAATTGCTATTCGCTGGGGAACTAAGGTTGCACCCCACAACTAATGCCTGGCTGGCGAGGCTTACGTATTGTAACACTAATTGTGAATTGTTTGCGTCCTTGCAACCCCCTACATCCAGGCCAAAAGATATTTGGCATCCCCTGAAAGCCTACCACCTTCAAATTAGCTCCACCCCTTCAGCAACACAACCTGCTGGTATTGTCCCCACTGGTGTGGGTTAGGATGGGTTAAGATGACGCTTTTCTCTTGCTTCTTTGTACTTAACTATGTATGAGCTGTGTAGACTGGGTTTCTCTGACAGGAACCGACCAAACATGTCATTTTGAATGCCTTGGGGGGTGGTAGACTATATGTAAACTGATTGAACATTCTCAGGTACTCTTTTGTGTGGACCAAGTACGGATTACCCGGTAGAAACACGTGTTGTAATTACTCTGTCATGGTGTATGAAAATGTAATTCTATCACTGTGCGCATTATTAAAAGGATAAATAAAGTTAAAGAAATACTTTTAAAAAACATTACTGCTGACCATCTGTCCTGATCACTTCGGTCCATGCTTCATATGGTACCATGAACATTGGACTACAGTTTATAGTTTGTTCTTTTGGTTTTTAGGGGATGTTCTGTTTTGGTTTTCACTCCTTTCTGCTTTCCTGGTCTACATTTGGATTCTAAGACTACTGGTCTGCACACTGTTGGGCTGCTCTGCTATTCTATATACCTTCACACAGGATTGGGAGTATCCCCCATTCTCTGCCCTTCATCCTTGCTTTTGTGGAACTTAAGGTGAATAGCCTCAATGTTCTATGCCTCAACATCCTATTAAATGAGGAGCTGTCCTTTCCCTTCTAGAGCAATCAGGCATTAAGATATGCATCTTATAGGAAACCCACCTAATTTCCAAAGATGTCATTAGAATCCATTGGCCACGGTTCCCACACCACCTCTGGGACTCTGACCCCACACTAAAGGGCAGGCTAGTCATTCTCTTTTCAGCAGGATTCAAAGGGGAAATACTATCTAAAGTAGCTGAAGTCAAGGGATACCTTTTAGTAAATAGGATTATGGTAGGTATCTTCTATTTCACCATTGTCAATATCTATGCATCCAATTAACACCAGGAGTCATTTACTACGAGCGCCCTAACACCTGTGCTCCACTACCCTGATGCTGCCATTTTGATCGGCGGCAATATAAATGTAGTTATTGATGCTGACATGGACCACTCAGTCAAATGCTTTAACCAAACTAGGGTATTCTCAGCCCTGGGCCTCCGTTGGATAACTGATTGCGGGCTGCTGGATGTCTAGTGATGACTGCATCCCACCTTCAGAGAGTACACATTTTACTCTGCAGCACACAAAACATATGTGACATAGGTTTTACAAACCCTAATATCAGACACATTTATTGCCCCTCAGTCATTTTCTGACCATGCTCCCCTGTCCCTAGTGTTACATCTTGACTTCAGCCAACCCAGGACTTCTTGTTGGCACCTTAGAGACTCCCTGCTTCAGTCTCAGTCCGCAGTAGATTCTCTCAGCAAGTTGATTGCAGACTATCTTCCCCATAACAATACAGGCTAGACATCTCTGGCCTACCTCTGGGAAGCTATGAAGTTAGTAGTGAGGGGGTAACTCATAACTAGCTCTCCGGCCGATAACCCCTGTTGACAAGAAAAAGGCAGAGCCTGAAACATACAGTCTCGGAACTCAAGACTATACACAAAAGGAGTGGGACTCCCAGGGTACAGAGGGGACTTGAGAAGTATGGCTACTCCTCAAATTCGCAGAACTCGATAGAGTGGAAAATGCTATGGTGCATTTGGAACATAACTTTTACTTGGGGAGTAATCGCTGCAGAGGCATGTTAGTGCACCGCCTACGTGCCAAACTCCAACCTGCGTTAGTTAAGCCGATACTAATTGGGCCATCAACTGAGGCGCGCACTGATTCACAAACAGTGTCCACATTTCAGACTTTCTAGAGTTCTCTATATGAGGCTCTGATGGTCCTGGTGGATATTCCTCAAGCTATTTACGCAATGTCACACTCACTTACCTCCAGGACAGGGACTCCAACAAACTAGAACAGCTCATCTGAAAAGAAGCGGTAATCTCTGCAATCACCTGCTCAAAACTTATGAAGTCGCCTGGGCCCAGTGACTTTTCCTCACAGTTTTTTATAAAGTCTTCTACCAGTATCTGGGTCCCTTGCTCACAATCCTTTCCAATTGTTTTGCTGACACAGCCTCCCTCACTGACTCCATGCTTACAGCCACAATCTCCATATTCCCGAAGTCCAGTAAAGACCCTGCACACTGTAGTATATAAATGCCAGGGCCCTCATCAGGAGACCATTAGCAGCTTGCACCACACATTAGCCCACCCAGTGCTGCCAGTGGCAGTACCAACACAATTCCTAATCATCACATTCCTACAAGTGTGACAGTTCAGTCTATTCCAGGCTCCCACAGGAATATGAATATCTTGGGTGGCAGTCAATAGTAATTTGTGATGTATTGTGAATTAATAAACAACTGCTGTTGTGCTCATCTTTTAATTAGACAGGCTGTGCCACAATGCGGCAGACACACCAATTAGGTGCCAGTGCCGAGCACTGGAATCCCCTTGCTCAAATTTAGCAGTGCCTATCTCCAGCCTCAACATAGATGCACAATTATTCTTAAGCATTTTGACCCATCACCTCAACCCACAAACACCTAGCGTGATTGAGCCAAGTCATGCAGGCTTCATTCCCACCCACCAGTGTAGCAACTACACCAAACGCCTCCAGCATCTTTTGGATAAGAATCAAAGATTACAGAGAGAAGTCTTACTTCTGTCATCGACATCAAAAAGGCATTTGATGGAGTCCACTGGCCCTACCTATTTGAAACATTACGACTATTTGACCTCTGTAACACATTTTGCAGATGGGTCCACTGCATCTACAATGCACTGTGGGCTTCAGTGAGAGTCAATGGTGTGACGTCCTGGTCCTTCCCTATCCAACAGGTACACAACAAGGGTGTCCCCTGTCCTGACTTCTTTTTGCCTTGTACATGGAGCCTGGCACAATGGCTGAGGGACTATCCGTCTGTCTCTGTGATTCCTTTTGGCAGAGATCTCCAACTTATTAGCCTTTATGAAGATGATGTACTTTTGTCCATGACTGATCAGATGACCTTGCTATCCACACTCATAAAGGAACTCCAAGTTTTTGGGGAGGTCTTTGGATTTAAAGTAAATATGCAGATGTCCCAGATCCTAAATCTCTCGATTACCCGCCTCATGAGGCACAGCTATGCTCCACGGTTGCATTTTGATTGGGTAACTGACCCCATACCTTACCTCGTTATCACACTAGCCCGGACTCTCCCTAAGAATTAAGCTACCAATTATGCCACTCTCAGCTCACAAATCTGTGGAGATTTGTTTACATGAAGTTGCCTACACCTCTACTGAATGGGCAGAATAGCAGTGATTAAAATTACAACCTTGCCATACATTTTCTATCTATTTCATACTTTCCCTTTGACCCCGCCACACCACATTTTGCATTCCCTCCTATTGGAAATTAACAAAATTATATGGGATGGGAAGAAACCCTCCCTTCATAAAGACCTACTCTATCACCCAATGCAAGAGAGAGGAATGGCAGTACCCATGCTACTGCGCTACCACCAAGCCTCACAATTCCGATTCCTAGTAGAATGGAATCAACCGCTCTCCGAAAAGCACTGGTCATAGGCTTCAGCATATGGAAGGAAGCTTGACTCCCGACAAGCATAGAGCTTGGGGCCTCTACTCCTCATCTGTGACTAACTACACATTAAAAGTATGGGACTCTATAGTGATTAGGACAAGCTTGATGACCTTCCTCTCCCCTATGACTCCGGCTTTGGTGAATCCAGACTTTACCCCAGTGACACAGCAGAAAGGCTTTTAGCAGAGTAGGGCTGTTGGCTGTAAATGCATGGAATGCCTATTTGACACCCAAGGGATCATCCCCTTTGAATAGCTGAAATCTGATTACTCCCTGGAAGAAATAGACCACATACAGTACATCCAGATACGAAATTGGATGATGCATCCCGAAATTAGGCTGCATGTAGGAAGGCCTTTGACTCCCTTCGAAAAGTGGGTACTCCTTAAGACAGATGATCAATACCTTATCACAGAACTTTATGCACTATTGGATAAAGGGTTTCCACTGACTAAATCAAAACGACAGTTCAGATGAGAGGCTGATCTGGCTAGAACTCTTTCTTCCAATGAATCGGAAGATATGTACTACAGAATCTGACACACAGCATTTAACATGGAAAGCACAGAGACTTCATACAAAATAGGGTCCTATTGGTATTTGACACCTACAAGGCTTTAGACAGGGCTCACAGTGAATTCAAAGGCGGCGGGGGTGCGGGGACACAGGAACATTACTCGACCTTCCATGGCAATACACAAAATTAACTCTCTACTGGGATCAAATCCTGACTAACATTGATCTCACCTTCAATCTACCTCAGTCTCAAGGTTCCCTGCCTACACTATACTCGGGCTTCCTAAACCCCTGACTTACGTGCTCTACTCTATGAGAAGGAGGCAAATGGTTTGGGCCCTGGGGGCAGCCGATCAGGTGACTCTTTCCCTATGGGATGCTGACAAGACTCCCAATTCTACCTCTTGGATCACCAATCTGTGGTTCATTCTAGGTATGTAGGAACTGTCCCTATGGATTGACCTGAGACACAACTCCTTTTCTGATTTGTAGGCACCTTTCATTCACATTCTCTCCTCTGAATTTGGTGAGCTGACATGCCTGGCCTACCCGAGGCAGATACACCTGATCCCTGAAATTGCCCCAACGAATATTTAGGCCCTTAACCTGATGTCACACACCACTATATATACGAGCAAATCCTTGATGATTTGATATACCAACATTTCTGGCCACTTAGCTACTTCTATGGAAGGAGAAGGGAGTTGTTTGCTTGATTATTTCTCGTTTAACTTTTAAAATGCTTAAGCAATGCTGCCAGCCACCTGGGTTGTAGGTGACTAGATGCGTATGTCATTGAATTGATATGGCTTTAATAAACAGAACGGATCCACTAAAATTATTAATTGGATGCATCAAGATGTGCAGGGGCTGAATTGATGCAGTCGAACAATAGCTGTAACATTTTATCTGTTCTGAATACTCATGCAATTCTCTTAAACTCTATTTTAACCTGTGTTTTAAACGTGCCGGGGAACAATTTCACAGCACACTGCTGGCCGTCAAATCCAGCATTCTCCTAGGGTTATTTGTTCACATTCCAGCCAGACCCACAGTGCTTGCAATGTACTGAACTTGGCAAACGCCTGAGTCACAAAGTAATTATCTAAAACACCTGCAATTATGGGAAGCCTGACTTTGTTCACATGAAAGCATTTGTGCTCACAGTTTCTGGCCGTCATGTTTTTATTCAGTGTGCACAACAGGCATTTAGAGGGCAATTTCTTGACCACTGACAAATGTCTCATTATGGAACTTTGTGGAGTGTTCCTTATGAGTTTAATGATTCCAACATCAAGACCATTTACACAGGTGTAAGAATTAATTGCACAAGGACAGAACCTCAGAGTAGATGTACGGCTGCTGCCTTTGGCAGGAGTAAGACAGATAGATGTGTGTTTGGAATAATTATGTTCATTGAACATCAGTAGTGTACATAATAATGTTGACCTGGTTGACTGTAGCGAGGCCTAATAGCTCACTCGCCTATTCCAAATATCTGTTGCTGTATGCCCCTATATGCCACTCTCACCCCTGCCCAACATCATGTTCATAAAAATATGTATGCATGGTAACATTATGTGCCTGAGCGAGACACACACAACAGAAAGGCTGCAATGTGGAACAGTGTGCACATGCTGAGAATGTGTGTGCTTCTAGAGTGTGTTCACCTTCTGACACTAAAGCACAGTCCAAAGGGAGTGTAAAACCAAATATTGTGCGATGACTGAGTGTGTGTACTTCACGCCATGACGTATAAATCCGATTTATGTGGATCACAGTAGAGTTCCCTTAATGTCCTGTGATTGTAAACAGAGGGATACAGAATATGCATAGCCATACAGTGCAGCACAGATAGTCTCCCAACTGCCTGGCTATGTGTGAAAGGAAATTCCAAGTAATGTGCTGTATGTAACTGAACACAAAACAATCATGCCTTTTCCACTGTGCCAGTGCTGTAGGCTGCCAAGTGCCAACACAGTCACACTTGCACCATGGAGCAAGGATCCAACTATCGCATGCAGGAATGTATGTGTGCATGAAGGGACGTCTTAATGCTAACAAAAATATCATGTGAGCCTTATTCCACCACCTTTATGTGCTGCATACACAGAAAAAAGAAGTGAGGAGGAAAATGTAAGGTCTAAGTCTGTGTAATGCTGCTCCTGGGAAGTTAGTACTTACTGGCGCATTTCAAAGTTTACCTTGTTTACCTAGGTGGGAATGTAATGGTCAAGGAGCCTCGGTCTGGAGCAGAGTAAGCCCAATACATTGTGTCACTTGTGATAATGACACTTCGCAGGGCTACACAAAGCTGGCCTTTTTTATGGCTGAAACAATATACACATAGATTTGCAGAACACATTCACCATGGGGCATTGTGCAAGCACCGCACATAATTGTTCACACATATAGCCCTGAGTGCAGGTGCATCTTTGCCACCACAATAAATGACGGACCTTTTCTAGCTTTGTGTGGAAATATATGGCTGGCTGTCAAATACATGTACCCTGTTGGAATTACCCCATATTGTCTTAAAGTTCCTACTAATCCGTAGGATCTGCACATATGTTTGACAACATATCTAGGGGCCTGGTGTCTAGACTGATTCCGGACACTCACCTAGGATATGTCGGCCTATAGACCAGCTAGCTCACAGTGCCACTCTATGCCCTCCTAACCTTACCAGTGAACGAATGGTTTCTGACAACCACTGAACATGACAACCCTGACCCCCAGGGATCATGGAACCGGTACAGAACCTTTCACTCAGTGCTTCATGCTCACTTATTCTCTGAGAAGTATACAGAGAATACACAGTGAGACATTTTCAATAAGTTTATTGAACCAACTTTATTCTTGTATAAAACACATGTGCTGCAATATTTTAATAGACAGAAGCAGATAAACTTGATTACAAGCACCAAAAGCGAAAATAGTACATATAGGTCTACCATGGTGCTAAAGCTGTATATATATGTAGGCTTATAAAACAAGGGGAAAATCGAGAGTACTCCTACTATGCAAACCCTACTCTAAGTGCACCTAGAGTGTGTCGGTGTAGAGCCAAGAATCTGCCCCAGGGATGAATTAACTCCATTACCCGATGGGAGAGAATGAAGGACCCCATCTTGGTCACAAACTGGACACCCCTCACAAGATGTCAGACCACTGAGTGGTGAAGTTTCAGAACACAGTGTCAGCAAAAGAGCCTCCTCTACCAATCTAACAGGATGCTCATATTTTAAATAGAAATCAGCCTTTTGATGTGTGTATAGATTAGTGATATTATGGATATGTAGCTAGCCTTGTCTCCCTGTAGTTGTAGATAGAGATGACATTTATACATAGTGCGAAAAGAGACCTTGTATATGATGTTCAGGGCATTGTGATCATGTTGTGCAAAGCTAGATGTATAAACAAGTTTAGTTTCAGGGAAGCAATTCCAACTTTGCTGTGCATGCAAATAGGTGCAAAAGGTCATAGCTGAAATGTTACTGTGAGGAAAAATGTGAGAAATAAGCGGCTTCGCTACATGGGCCTAACCCGAGAAATGTAACACCCACCCCTCATACCAAGGGTCGATATCTAAAAGCAATCTAAAAAAGCCAGCAGACTATTTTAAATATGTTAAAAAACTACTCTTAAAAGCATCTAAAAGCGGGCTTTCCTTTAAAATATTTATGTAAAAGCCTTTAAGTCATTATACTATTTGAGATCCCAAGAACTCACAAAGCAATAGCACCTAGAAAAAGAAAGCAAAAGCTGTATTGGTTAAATTTTATTTAGAAATAGGCCAAATTGTTCCCCCACGGAAAGAGCCAATTGTTTATGTGTTCCGAGTGGTATACGCAACATTACTATTGCCGACAACTACAGATGATGATCCCAGAGGCGCACACTGCAGCATGTTTATGGAACAAATGTAATTCCATCCAGTTCCCACAGCAGCCACTGAGGGAGCCATTGCAGCCCGTAGGTTTTCCGCAGAGCCGCTGTTCACATCACTAGGAGCTGAAGCATCCCTGGATAGCCCATAGAATGCATTTGTCATCAATAGAATACGCTGGGGATTACAATACACCTGGGGCTTTAAAGGGTCAACCAGTACCCCAATGTCGAGTGTCGCAACCAATTGTGATCTGAGACATATATCCAGGATGCAAAAGTGGCTGCCAAGCAGACAGCGGAAGACAGGTTGTATGCAGTCAAGCAAGACAGGCCTGAAGGATAAGAACCAGTGCTTGTTCAGTTCTTGAAGCCAAGGTGTGCCATAACGGTGTACCATGAGATCACAGCAATCCAGCACAAGCAGCGCTGTCTCTATTCCGAGTTGAACTGAGATATCCATTTCAGAGCAAAAAAAATTAAATCAGGATTCCTGACACAAGTAGCAGGACAATGGTAAGTCCCCCAAAAACGCTTCCCAACACGAAGTGTATGAAAGATGGTATAACTCTGAAAATCATCTGACAGGTGCTAACCAGACCAGAGCCAATAAAAGTTTAAAAATGCACTATTCCTTTTGTATCGGACATGTTAACTATATCGTAGACCAGCACCCCAAAATGCAGCTGGGAGTTAGTGTGGAGTAGTGTCTGTAACTCAGACGAGGACCTTACCACCAGTTGAGTGCTGTGGCCAAACCCACAGGAACCAAGAGCATGAATCCACTGCCACCAAGATGTACTTGTCAGCCCCATTTGAATGTTAAGCGCCGCAGTGATCCAAATACACACAATGCAAAGGATTGTCTGAAATCATTAGAGGTGTCTGTGCTGGACTTGCCATTGTGGAGCCTTTCATCTGCTGGCAGATGTTGCATTTAGGCACAAAGTCCTTGGTCTGTTTCGATAGACGTGGCCACCAAGAGCAGTTCTTCAGTAAAGAAACTGTAGCAGTAATCCCTGCATGAGCCGAACCCAAACTCTCATGCGCAGCTAGTATCAGTCCTAATCTGCGATCAATGTTTGATATTACTCTATCCCCTACTACTGGAATCTGGGCATACATAATGTTTTGTGCGTAGGAGTACCTGAGTGGAAAACCTTTGGGCATGGCTGTTCCGTTGTGTGTGGAATTAACTACCACCAGAGTTGTTCCGTCTATCCTCATATAGGAGCGAGTTATTGCAACAATGGCAGCAGTACGAACAGTTGACTTAGCAGCTTCATTAACTATTGAATTCCCTTCAACATGAATGCCAACACGTTGATGACTCAATGTATGAATGAACTGGAAGCACGCCAAAATCAACGCCCTCCTCAAGAAGCCCAAAGCGGACCCCAAGGTCTTCAAGAACTTCCGGCCCATCTCCCTGCTCCCGTTCCCGGCAAAGGTCATAGAGAAAATCGTCAACATGCAACTGGCCCGCCATCTGGAAGACAACAACATCTTGGACCCATCCCAGTCTGGATTCAGAAGAAACCACAGCACCGAGACAGCCCTCATTGTGGCCACAGACGACATCAGGCGCCAATTAGACAACGGCCAAACATACACCCCTGTCCGTACTCTCCGTTCATCCTCTTCTGCCCTCCTCACAGTCCCCCGCTTCCGCAAAACTCGCACTGGTGGTTCCAGATTTTCTGTTCTTGCACCCCGGTTTTGGAATTCCCTCCCTCTTTCTATGCGTTCCATTCCCATCTTTTCACACTTCCGCAAAGCACTTAAAACATTCTTGTTCGCTTTGGCCTACCCCTGTTAATATCCTTCCTAGCCTTGCTTGCTCTGTTCCCTAGACTTCTCAGCGCCAGGAAGCCGTTTGGCCATCGTGCGCTCTATAAATATTTTCATTCATTCATTCATTCATTCATTCAGCCCTCATTCTGCTGGACCTGTCAGCCGCCTTCAACACGGTCTGCCATCGCACACTATAGACACGCCTCCTAGAAGCTGGAATCCAAGAGAAGGCTCTTGACTGGACCACGTCCTTCCTCTATGGCAGTAACCAGAGCATCTGCCTCCCACCCTTCCGATCCGAAGTTACCGACATCATCTGTGGCGTCCCCCAGGGCTCATCCCTCAGCCCAACGCTGTTCAATGTCTACATGGCCCCCCTTGCACAAGTGGCCCGCTATCACGACCTCAACATCATCTCCTAAGCTGACGACAGTCAGCTCATCCTCTCCCTCACCAAGGACCCACACACCGCCAAAACCAACCTCCACAAGGGAATGAAGGTTATCGCCAACTGGATGAGGAGCAGCCGTCTGAAGCTGAACTCGGACACGTTGGAGGTCCTCATCCTCGGACCCAGCCCCTCAGCCTGGGACAACTCCTGGTGGCCGACCACACTGAGAACAGCACCAACACCCACCGACCATGCACACAATCTAGGATTCATCCTCGTATCCTCCCTCTCCATGTCTAAACAGGTCAATGCCGTCTCCTCCTCCTGCTACAACACCCTCTGCATGCTCCTCAGGATCTACAAGTGGATCCCGACCAAAACAAGAAGAACGGTGACACAGGTCCTCGTCAGCAGCAGACTGGACTACGGCAACGCACTCTACACAGGAATCCCAGCCAAACACCTCAGATGACTAAAACGCATACAAAACGCCTCCGACCGACTGATCGTCAAAGTCCCCCGCCGCAGTCACATAACCCCCCACGTGAGAGACCTACACTGGCTCCCTGTCGACAAGAGGATCACCTTCAAGCTCCTCACCCACGCACACAAAGCACTCCACAATGCCGGACCAGCCTACCTGAACAGCAGACTCAGCTTCCACACCCCCACCAGCCAGCTCCGCTCCGCCAGCCTCGCCCTCGCTGCTGTCCCCCGCATCCAACGAATAACCTTCAGTGGCAGATCCTTCTCCTACCTCGCCGCCAAGACTTGGAACACACTCCCTACCCACATACTGCAGACCCAAGGCCTACTCGCCTTCAGAAGACTCCTCAACACGTGGCTCTTCGGGCAGTAGCAGCACCCCCATCTCCCCTCAGCGCCTTGGGACCCTCAGGGGAAAGTAGTGCACTTTACAAGTACTCTGATTGATTGATTGGCATGAGCCCATGACAGGCATTCTTTCAGCTTTGTTACCTTCTCCCAAAGCATCTTGTGCTTTACCAGTGCAAACTTTAGCACCTCTGAACCCTTTCTGGCCCCAATAGTGTAAATATTCATTATAGGACTGGACATAGTAAAATGAATTACACACAATTATTGTGGGTAATTGGGGGTGCTAGAGAGCCAGCAAGCAAGATGGCTGCACTGCAGTGAGGCTCCTGCTGCCCGAGAACATAATTCTTCATCATCCTACAGTCGCAGAGACTGCTGTCCCAATAAAGAGCCCAGGCAAGATAGCCCGCAACATGCAGCGATAGAGAGGAGGCTTTAGAAGTGAAATCCGGCAGCATGGCAGGAAGATAATCGCTGAAACCAGATGCGGTCTGGATGCTGAGAAACATGGCAACTAGCGACATGGTGGAATGCCCACCACGAACCACTGAGAACTTTAGAAAGGGCCGTGCGGGATCATCCCAAATCCTGGTGCAGCCCTTGAGGGTGCTGATACCGGTGGAACAACCAATAAGCAGTGACTTCAAAGAGAGGGGGGAGATGCCGGGGCAGAGCCTCTGCGCGGCCCGGTAAGGTGAGGCTTTGCCCCGCATCATACGGAAGGGCTTACATACAAACTGGGGTCTGCATAGGTGCAGAGCCGGATCAGAATATCCGCTGAGAAGAGGGAGAACCCGGCTGGCATGGCCAGCATCTGGGAGGCCATCCTGAGACTGCGGAAGCCGCAAGTGAGAGACTGCAGCAGGGCTGTGGAGGACATTTTGAACTGTACGACCTACTTTGCTGGAGTGGCCCCAAGAAGCATTCCCCCCCTCGAGCACGGCAATCCAACTGTGAAAGGCACTCCTCTCAAAAGATAACTTGACACTTACTCAGACAGGAATGGATGCCTGCATCCCGAGGTGAAGCCTGCATGGAATCCACGAGGTAGTGGCCTGCTGCACCCTCGGGCCACAACGGGGATGTGCTGTATAGCCCAGCGTGGGCTCACACAGGAGCGGTGAGCAAAATGATGACTTACTGTGCAGACAGGCAGGTTGAATGTTGAGGCGCAGGGCGGAGGACCTACACATCATGCAAGCAATCTTAGCAGAGGCAGCTAGCAGAGGCCTAGTAAAACCCCTGCTGAGCTACACTGACAGTATCATCACCAAAGCACAAGGGAAGAGGCAAAAACAACATTAATTGTGCTGGACACTAGCTAGGTATACCTCCTTTGGAGGCAAGCGTTACATTGGGTGCCGGTGAGGAAAGAGACAATGCTTTGAAAGCACCTCAGAGGGCCCCCCTTGATACCTCAGTTTAAATAAACCTATCCAGAGCCAGGAGACGATGTGGATGTGAAGTCCCTATTGCTCACAATGAAACAGAGCCTCTCATCAATTGAATCCAAGATGGATTTAATGAGCATGCAAATGGATTATATCAGGCAGTGTCTCGAGAAGCATGAGGGGTGCATCAGGGAGACAGAACAGAGAATCTCCCATTTAGAGGATGAAGCTTTGACTAAATGAGAGAAACTGCATGACATGGAGTACCTGTCAAAGGTAACCTCTGCCAAAAATGAAGATTTGAAGGTGCGCTTGTGCAGAAACAACATCCGTATCCTAGGAATCCCGGAATCCATGGAAACCAGACGTATGGAGGTCTATGTAGAAGCCATGTTGGTACAAATATGTTGGCCGGCATCCTTCTGCTCTGGTGGAGAGGGCACAATGAGGAAACTGCAAAACCATCTTCGGCCCATAATTGCAGGGCTTCACAACTACTAGGACTGGGACCATTGACACGGGAAAAGGGCAATCTGAAATATGGGGGCAACACTATCTCTCTTTACCTGGACTTTACAATGGTGGTCCAAGGGTTTCGCAAGAGGTTTCACCTGTTGAAGCACAAGTTGCGGCAGTCCAACATCCTGTATGTCATGTTATATCTGGCAAAGCTTCGTATAACTTTCCAAGAAAAGCATAATTTCTTTAAAACCACACCACAGTAGGCCCAAGAACTCTTCAAACAAACAAGTTGGTGAGAAGCCCCGACTGGGGATGCTAGCCACTGCGCCTAATCCAACTTCTCCTCTATCAGATACTGGATAGTGAGCTGAGCTCGCACTTTCCAGAACTGTACGTTCTAGACATCCTAACATCCCGAGCTGCACCTGCAATTAATCGATGGGATCTGGCACGATCATCATCAAACCCCTAATTCCTCCACTCTTTCATTCTACTACCTTAAAGTACTTCCTCATTAGGAAACAGATATCAAGGGTGTTGAATCACTTTGGAAGTCATTCATTTCAGTGAAGAAATACTTTATCCACCCTAAACAAACCACTCAGCAGCCGATAAGACTGTGGGCAATCTCTGCCAAATCTCCGAATCCCAGGCACCCTCATTCCCACGAGGAGGACTGCCAAGAGCTCTGTGAACACCCCCAGCTGGAATTTCCCCTTACAATGACATACTTGTTGATTCTCTTTAATGTATTATTTCTCGAATTTCCCCCCTTTTCTACCCCTTCCCTCCACTCCCCATATTCTTATCTAATCCCTACTCCTCATTCAATTTCCCCTCTAACCTTCCTTAGGTGTCACACTAACTGGTACCCCTCGAAAAGGGCAGATTACTGCTTTTAGGCATTTGAAATGACTGTTCTGTTGTTCAGCTGTTGTTGGGTTACATTATAGGGACACTACCGCCAGCGGGTTTGGGCTGCTGGTATTGGAGGGGGAAGGAAGGGGCTAACGAAGTGAGAGGCTTGCAGGGTGCTATACTTCTTCCCACAATATCATTTATGCTCATTGACACCTTACCACACTTAGACTACTCCATGAATGAAGAATGGCCATGGGTGCCAAATAACAACAAACTACTCATCAGGAATTTGCCTACGAACCCTCAAATCGTCCCTCTATTGCCCTGCTAACTTGAAATGTGGGAGGACTCAGGTATCCTCGAATGCGCAGGCACATTTTAGGGTATCTTGAGAGGCATAATGTTCAAGCTATGCTGCAAGAGACAACCCAAGACCCTGGGATACCTGCCACCTTCGCTAAAAAATGGGCGGCCCACAAATGTTTTGCTTCCTATTCTACCTATGCCTGATGAACTGCCATGATAATTAAAACTATTGTCCAATACCACCCATCTGGTACTCTGCAGGACCCCAGGAATGATATTGTGTCATGTGGGGACACTTAGCTGCACACTCCGCCACACTTGTGAATTGCTACGGGCCCTACGTAGACAACTCTAACTTCTACAGCAAAGTATGGGGACTTATCCTGAACATCGGTTCTACACACCTAATATGGGGAGGGGACTTTAATACCACATTAGACCCATGCATGATCGCTCCCATCATGCCCCAGGCTCTCAAGCTAAGGCAGGAAAGTGTCTGGTGGAAATCATGTCATACCACCAGGTACTAGATGTATGGCAGACGGTGCATCCTTTGCATCAGGAAGGAACCTTTCTCTCCAGTTCGCACTCTTGCTGGTCTCCTATCGACTATTGGCAGATATCATGGGGACTGGGCACTTGGATTGTTGGTGCAGATCATCTTGCACAAACATATTCTGACCACTCCCCAGTACTGCTGAGACAGGCCCCCAGGTGTTGGGCCACCCCACTCATCTTGGAGACTCCAGGCCACTGCCCTACTAGTTAAATACGTTTGTACAGAACTGCGTCAGGAAATATGCAGTTTTTTCCCAGGAATCTAGATTCCTCTCAACACTGTCCTGTGTATTGGAAGGCCTTCAAGGTCACCGTACGAGCTATCTGCATCGCAAAGGGGGTAGGCCTTCTGAGAGACATTCAACTGCAGCTTAAGGAGACAGAAGCGGACATTAAGGCCATTGAAACACTCACAGCAGACACATTGAATGGTCACCAACTGTCCCGTCTTCGCGAGGAATACCAAGACATAGTGGAACAAGAAGACATCTTTAGAACTTAATACCACTGTGCCCGTAGGTACGGAGAGGGAGAGAGGCCAGGGAGAGCCTTAGCGGAAACAGTGCGCATTCCTAGGGTCTCCAACTACATGCTTGCAGTTAAAAACACTGATGGTTCAATATACTGAGACACCGAAAGTATCCTAAGTGCTTTATCTTAATTCTACTCTTCCCTTTATACGACGCGTAGGACAAGACGTATAGATGTAGACAGTTATTTTGAAGATATAGTGTTTGGGTAGCTAAGCAACGCACAGAGACAATTCCTCTCAGAGGATACTGAGGAAGAGGAAATCTCAGTGGTTATAATGCAGCTAAGATCTGGTAGGACTCCTGGGCTCATCCATGGTCAACCATTGAAGCTTGTGGAGTAAGTTTGACACCAAAACACACTTAGGAAGGCGATAGAGTACCCTGGCCGTTGCATTCTGGACAATCTATAGGGATCGATTGGCTGCTTTTTCAGCTCCCAAAACTAAGATGTTTCCGTAACCTATTCTTGTGATAATTAAGGCTTTAACCACTGTCTTCTGACCTGGCAATGGTATTACTCCAATGATCTTTTTGACCCACCTCATCACCCCTTACATTTCATTAAGGTCAAGCACTTGTTAGATAGCTGATTGCAGGCTAATGCAAACTTCCTAAAAGTTGCATTTCCTAAATATTTATTAAAAATGCATTTCCATAAATTAATTGGGTTTTAATCAATTTAAATATTAGGCTCTGAATAGCCATTTTAGCCTTTTCCTATCAATAGTTAGATATTAAAGTTTCTAATCTGTATTTTGATATTTTCTAAGAGTCAGCTATATCACTTCCAGTAAGAATAACCTTTGGAGCTAGTCACACATGTTCCAATTTCAAATATCAAGCATCTTTCAAAAATATTTAATGAATTGGTTCCCACCAGTTAAATTGTGGCAGATGTTATAGCAGGAGTTTAGGCTGCTGCAGTTAGGATACACGTGGTAGGCTTGAAGCCATGTTTTGTAGACCCACTCTGATTATGGCAAAATAGGTGCTTCAGTCCACTGGCGGTACAAAAGGGGGTGGTAATGGACGGAGCATCTGAACCAATCAAACACTCACACCCAGTCAAAAGATCTGGATTTAATCCATCACCGTTCTTTAGCCCACTCTGCCACCTCAGTTCAGACATGGCTATATGCAAATCAGTCTGACCCTGTGCCTCATGGTAACAGTCCAGCCCGAACTGCCAAGCCATGCCTTCCCTGGACCGGAAACAAGCTTCCGAGGACCGGTTTCTGGCATTGCAGCCGTCTTCAGCCCGGCTTGCTTGAATCCAGTGGCAAAGTGAGCAAGGGCCTCACGTCTGAGCATACCCTGCCACACTTATGGCGGCCAAAAGTGGTACAAAAGGGGGTGGTAATGGACAGAGCATCTGAACCAATCAAACACTCACACCCAGTCAAAAGATCTGGGTTTAATCCATCACCGTTCTTTAGCCCACTCTGCCACCCCAGTTCAGACATGGCTATATGCAAATCAGTCTGACCCTGTGCCTCATGGTAACAGTCCAGCCCGAACTGCCAAGCCATGCCTTCCCTGGACCGGAAACAAGCTTCCGAGGACCGGTTTCTGGCATTGCAGCCGTCTTCAGCCCGGCTTGCTTGAATCCAGTGGCAAAGTGAGCAAGGGCCTCATGTCTGAGCATACCCTGCCACACTTATGGCGGCCAAAAGTGGTACAAAAGGGGGTGATAGTGGACGGAGCATCTGAACCAATCAAACACTCACACCCAGTCAAAAGATCTGGGTTCTTTAGCCCACTCTGCCACCCCAGTTCAGACATGGCTATATGCAAATCAGTCTGAACCTGTGCCTCATGGTAACAGTCCAGTCCGTACTGCCAATCCATGCCTTCCCTTTTGTATCCCTCAGTCCACTGGCAGCATTTTACTTTCAGGCCATGGGTGCATTTTCTAAGCCAATATACCATGTTTAAAGGGGGGGGCATAAGCACTTTACTCATGTTTATATGAGGTAAAGTGCACAGAGTTCGAATCCCAACAAAACTGGCAATAAATATTAGGGGGAAATCATGTGAAAGATTGTAATATTCTAACCATCTTCTACTGTTAGGGCTGATGAAGCTCAGAAGCGATTTTCACCATCTTGGTTGGTTTCAGATGGATACCAACTGACATCAGAAGAACTGTCACTCAAACCCTAATCACCAATTGACTTGACTAATCACTACCCTCCTCCTTAAGCACCTCCAAACAATTCAGACCTCAGCAGCAAGAATCATCCTGGACCTGTCCAGACGATCCCATAAGACCCCCCACTTCCGTGGCCTGCACTGGCTCCCTGCCAAGAAGATATGCCACTTCAAGCTGCTCATGCAGGCCTAAAAAGCCTTCCACAACATGGACCAGAATACCTGAACAATTGCCTGACCTTCCATCAGTCCACCAAACACCATTGTTCTACCTTCCTGGCCTTCACCTCCATCCCCCGCATCCATCGTACCCAAGCCGGAGGACGATCCTCCTCCCACCTCACAACCAAAGCCTAAAACGACCTCCCATTCCACCTCCGCACCTCTACCTTTCTCGCTAACTACCGAAATGGATTCAAGAACTGGCTGTTCGAGTAGCTCCACCTAACACAGTGGCTGAATACCCCTCAGGGTAATAAGCGTACTTTACGAGTACTATTTGATTGAATGATTGATCATCTGATGTTTGTTGTCTATCTGCAGCATTACCAACAAAGCCATCACCATCATCCATTGAAAATGTAGGTATTTCCAACTGGCATCATTGTTTGCAGAGGGCTACAGGTCTTGGCCAGTTGTACTCTAGCACAGGCAATGAGAATGAGGATGTGATGGCACAGCATCCATAAACCGATCCACAGTGGAGTAGAGAGCAGTACTGTACGTGGAGATTGTAGACTAGGATGCAGAACACGTAAATGACAACACTTTTCATTAAGGTAGTGATATAGACTGGAATGAAGTTTTTCCCAGACATGAACGAAATATCGTTGATGCAGAATAAGCATAAGGACAGGGCCAAACAGGTTAAATGATCACATATTCACAGTGTGGCATCAGAAATGCATTTCTCTGTCTTTTCATTACAATGAGAAGATATATGTTGGCAGCAGTTTCTAGGAAAACAAGAACATTTGGAGATCATCGTCAGTTTTGCAATCACATACAAAGGTTATTGGCCGAATCTGGGCTCCTTTCCTGGTTCTTTACAGGGGGCATCGGGGTGAGAACAGACTTTGATATTGACTAATATTGCTAATAATCATGACCAGCACTTACACATTCTTTCTTGGAATGTAAATGGCATCAACGCTCCCCACAAATGTAAATCAATTAAGGAGGAATTGCTTTATCTACACCTGCATATTTCCTGTTTTAGTTATTAAAATCTTTGCATTGCCTGTTTCACTTTCACTTAGAGAGGAGTAGCTCTCTTGGTGCAGGATTAGAGTTGAACTATTGCAGTGCATAGATTTAATTTGAATGGCTGAATTTACTTTGTGCATATTTTGTTTTCCTAGCAGTGAAGATCCCCCTGTTAACTGGACGAGTTGCATCAATGGCATGAGCAGATGTTACTCAGTGGTGATTTTAATGTCTCTCTTCATCCTGGTTTTGTTTCTTCGCATCTTGGGGGCAGAGCATGACTCCTAATGTGAAGAAGCACCTTTGGGATGCTCTGAAACAACTAATGGCTACCTACACACTTATAGACATCTAGCAGAGTTGTCGCCCTATGCAGTCCACGTTTACCTTGATTTTCAGCCCCTCATAATCCACTTTTGTGGATTGACATGTTCCGTGTCATCCCTCCTTGGTATCCAGCTGAATCCAAGAGTGATCTCCGATCATAACTAATTTTCTCTGACTGCCTCAGTGGAACGTTCTTCTCATCTTTATTGGCCTCGCACCTGGACCTTCGATAGGAGGCTCCTACTTGATGATGAGTACATCCATTTTCATAATAAAGAACTCAGGGATTATCAGGACTTCAGTGTCAGCTCCGCCTCTACTCTAGCAGTTTGGGGTGCCCTCAAACCTAGTTGTAGAGGGAGCACTCTAAAATATTTGTTCTATCAAAGAAATGAGCAGGTCAAGGAAGAGGCTCATATACGGTCCTCCTTTGGCCCCATAGAATATAGCTTAGCACAGAGTGCAATCACAATCACTCTGGCAGCTCTCAGGGAGAGACTTTGGGACATGTTGGTTAAGAAGATCTGAGCTAAGCAATTAACTACTTTCGAAAATAATGAAGAGTTTGGCCAAATACTCTCTTTCTGGGTCAAGGATAAAGCTAGTGTGTTTATTATTCAGAAAATTCTCAATGATAAAGGAGAGCAGATCAATGACCAAGCGCTCATCCAGGAGAATTCCGTAGCTTTTATCAACTGCTTTATTGGGAGGATGGGGCTGCCTCAATAGACACCATTGATCGATTTATCAGTATGTTTTAGGATGCCACAAACTGACTGGGGTACAGCGGTCCAATTAAGAGGACCCAATTACTTTGCTTGAAGTTGAGATAACCATCAGTCTTGCGATCACATATGAAGGTTATTGACAGGGTTTGGGTTGTTTTACTGATTATTTAAAGGGAGCATCGGGTGAGGATGGACTTTGATATTGACTAATATTGCAATTAGTCATGACCAGCACATACACATTCTTTCTTGGAAAGTAAATGGCATCAACCCTCCCCACAAATGTAAATTAAATAAGGAGGAATTGCTTAATTTACACCTGCATATTGCCTGCTTGGGTTATCAAATTCTTTGCATCACTTGTTTCACTTTCAGAGGGAGTAGCTCTTTTGGTGCAGGATTAGAGTTGAGCTACAGCAGGGCATACATTGGATTTGAATGGTTGAATTTACTAAGTGCATATTTTACTTTCCTAGTGGTGAAGATCCCACTGTTAACTGGACGAGTTGCATCAGTGGCATGAGACGATGTTACTCAGTGGCTTCTAAAGTGAAGCAGGACTTTTGTTATGCTCCGAGACAAAGAATGGCTTCCTACACACTTACAAAATGTAAGGCCTGGTACAGAAACCAGGACCCCAGCGCGCACAAACAATAATTCAAATTCTCCAATACTAAATTCAAGTTTGATTTTATCTCATCATCAACAATATATCATAAATTCATTCAAAAATCTTACAGTGTCATATAGTATCATATGTTCAAACAGTAGATAAATAACTCTGTTAAATAATGCATAAATCATATAATACATTCAAAAACAATTCAATTAAACCCAATGCATTTCGGGGCAAAAGCCCCTTCGTCAGGGGTCTGTAGTAAAAGAAAAAGTGAAGGAAAAAGAAGAAAGAAAACTGTGTTACTTTTGATGCTTATATAGTCTGTATCATTTCTATGTACTGGATTGCTTAATGGTACTTACCATGAATATAGGGTCTCATAGCCAATCGTAGATTGGATGATAATACTTCATGCGACTGCAAACAGTCTAGAGGGCGAATAAATGATGAAATGAAAATAAATAAACGAGCCACTACTTGCGTTTAGGTAAACACAAGTACCCGTGGGTACTTAGGAAGTAAAATATTACCTGAATTTTCACGTGTTGGCAAACTGTAATAAAGAGTGCACAATAATCACGGTTAGAAAAACCTTATAGAACATGCTATGCGCAATGTTCACAAAAGAATATGATCGGGCTCACCTGGACTGAAATAGTTATATACAGTCAATCCTGTAAGATTTAATAAAAAAAGCTAAATGAGCAATATGTAGTGCATTAGCAGTTTTAGTTTACAACTATGTTCTCCTAAGTTAGATGATCGTGTTTACCTGCTGACTTTTAGGCAGCGTATAACTTCGTCGATAAGCCCTTCAAACTGAAGACAAAAAAGACATAAGATCTTCAAAAAAACGGTTCTCGAGAGCTCGAGATATTGTAGAAGATTTAAATGCCTGCTCTGAACTTAGAGCTTACCGTTTACCGCGAGGGCGTCTCCGTGTATACAATCTATTCACGCGTCCACCTCGGCCGAGTCTAATCCTTCCTCTATTACTTCTTTGCTCGTTAGTAAAAATAAAAATAAAAGAAGGACTGCTAAAAGTGATGTTTTAGATCGGCGCCATTACTAAACGTTATGTGTTCGTATTCACTCGATAATAGGAGTTGCCAGATCTGACTTTAATACAAGCGAGAAGTGTCAAGAGTATGATTGTGGTACAGAAAAAGATAAAATGAAGATGAAGAATAGAAAACAGATCGTGACGGCTATAAAATTAAGAAACATAGGAAATGATAACATAATACAGCAGTCATTATTTACATTGTCCTGCCTATTTACAATCTTGTACAGTAAAGAGAAATCCCATGACTAATTCAAAATGAACCAACTAGGTGTAATTTATTTATGTTTATAAATTATGGTCAATATATGATTCTGTGTATTAAGTGCTTGTATCACTGCGGGATAGAATCCCTCGAGAGTCTGATAGTGTAAATATTTATAAGAAGCAAACCATTTCCATTTTATCATTGAGCCCATTGGGGGTCAAAGTTTGTAATTTGCGAATCCAAAAGGCTTCCCTCTGGAGGAGGGTCTTCGCATTATCATGACCTAGACGTTGTGGAATCAGCTCAATAATTTTAAATTTGAGTTGAGCTAAGGTATGTCCTGTGTCAATCCAATGTTTAGCCAACGGAGAAGTGCTGTTTTTGTTGCGAATCCCTCAGTCCACTGGCAGCATTTTACTTTCAGGCCATGGGTGCATTTTCTAAGCCAATATACCATGTTTAAAGGGGGGGGCATAAGCACTTTACTCATGTTTATATGAGGTAAAGTGCACAGAGTTCGAATCCCAACAAAACTGGCAATAAATATTAGGGGGAAATCATGTGAAAGATTGTAATATTCTAACCATCTTCTACTGTTAGGGCTGATGAAGCTCAGAAGCGATTTTCACCATCTTGGTTGGTTTCAGATGGATACCAACTGACATCAGAAGAACTGTCACTCAAACCCTAATCACCAATTGACTTGACTAATCACTACCCTCCTCCTTAAGCACCTCCAAACAATTCAGACCTCAGCAGCAAGAATCATCCTGGACCTGTCCAGACGATCCCATAAGACCCCCCACTTCCGTGGCCTGCACTGGCTCCCTGCCAAGAAGATATGCCACTTCAAGCTGCTCATGCAGGCCTAAAAAGCCTTCCACAACATGGACCAGAATACCTGAACAATTGCCTGACCTTCCATCAGTCCACCAAACACCATTGTTCTACCTTCCTGGCCTTCACCTCCATCCCCCGCATCCATCGTACCCAAGCCGGAGGACGATCCTCCTCCCACCTCACAACCAAAGCCTAAAACGACCTCCCATTCCACCTCCGCACCTCTACCTTTCTCGCTAACTACCGAAATGGATTCAAGAACTGGCTGTTCGAGTAGCTCCACCTAACACAGTGGCTGAATACCCCTCAGGGTAATAAGCGTACTTTACGAGTACTATTTGATTGAATGATTGATCATCTGATGTTTGTTGTCTATCTGCAGCATTACCAACAAAGCCATCACCATCATCCATTGAAAATGTAGGTATTTCCAACTGGCATCATTGTTTGCAGAGGGCTACAGGTCTTGGCCAGTTGTACTCTAGCACAGGCAATGAGAATGAGGATGTGATGGCACAGCATCCATAAACCGATCCACAGTGGAGTAGAGAGCAGTACTGTACGTGGAGATTGTAGACTAGGATGCAGAACACGTAAATGACAACACTTTTCATTAAGGTAGTGATATAGACTGGAATGAAGTTTTTCCCAGACATGAACGAAATATCGTTGATGCAGAATAAGCATAAGGACAGGGCCAAACAGGTTAAATGATCACATATTCACAGTGTGGCATCAGAAATGCATTTCTCTGTCTTTTCATTACAATGAGAAGATATATGTTGGCAGCAGTTTCTAGGAAAACAAGAACATTTGGAGATCATCGTCAGTTTTGCAATCACATACAAAGGTTATTGGCCGAATCTGGGCTCCTTTCCTGGTTCTTTACAGGGGGCATCGGGGTGAGAACAGACTTTGATATTGACTAATATTGCTAATAATCATGACCAGCACTTACACATTCTTTCTTGGAATGTAAATGGCATCAACGCTCCCCACAAATGTAAATCAATTAAGGAGGAATTGCTTTATCTACACCTGCATATTTCCTGTTTTAGTTATTAAAATCTTTGCATTGCCTGTTTCACTTTCACTTAGAGAGGAGTAGCTCTCTTGGTGCAGGATTAGAGTTGAACTATTGCAGTGCATAGATTTAATTTGAATGGCTGAATTTACTTTGTGCATATTTTGTTTTCCTAGCAGTGAAGATCCCCCTGTTAACTGGACGAGTTGCATCAATGGCATGAGCAGACGTTACTCAGTGGTGATTTTAATGTCTCTCTTCATCCTGGTTTTGTTTCTTCGCATCTTGGGGGCAGAGCATGACTCCTAATGTGAAGAAGCACCTTTGGGATGCTCTGAAACAACTAATGGCTACCTACACACTTATAGACATCTAGCAGAGTTGTCGCCCTATGCAGTCCACGTTTACCTTGATTTTCAGCCCCTCATAATCCACTTTTGTGGATTGACATGTTCCGTGTCATCCCTCCTTGGTATCCAGCTGAATCCAAGAGTGATCTCCGATCATAACTAATTTTCTCTGACTGCCTCAGTGGAACGTTCTTCTCATCTTTATTGGCCTCGCACCTGGACCTTCGATAGGAGGCTCCTACTTGATGATGAGTACATCCATTTTCATAATAAAGAACTCAGGGATTATCAGGACTTCAGTGTCAGCTCCGCCTCTACTCTAGCAGTTTGGGGTGCCCTCAAACCTAGTTGTAGAGGGAGCACTCTAAAATATTTGTTCTATCAAAGAAATGAGCAGGTCAAGGAAGAGGCTCATATACGGTCCTCCTTTGGCCCCATAGAATATAGCTTAGCACAGAGTGCAATCACAATCACTCTGGCAGCTCTCAGGGAGAGACTTTGGGACATGTTGGTTAAGAAGATCTGAGCTAAGCAATTAACTACTTTCGAAAATAATGAAGAGTTTGGCCAAATACTCTCTTTCTGGGTCAAGGATAAAGCTAGTGTGTTTATTATTCAGAAAATTCTCAATGATAAAGGAGAGCAGATCAATGACCAAGCGCTCATCCAGGAGAATTCCGTAGCTTTTATCAACTGCTTTATTGGGAGGATGGGGCTGCCTCAATAGACACCATTGATCGATTTATCAGTATGTTTTAGGATGCCACAAACTGACTGGGGTACAGCGGTCCAATTAAGAGGACCCAATTACTTTGCTTGAAGTTGAGATAACCATCAGTCTTGCGATCACATATGAAGGTTATTGACAGGGTTTGGGTTGTTTTACTGATTATTTAAAGGGAGCATCGGGTGAGGATGGACTTTGATATTGACTAATATTGCAATTAGTCATGACCAGCACATACACATTCTTTCTTGGAAAGTAAATGGCATCAACCCTCCCCACAAATGTAAATTAAATAAGGAGGAATTGCTTAATTTACACCTGCATATTGCCTGCTTGGGTTATCAAATTCTTTGCATCACTTGTTTCACTTTCAGAGGGAGTAGCTCTTTTGGTGCAGGATTAGAGTTGAGCTACAGCAGGGCATACATTGGATTTGAATGGTTGAATTTACTAAGTGCATATTTTACTTTCCTAGTGGTGAAGATCCCACTGTTAACTGGACGAGTTGCATCAGTGGCATGAGACGATGTTACTCAGTGGCTTCTAAAGTGAAGCAGGACTTTTGTTATGCTCCGAGACAAAGAATGGCTTCCTACACACTTACAAAATGTAAGGCCTGGTACAGAAACCAGGACCCCAGCGCGCACAAACAATAATTCAAATTCTCCAATACTAAATTCAAGTTTGATTTTATCTCATCATCAACAATATATCATCATAAATTCATTCAAAAATCTTACAGTGTCATATAGTATCATATGTTCAAACAGTAGATAAATAACTCTGTTAAATAATGCATAAATCATATAATACATTCAAAAACAATTCAATTAAACCCAATGCATTTCGGGGCAAAAGCCCCTTCGTCAGGGGTCTGTAGTAAAAGAAAAAGTGAAGGAAAAAGAAGAAAGAAAACTGTGTTACTTTTGATGCTTATATAGTCTGTATCATTTCTATGTACTGGATTGCTTAATGGTACTTACCATGAATATAGGGTCTCATAGCCAATCGTAGATTGGATGATAATACTTCATGCGACTGCAAACAGTCTAGAGGGCGAATAAATGATGAAATGAAAATAAATAAACGAGCCACTACTTGCGTTTAGGTAAACACAAGTACCCGTGGGTACTTAGGAAGTAAAATATTACCTGAATTTTCACGTGTTGGCAAACTGTAATAAAGAGTGCACAATAATCACGGTTAGAAAAACCTTATAGAACATGCTATGCGCAATGTTCACAAAAGAATATGATCGGGCTCACCTGGACTGAAATAGTTATATACAGTCAATCCTGTAAGATTTAATAAAAAAAGCTAAATGAGCAATATGTAGTGCATTAGCAGTTTTAGTTTACAACTATGTTCTCCTAAGTTAGATGATCGTGTTTACCTGCTGACTTTTAGGCAGCGTATAACTTCGTCGTTTAGTCGATAAGCCCTTCAAACTGAAG
Organism: Lissotriton helveticus; assembly: GCF_964261635.1. Taxonomy (NCBI): domain Eukaryota; kingdom Metazoa; phylum Chordata; class Amphibia; order Caudata; family Salamandridae; genus Lissotriton; species Lissotriton helveticus. Next base: position 2,082,408,477 of record NC_136063.1, read on the forward strand.
ACAAAAAAGACATAAGGATCTTCAAAAAAACGGTTCTCGAGAGCTCGAGATATTGTAGAAGATTTAAATGCCTGCTCTGAACTTAGAGCTTACCGTTTACCGCGAGGGCGTCTCCGTGTATACAATCTATTCACGCGTCCACCTCGGCCGAGTCTAATCCTTCCTCTATTACTTCTTTGCTCGTTAGTAAAAATAAAAATAAAAGAAGGACTGCTAAAAGTGATGTTTTAGATCGGCGCCATTACTAAACGTTATGTGTTCGTATTCACTCGATAATAGGAGTTGCCAGATCTGACTTTAATACAAGCGAGAAGTGTCAAGAGTATGATTGTGGTACAGAAAAAGATAAAATGAAGATGAAGAATAGAAAACAGATCGTGACGGCTATAAAATTAAGAAACATAGGAAATGATAACATAATACAGCAGTCATTATTTACATTGTCCTGCCTATTTACAATCTTGTACAGTAAAGAGAAATCCCATGACTAATTCAAAATGAACCAACTAGGTGTAATTTATTTATGTTTATAAATTATGGTCAATATATGATTCTGTGTATTAAGTGCTTGTATCACTGCGGGATAGAATCCCTCGAGAGTCTGATAGTGTAAATATTTATAAGAAGCAAACCATTTCCATTTTATCATTGAGCCCATTGGGGGTCAAAGTTTGTAATTTGCGAATCCAAAAGGCTTCCCTCTGGAGGAGGGTCTTCGCATTATCATGACCTAGACGTTGTGGAATCAGCTCAATAATTTTAAATTTGAGTTGAGCTAAGGTATGTCCTGTGTCAATCCAATGTTTAGCCAACGGAGAAGTGCTGTTTTTGTTGCGAATCCGGCTTTTATGCTCAGATAATCGCACTTTTATTTTTCTGTCGGTTTTCCCGACATACAGAAGTCCACATGGGCATTTGATGGAATAAACCACATGCTCTGAGTTACAATTCGTAGTATGCCTCAATGGTATTTTTTCACCTGTACGTGGATGTAATAAGGTACTCCCCAGTATAGCATTGTTACAATTTTTACAGTTGAAACATCTGGTTGTCCCTTTATATGCTTCTTGTTGCTGTTTCCCATCTCTTGAAGGTTGGTTTAATGACTCCTTTAGATTTTGCGCTCTTTTATAAGCAAACAGGGGCTTGTCAGCGAACAGTGTGCCAAAGTCTTTTTCCACTTGTACGATCTCCCATCTTTTCAAGATTATTCTTTTAATATCTCTGGACGCTGTGGAATACTTAGATACAAAGACCATCCTTTTATTAGCTGATTTGAGTTTCTTTTGCAAAAGATCATTCCTTGGGATTACTTTAATTTTATCCATGTGTGCTTCTAACACTTTTTTGGGGTATCCCCTGTCCAGATATCTTTGTTTTTGTTCTTCCAGACTTCTCTCGCATTGTGCTTCATCCAATGATATCCGTTTTATCCTCATAAACTGAGAGATGGGAAGATTGTTAATTAAAGCAGCCGGATGAAAGATGCTATAGAGTAAAGCTGTATTCTTATCAGTCGCTTTCTTGTAAAGTCTTGTTTGAATTGAGCCATCAACTATTTCTACTATCACATCCAGAAATGGTAAAGACATAGCACTGATAGTATGTGTAAATTGAATCCTCGGGTTGGCTAGATTCAAGCTCTCAATGTTCTGCTTCAGCTCCAGAGCGGACCGCCTCCAAATTAAGAAAACATTGTCGATGTAGCGTTTGTAGTATACAAGGCCTTCCTGCCAGGTAGGATCCTCAAGAATGTAGTCTAATTCAAATTTTGCCATGAATATATTGGCATAGATGCATGCCCCCGGAAATCCCATTGCCGTCCCGGTGAGTTTAATGTAGTAGTCGTTAAGCCATGTAAAGTAACTGTTCTGCAAACAGAATTCTAATAATTGCATGATCAGATATTTTTGCTCTTCAGGTTTATCTACTCTCAATAGGGCCCATTCCATGGCTTCCAATCCTTGTTTGTGGGGGATTGACGTGTATAGCGACGTTACGTCTATAGTACACAGTGTCCATTCTGCACATTTCTCATTTGGAATTGTTGAAAGGCTTCTAAGGAAATCAGATGTATCCTCTAGATATGTTGGCTATTCTTTTATAAATGGCTGCATTTGTGCATCAATGTATATTCCCAGATTTTCGAATATAGATGAACACCCTGAGACTATAGGTCTAATAGGGGGATTTCTCAAATCTTTGTGCACTTTCGGTAGAAAGTAAATCCTAGGTCTTCTTGGATATATTTGCCTTAGATAACGTCTCGTTATGTTGTTGATCCACCCCAATTCTTCTGCTTTATCCAAAATCGTGTCCAGCATTTTAACGATTTCTGGGGTCGGGTCTTGGTCCAATTTGGCATAAGTATTCGTGTCCTGAACATGTTCATTACCCCTTTGTGTGTAAAAGTCTGAGTCCATTAAAACCAGCCCTCCGCCTTTGTCTGCCTTTTGGATTGTAATGGTGTTGTTTTTTGCCAAAGCATATAGTGCACTGCGCTCTGCTCTCGTTAGATTGTTAAACTTCCTTTTGTATTGAACTTTACTCATGTCGGCTTTAACCAGTGTCTCAAATGTATCCAGGGTTTTGTGAGAAACTGGTGCCAAGAAATTACTTTTAGGTTTAAATTGAGTCTCTGAAGTGTCTATTGTCTCAATTGGATTCAAAATTGTAAAAAAATGTTTGAGGCGTAAGATCCTCATAAATTTGAAGAATGCTACTTCTGTTTCGAGCTCATTGGTGTGGTATGTACTGACAAAAGTCATCCCTTTGTTTCCTACACACTTATACACATTTGGCGGAGTTGTCGACCTAAGGAGTGCGGGTTTACCTTTTTTCGACCCCTCAAATACACTTTTGTGGATTGACATGTTCCTTGTCATCTTTCTTTGTCATCCCTCCTTGGCATCCAGCTGAATCCAAGGGTGATCTCTGATCATAACTAATTTTCTCTGTCTGTCCCAGTGTAACGGTCCTCTCAGCTTTATTGGCCTCGCACCTGGACCTTCGATAGGAGGCTCCTACTTGATGATGAGCACATCCATTTTCTGAATAAAGAGCTGAGGGATTATCAGGACTTCAGTGTCAGCCCCACCTCTACTCAGAAACTTTGGGATGTGGTCAAAGCTAGTTGTAGAGGGCACACTCTAAAATATTTGTTGTATCAAAGAAAGGAGCAGGAAGAGGATCATATATGGTCCTCCTTTGGCCCCGTGGAATATCGCTTAGCACAGAGTGCAATTAATCAGGACTGGGCAATGTTTTAATCATTCCAATATCAACTCACAATCACTCAGGCTGCTCCCAGGGAGACACTTTGGGACAGGTGATTAAAATAGATCTGAGTTGAGCAATTAAATACTATTGGAAATAATAAAGAGTTCAGGCAAATACTCTCTTTCAGGGCCAAGGATAGAGCTAGCGTGAATAATATTCAGAACATTTTCAATGATAAGGGATCAGATCAGATCAATGACCAAGCCCTCATCCAAGAGAATTTCGTAGCTTTTATCAAAGGCTTTATTGGTAGGATGGGATTGCCTCTATAGATGTCATCAATCGATTTATCAGTATGTAATATGATACCGTGAATTGACTGGGATACAGCGGTCCAATCAGGAGGACCCAATTATTCTGTTTGAAGTTGAGACTGCAGTAAGTCAACTAGCTAGGGGAAAATTTTACTCAGACTTTTTATGTTTCTGCTCCTCTCATCAGCAATTTCTTTAAATCTTTTAAATCTCCATGACAGGTGCCTGAGACTTGGTCAGAGACTAGCATTTTTATCTTTCCCAAGAAAGGGAAAGACCCCATATTGTGTGGGTTATATCAACCGATTTTATTGATTAATGTCAACTCAAAAAATTATACTTGAATTCTGGCCAACAGAGTATCTTCTGTAATCTCGGGCATGGTTGATGAGAACCAACATGGGTTCACACTGGAATGAGACACACTAATATGCTCATCACTACCCCGGAAGTTGGGTTAACCAATGGGGGAATGATATTGCTATTGCTTGACGCAGAAAAGATATTTAACTGGGTCTTATGGGTGTTTCTTCGGGGCAATTTTGTGATGACACCCGGGGCAGCCCGCACCCACCGCACCCCACATCACCGCACCGCACCGCACATCAGGTCAGGTCTGTGTCCATTGTCGCACTTCAAACAACCAAGCCTTCAATTGTTTTCATAAGACTGTCAATGAAGGGCACTTTCCGAAAGATTCTGGAAGAGAACTCGACAACTTAGGGGCAAGGAACTCAAATGACCGGCCACCCATCCAACCACGTTTGACCAATGATGGAATCATTTTGTCCATGCGTTAGTACCAATGCGAGCATAGAGGCAAACAGGTCATTAGGGCGGTGCCCTAAAAGCCCATCACAAAGTGGTGATATACTGCCAGTGGTCCACTGAGAGCAGCATTCTGCAAGAATGAAAGGTGGTACCAGTCACTCACTGCACCCGCCTGCAGGTGAATCTCTGGCCTTTCACAGTGAAACACGGCGAGGATTGTAAGCAGTTTCCCCCTCTTTTACTGAATGCGATGCCCCAAGGCTAGGGGCGAGTTAGCAGCTGCCCTGGCAGAAGCGCAGTCATGCTATGAGTGTGCCCTTTCCCGTTCTGTGCTTGGTACTATGTCCTTTCATCAGCTCAACCCCCACTCTCTCCTACATTTTGCTCTATAGTTGCCAAATGTATACTCTTTTGCTGCTTTTCTCACGCACGTATTTCTGAGACTATGGGTACTCTTAATTGTAAAGTGCAGTGACACCACTGGGGTAAGCAAGGCAGTACTATATGAAAATCTTAAATAAATACAATGATTCGTCATAAGCTAATTGGGCATATCTGCAGGATGTGTGGTGAGGTGCCTCAGGCTGACAGGCGCATACTGCGGGCGTGTCCCTTTCTTCCATTGGACATTGGGGTTTTCAGAAGATCTGCTGTGTCCCTTCTAGTTAATACATTTCATTACGATTCTGTAGTCAGCGTTTAGGAAGATGCAATCAGGCATACCCTTGCTCAATGTTGAAATATTAATCGTATGCAGGTTGGTATACCATACAGCGTTCTACTTGCTGAAAGGGTCCTGAAACAAACTCCCCTATTTGGGTGCATACATTTTGTGATGCTTTGTATTTGTTTGGGTGATTTACTCAGCTCTTTGTCACTCATGCTCTTGGTAGTTGGATTTTATTACAGAAGGAGTCCCTCAAGTAGTTAAAGGTGTATCTGATTATTAACAGGTATGCAACAATTGTGACTTGCACAAGTTGTGTGGCGATCACTAGGAAAGTAGGATGAATGTGTTTTAAGTTCTGCCTGGCATGAAGCCTCTTTCTAATTAAGACTGTTCGTACTGATTGTTCTGCCAGCTTGGCTTGTCTGTAAACTGAGCTCGTTTGTGCATTGTTATTCCTGGCAGTTGTATCCGTGTGGGTGTCTCATGCATTGTCTCATTTTTTCTTTGTATGTGGGAGATAATATACGTCTTGCTCTGAATTAATTTATTCTTAGCTTATGTTTCCATCCTATTTGTGCGATGAGTTGCACAACTGTGATTCTGCGCGGTAGCATCAGTTGGCAAGTGGGAACACACGCAGCTGGCTTGTAATATACTCTTCAGGGTGTGTGTTTTTCATCCATGATACCTGAGTTTTCTCGGCTGACTCAGTTTCTAACCTTTACGTAGAGGACGTAAGCGGAGATGCATTTGGGGAATGCCTAAGCCTAGCCCTCGTACGTAGCATTCACTGTTCCAGGGGGAAGCCCATTAATCAAACTGGAATGGTTTTGTTTTTAACAAAATGCATTTACCTGCGGTGGTTATTCTTTATGTTCACGCCAGTAGTGCCCAATGAACAATGTATTTTTCGCATTGGTTTTCCCACGGACTGTTTAGTAAATCATTGTCTTCCCAAATACAGACACACGTTTTATCAAAGGTTGAATGATTTGATTTCTTTAACAACTATTTATGATTGGGTGGGGTGATTGGCCTGTTGCAAGTAAGCCTGTCAAGCAGACCTTCACTGTATTGCACTATTAATTCTTTAACTCCGAGGCACATGGTCAGTATGGCAGTAACCTGTGAGATGTCTACAGCTGAGATTGACCTTGGAGCCTTACATAACAATGTGATAGTGCCATTGGAGATTCTCTGCCCACTATGATATACATACTTACAGCTCAGATCAGGGTAGCAAATGATAAGGGGGCTGACGTAGTCAATGTAGTGATACGTCAATTAACTATTGATGGAGTTTGATCACTGGGTCAAAGTCAGTTCCTTTGTCCACTAGTATAATTACTAGTTTCTCCAGTAGTGGAGTTGCTAGATGCGGCATATGTTCACAGACACTAGCACGTCTGCTCTGATATCTGACAAAGCTGACTACGGGTCAGAGTTAAAGTCTTGGGACATAGTCAGTGGGTAAACAATTATGGGTTGGAATGCTGCTCAGTGTGATTGCCAGTTGATTAGACTGTTTGCAAGCATTCACCCATTCACCTTTATTATGCTAGGTGTATATCCATCAAGAAGCATCAGCTGTCTTGCCCGCCCTATTTAGAGAGTAGAATTATTATCTATGCACTCTAAACAGTGGTGGCTGCTCCACTAAGGAAGAGGAGTGTCGCGCCACTGCTCAAAAGAAAAACTAAAATGATAATAACGAATTGGTATTATCTTTTTATTTTTCCTATTGACGTCAGTGGCTCTCGGGCGGGGTGAGCCTGGAGCAGGGGGAGAAGAGGTTTGCACTCCTTAAGTGTGCATAACTGCCTGGCAGGCCCTCTTGGGCCAGCCAAACAGGCATGCACATTTTGCATGTTACCCACATGCAAAACCTCCCCTTCCCCGTTTGAGCACTGAACCATGGTTCTGAGACTGCATAGCAGCGTTATGATTGGCTTAGGTGAGGTTGAGAGCCCATGTATTTCTAGATACTGTCGGAGACAGGAAGAAGGAAGAAGACTGAGAAGAGACAGCAGCCGGCCTACTCAGGCCTTCTCAGGTAAGTCTTCATTTTGTCCTCCCCTGCCACATCACTTTGGTCTGGAAGCAGCCTCTACTGACTCTAAATAAGGCAGACTGAACAGCTGCCACTTTTTTGGTTGTTGTCCAAATGAGCTGAATTATGGTTCTTTTGAGTACAGAACATAATTGACATGTTATAATTAGCTCTTCTGTTTTTTCCTCATTATATACAGTCACATTAGCTAATTGTTTGTGTCTTGTACTAGACAAGATATCTAGACAAGATATCTGGGGGAAACATGGACTAATTGTTATATCTCTCTCTTTGTATTGCTATGGTATCTTATGACTACCCCCTCCCCACCCCTCCTTCTATTGTTTTTGGAGTGTCCCTCACTGAAATGTGGGTGCTGTGGAATTTGACATATTGAGAGAGGAAGAAGGAGGCTGAGGCAAGCATGGACTTACCTGGGTGTTGATTGAATACAATCTTAAATTATTTATTTCAACCAGTGCTTTTCTTTTGAGATTACAACACTGGTGGCTATTTTTCTGCTGCCCAGCGGCAACAAACACCACCTCTGAAAGAAGTAATTCAAACACATCTGTTTTTGTTTTCTGTTGATATGCTGACAATGTAAGGAAGCTTTCTAAAGTAAGCTGTAAGTGCTGTAATCTCAAAAGAGAAACACTGGTTGAATTACATAATTTTAGACTTTATTTATTCAACCCCAAGTTCTGCACAGGTAAGGCCCACACTCGTCTTACCCTCCCTCTCACCTTATACTTTAATTAATTACCATGTGTTAAAAACTAGTTTTGACATGAGGGATGTTAGAAATGTGAGTCTCTAGTTGGCAGAGGTATGCACCTTGTTCAAGTAGGGACCCTTCCTTCTAGTCAGGATAAGGGGATTGCACTTCCAAAATAACCCCTGCTCACCCCCTTGGTAGCTGGCAGGGGCAGTCAGGCTTATCTCAGTGGCAATGTGTAAAGCATTTGCACATAATACACAGTAATACAGTGAAAACACTACAAAAGATCACCACACCAGTTTTAGAAAAATAACCAATATTTACCTGGGTAAAACAAGACCAAAACAATAAAAATTCCAACATACAGTAATCAAAATATGAATCTTGCAAGAATAAAATTAAAATAAATTTCCTTGAAGTCGATAGCTCTGCCTGGGGCTATCACGGTATTGTAAACAAACAAAACCAACAGTTTAGGCTAACAACGGCATTATGGGCCAGCTACACAGTGTTGGGAATACCCGCAAACAGTACCATGGAAATGTAGGGAGTCAAAGACCTTGCAATGAACTCTGAAAATGCGGCATCAGCAGACGTTGGTACCGGGGGTCAGTGCAGAGTCGTCCCGCCCTTGAAGTAATATGTGTTGCAGATTGAACTCTATGAGGTTGAAGTCAGGAGCATCGACGTCAGCAGGCATCAGGGTTGTGGTGCAGCTGTGTGGCATGCGGTGCCCTTAGGTCACAGTGCAGGCAGCAGCTTGGCGATACTGTCCAGTGGTGTTGTTGAGACCAGGGCTGCTATGTAAAGGATGGCAATGCTCCTCGCAGTGCTAGCAGGACCCGCTGCAGCCAGCGGAGTTGATGTCGGTGTGGACCATCGTAGTCGGTGGATACCATATCCTGTAATTTAAAAACCACCTTTATTAAAAAATCTTTTGTTAAATTCTGAGTTTAGAGAGCCTAAACTCAATTTACCAATCTTGTCCCAATTAAAAGATACACTTGTACAATGTTACAATGCAGCTGAAATGATAGCCTGAAGGACAGACAGACTTTCAACAGTGAAAAACGAAAAAGACTGTATTTCACTATCAGGTCATGTAAAACAAACCAGTACATGTCCTACTTTCACATACACTGCATCCTGCCCTGAGGGTACCTTCGGCCTACCTAAGGGGTGCCTTACATGTAAGAAACGGGAAGGTTAGGGCCTGGCAAGTGGGTGCAATTGCCAGGACATGGCAGTTAAAATTGTACCCAGATACTGCAGTGGCACCACTCTATGCAGCCCTCCAACCCCCACAGACCACGCCAGAAACATCTGCATCGTACTCAACTCCTCCCTCTCCATGAACCGTCAGGTCAACGGTGTTACCTCCAGCTGCTTCTACACATTCTCCGCAATACCTTCAAATCAATGCCCCCGAGTCAATGAAGACAACACATGCACTAATAACCAGCAGACTGCACTACTGAAATGCCCTTTATTCCGGCATCAACAAGTCTCTTCTTCACATCCTCCAGACGATGCAAAACACTGCAGCCACACTCATCCTCGGCAACCCTCGACACAAGCACATCAGCCAACACCTACAGAACCTCCACTGGCTCCCAGTCAAGAAGTGAGTCACTTTCAAGATACTCACCCGCACCTACAAATGGCTCCACAACACCGTATCCAAATACCTCAATGAGAGAATCATCTTTCACACACCACCAACCTGGCCCGCGACGAAATCCCTCACATCCGCAGTGCCAGGACAGTGGAAAGAGCCTTCTCCTACATCATGGCCAGGACCTGCAATGAACTTTCGATCGACAACAGACGCAGCCCCTCGCTGAACATCTTCAGAAAGGCCCTCAAGACCAGGTTTCTGCGACTGAAAGGAACGGCTGACCCACCCTCCCCCAAGCGCCTTGAGACCCTCACAGGTGATTAGTGCCCTTACAATTCCCTGATTGAGACTCCTTTGGAAGGCTACTTCTGTTAGTGGCACAACCAGTGTTGCAATCCCACTAGTAACATTTGATTTACAGATGCAGGGCACACACAGTGCACTGTACTAGGGACTTACTTGTAAATCAAATATCCTAATCATGAAAAACCAATCATAACACAATTTACAGTAGGAGCACTTTCACTTTAGCACTGAATAGCAGTGAAAAAGTGCACAGTCACTAAACCAGCAAAAAACAAAGTCCAAAATACCATCAAAAACATGGAGTCCAAAAGCAAAAAGAAAGGGGGATCAGTCAAAAAAAGATGTCAGTCTAGCAAGGGATTATACACTTGCTGTACTTGCTATATACCCTGGGGATAAAAATAAGGATACTATACCGCTGGTGGGAATGGCTACTATTGAAATCTCTTTTACAGGGTGTTAGACCTGGCACCTTGGCGTGAGTCTCCCTTCCACTTTTTGCTGATGTGCCTCAGATGTTTTGCTGGTATTCGATGCTCAGGGCACTGCGCCACGGCCAATCCGTGCCGCAGTGCAAGTGCTCCCAATCTAAAGTGTATGTACAATTGATTTCCACGATTGGCTTATTTGGCTTACTGTCAGTCCCCAGTAACGTGCACGAGGAGTGCCGGGGCTTGTAGATACAAATGCTGCTAGTGGGCCTGCAGCGCTGGTTGCGCCACTCACAGAAGCGGCCTCGTAAAGACATGACTCGGGTCCGCCATTGCAGACCCCGCGTACAGTCCCGTACTGTCACGCTGACTGCGCAAGTGCCCACACTTGCCAGTCCCTGAACCTTCCCTAAACTCCATATCAGTCACCCCTACGGTAGGCCTACGGGCAGGGTGCATTGAAGCATAAGGTAGGACAAGACTAGAGTGTGGCATGTCCTCATAGTGAATTACCGCCCTTCTCGTTCTTCACTATGGAAGGGCTACCGGTTCTCTTAGGCCAAGATGAGCTGGCGGAGCTATTACACGCTATAGTCCCGGCAGACTCAGGGAACAAGGTAGCATGTCGAGTTTAGTATGCCTGAACTCAGAATAATAAAATACTTCCTTTATTTTAATATCCTGGGTTTGCAAATGCAACTTTTAGAAAGATAGCCTTTGCGCGCCTAACTATTTAGCCCGCCTCTGCCAGGATGTGTATCTGTTGTCTGGGTTTGTGTGAGTGACAGGGCTGGGAGATTCCCGGGGACAGTTGGGACCCCCAGGTGGTAAATAGGGTGCTTGCACCAGGATGGGTGGGCGGAGTAGTCCTTGACTCTGAGTAGGGTTGTGCTCCACCACCACAATGCTGGCTCCACCCCCCTGCGGAGCGTCTGATGTCCCTGCCCGCACTCTGAAAGAAGACGGCAGCTTCCTGTAAACAGAGTACTCCAGAACCGGGTTGAACTAGGCTCAGGCCCCCCGGCCTGCAAAGACAAAAGAATCGCAGTATAAATATAGGAGCTCCGCTCCTTACAAATCAGATCCAGTTTTGACCACGACGAACCTCTGCCTGACTAGAAGGACCAAGAGAAGCTGAAGGACGGAAACCGGTCTGAATCCTGTAAGACTGGCCTGCAGTGGTGCCTTGCTGAGAACGGAGAGGAAAGGACCAGAAAGGACTTTGTAGACTTGTGCCTGAAACGATCTCCAAGGGCTTGATCGAGAGCTTGCCCCCTGAACGGAACCCCAGGACCATTGGGTTCTATCTGCTTGTGCCCGTCTGCTGTTGGGCCTTAGTTCTTATTCCCTCGCCGGAGTTGTGACTCGGGTGCCTTCGCCCCCCTCCCAGGTCGTGACAGCTCGGAGCCTGGTCGCCCCGCCGTAGAGAGCCCGCTCATCCCTGAGTCGCTCTCCACTTCAGTGCCGGTCCGCCTGCTCTCCTGTCACCTCCCCGCTAACGAGCGCGTTGTGCACCTCTCATCTTCTCCCGCCGGAATCTGCACGGAGCGCATTCCATAGCCTCGGACGGTCCGTACGTCGTAACGTACCCGACTGTCTCGCTTTGCCGAACATTTAAAGACTAAAGCTTGCCTAAGTACCATCTGTTGGCCTCGAATCGTTACATGTATATGGTCTTGTGATAATCCTGCTTGAATCTACCTTTTTATATAAAGTATACGTATTTTTGATACAACTACACGACTGGTGTCCATTTGTGGTGGGTCAGTGGGTTTACTGTGTGTGATCATAAATGCTTAACTTACTATCGCCCTGAGGATTAGCCTTGTCTGCTCGCGCCACACTACCTAGAGGGTGAGCAGGGGTTATTCGAAGGAGTAGTTCCCTTGCCCTGACGAGGAGCTGAGGGTCCCTGCTTGTCACGAGTGCATACCTGTGCCAACCAGAGACCTCCGGTTCCAACACAGGGTATTCCACTGTTGGTAAAGTGTCTATCACCGAACCAGGATCTAAGCTTTTGAGTTGGATATACTAGAAGGATTTGGGAATCACATTGAACCATAATAGAAGTTTAGTTTAGGCTGAAAGCAGCTAAACCAGTTTCATTCAAAGTCCGCACCATTCCCAATCTGATTAGGAAACCTTTAGAGGAAGAATCGAACAGATTGACCAGTGAGGGACCTATTGATCTCATTGAAGCATCCGGGTGGTTTGCTCCCATAGGTACTGCTCAGAAATCTAGTGGTAAAGGCCTGAGGTTGTGTGTGGACCTATGGGGCTTTAATTTCCAAATTTGAGTATCTCATCACCCTTTTCCCAACATAGAGGAAATGCTTAGTCTGATTGGAGAGGCTGCTTGTTTTGTTGGTATCAAATTATCAGTGACCCATCATCAAGCTGATCTCCAACCAAGCGCTAAACACCTCACGCTATTCTGCACACCTTTAGTTGCATTCTGATTTTGCTGCATGCCTTTTAGGGTCGGGTCCATAGCTGCTGTAATCCAGAGAGGCATGCTTTCAAAACACCACACTGGTATATGGGAGTGAGGAGGAGGACAACCACAATCAAAAAGAAGTCCTGAGTAGGTTGGCTCAAGCAGGTTTAATTATTCAAAAGAATAAGTGTCAGTTTCGTGTGGAGCCAGTCACATATTCAAGAGATATCATTCCCAAAGAGGGAGTGAGACTTGAATGCGATTTAATGGTAGTTGTAAAAAATGCTCCTGCATCCAGCCATAAAAAGAGGAACTAAACTCCTAACTAGGACTTTCTAAGTTCTCTGCAATATGTGTTCAGACTTTGCCAGTATTGTGCACATCATGAAGGTTATACTAAAAAAAATATTCTCTTTATACGCTCTTAGGATTGTCAACATGTGTTATCAAAAATTAAGGAGAATCTAATTTTTAAGGAAGTTTTGATGTAAACAAAAAGTCTATTCATATTTAAGTTCCAAGAGGTTAGGGTCCACTTTATCCCAAGCAATAGATACAAAAAGAAAGAATCATAGCATTTGTTAGACATTTGGTTTTTGAAAGAGGGGTTTGAAACCCCTTCTTAAGCATCAAACATAATCATTTTATGGGTGAACCAAAAAAGTCACTTAATTAACCTATGCTTTACCTTCTGATAGCATTTCACAAAAGCAGTCAGACTTAACGTGGAGGCAATGTGTAAAGTATTTATGCAGGACATAAACAGTAATTAAGTGAAAAGAAAATGCCACACTAGAAAAATCCCATACCAATTTAGAAAAATGACACAAATCCTGTCAATAAAACTGGAGACCATAAGGAAATCACAAGTTCAGGCTGACGGCGGTGGAGCTTTTGCCTGATGCAGGGCCCAGGTTAATCCCACTGCAAAATGTACCTTCTCAAAGTCCAGCACAAAGAGTTCTGTTTGCGGCAGAGGAGGCTGTGAGGAGAGCGTAATGGATGGTCTTTGCTGTAGCATGAAGAGAAGACCAGACTCTTGGATGGTAGTGACTATATCGCAAAGATTCTCTCGGGCATCATAGACGGTCATTGCTGATGCTTCATGTTGGCCACCACGGGCTGTCGACACTAACGCAATGTGCCGATCTTACATTGTCGGTCATCACTCATCACTTAGTAGCATTAAGAGTTGGATTCACTGGATCCTCATGTTGCTGGTCATCACAGGTGTGAAGATCTTGCCACGAATTTGCTTGTTCTCAGTCACGAAGAGCCCAAAACATCAGGATTTCTTCTTTTCTACACAGAAGAAACTCAACTGATGCTGGACAAGAATCCAGGAACTTGGTCGGTGACCCTTGGGGATAGGGAACTCACTCCAGTTGAGGCCAGCCAGGCTCAGACAGGTCCAGTTGCAGGTCCTGGCAGGTCCAGTGCTTTAGGTGAGCTGGGCAGTTCAAGAGAGGCCTTTAGAGCTCGTTGTGTCCCTGTTACTAAAAGCAGGAGATCAGCTACTTGACCATTGGAGTCACTCAGGTAGTCCTGGGCTCAAAAATCAAGTCAGACTTCAAGCAGCAGGACAGTCCTCTGTGGGTACAAGGCACGCTTCAACCAGCAGGACAGTCTTATAGTAGCAGCAGGGCAAACAAATTCGGGAGTTTTTTTTTTACTGCAAGGACATATAAAACCTTAAAGTACATGTCTAATTTTTTATATACACTGCACCTTATAGTGTGGGCTGTTTAGGACCTACTTATTGGTGACTTATATGTATTTAAAAGGGAGTTTTTAGGCCATGGAAAAAGTTATATTACTAGGTTAAATTGCAGTCCATGTGCTTCCAGCTCTTTAAAAGATGATGAAAATAACTACTCTGTATTTGAAAGAAAAGCACTCATTTGCGTATTGGACACTTCAAGTTTTTTCTATTGGGTCTACCTTTGTGATCCTTACTGGCTCATGCTTTCACTACCAAAACAGCACACTCAGAATATTACAGTGGCCTCTAGGGTTTGAGGGGTATTACTTTACTATGGAATATCTTCCACGGGTTATGAACTTTCTCATTGAATGTTTTATCCGGAAGACCATTTTCTAGAGAAGGAGAACTAGAAGCACCTATGGAGGAACTAGTTTTGCCTAACAGAGTTTAGATCCCATTAAGTGGAAGGCAGGAGAAGAGTGTGATGGTACACTCAGAAAGATTTGCTCATATGTCAACAAAGGTTGGCCCTTAAAAAAGAAATTAAATTAACATAAAAAATGCTTATGTCGGGGGCGTGGCCAAGTAAGATGGCGGAGCAGTCATGAACCTGCTCAGCTCTGCATTTCCTCGATCGTGTAATGGACTTACCTGTTGCCTAGGGACGGTGATTTTCGCCTCCTCAGTGTCCGCTGCTTCCCAGGTGCTGCCCGGCCAATGGGTGATGTCTGCAGGGGAAACATCCTTTACAACGAAACTTTTACAACGCACTACCATTACGACGCAACTTTTACAATGCAAACTATTACAACGCATAGCGCTTGGGGGCGCTCTAGGATAGGGAATAGGTTAATCTACTATCCAATAACCTTCCCTAGTGTCCACGGGGACTGGAGTTGGAATAGTAAATTAAACTATTCACTATCCAGCGCCCAAAAGCATTGTGCGTTGTAATGGTATGCGTTGTAAAACTTGCGATGTAAAGGTAGGCGTTGTAAAAGTATGCGTTGTAACATCATACATCCTGTCTGCAGTGCTGGAGGACAGGTGCGTTGAGGACCGAGAGGCGAGACGGTGGCGTTCCCGGGCTCTGGGCTCCATTTTATGAGTAAAACGCACAAGATGATGGACGGAATGTTGCACAATGGCAAAACATTCACCCCCAATCACAGATCTGGGTTTAATCCATCGTTATTTTGCTCACCAAGCCACCCCAGTTCAGACATGGCCATATGCAAATCAGGCTTGACCCTGTGCCTCATGGGAACAGTCCTTCCCGAACTGCCAAGCCATGTCTTTCCTGGACCGGAATCAAACATCCTAGGACCGGTTACTGGCTATCAGCCGTCTTCTGTCAGGATAGCTTGACTCCAGTGGCTTAGTGAGCAAGGGACCCACGTCTGGGCATACTCTTCCCACATAGGGTGAACATCAAAACACACAAGATGATAGACGGAATGTTGCACAATGGCAAAACATTCACCCCCAGTTACAGATCTGGGTTTAATCCATTGTTATTTTGCTCACCAAGCCACCCCAGTTCAGACATGGGCATAGGCATATGGCTGGGTTCAAACTGGAACGGCATGGTGAGCAAAACAACGATGGATTTAGGCCCAGATCTCTGTACTGGGGTGAATGTATGACATTGTTCTGCATTCTGTCCATCACCTGTTGTTTTTGCATTTGTCATCCCGTGCTCTCCATGCCACTGGAATCAAGCTATCCAGGCTGATGAGAGCTGAAAGCCCGAAAACGGTCCTTGGATGCTTGTTTCCAGTCCAGGTAGGACCTGGCTTGGCAGTTCGGGCTGGACTGTTCCCATGGGCCACAGGGTCAAGACTGATTTGAATATGGCTCGGTTCAAACTGGAACGGCATGGTGAGCAAAAAAACAATGGATTTAGGCCCAGATCTCTGTACTGGGGTGAATGTATGACATTGTTCTGCATTCTGTCCATCACCTGTTGTTTTTGTCATTTTATGAGTGCCTGAGCCGGGAGTCTCGTGTCGGACCCGGAGCGCCAGAGTGGCCGGGGGGGGCCCCATCTAATCTCTGGGGGGCCTCCCGCTTAGGCGCTGAGGGAGCAACAAGCCGCAATGTGGACTGGCACCGGCGGAGAACTGTAAAACGGACGGAAGGATGCGATCCGACAAAGGCGCCATCTATGTGGTAACGCACTGCGGATGTTCCATCAGAGCAGGGTGGCGGCAGGGGCATCCCAGGGCCTCGTGGGACAGTGCTGTTGGGCCCCCTCGACCCCCTTTTCAAATACCGCGCAGCAAGATTTTTTTTTGGCTTGATTTGATCCTCGGTTCAGCCTGCCTGACCTTAAGATGGCGGTGGATTTGGGTCCTGTGATGACGGCGGCGTGAGGTGTGGGGGCCTGACTGAGCGGCAATTCCAGTAGAGCGGTGAGGAGGCGAGGCGACCGGCACTACCATGGAAGTCGACCATTGATTTGGAAGCAGGCTATAGCTCTAGGGGGAGCACCAGCAGGGTATACCTTTCTTGTGGGTGGCCCCATAGTGCTGCTGGCCTTGGGGGTCCCATACAGTGCATCTGATGCGGGTCTGATTTACTTGGACATCAGGAGCACTCCTCGAGACACAGAACCCCCGTCATATAGTCCCCTGCCAGGATTTGGCATTCATTGGGAAGTGCACCGGTTTGAGGAGGGGACCATATGCCTACTAAGAAACACTCTAATAAAGTCTCCCAATACTTTAAGGCCTCAGAGAAGACACACTCCCTGGGGGTCACCGCTCGCCCGCCGGAGTTGGCGCTCACGCGAGACGACCTGGTGGAGCCCCTTCGTGACTTCAAGGTTGAGTTATGCCGTGAGTTCAAACAGGATCTTAGATCTTCTGTGGACCAATTGAAGGCCGATCTCACTGAAAAGCTCACAACTCTTCAGCAGGATGTGGACGCAGTGGGAACCCGAATCCTGGAGGTGGAGGGGCAACGCAGAATCTTTGCCGAACGTCTTGCACCTCAACAGCTCAAAATCAAATTAGATAGAGCTCATTGTGTGGGTATGTTACTGGCAGGAAGTCGCAAGCGCCCTCGTGATGTTCTGGTCAAGCTTCATTTCTTCGGGGTGCAGGAAGCCATCCTCTCGGCGGCAAGAAAAAAGACAGAGGTGCCTTTCAGGGCCATAGTTGGTCTCTCTTCCAAGACCTGGCCTCCGTGACCCTAGCCCGACGGCAGGCACTGAGACCAATTACTGCCAAACTGCAAGAAGATAAGATTCGCTATCGGTGGTCCTTTCCCTTTGGCTTCATTATTGAACACGGCAACAAAACTCACCACATCTCCAAACTTTCAGAGGGCCTGTGCATTCTGGGGCTTCCCCTTTCAGAAGAGTCTCCCAGCTCAGGGTCTTCAGCAGAGGCAGCACCATCAAGGGGTAGCCCCAACCCTTGGCACAAAGTCACGAGGAATCGTTGATGCTTCTTTGCCCTATTGGAGAGCTCATTGCCGCACAGATGCCTGCTTTGTGATTGGTGGGCTCTCCACGTGGAGTCTGTTGTCAGCAGTTCCATAGATGGTTGGATCGTTGAATGGGGCCTCGATGGTAGTGGGGGGAGCCGGCTTCATTCCTCGCGGCCTCTGAAATTCTTATCCCTGGATCTGTCTTGGCCAGAGGGCGTTCCCGCATCGACATCATCCATGGAGTCTTGGAGGGACTGACACCAACAAATATTAGCAGTGAGTCAGGAATGGCCAATCAAATCATGTACCCAATAGACAAGAAATGGGAAAAGCTATCAATTAGAACGAGTTCCCATCAGTCCACCATCGAGACCGCCCTTCATCATCTGGGATCTCTTGTTCATTTCAAGGTTGGGAAACCACGACAGACCTGGCAGATATTGGTAACCAGGTCAAGGGTGTCCCAAACAAATTACCACAGATGTGAACAAGGTGTGTCTAGTGAAGAACTGGATAGCAGTGCTAAAAAGTGTGTAAGTGAAAAAGAAAAGAGAAAAGGCTCTAAAATTAGGTAGTGATAGGGGAAAACAACTTTAATATACACCCTCACACTCCTAAATCAATAAAAACAGTGCAAATAATAGTGTAACAGAGAACTACTAGCAAAGATGTTAGGTCGACATGTTTCTGCAGTCACTGGAGCCTATAGGTCTCCTGCTGCTTACTCAGGAGCATTAATGCTACTGCTATTTAAAAAGGTAAACCATATCACCTGATACGTGTAAATCTACTCGTCTTCCCAGCCTAGACAGAAAGAAGAAATATATGGGTACATAAAAGAAAGGACAAAACAGAAAAATAAAAAAATAATAGTGACACTGTGTCTTAATTATAATGTTATTTTCTGAATATACCACAAGCCGTTTCTGAAATATCGACAAGTGCTGGACAATCATGGTTTGTCACAAGTATATAATTTTAAATTCACTCACCCATCTGCTGGGAAGGAACAGCCCCACCTCACCTGGCACCAGCTCAGGTAGTGGGTGCACCGCGCTATAGTAGAAACAAAAAGATAATGTTTTGGATAGGTATGTACTACCTCCTATTCCGCATTCCACCAGTCTCTCACACGCCGCATACGGCGCTGCACTCTCTCACTAATTCGATCTTTATCATCCAGCTTTGGAAGCACAGCGTGATATAATAAAAGATCAAAGGCTCCGCTTTTAGAGAAATCGTGCTCACAGTCCGATATCCCTGTCTCCAAAAAAGCTCACACTGTAGGTCACAACCATTCCCCCTTGGAATTCAGACAAAATGTATTCCATAACCCGCACAGCACTGCTATTGTTTTGCCCCTTTTTCATAGACAACTCACCGCTCTCAGGGGTCAACTAAGGTCCATCTATTCCAATCGGGTGGAATTCACTTTGCTAAAGATTCATCAGTCTTCCTCCACACAGGGCAATAAGGTGGGCTCGCACTTAGCACGTCAACTTAGGGTACAAAGGGAAAGGGACTTTATTGGGGGGATTTTAGATCATCAGGAACACCTCAGACACTCCGACTCTGCTAAAGCGAACATATTCGGGGATTTCTATGGTCAGCTCTATCAGGGCACTTCTCCAGACACGGCACAGCAACAACAATTTTTAGACACCCTTTCCCTTCCGCAGATATCCAGGGCGTCAGCTGCATTGTTAGATTCCCCCATAACGCAGGAGGAGGTCTGGGAGGCTATCTCTAGACTCAAATTGCATAAAGCCCCGGGGCCTGACGGCCTAACAGATAATTTCTAGAGATGTTTTTTGGCAGAGATCATCCCTCATCTTACAGCTTTATTTCAGGCCATTGCCTCCGGTGCACGGGTCTCCGACTCTATGGTGGAGGCAGTGATGGCGGTAATCCCCAAACCTGGTAAGGATATGCAACTCTGCGGCTCCTACAAGCCCATCGCGCTTCTTAATTTGGATGCTAAACTTTATTCCGCAAACTTAGTAGCACGCTTCGAGAATCTGATGCCAGAATTAATCCATCCCAACCAATCTGGCTTTATAAATGAAAGGCAAACACATGACAATATCAGGCGTACAATCCAGCTGATCGAGAAAGCATCTAAGTTTAGGATACCGGCAGTATTAATGGGTCTCGATGCGGAAAAAGCTTTTGATCGGGTGGACTGGGCTTTCCTCTTTTTAACCATGCGGAAATTCGGATTTGGAGACACCTTCCTTAATATGGTGAAATCCAACTATCACCACCCCACCTCCCGCGTGACGGTAAAAGGGTACTCCTCGTCCCCTTTTGCTCTGAACAGAGGTACCCGACAGGGGTGCCCCCTTTCACCCCTCTTGTTTGCCCTTAGTATCGAACCCATGGCGGTCATGTTTCGGTCCAATACGAGATCCGGGGCATCCCCTTTAGCGGTTTTGAGCATAAGGCCTCTTTGTTCGCCGATGACATTCTCCTTTAGATTGTGGACCTGATGAATTTGTTGCAGGCGGTGCAAAGTGAACTACTCAGCTTTGAGCAGGTAGCTGGGTTTAAGATAAATTTCACGAAATCCTTCATACTTAATCTCACACTTCTTCCTGCTGAGGCGCTTCGCTTGAAACTCCTGATGCCTTTTCACTGGGCTAAACACTCTTTACTCTATTTGGGAGTACGTCTCACGGCTCGGTTGGGTGATCTGTATAAAACTAATTACCCTCTTCTGCTGTCCCAAGTCCAGCAAGACCTTAAACGTTGGTCGCCCCTCTACATTTCCTGGCTGGGTTGCATTAACGCAATAAAAATGACGGTTATACCTAAAAAATGGTATTCATTCCAGGCACTCCCTATCGAATTGGAGAATACTATGTTGCAGAGCCTTCGCACTCTGATCACTAAATTCATCTGGCAAGGGGGGAGGGTGCGTCTGCCCTATCGTGTGCTCAGATGCCCTCGTGATAAGGGTGGATTGGCCCTACCTGACCGCGCAGTAATAGGGCGATATATATGGGATGTGCTGTGCAAACCAAGGAGAGATCGTCCACTCACTGCATACCTTAGCAACCCCATCTGCACAACACTGATCATTTGGGACAAGGTTACCAAAAGGGAGGGTTGGAGTTCACTCCCTTCCCCTTACACGCCCATTCATTTTAATCCAGAATACACCCCAGTGCTACATGAGGGGCCCTTTGACTGTTGGAGGGAGTGGGACTGCCTCAAAATATCAGATCTATTCCGTTATGGAAAGGTCTTAACATTTGATGAATGCAGGAAGGAATGTGCGCTCCCACAGAGTGAACATTTCCACTATCTTCAGTTCAAGCATTGGGTCAAGACACCTCACATTAGAGAGGTGGCTACTAGAGATCTTACAGAAATGGAGAAGTTTGTGGTCCATGAGGCGGGCTCCATGAAAGGCGCTCTCTTGGCTCTCTATGAGATGCTGCTCCACACTCTACATTCTCCACGGGCACGTTACATGACTTTTTGGGAGCAAGTTCTAGGTAGGGACATCTCGGATGGGGAATGGGCACATATATGGAGGGACATTGCCAAACACAAGTCCATGGCTATCCAAGAAGCACACTATAAAACATTACATGATTTGTACCTCTACCCTACTAAGCTTCGACGAATTTTCCCAGACAACTCAGACCTCTGTTGGCGGGGATGTGGGCTGCAGGGGGACTTCAGGCATATATGGTGGGATTGTCCTAATATTTGACCATTCTGGGACGAGATTTTATCTCATATCAAAGACATTTTGGGTTATCCAATCCCGGATTCCATTGACTTTGCTCTCCTTGGCATTAGAGACCCCACCTTGATCAGGCAAACCAAGACTGACAAAACGATTCTGTGGACATGTCTGTGAGCAGCCAAGCTCTCTATTGAAGCTGCATGGAAGAAGACAGATACCCCAGCGACATTGCTGTGGCATGCCCGACTGTGGAGGATACTTTCCATGGAACGTCTTGCGGACATTTTTCAGGACAACTACGAAGATTTTGTACTCAGCTGGGGTCCTCTGGTGGCCTTTCTGTCTCAGGGTCTGCCCGCTGCGGTTTGTCCTCTGATGGTGCGGGCCGTGCACCTCTTCCAACTATAGGTTTCCCCTTTTGACATGTTGACACCCTGGGGCCCCTAAGATATATTCTGGGTTTGCCTTAAATTTCTGCACTAGTCAATATGCCAAGTCAAAACTTGCCTCCTATAAATAATTTTTTTACTTTTTCCATTATACTTTAGTCACCACCGGGTGGGGGGGTTGTTTGTTTTTGGGGGGGTGTTATATGTGCCTTAAATTAACATTATTTACTCTGTACGGAGATGTAGCAGGCCTTGGGATCATGTGAAGCTGAACCCATCACAGCTGACTGTATTGCACCCCCGAAACCTGCACGCAATCGGGTGCCCTTGAGGTCATTACCCTCTTTATTATGCTTTATTTGATGCTCAATAAAAAGGAATTCTGAAAAAAAAATGCTTTTGTCAAGTCAAAGATGAGAATAGTCTGCAAGGGGACTTGTCAGCATGTCATTCTAGATTGATTCCTCTCAGATCTCTGAGAGAAAGACGTATTGGCTTAGCACATGAAGTACATCTTGGTAGAAGTCTATCCAAGTAAAAGATAAGAAATACCTTTCAGTGGCCAGGAAATTACACTATGGTAGATCATAAAGTTCAGATTGTATCAGTTGCTCAAACAGTAACAAAGTTAGAACAGCCTACGATATCCCTTTGAGGCCAGCAGAGTTTCCTGATCGCCCGTGCCATTATTGGCCCTATGAAAGGGTTTGGACTGGGAGCTGGATTTGTGTTGGTTCATGTAGACTATCACTCCAAATAGGTCACAACTAGTGTTGTCAGCCATAATACTACCAATTAATTATTTAAATTCCTTTGAAATACATTCATGGAGTAAAGCGTTCCTGAAATTTTAGCCACTAATAATGGGGTACAGTTCACTTCAGAGTAGATGAAATCGTTTTTAGCAAGTTAACTATATATCATCAAAATACTGCTCTCTATTGTCCAAGAGATAATGGGCTGGTGGAGAGAATCAATCACATTATTTAAGGATGCCTACAACTTGCTTCTGTCAATGATCAAGCTTGGAAAGATGCCCTCCAAAATATGACCTGGTCATATCGCACTACACCCAATTCTGTTACTCAAATGTCTTACTTTCAAAGGAAGACAACCAAGAAGCAAATTAATTCCTCTATGGTTTCAATTGGATTTTCAATATGAAGGTAATAGGAGTTACATAATGAGTACAATTCATTTACATCAAAAGAATGATAAGATAAAATATTATACTAGCAATGAAGGGAAATAGAGGTGTTGGAATGTAGTTGACATGGACCACATTAAGAAAACTGAAACGAAAGGTAACAGATGATTGGGCCCTAATCAGGATATTAGCCGGAAAACCTCTACCATAGGTCAGAGGCTTTCTGACCGACATCCTTGGTTTGGCCTCCGACCGCCATATTACCAGTCATTGCGGCTGGCTTCCGACAGTCCCAAGGAGCCCGTCGGCCAGTTGGAACTGCCATGATAATCCCATACCAACGGCTTTTCCGCCATCAAGTTTATGATCTTGGTTTTCAACAGGCTTTACATGTTGGGCTTTCGGACATGGAAAGCCTTTTGCAAAGTGACTTTGGGGGACCCCAGCAAGGCCCCCCCCATTCTTCAGCAGCCTCTGATTGGCGGCCGAGGAAAATAAAAGCAGGCATTTACAGTAACTCTCACTTCTCTATGGGAGTTTGTGCTGCGGAAGGTTTCCAACCTGCGCACACGCTCCCATAAGGAAATGGGAGTTTGCAACCGCACCATGAGGCTTGTCAGTCTCTGAACCTCAGGGATGTCGGTCAGAGGAAACTCTGACCGACATTCTAATCAGCCCCTAAGTGTACTTCACCAGCGAATTTTGCTTGAGTTGGAAACAATGTAGTTAAATTGAACAATGGTCCAGTATGGAGCATACATCTTATTTGTAAATTTTAATCTGAAGGGTCAAGTAGTGATTCTGAACAAATTAAAATCATTGGTCCAAGTGGGCAACATTTTAAAAGGAGAACTTCAAGGATGATAAAACATCTGTGAAATTCAAGGAATTGTGTAAAACTGTATATCTGGTGTTTGATGGATTTTACTTTAATTGTTGGAAAACTGAAGGTGTAATTCTGTGCTTAATTTATTCTTGTACCTTTTGTTAGAGTTGATTTTTCTAGCTCTTACAACTTCATGGTGTACATTTGTCCTTATGACTAATTGTATATAAGTTCTTTCTTATTTTACCCTTCATTCTTTTATTCTTATCTATCTTTACTAAGCCCAAACTAGTTTATTTCTTCTTGGCCTTTTTCTTTATTATTCTTGACCAGACCACTCCGCCTTTCCTGTTCAGTATAGGAAAAAGATGTGTTACATCTTGCTCTTTGTGTTCCTATGATCTCGTCTGACTACCCCTCTCCTTCCAGTACATTTGGAATGTTCCTCAATGGAATGTTGGGACTTTGTAATTTGCCAGTTGTACGAAGAGAGAAGGCCAGGTCGAGTGTGGACTTACCTGTGCAGAGCTTGATGTTGATTAAATAAAATCTCAAAATATTTATTTCAGCAAGTTTTTTTCTTTTTAGATTACAACACTCATGTTCTATTTTTAAAAGCTACGGCAGTCATAATAATCAGAGCAAATCATTTAAAATGTTCCTTATGTACTAAATACAGAATGAAGAGACTAGTACGGAGGATCCCCTCAAATTAGTGCTATAACTTACATTTGAAAAACATAAATATACTTCAACTACCTAAAATAACACGCAGCAGCAAAGAGCAATAAAATAAGCTTCTCATTGTTTTTCTCAGTTTATTATTCTAGGAAAGGTTCGCAAAAATGATTAACTGGCTGAAAGTGACAAAGGTGCACCAAAAATATACCCATTTTCTTTGAACAAAAAAAAAAGCTAAAGAGAAATTCTGATATTTATTCCTCACTTTGTAGATATCCACCTCTCCTGTATTTTGAAAGCTAATATAAAGTATTGTTGGAAGTCTAAGCAGTAAGGTCAATGAAGAATTTGCACAGTAACAGAAGTAATTTGCGAGGTGCCTAATTTTTTTTAGCATTGTTCCAAGGATGGCTTTGAGACTCTATCACTCTGACAAAAGGTGAGTGAAATTTTAAGGGGGATATTAGCAGGAGAAGGCAGTAATTATCGCTAACTGCAGTTAGAGCGCCTTTTTTTTTCGTCGTCTTTCGAAGGAAACTATCGCCGTGTTAGCGGCGTATTATCAACACGCCGCTAACAGGGGATGTGAAATCCTGCGATAGACTGCGATAATGAACATTAGCTTGTGAAATCCTGCGATGATTTTACAGCGCTAATGTCAGGCTTGGTAATTGGGGAGTGTGGACTGAACCTTACAATCCACCTTCCATAGGCATTAAAGTAAAGTCAGGTTTCAATCAGGCGATAGAATATTGCGATGATGGGGCGCCTAGCGCAACTTTTGTCATTGTGGGACAGCTTTGCTAATAGAGCGAAGTTGTTTTTAGCAACCTTTTCCGTGTGCTTTTTGTAAGGAACGCCTATCTTATATGTCATTAGCGATAATTATCGCTGGCATGCAAGGTGATAGGAAAACCGGCAGACAACTCCGGAAAGCTGGCACAAACGCATGGTAGCGTTGGCTTGCTAATAGGGCGATAAAAATATTGCCACTTTATCAGCAAAAAAGGCCGCTAGAGCGGCAATAAGGCCCTTGCTAATATGCCCATAAGTATCCGTGGAAATGCAGATAAGCATGGAACTTCTCTAAGTCGGGCAAATGCTTTGACCCTTGCCAGACATTAACAAAGATGCCCACGCAAAGTAGGATTTTCTGCAGCATGATTTCCTGTTGGTGGGATATCACATACCAGAAAATCCTGTACACTGATTGATGAACCACTCTAACCCTCTCACAGCACAGTTATGAGGTGAGAGGAGAGGATTATAGCAGCATGCATAAGTGCTTGGTGATAGTGTAGAGTGAGTTTAGGTCAGAGACAGGACTGGGGGACAGGGCACTTATGATGCTTGGAAGGAGATGCTGTTAAGTGTAGAGAATCTGCAGAGAGGATTGCTCACTTTGAGGGGGTACAAATGGGACATCTCCAGTAGCAAGATTGGGAATGGCATCCAAGTGAATGCTAAGTTCATCTGTGGCACGATGCTTCAGCAGCAACAGCTTTACCCATTAGGTCACTAAAGCCACATCTATTACTATACAGTTATTCAATGCACTTGGCAAATGTGCACACACCTCTACATCTGAAAATATCCCATACCAGCATAGCCATAAGATAAATCATACATGAACCTAGAATTGAATTGACTCTCATGAGAAACTGATGAAAAAACACAGCCCTCTCTTGCTTTCTTATATATGAAAATGGATCTGACGCCCTCCATGATACACATGCAATTGAAAAAAGAATAGGTACTAAGGATTTCAGGCCTCATGTACAAAACTACTTTATGATTGCAAATACTGTGATTCTTAAAATCACAAGGTGTGCATCTGCAAAAGGGCTTTTCTTTAAGTGCAAAAACCGTTTTAAGAGCCAAAAAGACTTTCTGATTCATACAATTATTTTTGCAGTACATTCTGAGTCACGAATAAGAGGGAACATGAAACGGTGCCCCATTCTAATTCCGATTAAGAAAGGAATATATAATTGTTTTCATACTGCAATTCCAGTTGCACACCATTGATGAGTTTATGACCCCTAAGTTGGGGTAGGAACTGATGTACAAGCAAATCCCTTGGGAATTGAGTTGTTAGCCTCATGGGGAAAAGCAGTGGTTTAGGGGACCAGTGCCGTCTCCCCTAAAATTTTATAAAATGGAAATAAACAAATTAAAACATCACAGCACCCAGTTTTTTAAGGAACATGGGCTGCTTTAAAAAAGCAAGACATTTTCCACATTGGAATTCAGTCAAAGAAATAGTGGTCTGATGTCTCTTGCAGCCTACTGGAGCAGCGTAGTTGTGGCTCCACCCTTGAGTTTGATCAGGCCACACATATATTTTTGTTTGGCCTCATGCATTCGTGTGACTTAACATTATTAATGTAACGTTTTGCACTTCAACAGATACAGAAAGTGCATTTACTATGTGATATTGATATATGCATATGTTTGTATATATATATATATATCGCGCCCAAGATCTTTTTGGCTTAAACCGCTTTGTAATGAGATGGGTATCCGCAAGCATTCTGAGGCTCTACGCATTTTACTGACTAACACTGCCCCCCCTATTGTCTGTGCTGTGTCTAAATTTTTAAAATGGGCCTGGTTGATACGTCTTAAAAGACTGTCTTTATCGATTTAATGCTTTTTTAAAAATAACCTATTTATTCTGTTTTTACTATTGATGTTATGTACAGTCTATGAGTTTCTGATATGTCGTTTTTTATATATTTCTGTGTAATGCTTTTATGATATACGCATATCGAAATAAAGCTATCAATCAATCATATATATATATGTGTGTGTGTGTGTGAGCATATTAATGTTTTTTACAGTAACAATGACTCACATATATCTGCATTCGTGTGGTTTGAATAACATTGTTCATTCTTATATATTGACATACTAATTTGAATAATGCATTTATTTTATAACTGAAAATGTATCCATTTGAATAGTACTCTACATCTATACTATACATGTATCTGACCGTATATGTATCTATAATCATGCATGCACACATGTATTGAGACCAAAAGCCCCAAGTATTTGGATTTCATAATGTTTAACCTTCAATATGAACGTTTCTCTCCTGTTCAGGTGCAGTTGTGTGATCTTACAAATATAAAAGGCACATTGTTTGAGAGAAATAGTGAGACTCGAAAGCAGTGACTTTTGGCAAAGAGGAGCAGCCTTAATGAACAGAGAGAGGACTACTGTTTGTATGGAATAGGGAGTCAGGAGGAATCCAAGGACGATCTGATGTGTCGACCAAAAGAATGGAGTTTCAAGTGTAGTTGTCAAACTTTGTTGTTTGAAGGTGGAAAATAATAAGACCTGTTCGATTGTAGGTATAATTGATGACCAAACTTCAGCGTTATTCAGATACCTTTAGACTTTGAGAGGCACATGCCTCTTGTGACATCTTTATTGTGTGGCTTTATGCTATACAACATTCCTCCTTTAGAGAACTTCTACAGAGATTCCACTATGCTCACACATTTCTTGACTCCCCCACTTAAATAGGGTTTTCCTGATCCCTAGGATAGAATGGGGCTAAATAGACTTACTTATACATCCTCATGTATAGGCAGGAGGATCGAATCCTTCAGTCTAATGATCAGACTTTGTTTCTCAGTCTCTCTATCGTGGCTACGGAATTACAAATTTGCATTCTGTTAGTGAGGATAAATTTGTCTGGCTTTGTGGATTTCAATTATTGATTCTCAATTTTCACAGTATGTTTCTGTGACTGATTTAAATCAGCTTGGCTTTGAATTTGTAATAAATACATACGTCATCGCATCGTCCAACTCAGAGTTTTACTGTGTGGCCAAATGGGTTAAACTGTCATTATAGACTATATTTGATCCTAACTCCTTTCATTCCTCAAGCACCTAGGAAAGTTCCATTGCAGGGTGAAGGGAAAAAAGGGACCAAATACAGTGCATGAGCACCACCATCTTTCTGATTGCAGCCAATCCCAGGGGTTTGTAAATTGTGACCTGTCTAATGAATCTTAATTAACAGGTAATTCTGCCCCCCCTACGATTTGGTATGATGTGTACTGACCTATTCATGCAAAGATGAATTTGCGAAATATTATTCAATTTCTAAAATGTTGGTGCTCAAAATGCCATCTCTTTTTGCAAATGTTTCACACATTTAGTTATTCCCTGTGGGTCACAAATAGACCTACCTCATTAAAACTCATGAGATAGGTTGCACTTCACGAACCATTGTCAATGGCTAAAATCACAGGAAAGGTGGCCTTTTAAATAAAGCAATGTTTTTCTTTTAAATGAGGACCATTTTACTTAAAAGAAAACAGGATGCATTTAAAAAAGAATACTGAAAAGTTGTTTTTCTTCATTTTATAAGAGTAGGCATTGGTCCTTGGGACCATTGCCAGCTCTTAAAAACGTTTTTACAAACATTCACAAAGGGTTAGATGTCCCTTGGTGACCCCTAACCATTTGCGAATGGGTTACCAATGTGCCTACCTTTACTCAGGCAGTATGCAAACAAGAATTCAATCACGTTTTATTTAACCTTTATATTTTTCCCCTGATTTTTGCACTTCAGCAAATGGAGGTCACAGTCTACAATTATGCTGACGACCTCCAACTCATTTTTAATTTTTCCTCCCCTTCACTAGGAGCCTCCCGCTTCCAGTCAACCATGCTGTTTATCCGGGCTTGGATGAATGCAAACCATCTCAAACTCAACCCGGATAAAACGGAGCTGATTCTGACTGGAGGCAGCGGCAATCCCTGGTCCCCCTCCTTCTGGCCCCCTTCCTTTGCCCCCCCCACCCCCTCCCACTCTGTTAAGACCCTCGGAATTATGCTCAATCACCACCTGACACTTCACACCCACATTAGTTCAGTTGTTTCTTCCTGTTTTTTTACTTTACGTATCATCAGGAAAGTATCCCGGTTCTTTTCCCCCTCAGCACTTAAATTGATTGTTATGGCCTTGGTCTTATCTAAGATCGACTACGGGAACATCATTTACAATGGTTCCCCCGCTTATGCACTCCAACGTCTTCAGACGGTGAAGAACCAGGCAGCTCGCCTGGTGCATGGCCTACCGAAATACCACCACTCCTCCCCCCTTCTCACTGCCCTTCATTGGCTACCGATCAAACAAAGAGCCCTTTTCAAACTTGGCTGCCTCACTTTTCAAGCCCGGGCGGGCACCGCCCCTGCTTTCATCAATTCCGCCATCATCAATTACTGCCCTGCTAGAGACCTACGTTCTTCTACCAAGTCTCTGCTCGTCATCCCCCGGTTCAAGAAAAAGCGATCCGGTGGCCAGAAATTCTCGGTACTCGCACCCATTTTCTGGAATTCCCTTCCCCCCTCTTTAAGATCCTCCTCCTCCTATTTGGATTTTCGAAAGGCCCTTAAGACCTTTCTTTTCCGGCAAGCTTTCAGCCCATAGCCCCCGATCCGTCCCTCGGCTTGAAATCCTATAGCGCCAAGAAACTGCTCAGTGAATGTGCGCTCTATAAATAACTAAAAATTCAAATTCAAATTCAAATCACGTATCCCCATCAAGGCAGAATGATACTTGATAAGATAATCAAAACATCTATGAAGACTTGAGGCTGAAAAATCTGCAGCTAAACACAACCAGACAGACATTTCTTTACAATATTTATAAAAAATGTAAAAAGGATCAGATTTCATTTTACTGTATGAGATGCATATAAAGTGACCAGTCGAGTTTTAAACATTAGCAGCCACTGGCCACATTATAGAGAGAAAGTGGCTTCTCTGAGAATGAGTTGCCAGCTTCTGATTGGTGTAATTGAAAGCAAGCTGCAGTTGAACTGCAGTAGAGGTGATGGACTAAGTGTGCTTTCTGAATGGCTTAATATGACTTCCTTTGTGAATGGCCACCAAGAACAGGCCTGGACACCGCTCGCTGTATCTATTGGCTGCAATATTATTACTTGGCTAAGAGGCTTGCGCTTGCCAGACACAACTCTGGTGGGAAGAGCGGTGGAAAGTTAGTAGAGTGGAGACCAGTCAGCAGCGAGCTGCAAGGAGAGTAGCACCAACGGTGCAGCAGCTGCCACGGAGTTTGTCACTTGGAAAGTAACAAGGGGAGAGGTATGATGCTCCCGCAGTGGGCAATTTCTAAACAATGTGGCCTTTGAGGAATTGTTCTTTGTTTTGAGTGGTTTTCCTTTTTATCGAAATTCCAGATTTTTCTCTGTTGTGGGTGTGGCTCCAACACATTGGCTTGTTCTAAACAATCCATAGGTGATCCTTAATTATGTATTGCTGCAGTAATGCCCCTCTGCTCAGAAAGTGGGTGCATCCCCACTTTGTGACGTCCTATGACCTCAAATGGTTTGGCCCCACTATGCCTGAATCAACATGATATTTTGTTCTCTGGTGTTTGTTTTGGGCACTTTATTATTGTGCACATTTCTTTTTATATTTGTATTAATTGTTTATTTTTTAGGATCACTTTCCACTGTTTATTGTAGCATGTCCTGATAAAAAGAGAAATGCAAAAACAACAGTTGATGAACAGAATGCAGAGCAATGTCATACATTCACCCCAGTACAGAGATCTGGGTCTAAATCCATTGTTTTTTTGCTCCCCATGCCATTCCAGTTTGAACCTAGTCATATGCAAATCAGTCTTGACCATGTGCCTTATGGGAACAGTCCAGCCCGAACTGCCAAGCCAGGTCCTCCCTGGACTGGAAACAAGCATCCTAGGACCTCATCAGCCAGGATAGCTTGATTCCAGTGGATAGGAGAGCACGGGACTCACGTCTGAGCATACCCGTCCCATTCTGGGTGACAAATTCAAAAACAACAGTTGATGGACAACTGCCACTGGAATCAAGCTGGTCCCACCCAACATGGTCTGACACCTTCTTCTCCATGTCTTACGTGAAACTAAAGATATGTCCCCTTGTTAATTTTTTTTATATTCTGTAAGTGTATTCTAATGTAGTTTCACATCGTATCATGCCAAATGCTACTTTTTTATAACTGAGATTGCCATCTCTCAATGAGCATTTTATGTGTCTATACAACTGTACAGAAGACAATTTATATTATATTCAGAACATAATTGTTCAGGGACACACAATGAATAACTCAGGCTACAGGACTTTGCATTGAAGTAGTCAGTCCATGTTTTTGCTTGCTGAAAGCTATATTAAGTATTTGCTTCTTTTCATACTGAGTTTTCTGTGCTTTGTCGAATCTTCTTTTTGTTCAATCACTCTTTGTATTCTTTTGATCGATGAACCAAGGTAACCTTGAGTTATACTTAGTGAGGTAAAGAAGTGCTATTCCATGGCAACCATTTGTTGAATTAATCAGGACTGTTCTTTTCTCCTCGATAACATTATTATCTAGTGAAAATCCAGCAAATATAAGATAAGCATTTGGATATCCTGGAGCTTCATCTCAAGTATAGTGGGGACTGGTGCACCATATGCTCACACCCTAAGCAAAGTAATATTTTCCACACAGTTCTGTTGAAGTTAGTCATATCTAATGCTTTTATGATCAATGTAGTGCTGTCAAACTTCACCTTGCAGGCAGGGACATAGGGCCTCCTTTACAAAGCATTTTTGCATTTGCCAATGGGCAATTCGCAGAATCAACCCGTTTGCGAATGCAAATTGGCTTTTTGAAATGTAAAAATCACTATATGCGATTTGGTAACCTATTACCGAATCGCTAATTGGGTTTAGGAGGGACACCTTCCTGCACAGAATCAATCTTAAGATGTTCCTTTTTGTAAAAATGTTTTTTCCGGCCAATTGATCACACTTCATCCGGTCTGAGCCGGGGAGTACAGCTTGAGCCAGAGAGTAAGGCCTGAGACGGAACGTACAGCCCGGGTGTGGAGAGCACGGCCCGACTGCAGACGTAAAGATGACTCACAAATTACATCTGTGACTACCAAAAGTCGTAAAGTTAGACTTTTGTATCAGATTGCCTTTGTGAAAGAGGCCCTAGGTGTATTTATCACCCATAACCATGCATGGAGGGCTTGGTTTTGAAAAACTAACATGTCTATTGTCTCATTATGCTTTAGGGTGACTGGGTATGGGTGTGGGGCTCTCAGTGGGTGGGGATTCATTTTGTTGCTGAATGTATATTGTTATGCTTCTATTCTGTTATCATGCTGACCTGTGATACCATATTGTTTTTCTGATGTTAAATGCAAATAAAAACCCATACTTTAAAGTAAAAGATAGACCTCAGCCTCTACCACAGACATTTGAGAAAATCAAAAAGAAAAAGACCTTAGCCTCCTGCATTGAATCAAGCTCCAATAACAGCAAAGAACTCTTCAGCATTGTCAAAGAATTCGACAACCCCTCAGCTGCAACAAACAATATTACCCCTTCACAGGAACTCTGCAACCATATTTGAAACATCTACAGAAACTTCAAACCCCAGCTCAAGACTACCAACTTTTTCAAGCAATAAAAAACAAAAGCTACTACTACAGGCATCCGACTAACTGAATGGAGCCAGCTCGCCCTACAGGGCGCTGCCTACATTTTGAACTCGATCCACACAGGGGCTCCAACTGACTCATGCCCTCACCATATCTTCAACCTAGTTGAAGCCTGAATCAGCCATGTACTTACCACCTTGTTCGGCACCTCAATTGCCACTGCCACCCTACCTGAGGACTGGAAATATGTAGACACTAATGCCTTACTAAAGAAACTATCAGCAGACCCCAGTGAACTCAACAGCTACCGACCAATCTCCCTGCTCAGGTTTTCAACCACAGTATTAGAAAAAGCCATCAATCAACAACTCTCCTCGCATCTGGAACTTAACTTTCTACTCGACTCCTCCAAACTGAATTTCACACCAACCACAGCATCAAAACAGCCCTCATTGTGGCTACAGACGACATCCAAGCCCTACTGGATTGCGGAGAGTCTGCTCCTCTGATCTTCCTAGACTGGCAGCCTTTGATATGGTCTTCCACCACACACTCATCACAAAGCTGCACAACATGGGAATCTAAGGAACCCCTCTCAGATGGATTACCAATTTTCTCACCAGAAGAACCATAAAGTCCGCCTTCCCCCATTCCCCTCCAAACCAAAGGAAATCCTCTGTGAAGTACTCGCTGAGCCCCACCCTCTTCAACATATATGACACCTCTGGCCCGCATTGCCAAAACCCACGGACTCAACATCATATTCTATGCTGATGACACACAACCTATCCTCTCCCTCTCCAAAGATATCACCGAGGCCAAGTTCCAAAACTGCATCACAGACGTCACCAACTGATGAAGGACACCTGCCTGAAGCTCAGCAAGGGTTAGTCAGAGGTACTGAATTGCAAAAACAAAAGCTCCCTTTGGGATGTATCCTGGAGGTCCTAAGAACACTGACCCACTCCTACCCCCACTGACCACACTAGGAATCTGGGGATCATTCTGCACAACAAGGTAACCATGATGACTCTAGTCAGCTCCACCTTCTCCTCCTGCTCCTTCATCCTCTGCAAGCTTCATAAGCTATGCAAATGGCTACCCCAATTCTCAAGACACACCATTACCCAGGCCCTCATCTCCATCTGGATTACAGAAACGCACTCTATGTAGGGATTGCACTCAACTCCTCCTCCAACGGCATACCAAACAGAAAGCCGCAGCCAGACTCGTACTTGATCTCCCTAGACGAACCCACAAAACACCCTACCTCAGGGAACTCCATTGGCTCCTTGTACAAAAAGAATGACAATTCAAGCTCCTAATCAATGTATACAAGGCCCTGCACAACTGCAGACCTGCCTACTTGAACCACCACCTGAACTTCTATGAGCCCACCCCACACCTCCACTCCATGTCCATTTCTCTACCCCTCAGCCTCACGTATCCAGCTTAGCAGATGCAGAGGTCGCTCCTTCTCCTACATAACAGTGAAGAGATGGAATGTGCTACCCTATCATCTGCAGACCTACCCATCTCTTCTAAAGTTCTGAAAGTCCCTGAAGACCTGGCTTTTCGGCTGATCAACTGGACACAGGCAGCACCTGGATAATCTCACGGGTGACAAGTAGTGTTCTACAAATCTACTGATTGATTAATTAATGCTTATCTCTCTGCAATGATACTATTTGAAAGCTACTGTTATCCTTCAATTCATAACTCTTTACCATACATTTTACATAAATCTACTCTCCAGCTGCTGGATCAGACAATACCTTATCACATCCACCTTCAAGGACACTGGTTGAGCAGCGGATGTCAAGAGATCTGTCCACAGAACAAACAACCATGACAGAAGAAGATGTGTGCCTTTATGCAATACTTAAAGATTATTGTCTTGCAGTATACTGGGGGCTTCTTTGTGCATGGACAAATCCGTACCTTTCTGAAGAGCTCTAATACGAGTGGATGTTTTTATTCAGTCCAGAGTGGCTTGGATGCAACTAAGTTGTAAAGTGTCATCACTCAATGGGCATTGTATGTGTCTATACAAGTGCATAGAAGCTATTATAATATATTCAGTACAAAATATGTCAGGGTCACAAAAGGAAATAACTCAGGCAAAAGGACTTGTCTATTGAAATATACAGTCCATGTTTTTGTTTGGGAACGTTATCTTAAGCATTTGCTTCTTTTCATAATTAGTTTTCTGTGCTGTGTGGACTCTTCTTTCCATTCAATCATTCTTTGTATTTGTGTAATAGATCTACCAAGTTAACCTTGAGGCATACTTTGCAGGGTAAAGCAGTGTTATTCCTTGGTAACCTTTCACTGAAGTAATCATGGATATTCTTGTCTCCTCTATAATATTATTTATATAGTGGAAATACAAGCTGAGCACTAGGATATCCTGAAGTTTCATCTCAAGTATAGATATTCATATGCATAAAGACTTTGCTATAAAAAAGGCAAAAGGCTTTTTTACTTTCTAGCTCTTAATGGATGGCACAGTGCTAATCCTATGCTTATAAACTCTGCTGGAAAACAGACATTTGAGGTGAGCAGATTCTGAGTGTCAGTGGTGTTATCGGGTGCGCCATACAAAGGAGCTACTCTCCACATTGAAATTAGGAACTATCTAGAATTCCCTGCTTTGTTTTTTGCATAATTTGTGCAGGTATGACTACCCAGTCGCCACTGGCTAGTTATAGTTAGGTCACTGTTTCCACAGGAAATGCCTTTCTTGTTTTGCTAATAATTTGACAAAACTTTCCAAAACAGGGCTACTATTTGTCTAGTTTGTTCATGGAAAGTTTTCGGGTGATGTGTCAAGCGGGGCCACAAAAAACCGGGCATCAAAACTGAATATCCCCATGCATTTTCTATAGACTTTTTGTGAGCAGCGCTACTCCAAAAACCAAACCCCTGAACGAAATTGCACCAAATGTGGCAGGATGCTAGATAGTGGTCCATAAAGTAGGCTTTTTGTAATTTGATGTGAATCCATTTAGTAGTTTTGGAGATATTCATCTTTAAAATATTTGTATATCTGGATGATTGGATTCAAGGAACCCTACCTAGAGTCTCTCAAACCTAATTTAAAAAAATACTGCCGTCTGATTGGCCCAGAAGCTTTTTCATATTTGGGCCATATTGCTGCTGCAGAGGCAAAGCTATGGATTGCGGGTCATTAAAAAAGTATGAATGCCTGTCAGCATTTACATTTGGACAGTATTTAGGGGAGGGAATGTACTGACTCCTCCCTGAGCCAGAGATGGGCTCCAAGGACTCCATCCTCTGGGGCCCTATTAATAAAAAAGAAGAGGAGGCATACAGCCCCACCTCCCGAGCCTCATAAGGCCATGGAGCTCATCTCCTCAGTCCAAAAATATGTTAAGAGGAGATGGGGGAGTGTCCCCTCTCCCCAATCCCAAATGGGGGTCCCCGTGGAGCCTTTGAGCTCAGGGAGGACCCAATCACGGGGAGTTGGGTGCCCGCCCTGTAAGGGTTTGGGTGCAGGGACTGGCCACAGACAGGGGTTTACAAAGTTACATATGGTAATAACATATTACTTTGTTTACATAATACACCCTAGAAATATGTATATGAATGTTATGCATTTCATCTTTTAACAACTTCCGCGTACATCACTTACATATATTTGACAATGTTGCTGCATCTTCCACAAGCGGAGGTAGGTGGGCAATCCCAATCCTCATCAAAGTATTAGAGCAGATTGTGGTGGTGGAGGAGGAGAAAATTGTTGGCCCCACACAGAAACCACCTGCCAAGACCACCTCATTGCCAACCATCAGTCGTCCAAAGCGACGGACTGGGAATTTAGTGCCATCTGGCTGTCTGACACTGTCAGATGGGCCAACTTAAAAGGGCAAGTGTGTTTGGTTTTGTCACGGCCCATAGGACCAAAAATGATTCACACACTGTCTCTTACAAACTGGTATATTGTTAGGAAACCTTCATTGGAAATCCTGGCACCTCTCGCTAATCATACGCAGCACTTGATCACACTGCGAAGCATGCTGCTTGCATGTTCAAACTACTGCATTTCACGTCAAAAAGTTTGTTTCAAGTTATTTAAAAGGCCTGCGAAAAAGTGCACTGGTGGGGTGATTGCTGGTATTTTCACTAGACTTCAAGTCCTACTCTACTTCAAAAAATGTAAAATTCCTTCCCACTCATGTGAGACAGGCAACGAAGACTCTGATTAAGAGAAAATATCCAAACCTCTTTCCTTTTAGACTTTTCCAGGCTCGTGCGACTGGAAAAAGCTTTAACAGATAAAAAACTAACCATCAATGTGTCCTCTGAAAAGAAATTTCATATAACACTATACTCATGCTTCAATCATGTGTGGCATATATATAAAAAAAAAAGCAGAACCTACAAATAATACGTTTGCCACAACACATGAAAATGTAAAATGTATACAGTGAAAAGGGACTAAAGTTACTGCAACTTCGGTAACCTCCAAGTTACAGGTCCTAATATCTTCGAATTGGGGTGTATTGTTTGGATTACTAGCAAATATATCGATAGAACAAGTTGCAAAGCATGAAGAAATAGTTTGTTCTCTAAGACTCTTGTCACAGACTTTGTGGATTGTAACTGCTATGTTGTCTCCATCTCCATTTTAGTAGGTTTTGCCACTGTTGTGTTCCTGGTACACGGTGAACATGTTTCTATACTCGAAACCGTCTTGTTATCCTTCTCTGCTAGCAGGGACTCGTGTTGCTGTACTAACTTATTCAGGCTGACAACAGAGACTCCGGGGAAACAATAATGCACTTTTTACACTCCCCAGAAGTGAGCTTAATAATTTCGAGCTATTTTCATGCACCAAACATGGCTGCCAATCGGGATTTTGTTGTCAGCAATTCCTGGACTGATTGTATAGACCACTGATACTATATAGCTGTGAGAAAGTACCTATTTATAAGTGGTCACCCCCGGTTTTTGCTGAATGTTTATGTAGGTTTTTGAACTCTGCACATTGTGGCACTGCTGCCCGTGTGTCGGTGAATGAACTCAGACCCCTTAACTATTGTAACACTGGCTAATCCCTAATTGACATATTTAAAGTTATAGTAAGGCCATAGTATATGATGCAGGAAAATATATGAATAGCATGGAAAGTTAAATGTCACTTCTGGACTGCAGCACTTATTATACATTCTATTTGAGTGACTTGAACATCCTGCAGCTTTTAAACCTGCATGTGAACCTGTTAGAATAACCGTTTTTGACAGGAGAAAATACCTATTTTTAAATAATAAACAGGTCACCTCTGAGTAGGCCTCATAGCTCACATAGCACTGTGCCTAGCATTTGAAAGGGCGAGATTTTGATCGATACCTTATATCTATTGACCCAAACCTCGATCTGGTCGACTGAACCTTTGTTGCCTGTCTGTAAGGAAAGAAAGTGCACCTATTTCCAAGTTTGTTCACCCAAGAAAGGACTCTACTCCCAAAGATCACAAACAACTTCTAGCTTCCAAAAGTTTATTGTAAAGAAATGATAAGCTGCAAATACAAGCATCTCAGAATGAGATTCACGAGATACACAGGTCCAATTACATACATGTGCTCTCGAAAAGCCCTCAGACGAGCAACAGAAATCACTAACACAAGTTCTAAGAATAATAAAGCTATCAGCATTGACGCATATCTCTCCTTCATTTAGGTTGGAGGAAAACGCAAAGGTTAGGCTGTCCCTACCCTGCTCTAGATGGTATCCCTACTTAACCAAATCCCCAACCTACCAAAGGTGTCAGCAGTGAATGACCCCCAAGGGAATTCACTCACTCTAAGTTTCTTGGTGAAAACCTATAGTTCTCCAGTCATGACCCCTCTCTGCCTACCCATCCGCTCTCTAAAGGGTCCTCAGGTATCTGCTCTAACTCCACCCAGGGGTGCTGTCCCTAATACAAAACAGTCAACAACATTTGAGACGCCCCTTGCGGAACGCCCCTCACGTGGTGCAACTTCTGGCTTTTTCCATGATGCTTTGTCTTGGGCCTCATACGTTATAGTTGACCTTGCTTCTCAGACTCTTCTCCGGCCCGCTGATACCCCTCAAACATTCCAGAACCCTCCTCCATGTCTGGGCCGTCTACTGAACAGGCCTCTATTCATTCATTTATAATTGGATCCCCCCTCTTCCTTTGCAGACAGATATCTGTAGCCAAGAACCCAACTCTCATATACTTCTAAAAAGAAAAAGGCTTGCAACATTTCTCAGCCCAGACATGTACGTGTAAATCAATGCTAAAACATTTCAGGCCTACAATATTTCTCATTATGATTATAGCATTCAACTTCTTCATTTAATTAAAGCATGTTAATACTCTTATTCTATTATTAAGTAAACATTTCTATAAATCATGGCCTATTTAATGCAATGACCAAAAACCTTAATACTATCTGTGTCGTGAAAAGAACCACCTTCCATTTCCCTCCAGCTCTGGCCCTGAGGCCTACCACGTTCTGCGTTTAACCGCATACCATCTTATGTTTTAACAGCTACACGACATGGATTCAAAATAAACACATTTACTAAAATCATATAATGTCACACATTTCTGTATTAGTTCCACTTCTACTTAAATCTCTACATTAGCTATACATTCAGAATATAATTGCAGATACTATTAGCACTCATGGCATTTCTCCTCATGATTTGTGCTTACTACAGGTAAGTGTGATGTACTCATACATTTAAGTCAGTTTGCGCTCTCTCAGTTCCCCCCTTTGATGACCTCTCGGGGTCATCACTAACATTTAAACTGCAGTTATTGCTGGCATTCTCTGCGCTTCCAGAGCCCTCAGACTCCTGTACTGATTATCTTGTATGGCAGCCAATCTCTGCAGCTGTTCTCTTTGGGCCCTTTCTGACCTTCTTGCTCTGTACCATTTGAATACCCTCACCAATCCCCACAATATAATCCCACAGATCAATATTATGATGATAGGCTTTAGAATATACCATACAAAGCTTTTGCCTAAGGTGGAAAACCACCCTCCAACTGTACTCATTCCGTGGCCCACCTTTTCCCAGACATTTTCTCTACTCAAGTCTTCGATCTCCTTGTGAATATTAGTTATGTTCTTAATAACTTTCTCAAGAGGCTTCGAATTGTCTGGAATGTAAGTGCAACATTCCTGGACCTTCAAAGCCTTACAGACTCCGCCCTCTTTTGCTAATAGGACATCTAAAGCAAGTCGGTTTTGAAGAACCATAGCCCTTATCGATTGCATCTCTCCTTCTACCAGCATTAAGGACTGAGCAGTGCTGGCAGACAACCTGTCGACAACTGTTGCCAGTCGTCTAATTTTAACGTCATTAAGGATTACTCCCAAAAGAGGGAACATAGCTCCAAAGACATCTCCAACCATTTCTGCATCTCCTACATCTCTCCTTCCCCTCGAAGATGTCTTGCCCTCAATGATCACTAAGTCTTGTGCATGATATATTTTGGGGAAGACAATTGCCAAGTAACATGATCCATACCAGTTGTCAGGTAGTCTCACGTAGGCATTTCTTCCACATACAAAATACACATTTGGAATCACTTGCATTCCCTTTAGGAAATCCTTAGTGTAGTACTCTAAATTAAAAGCATGCTCACAGTCTACTTCACCCACGTATACATTTTCATAATACGTTTTGGCTCGGTGAAGACATAGCTTTCCTCT
Source organism: Lissotriton helveticus (assembly GCF_964261635.1). NCBI lineage: Eukaryota > Metazoa > Chordata > Amphibia > Caudata > Salamandridae > Lissotriton > Lissotriton helveticus. Next base: position 2,082,449,066 of record NC_136063.1, read on the forward strand.
CTTCGCTTTATCTAAAGCTATTGGACCACTACTACCCTTTCTCTTGTGTGACTTCTCTTCCTCGGTCCAATCTGTTTTCCATTGTCCTGATTTTTTCAAAATCTTTTGTCTCCTGTAACGATCATCCACCTGCCCTATGAACTTCTTCTCGACTTCTGACACCTTACATGTCAGGTTATTTCTACGGGCATGTGAAGTATCTAAGGTAATCCAAGGAATGAAGAACTTGGCCAGTCTGTCTTCACTCTTCCAGTAGTCCCATTTGTTCATCTGCTTATAATTTGGGACTTCTGGCAACACTGAATCATAATTGGAGAAATAGTATTCAAAACTATCTCTCTCATAAAATATACTAAGCAATAAGCTACATGTAATGCCATATGTCAGCGGGAGGTGATGGTATCTAATACCCTCGTCTACAGATGCCGGCAACTGCATGCAGACATAACAATCCTTAACCTCCATGGCATCCACGTATTCATATAAAAGTTTAGCATAAGCATTTGACCTAAAGTCTCCTTGGGACTCGTCTACGTGTAACCTGCGGGCTTCTGCAGCCAATAACGCTTTCTCTTGAGTGTTTTCCCTTTTCTCACCAGCAACAGTAGGTGTAAGCGTTACTACAGAGTTCGCATCAGTTACCTTTACCTCTTCTTCATGTCCCTTTACATAAGAAATTGTTACCACTAAAGCTATTAATATTATCACTCCTACTATTAGTGTACCTATTATACATTTAGCTCTTCGGTTCTGGGTGCCGGCCTCCATTTCGTCAGACAATATGGCTCTCTCTTATCTTAGCAAAAAGTTCTTTTCCTCTCGTTCCTTTACAGTCTCTTTTCAATCCTTTTGTCTTTAGAATCCACACAACTGGAGGCTGACAACCTTCTTCGCAAAAGTTCCTTAACAGTTCAAAAAAGACAACCCTAGCCCTTCTCCATCAACTCAAGGGTAGTTCCCTAAAATTCTCTGCTTCCTGGGCGCTAGGTAATCTTCTTTTTCTGCTCGCTTTATTTACAAAGTCCTTTAACAGTCTACTATCAGATTCGTGGTTGCAGCTTCAATAGCATAGTTCAGTATTTCCAAACGAAGATTGTGCTCTTCATGTGCTGTTATCGTTGTACCAAAGTCGGGGAATTGCAATTCTGTAAGGAACATGTGTTTTAACTTGCTGAGGCGGGGAGGTCTAGGGAGCATGAATGTTAGTGACCCTTCTTGTTCGACACCGGGTACCAACAGTCGTATTTCCACGGTGATAATGGGCTCAGAACTGGACACCACCACCGCTCGGATCCTCCCTGTCTCCGGTTTCACAGACATTTGTCGCCAGATATGTCCACTCAGGTGTGGAGTATCTTCTGTTAGGCACACGCACTCTTCTTGACCTTCTTCGGTCTGGTGCTTCAGCGCCCTGAGCACCTTCTTCTGGGTCTGAGTCTTCTGATATCGGAGGAAGGGTTGCCTCTGGAGTTGACCTCAGGCTAGAGCTCCTTCTTTGCGGCCAATTAGCTTCTCCACGTGCCCTTCTACTCCTTCTCCTTCTGGTCTGTTCTCGCTCTCTTTCAGACCTGTCAGGGTCAGACTCGTACTCCCAGCTGCTTTCTCCTTCTGTAGCGTCTTCTGTTTCGCTGTTGTACTGACCGTCCTCAGCTTGGTCAGACTCGTTCCCTGCTTCCGCTGGCACCTCTACAGCTTGGCTAGCCCCCTCTATGGCTTCTCGGTCCTCTGCTGGACGTCTATCCGAGAGAGGAGCTGTTTCTTCCAGAGGTGCTGGAACCCTTCGCGTATGTGACGCGTGGATCCAATTGGGCAGGCCTCCCACCTTCACAGCTGTGTTCGTGATCAGGATGACCTGGAAGGGTCCACGCCAACGAATATCCAAGCAGCTTCTTCTCACATGTTTTTTCACCAGGACCCAGTCCCCAGGATACAGGTCATGGCAAGGGCCCTGGCACGCTGGAACCTCGGCAGCCTGCACCTGAAGGGACACAGAACGCATGGCGTCAGACAGCCCCTTACAATAGTCCAGGATCATATCATCTGTGATATTTAACAGTGCAGTAGCTGGGACAGATGGCAGCCTCATTGCTCTCCCCATTAACACCTCATGTGGTGACAACCCTGTCCTTCTGTCTGGGGTACTACGAAGGCTCATGAGGACCAATGGCAGGGCGTCAGGCCAACTCAGGGTCGTTGAGGAACAAACTTTAGCTATTCTGGACTTGATCGTGCCATTGATCTGCTCCACAATTCCTGAGGCTTCTGGTCGGTAACTGCAATGCAACTTTTGGTCGATATTTAACGCCACACAAACCATCTTCACAAGCTCGCTGTTAAAATGTGTTCCCCTATCTGATTCCAAAAAGGCCGGCACCCCGAAGCGAGGAATGATTTCCCTAAGCAATAACTTGGCCACTGTGAGGGTGTCGCACCTACGTGTAGGGTATGCCTCAACCCATCTGGAGAACACACAAACTATCACCAGGACATAGCGGAGGCGGTTGCACCTTGGCATTTCAATGAAATCTATCTGCATTCGATTGAATGGACCTCCAGACCTTCCTATGTGACTTAGTGCAACTGGTGTTCTTTTCCCTACGTTCAGCTGCTGGCAGGTCACACAACGCTGGCACACTGCTTCTGCTGCTATTCTAAACTTAGGATTGTACCAAGTTTGTCTAAACACTCTCAGCATAGCATCTCTCCCTAAGTGTACGGGACCATGTATGAGTCTAGCCATTGGACTCACCATCTCATTGGGCAACACTGCTCTGCCGTCTGCTGAGACCCAAAAATGGGTCTCACCCATTACACATCCTGCCTTCTCCCATGTTTCTTTTTCAGAATCAGGAGCATTTTCTTGCATGGTTGACAGTTCATCCCAAGTATCAACAGTTTCCAGTATCATGGCTAATTCAGTTCTTACATTTATTCCACCCACATCCACCTCTGTGAAAGAGTACCCTTGTTCCGCGCAATACCGCGCAACTTCATCAGCATATCTATTGCCTTTCGAAACAAAGTCCTCATTTCTGGTATGTGCGGTGCACTTTACAACTGCGATACTTGCTGGGCACTGCAATGCCTCTAACAACAGGCGCACAAACTCTCCATTGCGAATGGGAGAGCCTGAAGAAGTCATGAACCCTCTTTGAGACCATAACTGCCCGTAATCATGAACTACCCCATACCCATACTGGCTGTCGGTGTATATGGTGACTCGAATTTGATTGCTCGCCAAGCAAGCACGTGTCAGGGCAATAATCTCGGCTACCTGAGCGGAGTGTACTCCTTCCAGGCACCCAGCTTCCACAACTCCAGTAATTGTACAAACAGCATAAGCTGCTCTCAACTGCCCAACTTCGTCTCTTACACATGAGCCATCGACAAAGAAAATTTCATCTGGGTCAGTCAGTGGCTCATCTACGATGTCGGGTCTGGGTTTGGTGCATAGTTCAGTCACATCAAGACAGTCATGGTCTGTATATTCATCATCATCCTCAATATCATTTGGAAGTGGCATCAAGGTAGCAGGGTTCAAAACAGAGCATCTCTTGAGGGTCACATTCTCTGCAGCAAGAATAACTTGCTCATAGCGCGTGAGCCTGCTATTGGTCAGATGCTGTGTTTTGGTCCTGGTCATCAACAGTTCAACAGAATGTGGCACGCACACCTCTAACGGGTGCCCCATGACGATATTTTCACATCTTTCAATGCTGACACCCGTTGCAGCAACGGATTTGAGACATCCGGGCAACGCTGCGGCTACTGGGTCTAAAGTAGCCGAGAAATAAGCAACTGGTCTACGGGCATTCCCATGGATTTGGACTAACACAGACAACGCGCAACCTTCTCTCTCACAACAGTAAAGAAAAAATTGTTTATTGTAATCAGGCATTCCCAATGCCGGAGCACGACACAGGTCCTCTCGCAGCTGTAGGAACGCCATCAAACAGTCTTTGTCCCATGGTACCGGATCACTCACCTCTTTGTGCGTCAGTTTTTGCAAGGGCTTTGCTTTCAGTGAAAAGTTCACGATCCACTGTCGGCAATAACCCACCATCCCTAGGAACATCCTGACCTCTCTCTGAGTCTTAGGCGCATTCATTTTCATGATCGCCTCTATCCTGTCTGGTGACACTTTTCGTTTGCCTTTCTCTATTCTGTGTCCCAAATACTGCACTTCTGTCAGGCAGTACTGCAATTTTCCCGGGGATACCTTGTGCCCATTGGCAGCTAGGTGATTTAACAAAGCAATGGAGTCTTCCCTGCAAGCTTCTTCTGTTTCTGACGCCACAAGGAGGTCGTCTATGTACTGGACCAGAACTGACTTCTGGGGCAGCACTAGACTTTCAAGATTTTTCTTCAAAAGCTGGTTAAAGATCGATGGGCTCTCTGTATACCCCTGAGGGATACGACACCATGTTAGGACGCGATTTTCCAGCTTAAATGCAAAAAGAAAATGGCTTTCTTCGTCCAGAGGGATCGAAAAGAAAGCCTGACAAAGATCGATCACAGTGAACCACTCAGCTTGGAATGGAATCTGAAACAGTATCACTGATGGATTCGGTACCACTGGACAACATGAAACGACTATGTTATTAATCTTTCGAAGGTCCTGTACTATCCGAAATTTCCCATTTGGTTTCTGCAGACCCATAATCGGGGAGTTGCATGGACTACCCACGATTTCTTTCAGTATTCCCTGTTTAATCATGGACTCGATCACGGGTTTTATGCCTGCAATCGTTTCTGGAGTCAATTTATATTGGGGTGTTCTTGGGAACTCAGCATGCGGTTTCACTACAATTTTCACTGGGTCCACCCCTTTGACCAATCCAATCTCTTCCCCAGTGAAATCCCATACTTCTGGTGCCACTGTCTCTCTCAAGTCCCAGGGGAGCTCCTCTACTGTTAAAGTAGGGTACAGTTCCACGCATATTCTTGAGTTTGCAACTTTGAAATCTGCATCATCGTCATTGGTCAATACCTCCACTCCCTGAGGTGTACAGTATATAGTACAATTCAATTTACACAACAGGTCTCTTCCTAGCAGACACACAGGACTTGAATCGCAAACCACAAACTGGTGCTCATCGCTGTACTTCCCTATTTTCACCTGTACCGGTTCTGTCAATTGGCTGGTTATTCTCCTGTTTGCGACCCCTACCACCTGTATGGTCTCTCCAGACATGGGCAGGTCTGGAACTGCAGCTGATCTGATCGTGGATCTAGTGGCTCCTGTGTCCACCAGAAATGTCGTAGGGCACCCTGCTACTTCTGCTTCAACATAGGGTCCCCTCTGATCTACCTCCAAGGCTGCCCCGAGGGTGCAGTCTTCTCTTTCCACTCTCTGTCCGGTTAATGGGTCCACATAATAGCACTCTTCCCCTTCTACAAACAGGGGCATTTGCCTATAGGTCTTACCCATACTCCCTACCCGAGGAGGTTGCGGGAACTGGGCTCGGGGAGGAGCCCCCCCCCCTTTGAGCACCTTTCCTTGGTATGGCGTTACCCCTCTTGTAGGCGCGCTCTGGACCTCTTCCTCCTCTATCTCTTGTTCTCCTATCTCTACATTGTAGGGGCACTCGCGTTTCCAATGCCCCACCTCGTTGCACTGGTGGCACCTAGTCGTTTTCTTCAAGGCAGCTATATCTATTCTGGGTCTAAAGGTGGAACTCTCCTCATTGCCCTTGTTCTGACTGTACTGCTTCTTTCCTCCTGTACCTGTTCCTTGCTGCTGTTGCTGTTGTCCCCCCTTCCCTGCTGCCTGCATCTGTACCACCATCAACTTTTCTTTTAGTTTCTTAGCCTTGGAATCTATCTCATCACAGCAGTACCTGGCATATCTCAGTATTTCGTCTAGGGGTTTAGTTTGCCAACAAATCGAGTGTTGCTGAATCATTAAACTAATATCCGGTCTCAGTCCCAGGACGAACTTGGACACAAATTGCCCTATGTCTTTTGGATCCATTACATCCAAGCCGCTATACTGTTTAAACGCCTTCAACAATCTCTCGTAATACTCGTGGACTGTCTCTTTGGGTTCCTGTCTTGTTCGGTCTATTCTGACCCAATCTATGTCTTGCATTGGCACTTTCTCTTTCAGCCAAGTCATCACTCTCTCGTATTTTGCCATCACAATCTCGGACGGCCCATTAGTCTTGGCATCTCTCTCTGGCTCCGTTGTGGGCCACTCAGCGCTAACCTTGCATGCTGTCCACAGATCGCCTGGTACTACAATGTCAAACAGCGTGTTCAGATCTATCCAAAGGACCTTTGAGATTTTTACAAATCTCTCCACTTGCTTGTACCACTCCACTGGGCTTTCACGTAATTTGGGGAAAGAGGTGGTAAAAGCAGCTAAATCTCCCCTACTCCAAGGGACATGTACATAGTTCCCATTTGCGACTTCACGCAAAGGGTATGCTTCTATTCCCTGCTGTCCTGGTGTCATACCAATCATGCTTCTCCTGCCGGTCCCTTTCTTGGACCACCTCTCTTCCCACTTATCTAGTGCCCTCCATGTCCTTATTCCAGTAATCAGTTCCCTTATGTGTGTTTTCAGCCCAATCGTTCTCCTCTCATCTAGGTCTCGATCTGAGTAATGTAGCCTGTGGTTACCCTGTAATGCTTTGGTTCTTGACAGGTCCACCATATATTTGCCTGCTAGTTCGACTAACTTCTCATGGACTGCTCTCGCTTTTCGAGTAATGTCCTTTGCCATATACAGTATTTCATCCTGTTCATACATTTCCATTCTTTCTAAAGGCAGGGTACCATCTACCATGTCATCCAGGTCTGACCTTAAACTGGAGACATCGAGTCTCTTGGCTTTTATCTCAGCTCGCAATATGTCTTTCGAAGGGGGCTCACTGGTCTCCCTACCATCCCAACTTCGAGCTCTGCGTTTGGGCTCGGGAGAGTTAATGGGTGGTCTCCCTCGCTCCCATCTCTCCAGGTCCCATGCTCGGCCATCCGATCTAGGAAGGTGATGGAACACGGGCCTGTTACCCCCACTCTCTCTCTGCCCACTCTCTTCTTCTTCTCTCCTCTCACCGCACACCTCTCTGTTATTTTCCCTCTGTTCGCTACTCTCTCTTTGCCTCGTATTGCTCAGTACCCGATACGATCCTTCCTGGTTCCCCATATTCCCTGGGCTGCGCTCATTGCCGTCATCACAGGGACTATGGTGCGACCTCTCACAACTCCCATTCAGTTCTCTGGTGCCGGGCACACAGTGTGGACATTTAAAGCTGTTTCTGTACTCTTGCGCTCTCCTCTCCCCTTCACTGAGTATTGGGCGCGCCACCCCTTCACTCCCGGGGCCCCCGTTTTCCAGGTCTGTTCTACCTCCACTCCGGGCCCAATGGGTGACTCCCCTACTCCCTCTACAGTCCCACTCCGGGCTGCTCTCCCCAGCCCCGCAGTGAGTCCGAGCTCGGCTGTCCTGACTTTCCCTTTCAGCTTCCGCAGCATTGATGCTCTTTTGAGCCTTCACTGCCTCATCCCACTGCTTCATGTACTCATTTAGCTCTTGAAAGGATTTTCGTCCAGATCCCCTCAGATCCATTGGCCATCTAGGGCCCCCAGGATCTCCTCCTGGGTCCCCTGCTGTGTGCATCGGTGTACTCCACTCTCTGGGTATCGGCATCTGACTTGGGGAATTAGTGGTATCGTTCCTCCTTGCCTTCTCTGCTCTTTCTCTGTCTTTCCGTACCCGTTCTTCCCCTCTTGCTCTCTCTTGGTCATATATCGATATTATAGGACCTATGGTAACAGGTACCTGTAGTGCATCTGGTAATGGGTAGGATGTGGCGCTTTCCGTTTCCGGCGCTCTTTGTACCACAAACCTCCCGACTACCTGTTGCACCTGACTAGGCTGGGACAGCTCTTTCTTTGGCTCAGGATCCCACTCTGAACTGGGAAGCGGTCTATGCTCTCCTGCATTGCCCCCCTTTTCTCCTTCAGTATTCTCGACCTCTCCCCCTGCTCTATTATACGGGGGTGGCCTGTCTGTCAATAATCTGTTTATCAGGCTATCCTCTGTTTCGCTCTCCTCATCTTCTTCTAGGGGGCTTTTATTTACTGGCGCCTCTAACACTGGGTACAGTTTATTTACTTCCATGTTATGCACTCTCCATCTTTTAGCATCCGCATCCCACCTGGCATCCTGTACTGCCCTTACCGATCGTTTCACCCTTTCTTGTCGTCTGTTCATATTCTTTTCATGCGCTGCCCTAAGCCATGCATCAAGAGCTTCAAACTGGGTTGGTCTAGGCAAGGGTCTCATTGAGGTCATGACTGATTTTAATCGATGTAACACCTCTAATCTGAACGTCCCGTACTTCGGGAACGTCAGTTCCTCATTTCCTTCAGTAATCTTACTCCACTCTGATATCCAAAGGATCGTATGCAACCCAACGTTTACTGCCATGTAACGAGCTGGCGTACCCTCCGGCGGGGCTTCTTCCCCTTCATACGATCCCCGCTTCTCTTTTTTAAACACTGCTTTCAGCCATTTAAAACACTTCATAATTATGCGCACAAAATCCAGCCTCGCTATTCTGTTTACTTCCTGATGACAATCCACCAATCCTGTCGCGGCTTTGCTAGCTTGGCCTATCACAGCGCGGTCTTTCTCCGGTCGGCCAATCACGTCGCGACCCTGTCTGACGTCTTCGCTAGCTGGCCTATCACAGCGCGGTCTTTCTCCTGTCGGCCAATCACTGCGCGACACCACCTGACGTCACTTTTCTCCGCTTCGCAGCAGCACCCCTCCTTTCTCAACTCGTCTCCCGGTTATGCATGCGTCCCATTCATACACCGAAAAATGACTACTTCCGACCAAGCGGTCACTTCTCTCGACTGTACGTCCACAGTCTATCTGTAATTGTCAACACAACTGACGAGATGTCTATCGTCTCTCTGATAGGTTGCTTACACACACAGTAACTTCCGACCAGCGTCCGTTACTCACGCACTCACTCTTACGTTCCCCCTATCTCGGTCTCTCGGGTGATCAATGGTACCTCATGACCCCCTTCACACTAGTTGACAATTACTCTGGGTGTCCGATACACCCGAACCACTTAAGCTCTCCTTGAACTTAAGATTTCCTCCGGTTGCGCGCGCTCACAACCTGTTCCACAGTCACTCTACAGACATTCAACTCCGCCAGACATTACAACATAGATACAATACAAAACACCGCAATCTAACACGCATAACCCTTTATACTCACTCTCGACCGATACTGCTGCTTTTTCTATCTCACGTCATCGGATCTTCTTCAGCGGGCTGTTCTTCCGATCATCGATCTCTAGGGGCCTTGGGGTAAGCTAACCTGGCCTAGGTCACCGTCCTCAAGAAGGCAACCATCCTCTATAGCTACCAACTGAAAGGGCGAGATTTTGATCGATACCTTATATCTATTGACCCAAACCTCGATCTGGTCGACTGAACCTTTGTTGCCTGTCTGTAAGGAAAGAAAGTGCACCTATTTCCAAGTTTGTTCACCCAAGAAAGGACTCTACTCCCAAAGATCACAAACAACTTCTAGCTTCCAAAAGTTTATTGTAAAGAAATGATAAGCTGCAAATACAAGCATCTCAGAATGAGATTCACGAGATACACAGGTCCAATTACATACATGTGCTCTCGAAAAGCCCTCAGACGAGCAACAGAAATCACTAACACAAGTTCTAAGAATAATAAAGCTATCAGCATTGACGCATATCTCTCCTTCATTTAGGTTGGAGGAAAACGCAAAGGTTAGGCTGTCCCTACCCTGCTCTAGATGGTATCCCTACTTAACCAAATCCCCAACCTACCAAAGGTGTCAGCAGTGAATGACCCCCAAGGGAATTCACTCACTCTAAGTTTCTTGGTGAAAACCTATAGTTCTCCAGTCATGACCCCTCTCTGCCTACCCATCCGCTCTCTAAAGGGTCCTCAGGTATCTGCTCTAACTCCACCCAGGGGTGCTGTCCCTAATACAAAACAGTCAACAACATTTGAGACGCCCCTTGCGGAACGCCCCTCACGTGGTGCAACTTCTGGCTTTTTCCATGATGCTTTGTCTTGGGCCTCATACGTTATAGTTGACCTTGCTTCTCAGACTCTTCTCCGGCCCGCTGATACCCCTCAAACATTCCAGAACCCTCCTCCATGTCTGGGCCGTCTACTGAACAGGCCTCTATTCATTCATTTATAATTGGATCCCCCCTCTTCCTTTGCAGACAGATATCTGTAGCCAAGAACCCAACTCTCATATACTTCTAAAAAGAAAAAGGCTTGCAACATTTCTCAGCCCAGACATGTACGTGTAAATCAATGCTAAAACATTTCAGGCCTACAATATTTCTCATTATGATTATAGCATTCAACTTCTTCATTTAATTAAAGCATGTTAATACTCTTATTCTATTATTAAGTAAACATTTCTATAAATCATGGCCTATTTAATGCAATGACCAAAAACCTTAATACTATCTGTGTCGTGAAAAGAACCACCTTCCATTTCCCTCCAGCTCTGGCCCTGAGGCCTACCACGTTCTGCGTTTAACCGCATACCATCTTATGTTTTAACAGCTACACGACATGGATTCAAAATAAACACATTTACTAAAATCATATAATGTCACACATTTCTGTATTAGTTCCACTTCTACTTAAATCTCTACATTAGCTATACATTCAGAATATAATTGCAGATACTATTAGCACTCATGGCATTTCTCCTCATGATTTGTGCTTACTACAGGTAAGTGTGATGTACTCATACATTTAAGTCAGTTTGCGCTCTCTCACATTTAAAGGTGATACAAGCAATAATGTAATGCTCGGGGTACCTACAGGGACAAGCCCTCAAAAGCTACTTTCAATGTAAAGGAGAACAAGGGTGAGAGCTGCCAACTTATAGTTAAATGTAAAGGAAGAGCTGGGGAACATACATGTTTTGTTCCATAGGCCCTCCATAGCTATCGGTAATCAGTTTGATGTAGATGAAAAAGAGTTGACTGCTTATTTCCCTAAATACACCCCTGGCTGGCATACAAGCTGTTGTGAGTCCACTCACCTGAAGGACAGGTCTCTGTGGGAGCGCAGAGTCCACTCAATCCCCATGAGGAAACCCTCAATGCACTGGAGTAACGTGAGCTGGCAGTAAATCCTCATGGGGAAAAGGGGTTGAAAGTGAACCTAGAGATCACACATCCACACTGGTTATAAGAGCGTCTTTGAATATTCACAGGTTTCTTGTACCTAAGATTCCCTCCCACTATTGTTCTTGAGAATCTACTCACCAACAGGGGAATACACACATAGGTCCTCTTTCACAAAGGTAGAATTAGTACACTTTTGTGTTAGTTTATAATATTTCTGTATTCACAAAGGTATGTCACAAGTAGTAAAGTTACGTTGCAGAGTCTCTGCACTTGTGGTAGAGCCTCTGCACATAAAAATACAGAACAGCCCTATCTTTTTATGTACGTAGTTTCTGTCACAAGTGTGTAGACTCAGTTCAGGGCAGTGACCTGGTTTTCAGTTTTTGATTTCTTTGTTCTTTGTTTTCTTTTTGAAGGAAATGCAGGAGAATGATGACCGCAACAAGGACGAAGCTGAAGTCACAGCTGAGTTTATGGACCTGGACTATCATTTTTGAAAAAGGTGCACATGGGAGTATTTATGGAGCAGAAGCACAGAACAGAATAACTGAAACCAAGCAAAGCTAGGCCTGGTGGACTCGGTGTTTATACTGCTGCATCCTATGATGATCCTAAGTGGAGAAGTGTGGCTCAATGGTTAGAGCGGCAGACCCTGATGCAGAGGTCTAACCCAGGACCAGGGTTTAATTCCCCGCCTCGGCGGGTCTTGGGCTCAAAATTCCACGGACCTGATAATTCTTGCCCCGGTGCCTATTCCAATCATGGAGTCCCACTCTGAAACTCTGGCCAATAGCTTGCTTAATCTCCACAACAGCCCCCACAACAGTAAGGATGCCTGGCCTCCACCTTGGGGGTGCCCAGGAGTGGACAGCTCACAGGGAAAGCCAGGATGGGTTCCACAGCGGTATTCGTACAAGAGCCTTGAGACCCTTGCGGGTGAATAGTGCGCTATACAAGTATCAATTTACATTTACATTTTACATGATGATGGCTAAATGTTGCAGTACTCCGATATCTTGCCAGATCCCCTGTTCCAGAACCCAGATGACTGAGAGACATTTGCAAGACCGGAAGGAGGCCTAAACACACGTGAAAATGTGGGAATAAAGAAAAGGAGGTCCAACGGGTCACTAAACATTGAGGGTTGACTAGGTAGGGGCAGGAAAGAGCCCGGGAGGTCTTGTTGTAACTAATCATCACCAGCTAGAAGCAAGGCAAGCTCAGAGATCATATTGAGTACTAGATGAGGGGGGAGGCCTAATTATATCAAGTCCTTAGTGCCCATGGTACTTGGAGTAATTTCTGGAGTACTTGGGGAATATGTGGTGAGTAGCATTAGGGGTAAACCTTGGACAGTACAAGGAGCAGACTGAATGGGGCATGACACAAACTCCCTTCAAGGTCAGAAAGGTTTTGCCTTTTGATTTCCTGCACTTGCATGTGTGCACTGCTGAGTGCCTGCTGTCATTTTAAAGTCAGCCTGGCTTTGCAGACTGTCTTTAAAAGTTAATTGTATGCAAACTCCACTTTAGTGGTATAGGCACTTTAAAAGTGATAGTCTACCTTATGTTGTATATATTAGGCGCACCCCATCTCCCTTAGGTGTCCCAGGGGTGGGGAGTCATGTAGCTATACGCAGGTTCTTTAGAAAAGATTTTTTATATGCCTGGTGAGGAAAAACAGTCCATTTCGTTTTTTCTCACTGTAGATACTTAGCTCCATAGGCTAACATTGCAATATTTTATTTCGATATCATTATTGGTAGGAAAGGATGAAAATATAATTCAAGGACTTAAAAGATTGGTATTGATAAAGTCAACAACTTGTGACTGTTGAATTTATCATAACTAGTGCAGAAGAGAAGTTATAGAACTTTCTATTTTGTAAGCCAAAATCCAGCCTACTAGTTGTCTCTCCTGATTGGTCAGCCTTAACAGGCTTAGTCAGGCTGCTTTGAATAGGTGATAAATGGCCTGGCCAAAGCAGAGGTCATCTGATGGAGAGACGTCTTCAGCTGGGGAGGATGGTTCCTGTAGAGGGGACTGGGTAAATCAATCAGAACTGAAAAGAGAGGGCAGATAAAGAATGCTAGGTGGACCTACCCCACATCATATCCCCTAGCCAGAGTGCAGACATAGGACAGGAATTTTCAGAGGACCGGGGAGGGGGGGAGATAATGGAAATGAGCCACACTGTGGGTTGGTTTAGCTACATTAGAGGAGGTTTTCATGCTTTTGGATGGCACCCAGCATTGTGGTACTGAAAATTCTGACCCGTGTCATAAGCATCGTCCTACCATGGCGATTTTAGTATCAATAGACCGAGAATGACAAGTATACTATGCACAAGTATTTTCGTCGTATTCGAGTCATTCAATCACCCTGAAAACTGAGACTTTGTCCTGAACCCTCGGGTTCTATTTTGTATACGGCAGCCATTTTGTGGTTGTCCTCACATAGGCCAATGACTAAGGCCGAAAACGAGTCTGAAAGACACGTTTACCTTTGCTGACTTCCCTGTGACCTGGGCAAGCTGACTCCACTGCCTGAAGCCAAACCTGTTCGGTCAGTTCCTCTCTCAGTGGCCGATCGAGATAGTATCAAGGCACAACATGCCATAAACCTTTCATCGCACACAAATCACACCGAATCTGCACACACCTGTCCCTGTTTCCTACTTTATGACCTGCTTTACGAGGAGGAAGTGCCCGATTTTATTAGGGGTCCACCGATATCTGATGGAAGTTCTGGGCCTTACCGGATAATTGATTGTGGGCTGAACAAACTGAAATATGGGCTTGTCATCATGACTCTGCTTTTTCTTTGTAGCGAAAATATGTGAATGGTCAACTGTAAATTAAGGAATGTTTGCCTAAAGCATAATATTTTGTATAAAAGGGATGGCAAGCTTTGTAAGTTTGAGCAGTCTCCTGAGAATATACACCGTGTTGTACTTATAGGATACACTGTTACTGGCTGCAGCCAATAAATTCGATCTTTGACTTCACCTAGAAGACTCTGAAACAGGAAGGACTCGAAGTCTTAGGGTGTTGTCCCTGGCACCGCTGGGTTCCGAAAAACCAAGTACTTCAGTTGGCGCCCAACGTTAGGCGATATCAGCGGTACCGGTCCAAGCCAGAGGTTCGTGAGGAGCTTCGTGTGAAAATTCTGGAGGAAGGCCGCCACCTCATCGACCCCTGTATGTCGACGTGGTCCGAAAGTCTTTGCTGCGATGTTTCCCGCTTCCCGACGGCTACGAAGGACTGCTGCCCTGACTATCGCCCTGTTTTTGACCCTTGATGATTTGTAGAGCGAAACGATGGACGAGTTTTCTGGTGACGTCATCGATACCTCAGTTAAGTATAAGTGGAGCGACTCCCAGTCCTTAGTTTGGTTCTTAGTTTTTGGGTATCCCCTTGGTATCTTTGATTTGGAACTTGCAAGTACCAAAGCCGAGTGACTCGTGTATTCACGAGACTATCGTATTCAATAATCCTTTGAAGTTTGAAGCTAGACTAGTGAGCGAAGATGCCTGGTCTTAGCAGACTTGGAAACTTGTTTTGTCTTGGTTGTAATAGGGATTCCCGATTGGAGGACTCGTGTCCGGTTCCTCCGATTGGAACTCCAACATATGAACTGTATGTGAAGCATGGCGTAGGCCCAATCACATATAATGAAGTATGGATCCGATACACCAGAAAGGATGGTGTTTTAAAATGGCCCCAATATGGTAGCTTTGACACGGAGATTTTAGATAATCTGGAGGTTAAACTTTTTAAGAAGAAAGCCCGGCGTAAGGAAGCCAAACAGAAATAAATTAAATTAGCAAAGAGAAATAAGAAAGAAAAGGGTATCTCGATAATGCAAGCTGCTATGCAGTATAAAGATAACGAAGAAGGACAGATGAGTGAGCAGTTGCACAGGCAACGTAAAATGGTAGTCGATAAATGTTACCCTGTTTTGCCGCTTCTCCAGCAAGACGCAGAGAAGGAACTTGAGAAAGACCCTTTATTGTCACACTTATTGAGTTCGCCAACCCCTTATGCGCAAAGTGCTACAGCGCCTCCGCAACCTCTAGTTGTGCAACCACCGGTTGTTGTGCCTCCTACTCCCCCACAAGCGCCAGCACCTCTTCAGTTGGATCCTACTCTTCTGGTCCAGTCTTCTCAAGGGCCACTAACTTTGCTACCTGCTCCACTACCTGCTCCGCCTTCAGCTTCTGTAACTTCTCCACCTGTTCTTACTACCTCTGCTACTGTTCCTACGTTGACCTTTTCTCAGTCTGCTTTATCTCCAGTCCTGTGGACTTCTCCTTCTGTTCGACAGAGAATGACTGACACCGTTGCTAGTCTTATATTTCCTCTCTTTGGGTCATCTGGCGTGACCCCTGATTCGGAGCATAAACAGTTGCGTAGTCAACTGCCTGACTCTCGAGAAAGAGAAATGTTTGACCGTATGGCGCGTAAATGGGTTACAGATCCCACAAGATATGAGTTAGAGTCTGTTATGGATGTCTTCCGACAATGGGAAGCACCGAAGCAGAGATATGTTTTAGAAAAAATGTGTGTTTTTCTTTGTGAGCGATTGGAGGACAATGATTTGGAATCAAATCCGCCCGAGTTGTGCCGTGTACGGTTCGAGTTTGCGAAGGGCACGATTGTGGGTTCTGACGTTGAGAAAGCGGTTGCAACATTGTTATCGTTTAGGAGCGAGGGTGTTTCTCAGACATTGTTTGAATCTGATTCCTCTGTTAGAAGGAAAGTGAAACAATATCCCATGAGAGAAGTTCCCCCAGTTTGGAGGGATGGGGACCAGACAGCTGTCCCACCTGTTCCGGGTCACTTTCAGCGTGTTTGGGTACATGTTCCATGGAAGCGAGCTGAAGTCTTGGCCCTTAAACAGACATTGCCTGATCCGCGTAAAAATCCTGCAGGGTATTAAAAGGAATTGTCACAGACCGCAGGTTCTTGCATTATGAATTTAGCTGATATAGACATGTTGTTTGGAAATGTTGTTCCACAGCCTTTATGGGGAAAGATTCGTCATACGGATCAAGATCAGGAGTTAGGTGACTCATGGGCTAATATTAGTGCTGCAGATGGCCGACAAGTTGCTGGTGCTAAACCCGAGCCTTTAGTAGCAGACCTTCCTGGTAGGATTATTAATTACATGAAGACTTTAATGCCTGCTATGCGTGTGAATTGGGACAAATTGTCTGCATGCAAGCAGAAGAAAGATGAAACAGTGTCTGATTTCTTCACTAGGTTTGAAGAGACGTTTGTCGACCACAGTGGTCAAGATATGAGTACAGAAGGTGGTCAACGGTTGTTCGTTGACAAGTTTAAGCACAATTTGTTACCCGAGTTATGTAAGAAGTTAAAGGATTCAGAAAGTTCTTGGGCCGTTTCCTCTTCAGCACAGATATTGGCTACTGCACAGTATTATGAAAATCGAGATAAAGATGAGAAGGATAGAGCAGACAAGAAAACTAAAGAGTTAAAAACGAAAGTGCTTTTACAGCAGGCGTATCCACCTCGTGGTGGTCAGAGTAACTATCAGCAACCTCAGCAATTTCAGAGAAACTCGCAAAGGTTCGAGTCTTCTCAACCACGTTTTCCTGTAGGTCCTAATCAGTGTTCATATTGTAAGGAAGAGGGTCATTTCAAGTATAGTTGTCCTA
Organism: Lissotriton helveticus; assembly: GCF_964261635.1. Lineage (NCBI taxonomy): Eukaryota > Metazoa > Chordata > Amphibia > Caudata > Salamandridae > Lissotriton > Lissotriton helveticus. The sequence goes on from NC_136063.1 coordinate 2,082,465,913, forward strand.
TTTTGTTACAGCGTATAAATGGTGCCTCCGGTGCAAGAGGTCGAGGTGTTCAACAAGCTCCTAGAGGTAGAGGACGTGGAAATTTCCCCCAGAAAGCGCGTTCCTTTCCGCCTCAAAATTCAATGACTAGCTTTGATCAGCAGAATAACGCATCTGGTAGGACGGCTCAGTACTATGCTGATGACTACTCTGCAGAAGATGAGAATATGGAAGGTAATGATTGCTCGGACAGCCATAGACAAAGAGAGGGAGTTGTTTCAGTTCCAGTAGATCAGAATGGACCTTACGTTGAGGTGATTACATCAGGTGTGTCAGAGCCTTTTCTGTTGGATACTGGTGCTACAAAGAGTTCTAAACTCCCTGGCGCACCTTTGTCTGGCGAAATGAATGTTTCAGTAGGTTTTTCTGTCGCCCCGGTTAGGAACCCGATTTCTAGTCCTATGTCCCTTTCTGTTGGACCTTGTGAATTCGAAGCACCCCTTATTCTGACGACGGGTTGTGGTGAAAACTTGTTGGGATTGGATCTGTTGAAAAGATTGTATGCGACTTTGTATTGTTCTCTTTCGGGAGTACAACTTACACTGGGTAAGAAGGTGGTCTCTCCAATGTATTTATCGAAGGATAAACTTCCGACAGAATTAACTTCTCTTCCTGATATTCTTTGGGCTACTGGTCCTAATGATGTGGGTCTTTTGGAAATACCGCCATATGTTGTGACATTGAAAGCCAATGTTAAAATGCCACGCATTCCCCAATATAAAATTTCTAGCGAAGGTGAAAAAGCGTTGCTAGCGATCATTTACGATCTGATCGAAAAAGATGTGATTGAAGAGACAAGAGGCAATGTTTGCAATAGTCCTGTTCTGCCTGTTCTGAAGTGTACTGATCCTTCTCAGCCACCTGTTTACAGGTTTGTGATTGATCTTAGAGAGGTGAACAAGATCGTTGTGCCACAATTTCCAGTTGTTCCTGATATCACTGCTCTATTGACTATGGTTCCAGCTTCCGCGACCTGGTTCTCGGTGATTGACTTGAAGAATGCTTTCTTCAGCATCCCGATTGCCGAGGAGAGTAGGGATATTTTCGGCTTCAGTTTAGGAGGCCGAAGCTTCCGCTTCAAACGCGCTCCCCAAGGCTACTGTGAAAGTTCATCGATATATAGTCAAGCTTTAAAAACACAGCTTAATACGATTGTTTTACCTGACGGCGCTACCCTTATTCAGTACGTCGACGATTTGCTAATTGCAGCAGATACTGAGGAAATTTGTAAAGAAGCCACGTTGTCGTTGTTGCGTCATTTGTCTGACTTACATCACAAAGTGTCACTTTCCAAATTGCAATATTGTCGACAAGAAGTGACCTACTTAGGTCATCTCTTATCGAAGGAGGGAAGGAAACTGACCCCAGAAAGAATATAGGCAATTGCAAAATTATGTGTGCCAGTTACACAGAGAGAAGTACGTGCTTTCTTGGGTATTACATCATATTGCAGACAATAGATACCGAATTTTTCTTTGTTGGCCAAACCTTTGGTGGCATTAATTTGTAAAGATACACCGAATCCCCTTCCATGGTCTGAAGAGTGTCAGAAAAGTTTTTCCGAATTGCGAAATGCATTATGTTCGGCTCCTGTGTTGGGTACCCCCGACTACAGTAAGCCCTTTACATTGTATGTCCATGAGAAAGAAGGTTGTGCATTGTCGGTACTGACACAGTTGTTCGGGAACAAGCAGCGTCCATGCGCGTATTTTTCGTCGACTTTGGATCCGGTAACTAAAGCGTTGCCGAGTTGCTTAAGAGCCACAGCGGCAGCAGCTGTTTCCATTCGACAGTCTGCTGGGTTAGTAATGAATAATACATTGGTTGTGATGGTTCCACATGCAGTGGACACGTTGTTAAACAGGACCAAGACACAGCACTTAACTAGTGCTCGATTGTCAGGTTATGAGTTGACACTTTTAGCAAGTCATGTACACATAAAGAGATGCAACACGTTGAATCCAGCTACGTTGTTGCCGATTGTAGCCGAGACAGATGCTTCTGAACAGCATGATTGTTTTCTCAGGACAGAGGAAGAAACGAAAGGGAGAATAGATCTTCAGGACACTCCTCTTGTGAAGTGTGATGGTACCTTATGGGTGGATTGTTCGTGCTTCAAGCTTCCGAATGGAGATACGACTGCGGCATATGCTTTCACGACTTTGCATACGATTGTTGAAGCTGCACGTATCCCACATAATTCAGCTCAAGCAGCAGAATTGATTGCACTTACGAGAGCGTGTGTGTTGTCAAAAGGAATGAAAGTGACCATATATACCGACAGCCAGTATGCGTTTGGTGTGGCTCACAGTTTTGGACGATTGTGGAAAGAACGTGAGTTTCTGACTTCGCATGGAGCTAAGATACAACATGGTCAGTTGGTGAATGAACTTCTCGAGTCACTTACTTTGCCGTTGCAAGTTGCGATTGTGAAATGCAGTGCGCACAAAAAGGTTACTGATGATGTTGGTCGTGGAAATGCATTTGCTGATGAAGTCGCAAAAGAAACAGCAAGGGAGCGACCACTGTGCCCTCGGCCTGGTTGCCCCCTCGCTCCCCGCCTGCTGCCTGCCACTTACCTGCTGCCTGCCTGCCTGCTGCCGATCCATCCCGGCGCCCCAGCCGCCGCAGGGCCGCCTGCCTTGATCGCCGATCCAGCCCGGCGCCCCAGCCGCCGCAGGGCCGGCCGCCTGGATTTCGCGCCGGTTTTGACGCGACCCCGCCCCCGCCTACCGATAGGCCCACGCGCTCCCCGCCTCCCGCCTGACCCGCCCTCCCGGATCCCTTCTTATGACGCCCCCTCAGCGACCGCGCAGCGGACACGCGCAGCGGGAGCACCGATTGAGCGCCGAAGGTGCGCCAAAGGTAAGCCCGTCTGCGCCCGTCCGCGCCTGGACCGCGCCCAGTGCCAGGACCCCTGGCACCCGCAGATCCCAGCCCACCCGCCGGACGTACGACGCCGCCACCCTCATCGCACTCAACGACGGACGAGCCCCGGGATGCTACCGTGCCACCCCGAGGCGCTCCCACGGACCCTTCTGCTGCACCGCCTGCAAGTTCACCTGCATCCGGACCTGCCTCGCACCAGCACCCGCCAAGACGAACACCAGCACCAACCACCTCAAGTGCATCCTGCTCAACACCCGCTCAGTCCACAGACACGCCATCGAACTCTGGAACCTCATCGACACCACAGCTCCTGACGTTGCCTTCCTCACGGAGACCTGGATGAACGCCTCTTCAGCGCCCGACATCGCCATCGCCATCCCAGAGGGCTACAAGATCACCCGGAGGGACCGCACTGCCAACCAGATAGGAGGAGGCATCGCCATCATCCACAGGGACACCATCCGCATCACGACCAGCACAGACGACATCCTGACCACCGCCGAACACCTACACTTCCAGATCCACACCGACCCGAAGACCACCCTCAGAGGCACCCTGATCTACCGACCCCCTGGACCACGCACACGATTCAGCGAGGACATCGCCGACTTCGTCAGCCCGCATGCCCTCCCCTCCGCTGACTACATCCTCCTGGGGGACATCAACTTCCACCTGGAGAACAACAACGACCGCAACACCACCACCCTGCTGGACAACCTCGCCAACCTCGGACTCAAGCAGCTGGTGACCACCCCCACCCACCTCGCCGGACACACACTCGACGCCGTCTTCTCATCCAGCAAAGACATCACCTTCAGCCACGCCACTGGACTCCACTGGACGGACCACAGCTGCGTCCACTTCACCTTCAGAAGAACGACAATCCACCACCACCAGCAACAGGTTGCCCGCAGAAGCTGGAGCAAGATCACAGCCGACCAGCTCGCCGCTTCCCTGAGCCAGCACCCTCCCGCCAGCTCAGCGAACCCCAGCCAGGCCGCCGACAACCTCACGAAGTGGATCAGCAACTGCGCGGATGTACTCGCCCCACTGAAGACCCCGCCCAGCAGACCCGGCAGCAAGAAGGCCCCATGGTTCAACGACGAACTCAAGAGCTCAAAGAAGAACTGCCGAGCCCTCGAGAAAGCCTGGAGAAGGGAGCCAACACCGGACAACATGACCACCCTCAAGCTTGCCACCCGGAAGCACCACCAGCTGATCCGCAACACCAAGAAAACTGCATTCAAGGACCGACTGGACAACAACGCACACAACTGCAAGGAACTCTTCAACATCGTGAAAGAGCTCTCCAACCCCAACGCCGGAAACAACGACATCACCCCATCGCAAGAACTCTGCAACTCCCTCGCCTCCTACTTCCACAACAAGATCGCGGACATACACAACAGCTTCAACACCCAACCGACGAACGCCACGCCCGACTCAACCGAACCACCGCCCCCCACCACCACCCTCCGCGCCTGGACTCCTATCAGCACCGAAGACACCGTCCGCATGATGAACTCCATCCACTCCGGATCTCCGACCGACCCTTGCCCTCACCACGTCTTCAACAAGGCCGACGCTGTCATCGCACCCCACCTGCGGGAAATCATCAACACCTCATTCGACACCGCCATCTTCCCTGAGAGCTGGAAGCACGCCGAACTCAGCGCTCTACTCAAGAAACCAACAGCGGACCCCACCGAACTGAAGAATTACCGCCCCATCTCGCTCCTCCCGTTTCCAGCCAAAGTCATCGAGAAGACCGTCAACAAGCAACTGGCCGCCTTCCTCGAGACGAACGGATCCCTCGACCCCTCACAGTCTGGCTTCCGAGCCAACCACAGCACCGAGACCGCCCTCATCGCTGCCACCGATGACATCCGAACCCTGATGGATAACGGAGAAACAGCGGCCCTCATCCTCCTAGACCTCTCCGCGGCCTTCGACACCGTCTGCCACCGCACCCTAGTGCAGCGCCTCTACAACGTCGGAATCCAGGAGAAGGCACTGGTATGGATCATCTCCTTCCTCGACGGAAGAACCCAGAGAGTCCGCCTACCTCCGTACAAATCAAAGGCCACCGAAGTCATCTGCGGCGTACCCCAAGGATCCTCGCTGAGCCCAACCCTCTTCAACGTCTACATGAGCCCCCTCGCGGCCATCGCACGCCAACACAACCTGAACATCATCTCCTACGCCGACGATACCCAGCTGATCCTCTCCCTTACCAACGACCCCGCCGCCGCCAGAGCCAACCTTCACGAAGGAATGAAAGAAGTAGCCGAGTGGATGTCGACCAGCCGCCTGAAGCTGAACTCGGACAAGACGGAAGTCCTCATCCTGGGATCCTCGCCCTCCGCCTGGGACGACTCCTGGTGGCCCCCCGCCCTGGGAACTGCACCCAAACCGACAGACCACGCACGCAACCTGGGCTTCATCCTGGACTCCTCCCTCTCCATGACCAAGCAAGTCAACGCAGTCTCCTCGTCGTGCTTCAACATCCTGCGCATGCTACGGAAAATCTTCCGGTGGATCCCCACCGAGACCAGGAAGACTGTCACCCAGGCCCTCGTCACCAGCCGACTGGACTACGGCAACGCCCTCTACGCCGGAACCACCGCCAAGCTCCAGAAGAGACTCCAACGGATCCAGAACGCCTCAGCCAGACTCATCCTCGACATCCCACAACACAGCCACATCTCCGGACACCTAAGAGACCTGCACTGGCTCCCGGTCAACAAGAGAATCACCTTCCGTCTCCTCACCCACGCACACAAAGCCCTACACGATCAAGGCCCGAGCTACCTCAACAACCGCATCAACTTCTACGCTCCCAAACGACACCTCCGATCAGCCAGTCACGCCCTCGCCGCCGTCCCCCGCATCCGAAGAACGACAACAGGAGGAAGGTCCTTCTCCTACCTGGCTGCCAAGACCTGGAGCTCCCTCCCGACCGACCTGCGCCTGACCCAAGACCACCTCGCCTTCAGGAAGAAGCTCAAGACCTGGCTGTTCGGGCAGTAGCAGCACCCCCCCCTAGCGCCTTGAGACCCTCCGGGTAAGTAGAGCGCTCTATAAATGTCTATGATTGATTGATTGATTGATTGATGAGTCGAATGTATGTTACAGGCCCTGTAAGATGGGTTGGTGACGTTGGAATGTGTGAAGACACGATAGAGAGTGTGAAGTCTATTTAAGCTGAAGCGACAGAGAAAGAATTGAGTGTGTGGAGATAGAGTAAGGGTAAATTGGATGCGAATGGTTGTTGGGTTGAATTGTCAGAGCATCAGAGATGGTTGTTACCCGATGCGTATGTGCTTGCAGTGGTTACAATGGCTCATGGAATGGCTCATATCAGTGTGAAAGGGATTTGTAAGTTGTTGGCCCCGGTATGGAAAAATGCTGGAATTCCTAAGTGTGCGGAGAATGTGGTAAAGAATTGCATGGTGTGTCTGAAATACAATCCTGGTAGGGGAACTCCAACTCCAGCTGGTCATTTTGCGCCTCCAACGTATCCGTTTGAGGTTTTGCAGCTAGATTTCATCCACATGGAAAGGTGCAACAATTTAAAATACGTACTCGTTGTTTGTGCCTTTTTGAGATGGGTAGAAGCATATCCCCTGAAAGACAACACTGCCCTATCCACAGCTAAAGCCCTTGTCAAAGAATTTTTCCCTAGGTTCGGTTTGCCGAGAATGGTCTGGAGTGATAATGGGAGTGAATTTGTGGGTCAAGTGATGAAGAAAGTCTGTGAAGGGCTAGGCATCCAACAAAAATTTCACGCTGCACATCACCCCCAATCAGCTGGACTAGTAGAATGCTACAATGGCACGTTAAAACTAAAATTGGCCAAAATTCAAGCAAGCACTGGTCTTAAATGGCCTGACGCCCTGCCTTTAGCACTCCTATCAACAGGAATGACTGTGCATTCGCGAGTGGGACTTAGTCCATATTAAATGGTGTTCGGCCGTCCGGCCAACATATGGGGAGTGCCAAGTCCGTCAAAATTCAGTGAGATCGAACACCCGGTACTGCTTGATTATTTGTACGAATTGACGGCTAAATTGCGTGTTTTACACCAACAGGTTCACGATACTATGCCTCAGGTCTCTGAAGCTCCAGGACATCCGATCGATCCTGGATCCTGGGTGCTGGTCAAGAATTTCCAGCGGACAAAGAATGACCACCCCCGCTGTACCGGCCCTCACCTAGTCCTTCTCTCAACGAGATCAGCCGTTCGAGTGGAAGGGAAAAAGAACTGGATCCACGGTGTACACTGCAAAAGGGTCCCTTTGCCTCTGCCGTAAGACCGGTGGGTCCAGGAGGGTATCGCTGACTCTGAGACTGAGACTGTGCCTCGTTTTCTGCCTTTCAGCGATGCACGTGCAAAAGGAACAATTTCTGAACAAGAAAGTGACAATCTTTTGCAGGAAACTGTGCCACCATCAAACCGATTGGACACTACAGAGCCTGAACTCCTGTTCCAGGACCAGACATTACCTGGAAAAAGACGCTATAAACTGAGGCCGAGAACTATGGACTAATAAAAAATTCCTTTTCTTTACTAACTGTTGAAAGTGCAGCTCTCCCAGCTGAGAAACTTTTTTATTTTTGTTTTTCGAACCACCATCCGGGTTCAGCTGTAGGGTCGCGGTTGCCCAAGTCTTTGGGGTGCAGCCGAAGACGTTAGGTCGACGGTTCTGGTTGGTCTAAGGGAGTTGCCCTGTACTGACAGAAGCATTCCTTAGCATAGAACACCCTACCACCGTGAGCAGCAATTAGAGAGGATGGAGTTTTTCGAGATGGAGAGACCTGCCAAACTGATGAACTTTAAGACTACAATTTGCAGAATGATGACCAAGAACGTTTTTTGATATTATGTATTTTTATGTTGTTCAGTGTAATGATGTTTTTAATAGGATATGTTTTATACTCTTTTCCAGTAACATTTCCACTCACCACACAGCCCATACCTCCTCCTATTGTTTCCTCGCATTCTTTCCACCCTTTTCCTGAACATGAGTCTGTTAGGAGATTAGAGTTTATTAATAACTCCTTCGTTCAGCTTTTGCACAAACACCAACTAGTAATGAACACGACTAACTGTTGGGTGTGTGGTCTTATGCCTCATACAACAGACAAAGGTATCCCCTATCTGGTCCTACCTTTTAGCCACAATGGTTCTGTGTGAGCATACAGAACAATGTTCATTTACGCACATGAAGTCTACCCCCTACGTTCTGTGAAAGATAATCCTAATAATAGTGATCTAGTTAAGGGTATAGTAGATATGATTAGGGAAGATACTTCCTATGAGACTATCCCGGGAGATGAGACACTAGCATATATTGGATGGAACGTGACTGGATATGGAGTTACTCTGAGTGAGAAACAGCAAACTAAGAGATCCTCCCCGATTTGGATTGTACCCCATCAGGGTCACCTATGTCTGCAAGGTAATGGCAAGAATCCCAGAGCTCAGCTAGGGAAGAGTATCTGCAACAAGAAGTATGTTTTTGCGTCTCAGACTTCCCCTTCGTTTCTAGCAGCTAGGGTACCTATTTCATCTGTCATTTATTTATTTGTTTATTTATTTCTGACATTTATTGAGCGCGAACAAATACCCGTAGGCGTCTCGGCGCTAGACTAATCAGCTGTCTTTCCCCAGATATTAATAACTTTGGCGGATCGTTGGACAGTGTCACTGGTTAAACAGCCAAGTTTTTAATCTCTTCCGAAACTGCAAAAGTGAGGGGCTGGTTCTGATGTGTTGTGGCAGGGTATTCCATATCTTAGGAGCCACTACTGAAAAGTGGCGGTCACCCCAGGAGACTGTTTTAGAGCGTGGAACCACTAGTTGGTTGAGAGTTATAGATCGGAGCTGTCTGACCGGTTTATAGGGTATAAGCTGGTCCTTGAGGGGGCGTGGTCCTTGATCGTGAAGTGCCTTATAGACTATGCAGAGTGATTTAAACTTGATCCTGTTTTGGATCGTCAGCCAGTGGTATGTCTTTATAGTATCAGAAATGGGTGCGAACTTAGGTGTTCTAGACAGCAGACGTGCTGCTGCATTCTGTATTGTCTGCGGCTTTTTAGTAACCCTGGCTTGTGCGTTTAGAAAAAGTGCATTACAATAGTCTAAGGATGATAGAACTAGGGAACTGACCAGTGTTTTAGCAGCAGCATCCGGTAGAAAAGGGATGATTTTCCTTATCATTCTAAGTTTATAATGGGCAGTGGCCGCTACTTTGTTCGCATGTGCCATGAAATTGAGATGATCATCAAAGGTTACTCCCAAATTCCTAACCTTAGGGGTCGGGCTAGGAGGGGTGCCGAAGGCTGGTGGCCACCAGGACGCAGACCAAATCCGTTTTATCGGAGTTGAGCTTCAGGCAGTTACCTGCCATCCACTCTCCAATAGCCATCATTCCATTTTGGAAGCGTTCTGCCACCTCCAGCCCGTCTCCTTTAATGGCCAACACCAGTTGCGTGTCATCAGCGTATGAGGTTAGGCTCATCCCGTATGCTTTGATCACACAAGCAAGGTCCGACACATAGATGTTAAATAGTGTCGGACTAAGGGAGAAGCCTTGAGGAACCCCACACGGTAGTGACAGCTTGGCTGATTGGTATGGCCCCAGTGTGACCGCCTGCGTTCTATCGGCCAGGAAGGAGGAGAGTAAGTCTCTCGCAGTGTGGTGAACGCCCATCCTTCCGACACGGTCAACCAAGATCTTGTGGTCGACCGTGTCGAAAGCTGCCGAGAGATCTAGCAATACAAGTAATGCTGTCCCTCCCTGGTCACGGATAATTCTTATGTCGTCTGCTGCTTTGATAAGGGCGGTTTCCGTACCATGATACTTACGAAAACCAAACTGTGTGTCATCCAGTAGATGATATTTCTCTATATACTCTGATAGCTGCTGGTTCATGGCTTTTTCCGCCACTTTAGCTTGGAAAGGGAGGCTTGCTATGGGCCTATAATTCTTTAGTTCCTCCTTATCTAAACTGGGTTTCTTCAGCAGAGGTTTAACCAGTGTGTTTTTTAAGGAATCTGGATATGTCCCTGAACTCAGTATTGTGTTGCAAACATGAGTGATGACCGGGATAGTAGTGTCCATCACCATAGAGAGTACTGAGGAGGGGCAAGGGTCCAGAGCCGATCCCGTTTTAATAGACACGACAATGTTTTTTGTTTGATCGGTAGTCAGAGCCTTAAAACTAGTCAAGGTGTTTCCTGAGGGCATGTGGGAGGGGGGGGGGGCTCTGGTGATATTAGTTTTTGTAATAAAAGCTTGGTATATATCATTTACTTTGGAGAAAAAGAACTCGGACAATGCGTCGCAGAGTGATTGTGACGGTGACGGATTAAGATCTGGAGCATTACCAGATAAGGTTTTAGTGATGTCATATAGTTGCCCACTGGAGTTTTTAGCTTTTTCGATTTGCTCCGAAAAAAATGTTTTTTTTGGCTGCAACAATCATTATTTTGTAGGTAGCCAATGATTCTTTATATTTAATCTTACTTTCGGTGTCATAAGTTCTACGCCATTGCCTTTCCCTATTCCTACTTAATTGTTTTTGGGTTCTTAACTCCTCTGTATACCACGGAGCGGTTGGTGTGCTTCTGTTCCTGGAATGGAGTTTAGTGGGTACTAGCTGATTCGTGGCATCACCTAGCCATTCATGGAATTGACGGGTTGCAGTGTTAGGTTCATTGGATAAGTCTGGGCGGGTCTTGTCCAGATGTTTTTTTAGATCAGTATGGTTTATATTCTTCCATACTTTGAAAGAGCCTGGCTTAGAAGATATGGCCTTCTTCCTAAATGATTCCTTGATAGTCAGGCCGCTAAATATGGCAAAGTGATCGGTCCATGGCATGGGTAGAATGTTTAATATGTGCAGGCCCTCTATGTTGGAAAAAATACCGTCCAGCGTATGTCCTGCCTGGTGGGTGGGAGAGGTAACCAGTTGTCTAAGGCCCATTATTTCTAGGTTTGATGTGAGGGCGGCGGTGTCCCTATCGTTTTCTTGTTATAGGTAGAAATATAAGTCACCCATAACTGTCGTGGACGCTTCGGTGGCTATCGATTCCGTTATCGTGCTTAAGTTGGTCAAAAAGGCTGCTCTTGTCCCAGGGGGACGGTATAGGAGAACTCCCTTAAAGTTAAAAAGGGCTGTGAACTTTATGTTAAAGTGCATGGCTTCACATGATGTGACGGGAATAGATGATGTTCGGACCTCGAACCGGTCTCTTGCTATAATGGCCAGACCCCCCCCCTTTTTTCTAACCCTGTCCTGTCCATAGGCTTTGTAGCCGGGAGGGACTGCAATTACTAGGTCAGGGGCTGATGCATCATCAGTCCATGTTTCTGTGATATAAAGGGCATCTAGGTGGTTATCAATGATAAGGTCCGCTATTTCTTGGCTGTGTTTGCCCAATGACCGCGCATTGATGAGGGCCATAAGAATGACCACCTCGTTGACGTTGCTTTGCAATTTAGAGGGAATCTTCAAGTTGTTAACAGAAATCGTACTATTACAGTGGGGGCATATCAGGTTAGCAACCATAGGTTTTTGTAATAGGTCATGTTTTGTGCAGTGGGAGGAAGGGGTTGGTCGAAGCTCCATCAGGGCCCTGCGAGTGTAGGCTAACTTATGATATGAGGGAGCCCGAGCAGGGGTCTTGGCCCAGGGCCCGGTTCAGGCGCGGACGGACGCAGACGGGCTTGCCTTTGGTGTGCATTCGGCGCGCCGCCGGAGCGCCCGCTGCGCCCGCCCGCTGCGCGGACGGAAGTTCATGTCCTTATATCCGGTGTGAGGAGGGCGTGAAGCGGCCAGCAGCTGCAGCGTTACCCTTCCCTCACACAAGATGGCCGAACCCCTTCTCCCCAAGCACCAGGAACTGGAAATGCGTGCTGGGAATCGGGTTCGAGGGGGCAGAAAGACGTGCAGGTAGTTTTTAAATCAAATGAAGATGCACCAAATACAATTTATAAAAACAGTTTTAAAATTATGCAGTGTTTTTAAAAAGCGACGAAAAACAGAGCCCCCGGCTTCCGCCTCAGGAGAGAGACATCAGTGAAGTCAGCGCACAGCGCTGTTCACCTGATTAAGTAGTCTGGGAGGGCGGGAAGCGGCCAGCAGCTGCAGCGCTACCCCTCCCTCACCCAAGATGGCCGAACCCCTTCTCCCCAAGCGCCAGGAACTGGAAATGCGCGCTGGGAATCGGGTTCGAGGGGGCAGAAATACGTGCAGGTAGTTTTTAAATCAACTAAACATGCACCAAATACAATTTATAAAAACAGTTTTAAAATGATGCAGTGTTTTAAAAAAGCGATCAAAAACAGAGCCCCGGGCTTCCGCCTCAGGGGAGAGACATCAGTGAAGTCAGCGCACAGCGCTGTTCACCTGATTAGGTAGTCTGGGAGGGCGGGAAGCGGCCAGCAGCTGCAGCGCTACCCCTCCCTCACCCAAGATGGCCGAACCCCTTTTCCCCAAGCGCCAGGAACTGGAAATGCGCGCAAGGAATCGGGTTCGAGGGGGCAGAAAATGTGCAGGTAGTTTTTAAATCAACTGAACATGCACCAAATACAATTTATAAAAACAGTTTTAAAATTATGCAGTGTTTTTAAAAAGTGATCAAAAACAGAGCCCCCGGCTTCCGCCTCAGGGGAGAGACATCAGTGAAGTCATGATAGAGCATACACATGGTTGCCCCTTGACTTCTCAGGCACATGTTTTGTTTCATTCCTGTTGCCTCCCACCTACACAGCTGCAGCAGATTACCATAAGACAAGGATAGTTAGAGGTGTCCTCAGCAAAGAAGACACTGCAGGACAAGAATTTGGAGACTTTTTAAAGGGTTTTTTGCCGTTTTGGGGACCCATGGTTAACAGCAGGAAAATAAGGCAATTGACAAGGGTGGTTGGATCCACCGTAGTTGAAACTGCCGGTGCCCTTAGTAACTTGACTGCTGAGCTCCAGTCGGATCGTCTTATGACCCTTCAGAATAGGGTCGCGTTAGACGTCATACTTGCAGACCGAGGTGGGGTATGTAAAGTGATCCAATCGAGTTGCTCTGTTTTCATTCCAGATAACGCTCCAACAGTGTACCAAGCCATTTCCAAACTGCACAAGATCTCCGAATCTATCCACGTGGATAAAGGAGACTGGTTGCTGATGGGATGGTTCTGGGAACTGTTATCTGCCAGGGAATGGAGGATTCTAATGGTCATTGGGATGGTCTTAGCCATTCTTTTCCTGTTCTGTCTGTGCGTACAGTGTGCTCCTGCTATATGTGGCCTCTGTACTACATCGTGTGTAAGGAAACCTGTATCGAGAGACGAGCTAAGTAATAGGATAATGCTACAGCAACATCTCAATGACTTTACGAATATAGACCTGGACTCAGATTAGCGTGAGTGTAGGTTAATTGCCTATGTAAGGGCAAAAGGAGGGACTGTGGTACTGAAAATTCTGACCCGTGTCATAAGCATCGTCGTACCATGACGATTTTAGTATCAATAGACCGAGAATGACGAGTATACTATGCACAAGTATTTTTGTCGTATTCGAGTCATTCGATCACCCTGAAAACTGAGACTTCGTCCTGAACCCTCGGGTTCCATTTTGTATACGGCAGCCATTTTGGGGTGCCCTCACATAGGCCGTTTACCTTTGCTGACTTCCCTGTGACCTGGGCAAGCTGACTCCACTGCCTGAAGCCAAACCTGTTCGGTCAGTTGCTCTCCCAGTGGCCGATCGAGATAGTATCGAGATAGTATCACGGCACAACATGCCATAAACCTTTCATCGCACACACACCACGCCTAATCTTACACACACCTGTCCCTGTTTCCTACTTTATGACCTGCTTTATGAGGAGGAGGTGCCCGATTTTATTAGGGGTCCACCGATATCTGATGGAAGTTCTGGGCCTTGCCGGATAATTGATTGTGGGCTGAACAAACTGAAATATGGGCTTGTCATCATGACTCCGCTTTTTCTTTGTAGCGAAAATATGTGAATGGTCAACTGTAAATTAAGGAATGTTTGCCTAAAGCATAATATTTTGTATAAAAGGGATGGCTAGCTTTGTAAGTTTGAGCAGTCTCCTGAGAATATACATTGTGTTGTACTTCTAGGATACACTGTTACTGGCTGCAGCCAATAAATTCGATCTTTGACTTCACCTAGAAGACTCTGTGTTTCTGTAGTCTGAAACAGGAAGGACTCGAAGTCTTAGGGTGTTGTCCCTGGCACCGCTGGGTTCCGAAAAACCCAGTACTGCAGCATCTCATTGGGCAGAGGTGCCCCCCTGCTTGTTACACCAAACACTGAATAAATATGTGAGTCCTGTATAGTCTTTGAGCTCTGCTGCCTGAAACTGCAAGAAAAAGTAGGACAACCCTGCTGAAATCTGGATTTGAACCCAAATGCCTGCACTCTGAATGATTATGCCTGCTGCACAATCTGGTACTACAGCCCTGGGGACTGTGCCTTGCTTCAAAAATGAGTATGAAGTTGACTCCCTATAAGGTACAGGATAAAGGAGCCCATCTGCATCATCTCCACTAAGAGTCCCCATTCTGGAGTGTGTCTAGTGGACTTTTAATGATTTGGCTAGGTGCATTGTAGGAATTGTGGTCCAGAGACCTTTGGATTTGTGATTGGGACACCTTGAACCTACACGAGGACCTTCAAGAAGCACCTCCTGAGGTTTGGAGAACTTTGGCAACTTTTTTGAAAAAGGTCAATGAAGGGACCGACCCAACGTGGAGCATCAAGCCAACTACCTTCAACCGTGAACCGGCCAAGATTTTAAATCCGTCCTGTTGAGAGTGGTCCAAACTTTCAGGATTTGACCGGGGCCTCGTGGAACATCAAGTCAGCAAACCTTCTCTGAATCTGGCCAGCTCTAAAGGTTCGAGATACATCAGAAGAAAAAGCTCAAGAAAAGTTGAAGGACATTTTTTTACTGGACCTCCTGCTTAGTGTATCCAACCAGGGCTCCATCTAAGTCGGCCTCAAACTTTGACTTGGTCCCAGTCAAGTGCGGCAAATGACCAAGATTGGCTCTATAGGTTTTTAAGCACTATAAAGTGGTTAATCTTTAAACAATCATATCTTTGGCTTCCCACATTGGATTTGTGTTGTTTTGGTTAAGCATGGGCGTAAAATCCGCTCCGCTCGCGGATTTTTCGGATTTTCGGCAAATTCGCAATCCGCGAACTCTCGCGAATTTGTCGAAAATCCGTGAATCCGCTCGCGGCGGATTTTTTGCTTGGTTGCGGCGCGCGGCGTGGTGCACGGCGTTCACTTTCCGTCATTAAGCGTTTGCCGAGTTGTTTTTCTCGATCATATTTTGCGAGTGCTGCGCCATTTTGGATCTTGCTGCGTGATCCCGCGGGAGTTTGGCACCCGCGAATACGTAATCGCGGCTTGCCACCTTGCACAGCACACCTCGCGAGAGTTCGCAATTGCGAACACGTAGTTGCGGCGGAAAGGAACAATCTCGCACTCGCGAAATAGAGATTTTGCAATTCTGCACAAGAAATCCACCAGCAAACAGGATAAACCTTCAGAAAATGATGATTTTTATCAGAATCACTCCTCAGGTTGACATTTGCATGGCCTTTTTTTTTGCAAGGAGTCCATTTTGGGGGGGGGAGGGAAGGAAGTGCCCCACAGACTCCAACTTCCTGTTCCTGTCCAGCAGGCTCCTCCCAGTGCTTTGTCCATCTCCTGGTCACTTTCATTTGGATCTGGAGCTGGAAGGATTACTTTTTGTGGGTGCTGCTGGATATTTGGATTTGAGGCCTTTTTGACTTTCTTTGGATCACTTTTGGATTAGAAATCAACTTTCACAAGTAAGTTTGTTTGGGGCATTACAGTTGCTGCAACTACAATTTTGGAACTTTTTCAGAACATTAAATAAATTATATTGTGGGTAGCCACAGTATCCAGTAGGACCAGGGTTGGTTATGGGTGCATGATACAACTGTTTTGTTGAATTTAAACACCATTGAGGCCATGGATGGGCTGGGATTGTGCTGATTTTTGTTGTTTTTGTCGTTTTTTTGGGGCTGCTGGTGGGGCCCTTTGCCCAGGGGTGGTGAGTGTTGCATGGGCCTAGTCTTTCTGTGGGGTGTCTTCTTGAATTTAAACATCATTGAGGCCATGGATGGGCTGGGATTGTGCTTATTTTATTGTTTTTTGTCGTTTTTTTGGGGCTGCTGGTGTGGCCTTTTGCCCAGGGGTGGTGGTGCATGGACTGAGTGTGCCTGTGGTGTGGTCTCACTCTCTTTAATGTGAACATCATGGATGGCATTGGATTGTGGTGATTTTAGGCTGTTTTTCTGTTTTTTAGGGGTGTACTGTTGATGTGGACTGGCCATGTGGGTGGTGGTGGTGGCCATCTTGAGTGCTGGCTGGTACAGGCAACATGTGCTTGGGGTGCAAGGGGCCATTTTGAAGAGAGGCAGTGTCTGAGGCCTGCACTTATTTTGCCTACTTTTCATCCATTATGCCCAGGGGTAGTGAGTGTTTCATGGGCCTAGTCTTTCTGAGGGGTGTCTTCTTGAATTTAAACAGCATTGAGGCCATGGATGGGCTGGGATTGTGCTGATTTTATTGTTTTTTGTTGTTTTTTTTGGGGCTGCTGGTGGGGCCCCTTGCCCAGGGGTGGTGAGTGTTGCATGGGCCTAGTCTTTCTGTGGGGTGTCCTCTTGAATTTAAACACCATTGAGGCCATGGATGGGCTGAGATTGTGCTGTTTTTTGTGGTTTTTGTCGGTTTTTTGGGGCTGCTGGTGTGGCCTTTTGCCCAGGGGTAGTGGTGCATGGACTGAGTGTGCCTGTAGTGTGGTCTCACTCTCTTTAATGTAAACATCCTGGATGGCATTGGATTGTGGTGATTTGTGGGTGTTTTTCTGTTTTTTTGGGGTGGACTGTTGATGTGGACTGGCTTGGGGTGTAAGGGGCCATTTTGAAGAGAGGCAGTGTCTGAGGCCTGTACTTATTTTGCCTACTTTTCATCCATTATGCCCAGGGGTAGTGAGTGTTGCATGGGCCTAGTCTTTCTGTGGGGTGTCTTCTTGAATTTAAACACCATTGAGGCCATGGATGGGCTGGGATTGTGCTGATTTTATTGTTTTTTGTCGTTTTTTTGGGGCTGCTGGTGGGGCCCTTTGCCCAGGGGTGGTGAGTGTTGCATGGGCCTAGTCTTTCTGTGGGGTGTCCTCTTGAATTTAAACACCATTGAGGCCATGGATGGGCTGGGATTGTGCTGTTTTTTGTCGTTTTTGGGGGCTGCTGGTGTGGCCTTTTGCCCAGGGGTAGTGGTGCATGGACTGAGTGTGCCTGTGGGGTCTCACTCTCTTTAATGTAAACATCCTGGATGGCATTGGATTGTGGTGATTTTTGGGTGTTTTTCTGTTTTTTTGGGGTGTACTGTTGATGTGGACTGGCCATGTGGGTGGTGGTGGTGGCCATCTTGAGTGCTGGCTGGTACAGGCAACATGTGCTTGGGGTGCAAGGGGCCATTTTGAAGAGAGGCAGTGTCTGAGGCCTGCACTTATTTAGCCTACTTTTCATCCATTATCCCCGGGGTAGTGACTCAGTGTTGCATGGGCCTAGTCTTTCTGTGTGGTGTCTTGAATGTAAACATCATGGATGGCATGGGATTGTGCTTATTTTTCTGTGTTTTTCCATTTTTTGGGGTGTATAACTGAACTGATGTTCCTCTGTCTTCCATTGCTTTTAGGTGCACAAGACTCTAGAGAACCACCAGTGCCAGGAAGAAGTCCTGCAGCGGTGTGTGTGTGCAGCATAACGTCACGCGACGTCACGTCTGGACACAGACAACTCTGCAACTCGTGCAACTGCTGCCTGCTGTTCTGAAGAAGATGGCCCCAAAAAAAGTTACCCGTAGCTCCTCTAGCAAGAAAGTTGCCAGTAAGGAGCAGAAGAAGCAAGTTACCAAGGAGACTGGTGTGCCTGCCGCCCCTTTTTTTGGGAGTAAAAAAAAAAGTATGCCTGCAGCAGCAGCTGGATCTACTGGGGACCAAACCTGGGAGCAGCACCCCCGCTCCATTGGGCTCAGTGCCACCACCACCACCACGCCAACTTAAGTCCAAGCCCTTCAGTGCTGCAGAGGCACTTAGTCTAGTTGTTCAATCACCATCGACCAGTGATGTTGGCTCATCGCAAGAAAGTAGCAGCAATGTCCCTCAATCAACACAGGTTGTTGTAACTCATCTGACGAGTGTTGAACAACCACAGCCGCAACAAAAACCACATGCGCAAGTACAAGCCCAAGTACATGTGGAAGGAGAGGCAGCGCAAGGAGATGCGCAAGCAGAGGTGCATGGAGGGTCACAAGTGCCCACAATAGTTGTTCCTCCCGAAGTAGGGGCACATCAGGAAATCGACAATCAAGGCGAGGTATCATTTGAGGAAGACACTCCTCCTGATGATCATTCCTTGTCTTCCACACCCCTGGCAAGGAAGAGATCAAGGGTGGTGTCTACATCTTCTTCAAGCACACCTCCTTCTGATGATACGGATCAAAATTGGGAACCAGCACCACTGCCGTCTGAGAGTGAGGCACATGATCTGACAAAGGTAGTTAAGCGTAAAAGGAAGCTCGTCCAAAGTCTCAGAGTTATGGAGTGTGATGATGAGGCTCAACAAGAAGTGGGGGATACTGCTGCTGATGAAGACTCTGACAACGACGACCCAGTCATCATAAAGGTCACTGCAGCCCCAGCGGGCATGCAGCAAACAGACATTTTGACCCTAGCCCGAAAAGCTGCTGAGCGTGATGATGATGATGTTGTCGACGAGGAGGCAGTGGAAACACCACAATCATTGGAGTTAAGTACACCAACTCGTACCGCTTCCATATTTCTTTCTCACAAGAAGGGACCTCCATCCACCTCGACCTTAATTAGTGGCGGTGAAAGTGCACAACGTACAAAAGTTGGGCAATCCAGATCCTCCACTTCATCTGGCATTAGCAGCATGACCACCACCACCAGTATCGCCGCCTCCTCCAGGCCCCACAGACACTTCAAGTCCCCAGTTTGGGACTTCTTTACTGTTTGCCCAAAAAGGGAAAAGTTCGCCATTTGTACCCTTTGTAAGCTTGCAGTTAGTCGTGGTAAGTCAGGTACCAACTATGGTACCGGAGGCCAGAGAGGTCATCTTGAGAGACAGCACACTGTCCAATGGTTTGCGCACCTAGATGCGATCAAGGAAGCCCGAATTGGAAGTCAAGAAAACGTTGATGTTGCATCTGATGATGACGAGGAGGAAGAAGACGTGTCAAACACTTCACTTACACCCAGTACCCCTGTCAGCAGCACACCCAATGTGAGGCACACTAAGAGTGTTGGAGCGAGTGAGACACCAACGCGCAAAAGTTCACCAGCGAGCATAATTGGGTCAACGAAGTCATTATCATCCCGTAAATGCTTGGTCCAGGGCAACATTAGAACCATGTTTTCTTCACACGCGCCATATGAACGCAACCACCCACTGAGGCGTCTTTATAACACTAAGCTGGCTAAAATGCTAGCTGTGGACCTTCTCCCTTTTTCTTTTGTAGAAGCGGTAGGTTTTCTAGAATTAGTGGCAACGCTCTGCCCTAAATGAAAGGTTCCTAGCCGGTTCTATTTTGCCAGAGTTGCGGTTCCTGCACTACATGAAGATGTGCTGGAGGCGATTGGGGCAGCTTTGCAGAAGAGTGCTGTTCACACTATACATCTGAAGTGTTTTGGACCAAATATGAGGCGGAAATTTCTTGCCGTTTTTGCTGACTTGCTTGCCTTTGAGGTGCTCTTTGGCGGGGTTCCGGGTGTTTGTGGGTGAGTTTTGGGGTCTGGGAGCACTGCTACAACAGTCTAATGTTGTTTGCATTTGCTTTTCAGGAAATCCATGGTGGAAAACAGGAGTTATGATGATGACCTAGCTGCACAGCGCGTTTGCACCGAAGGCCGAGAGATATTGTAAGTATGAGATTTTGCTTTTTTGCTGTTTGGGGGTGTGGTCGCGTGCTTTTTTGCGGGTGGGTTGGCGGGTCTTGGGGCATTCCTGGGAAGGTCTAATACCGGATAGAAGTGTTTTGGACAAAATCCATAAGGAAAAGCCTTTTTTTTGCTATTTCTTCTGACATCTTGCTCAATTTAGCGTTTTGGGGGGCTTCCTGGTGTTTGTGGGTGGGTTGCGGGGTCTCTGTCGAAGCACTGCTGCAACAGTCTAATCTTGATTGCATTTGCTTTTCAGGAAATCCGTGCTGTAAAACAGGAGTTATGATGATGAGACCTAGCTGCACAGCGCGTTTGGACTGAAGGCCGAGAGATATTGTAAGTATGAGATTTTGCTTTTTTGCTGTTTGGGGGTGTGGTCGCGTGCTTTTTTGCGGGTGGGTTGGCGGGTCTTGGGGCATTCCTGGGAAGGTCTAATACCGGATAGAAGTGTTTTGGACAAAATCCATAAGGAAAAGCCTTTTTTTTGCTATTTCGTCTGACATCTTGCTCAATGTAGCGTTTTGGGTGGCTTCCTGGTGTTTGTGGGTGGGTTGCGGGGTCTCTGTCGAAGCACTGCTGCGACAGTCTAAACTTTAATTGCATTTGCTTTTCAGGAAATCCGTGCTGTAAAACAGGAGTTATGATGATGAGACCTAGCTGCACAGCGCGTTTGGACCGAAGGCCGAGAGATATTGTAAGTATGAGATTTTGCTTTTTTGCTGTTTGGGGGTGTGGTCGCGTGCTTTTTTTGCGGGTGGGTTGGCGGATCTTGGGGCATTCCTGGGAAGGTCTAATACCGGATAGAAGTGTTTTGGACAAAATCCATAAGGCAAAACCTTTTGCCACTTTTTGTAACTTAGGGTTCGTTAGGGTTAGCCCTAGCAGCAGGATTGCATGTGTTTCGGGGTGTTCTATTTGGAACTCAGTTCTGGGGTTTTAGAGCACTCTTGGAGCGATGCTGGCTATGGATACTTTTGCTTGCTTGCAATTGGTTTGAATACAATCCACGGTGGGTAAGGGTGTATTTGGGCCTACTTTTACATTTAAAGTACGTTTTGTCACCATTTTTCTGCTAGGCCTCGTTTTTAGAGATCTGATTGGGGGTCTTCTACATTTGCGACTGGCTTTAGTAAGGGTCTTGGTGGGAGCGTTACTGGGGAGGTCAAATTTTGTTCTAAAACACAGTTTACAGTACACCTACCTTGAGGGGAAAGATCTGGTATAATATTTTGGCCATACTTATTTATCCTTAAAAAGGTGACTCAGACAGAGTACGCAATTTCAAAAATATTGTACTGTCTATTAGGGAAATCAAAGTGTGACTTTTTGCACCACACAGCTTACATACCTTATATTTATTTATCAGTGGTATTGTAATAGCACTTCCTGTTTTCCGTTCAATAATTACAGGCCGGGTTTCAGTCGACATCCGCCAGGCAGGCAGTGGACAGGGTGTCTTCTGTCAGGTCACCAACATTGATGGACGAAGCGTCAGCTGGAATGGAGGAGTGCCGCTAATAAGAGGAATTGTTTGCTGCATGCAACTTACTTACCAAATTCAACAGGACAACTCCAACAACATACAGAATACAGATACAGTATCCATTGTTTTCTTCTATGAGTGTGACTGCATGTGGTTAGCTTTGTACCCAAAGATTTCTTTATCTTCAATTATTGTTTGTCCATGCTGTGCTTTTTTTTTCTTCTCTCAACAAAACCTACCCAAAAAGAAACCCCCATTCCCATCCATTTTCCAAACCCTAACCCTCTTCCCCCGGGCTGTGTGGTTTTGCTTGATGTCTGACTAAATGACATCAATAATTCCACACACTTGCTGGGGAGGATAAGGTCATAGCAACAGGCTGGTGAAGGAATACGAGGATATCTTCTAGACTTACTCAGCTTCAGTACTATTTCTTGTAGTAGTAGGAGCCAATGTCAACTAAATTCAACGCAAGTACTAGTTATACTTGCAATACTTTACCATTTGTTAGGCTACATTGTGGCACTGT
Organism: Lissotriton helveticus; assembly: GCF_964261635.1. NCBI lineage: Eukaryota > Metazoa > Chordata > Amphibia > Caudata > Salamandridae > Lissotriton > Lissotriton helveticus. Next base: position 2,082,487,891 of record NC_136063.1, read on the forward strand.
TCTAGTTTACTGTCACCTGCGATATTCTCGATCGTACCGTAACCGTTGTAATGCTACAGTAAGGACAAACCAGGTTTCGTTTTCTTTTTTCCCATAGGCATGCAACTGCCACTGTGTCACACCACTAGTACCACCGCAATGAGGAAATTTCATCCGCCCAGGATTGCCAACCTTAATCCCCATTTCACGTGGAGCCAGCCCTGGGCCTAGCCCTAATTTCTAACATAAATTACAGGTAAGATAAGCGTTTGGTGGGAGGTAGTATAATGGAGTATTAGGACTAGACGAGAGATTGACGGTAGTACTACTAAAGTCCTAGGACTCTTCAGGAAAACAAACTTACTGTTACACCCCCACCCACCAGACTGAAAAGCAGTAAAAAACAGGTATGGTCAGATAAAGTTCAAAAAAGTATATTTATGGAGCCCTAACAAAATAATCTCCCTCAAGACCCTCCCTAACCCCAACGATTGTCTTTGAAAAGTCCCAAAAAGAACCCAACTCCCAAATCCCACCCCCCAAAAGTCTCTAAAAAAAGGGCAAGGGACACTCCACTACTGGAGGGTGCTGGTGAATTTTGCGGCCAGGACATCATACTCCTTGCGGAGGGTGGCAAGTTCGAAGCGGAGGCCCTCCACCAAGTTCTTGTACCTAAGGACCTCCTGCTCCAGGTAGGACATTCGGACTCCTAGGCGGCGCTGGCGTGCCTTGCAGCTCCTGTGGGGGGCAGCTGGTCTTTTTGCTGCTTGGCGGTGGCGGTTGGCTTTGTTAGCCCGGCTCCGTACCGCTGGAGCACTGCGCTGGCTGGCAGCCCGTGGGGTCACGGAGGAGGATGCAGCTGTCCCAGTCGAGGATGTTGTGGTTGCACCGGTCGACTGCGTGTCCTCCTCCTCCTCCAGGGCCACCAGCCGCCGATATTCGGCGACAGTGGCATCCAGCCTCCGTTGCCGGGCCATTCGAGCCTGCTCCCTCCGTGATGTCGATTTGGAAGGAGCAACTATATGAAGAAAGAAAGACATAGTCTGTAACCAATGCTCCTTCACATTAATAACACAAAGTGATTGAGCCGAAAGTTGTGTCACAGTACAAGTAGCAAATTGAAAGCACAGTACATAACTATTGAGGACAGTATCTATCTAACCTCCCACTTCTGCATCCTTGCTCTAACATTAGTGGTAGTTTAATGAACAAATTCTACGACCACTATGGACTTCCATTACAGTCGACTATGACAGTACACCAGTCTTATTCTTCTTCTTCTCTCTTGTTTAGGAAAATTGGTACGTTATCTTATGCAAGCCGGCAGAATGGCAGCGCAGTGAACTTGCACCCGAGAAAAACAGACGCACACCATGATGAGTGAGACAGACTTGCGTTACTGTACCGGTCCAGTACATGCAGGTGGTGAAGCTATTACTTTTCTATTACGGGTGGCACTGAGAATACTCTGTTACAAGGGCTACTGCTTAATTAATTTACCTTTCACCCTACAGTGCAAATGAGTACTAGAAAAGGAAAATGAAGAAGCTAAATAATTAGATTATCTATCACTTCACATGGGATGTATTTGATGACATATGGGATGACTTTAGGTGCTTTGCTTATTATTGAGTGAACAGTGATACACCCACACATGAATGACATACTACTACTAAACTAAAGTTATTAAGAGAGGTACGGAGTGTCCACCGTAATAACCGGATATATGCTGTGCTTGCAGTTGCAATACAAACTATTGCTACTATTCATGGTAGTATTGGACAAATTTACAATTTCTTTTCCTTGCCTTCCCTACACTGGAACGGACGTGCGGGTGAGGTGTTACATGCTCTTGAAGGTAACACTTAGTTCATCCAGTGACCATCTACTCTCTCTAGATACACATGTGCTATCTAAGAGTCAGATAATACCATGCTCCAGGCATCCATCCATTCAAAGTATATGCACACATACAGTTTATGTTTCACCCACCCAGGCTGTTGTCCTTCCACCCATCCTTGCTTCATCATTGACCCAGCCATGCACCATACCATATTCTTTCCTTCCCAGCCACCTCGGGGGCCAAGCAAACACATATCATTCTTCTTTGCCAGCCATCATAAAATTTCTCGTCCTTCCACACTTACTTACACCCTTCTTTCGCTTTTCGAATATATAGCTTACCTGTGCCCGCCACCACCGTGTCAACCCTCACAGGCACATTGGTGTCGTCCGGCACTCGCACCGCCTCCTCCCCAGAAGTGTTGTCCTCCTCATCCACCACCTCCGCGCTGGCCCCGCCACCAGATGTTCCACCTACAAAGTACATTTAAGAATGTTAGAATACACCACTCACTACTATATAATATTTGGTCTAGGAGGAATAAAGAAAGTAAAAAAAAACGAAATACAATGTAATAATTTGTAACTGTATACTCTACAGTAAAAATGTCCCTTTTTCCAGGGAAGGCTGTTGTCTTGCTGCACTTTTTGGCACAACTGATGAATGCTTGCTTTTTATTTTTAACACACAACACTTTTTCTCCTAACAGAAGCTTGACTTCTAAGAACACGATCAGGGTCAAGCTCAAGTTCAAACCAGGTGAGAGCTCAGCTCGACCACAAGAAATGTGTCCAATTAATCGTTAGCACTAAGCACTTTTCCATTTTCAGTTAAACGGTTACTTTTATGACAAAGTTGATTTTAATAAATGTGTTTAGTTTTAATAAAGCTTTTAAACTTAAATAGACTCTGTGGTTTTTGGTCCTCCAGACTACAGTGGATGAGCTAAAGGTTTTGGAATTTTTGCAAGCATGAGTGCCTCTGACACTTCTTGACTGTGACTCCGTACTCTTGCCCTGCGTAGGATAATCTAATGATCATTGGGGATCAATCATCGGTGACTTAGGGAGCTAAATGACTCTGCCACACTATCTAGTCAGTAAGGAGATTGGGGGTTCTTCAAAGTCTGATATCACTGAGGTATGTGGAAAGAAAGTCTACCTGCGCCTATTATAATTGATAAACAATGCACTATTGAGTGTTCATAGTTCGGTTTGTGCAGATTTGTCCCTGCAACAGTAGTAGAATGGATTGTCCTCCTATCCAAACCAAAAGTAAAGTAGTATCTTATTCTTTCTTGGTGGTCATTCACCTTTTTATTGTTGGCAATTGTCAAAGCATAAACATTTAGAAGACTTGAAAAGACATTATGGACAATCCCAGAGGACTGAACTCAGTGCATAGAGCTATTGCTGACTAGAATGGGAGTCCAATGGAGTTGCCAAATGTGCAATCTTAGTTAGCTACACACAGAGACTAATAAGAATAATCTAGTAATACAACAGGGAGTCATAGTCGAGGCAGGATAAGAATTTAGATCCAGTCTACAAGAAGATCAAAGACGATTTAGAAAAAATCGAATGAGGAACGCTAGGAAAAAATAGGTACTCTTTATTAAAATTAAAACTTACTGGGGCCAGCAAAGGAGCCCTCGCCTGCCCGATCCTGGCCTGCATCCTCCTGAACAGCACCCTCCTCCTGTGTCCTCTTGCCCTTGGGGGGAGCTGATGTACAACATGAAAGAAAGAAAGACCAGAAAACATGGATGAGATTTGTCAACCAAATCAAACATTTCAAAAGAACTATAACAAAATATTTTTGAGAAATAGCAAATAGATAGACAACTATTCCACGGGATATATTGACCTATCTCATGTGGTATACTACGTTATTCGTATTGCCTGATTTGCGGACCGTTGACTTTCAAAGTTCCTATGTAACTCAATAAACAGACTACTAAGAAGGTTTGCCTAGGCCTGGCAGGCAGCAGTCCGCAGCACACAAAGTGACAGACAAAGTCCATCCTGCTTGCAGATCAGTGAATACTCAAACTATCAATCCACCGACCACCACCACTATTTCTTCTTATAGCCATGTGTCTAAAGGAAAGACTGGACTTCAGTCTGTTGGGGCTGATTTAGAAGTCCCTTGCGGCTCATTTTCCTCCATTGTTGCGTGACTTTTGTGACGCAGCGGCAGAACAAAAGAGTCGCCATGGTGCAACGTATATATAAAAAAAAAACGCATATGGGAGATGCATCACGTTGTAAAGCCCTGCGCCATCAGGGGGCGTTCCAGCGCAAGGGAGGGCATTCCTGCGCAGGAACGAATCCTAAAAGTGGGTGAGGGAAATCTACAAGATGTCAATCAGTCACTTTTAGGACAATGATGCGTGACTCAAACCCTGCGCCTGCTTGAAGCCGACGTACGGCTTGATGCAGCATTGGGGAGATAGGGCACCCCAGAGCATTGCTGGAGCTGCGCCATCGTTGGCACGCAACTCCAGCAATGCGCCGCCTTTACGGCACAGATGCGTAAGGCTTCTGTGACGTTTTGGGCCAATGGGTGGTGGTGGCATGGCGCACAATTACTGCCGCATCCCTGCTACTTTGCAGGGATGCGCCGGTAATTGAAAATATGACCCTTAGTGTCTAGCATTACGCAGTTCTTATCTTTACACTACACTCATACATAATTTCTCAGGCCAATGAAATGAACACAAAATACAAAACAAATAAGCATAGTAGCAAGCAAGGCTACTGAGAAGGAGAGCAGTGCACCTGAAATGCATAGAAGATTTTGAAATATAATTTACCTGCAATGTAATCGGCAGCATTATTGCTCTTGGTAAAGAACAAAGATTTGCAAATAACAGAGCCGGATAAAACAGAGTAGTGATGAATAGCTACTACTACTCACCAAGCCCGGGGACCTCTACGCCGAGCGCGTCCAGCAAGTCCCGTTCCCGGTCCATGACATCCGTCCAGCGGTGGGTGGCCTGGTTATAGGTGCGCCGGACCCCAGAGAGCTTAAACATGGCCCGGCACACCTTCTCCCACCGCTTCCGGCGCTCCCGGATGCCATAGCCGGTTGCGATCTTGCCGCCTCCCAGGATGGTCTTGGGGAGGCGGCGCTGGACGTAGAAGATTAGTGCGGCCACCTCCGCCGTGCTAAAGATCTCCCGTGGCACCACTTGCTCCCCCCTCAAACGCCCGCACGGGAGCCGGGCACGGGGTGCGGGACCCTTCCCCTTCTCAGGGTGCTTCCCGGCTCCCTTTACCATGGTCTGGGCAGAAATAAAGTTAAATGATAAAGAAGAAATAGAATAGTGAAGAAGAAAAGAAAAGAGTTTAAAAAAGTAGTTTAAAATTAACTAAAAGTAGCAGAAAACACAAAAATATAGAGCTAGAAAAATAGAGGGATAGATAATAAGTAAAATAGATCAAATAAACTTCAAACAAGCAAAGGATGGCAGAGATTTAGAGAGGATACAGAAAGCATGCCCAGAACCATAGCAATGAATGAGAAACAAGATGGCCGCGCCCATTCACGACCGCGTGGGTAAGTTCGCGCGAGATTTTCCTCGCGATCACGTGCGAAATTGTACTAGCGAGCAGCACACTTTGCGAGATTACACATAGCGGCCGGAAACGGAATTACGTCACGCAAACAAGATGGCCGCGCCCGTGTACGACCACGTGGGTAAGTTCGCAAACGTATCACTACAAGCGCCTTGCGAACATGCAAAAAATCACGCGAACATACACGCCGCAAACAAAAAAATAATGTATTCGCACGCATTCGCGGCTTCCGAAATCGATCTCGCACGGATTCGCGCCCCGCGAATAGTGCGAAATTGCAGAAAAACGATCTTTGCTAAACTGAAAGCAATCACCAGGTGCAAAAGTTCAAACTTAACATTAGTAACCATTCACTCTAGTGCTTCCTATGGGGCCCCTCCAGAGTTCAGTTGCCTATTTGCAACTATTCTATGACCCTGCTATGACCCAAACAGCAGGCTCATAGAATAGCTACAAGTAGACCATAAAGGTCCTGTGAAAAAAAATAGCACTGCAACAGAAAGCAAATTACAGATAAGGAAGGAAGCAGGTGCCAGCCAGACTGAAAGTTTCAAAATTACTGACACATTAATCACCCCCAAATTAATTCATGGCAGTTGAAGAAGGGCAGGTGTGCTTGCTTTCACTGCAACAGAAAGCAAATTACAGATAAGGAAGGAAGCAGGTGCCAGCCAGACTGGAAGTTTCAAAATTACTGACACATTAATCAACACCAAATTAATTCATGGCAGTTGAAGCAGGGCAGGTGTGCTTGCTTTTTTTCACCACCATAATATACAGTGATAAACAAACCTAATGGGTGGCAGTGAGGATGTACCAGAGGGTGGCATGGGTGTACCAGAGGGTGGCAGTGGTGAAACAGAGGGTGCTGTGAATCTGTGATGATAAACCAGACGTAGAAACAACATAGTCGCAGCCGTTGCGAGCCGAAAAGTAAGTTCGCAATTGCAAAATGGTCCACAAATCCTCGCGAACGCGCGCCAACACAAAAAACGTAAAAATCCGCAAATCCGCGAGAGTTTGCGTATTTTTGCGGATTGCGAATCCGTAAAAATGCAAATTCGCGTACGCGAGATCCGCTAGATCCGCCCATGCTTAGTTTTGGTGTCTATTTGTTCAAATAAATATTTCCTATTTTTATAAATTGGTGTGAGACTTTTATTGTGTGTTGTGCCTTACTTATTTGATGTAGTGTTGTTATTAAATTCTTTACACTCATGTCTCCTATGTTATGCCTGACTACTCATTGTTAGCTACCACGGGTTGAGCAAGGGACTAATTTACTGAGAACTATACTGGACCTTATACTGTGTTGGTAGCCTTATTACTAGTGGTAGGTGCATTTTCCTTGCATGCTCAGGGAGCATATTTCAAACGGTGAGCCATGTGCAAACAAGTATATACATATATTATTTACAAACAAGGGAACCCAATGAGATTGTTCAGGGACCTTGGGTACAGGTATGCTACAAACACAGTGGTCCTTCACAAGAAGGATAGGATAAAACCAATAGATATAGAAATGCAATGAAATCTATATTGCGTTGCCCAGCCGGACAAGCATACTTTTAATATATTAAGAATTGGGGACAAAACAATAAACGAAAAAAACATTTCAGGCAAGAAAAGGGTAGCTTGTCAAATGTAAAATATGGCACGCTTAGTACAAACTAACTAGCTTGCAGGATTCTGTCCCACTATTTTGTTGTGTTGTTCACAGTATTCTCCTGAATTTATTCTTTTATAAAATTAAATGACCGCTGGACACTCCAAATATAGCACTGATTGCACTATATAAGGACCATTGTTCAAATATATATCTTCTTAAAGTGGGATTGCTAAAAGAGTAATGATAAATTCAACTTTGCCAGCAAAGCGGATTTATCACTACCATTCCAATGATATGAAACATGATGGAGCTACTCCTTCTCATTCAGTAATTGCAACTTATAAGTGTAATAAGGAATTCCCAATGTTAACCTATGAGAGGGGTGGGCATCAAAGTAGTGAACAACGAATGTGGGCGTTTTTCACTACTAGGAAATGTAAAACAGTACATGTACTACTTTTAAATTACACGTCACATTGTCCTATTGGCTATCTACGGCCTACCTGGGAGTTAATATATGTAATAAAAGTGGAGTTTATGGTATGGCAAGGGCTATTAAATGTCAAGATGACATGGCAGTAAAATTGCACACACAGGCTTTGCAGTAGCAGTACTGAGACATGTTTAAAGGGCTACTGGTGTGGGTGACACAGTGCTGCAGACCCACGAGTAGAATTTATTTACACACCGTGGGCACATGTAGAGGATTCTACTAGAGACTTATAGATACATTCAATATGCTAATTGTAGATAGTCAAAAACATGTTTTATGGGAGATGCACATCAAATATTCCTCTGGTTGGCAGTGGTAAAGTGCTGAGAGTCTAGCGCCATAAATCAGCAAAAAGGTGAGGCAAACAGGCAAACTGTTTGGGGAAGACTACCCGAAAGCTGTCAGGTTTAACAGTCAGGTAAGTAAGTCTAGTCTGACATACCATTCTTTCAGCACTGTCATCACTAAATAATAATAATATGTACATTTATAGAGCACCTGGTTACAAGACACTGGTGTGTCTCTGCACTAACACCACAACCATGTTGCAGAAGTCCGACAGAAGCAACATTGAAGCCCAGGTGGGGGATCATGCGGAACTGAAGAGGTAGGTTTTTAACAAATTCGTAAACCGAGTCTCCGAAGGTTCGGCTCTAATATAGGAGGGAATTCCAAAACGTAGCTGCCAGGAAGGAAAAGGAACGTGCCCCCAATCTAGCCCTTCGAATGTTAGGTATTTGCACCAAATTGGCCATAGACGATCTTAGGTAACGTTGTGGGGAATAGGGCTTTATCAGGAGGCACAAATATTTGAGACCTTTTGAAGCCAGAAACCAATGGCAGAAAAAGAGAGCCTTAAAGAAGATTTTCTTTTCCAACGAAAACCAGCTGAGGGTGACTAAAGTCGCCGTAGTAGAAGTACTTTTGGGGAGATTAAGGACCAGGCAGGCCACTGCATTTTGCACTCTTATGTTTTGTTTTAGGCTTTCCTTCATAGCTCCCAGGTTGAGCACATTGCAGTAATCTAACTGGGATGGGACTAGTGCATGAACCACTGTTTTAGGTGATTCAATAGAGAGCAGGTCCAGAGTCTTTCTTAAAATTTTCAGAGTACCAAAGCATTTCCCAGACAAATAGTTCATTTGGGATTCAAAAGAAAGATTAGTATTGAGCTAAACTCCCAATTTTTTTACCTTCCGCTTCGGGAATCCGGCCAAGGGAATCCAGCCACCACACCAATGACCATATAGCAGGAGGCTTGCCAACTTTCAAGATGTCCATTTTGTTAGCGTTGATCTTTAAGTAGCTCTCAGTCATCCAGGTGGCCAGTTCTACCAACCAGGATTTAAAATGGAGAGCCGAACCAGCCTCATGTTGAGAAATAGTTACAATCAACTGTGTGTCATCAGTGTATGATACTATAACCTTATGTTGTTCATTATTCTATGCCAGAGGGTGTATGTAAATATTAAACAAGGTGGGATTCAAGATAGAGCCTTCTGGAACTCCTTGAGAAAGAGTCAGTGTCTTGGATATAAAAGGTCTCTGGGTTACTTGAAATGAATGGTTAGACAAAAAAGAGGAAAGCCATCTTAGGGCAAAGCAACCAACCATCACTTTCCCTTAGGCTGTGGCACAAGAGGCTGTGGGATACAGTGTCAAAGGTGGCTCTCAGGTCAAGTAGCATTAAACCCAAAGTAAGACTGTGATCCGCATTGTGTCTTAACATTTCAGTCACAAGAAGAAGTGCAGATTCTGTTGAGTGGGCAGCCTAAAAACCAGATTGAGAGGGGTGAATAGTTCTCTTACTTTGATAAAGCAAGTGAGTTGATGGTTATCATGTTTTTCCAAATTTTTCATGAAAAAGGGCAGGGGAGAGATAGGTCTAAGACTTTGTCCAAAATCGAGGGGTCAAGAGTGACGTTTTCCGTACGGGAAGCACAATGGCATGTTTTTATTTCTGGGTGACACACACTGAATTTAGAGACATCATAATAAGTTGTCTGACGTGGGGAAGGATGGGAAGCATTCCTAGTTGGAGGATCCTAGTTATGGAGCAAGGATTCACATATTCCGAAACTTGCTTGTACTCAGCCCTCTCTAAATAACTTGTAATGTATTAACCAATATGTTTTTTTAACTAATATTAACATTTCACAAAATTTTTTGTATCTAGGGGAAGCTTTTCAATGTGCTTTTACTAACAGTAATTCTAATGCATTAAAATGGCTGCCGAAAACGAAGGAAACTTTCTGCGCATGCGTCTACCACACTCACGTGATGTGACGTACCTCTCTACTTGGTGGGAAAACTTTGCTTCTGCGCACTAATGCCAAAAATGGCTGCTTTAAATCTCCTATGAAAATGCTTATGCTGCAGCTTGTACTAAACTTGCTTGTTCTGCTTAATCATTAACGCTCAAGTTAAAATAAAGTAATAAGGATAGAGTAGAGATAAGTGGTATACAGTGCATTCATTTATTTCTGTATTCTAATATGTTTCTTTTTGACATTGCTACTTGCTCGTATTTTGGGCCTGACCTCTACACATCTTCCATCTTGGATGACACTGCACATGCGTACTCAGACACTGAATTTGCTGAAGCACTGGCATTAAACCTCTGCCAGCCCACTACTTACCAATGATGTTCCTGGGAACCTGCTCATCTGACCTCTAGAAAGGAAGCTACCAAATACAATGTATTCAAAATGTGTACCAATATTTTTGGGTGGAATAAAATCATGGGAAAATACAATTGTGGGTGGGTATTCTATCAATATTATTTGACTTGAAATTACATCATGTTAGTAAGGTGTGATGGCCTCTACTCATCTTTCCAACCAATCATTGAAGGGGAACACATAGATTTGCAACATGTAGGGGTGGCACATTGCCCTCGAAATGGTATAACTAAGGTAGGCTCAGGTAGAGAAATTGTCCGACTTGTCCGAATAGCTGACCTGTCACTGTCAGAGCACTCTGTCAGAAGAATCGATTACCCAATCGGGGTATTAATTGGCTTTCCTAGAGAGAGGGATGTGACGCTGGCGTTGCACTTAGCTGAGGTCACCTGTCCTGATCTGCACCTGTCTTTTCCTGTGGGCACCTGATTAGTCAGGAACCTGGTCCTGGTCCGTATTTTGCCCCAGCCCGTGGCCAGGATTGGTAATTGCACCATTCTAGGGGAATATAATCAATGTGATACGTCCTTGTGCTATTTCCCTTTCTCACCCTTCCCAGGTACCAATGTCTAAAGGTGTTACTGTGATTTCTTATAAACTTTATGTCCTGCTGGTTATATTTTTGCTTGTAAAATTTATGGTCATGAGATTGTGGCCTTTTTCTTTCACTCAGAAAATCTATCATAGATAAAGGTTTTAAAACTTTCCCCAAGTCTGTGGTTATTATATGAAAGATACATGTGTTTAAATACTATCTGTTTCTGCTAACTCTCTGATCCACAGGACTTATAGTAAGATGACAAGGATTGGTAAGTTATGGTATCTAGGTATAAGTCCTAAATCGGACCTTTGGGAAAACTGATAGAGTGATTAAGTTAGTAAATTGGTTAGGCAGGACTACTAGTTCAATGTGTGAATGTTGTATGGGCCCCAGGTGAGTATGGAACTGAGCTAGTTGGTCCCTGCGCGCTCTATCACTAGGTGGGGTCGAATCCAAAAGGAACCCAATTTAATCTGTGAGGAAATATCCTGTAATGGGATGCTGAAAAACTCGAGAGCACCCCGGGTGAGTGGGTTATCTATTATCATCAGTTTAGCCCTATATTCCTTGGCTTCTGGCAGAAATGTACTGTAGATTTTACCTATTTTGGTCTCGAAAAAAAGTGTGCAATTCTAGTGCAGGTTTCCTGAGAGGAAGTTCCCACAGCAGATACTTCTTCGAGAGAGGACAGGGATTTGAGTATGTGCATAGAACTCTCTCCTGTCTTTCTAATCAACTTATGATAATGTTTAAGTTCTAATTTAAGATTTGAGTGACTGCTCTGGTTGTAGTCCAACCCCCAGATGTGTTCCTGGCGCATGCACGCTTTCTTGGCTCCCAGTAGTTCATCATTATTAACCCAGGGTGCCGAGTGAAAGGAGCATGCCAGACGTCTTAGATCTAATGGACTGATTGAATCTAAGCTTCCACGATCCATGGATTGATATTACTGTCTGCCTGATCCACATTCTCCCCTAAGTCGAGTGGAGAGGCTAATAGTGTCTTAGTGAAGGTCTCTGTATCAATCTTGGGTGCCGAGCAGGAATATCGATGGAGAAATATCAAGGGGCATTAATATCGCCGCAGAAATATCGTCTGGAAGAAATATCGACAACAAAAATATAGATGACAAGAATATCGACTGACAGGTAAGTAATATCGATTACAAAAATATAGTTGTAATAAATATAGTTTACAAATGTGTAGTTGACAAAAATATCGATTTATGAATAATGTTGTGTATTTTAGTGTTTTTAATAAGAATTGTTTGTCATTTTTGTATATGTTTTAGAATTTTTCTAGTTATTAATTTATTTTAGGTAAATTTTGCATTAATAATTCCGTAGAGGGTTGTGGGTTTATAGGGGAATAGGGTGGGAAGTAATTTAATTATATAAAATTAATTGACTAATTAATGTGTTCATTTATTAATTAATAATACTTTAATAATTAACTGTTAATTGATTTGAATTAGAAAATTAATATTCAAATATGTTAATTGGTTAATTAATTTTAGGTGTGTGTTGTGGTGTTTATATGTGTAAATGGTGTGAAGGGTGGTGAGTAATTCATTTTTATTGATTAATTATTAAATATTTTAAAATTAATTACCATTAATTATTTAGCAATTATTAACTGTAATTGTGTAATTAATTTTAGGTGTGTGTTGTGATGTTTATATGTGTAAATGGTGTGAAAGCTGTTAAGTAATTAATTTGTTCTTGATTAATGAATAAATAATAATAAATTAATTTACATTAATTCATTAGTAAACATTAAATGTAATCGTGTAATAAATTTTAGGTGTGTGTTGTGGATAATATAGTGCTAAATGATGTGTAATAATTTTTTACTTTTTTTTTCAATAATAATATATTTACATTTATATAATAATTATGTTAAAATTGGAAATACAATTTAATAAAAATGGTGATAGTTTTATTTTTTATTGTTTTGGGATCCCGCGCTTTCCCTACTGTTGCACTCACTGGAGTGGGAATAGTAATTTTTACCTCTACGCTATCCAGTGCTTTACCTACGGTTGCACTCACTGGAGTGGGAATAGTAAATGTTACCCCACCGCTATCCAGCGCTTTCCCTACTGTTGCACTCGCTGGAGTGGGAATAGTCATTTTTACCCCTACGCTATCCAGAGCTTTCCCTACTGTTGCACTCACAGGAGTGGGAATAGTAAATTTTACCCCTCCGCTATCCAGCGCTTTCCCTACTGTTGCACCCACTGGAGTGGGAATAGTAATGTTTGACCCCTACGCTATCCAGCGCTTTCTCCACTGTTGTACTCACTGGAGTGGGAATAGTAAATGTTACCCCTACGCTATCCAGCGCTTTCCCTTCTGTTGCACTCACTGGAGTGGGAATAGTAATTTTTACCCTACCCCTATCCAATGTTTTAACTACTAATGTTTTTATTTTTTTATTATATGTATGTAGTATTTTTCTTAATAGTTTCAGTGTTCATTAAATATAGAATATTTTATTTTATTTTAAATTATTTATTTATGTTTTTATTTTATTTTTATATAATTAATAAAGTTTATAAATTAAATAAAGATAATAGTTAATCAAATGTATTTAATTAAATATATGTATATGTACACTTTTTGTGTTTATATTCATTAAATTAAAGGTATTTGTTATAATCAGCTAAATATATATTAAATTTAATTTAATTTGTTAATAATAATAATATTATTTAATTAATTTAATTTAAGTTATATTATGTTTTAGAGTCGATATCTTTTACATTTATATTTTTACATCGATATTTTTGAGTCGATAATATTGTACTTACCTGTTTAAGTATATGGAGTCGATATTTTTGTAATCAATATTTTTACATCGATATTTTTGTTGGCTATATTTTTGTTTTCGATATTTAAACATGGAACCTCAATCTTGGCCCATTTCCTTGAAAGTACAGTAGAGTTGTTGTCACCTCTGAAAATACCGCTAGAAAGTGGAAAAGAAAAAGGTTTCACCAGGTGATCTGACCAGGGAACTATGATGGGGTATCCACAAGCAGAGTAGAAAAATGTGAAAAGATAGTGTCTAACGTGTGGCCTTTCATGTGAGTGGGGCTCGAGACTCTCTGTACCAGACACATTGGGGGTCATTAGGATAGCGGGCGGAAAACTACCCCGACTGCCATGGTGGCGGAAACCAACCACCCGTCTGCACTGCGGATACACCGGCGGCCACATTAGGAATAATCACCACAAAAGACCGTCTGCGGCGGTAGCGGGCCAAGCAAAACCGCCTGACGCAGGCGGTGATGGCTAAAAAAACGACCGTGGCGGTCGGAAAAGCAGCGGAAAAGCACCAACCCCCCGCAAGGTAATCGGACACACCGCACGGGAAATTAGGATATCCCCGAGGGTGTGGTGGTCGGAAATGCTGTAACCGACTGCAGCGGTCGCACACAGGAGTGAATGGGAGAAATAGCAGAAGAGCAGCAGCATAGCCACCGCAGCGGGCGGGACATGAAAAACATGGCGGACGATGGCCAAAAAAACGCAGTGATGCCAAACATTGCACAAAGAAAATTAGCCATGCCCCCAAATACATAACACACATACAAATAAAGGAAATAAATACAAATACAAATAAAAAAGCACAGGACAACTCCCACAACACACCTGACACCCAATTTCCACTTGGACACACCCACACAGCTGAGTATAAAGCCACCCCCTTCACTGACCACAATCCTTTGCAACACTCCAGAAGAGAAGGCCATACACCACATCTGACAGGTGAGGCATAAGAGCACAGCACACACACACATCCACCACCACCATCACTACCACTATTTCACCAGCGCCAACAATCACCCAGCACACAACACACCTCACACACCAACACCACAACGGCCACCCACACACCTGTACCCACAAACACTTCACCCACCACACACCATGACATCACAGAAAATGCCCACATTCACCGAGAGTGAGTTGACAGTCATGGTCAATGAGAAAGTGAGAGTAGAGCCACAACTGTTTGGTAGCCTGGTCCAACAGACACCATTAGCCATGAGGACATAAATGTGGGAAAGGATAGTCCAAAGGGCAAATGCAGTAGGGATCACCCCAAGATCCAAGAAGGAGATCATGAAGCGGTGGCATGATCTCAAGAGGGTTGTCAAGGAGAAGAGGAGCAAGAACAGGATGCTGGCGAACGTGACTGGCAGTGGCTCTTCCATCCCACCAAAAACATTCACACCAATACTTGCCATACTACTTCCTGAGAGTCTCACCGGAGTAGCCGGGGGAGCGGAGGCTGGTAAGTACAAACAAATGCCAAAAAACACACAGATAAGTACTTCCTTGCACACCCCAAACATCATTACACTGTCCACCCTCACCCAACAGGTAGCTAGCCATCTTGCTTAGGAGGCCTGTATGGGGAGGGAGGTCTATACAACAACTCACACCATAGCCCCTGTACCACAGCCTACCAAGATGGATCCCCCCTAACACCACCCAGAAGCATGTGTTAGCCATTGCACTGTTCACCCTCACCTAACAGGTAGGTAGCCATCTTGTATTGGAGCACTGTGGGTGGGAAGCCTGTACCACTACTCCCAGCATGCCTCCTGGCCCACAGCTCAGCAGGATAGAGGCTTCCCCCTCCCAGAAGCACGTGTCAGCCATTGCACTGTTCACCCTCACCTAACAGGTAGGTAGCTATCTTGGTTGTGATGTCTGTCTGTTAGAGGGAGGCCTGCACTACCACTCCCACCATGTCCCCTGTCCCGCAGCTCAGCAGGATAGAGGTCTCCCCCACCCAGGAGCATGTGTCAGCCATTCCACTGTTCACCCTCACCTAACAGGTAGGTAACCATCTTGTATTGGAGCACTGTTTGTGGGTGGGAGGCCTGTATCACTACTCCGAGCATGCCCCCTGGCCCACAGCTCAGCAGGATAGAGGCCTCCCCCACCCAGGAGCATGTGTCATCCATTGCACTGTTCAACAAACAGACTTACAGGTAGGTAGCCATCTTGTATTGGAGTACTGTTTGGGGGTGGGAGGCCTGTATCACTACTCCGAGCATGCCCCCTGGCCCACAGCTCAGCAGGATAGAGGCCTCCCTCACCCAGGAGCATGTGTCAACCATTGCACTGTTCACCCTCACCTAACAGGTAGGTAGCCATCTCGTATTGGAGCACTGTTTGTGGGTGGGAGTCTTGTATCACTACTCCCAGCATGCCCCCTGTCCCACACTCCAGCAGCATGGATGCCTCCCCCACCCAGGAGCATGTGTCAGCCATTGCACTGTTCACCCTCACCTAACAGGTAGGTAGCTATCTTGCTTGTGATGTCTGTCTGTTGGAGGGAGGCCTGCACTACCACTCTTACTATGCCCCCTGTCCCTCACTCCACCAGGATAGAGGCCTCCCCCTCCCAGGAGCATGTGTCAGCCATTGCACTGTTCACCTTCACCTAACAGGTAGGTAGCTATCTTGCTTGTGATGTCTGTCTGTTGGAGGGAGGCCTGCACTACCACTCCCATCATGCCCCCTGTCCCACACTCCTGCAGGATAGAGGCCTCCCCCACCCAGAAGCATGTGTCAGCCATTGCACTGTTCACCCTCACCTAACAGATATGTAGCCATCTTAACTCTTCATGATGTGTGTGTGGGAGACCTGCATCCCTAAACACAGCAACAATTGCATGCAATGCATTGACACCTGACATGTAATAGTAAATGCTGTTCCTCTGCTATATGAAATTACACACAGTGTTGCCATGAATTGTACTACTGGAGACTTATTAATTGTGTAGTATACAGACAGTCAATGATACGCAGATGATACAATACTTGCACGCTGCCCAACACTGACCATTCCCCATCTACTCCACAGGTGATGAAGAACTCACTGCTGAGGACCACACCAACGACCAGCAGAGCCAGTCTCCACCCCCGGCTCATGGACTCACAGACGTGGACTCCCAGGATAGTTTGGACGATGAACTCCAAGCCGGCCCATCTGGTGTGCCACAGACCCAGAGGTCCCAGGCCCCCATCCTCCCCACCACCACGTCTGCTGCAACAACAGCGCAGCAGACCCCTGCTGTCATGGCCTCTGCCTTCACCGCAGCAACCACCGCTACCACCGCCACCACCAGTACCACTAGTATCACCAGTACCACCAGTATCACCAGTTTTACCTGCAGCACCCTCCCGGTCGCAGGGGATGACCAGCCCACAGCAACAACTGTGGAGGGGAGGGAGAGTATGTGTTAACCCACAGTGGTGAGGCAACAGGTCCGTGGCAGCTTGGCAGGTGGGAGGTCCAGGGTCACCACCTGACCTCGGGAGGAGTGGACACCATCCCTGGATCACTTCACCAGAGTTGTGGAGGCATACGAAGAGGTCCAGGGACAAAGTGGCCGGTCTAATGAACTATTAGTGGAGCTCATCCTGCTGATGAGGTCCATCGACAACCGCCTTGGACAGATGGTGAACCTCATGAGCCAGCATTGGCGTTGCAGAGGCCTGTGTCCCAACCACCACCTCCGTCCCTTCCTGTTGTGCCGCAGGATGACAGTGCACCATCTTCCCCTGCGCCAACAGAGAGGGGCGAGTCCCCTGATGCCGCTGGCCATTCAACAGGCCCCCCACCGCCAAAAAGATCTAGGGGGCGTCCAAATAAGAGCCTGGGAGTCTCAGGAGGCAAAGCACCTGCCACATGCCTGTCACGGAGCCAGCCCTGATGGCAACCCTCTTCCCTACTGCATTGACTGTTTGGACTGTCTTTCCCCACATTCCCTTAACAATGGCACTTGTCTGTTGGACTGGGTCACCACATCCATGTGGTATCTACTCTTGCATCTCATCAACCATGACTGTCAACTCACTGCTCATTCCCCACCTTCATGTAAATATTCCCGCACAAATCACATGTCCACTTTTCAAATAAAATACCAGTGGTGAAGATATCCATGATGTGTTCAAATGATTTACAGTATGTAGGGCTGGATTCTTCTGTAGCACCTAGGGAGACACAACAGAACAACAGTCACTGGTGTCTTTGTGGCATCACAGACAGAACACTACACAAAACACACACAATTCACTACTGGCATGCAAGAAAATGGGCTGCAGGTGTGAACAAATAGGGTCCACCATACGTCCCCATATGGAACGTCACATTTACCACACACAGGTGACTGAACATGTGCCTGTCTGTTACATCCGCGCATAGCCCTGCACAACAACAGCAACCACACCAGACAATGTACACAATGTACACGTTTGACCTCGTCACCCACCTCGTCACCCACCTTCAAGTGAAGTAGCGGTCAATGAGCTGCTGGTGCAGATCTACTCCTTCCTCCTCTCCACTGTCCTCATCACTGGACTCAGGTCCTTGAGCAGGTGGTGGCCTTGGTTCCTCACCATTGTCCAGGAGCAGGGGGATCCCCTTGTGGATGGCCAGGTCGTGCCGCATACAACATGCCAAAACTATCTTGCACACCTTCCCAGGCGAGTATGCCAGTGCACCTCCTGTCCTGTCAAGGCAACGGAATCTTGACTTCAGCACGCCAAAAGTCTGCTCGATTACACGTCGGGTCCTGCTATCGGCCTCATTGTACTGACTGTAAGCCGGGGTCCTGGGATTCCTTAGCAGGCTCAAAAGCCATGGCCTACTGGGATATACAGAGTCACCTATGAATGACAAACACACATTGCAATGTTGCACAGCCAGAGTGCCGCAGGCAAACACACAGCACGCCATATCAGTAGGCATACTCACCCACAATCCAAGCACGCTCGGGATGCAGATTTTCCATCATCCGTGGCACCATGCTGTTCCTCATGATGTACGAATCATGTGCAGAGCCAGGATATCTTGCACACACATGGGAATTGGTCATGTCCGCAAGGCACACCACCTGCACATTGATAGAATGATAATGTTTATGGTATCTATGAATGTGCTCTGTTGCCTGTGGTGGCACCAGACCTACATGGGTACAATCGATGGCACCAACAACATGTGGGATGCGCCCAAGGGGACAGAAGTCACCCTTCACACCGGCCAATTCTGCTCCCCTAGAGAAATGAATGTAGCGATTCCTATATAGCATCATGGCTGCAAGAACATCCCTCCGCACCTGGCTGAACATGGGCTGTGACATCCCTCCAGCGCTAGCCATGGTCTCCTGGAAGGAACCTGTTGCAAAAAAGTGGATTGCTGCCATCACCTTGTATGTGGGTGTGAATGCATTTGGATAGTGATGGCGAGGCTGCAGGTGGGGCTCCAAAAGATCACACAGGATCTTCAGTGTTGGTCTGTCCAGGCGGAATTTCTGAATTATTGGTACATTCTCCATGTCCTCCAGCACTGTCAGGTGACGTAGGAGATTTGGCCTCCTCCTAGTTGAGATGTTAATTTGAAAATGTCAGTGAAAATCATCATGAGATGGCCACAGCACATACCATCAATGATGTCATGGAAAAACAAAGACTGCCTGAGAGATGCATGGCACAACAGGTTACATGGAGGGGCCTTTTGCTCCATACAGAGGGCACACCTCTCCACTGACAATACACAAGTGCCACAAACACATCTGTGAATGTGAATGCACACATACTGAACCACACAATTCACATGTGCACGCAAGGTGCTGCAACATCCGCTAATGTTTTAGAAATTACCATGACTGTATCATACCCATCTGCTGTACCTGTCACACCTCAATGCATCATGTAAAGTCTTCACACATCCATCAACACAATGATCACAGTAGCAGGAAAACTTTCAGTTGTGTGCATGAGCTGTTGTGAAAAGCACCAGTCTGGTACGATACCATATAGTGATACAAGCCTTGTCAAGGTCAGCACTGGCCCACAACATATTGATTTCTATAACATCATTAACACCAGCTCAAGAGTGTCAAGCATCATCAACCATCAAATACATAACTAACATGGCAGGGACCACAGACAAAAGTGTGTCACACAGAACGTACGTCCACCTGTGGATGACATGGAAGAATGGCATTGTGTGTACAATGATGTGCCCTTCACCATGTTGCTGCTGGGTACTGATACAGTGTTCACGATTGCCATTGCTATTAAAGGATACAAAAATTGCGGTACCTACCGCCTGTCCCCGGCGGTGTGACACCAGCACCACCCCCTTCACAAGTGTGGTAGCCATTGGCATATGGACATGTGTATATGGCGGTGGGCATGCTCCACCGCATGAATCGCGGTACCTACCGCCTGTCCCCGGCGGTGTGACACCAGCACCACCCACTTCACAAGTGCGGTAAACATTGGCATGTGGATATGTGTAGATGATGGTGGGCATTCTCCGCCACCGCGGAGCGGTCACTGGATACTTTTGAATGATGCACCATCGCGGTAGCGCACCCCGGGCACCCGCGGTGCATCACCGCCATGAAGCATTGCCTACAGCCAATGGGAGCGATGATAGCTGTGACATGATACAGATTTGAAAATCGTGGAAGGTGTGCTCCGCCAGAGCGGAGGTGGTCACTGGATACTTGTGAATGATGCACCATCACGGTAGCGCACCCCGGGCACCCGCGGTGAATCCCCGCCATGGAGCATTGCCTACAGCCAATGGGAGCGATGATCGCGGTGGCATGATGCTGATTTGAAAATCGCGGAAGGTGTGCTCCGCCACCGCGGAGGCAGTCATTGGATAGTTTGGAAAGGGGCAGACCTTGACAACCAATTGTTGCTGCTATGCAGCTTCCAGACGACCCCAGGGGGCTATAAATCTGTGGGAGTGAGCCTATCATTTCCACTGATCACAGAGCCTGCTGCCTGTGACCCTCTCCTGCTGCTGCCTGAAGATCCTGCTGCCTGGGACCCTCTCCTGCTGCTGCCTGAAGAGCCTGCTGCCTGGGACCCTCTCCTGCTGCTGCCTGGGACCCTCTCCTGCTGCTGCCTGGGACCCTCTCCTGCTGCTGCCTGAAGAGCCTGCTGCTTGAGACCCTCTCCTGCTGCCGCCTGGGACCCTCTCCTGCTGCTGCCTGGGACCCTCTCCTGCTGCTGCCTGAAGAGCCTGATGCCTGGGACCCTCTCCTGCTGCTGCCTGGAACCCTCTCCTGCTGCTGCCTGAAGAGTCTGCTGCCTGAGACCTCTCACCACTCACTACCACCACAGGTGTTCCATGTCCACAGGGATGCCAGTCCATTCACAAGTGAGGAGCTGGATGTCCTTGTGGACGAGGTGCTGGGACAGTACCCAAGGCTTTTTGGTGGTCCCAATGTAGTAGTAAGTCACCATAGCTGTAGGGCAGTGGGGAGTCAGACGTGTAGTTGTGCAGCTGCAGTATATGCCTGAGGGTGTGGGGTCGTGTGAAACACTGACAGGCAAGCTGTCGCCAGGCAAGGGAGTCTGTGTGTCCCAATGTCACTCTTTTCCATGCCTGTACTTGTATGTGTGAGTGGTGTGTATTAAATTGTCACACATACAGATCCAACGGTTGATAGCCATGTAGGTGCCAGGGCAGTATTTGCATGTGTGAATATTTCTGTGTGCACCTGTAGTCTAAGTCAGTGTGACCCAGAGAGTAGGTTCAGTGTCTCCCCACCCAAAAAATTATACATCACCAGACTTACATGCTCCTTGCTCCAGTTCATTCACACTGAATAGTAGATATGCCCCATCTGTGCCCTGGATTACTTCAGACTTACACACTTCTGTCGATGCATATTGTGTTGAGCCATCATGCATTTGTGAGAATATCATGGAGCCTATACGCCCCAATGTGTGCATGCAATCACATATGTTTGGGTCATGCAGAGTGCCCTTGTGAGGGGTCCCCCAGTTTTGGAGGGAGGGAGGTTACAAGTAGTCCTGAGTCTCTGTCTTGCTACGGTATTGATAGATGTTGTTATCTGACATTGTGTAACTGGACATTTACCCTTCTTTTCTCTCATACCTGCAGCTCAATGTACACCAGCGTAAGGCCCTGTGGAGGGCCATTGCAGAAAATGTGCGAACCCTGGGGTGTCCAACAGACGACGCACCCACTGTCACAAGAGGTGGGACGACATCAGCCGGCTGGCTGGCAAAGCAAGTGGCAGGGATGACCTTGGGGATGCTACCATGCACAGGGCGTTTGGCATGGCGCAGCATGACTTCACATCTTGGCAGTGACTCATCCAGACCTGGATGCACGTCTGAGGGAGCATCGGCAGCAAGGCAGGGGTGGTGAGTATCTGGGGAGGGTGACTTTTGCTGGGAGTGGATGCATGTGTACAGGGCCTGTGGCACCATTGACCCATGTGATGTTAGTGCGTTGCTGTGATGTGCTGTGTAATGTGAGTGGCTGCTCTGATGTGTGGTTGTATCAGGTATTGGCCCACCCTGGCCTTACTGAGCTGAAACTCCCTGCTGTACTTTCGCATTGCCAGATGGGTTAGGCTCCACATGGTCATTCTTCATTGGGATAGTGTGGGGAATCCATAATGGGGAGAACTGCAGTGTTAACTTTCTGAGTGTGACTTCATGTATACCTACTTTGCATGCACCATGGTCGTTGAGGCACACACATCTGACAACAATGTGCCCCAGGTTACCACATGGTGCTTGCTAGGGACTACTTTTCATTGTGGACTGAAATGACCTAATACGTGTGTGTGTTGTCCCCTCCTATTCCCTGAAGGTCTGTCATTGGTAATAAGTGTTGTACCCACATCATGTCCCTTGGGCAGGGCAAGTTGGGGGGGGGCAGTCCATCTACGGGCAGGTTGTAGTGCTGTGTGGCATCAACATGGCTCAATCATGGCATTTGTTCTGCGTTACAGGCACTGTTGTGGTCTATGTTGTGTGTTGCTGCACAGTGATTGCAGGGTGTTGTTGTTACTATGAACATTTGGGCCTCTCCTGTACTGTTTTGCAAGAGACCACGGGGGAACATAATCAAGAAACCAGTAATGGCGAGAGTGGCACTACAGCAGCACCGGACGCCAGTCACACAGAGCCCACCAGTGCATCTGAGGGGGGCAGAAGTATGCAGGAGGAATCTGTGGCTGAGACACAGAGTACCACATCATCTGATGCCAGCGGGGATGCATCCATGTTGGCAGGCACAGGGGATGGGGAGTCTGCATCATCATCTACCACCCAGCGGCCAGTGCCCAGCCTCCCATCCACTTCCTCTGGTGCTGCCCGTATCCGTGTCACTAAGAGGGGACGAGTCACATTCACACCTGGCACCGCTGCCCCTGCACCTGTCCCCCCTGCTGCCCTCAGTGCAGAGTGTGTTGATCTCCTGCGCCAGCTTTGTGTGGGCCAGACCGCCCTGCTCAATGCCTTCAGCGACCAGAAATAAGGCCAGGTGGTTGCATACATGGAGGGCATACACTCGGATGTGGGTGGGCTACACCATACAGTCCAGTACTAATTGGAATCTATTACTAATTGAGTTACCCCTTTGGGATGAAAGAGCTGTGACTAGGGGACGTCTCCCAGACGGTACACGCTCTTGAATTTTGGTGCAGTTCTTCGGCCATAAGTGTTATTCCACTCGGGACATTGCCCCAATGGTTTATGTGTGCTGTCATTGTGCTATTGGTCATTCTGTGGTGGTCATGTGCACTTCAGCTGTGTGTGCTGGCCAGTGCTCTGGTGGAGGTGGCTGAGCTCTTCTATCCCAGAGTGGTGCATGTGTAGTTGTTGTGTTGGATGTGTGGGTGTTGGCTGTGGTATTGCTTCAGTTCCTGGGTGTGCTGTTGTATTTGTGCATTGCTGATTAGTGTTGTGTGTGATGAGGTTGTATCAATCATGTGTGTGTGGCTGTTGTGCTTGTTATGCACACACTGCTTGTTGAGCATGCAGTGCTGTGTGTATGTGGCCTTGGCATTGCCTGATGTGCATCTCCTGCAGTAGACCAGGAGCGACGGTAGACCATACTTGACGGCTGCATTTAACACTCTTGTAAGGATTGGGGCCCAGAAATCTATGTTACTCAGGTACAGGTCGGGTGGTGAACCATCAGGACCTGGGGCTTTGTTACGGGTAAGGCCCTGGATCCCCTCTGTTATTTCTGTAAGTGAAAACTCAATAACTGGACCCTGTAGGTCAACCCACCCCCTCCCCAGATCTATGTCCTGATTGTGATTGTATAATCCCTCAAAATGTGATACCCACTGTTCTGGTAAGATGTTCGTCCCAATCCCAGGGGTATTACTATCCTGAAAACATGGATTATTAACAATCCTCCAAAATAGAGTCCAGCCTCCCTTAGGTCTGCCCATGCTTCAGTTTGAAGAGTGAGTTTTCTTTGTTTCAGCGCATCTTTGTATGTCCGTCTACACTGGACTATTCTTAAATTGTCCATGGGATTAGATTTTAAGCTAAGTTTTAGTTCTCTCAGGGCTCGCGAGCACTGACTATCAAAACATCTCAGCTGCATACTTTTCCTCATGGGGGCTTTTGTCTTCATTAGACCATCTACCAATTTAGTCACTGACCTAAATGCCGTACCCAAGTTGATCCCCTCTATCGTGGGATCTAGGCATTCATCAAAATGTACTTTCCCTTTTACCATTAATTCTTTATAGAATGCCTCAGCATCAATTTTCCACCATCTGAGCCGCCTTCCCTGATCACTTACCCTCATCTCACTAACCGCCTGTGGGTATGTCTTGGGTCGGCCCCGCTGTATGACCTTTAAGGTTAGGGGGTTATGGTCGCTGAATGCGCTCCAGTCGATCCCCCCTGAGCTAATCCAATTTTTTGCCTGCCTGGACGCCAAAATATAATCTATGTAAGAAGAACATCCTCTCCCTTTAAATGTTGGAATGAGGGACCCATCTTCCTAAAGGCGAACCAGATCAATAATGTGTACCAGATCATGGGTCTTTAGGAGATTACTAAGGGCTGTTCCCTCTGGAGAGTGTTCAAAATGTGGGTCCTTCTCAATGGGACATCAAGACCAATCTGCGTCCAAGGGGAACATGGTTGGATACAAATGGCAGTTAAAATCACCCATAATTAATATGGTGGTTTCTAAGGCCCCTTTTCTGTGAGCGAGCTCCTGATGGAGTCTATAGTCTAATTCCTGTAATGTGGAATTATTTCATTTAGTGTTCCTTACATTATATAAGTTGAACAAGGTCAGCCTTAATCCAGGACTGGTGAACCCTAACGCCTGGATGGTGTGTGATGACCAAGATGGACTGGTCCACACTCCTACCAGGTTTAGGTCTAATGTTTAATGTTTAATGTTTACAGATTTATAGAGCGCATGGCTGCCCGTAAGCGTCCCAGCGCTAGAGAAAAAAGAAGAAGGTGGGGGGGGAAGTGAGTTAAGGAAACAGCCATGTCTTTAGGAGTTTACGAAAGGAGAGCAGGTTCGGTTGAGCCCGAATATCCAGTGGGAGAGTGTTCCACAATTTGGAAGCGTTGTAGGAGAAGAGACGACCGCCGGAGCGGGCTCTCTTGATTCTGGGTACTGAAGTGAGGTGGAGGTGGGATGATCGGAGGACTCTATTGGTTGTGTGGGGGATGATAAGCTCCTTCAATATCGGGGGGGCTATTTTGTGCAAAATCTTGAAGGTCCTTGAGGGAAGGTTTTGCTGAACAGTGGTTACGCTTGCCCGTGAGGAGACGGGCCACCGTGTTTTGCACGACCTGGAGTTGTGAGATCACTTTTTTGGGGGCTCCGAGGTACAAGGCGAGAGGTGGTTTTGCTGACTAAGAGATACTACAATCTGGGTGTCATCTGCATAGATAAGAGATACTACCATCTGGGTGTCATCGGCATAGGTAAGAAATTTAATCCCCGATGCAGTGACGATCTTCTCCAGAGGCGACATGTAAACATTAAACAGGGTTGGGCTCAGCGACGAGCCCTTGGGAACCCCGCAATGTATGGGTATACTGTTGGAAATGAAATTCCCGTCCACCACCAGGAAGGAACGGTCGCTCAGAAAGGAGTTAAGCCAGGACATAGCGACCCCTGAGATTCCCATATCCTTAAGCCTGTGAACCAGCGTGGAATGGTTCACAGTGTCAAAGGCCGCGCTGAGGTCCAGGAGGATCACTGCCACGGACCCTCCTTCATCCAGGATCTTTCTTGCTTCTTCGACCACAGCAACCATTGCGGTCTCTGTGCTTTGACCCGGTCTAAAACCCGCCTGGGAAGATTTAAGTAGTCCATTAGACTCCAGGTAGTCGGAAATCTGAAGATTAATTATCTTTTCAGCAATTTTGCTGACACCTGGCAGTAGGGAGATTGGGCGAAGATTGTTTAAATCTAGTCGGTCAAGATTAGGTTTCTTGATCAAAGCTTTAACAATTGCCTTTTTCCAGCTAGGTGACACCACACCATGGGAAAACGAGGTATTAATCAGGTGGGTCAAGTAGGGCAGAATGGTCGGAGAGACCAATTTTAGAATATTTAGGGGGGAGGATCCACGGGGATCCGCTTTTGATTGATTGTAATACAGATAAAAGTTTGTCAGGGGTTGTAGGAGCGAACTGATCTAGTTTGGGCGTCTGAACATGGGAAGGGAGTTCCAATGGGTCAGGAGGGTTGAAGGACTGGACTTTTAACAGTACCAGCGGTACCAGGGAACAACACCTATAACCTTCATGGGATACCTGTTTCGGCGCACAAACTACAGAGACACGGGACACTTCCTTCGGCGTCAAAGATCAGCTTTTATTACTGCAGGGAAACAAGAGTCATAAGAAGTACATGGCGTAGTTCTGCGAGTCTGCTTCAAATTGCGTTTGTAGGTCGCTCTCTTTTATACAGAATGTTGCCATTGCATAACATGTGGACAAAAGATTACAATTCGGTTCTCACAGTAAACTTCAAAGAGGTCGCTTTCATGTGTTCAGAATCCCGGAACATAATTACAATAGCAATGCCGGTTCCCAACTGTAAAAGTACATCTTCCCACCATAGGCACACCCATTAGAGTTGTAAATGACAAAGAAGAAGAGACAAGAGCAGCTGCAAGGAAGTCAGACACGTGTAGAGAAAAGAGTGTGGGGGTAATATCGGAAGCATGATCTTAGGATCAAAGAGCTGGATCCCATCGCCTGCACGGCTGTCACAATAGACCGGCACGACCAGATTACCCTCAAGCTGAGCCATCTGCCTTCACTGTATCATTCCTCCGGCCATAAAGACGCATGAAAGGAATATGCGTCTTCCGCAAGGCTGGGAACTAGAGGGTCAAGAAGCGAACAGTTACCTGCTCGCTGACTACGTGAGGGCAAGAAACAAAATGGATGCCGTATCTAAAATGGAACCCAAGGGTTCAGATGAAGAACACGTAATATTAGACGAACCCTGGCAGGTAGTGTAGCGAAAATTCTCACACTTGCCGAACTCGTCATTTGCGGTTCGTAGATACCAAACTTATCCATATTCGGTAATGCCCAGAACATCGTAATAATTTTTACGGAACCTCAGACGGTCCTTTTGCCCTCATGTAGGCAAGCACTAGTCGGAATCATAATCGATTTCGATACTCATCAGATCACTCAGATGTTGTTGATACATTATTCGATCCTTCAATGCCTCTTTGGTGACAACGGGCTGTCTTATACACGTCGTAGCACAAAGGCCACATAAGGCAGGACCACATTGCACACAAAGACAACATGAGAACAGAAATGTCACAACAACCCCTATGATCATCAGAATCTTCCAACCCCAAGTCGATATCAGACCCCAAAACCATCCCAGAAGCGTCCAATTTCCTTCGTCCACGTGTATGGACTCCGAAATTTTGTGCAACTTAGAGATGGCTTGATAAACCGTTGGAGCGTTATCAGGTATGAATATGCAGCAGCTCGAATGGATGACTTTACAAACCCCACCTCTATCTGCTAGAACGATATCTAGAACCATACGGTTCTGCAACGTCATCAGTCTATCCGCCTGGACTTCGGCTGTCAAATTACCAAGGGCATTTGCAGTTATGTTGGCAGTTGATTCTACTACACGAGTTAACTGTCTCAGGTTCCTGCTATTAACCATCGGTCCCCAGAACGGTAGGAAACCCTTAAAGAAGTCTCCCGCCTCTTGTCCGGAAGTATCTTCTTTGCTAATCACACCTCTTACAATTCTATTTCTGTGATAATCAGAGGCCACAGTGTAGGTCGGAGGCAAAAGATTTGCAATATAGCAGGTACCCGAGAAGTCATGAGGTAACCACGTATAGGCTCGATCATAACATACAAAGTAGGTACCCTTGTCAGGTAGGAAGACAGGGGAGGAGAGTGTCGGTAAGACATATGTCTCGGTACAAGCACTCTCCCCAAACTGAGCTCTCGGATTTCGACCAAGACCTTTCAAGCAGAAATTACCAAGGTGAGGTACAATCCATATCGGTGGCGAGCTTTTAAGCTGCCTCTCACCCACTGATAAGCTGTACTCAGCTTCACTTAGTTCCTTATATGCTCGCACCTCTTCCTCTGGGATGAGTGATGCGTCAAAAATATCTCTATCTAAGTCTGCAATAGCTCTCGCCAGAGTCTTGTGGTACGGGCCAGGACCAGAGTTTGCTGAGCGTGGTTCTCGATGGGGGTAGGAATCTAGTGCGCTACGGAACATAGTTTGTAATGCTCGAGCTGACCCTTGTGCACTATAAGGCAGAACTAGGTACGGAATACCTTTATCCATAGTATGTGGCATTAACCCACACATCCAACAGTTGGTAGTGTTTACCACTAACTGATGCTGATGCAAGAGTTGAATAAAAGAGTTGTTTCTGAATTCCGCACGTCTGACTTGTTCGTGTTGAGGCAGAGGATAAAAGGAATGTGGAGAAACAGTAGAAATGAAATATTGATCATGAGATGGAAGAGTAGGTGTAGCAGAAGACAATAAGAACTGAGACCCATAATATATTCCTCCTACCAATAGCATAGATATGGTGAGAAACAGTATGATTACTTGTGAGAAAAACCATTTTGTATGACATATTTTCTGCAATGTAGATCTTTGCGCCAACATTTCTTCTCTTTTCGACAGCTCAGACAATGATGATTCCATCCCCTAACGACCGTCCGCGACGTTCTTGACGCACTTCGTTCTGAGTAGCGGTTATCAATTTCCAGGAGTTCCCAGAAATCGATAATAGAAACCAACCTTGTGTCGATAGCTGCTAAACAGAAGGAAGTACCCGCACGGCCTTACGGTCAACCTGGATGGTAGGTTCTAGCTAAATAATGTTCTTGGCTGTACAAAAAAGAAAAAGATACACAATATATAATGTCCACTGTTTTCAGAGTAACGTAAAACCTAGAAACAAAAAAATCTTTTTATTTGTGGCTTGTTCGTGGACGAAGAAAATATCGGCTACTTCCAGGGCGAGTCTGATCTTCAAACAATGGATTGGACGGCAAAGGAGTGTTCAATTGTTCAGGCAATTGTTCAACAGTCAAATTTTCCAAGGTTGACGTGGAGGAAATTGTTTGAGAGGAGTCAGCAACGGTGTCAGATACAAGCCGAGCCTCGCTGAATGGAACGAAACGTGGTGCAGTGTCGGTCTCAGATGAAGAAAGACCTCTTCTTATCCAGGTGTCCGATGGCAAAGGAAGCGGGACTCTCTTCGTGTGGGTAGCATGTACCCAGTTCCGACGTCCGTGTAGTCGAACCGCCGTTCTCGTAGCCAGCTGTACCTGAAACGGGCCCACAAATCTTGGTTCAAGGTTTCGTTTTCGTCCGTAGTTTCTGACGAGGACCCAGTCCCCTGGTTGAAGTCGATGACCAGGACCCTCTGTTTGTGATGGCAGAGACTCAAAGACCTGTTGGTGAATCAAACTCAATTTAGCAGTCAGATCATAGAGATAATCGATCAACATAGGGTATTCAATTCTATCAAACTCTTTAGGTCTTGGGACTCCCCATACATTAGCAGGACGGCC
The DNA here is from genome assembly GCF_964261635.1 of Lissotriton helveticus. Lineage (NCBI taxonomy): Eukaryota > Metazoa > Chordata > Amphibia > Caudata > Salamandridae > Lissotriton > Lissotriton helveticus. Next base: position 2,082,517,523 of record NC_136063.1, read on the forward strand.
GAACACAATCTCATATGGGCTGAGCCCTACTCGATAGTGTACAGTTGCCCTGGTCGACAGGAGAGCCAGAGGCAAAGCGTCGGGCCATGATAAACCAGTTGTTGCCTGAATTTTAGCCAATTTCAGTTTTAGAGTGCCATTATATCCCTCCACCAAGCCTGCTGATCGTGGATGGTTTGCACTATGAAATTTTTGTACTATCCCTAAACCGCGACACACACTCTTCATCACACTCCCAACAAACTCACTTCCGTTGTCCGACCATACGACCCGAGGCATTCCGTAGCGGGGAAAATACTCTTTGAGCAAAATTTTTGCCGTGGATAAAGCCGTATTATCCTTAAGGGGGTAGGCCTCAATCCACCTAGAGAATGCACATACCACAACCAACACATACTTCAAGTTATTACATCGGTCCATGTGGATAAAGTCCAACTGGATGACTTCGAAAGGGTATGTAGGAGGGGCAAAATGACCAGGTGGAGTGGGGGTGCCCTTACCAGGATTGTGCATCAAACACACCATACAATTTTTAACCACTCTCTCAGCACACTTAGTAATCCCATCATTCTTCCATACATGAGACAACAACTTGCATATACCTTTAGTGTTGATGTGCGCCATACCATGAGCCATGGTAACAACAGCGAGCACATATGCATCCGGTAACATCCATCTCTGTTTCTCTGATAGATCAACCCAACATCCATTCTCATCTAATCTTCCCGTGCTCTCTCTCCATTTAGTCCTTTCCGTCTCAGTGGCTTCATTCTGTATTCCTTTCACACTTTCAAATGTGTCTTTACACATACCAGTCTCTGTTGGCCATCTCACTGAGCTCGTAACATACATTCTGTTTGTCAAATCTTTAGCCGTCTCTTTAGCCGTTTCATCCGCAAACGCATTACCACGACCCACATCGTCCGTTACATTCTGATGTGCGCTACATTTGACTATGGCCACTTGTTTAGGCAATGTGAGTGCATCTAAAAGATCATTTACAAGCTGACCATGTTGAATCTTCGTGCCATGCGACGTAAGGAATCCTCTCTCTCTCCACAGTCGTCCAAAACTATGTGCCACACCAAACGCATACTGGCTATCTGTAAACACATTCACCCGTTTATCTTTAGACAACACACATGCTCTTGTCAATGCGATTAACTCGGCAGCCTGAGCCGAATTCTGACTTAATCTTGCGCTTTCCACAATCGTTCTCAATGTTACTACAGCATACGCAGTTGTCACATCACCGTTCGGCAACTTAAAACAGGAACCATCCACATACAAAGTACCATCGGGATCTGTCAATGGAGTATCTTTTAGGTCAATACGACCCTTAGTTTCCTCTTCAGTTCTGAGATAGCAGTCATGTACTGCTTCACCACTTGACTCTGTGTCGATGGGCAGTAATGTTGCTGGATTCAACACATTACATCGTTTTATCCGTATGTGACTGGCCAGCAACGTCAACTCATATCCAGACAATCTTGCGCTTGTCAGATGTTGAGTTTTCGTTCGATTCAATAGAGTGTCAACTGCATGTGGAACCATTACCGTAAGCATATTATCCATGACTAGACCTGCGGACTGTCGAATGGACGCCGCAGCTGCCGCTGTAGACCTTAAACAACTCGGCAAGGCCCTTGCTACTGGGTCTAAAGTCGAAGAAAAATAGGCACATGGGCGTTGCTTACCACCAAAAGGTTGTGTCAGAACACTCAACGCACAACCATCCCTCTCGTGAACGTATAGTGTAAACGGCTTACTGTAGTCAGGAGTACCCAACACAGGAGCTGAACACAACGCATTACGTAATTCAGAAAAACTTTTCTGACACTCTTCAGTCCAAGGCAATGGGGATGAAACATCCTTGCACGTAAGGGCTATCAATGGTTTCGCCAACAGTGAAAAATTTGGAATCCATTGTCTGCAATAGGACGTAATACCTAAAAAGGCACAAACTTCTCTCTGGGTTTTTGGCACAGTCATTCGGGTAATCGCTGCAATTCTCTCTGGGGTCAACCTTCTCCCTTCTCTTGACAATAAGTGACCTAGATAGGTAACTTCTTGACAACAATACTGTAGCTTTGAAGGCGATACCTTGTGGTGTAAGTTATGTAGATAATGTAACAAAGATACCGTAGCTGTTTTGCAAATAGGTTCTGTATCAGCTGCCACTAAAAGATCATCAACGTATTGAATCAAAGCTGCACCTTTAGGTAATACAAAGGCATCAAGTTGACCTTTAAGTGCTTGGCTGTAGATTGACGGACTCTCACAGTAGCCCTGTGGAGCGCGTTTTAACCTAAAACTGCGACCACCTAATGAGAATCCGAATAGGTCTCTGCTTTCCTCTGCAATTGGGATGCTAAAGAAAGCATTCTTTAGATCGATCACTGTGAACCAGGAGGCAGATGCCGGAATCATTGTTAGTAAAGCCGTAATGTCGGGAACTACAGGAAATTGTGGAACCACTATTTTGTTTACTTCTCTTAAGTCTATTACAAAACGATACACAGGAGGTTTAGTTGGGTCAGTTCGTTTCAGAATTGGTAATACAGGGCTATTACACACGTTTCCACGAGTTTCTTCAACAACACCTTTTCCAATGAGATCATGAACGATTGCTAACAGCGCTCGTTCGCCCTCAAGAGAAATACGATATTGAGGTAAACGTGGTAATCGCGCATTTGGTTTCAATTGAATCACATAGGGTGGAATGTCCAACAGGCCCACATCGTTGGGACCTGTGGCCCATAGGGACGCAGGGAGGGAACTCAATTCCGGTGGGAATTTATCGACCGACAAATACATGGGAGAGATCACTCTCCGTCCCAATGTAAGCTCCACTCCTTCGGGGGAACAATACAATGTTGCATATAATCGTTTCAACAAATCCAGGCCCAAAAGATTTTCACCACAACCTGTAGATAGAATCAGTGGAGCCGTTAGCTCACGAGGACCAATCATAAGAGGCAAAGGACTAGAGACTGGGTTGCTAACAGGGGCGCCAGAGAATCCAACGGAAACGTTCGTTAAGCCAGACAAAGGTGCGCCAGGGAGTTTCGAATGCATGATGGAACTTTTCGTCGCACCAGTGTCTAACAGAAAAGGCTCAACTACACCCGATGTAGCCACTGCAACGTAAAGCCCACTCTGATCGACCGGAACTGACACTACTCCCTCTCTTTGTCGTTGGCTTTCCTAGTAATGGTCATTTACAACAGTCTCATGCTCTACGTAATAATCATCCACATTATACTGTGCAGATCGGACTGACCCTGCATTTCGCTGGTCAAAACAATTATTTGCATCTGATTGATTTTGATAACGATCACTCTGATTGTGGGATGAACCACGACCTCTACCTCGTGATGCCTGTTGGGGACCACTACCACGATTTCCTCGTGCTGACACACCATTTAGGCGGTCCCGTAAGGCAAGACAATCATATTTTAAGTGTCCCTCTTTCCTACAATATGCGCACTGATTATACCCAAGGGAAGATCTATAATCAAAGTTGTCAGAACGCGGCTGTGTCCTATCGGGCTGTGCTTGTGGTCGATACTGCTGTTGTGAATCATTTTGGTTTGATCGTGGAGGGTATGCTTGCTGCAACAAAACCTTCGTTTTGAGCTCCTTCGTTTTCTTTTCTACACGATCACTTTCTTCCTTTTCCCTATTCTCATAATACTGGGCCGTTGCTAGTATTTGCGCAGGGGTTGAAACTGCCCACGCACTCTCCGAATTCTTCAATTTGTTGCTTAACTCAGGCAACAAATTCGATACAAATTTATCAACAAATAACCGCTGGCCTCCCTCAGCGCCCATGTCCTGGCCGCTGTGGTCGACAAACGCTTCCTCAAACCTTGTAAAGAAATCCGAGACACTCTCGTCTTTCTTTTGCTTACAAGCTGATAACTTATCCCAGTTCACCTTCATCGCTGGCATGAGAGTTTTCATGAGTGTAATGATTTTCTGAGGCAAGTCTAAGATTAGCTGGTCAGGCTTAGCCCCACCAACTTGTAATGCATCAGCTGCTAGCAGTGCAGCCCAATCACCCCCTAATTCAACTGCGTGATTGGCTTGACAAATTTTGGCCCAAACTGGTTGCGGTACAACATTGCCAAACAACATGTCGATGTCGGCAAGGTTCATAATAGAAGCTTCTACCAGTTGTGATAACTCCTTATAATAACCAGCCGGATTTTTACGCGGATCGGGCAAGGATTGCTTCACTTGCAAAACTTCCGATCGTTTCCATGGAAGATGTATCCACACTCTTCGAAAATGCGGTAGAACCACAGGGTTAGCTTGCGGATCTCCAGGCACCCAAAGTGGCGGAACCTCTCTCATAGGATACTGACCAGGAGCCGCTTTCCAATTCTCGGTGGTATCATCTAATGACACTCGAGAATGTGCTGTGGATCTGAACGCTAATAAGCGTTCCACGGCACGTCGTACATCTTTACCTATAATCATACCGTTCGAAAAGTGATTCTGAAGGTCAATTATGTCGGACGGTATATTATCTACATCATCATTATACCATTCTTCCCTCAAAAAGTTACACATCTCCTCAAACACGAATCTCTGCGTAGGCTCATTAAACTGAGAAAATGTATCAAAGACCACACGAGGAGTGTAATTAGCAGGATGTCTTATCCACCTATGTGCCATGGTTATTAATGTCTCTTTCTCCCTACCACTAGGGATCTGACTCCGTCTCTGAGGAGTTTCAGATGAATCAGACGAAAATAACGGACCAGAAAGAGGTGAATAAAGTGTAGCAACAGAGTTAGGAACACGCTTACGAACAGAAGGGGAAAGAAAAACAGGGGCAACAACACTGGAGGTGAAAGAAGGCATAGTAGGAACTGACAAGATAGTTGGAGTAGCAGAAACAACAGTCTGCGAAGGTACAGGTACAGGAGCAGTAGGAACAAGGACAGGTGGTGAAACAAACGTAGGGTTAACAACGGGCTGGCCCGCAGCCACTGGAGCAACAAGGGGAACTACAGGAGGAATAACAGGAGCAGCTACAGGAGCAGTAGCACCCTGTACATAAGGAGGTGGTGATTTCATCAAATATGACAACAAGGAATCCTCCTTCAAATCTTCTTCTTTCTTTTCTAGATTATTCGGTAAAACCGGGTAACATTTATCTATTTTCATGTGATGCAATCTAGTAGAGATTTCCATTTCCTTTTCTTCTTTGTCCTGTTTACATTCTTGTATAGTTTGCATTATCGGAACGAACCCTTGTTTTTGATCCTTTTTAAGTTGTTTGATTTCTTTCTGCTTGGCCTCTTTACGCCATATCCGAAAGGAATCAAACATAGCTGGCCTAGCTTTCTTTAAAAATAATTTAGCCTCAAGATTGTCTAAAATCGAAAGTTCAAAAGTTCCATGTGGTGGCCATCTAAGGTCACCGTCTTTCTTTGTATAGCGGACCCAGTAATCATTATATATTATAGGACCCACCCCATGTCGACTATAAAGATCATGTATTGGAGTTCCAACTGGAGGTATCGGACACGAGTCCTCCAACCGGGAATCCGTTGCGCAACATTGGAAAATACGAAACAAACCACTATGGCTAAGCATCGTGCACACTAACCTAGTATCAAACTTCAAGGATTACCGAAGCAATAAAACCTCGTGTAAGTCAAAACCCTCGGTTTTTGGCAATTGCAACTGTCAAATAATACTAAGAACCAATACTAAGAACCACAAATGCAATGGAACCATGCAATATAACAAAGCCTTCAGGCTACCACAAAGCTCGGAGAGCTAACCACAAAGCCTGAGGAGGCTATTACAAAGCTCGGTGAGCTATTACAACAAAGCCTTAAAGGCTAACAACAAAGCTTTCAAAAAGCTAGAACAACCACTAAGGACTGGGAGCGACCCACAAATACTTAACTCAGAACTTCAATGGCGTCACCAGGAAGGCCCGTCTATCGTCTCGCTTGTACGTAAGGTCTGCGCCGGGCGTCGAAGACAGGTCGACAGTCAGGGCATCGGTCCGTCGCAGCCGTCAGGAGGCGGGAATCTTCGCAGGGAAAAACTTTGGGCCACTTATTTCGACAACAGGATCGATGAAGCGGGGTGCACCTTCCCTCGGAGATTTCACACGAAGTTCCTCACGATCATCAGGCTTTGGACCGGTACCGCTGAAGTCGCCCCACGTTGGGCGCCAACTGAAGGACTGGACTTTTAACAGTACCAGCGGTGCCAGGGAACAACACCTATAACCTTCATGGGATACCTGTTTCGGCGCACAAACTACAGAGACACGGGACACTTCCTTCGGCGTCAAAGATCAGCTTTTATTACTGCAGGGAAACAAGAGTCATAAGAAGTACATGGCGTAGTTCTGCGAGTCTGCTTCAAATTGCGTTTGTAGGTCGCTCTCTTTTATACAGAATGTTGCCATTGCATAACATGTGGACAAAAGATTACAATTCGGTTCTCACAGTAAACTTCAAAGAGGTCGCTTTCATGTGTTCAGAATCCCGGAACATAATTACAATAGCAATGCCGGTTCCCAACTGTAAAAGTACATCTTCCCACCATAGGCACACCCATTAGAGTTGTAAATGACAAAGAAGAAGAGACAAGAGCAGCTGCAAGGAAGTCAGACACGTGTAGAGAAAAGAGTGTGGGGGTAATATCGGAAGCATGATCTTAGGATCAAAGAGCTGGATCCCATCGCCTGCACGGCTGTCACAATAGACCGGCACGACCAGATTACCCTCAAGCTGAGCCATCTGCCTTCACTGTATCATTCCTCCGGCCATAAAGACGCATGAAAGGAATATGCGTCTTCCGCAAGGCTGGGAACTAAAGGGTCAAGAAGCAACAGTTACCTGCTCGCTGACTACGTGAGGGCAAGAAACAAAATGGATGCCGTATCTAAAATGGAACCCAAGGGTTCAGATGAAGAACACGTAATATTAGACGAACCCTGGCAGGTAGTGTAGCGAAAATTCGCACACTTGCCGAACTCGTCATTTGCGGTTCGTAGATACCAAACTTATCCATATTCGGTAATGCCCAGAACATCGTAATAATTTTTACGGAACCTCAGGGTCGAGAGTCTGGAGGGAAATGTCGAGATGTTCGGGGGGGGTGGGAGAGAAATGAGGATTCTTTTGATTTTGGCATCGAAAAAATCTGCTAGTTCATTACAGCGGCTGGTCGAGGGGTCCACAGGAGGAGGAGGGTTAGGAATTTTTAAAAGTTTTTTTACTATTTGGAATGTCTCCCTGGAAGAATTAGCAGAAGACCTGATTTTTTCATCAAAATACATGGACTGTGCTGTTTTGAGAGTTTTTTTATAGGAGAGCATCATACATTTATATTCTAACTTTTTTAAAGGGTCGAAGTCCTTCCTCCACGCCCTTTCAGATTTTTTGCAGAGCTTCTTTTGGAGGCATACTTCTGTGGTGAACCAGGGTGAAGACTTTTTACTTCTAGGTTTACACGTGGATTTTTTAGGTAAGGTAATATCCAGTGTTTTCCCTATCCATATTGAAAACTCAGAATCAGCTGTTATTGGATCAGGGTCACACAATGGAAGGGAGCACTCCAGGTTGTGCTTCCATGTTTCTGGGTCCAGTTTTGCCCATGAGCGAGTGGGTTTGCTCGGTGGTGGTCTGTGGCAAGGGGGAGTGGGAATCTGCCACCTAAATGATACTATATGGTGGTCTGACCATGGTATCGGGGATGGACTGGAGGTAGAGAAATGAGAAACATTGGAAAAGATCGGGTCTAAAAGGTGGCCCAACTTATGGGTGGGAAGGTGACTTTCCAAGCGGAGTTGGTGAGTTGCAAGATCTGCAACGAGGTCCGAGACCAGTTTGTCTTCTGTTTTATCAAAGTGGAGATTGAGGTCTCCTAAAATAATAAAGTTAGAGTGGATAGTGGCCAGCATGGATGAGTGTTCCACAAGTGAACTGCAAAAATGACCTACTGAGCCCGGGGGGCGATATATAAGAAGGCCCGATAGGGATTTGCACGGGGACACTTGAATTGTAAAGAAAACGTTTTCACATTCGGAGAGGGGGTTGCCTTGAAAACAGCAGGAGAAAGAATCTTTATAGATAACGGCTATTCCTCCTACCTTGCCTTTTGCGCAGTCTAAGTGCTGTATGAGGAAGCCTGGAGGGAGGGACCTGATAATGTCTGAATCGGACTCAGGTCCTAGCCAAGTTTCCGTCAGGAACAGGATATCCAGCTGAAGATCTTCTAAAAGGCTATGGATTTCTTCAGCATGTTTAGGGAGTGACCTACAATTCACTAGAGCCATACGGGCAGCCATCGTGGGGGATGAGGTAGGAATATTAGTGGAAAATTTAAAAGAGCAATGAGGACAGTGAATGGAAGGTCCGTCGACTGGGATGTAATGAGAGCAGGATGGAGCTGTGTTTTTGCCTATGAGAAACAAAGCTTCTTTAGAGTAGGCGAGGGGAAGCTGGTGGCTGTCTCCCAGAGTGCTGGGCTCTGAGCTCTGCCTAGCGCGGATGAGCGCAGACGGGCTTACCTCTGGTGCACCTCCGGCGTGCCATTGTCGCGCCCGCTGCGCTCGTCCACTGCGCTTCCGAGGTGGGAGGGGCATTTTGTAGTGCTGGGCCTAATCGCCCTGAGCACTAGCCTGCTGACCTGCGGTACGCCCAATATGGCGCCTGCCTGGAATGATTACAGCCTAGTCCAGCGTTCCAAGGGCCCTGAATCAGCTGCTGTGAGGCACGTGGACTTTCGGGGCGAGTCAAAGAGGAGGTAGGGGCAGGGCGCGATTACAAGTTAAAGCGCAGTAACACAGCGCTCAACGGAATTTTAAAAGCAACACATTTTTAGGTTACGATCATTACTCATGGTGCAAGTTAAAATCGGGTGTAAAGGGTTGTTTTAAAAATAACACACAATAAGTAAACCGATCAAGTAAATGGTGCCAAAAATATAGTTAATTACACACAATGCAGACAATTGCTTTTCCCTGACTCCCGGCTTCCGCCTCAAGAGTCTTCTAGTCTCACCGCAAGCAGCAGCTATCAGCTCTATATGTAGTGCTGGGCCTAATCGCCCTGAGCACTAGCCTGCCGACCTGCGGTACGCCCAATATGGCGCCTGCCTGGAATGATTACAGCCTAGTCCAGCATTCCAAGGGCCCTGAATCGGCCGCTGTGAGGTGCGTGGACTTTCGGGGCAAGTTAAAGAGGAGGTAGGGGCAGGGCGCGATTACAAGTTAAAGCGCAGTAACACAGCGCTGGACGGAATTTTAAAAGCAACACATTTTTAGGTTACGATCATTACTCATGGTGCAATTTAAAATCGGGTGTAAAGGGTTGTTTTAAAAATAACACACAATAAGTAACCGATCGAGTAAATGGTGCCAAAAATAAAGTTAATTACACACAATGCAGACAATTGCTTTTCCCTGACTCCCGGCTTCCGCCTCAAGAGTCTACTAGTCTCTACATATAATGATAAACCTCCAATCGCTCTTCCTGATCTGGCTTTTTGAGCGGGTACAAAAAAACATTTGTACCCTGCCATGTAGAGGGGGTTACTATTATTATTATTATTATTATTATTAATGAGTTTTGTATCGCGCGTGGTTACCCTTGGGCATCCCAGCGCTTATCCAGAGAGAGCAACCCTATCAGAGACAACTCATTAGGCAGGGAACAGGTGAGTCTTTAAAAGTTTACGGAATCGTAGGATGCCAGTTTCAGAACGCAGGGCAAGCGGAAGGGAATTCCATAGAACTGCCACATTGACGGAAAATCTTCTACCGCCAGTCCTGGCCTTTCTTACTCTCGCGACTTGCAGGAGATGTTGGTGGTCTGAGCGAAGGGCACGGGGGGCCTTGTAAGATTGAACCATACCCAGAAGAATGGGTGGCCCTTTCCCCTGCAGGATTATGTGGGCCATGCAAAGTGCCTTGAACTTCACCCTCTCTCTGACTGGTAGCCAGTGAAGCGCCTTCAGCGCCGGACGGGCTGATTGTCACCTGGGAAGGTCTGTCAAAAGCCTGGCAGCGGCGTTTTGTACGTGCTGCAGTTTGTTCAAAGTGGATTCTGGCGCCCCCAGAAGCAGCGCATTGCTGTAATCCAGCCGGGAGATGATGAGCCCCTGGATTAATAGCCTCCTGGTGGCCATCGGGAGGAGGGGTAGGATCTTCCGGGCTGACCGGAGCATGCCAAAGCACACGCCTGCGGTCTTTTTGGCGTGTGACTTAAAGGAAAGGTCCTGCTCCAGCCACACCCCCAAGCTCTTAATTTCCTGATTAGGGGCAGGTGGCACTCCCAGACAGCTAGGCCAGCTGTTTAGGGGCAAGGAAGGAGAAGAGTTCCCCAACATCATCAGTTCGGTTTTAGAACCGTTGAGTTTGAGGTCTGAATTGCACATCCAGGTAAAGATCTTGGCCAGGCATGCATGCAGCTGATCGGGTTGGTTCGCCGGCTGGGGGAGCCCTACCACCAACTGGGTATCATCAGCGTAGCTGATGATCTTAATTCCCAGTGGAAGTACCACACTCTCCAGCGGGGCCATATAAATGTTGAACAGTGTAGGGCTCAACGATGAGCCCTGTGGCACACCACACTGGAGGGGGAATGATGTTGACTTCTCGTGGCCTTCCCATACCTCGAACGTTCGCTCTTCTAAAAAGGACGCAAGCCATTTCAGAGCCACCTCCGGAGACCCCCACCCCCGACAGTCGCTGGAGTAGCACCTGATGGTTTACGGTGTCAAATGCCGCACTGAGGTCCAGGAGGATCACTGCCACCGATCCCCCTGAATCCAAAATGCTCCTGGCATTCTCCACGACTGCCAGCAGGGCGGAGTCCGTCCCCTGACCGGGGCGGAAGCCCGTCTGCGAGTCACCCAGGAGGGAGTTGGTTTCCAGAAAACCCGATAAGCGCCTATTCACGAGTTTTTCCGCCACCTTACTAAGGCCAGGAAGTAAAGAAATGGGCCTAAAGTTCGCAAGGTCGGCGGGGTCTAGGCTGGGCTTCTTCAGGAGGGCCTTGACTACCACTCCTTTCCAACTGGGGGGCACCACACCTTGAGTGAGGGATAGGTTTATGAGAGCCGTCACTGGGCCGCCGATGGTAGGGGCTACCTGCTTCAGATATTTCATCGGGGCCGGGTCTCTCGGAGACCCGCTCTTCACCGAAGCCAGAGCCCCAAGAACTTCGTCCACAGTGACTGGTCCAAAGGAGACCAGCTCTGCTGTCCTCACCCCGGGCCAAGACCCTAGGTTACCAACCGAGGATGGCTCCTGGACTAACCGAGGGAGGGATGACAAGATGTTTTCTATCTTGAGTTTGAAAAAAGAGGCCAGTTCTAAACATTTCTCACGTGGGTTGTCATGAGAGACCGGAGGTTCGGGGGTCTTCAAGAGTTCTCTGATGACCTTAAATGACTCTTTCGATGAGTTAGAGGAAAGACCTATCCTCTCCTCAAAGAACCTAGATTTCGCTGCCCGGATGGCAGATTTGTAAGCATTAAGGGCCACCCGATATTCTCTCCGGCTCACTTCGCCCCAATCCTTCCTCCAGATCCGCTCCCGCCTCTTGCAGCCCTTCCTCAGTGTTCTGAGCTCTGGCGTGTACCAGGGGGCTGATCCCACTCTCCTACCCCTAGTGAGTAGTCTTTTCTTAGGGAGGATAGTGTCCAGCGAGTTGGTCAGCCAGGTATTTATATTCTCATCAACTACTAACGGGTCAGTCCCGAGAACGGGACGGGACGCCTCCAAATGTACTGCCCAGGTATCTACTGAGAGCCTAGACCAGGCTCTTTCCACCGTGAATACCCTAGGTGTAAATACCACTGGGGCATCATACTGCCACCGAGCCGGGATCACAAAATGGTCTGTCCAGGGCAGAGGCAGCGCGGGCAGAACTTGAAGGCGGTCAGAGTTTGAGAAAATGGGATCGAGCAGATGTCCCTTTCCGTGCGTTGCGCCCGAATTGACCAGATTGATCTCGAATGCTTTGAGATCACGCTGCAGATCGACTCCCAGGGAGTTGTGAGGGTCATCGAAATGGATGTTAAAGTCACCCAATGCCACGAAATTGGCAGTGGAAGAGGCAAGGAGCGCAACCGTTTCAAGAAAGGAATTAGGGAAGTTGGCCATAGTCCCCGGTGGACGATAAACGAGCAGGCCTGCCAGGGACGAGGTGGGCGACAAGCGTAGAGAGAACTGACAACTCTCGCAGTCGCTCCTCCCACCATCCTGAGCCTTACAAGTTAATGTATCCCTGTAAATGATGGCGATTCCACCTCCCCGCCCCAATTGTCTGTCTAGATGGAATATGAGAAAGCCCGGTGGAAGTGCCCTGATCATATCCGGGCCGGAGCAAGAGGAGATCCAAGTCTCTGTGAGGAACAGCACGTCCAGCTTGTGGTCAAGAATGAGGGAGTTGATTTCTGTTGCATGACTAGGAAGGGACCGGCAGTTCAGCAAAGCCATTTATAACGCACAATTATCTCTGGCCATTTCCTGACCTAAGTTGCAGGCCCCACAAGGCATAAACGGTTGTCTACTTTCATGAGCAAATCTACATGAGGCAGGATGTGAAGACCGCCAAAGCATAAGTTCCTCCTTCGTGTACCTAATACAGGCTGCGTGTGACTCCCGTGAGTCGGCCAGGGGGACCAGCCCTGAGCCCGTCTGGGCCCGGACGGGCACAGACGGGCTAAACTCTGGCGTAACTCCGGCGTCAATCCGGCGTCCCCGCTGCGCGTTACCGCTGCGCGCCGGCATGGCTGCCTTTATGCTCGCCTGTATCAACCGCCCAGGTCTCTTGTAGGCTAATTATCTGAAACCCGCTAATATACTGTCTCCATTCATTATTATCGAATTTTCCTGCCAAGCCCGCTATATTCCAGGATAATATTTTTAGCCCCCCCTCTACTTGCTGTTCCCTATCAAAATTTCTGACTCTGTGGCTTTGGACCCTCGGCCCTTCCTCAGTCCTTCCAGGGGTGAATTGTGCCCCAGGTCCCTGCTGTGTTGGTAACAGAGCTGGTACCACCCTCAACTTCTCTTCGATGGTACTACCTATTAGAGAGCTGGGTTGATTTTCAGGCTCCAGGGAAATCTCCATATTGGAGCTTACCAATACGTGAGGCGCTTTACTTACAGGGAATTGTGATAACACAACATTTTTAATCGCCCTCAACACTCGTCCTGGCAATTCCTGCAAGTTAAGTTTGTCACCCTCCCTCCTGATTGACTCGTCTACTTGGTCCAATGATGTTCTTAGTCAATCATTATCTTCTAGGGACATTAAGGGGCTAAATCTGTTTGCCCAGTTGGAAAGATCCTGTTCTTTTGCCAGGGCATCGTCATTGACATGGCTTCATGCCCCATTAACATTTTGGCCCATCTCCATTCTCCCTGAATAAAGCCTTGGGTCATGGGGGGCACATTGCATGGGATAAAATATCCCAGTTGCAGCGTTCTTATGCTAATTGCTGGTTAAAAAGTGCCACTATGTATTATGTGCTCCACCAATCTATGTCCCTGAAATTCACAATTATGCAATTGCCCACCAGATCTTTGCTTTTCCTGCCTATCCAGTTCACCCTTCTGACATGCAAGATTTCTCCACTTTTGTTACCTGCTAGGGGCCTGTTCTGATTCAGACAGTATATTGTCTTGTTTTTAAGTTCAGCGTATGACTCTTTCTGGTCTGGCTTCAATTCTGGGACCCCCCCAAGTACCACTACATAGGGGCTTGCTTCGGGCGGTAGATATATACTCGGTAGAGGATTAGTTAATCTTGGGGTGGTTTTTCGACTTAGATGTTGTGTCTCTGATGGTTTGGTGATTAACAACTTTTTATTTTGCAGTTGTGTCATTGACATGCTAGACCCCTATCTAGGACCCTAATCCCTCCATGCTGACAGGATACAACATTCGTTTGCATGAGTGAATATAAGGGTGTTGGTGCCTGTATCACACTTTGTTAGTTGCTGGCAGTACGGTCAGACTGAGGGACTATACTACTGTCCGTTGTAGCAATACTACCTATGCCACTAGGGTTCACAGATGTACCCTGTATCCTTCCCCTCTTGTTTAATTCATTTATTAATTTGTCCAGCCTGCTGACTAGAGGTTTGATCGGGCTAACTATAAGTAGTTCAAGCTTTTTTGTAGATCTATAACCACCTGAGCCATCCAACTTGGGGGGGCTAACTGTTGGGTCACTTGTACTTCAGGAACCTCTGCCTCTATGTGTCTAGTTTGGGAAATAGTGGCACATGTTTTAGTTTTCTTAGTACATCGCTTCTTCTGACATACTCTTCTTTTCCTACTAGAATGGTTTCTGTCATTTCATTCCACATAGTGATACTCAGTCACAAAACCAAAGCATTGTGGGTTTTCTCATAAGAGGTCAGAAATTATGTCAGAACCTGCCCATACATTAAGGGAAGGTAATTATGAGGCCAGAGAACCGCAGTGTGAATTTAAATATTATATATAATAATAAATCATGTAGCTGATACTTGATGTAAGAAAAAACATTCTTGACAAGAAAGGGAGGTTGTTATGCGTAGGGTGAAACTGGTCATTTTTCAAGTTTTTGCAATAAAAATATGGTTGTATGAGGTTTTGGGCCAATGATTTCACTGTGTACTTATGCCGGGATCCTGTATGCCTAAGAACTGATTTGCATATATTGATATGTAAATAAACATTCTATCATGTATTTTACTGAACAAACAAACACATACATTTGTCTGTGGCTCGGACTGGCTGCTGGGTTCATCTATGTGTTCAAAGAAGAGAGATCTCGGTTTATAAAAAAAATGTGCTCATATAAATGTATTATTCATTCATTGCAATAATATGAAATAGCTTGACTGTCAAATTTTTTAGGTCATTTCATGTAATGCTGTTAATAAACAGCAAGTGTGTCTGAACACCATTAAATCAGATTTTTGAAATAATTTAAAACTAAATCACATTATTTAAAATATTAAAAAATATATATGTATTTAATCAAATTTAAAACAACTCTATAAATATTTATAGTTTTGCATTTTAGTTTCAAATATTTTATACAACATTTTTCATTTTAAAAACGAATATGTTATTAATGCAGTAACATTTTATTTGATTAGTGCAATTTAAAATAAATATATCAAATTAATTGACACGAATATTTAAAGTAAAAATGTTTGTCTATGGATGTTGACAGATGAAGGAATAAGGAAAGTTAAATAGATAAATAAAACCTATTTCGTCATCTGTCGATTTCCCTCTGCCCTGACACTCCCCGCGCCACCGTGCTTACCTGCGCCCTCGTGACCGTCTGTGGATGCGCCCCTTGATGTCAACTGCTCAACCAGCGACCTTGAAAATGTTGGTGGTCAAGTATTCCCTAATCCAGTAGCTGGCTAAAAGATTCATGTGAAATATTGGATAAAGAGTAAATAATCAAAGAATTTATTCTCCATGTTACGCTAGCCTTGCGTAGTTGCACCATTTTAGCGCGAACTCAGCTCTACAGAACTCAGTAAATCTGGGTTTGCATTGAAATACTTTGGCAGATGCATGAGAACACCCATGGTGCACCAGTGTTATACCTACCTGTTCCAGAGGGTAACACAAGGCATGGCTATGCGATGCCTGTGTTTTTTTTATAACAAAATCATGCAAAACCACACAAATCTGTGTTTGCGTGGCTGTGCAAATACCGAAATAGATTTTGCGTCATTGATTCTCCAAAAAAGTGATGTATACCTGATGCAAAATTTTAGTAAATCAGGCCTTGACCATCTGTAAAACTAATATTTATATATATATATCCAAGAATCTCGCCAACTGTAACTCCTTCGTGGAGAAAAACAGGGGAGGACCGCAATTCTGTGTCAAGTATATTCTTTTATTTAAATCCGTCTGCTATAACGCGTTTCGGCCGTTGCCGGCCTTGAACACATGATCAATATATATATATGTATATATGTTAAAATAAATTATATAGAACTCATCAGATTTTAACACAAAGCAATTGGGAATAAAACATCACCTATACTTTCAGGCAGTCCCTGAATTTGCGCATCATGGGATTTCCTCGCTTCAATAAAAAACATACTTTTGCAGAGCACCTATGGTAGGTACTATATACAACTCTTGCCATGTGACAAACCTTCCATAGTTTTCGTCCTTTGCATTTATTGCAACACTTTGTGGTGCAGCACATGCAAATGATTGCAGTAACCAATTCTGATAGAAGTTCATATACATTTAAATTGCACTTGCATTGCCATACTTTAAAACTCGTACGTTTGTTGGAAATAAAGCATTTGTAAATTTGGCGTTACTGTCCAAATTCGTTTCATGATAATAGCATACTTATGAATTTGCTTAAATGCACACATAAATATGCAAATCTATAATGCCCTTTGTCATTTCTCTAAAGAGCTGAGTGCATTGTGCATGTCCTCCACCTACCAAACACTACACAATACATACAAAGGAAATTAAATGTCGAATGTGCTAATAGCTTTTGCAAGAGAGCTTGGAAAAACAATTTTTCCTGTGTATAAAAATCCCGCCAAACAATCTGAAAGCAGGAAATAATATCACCAGGATTTAAGGATTTCAAGAGTCCTCTGGCAGTAAATAAAATTAGATTTCAAAGAAAGGAAAAAATGAATTAAGAACCTGCCGGAATATGACAGAGGTATCGGCAAAATATAGTAAAGTAGTTTTGAAATAAATTGTTAAAGCTGCTGCTTTCAAGATAAAAAGGTATTTGTCTGGAGTTTTTTTGATGATGTTCGTCAGATTTGAGTGCTCCACCCAATGCATCCTTTAAAGCTCCTGTCAGCTTGAATGGCAAGCCTTGTGGTCTTAGAAAGTGGTTTCTAGATGATGAATCTTACAGTGCTGCAAAGTAGATTAAAGGCCTTCTGAAACTCATATGTTCCATGCTGCTATAGTGCTCTAGGTTCTCCTGCAATCATCTCTTAAATCAGCTTTCATAAAGTAACTACTCCAGGATGTCAGCATGAGCATATATATATAGTGCCTGTTACAAATGTACCACAAACTGCAGTCTGACAGAGAGATTTCAGCTCATCATGGCAGAAGAGAGGTAAAGAAGCCACAGAGTCCGAAATTGAAGTTGTTTTTAATAGAAAAAAAAGCCTTTTGCAATTGTACTTCTTCTTGTGCATTTTGCCTAAAACCATGTAACATTTATAGTTGCAGCATATAGTTAAATGGTGTGTAAACAAGCGTGAAGATTTGGACTGTGAATCAATATTGCATCTGTGTATTTCATTGTTAATGTATACGTTATTGCACTCTTAGAAACGCCGCTGAAGTTTTTCAGCCACAGTGCGTTTTTCTGTCTCCCCCCTTTATTTAAAATTGCCACGTTTAAAGAAGGCGAATAATTTAAAAAGTATATGACAGACTTGTTACTTAAGGTCAGAGAGGCACTGCAGTCGGTATTTTCGGTATCTGTTTTGACTGCTCAATGGCACTCTTTATCTGTGACAAAATTATTCCTTTGCCTTTCCCCAGAGACTGCTTAGCCTTCATCTACAAAGTCTCAAGTCTGCCAGTGTCACGACAGCAGAGGACAAGACTAAAATATCAGAGAGCTCATGAGAGGGCCCTTTGTGACATTTACTAGCACGCCTATGTACTGCTCATACACTTCCCTTCTGAAACTCAGTCTAGAGTTGTGCATTCCTGCCTCCTTTCTCTTGGAGGACCCTTTGGATAATGGTTCCCATTTCCCATCATTCGATACCCTGCAGGTAGACTGTAAGGTAGCATCTAAAAGGCTTCATCATGATTGTTAGAAATGGGGATTCTGGTCAAGGTAAGCGAGATACACACTGAAAGATAATCTGCTCACCCGCACAGAGCAGTTAGGCTTATCTAAAGAGACAATGTGTAAAGTATTTGTGCAGCACACACACAGTAACACAATGACAACACCACAAAAATATTCCACACAGGGTTCGAAAAATAGATTATATTTTAATGAATAAAACGACCCAAATGACAAACATTCAATTAGTAAAACCCGGAGTTTTGAATTGGTAAATATTAAATCAAATGATAGTGCTTAGAGTCATAAAGCGCCAAGAGGGGACATCTGGTCGCACTGGACTTGGGAAAATCCAAAGTTAAGGCCGACTGTGATAGAGGGCATGCTTAAGCAGGTCCAGCTTTAAAAAGTACCTTGGATAGAAGAAGTATGTATGTATGTATGTATGTTTGGATTTATATAGCGCTTATAACCCAGGGGTCTCTAAGCGCTTTGCCTTGGGAACCCGTCCTGGCTTTTCCCTGTGAGATAGCCCCTACAGGTGATAGCCCCAAGGTGAAAGCCAGGCATCCTGCCGCGGGGGCCGTTGTGGAGATTAAGCAAGCTTAATGCCCAGAGTTGCAGAGTGTGAACCCATGATTAGGTCAGGCACCGAAGCGAGAATTATCGAGTCCGTGGACATTTGAGCTCGAGACCCTGCCGCTTCTGGAATTGAACCCTGGTCCCGGGTCTGACCTCTGCTTCAGGGTCTGCCTGCTCTAACCAGTGAGCCACACTTCTCCACAGTGTTAACATTGAAGACTCAATGCGAGGAGCCAACTTGTCATCGTCAGTTCCGTGGATGGAATCGATTTGTTAGTTCTGATTCATGCAGTCATTGAGACTTTGTGAATAAACCCTTTGGTAATGAAGGCTATGTGTCATCGTATAGCTGTACAGTCTGTTGCTGTTAAGCAGTGCAGTAAATTCAAATGATGTCTTCAGGAAGTATCTGTGTCAGCTTTGAAGGGAAATGTGGCGGTTCTGATCAGCGAAGAGTCGTCAATGTGTGGATTCTACTGGATCATTAAGGAAAATGGCATTTCCAACAGCCCAGGAATGGATTTGCACTACTTATCAGCACATGACTCACAGATGGCTGAGGCCAGGTGCTGTTTCAGGGTTGGAGAAAGTCTTTGATGGCCCTGAGACTTCAGAACAGGGAGCCAGCCAGCAAGCTCTTCAAGTCGCTCTGGGTTCAACTGAGATGGGTCCAGTCCTTTTCCTCAGGAGGGCAGAGGGAAGCAGCAGCTAGCAACAGGCAACACATTAGTGCAGAAAAGCAGTTTTTCCAGAGGAGCAGTCCCACAGAGTGAAAGGCTTTGTAGCAGCACAGTAGCCCGTCTTCCCGTTGGAGATCTTCACAGATCCAGCAGTGTACTGCTTTGGTAGGGTCAGAGGCCCAGTACTTTAAGAAAAGGCAATTCAAAGTGCACAAAGGTACTTTCTTTCCAGTCCTGGCTCCAGACTATCAGTAGTGGGTAATCTGCCCTTTGTGTGGGGACATGACACTACCTATTCAGTTGCATGTGTCAGCTCCTCTGTTAGATCTGGCATCTTTGGCGTGGTTTCTCCCTATCTTTTTGCCTCTACCTCATGTATTTTTGATGCTGTGCTAGATTTAGTTTTTCCTGGTTTAGATGCTTTGGGCACTTTGACACTGCCGTTCAGTGTCAAAGTGCAAGTGCTCCCTGTGTAAATTGTTATGGTGATTGGTTATCCATGATTGGCATATTTGTGTCACCAAGAAGTCCCTAGTAAAGTGCACTAAGTGTGCCAGGGCTGGTGATAACAAATGTTACTAGTGGTCCTGCAGCACTGATTATGCCACCCAGATGAGTAGCCCTAAAATGGTGTCTCAGGCCTGCCACCGCAGTGCCTGTGTGCAGTCTGTGAACTGCCATGTCCTCCTGGTCAGTGTCCCCACTCGCCAGGCCTAACACTTCCCTTTCTGTACGCATTGGTCACCCCTATGGAAGGCCCAAAGTACCCCCTTGGGCAGGGTGCAGTGTAAGTGAAAGGTAGAGCATGCACTAGTGCAGGTGTCATGCTCTGGTAGTGAATTACAGCCATTTTCGTTTTTCACTATTGTAAGGCTATCTTGCCCCATAGGCTATCATGGGGAATGCTGGCTACAGTGGCTACCAGCATATCTTCCCATAGGAGCAAGATAGGACATACAAGTCTGGTATGCCTGAACTCAGAATATAATCACACATCTTTTAGGAAAGGTTGTTTTTAAATTGTGTTTGAGAACAGCACTTTCAGAAAGTTGCTGTTCTCTTGTCTGACCTTTCTGTGTGCTTTGGCCTGTTTGTGAATTGACTGTCTGGTTTGAGAGTGTGCAGAGGCTGGGAGCCCCCAGGAGGCTGGCTGAGTCAGCCCTAGCCTGAATGATTGCATCTGCATCTTGAGTGGTGGGAGGGGATAGCACCTGGGCCTGAATAGTGCTGTGCCTGCCTCCCACAAGGCTGGCTCTACCTCCTGCTGGGTGGCTGAAGACCCTGCCCCTCTCCCTGAAAGGAAAGGAGAGGCCAGGAAAACAAAGTGCTCAAGGAACACCCAGAACTGGTTCAGACCGGGCTCAGAGCCCTCCTGCACAAAGGGATCAAAGACTTTTAGGGGTATAAGTACAGGACCCCTGACTACAGAAAGTTAGATCATTCTGGAATCAAGAAGGAACCTCTGCCAAGGAAACTGAAGAAGGAAGTCTGTCCTGCTGTTGCTCTGCTGGACTGACCTGCTGTTGCTTTGCTGCCAAGGAGACAGAAAGGACTTTGCTTTGTGCTGTGTCCCCTCGCTTCAAGGAATCTCCAAGAACCTGAGAAGAGCTGGCTCCCTGTTAAGAAGTCCGAGGAACAAAATGACTTCACCCTCAGCTTCCCTGAACTCTGCTGAGTGAATTCTGTCCTTTCCAGAGTGCTTGAGCCAGTTGTGGTGCCTCTGGAAGTTGTACCTGAGTTAGGAAGCTTGAAACCAAGCTTTTAAGGAACTTTCTGCAAGTTTCATCGAATCCCCGGCATAGAGAGGAAATTCCCGCCGCTACGAAGACCGAGATCGTCGTAGCTGTCTGAAGACGTCGCATCCTTTATTTGCGGGAAGATTTCGGTAGTTGCGAACATCGTTGCAGAGCCTGTCGCTGCCGGGTGAGATCACGCATCACATCGCTGCGAGAATCGACGCAGAGCCATAGCATCCAGGAACTGCGAGTGAGAGATCGCCACTGAGCCGAGCGTCATCACCCCGGAGATCGTCGCAGTCCCTCAAGATCATCGCATCATGCCTTTGCAAGCATTTTCCTACGGAACCTCTGCACTGGAATCCATACAAGGTATCACCTCCCTCCCCATACAGACCGATTCATCACAACACGCCCGCTAAGTCCAGCCGGGTTGTCGCATCGCCTCCCCCAGGTCTCAGGAGTTACGCATCACTTGTTTTCCACCGCACCAGCTTCTGTTTTGGAACTTTGTCGCATTTAAAGGTACTGTTGGCTAAACGTGACACAACTGTGACCTTTTCACGCAACTGTGGATTATTTTATTGCAACTTTAAGAACTCTTTTGAAACCATAATCTTGAACTGTGTATGTTGGATTTTTGTTATTTTGGTCTTGTGTAGTTTAGATTAAATACCTTTATTTTTCCAAACTGTTGTGGAGGCAGTTTGTGGTGTTTTCACTGTGTTACTGTGAGTGTTGGTACAAATACTTTACACATTGCCTTTGATAAGCCTTGACTGCTCATTCCAAGCTACCAAGGGGGTGAGCAGGGGTTATCTAGGAGTGTTTCCTCCTTACCCTGACTAGAAGCAAGGGTACCTATTTGGACAGTGGTACTTCTGTCAACTAGAGACCCCCCAGTTCTAACATCCTCTCTCCCTTCCTGTCCAGGAATAGCCATCAGAATGCAGATGAGTGCTCTGATATACCTAACATTCCTATGTTTGTGCCTGTCTAGAGGGAATGCACAAAGTGAAGCTGTCAGTCACCCACCATTGACGTGTATTTGAGACAGGCTGCAGGCACACAGAGCAGTAAGAGCAGAGAAATGGACACTTTCTAAAAATGGTACTTAATGTTAAATCAAAATTTACCAGTAAAGAGGAGTTATCATCACCATTCAAAATATAGGAACATGACACAGCCACTCCTTTCTAATCTGGAATGATAGTTTAAAAATATATTAAGGAATTCCCAATGTTGACCTATGAAATGAGTAGGCCTCACAGTAGTTAAAAATGAATTTGGGTGTTTGTCACTACATAAACATGCAAAACCTAAAAGTACATGCCCTTTCTTTTATTTATACAGCACTGTGCCTCTCGCCTGCCAAGGGCCTAACTTAGAGGTGAAATATGTGTATTTAAATGAGAGTTTAAGGCTTGGCAAAGGGTTTTGAATGCCAAGTTGAAGTGCCGGTGCCTGTGCCTGAGATAGATTTGAAAGGCTACTTTTTTTTGATGGCACAATCAGTGATGTATGATCGCTAGTAGCATTTTATTTAGAGGCACTGGGTTTGTGATATACCACTTTACAAGCAACTTACAAGTGAATAAAATCTGTCAATTGTGTATACCCAAATGCTATCATGTTTATGGGAGTAGCACATGCACTTTTGTACTGGTCAACAGTGGAAAAGTGGTCAGAGTCCAAAGGCCAGTGGAAGGATTCAGCAAAAAGGTAAGGTAAGCAGGCAAAACATTTAGGGGAAGACCACCTTAAGGATTACAGGTCTAACAATCATGGTGTACAGCAAGTAGGTGCCCCTAATGTAGAGATATTGTGTCCTCTGGTGCCTTTTGTTCACCTTACTGGGCAGTTTGGCAGACCAATGGGCCATAACCATCTATAGAGATGTGTTCCCCAACTTACCTTTCGACCAGGACGACCTTCAGTTGATATCAGTGTTCTTTAGTAAGCCTCTTTTATTCATTGACTTTACTTTAATCAGATGCCTTCTGGTTTGTCCCTCCCATATTCATACCTTTTATTTGCATGATTTCTGGCCGAGTTTTGTAGAAGGTTGTTGTATCATAAGACATTGCAGTAATGTATAGAATGCATGATACCTTTAAAAACTTGTTATTAGTAAGAGTGCTCCTGCTTTGCAGAGGAAGCTCACTTATCAAAAGCAAATGCATTCTGTTTACTAGGTATCCTTTTAAGTTGCTGCTTAAAGGTCTGCGTTGCTGTCCCGCAACTGATGCATGAGGACAGGCTACATGTGGGATCATTATATATTACCTTGTACTTCATCAAAAAAACAATGCACTCAGGTACATGTTAAGGATGTTGGAGGCCATGGGCCAAACGTATTTTGAGGGGACCCCAGTACCGAACATCTTTGAATTTGTGATCCAATTTCAGCTGTACCATGCCAACTTTATCAGGTCACTGACAGTACATAGGCACACTCGCCTGAATTCTGAATGTGTTTAAATCTAGGGCTTATTAATGAGAACCTTGCTTCACTTTTACACCACATAAAGTGGTACATGCATGGCGCTGGGCTCTGACTCAGATTTATGAAGCCATGCAAAGGCACCCTACGTGGTTTTGAGTGGCTTCATGAATCTTGAGTCAGGCGAGTCGCTGCAATGGGTGTTTCCACGCAACACCAACAGATTATAATGCTGCCAACAATCTACTAAATTATGTAAACCCGGGGAAGCCAAAAGTCCTTACTCCTCCCAAGATGAGGCATAATGAAGAGAAATCTCTTTATTTCTCCTTTTGGTTTATATTTCTATGTGTGCTAGCCTGTCAAAATGGCACCATCACAGGATGAAAGGAAAGAAATGCACTGTATTGCATTAATACAGGGTATTCTTCCCTTTTCCCTTTGGTGTAGGGCAGCACACCAATCCTGTAAACGAGAGCCCTAATAATCAAGGACAGTGATGTGTGTTCCTGAATATTGTAACACACTAGCAGCTCAATAATATTACTGCAAATATTCTCTATGGCACCCTCTCTTTCTCATGTGTCAGACCCTGTTTTGATTTAAAGAGATTCTTTTTTATTAATGTTGCATGAAACATAAACACAACATTTCTCTGAACAAAGGTCTGTAATAGACTCACACATCAGCCACATTCAAAATAAATTAAAGAAAAACAGATTTAAAACAATCTGTTTAGGAATTATTAAAATTAGTTAGGGAAAGACTCTCTGCAGAACAGAGAAGGTTCTATCAGGGGGCCCCCGAAAAGGCTGAGGCCCTTGGCCAGAGACCACTTTTTCCATGGCTTAAACAGCCTCTTGCTGTACTTATTTCTCTTGGCTCTTGAAGTCTGTACGTAACACTTGGCAATGACTTATCAAGAAAGTTGAGACATTTGAGAATTTGTAGGCTACAGCTTACTCCGGATAACACACTCTATCATCAGTATCATTTCACTCATCAAAGCTGTTACCTGTTGAGTGCTTCTCTTATACTTCCTGGAGCCAATCCTGCGCAATTTCTAGAGCAGCTCAGCCCACTTCCTCATTTCAGCTTTGTGTGCTCTGCTTCATCATCAACACGGGGGAGCTACTGAGCCAGCACACTCATGTATGCACTTGTGTTAACATGCCAGTTCTACAAGTAATTACATACCAGCACATGCATATGTCCTCCTGGCTCTAATTTTGCTTGTCTGATCTGTTTCGGTTTTAATTATCGACATTGTGCCTACACACACATATGTCAATGCCAATGCTAGATCCCTTTGCATATTTCAAGTTTACAGCAACGTTTCTTTATAACTTGAGAGCTTTTGTTTGAATTGGATGAACTTTGAAATACTTACTGACCTTTCAGAACTGTGTCATTACCCCTTATCAACTCTTCATTGGATGATGGCATTTTTAGCATTTGTTTTCCATGGCTTCTGACAATTTAGCTCGGATTTCCTGGCAAGCTTTTAATTAAGTGGAATGCTTGGTTAAGATCTTTTGAGACGTATTTAGTCCCACTTGGAGCAAATGGCTTTTGGGTAATTTGTCTCCATCTGCTGTCCCTTCTGGACAATCTGCAGATTCTAATGAGGACTCAGAAGTGAATACTGGACTTAGGGGCACATGCATCTATGAAAATACTGGTCGCAAACGGGCCGATTCGCAGAATCGACCCCTTTGCAACCAGTATTTTTGCATTTGGTATGCATCAATCCAAATGCAAAATCCCAAAATAGGTAATGGCAACATTTGCTATTACCTATTTTGCATCATGCACTTCCAAATTGCAATTTCGCAATTTGGAATCGCAAATTACCATCAACTTCAAGTTGATGGTAATTTGCAAAAACTTTGAAAAATGCACAAAAGTGCATTTTTCAAAGTGCTATGTGGTGCGCACACATGTCCTTGTGGCATGTGTGTGTGCCACATGTGCAACCAATCAATCAATCAATCAGAAATTTGTAAAGTGCACTTCTTACCCTTGAGGGTCTCAAAGCGCTAAGAGGGAGGGGGAGATGCGCTACTGCGCGAAGAGCCAGGTCTTGAGGAGTCTTCTGAAGGTGAGTAGGGCTTCGGTCTGCTGTAGGTAGGTAGGTAAGGTGTTCCAGGTCTTGGCGGCGAGGTAGGAGAAGGATCTACCACCAGAGGTTGTTCGTCCTATGCGGGGGATGGCGGCGAGGGCAAGGCTGGCAGAGCGGAGCTGGCGGGTGGGGGTGTGGAAGCTGAGTCTGCTGTTAAGGTAGGCTGGTCCGGCGTTGTGGAATGCTTTGTGTGCGTGGGTGAGGAGTTTGAAGGTGTTCCTCTTGTCGACGGGTTGCCAGTGTAGGTTTTTCAGGTGGGGGTGATGTGGCTGCAGCGAGGGACGTTGACGATCAGTCGGGCAGAGGCATTTTGCATGTGCTGTAGACGTGTTTGGCTGGGATTCTGGCGTAGAGTGCGTTGCCGTACTCCAGTCTGCTGCTGACGAGGGCCTGTTTCAAAGATCTTCTTGTTTCGGTTGGAATCCACTTGTAGATCCTGCGGAGCATGCGGAGGGTGTTGTAGCAGGAGGAGGAGACGGCTTTGACCTGTTTGAACATGGAGAGGGAGGAGTCGAGGATGAATCCTAGGTTGCTTGCGTGGTCGGTGGGTGTCGGTGCTGTTCCCAGAGTGGTCGGCCACCAGGAGTCGTCCCAGGCTGCGGGGTTGGGTCTGAGGATGAAGACCTCCGTCTTGTCCGAGTTCAATTTCAGACTGCTGCTCCTCATCCAGTCGGCGATGGCCTTCATTCCGTCGTGGATGTTGGTTTTGAGGTTGTGGTGGCGGGCCACTTGTGCGAGGGGGGCCATGCCAATTTCGGTGGTGCATCTGGTCCTCGTTGCAACCTTGAAATTGCATATGAAATTTGTGAGTACTTATTTGAAACTCGCAAATGGTGCATGCAAATCCCATTTATTCAGGAATGAAAGGGAAGCTATTCCTTAATTGCGAATCACACAATTTGCTATTCGCAATTCAGGAAAAAGTAGGAATCGCAATTATTTTTCCGATTCCTACATGCATAAGGAATTGCGATTCCTAAATAGTGATTTCTAAAAAATCGCTATTAATGATTCACAATTCCTTATGTTGACACATGTGCCCCTTAGAGTCAAATACTCCGAATAACCTCGAATTCTATTAAAGAGATTTAATTTTTTCAAGAAAGAACAAACAACTTATGAAACTGTTGAAAATTCATATCACCATTAAGGGCAGTAGCTGCTACATTTCATTTTGGAGTGTCCATTGACATTGAAATTCGAGATAAGTTTGGGTATAGCTGCTTTTAAAAAAAGATAGAAGAAAGGTTAGCCGGTTGCAGAACCCCTCCATTGTCAGAGGTTGTTAATCTGGCCAAAAGCATTGAACGTTCAGTAGCTCCAGTGGCATGATGCCTCAAGAATTGACTCAGACATCTTCTCCAGTTGTTAATTCTGTGTACTATTCTGAACATGTTGTTGCTGTAGAAATTAAGGGCAAAGTCTTTGAGAATGTTCAGCATAAGGATATAAATCCCATTTAAACAAGTATATGCAATATCCAGAAGTACATAAATAATATGCAGTAAGTGCAAGAAATTTAGTCACATTCACAGTGTTTGCCGATCTGGTCAATACCAAGTTAAAGTACACAGTGTTAACTTAAATGAAGGGGACTGTTGTGTGGATGTATCAAATATAGTCCTTAATCTGGAGAATGAATCTTTGTCTACTAAAAACATTAAGGAACCTTAATATCAGATAACTCCATGTTTCAAAATAACTCCTAATATGATTATGACTCAGGTGCACCATTATATCAGGTATTTTAAGTCAGCAGCTGGGTCTGATGTTAACCTGAGCCCACTGGACATATATCCTGAACTTTATGGTAATCAGGGAGTCATTATGGTTGTGTTTTTCATGGACACCATGTCTTGCCTTGGTAGGTCAATGTCTACTAAAACCTAAGCTGCAGTCAAGGGTAGAAATATAGTTGGCTTGCAGGACCTTTCAAATCTTTGTCTTATGCGTGCGCCTGCTGCTGTTTCACCAGTCAGGGTAGCAAATGTATATTTATCTACTACTGGTGATTTTAATCCCAGTGAAGATGTTGTTAAATGATTTCCCAAACTTTTGCTTGGCTAGATTGGGCTCCTTGAGAAATATGTGCACGCAGTTAAGTTGAAGAGGCATGCTATACCTGTTACACACAAAGCTATACCGTCCACTTAAGTGTTATAGATGAATTGAAAAAGCTATTAGGGAAGTTGGGTTGAGTTGGCATTATCAAACCCACTGACTCCTCTGAATGGGTAAGTCTCATTGTAATTGTGTGCAAAAAGTATATTGCGATTCACTTGTGTACTGATCTGCGAAGTCTAAACAGGAACATTGTGGTTGATTGCCATCATCTGCCCAAGGTTCAAGACTTACTGCCAATATTTCACACTTCTCAAATCAGCTCACAGCCAGATCCTATCAGAGGAAAGGACCCACCTTAAAAACTCCTTTTGGAGCAGACTCTCTTATGGAGTGGCTTCAGCAGCTAGTGTTTTGACGCATCTCATGGATACCATATTGGAGGGTGTGAGTAAGATAGAAGCATTTCAAGATGATTTGCTAATTTTTGCAAAGTCTTTACCTGAACATAATCACACTCTTGAAAAAGTTTTCACTAAATTAAAAAGGTTTTGTATCACTCTTCACACAGATAAATGCCAATATTTAGAAGAAACAAATTAACTGCCAATGGTATTTCTCCAAAAATGTCATTTATTAAAGCTATTGAAGATGCACATCCACCCATTGACAAAGATACTCGGGCTAAGCAAATAGAAATTAAAGTTTGTTCAAGGTTATGCTTTTTTTTTGTACAGCCCTTGAGGACTTTACTCAAGAAAGGAATGAAGCATATCTGTTTTGATGATGTGGAAGAAACCTTTCAGAAAGTGAAGATTTCTTAAATTCAGCCCCAGTTTTAACACCACTTGTAGCAGGCGGAATGTGTATCATCGTTGTTGATGCCAGTCAAGTTGAACTGGGGGTTGTGATTTTAAAGTTATTTCAGGACAAATATAACACCATTACCTTTGCCCCTCACTCTCAGTAGTGCCTAAGCCAATTACAGCACAAGAGAGCAAGGCATTGGCATGCTGTTGGACGGTGGAAAGTTTCAAGACTTTCATTTGCAGTTCCCATTATGATCTATTTATAGGCCACAAACCATTTCTCCACCTGCTGAGTGGCAATAGGTCAAGGAAAGCATCATCACAATTGGTCAGAATGTTTTCAAAGCTTCAAGAATGTAATTTTACATACCTGTCAGGAAGAACTTAAGAGTGGACTGCCTCTCCAGGTTACACATCAGAGGTGAGGAGTTCAGCACACTTCAAGATAATGAGAATGTGATTGTTTTTGTGCAGGATATACCACAGAATGAAGGGGTTATCAGACATAAACAGTGGTTAGAATATTCCAAACATGATGCCTCATTACAGTCTGTTTTCATATCCATGAAAGAAGGTTGGACCAAGGAAAGAAATGTTGAGGCCTCTTTAAAACCTTTTGTACAGACTTTTGGGGACATACCAGTTGTTAAAGGGGTCCTAGTATGTAATAATGTGTGCGTGTGTCCTATGACTATCAGAGATGATATTATTAAGGCTGCACACTAGGGTAATTTAGGGGTCAGTAGAATATGCAAATATATAACACATTTTACTGGTGGCCTGCATTGAAAGCTCAAGTTTCTAAGTGTATTGATCATTGCACCACCTGCTTGGTATCTGCAATAAGCATTAGATGGTACAGTGCCACCTATTCATAAGGCCCCTCTACCGGAGGAAGCTTGGCAAAGAGTGGCACCTGATATTGCGGGTCCGATTGAGTAATCACCTATTAACAAAAGGCATATGATGATTTTTATTAATTATTTTACCAAACGGGTGAATTTTGGTTTTACCGCTGATCACAAGAACATTATAATCAAAATTTCAAAAATAATTCATGTAGAAGAAGCACCCAAACAATTGTTACTGGCAACTGCACTCACTTCATATCAATGCGCGTGAAGGAATTCATTGAGGGTTTTCACATTACTCATCTCAGAGTTCCGCTTTACTCACTTTCAGCCAATGGTTTGGCTGAATGCATGAATACGTTCTTAAAAGAAGGAGTGCAAACAGCCTTGACCATGGGTCTTGAAGTTGAAGCTTTTCTCAGGTAGAACGTTTGGTGATATCTAATAACTCCACACAGTACAATAGGTATTTCTCAAATCATGATGTTACAAAAAAGATTTCCAAGGTTTTAGTTTGTGTAGGCAGGCTGAGAAAAATAAGCACAAAAAGCACAGACTTTCAGGCTATTGCATCCAGAGTTGAAGCACTGCAAAGTCAGGTAAAACAACATTTTAACAAAACATACCATGTCAAAGAATTAACCTTGCAAGTAGGGGACTGGGTTTAGACTAGATGTGGCACTAATGTCAAGAAGTGTTTATCAAATTTCCAAAATCTATTTTGTGGAAAGTGTGCCTATAGGCTAAGTACTTACAAAGGGCAAAGGCTGGTGGAGTAAGAGAGATTTGATCAAGATTACCCAAATGCAGGCAGCCAACATTCAAGCTGGTAACATTTTCCCTCTTGAAAGCACTTGGTGGGAAACAACTCAAGAGCATTCAACTGACAGTCAAGGGTAATCTCACACAGATTATGCAAGTGATTTTGTATTTACACAAAGGTAACCTTGAACAGACATTATTCCTGAACAATCTAATTATTGCAGTGCATCCCATAACACCAAAGGTCTACTACAATGCCCTCTAAATTTAAGGATTACTATATGTCTTACAAACAAAAATAGATGTAGAGATGTAAACATTGTGTTGTTATGCTTATTTTAGATATTTTATTTTACTTTTTTATACAAATTAATTAGATTTGTTTCTTCAAAAAGGGAAAGTGTTGTACCATAAGACATTGAGGTAATGTATGGAGTGCACAGTACCTTTAAGAACTTTCTATGAGTCAGCGAGATCCTGCTTTGCGGTTCGAGTTCACTGGTCAAAAGTAAATGCATTCCAGTTGCTATGTTTTCTTTTAAGTTACTGCTTTATGGCCTGCGCTGCTGTCCCACATCAGTTGATTCGTTTTTGTTGGGCATGTGAAGCATGAGGACTGGCTGCATGTGGGTTTCATATATATTATCTTGTATTTCATGAAATAAACACTATACTTATCTCTACTTGGCTCCTGAAGTTTCTATGAAACACAGGCATGTACAGTGCTGAATATGTAGAGTTATTCTCAATGAAGGTCATGCAACACTGCTTTCTTATTGACCAGGCTCCTATACATTCCCAGGTTTGGGACAACGCAGATCTTGACCACAAGTTGATCACTTTCCTAGTTCCAACTTTGACCCCAGCTAAGGTCTGATCAGGGTCATTTAACTCTGCCTAAACTGACTTTTTGATTTAATTAATTCAATCTGCTAAGCCTTTGACATGGTCAGGAGTACTCATACTGATAACATGGGAATCCTACACTCAGTGCTCTAAAGACCAGTTTGGATTCTGGGAAATTCAAGCATCACCTTTGCTGGAACAACAGTAGGAACATCCTCATTAAAATCAACCTAAATCTGAATAGGCATTATCCAATAAGTATTGACTTGAGCACAATAGAGCTCAAGTTCTCCATATGAGTCTCAATGGATGGTGGCTTTTAGACAAGCAGGTCACATTTCTTCCAGTAGAAGTATAGAGATCCCCAACATCTAGGGACTTCCAGCAAAAGGGGACACCTTGAACATAAGGGTCCTAACTAGCTTGCAACGCAACGTAAAGTGTGAGCTTATGTAGGTGGTACAGACACAGAAACTTGAAAAGACAAGATTTTTGTTTTGAAATCAAGTGTAAATATTTAAGGTAGGAGGAGGTACCCTAGGTTGACTGTTTATTCCATGAGTAAAGTCAGCTGCTGAATTCTGAAGATGTTGTAAGTTTATTGCAGTTGCATTATAGTATATGTAAGCAGACCTGTGTTAAGACAATTGTGGTAATCAAATTTAAATAAAATAAGGAATTGAACAGCAGCTGTTTTAAACTGTTCATCCAAAATCAGAATGACCCTTTTGAAATATGTATAAGGAAAATACAAGAATAGGTACATTTCTGTAAATCTCAGTGACTCGATGTGTATTGCAACTTTACTTTGCTGCCATCAACAACAGCAATGCTCGTCACAAAATGGTCTACTTTTCTCTGAGTGGCACAGTTTCTAAACAAGTGACCTGCCAGCTTATCAGCAGTACAATAGACTCATTTGATGCTTTGATGTTCTTGTTTGATTTTGGTATAAATCTCATAATACATTGTGTTTCACCATTTATGGTGAGACATCTACTTTTTCTCTTTGATTCAGATTTGTGGAGACCTAATTAGGATGGCTATTTCATTCCAAAATATGACTAAAGCATCCAATATCACCATAATAATTGAACTTGGATGGACTGAGTAGCAATGTAAAGAAAAAAAAGCATTTTCTAAATAAATAGAAAGAAGATAATTGAAGAAGGCACATTAATGTATCCAGTAGGGATAAACTAGTTGTCTTGAAATAGTATTTCCCTTACTGAAAGCAAGCCAGGAATCTATCCAACATGGCACTTTGCTCTACAAAATTGAGAAGCTGTCATCTCAAGTAACTTTGCTATATAGGGAATCACAAAGGTAAACCTAAAATTGGTTTAATCATTGCATTCAGGAAAAGCTTCTTAAGTACGGTATAGAGAATTGCTTATTTGAATTCTTCTAGGACTATGCCTGTGCTCAAAGAGGAGCTGATATTATCTAATCTCAAAGAATCTAGTTCATCGGTGAGAAAAAAATAACCTCACAGGATAAGAATTGAACAGTGGTCCTATCTGTTTACTTTTCACCATCAGCATCTTAAAATGCTGAAAGGTAGTCTTTTAAGGTTTGTGATCCTCACTGCCCCCCTTGTTTTCCTAATAGGAAATGAGGGAGGATTGGTTAAAAAATGCTTATATTAAAATCTGCAAGCAAATGTTGTTTTAGACCCTTATTTACGGGGATTTGACTGAGGGCAGTGGATGAAGTCACCTTGCTGAGCTGTCCTATGCCAATGTGAAAGAGAATGATGCATTGTATGCATGCAATACGGTGCATTCCTGTCCTTTCTCCCTACGTTGACTCCATTTCAGCTGCCTAGTGCCAATGTGGGCACCCTTGCACCGTGGTGCAAGCGTGCCTTTGTTGTTGGCAGGATAGTTTTGGTGTGGGAAGGGACATCTTTCTGCACAGACACAATCCTGAGAGGCGTTTTCTCTTTCTATGTGTGCTGCAGAGTGCAGCACACATAGAAAGACGACATAACGAGGTGAAATAAAAGTAATTTCTCCATGGTTGAGCCTCACCTCGGGAGGTGTAAGGATTTGGAACTTCCCCAGGTTGACATGCTCTTCTAAATCTGGGACAGCGTCTAAATCCATGGGTCTTGCGTTGGAAAACCCACCACAATGCTCATGGAATGCCTTCTCAGTGCAGAGTACGTCAACGAATAGATTTGCATTGCCTTACCTTACTCCATATATAAGAGGCCACATGGCTGTGCTGCCCTATGCCAAAGCGAAAGGGCAGAAATGCACTGTATTTATGCAATGCAATGCACTGCATTCCTGCCCTTTCCCCCTGCACTGGCACTCTTTCAGCAGCCTAGCACCAACGAGGCACCCTTGCACCATGGTGAGGCTCTGGCAGCGCAAAGGGCTCAATAATATGCCACTTATTGTTTAAAAATTTAATGTAGATATGTTTCAAAGAAAGAATGAACATGAACAGCTATGTTTTTAAATAGGCAAAAGAGTGGCTAGATTCTCTAAGGTCATTAGATATATATTACCAACTAACTTATTTGGCATATCATGACTATTTTTGCATCTCTTTCCAAAGATTGTATCTCCTTGTTTGTATTAAAAAGTGACCTCCACAAGCAAGTCCTTTCCTCCTGAACCATTACGCTGGGCCCACTATATTAATATTTGTCTTCCGATGGACCTATATTTTCAACCTGAGTGTTCATGGGAATTAACATTTCATTCTTAGTTTCAATTAAGAGAGTAACCTATTTGGCTACACAATGAGGACCAGGAATCAGTAACTATAGTGAAGAAAATGTGTTACAAATTAGCAATCAAGTTAAGGTACACCGCTCTTAAAGATACAGAATTATAACAGGGAAGACTTAAATCCTAATGACGTTTAGGCCTACAAATAGCAAACCAGCAAGAAGTTCAGTCACAGTAATTCAAAAGATAACAATAGTATCTGATGCTCAGAGAATAGTCTCAGATTGTCTTGCCTATAAATTAGTATACTGAAATCTCCTAAATCAGGATGGTTCTTAGAATCCTAAAGAATCTTACAAATATGGGGATTTCCATAAAAGAAATAAGAATAAGGCAAGGAACTATTCCTGTGGCTATTGACAGATTGAGAAGGTATAGAAGACTAGGGAAAATAGCTGTTCCCCTGCAGAAGAATATGTGGTGGAGCTTGATCCAGAGGAGAACCTGATTTTACATTTCCAAATAGCTCTGGAAGTGCGTCTTTTGCTATGAAGGGAAAATCAGAAAGACATGGCATCTCCTTAGGCTCTGTGTGTGCCTCTGTTGTATTGGGTACTACTTCCTTGGTTTTTATAATTCACTGTACATTCTAGACACTTTATCTCTGCATTCGCAAAGTATCTCATGCTGGGACATGGGAACAACAACATCTTCTCACACACAGGTCAGGTTGTAACATTGCTGAATAGGCCTTTCACTTAACTCTCTGGCTCTGTACTTTCTTTTGTCAAAGTCTTCTTCTCAGGCTCCCTCCTTTTACAACTAGGAAAGTAATGTACCTATTCTCAAACTAACAATGTATATGAATACCTGCAAAAATGTCATATTAGCTGAAAATGAGAATCAGTTTTTATGCATCATGCTAAACAGGCCTTCTAAAGACAACTTAAAGTATTAACTCAATTGTGCACACTTAGAGGGTGATTAAGATGTCGGGAGGAAAGCCTCCCCCCAACAGTTGAAATCTCCTAGACCGTGTCGGAACCCTTCCAACCAACTTGGTTAGTTTACAATCCAACCGATTACGACGTTCAAGGTCGGTTTGTAAACTGCATGGTCTTTCAAAACCAGTACTTACAGGCTCTTGGAGAACCTGTGTCAGTCAGATCCCCATTGTACAGCTCTACAGACTGCGTTTACCACTGAGCGATTATGATGGCGGTTTCCAACAGTCTATCCGGGTCAGCCTGTCCGACACAAAAAGGCTCACAGAAAGTGACTCTTGGGGCCCTTAGCAGGGCCTCGTTCATCCGGCAGCGTCTGGTGCCCCCAGGCAGAGGGGTACCTAAGGGAACCCCCTGTAAGACACTGCACTGTGTGGCAGGCGCCATGGGGAGCCTGCGACAGGGTGCACAGTTTAATGCACACCCTCATTTCCCCATAGGAGCCTGTGTTGTGGGGCAGAACAAGGGCTCCCATAGGAGTCAATGTTAATCTGACTGAACAGTGTTCGTTCGCATCGTAATTGGTCGGGAGGAACTGCCGACCGCAAGTCGGTTGCTCACAATTTCGAGTCGGTGTCTGGAGGAGGAAACTCCGACCAACATCGTATTGAGGCCCTTAATATACGTCTGTACATTTAGACACAAATGAATATAAATTGTCAGTACCTTTGATTAATTTAACAGAGGGTATACAGTAACTCTAAAATGTTTACATATGTCTGGAACTACATTTGAATGCAATATATGAAACATTCGTGTACACATTAATTTAAATAAGTTCATTTGTATTATAATTGAAGTTTCATAACATGAGGATGGTTACTGCTGAAACATCTAAACAGTAAATGTCATTTAATATATTAAGGCACACTTATGTAAATCGGATTCCTTTTTATAGTTAGTAAATGTCTACTGTGTAAGGATGGTACATCAATATCTCAGTTAATACAGTTTAAAGCACACAGTGTGAGTAAATTTACTCATCCTACGGTAAATGCACTTTAGTAATATTGTCAAGTGCAAAACTTATTTTAGTGCTGTTAGACCACGCGAGAAACGTGCTATGTGTACATTCATGTTATGTATTTGTAACGTATAAAGGTGTAGCCAAAATTGTGCTCCACCACGCTATTTCTCCCTTAATTTCAATAAAATCTTTCTTTTGGCCTCACGTTCCAGCATGTAGCATATACCTTATTCACATTTGTGCTTAAAAAAGATGGTAGGGTGACGCACCTGCTCACTAAAATCAATTGTCTTCTTATGTTAAGATCAGCTGCATTCAAAATGCCATCATGTACAAGGGGAAAACAATAACTTGTTAAACCTGATAAATTACGTGACATATTTGAGCCAATAGTGAAGACTTAGTAATAACCCTTTGTGTAGAAAACATGTATGCCGACTTCACCCAGGAAGGCAGCCTACAAACCAAAAAAGAGTTACTACGAAAATCTGAATGACAACAACAAGCCCCCATCTTCTTTGTCATAGCTTTAGCAAAAAACGCCCACACAAAAAGTGTTTCTCAATTTGAAATGGACACATAACAATAGACAGCAGGTAGTCTTTGGGAAGTACATTTGCCCCAAGCGCTGTGTGCCTTTCTGTCCACAATTTTGAAATCAATTACATCTGTGAGACAACAAACACTTACTTGATAACAGTATTTTGTGTAAACTTTACAGTGATCATTTTCCAATGATATATAGATGGGGTGTAGAAAAACTGAGCCAGGTTCTGGATAGAATGAATTAAGTGGATTTACATCTCCACGTCGTAATGCATACAAAATAATAGGGGGTACCCTTTCTCAACTTAATCGCAAAGGCAAAGAGAAGGAGACTGACGAGTGAGGTGTACCAAAAAGCTACTGACAACAACTCACAGATGAACTTAGAGAGCTGAAGGAAAACATTGGAGAAATGTGATGAACAAGCTATTGTAATAACTTCTGAGCTAACTGCAACAACCCATCCTATGAAAATCATAGAAATGTCTAACAATCATACTAAGAACAATAGGAGCAAAAGCAGAGATGCACTACTAGAAACCAGACAGGGACAAGCTGAAACAATGACTGGTGAGACTACATTTTCCTCAATTTCTAACATGTGCAAGAAGTGCATTAACAAACATTGGGCCATTCTTAATATAGGGGAAGCAAGATACGAGTGCCCACTGTTCCGCTTAAATATCAGAAGAATTTCAGGGAAACATCTGCTCCATATGTGGCCCAAACCGCTGTAATAACACACAACCTAAACCATATTTTGGTATCTCAGAAGGGTAACACGCCACTACCATTTGTGAGAACTCTGGAGCCTACAGATCCACAAACAAGATTACATAACCCTCACCACCCTGTGGAGATATATGTAGCAAACAACTTGCAACAGTAAATTAATTGTTTACCTTAATACATGACCACATAACTGTAGATTAGATAAGCATGACCACCAATAAGGGGGACATACTCGCATCACCCAGGAGCCCTGCTCATTGTTGGGGGAGGTTGGGGTTGAACTTGGTGAACCACTGCCTGCCTGTTACTGTTGGCTGGGGTCTCCTGCTGCCACCGAAGCGCTAGAACATCTGAGCTCGGCCGCAGTGTCTAGGGAGACCGGCCCGGGGGAACTACAATCCCCAGCGTCCTTTGCGGCAGGAAGCCGCTCTGACCCGCGCCAGGAGGCGCATAAATTCAAGACTATCCCCGGTGGAGCGGGGACATACTCGCATCACCCAGGAGCCCTACTCATTGTTGGGGGAAGTTGGGGTTGAACTTGGTGAACCACTGCCTGCCTGTTACTGTTGGGTGGGGTCTCCTGCTGCCGCCGAAGCGCTAGAACATCTGAGCTCGGCCGCAGTGTCTGGGGAGACCGGCCCGGGGGAACTACAATCCCCAGCGTCCTTTGCGGCAGGAACCCGCTCTGACCCGCGCCAGGAGGTGCATAAATTCAAGGCTACCCCTGGTGGAGTGGGGGACATACTCGCATCACCCAGGAGCCCTGCTCATTGTTGGGGGAAGTTGGGGTTGAACTTGGTGAACCACTGCCTGCCTGTTACTGTTGGGCGGGGTCTCCTGCTGCCGCCGAAGTGCTAGAACATCTGAGCTTGGCCGCAGTGTCTGGGGAGACCGGCCCGGGGGAACTACAATCCCTAGCGTCCTTTGTGGCAGGAAGCCGCTCTGACCCGTGCCAGGAGGCGCATAAATTCAAGGCTACCCCCGGTGGAGCTGGGGACATACTCGCATTACCCAGGAGCCCTGCTCATTGTTGGGGGAAGTTGGGGTTGAACTTGGTGAACCACTGCCTGCCTGTTACTGTTGGCTGGGGTCTTCTGCTGCCGCCGAAACGCTAGAACATCTGAGCTCGGCCGCAGTGTCTGGGGAGACCGGCCCGGGGGAACTACAATCCCCAGCATCCTTTGCGGCAGGAAGCCGCACTGACCCGCGCCAGGAGGCGCATAAATTCAAGGCTACCCCCGGTGGAGTGGGGGACATACTCGCATCACCCAGGAGCCCTGCTCATTGTTGGGGGAAGTTGGGGTTGAACTTGGTGAACCACCGACTGCCTGTTACTGTTGGGTGGGGTCTTCTGCTGCTGCCGAAGTGCTAGAACATCTGAGCTCGGCCGCAGTGTCTAGGGAGACCGGCCCGGGGGAACTACAATCCCCAGCGTCCTTTGCGGCAGGAAGCCGCTCTGACCCGCGCCAGGAGGCGCATAAATTCAAGACTATCCCCGGTGGAGCGGGGGACATACTTGCATCACCCAGGAGCCCTGCTCATTGTTGGAGGAAGTTGGGGTTGAACTTGGTGAACCACTGCCTGCATGTTACTGTTGGCTGGGGTCTCCTGCTGCCGCCGAAGCGCTAGAACATCTGAGCTCGGCCGCAGTGTCTGGGGAGACCGGCCCGGGGGAACTACAATCCCCAGCATCCTTTGTGGCAGGAAGCCGCTCTGACCCATGCCAGGAGGCGCATACATTCAAGGCTACTCCCGGTGGAGCGGGGGACATACTCGCATCACCCAGGAGCCCTGCTCATTGTTGGGGGAAGTTGGGGTTGAACTTGGTGAACCACTGCCTGCCTGTTACTGTTGGCTGGGGTTTCCTGCTGCCGCCGCAGCGCTAGAACATCTGAGTTCGGCCGCAGTGTCTGGGGAGACCGGCCCAGGGGAACTACAATCCCCAGCATCCTTTGCGGCAGAAAGCCGCTCTGACCCGCTGCCAGGAGGCGCATAAATTCAAGGCTACCCCCCGCGTCGCGGGATCGCGTGCGGGTCGGTGCCGGGAGAAGCCTGGGACAAGGGCGGGACCATCTAAGGCCATCGTAGGCCAGAGGAGGCCGGGTCGGGGCACCCCCCTTGGAACTGAACTATGAAAAGAAGGGAAAGGATTTAAGGTACAGATACCCTTTGACTATCTCAACTTCCATACAGGTCTCTCCCAAGCGTCATCATAGTGGAACCGGTGAACTATTCATTGGGGAGTTGATACTGATTCAGTGTCTATTACCAAAAGCTAGTTTGCTATGACTTGTAAGGGGGGCACTAGAAAACCTTCCACCCAGAGTAATTTGCTTAGGTGAACGATGGATTATTACATTAAGAGTGCTATTCTCCCTATTGCCAGTGAATTAGAGAGAATAGAGCGTTCCCCAGCCATGGATAGTTCCCCCAGTATGTGTTCTCCTCCACAGACTGCCGATGCAACCCCAGCTATATCATTACTGGAAGAACTAAATATGATGTGTAAATCCACGTATGCTCCTGTGGAATCAGGAGACCTGCAAACTAGTGCTCCTATTTCCCCTATAGCAACGACTAGACCTAGGTTTAGATGTTCACTTCAACTTACCCAAATCCTACAGGGTACTCCCCTCGCAACATGACCAATAGTAAACTCACAACCCGCTGTTGCTACCCAGGTGTTCTCTACTAAAAGGAAGAGAGATGGGGCCAAACAAACGGGGAGGCGGGCCAAGCAACAAAAACTAAATACAAATTCCCCACTGCCCAACACCCCCAGTACTGTAACATCGAAAGTATCTACCCATGCCTCTTTACTGGCCTCGTTTGAAAATATGATGAAGTCAATAATTTCACCGTTGATTGATAAAATGACTAGCTTAGGGGATAGGCTCACGGGGATTGAGGAAGCAATTAAGGCTAATTCTCTACTTTTAAGAACTATGGCAGGCCCCTCTCAACCACAGCGCCCAGCCCCCACAGAAATGCCCAATACCACCATACAAAGTAAGACCACCCGTAATCAATCAGTAACCCTGCATAGTAAAAACTTAAACCCCTCGAAGGCAGCCACAACTTTACGGAGTTCCTACTCTAGAGATGGGCCGAATAAAGAAATGTCATTTCAAAAGGGAATAGCGGTCAATTATGACAATATGTCACATAACACCAATCATCTACATCTGCCACCAGAGGCCGCTCCCATTGTGTGCGTGCTCTCAGGAGTACCAGAACTCCCAAAGGGGAAACACGAAAGCCACCAGGATCTAAGAAACAAGGTAGTGTTCTGGCTATCTAAAAACAGACCTCTCCCACCCAGCATTGATGGCACCATACTAAGCGTTAGAAGGGTGGGCTGGCTAGGACCTCTCCCAAAACATGTTGCGGGCGATTTGGTACTTGTTAAATTTAGGAATAAACTTGTCGTCCCATACCTTCAATCTTGGCAGCCACAAATATGAGATGGGCCTATATCTACCTGGAGTTTAACTGAATTCTACCCTAGAACATTATATGGCTTGTCGCATTGCTAAAAAGAACAAAACACCACTGGATGGGCATAACTGGTCTTGTACCGAGTGGTCGCTTTATCTCCAAGCTCAATTAATTTAACCTACTCTCCCGCTCTTCAATGATTAGCTGATTCAACTTATTGATTTAATTGTATTTTAACACACGTTACTTATAAAAAAAAATGAAATGTATTGATGTATTTGTGTTTATTTATGTACTGCTGTTAATTTATGACTTTTTTATATAATTTCTAAATTGAAATTCATCTTTTTCGTTTCTGTGATGGTATTGCACATGCTTTTATGAATTGTTTTTTTACATTTCGAATAAAGCTTTGTTTGATTTGATTTGATTTGAAAACATTGAATTATAGAATATTGCTCTAGTAATAAATGTGACCACTTAACCACTAAAATGGTGTCATACTTTAAAGACCAGGAACATTCTGAATATGACCTACCCTGGTCTGGAACTGATTAAATCAGCAAACATTCCAAACCTGAGCAAAAAGCACAGTCCTTACAAAAGGATCCAGTGTGGATGTACCATTTAGCTACTCTTCAATAAGGATTAAACTTTGAAGTTATGGGGCTAGTTAGCAGTGGGCTGATGCATCGTTAATGTTTACAGCAGAGGGCCAACATATTTCAATGCTTTCTTACCGGGGGTATGAACCCCTCCCTCCTGCCCCCATTGTGATACCCTGGGCTAGTGTCTGACCACTGAGACAAAAATACAACTTGGCAGATGGTCAAAAATCAAATGATGCCTTGTTTACTAATTACTCAATTAAGATTCTAATGCTTGGATAAATTGTAAAAACGTAAAAGCATGAACTTCCCTTTGATGTGATCGCAACTGGACTACGAGGTTCCACCTGGTAAAAACTACAAGTAAGCACAGGGATTTCTATGACAATAATGCCTTCTTTTCTGAACCTGACTATGTTAGCACAGTATGTGTATTGTTACAAATTGTAATTACTTGAGTAGAGAATCTATCCATTGGTCTCCCATCTGTGACGAATTTGGGCAACTTGATCCCCACATCAACAAAACCTAACCAGGCACATGATTGTTATGACAAGTCTGTCTTAATTATTGATTCTCAATACATCCTTACAGACCATGCATTATAAGAAGTTTCAATAACCCAAGTATCTCTACAATGAGACACAACTGTTTACTGAGTTGCCACAGTAACACCATAAATATAACATCAATAAGTCACAAGTAAACATGATGATAAACCGTAGAATGGTGGGTGGAGTAGAGCCCGGACCTCAATAGGGCTGGGACTGCCTCCCCGCGAGCTGGCTCCACTTCCTGCGGTGCATCTGAGGACCCTGGCACAGAGAGGACAACGGGCCCTGGTCGAGGGCACCCCAAACTGGTTCAAACTGGGCTCTAGAGCCCTCACACAAAGAGATCAAAGCCTTTATGGGTTATAAGTACACCAACCAAAACCCCAGAGAATTAGACAAGTCTGAATTGACTACCTTCGCGATCGAGGGAAATCCCTGCTGAAGAGGAACAGCTGAAGAGACTCAGGAGAAATCTGACCTTGCTGTGTGTCTGGAGTTCACCTGCAGTTTGTTGTTGCCATTCAGGAGTGGAAGAAAGGACTCAGCTGTGAGTTGTGTCCCCCTACTTGAAGACGGACTTTGCTGAAGTGCAGTGTCCGGCTGAAGGCAAAAACGTCTTCAAGGACCAGAGTAGAGCTGATCTCCTGTTACGAAGTCCCAGGCCCAAAAGGACTTCATTGCCACCACCCCCGAACGTCCTTGCTGAGAGTTCTAGTCGTGAAGAGTGCCTGAAGCTGAGAGTAAGGCCTTTATGTCACGAGGAGCTGTACAAGCACGAGAGGAGCAGAATCCACTTTCTGTTCTCAAGAAAACTGCCAACGTCAACATTGGCTGGAGACGACACCGCTCTCCTATGACGGCGCGCATCGCCATCACCACCTTTGTCCAAGGTACTGTTGCCGAGGGTCCGTGTGACTCTGGCCCAGCTGCTGTGAGTCCCGAAGGCTGTGTTGAACTTTGGACCCGTGTGTGTTGTTGACGCAGGGGTAGCCCCAGGGTAGCTACCAGTGGTTACTACGTAATCATGATCTGTAATGAACTTTTGTAGAAGAACCTTTTCAACCAAATAACCTTATTTATATGAAATATTTTTACCGTTTTGGGTCTTGCTAAAGTTTAGTAAAGATACTTTGGGGCAGATTGACAAGGCTCTTGCGTCACTTTTGAGTCATTTTTGACATGGGAAAAGTGGCACAAAAGGGACTTGTAAATCTTTATTTTTCTAAACCGGTCATGGAGTCCATTTGTGATGTCATCATTATATTACTGTAAGTGTTAGTGCAAATACTTTACGCATTGCCTTTGAAAATAAGCCTGTCTGCTTGAGTCAAGCTACCGAGTGTATGTGTATCTTCCTTACTCTGACGTGGAAGCAAGGGTCCCTATTTGGTCTAAGGTACCTTCCTCAGCCAACTAGAGACCCCAAGTTCTAACACTGGATCTGCACTTTTTCTTCTGCTTTGCCCCCTCTTCTTCTTTCCAGTGTGGTTTCTACAGACATGCA
This sequence comes from Lissotriton helveticus, assembly GCF_964261635.1. Lineage (NCBI taxonomy): Eukaryota > Metazoa > Chordata > Amphibia > Caudata > Salamandridae > Lissotriton > Lissotriton helveticus. Next base: position 2,082,560,268 of record NC_136063.1, read on the forward strand.
ATGTTAATACCCTATCTCCAAAGGTAGCTTTCCAATTTATATTGGTTAGTTGGATTATACAAACCCTGTGGGTTCCAGTAGATATTGTGTATTGGTTACCAAAATTATGTGACAGGCATAACCTAGTGGTGATGTAGAGCAGTCACCTTCCTGCGCCTGATTGCTACACTCAGTTTTAGCTCTGATGCCCTTTCTGTGCATTCTAAAAATGCCTCACATCCAAAATTCTGATCCTTATTCAAAGGCACAGAACTGTGATGCACCAATTTCAACCCATAAAGAGAATGTAAAACAACTGTTTGGCACTAGATGAGAGCCTGCCATTGTCAACAAAACCAAGTATTCTTAAGTCACTCAGCATCCACTCATGTTCTTTTGAAATGCACTGCTAAGAGGTTCCATTGATGTTTAGTCTCAAAGTGCTCCTGTTTACCTACCGTTTGTCAAAGAACTAAAAATGTTACTTTGTCCTACACCCTGGGACCCATATTGCATGTTCATGACTTCACTACCTGAGCACTCTACAGCACAATAACACCAACAACAGCTGGCTGGGAAAAGTGTCATCCCTAGCAATGCATGCAACGTTTTCTCCTCTGCCTTACTGGACCAGCTCGTCCATTCACATGAACGCAGATCAGCCACCATCATGTGAGTGATCTTTGTGACCATTTCTGCCTCACTCTGGTTGGAATCAGCCTTTGCACTTGTGAGTGTGTAGTAAAAGTGTTTTGAGTGAGGTTAAAAAGCTGTCCTAAAGGTCCCATCAACGGAGCTCCTGGCCGGACACGACAGTTGTTCCAGAGGACCATGAGACTTCGCCAAAGTGCATAAAAGTCCTGAATCTCGGCCGGAGACTCATGGAGTTTTCCCTTTTGAAGTTAGGAAGTACAAACTGAGAGGAAAACCTCCTCTCACAAATAGATCACCTTAGCATGTGCTTCACATAAAGGTACTGACAACACGTAAGTCCCTTATTTCACCCCATCACATTGGTCCTGACGAAAGCCAGTTTTATAAAAAGGCCTGGCTGAACATTGTTGACCACACTAGACGAGGGAGACCATAAGTCTATCCAACCACATCCCAGAGCCTTGTTTTTTAACTCTGGCTAGGGCCCACTAATAAACGTACCTCGTCTGACCTCTAGGACAGCTATTTAATCTCACTCAAAACACTTTCACTACACACTCACTTAACAAAACCTGCTACGCTATAACGAGGCGTCGTAGCACACCTGAGCACACTCGGTGCTTCGTGTGGGGCCTGATGATGAAGCATGCCACCAACTAGGTTGGTGGGTGAGAGCTTTCATAAAAACCAATTAGTTTTTCCTCAACTAGACACATACAACATATACACTATCAAGGTAGCTGGCTCTTCTTGCTTACTACATATCCCTCGGGGAAATGAAATGCTACTCTAGTTCCTCTCTCTCCTTTTGATCCTCAACAATCCATACTATCCTGCCATTGTTGTTCCCGGAACAGGCTTCAGAGTCTTCTGCTCTGGTTTTCAGTATTCTTATTTGGACTTGTAACTTTGCAAATTGTCTCTGCATTTCAAGCACTATTGGTCTAGTGTATGTTAGCACGGATTCTCGCTCTGTCATCCTCTATTTATTTGTTTAGTGTTTTATAGAGTGCAAATGTGACCCATTAGGGTATCAAAGTGCTTCACTGAGATATTGACCTTTCAATAGAATAAGAGCAAACAATCATAACTAACACCTGGGAGAGATAATACAAACCAAAGAAGGAACAGAGCAAATGTGAATACACAAACCTTTGCCCTCTAAGGTTACAATGAGGTACACATTTTGCAATAGCCTAAACACCATAAACAATTACAATTGGGCAAAAGTCTAGGAAGATCTGTGATCAGACTCTCCAAGAGAGGGGGTACAAAGTCAATTAAGTTAAGTTTATGAAGTCTTGCAAGGCTAGCATGGTATGCCCTCATAGAGAACTACTGAATAAAGCTAATCCGATGTTCGGTCTTTGCTCTGAAAAGGTTATGGAAGAAAATTGCTCATTAGAAAAATCTTAGCTTCCTTCTTGAATTTTGAGGTGGTTGGGATTCTTCCAATACTTGGCAGCATCGAATTCAAGTTTCTAGGTGTGGCCCCGGACAAAGCTCTGACATCTTCCACTGGTTTGTTCTCAGTAGACTACGGTTCAGTGCCACTATGTCAATTTTTCAATCCAGTGCCTTGTGTGTGGTTGCTATTGCCTCCAATATGATTCCAAATGTATCAGAGTCCTTTAGGAATACCATACTAGAACCTTTCTCTGGCCGTACGGTCTTTGCAATGTTGAGGTTCCAAGCTGTACTATTGAGTGTCCACAGCTTTATTTTGTCCCATTTGCAGTTATGCTATGTTGGGTAGTGCTGCGCTCTCACCGGTGGGTGGGGGTGGGGGTGGGTTGGACAGATTATTCTCAGCGAGCACTACAGGATATTGTCAGATAATAATACAGGCATGGAATCCCTGTTTAATCAGCCATGTTGCTTGGCTATGTCCCAGTGTGTAGTTGAGCGTAATCTATACTACTATAATAAAGGAGAAAGTTTCAGGCTTTGAGGCGGGTAAACTCCGGAACCACTGCGCCAATCTACACACCCGATACACCGTAGAAATTGTCAGGGTGTGTAGATGGTTATAGGCTATATAAAGTTTAAAAATAAACCTTATTTAAAAAATGTATATTTAAAAAAAAGTAGTCCCCCCAAAGTAGCGCCGGCCGCGACGTGCGTGCTCACGTCGAGGAGTGGCGTCAGAGCGGCGTCAGAGGAGCTCCGGCCATGGCGCGGGGGAGGAGCGGTCACATGAATAGCAGCACGGAGAGGCAGACATGGCGTGGGGGAGGAGCGACGGTGGACAAGCGGTGAGGAGCTGTGAACTCAGGAGCGGCGGAAAAGGTAAGCAGGCGGGTGTCGGGCCAGGCGGGGAAAGGCCAAAAGGCAATGTCGGGGCAGGCGGGGGTCGGGGAAGCTGGGGGATGGGGATGGGGATTGACTCAGGCCACGCGAGGGTCGGGCCAGGCGGGGGACGGGACGGGCGGGGGCAGGTGCTGCAGGCAAAAATGGCCAAAAGGCAATGTCGGGGCAGGCGGGGGTCGGGGAAGGTGGGGGACGGGGACGGGGATTGACAGGCAGGGGCACGGGCTGCTGGGCAATGTCGGGGCAGGCGGGGGTAGGGGGAAGCCTGAAAGCTCCCAGACAAGGTCGGGACGGGCTGCTAGTGTGCATATAAAGAGTGATGATACATGCAAAGGAGTGCTAGTAATCAACGATAAGACTTCAGTGATAATTAACTAAATATTTTAAAATATCATATTTACACACATATATAACAATTATGTGTCCAATCCCTTTCTCTCTTTTTCCCACTGAATGTTAAACTTGGACAGTGATTGCAGTGCATGGACACAACTGCCATCTGTCCTGATGGGTGGCTGGGATCTACATAAGGCTTAATTGCAGGCTGAAACATATAGACTACGCCAGGGAGTTTACATTAGTTGATCCCCCATGGATTGTGATTTTAACTAATCAAAGTGAAAATTAAAGTATTATTAACCATTCTGTTGGTAATTTTATTACATTATAGTTCCACTTTGTTGATCCTTGACCAACAGCGTAAAAACGTTACTCACTGGTTGTGAATTATCACCCACCCTTTAAAAAAAAAAACAATGTAAGCCCCCAGAAAGCACCCAAGTACTGGTAACTGGATTATCGTAAAGAGGAACCTAACAATAAAGCAAGCTACTGGCAGTGGTGAGGTTCATTGTCCTTTTCTTAACAAATACCCAATATTAAATTTAACAATCACAAGGTTCATTCTCCTTCCAAAGGTTCTGTTTATTTCAAACCTAGGTCTAAGAAACCAGGGGCCAGATGTAGGTAACTTCAATTTACAGACTCATAAATACCAAATTTTAGCGATTGGGTATTTATGAATCGGTAAATATAAAGTAGGGAGCTGTAGCTAATTTTTAAAATTGAATTACCGAATCGGTAACATTCGGTATTTTCTGATTTGGTAAATACCGAATCGGTATTTCCCATTGATTCCTATGGGCTTCACAGCTTCACAGCCCATAGGAATCAATGGGAAATACCGATTCGGTATTTACCGAATCGGTAAATACCGAATGTTGTAAGGGTGCAGGGGTGTCACTTTGACACCCTCTTGCACCCCAAGTAAAGGCATGTGTGACATGTGGCACACATGCATGCCCTAAGGGCATGTCTGTGTGTCACAGTGCACAGTGTGCATGCACAGATGTGCATGCACACCTGGATTCGGTATTTTACCACACAATAGGATTGTGTGGTAAAATACCGACTCTTAAGGGCTTGTGGCACTCTCAGGAGTGTCACCTACATTTGGATTTACCGAATCGGTAAAATTACCGATTCTGTATTTTACAGAATCGGTAAATTTACCGATTCGGTAAATTTACCGATTCTGTAAAATAATGGCCCCTACATCTGAAAACCCAAATACCGGTCGGTAACGGCCGAATTCAGCCATTACCGACCGGTATTAGGGCTCCTACATCTGGCCCCAGATGACTTATTTTTGTAATGTATTCTTAAACATGTGCCTAGATAATGAGTTGTTTCTTTTGGACAACAGGCTGATGTTGCTCACTGGTTGAAGAGCAAGGTTTCTGCTTTGATCCTCAATGTTTTGATGAATGAGGGTACTCTAACCTTCTCAAAGTAGGGGGGCAATTTTCCAGGGTGTTAGGCTCTCTACTTCCACTCTACCTCCAGCCATGTTGTGGGTGTTTCTCTAAGACTGGTTCTTCATCCCAGGCTCTGTACTCTTAGGTGAACAGGTGACAAGGTTGAGTCCTTTCTCCCCTGCCCCTTTATCTAGGCCTCAGCATCCTCCAATGTGGCACGGTAACCCCAGAAAACTAAGCTTTCAGGGCTGTGCTTCCCAACTCTCCTTACAATGTGGAGCTCTCTCCAGTCTCTTGGTACATACCAGATTCCCTTTCTTGTGCCACAACTAGGAGCAATCAAAGCACCAGACTTGGAAATGGAGCACCCTGGGCCTCCTCTCACCACAACCTCATGCCATTCATAGAAGGTTCATGGGAACTCTTTCCCCCATGCTATACTGGGACCTAATCTGTTGGGGGGAACCTGAACCACCCTCCGCAGGATCACTCCCGGGCACCTTCCCAGACAGCACTCTGGGACTAACTCAGAGGTCTGCCTCCATTGCAAGCTCCCTGGAGACAGGGAGCTTGTAGTAAACCATGTTCTTGGTGCGACTCTGTTGGCTGGACAGTATGTATAAAACAAGAAAAGATGATGGAATAATAAAGAATTTGTTATAATACACTTGAATGGACTTCTTTACCTGTTACATCTCCATTTGCTTTGCTGATCAAGGATCTGGTTTACAGGGCACTGAACAACGGTGGGTGCTGGAGGACTTGTGCATGGGACTTTAAGCTCTGCAGAAGTAAGCGTGATCAGATAATAATAATAATAAATAAATAATAATAAAAAAAAACGTGATCCAGCGGGCTATAGAAAATATATCATAAACTACGCTACCCAACTTCATAACCTATAAACAAAATTCTAAACTAAATATGGACCCATTTATAAACCTGATATATTTTGGGCCTACTGAATCAGGTGGTCAGAATAAATCTATATACACATTATCTACAAACTATATACATATTTATACATTTGCATAAAGAATATTGTCATTAGAATAAAACCCAACCATTTAAATGACCACCATAGGCGACGTGATCTAGCTAATAGTAACCTACACTTCTGAATAACCAAGACCAGCTTGTTTGTCAAAAGTAAGATTTTATTTACTAAATTATGGTATATAAGTTGAAAGTTTTATAAATGAAATTTATTAGCAATAATGCAAGCATGATTATAATGATATATGAGAAAATTACTATTTAAGCAATTGAAACAATTTTAAAGAAAATATATAAAGTTTAGTATTTCTAAAACCTAATTCCCTAACTAAGCTAAATAGATAGAAATTAAAGTAAAGTTCTTTGAGGATTCTTACGTGCTCCACGCAAAGTCCAACAGCACATCACCCTCATCGGAAAGTCAGAAAGCAGCAGCCAGCCCATCCCTAAGGGCATGACTTTGTATACCTTTCTACGCTAACTAAACTACGCAAAGGAAAGTTTTCAGAAATCTTCGACGTCCCATTGGCTGAGAGTGACAAGTGACATGTCACCCACTTTTCAAAACTTCCATTAAATCACATTTCTTAGAGACCATTGTTCCTTCCACGTGAAGCCAGAAGCTTCCTCATGTTGCAACAAATGTATTAAGTCATTCTCGCAGCGTCCATAGACTTTCAATACAGCTTCCGCGGATGCCAAGTTAAGGACTGACAAAATGTTCACTTTCGACCTTGGCCATGTCCGACAGAATGATGTCAGCTCATCAGTTTTTGCTTTGTGAATGCAGCTTCAATAAACGTTTTAATTCAGAATGGGCGTCTCGTGACTTTCTGCAGAATTATATGTCAGCTCTTTTTCAGCGGTTCAAATGACTAGGCCCAAAAGCAGGCAACTTATGTTTTCTAGTATAAAACAAACACAAGAAAAGTATTAATGTAAGAAATAAAGTAGATTCTGTATCCACCCCATGGTTTACTAATTAATTAACCCACCCGATTAATCAAAATGTTACCTAGCCATTGCAAACAAATAAAGCAGCGTTTATATTTACCAGTCTCCGTTTTTCCATGAGACCCATATGCACCTAGAATAGTAGAAATGACATCACACAGACAAAGAAAAGCAAAACAAGCACATGCTTCTTTTAAGTTTGCAGCAATTAGTAATGACAAAAACGAAAACAATAAATTATTTTATTATTTTGTACGAACAAAAAGATGCAACATTTATGCACGTTTATGAGCACACATGTTAGTCCCCCCACGTGTAAAGTTTAATCTAAGTTGTATTAGCACGACATATCACAAATCATTAATAATTTTATTCATGTTATGGAAATGTGACTTTGCGAGTTTAAACAAAATTTTGTTTTCTATCTCGCTCCATCAACTCCCTCATCTGGTGATTAACAAATCACCACACCAGCACTCAAAATTTTGGTAAATTAAATTTTTAAGAAATCGATTCAAATTCATTTGTATCAGTAAACCTAAAAGTCTGTTTCTGCATAATCTTTGCAATTAACATGACGCTCTCTATGTAACTCCTGTAATTCGATCTCCCTTTCTTCTTCTTTTCTGAGTTTATAGATTCTTTTCTTTTCTTTCAACTGTTTCTTTCTTTTATGTAACAAACAACCTAATTTGGTCAAAATAAAAATGAATACTATTATAATCAAAGGTGCCAGAATCTTGCCAAGAATTGAACTTCCGATATTATGAAACCAGTTTTTAATTGCTTGAAACCTTTTTGAAAGTTTCCCTGTAAAATCTTCTTCTTCTAAAGGAATTATCTCTGAATGCATTTGTGTAATATTCTTGATATACATTTCAATATTCTTACTTTCATCAGGTATATATGTACAGCAATGTTGGACATGTAAAATGCCACAGACTCCTCCCTCTTTTGCTAGAAGTATGTCTAAAGCAAGGCGGTCTTGAATTACCATGGATCTAATTGCAATAACTTCAACATTCACTAATTGAAACCCATCAGCAGTGTCAGTTGATAATCTATCAACTATAGTAGACAATTTTCTGATTCTCCCAGCATTTAGGGTTATACCAACAAAAGGTATTACAGCTTGAAAAATATCTCCCAGAACTTCGGTAAAAGTTTCTCTTTTAGCTCTATTTACATAATTATGAATTTTAAACAATCCTTCTGAATCTCTGTCAACATGAAACACTTTAGGAAAAACAATTCCCACATAACAAGTTCCATACCAATGGTCTGGAAGGTTGTAGTAGGCTTTGTCACCACAAACAAAATAAATCCCAGGAAAGATAGGATCTTTTCCACCTTTAAATCCCCAACCTCCCATAATCTGATAAGTATCTTCACAGTTACTCGCACCTACAAAATAATTATCAAAAAGTGTATTATCTCTTCTAATGCAAAGCTTTCCACTAACTGGTTTGTCTATGTGAATTGCAATATTTTCAAGCATTTTTCCATTTAATTTCTCATCCTCTTTTTGCCAGAAGGCTGACTTAGTCTGCTTGACTAATTCATTTCTCTTATAAATTGCTCTTCTCTCCTCAACCATATTCAAAAATTTCTTTCCTTCAGCACTTAATTTACATGTTAGATTATTCTTGTAAGCATACTCATAAGTGAGTTCGTTAGTAACAAGGAAATATTCTCTCATTTGTTTTGCTTTCTTATGCTTATTTAAAGCATTATCAATCTTAACATTAGCAAAAATTTCATCATAATTTGAATAGTAATATTCTAAACGACCAGTTTGATAAAATAAACTAGTTAATACACTACATGTTACAGCATAAGTGAGAGGAAGCATATTATATGTTACTCCCTCAGAAACAGAAGCAGGTAACTTAACACAGACATAGCAGTCTTTTGCATCCATTACCTTTACATATTCACTCAATAGTTTTGTGAATGTATTACTTGAAAAATCTCCTATTGATTTATCTTGATGAATGTTAGGCTGATGATCAATTACTTTTGCAGATGTACTATGTTTAGTTTGGCTAACCAGAGCTTTGCTTGTTATGTTAACTTTGTGTAATTCTCTATTCATTTCTAAAGGGATAATCACAGCTAGTACCAACCAGAGCAGAACTAAAATGAGCAGACATACCAGAGTCATCTTACAGCATCTTTTAAAAACAGAACACTTTGAAGTGCTCTCCTTAACATAAGGCATTTTTAGGTTAGTTTTAGCCTCAAAAATAAAAATAAATTTTAAAATTTATATACACCCCCCTTTTAAAATATATTTTTCTTTTATAACCCTAAACAAGATTTCTTCGACCTTATGTCATACATAAGTTTTCTTCTACTAAACAGTTTTTCTTCGACCTTGTGTCAACTAACAGATTTTCTTCAGCCTTTTGCCAATTTAATAATTCTGTACTTCAATCATTGTCACTAATTTCTTGGATTTCGTTTTCTTCTTCACTACTATCGTATATGTCAATAACAGGTGGAATTACTAAGTAAGTCCACTCAGGAGACTTGTATTTCTGGTTTGGCCTTATTATTCTCTTCCCTTTTCTCGATATCACTTCAATTTTTCTTCCAACTCCAACTTCTTTTCCTGGACTCTTTTGACTACTTATTTCCTCTACTTGTTCTATTGGCTTTTTGATCAATCTTACTCTCAATCTTCCACCTGGCCAGTAGTCTGCTTTTCTCACGTACTTCTTCTTTGGTTCAGAATTGTTTGATTCTGACTTCCAAGTCCTTTTCTTTCTGTTTTCACTTCCACCTTCCACGTCACTTTCTTCAGTTTCGTAGTCTGAAATTTCAATTGACTCAGGAACTTCTCTATTCGACAATTTCACTCCTTCAGGAACTTCACTTTGTCTTCCATCACTGGTACTCGGTAATTCGTTCTCCTCCTCTTCCTCAATTACCTCTAACTTCCCAGATTTCGGATTTTTGTTCCTTACTTCAGAGTTTGTTCTCTGCCTTTCGATACTCTCCTGGTCTGAAACTTCTTTTGGTTCAGCTTCTTTGTCTTCAATAGAGACAACCGAATCCTCAGTTATCTTTCCTTTTAACAGATTCTCTTCACCTTCAGAATCTATTTCAATTATTTCTAAGTCTTTTCTTGTCAGATTTCCATTCACTGGCACAGTTTCCAGATGTCGACTTTCTTGTCGATCTTCAGAATCTGGAATTACTTCACCTTCTGTTCTGTCTTCTGCTTCAGAATCAGAATCATCTGTGGTATCACTTTCAACATCAGAACTCTCAGGAGTTGGTACTGGAATAGTATGACTTGGATGAATCCAGCGTTTCAATCCTCTGCACTTTACAGCATTAGTAGTGATCAAGATTATCTGCCTAGGTTTCTGCCATCTAGGAGCTAGACAATTCCTTCTCCGATGTACTTTCGTTCTGACCCAATCGCCAGGTCTCAGATCATGAGTCAAAACTTTTTCATTTGATTGAGCTTCAGTTCCCACCTGATTAGACACAGAAGTTACCATATCAGATAACCTTTTACAGTAATCCAAAATTGCACTGTCATTTATGCTCAACAGTTTACCTACAGGTACAAAAGCTTGCCTCATAACTCTTCCCATTAAAATTTCATGAGGACTCAAACCTGTCTTTTTATCTGGTGTACTTCTTAATGACATCAAAACAAGTGGAAGAGCATCAGTCCACTTAATACCTGTTTCAAGACACATTTTTCCAATTCTGTTTTTGATTGTTCCATTTATTTGTTCAACTACACCTGATGCCTCTGGTCTGTATGCACAGTGTATTTTCTGCTCAATGCTCAAAGCTTCACAAATTAACTTCATCAGTTTGTTATCAAAATGGCTTCCTCCATCACTCTCAATAGTGACTGGAAAACCGTACCTTGGGATGATTTCTCTGAGCAATAGTTTTGCTACTGTAATTGAATCACAATGTCGTGTAGGGAAAGCCTCTACCCATCTTGAGAATAAGCATACAATTACAAGTACATATTTCAAACAGTTGTGTAAGGGCATTTCAATGAAATCCATTTGTAACCTGGTAAATGGACCACCCTCTCGACCAATTATTCCTGTCCCCACCAGTGATTTTCTGTTTGGATTCATTTGTTGGCATGACAAACACCTTTGACAAAAAGATTCAGCAATGGTTCTAAATTTAGTATTGAACCATGTTTCTCTAAAAAGTCTGACCATAGAATCTCTTCCTAGATGTGCAGGACCATGATATAATCTGGCCATGTCAGCAATCAAGCAATTTGGTAAGACTACTCTGCCATCTTTGTAAACCCACACTCCATCTTCTTCACGTGGTCTACAATCTGATCTTAACCATTGGTCTTTTTCTTCATCATCTGTTTCGTTTTGTAAATCTCTAATCTCATGCCATGTTTCTACAACATTTGTTAGCATTAATGAATTTGAATCAGTTTCTTTACTCCTCTCCCGATTGTATGAATAATTTTTCCTTGCGCAGTACTTTGCTGTTTCATCTGCGAAGGCATTTCCCTTGGAAATATAATCAGTTCCTCTAGTGTGCGCTGCACATTTGACGATGGCAATTTCTTTTGGCAATTGTATTGCTTCAATTAATCTTCTAATGAAAACTGCATTTTTAATTGGTGATCCTGTTGATGTCATGTATCCTCTCTGTGACCAGAGTTGTCCATAATCATGCACAACTCCGTACCCATACTGACTATCAGTAATGATGGTAACTCTTATATCCTTTGATATTTCACATGCACGAATTAAAGCAATCAATTCAGCCACTTGTGCTGAACGAACTCCTTCAAGACATGATGCTTCTTCGACATCTACAACTGTACAAACTGAGTATGAAGCTTTTAAGACACCTCCTTCGGATCTTAAGCATGAGCCATCTACAAAGTAGACAAAATCCGATTCAGACAAAGGTCTGTCTTTGATGTCTTTCCTTGGTTTAGTGCAGAATTCCATGACATCTAAACATTCATGTTCTGTCTCAATGTCATCAACAATTTCAGAATCAGGCAGTAATGTAGAAGGATTCAGATTCAAACATCTTGAAATCGAAACATTATCTGCTCCCAGTATGATTTTCTCATACTTTGTCAATCTGCTACTTGTTAAATGTTGAGTCTTACCTCTTGTCAGTAATATTTCAACTGAATGAGGCACAAAAACTTTCACAGGAAATCCCATAATGATTCCTTCACTTTGTTCGAGGCTGATACTTGTAGCTGCAACTGCTTTCAAACAACCTGGTAATGCTTTTGCAATTGGATCAAGAACTGCAGAGAAGTATGCAATAGGTTTCTTTAAATTTCCATGTCTCTGTATTAATACAGATAATGCACATCCTTCTCTCTCACTGCAATACAGTTCAAAATCTTTCTCATAATTTGGCATACCTAAAGCAGGAGCTTGGCATAAGCTCTTTTTCAGGTTCTCAAAAGATTCCATCTCAGCATCATTGAGAATAATTGGATCTTTTACATCTGACTTTGTCAATCTTTGTAGTGGTTTTGCAATTACTGAAAATCCACTTATCCATTGTCGACAGTAACCTACCATTCCCAGGAACATTCTGACCTGTCTTTGTGTTCTTGGCGGTAACATTGCTTGAATCATTTTTATTCTCTCTATTGTTACTTGTCTTTTTCCTTTTGCAATTCTGTGACCTAGATATTTTACTTCTTGTTTGCAAAACTGTAGTTTTGCTGGGGACACTTTATGTCCTTCTTCTGCAAGGCGATTTAACAGAATTATTGTGTCTGTTACACAATTTTCTCTTGTCTTTGCAGCTATTAACAAATCATCAATATACTGCACCAACGTAGATCTACCTGGTAATTCTAAATCTTCTAATGATCTTTTTAACAATTCATTAAAGATTGAAGGACTTTCTGTATAGCCCTGAGGGATTCTTGTCCATCCAAGGGTCTTACCTTGGAATCTGAAAGCAAAGATTTCATAACTGTCTGGATGTAAGGGAACAGTAAAGAATGCATTGCAAAGGTCAATGACTGTGTACCATTCAGCATCATGTGGAATCTGAAATAGAATTACTGCTGGATTTGGAACCACAGGACAACATGGAATGACAATTTGATTAACCTTTCTCAAATCTTGTACGATCCTAAATGTTCCGTTAGACTTTTTAACTCCCATAATTGGTGAATTACAAGAGCTACTCTTCATTTCCTTTAATACACCTTGCTTGATTAATTTTTCAATTATAGGTGTAATACCTTCAATTGTTTCTGTTTTCATTTTATATTGTGGAGTGTTTGGAAATTCTATTCCCTGTTTCAATGCAATTTTTACAGGATCTACGTTTTTCATTAGACCCATTTCATTCCCAGTAAAATCCCATATTTCAGATTTCACTGTTTCTTTTAGTTCTTCAGGTAAATCCTTTTCTTCAAATGCAGGAAACAATTTTGTTTCTTCTGCTTCCATCATCATCATTGTCATCCTGTATAAACCATCTTCCTCCATTGTTTGTAACTCAACTCCATCCGGAGAACAATATATTCTGCAATTCATTTTACATAGGATGTCTCTGCCTAATAGATTTACTGGACTACTATTACAAACCACGAATCTGTGTTTGTCTCTGTAATTTCCAATTTCAACTGGTACTGGATCAGTTAAGTCTGTTTTAATTTGCTGATTACTTACTCCCACAACTTGGATGGTATCCCCAGAGAGAGGTAGGTTTTCAATTTCCACTGATCTAACAGTAGAACGGGTAGCACCAGTGTCCACTAGAAAAGTGATGTCTACATCATTAACTTTTCCGTTTACATAAGGACCAGACTGGTCAACCTCAAGAGTGGCTCCAACAACACACTCTTCCTCCTCTCTCGGGCACCGTCAGCAATAATCATCAGAATCACTGTCTTGACTTTCTGCTAATAAAAATTGTTGTGAAGCATTTTGCATTTGAACCCTTTGCTGCTTTTGCTGTTTTTGTGGTTTTATTACCTGTTCACTTCCCTGAAATCCCACGTTTGGATTATATTTTTGAACTCCCCCACAATTCGGAAAAGGTGGTTGTGGCAATTGGTCTTGACGATTATTCACCTGTTGTTGTTGCTGTTGCTGTAACTGTCGCTGAATATTAAATTCGTTTAACCCTTGTTGCATCTGTAGCTGTTGCTGCAGGTTAACACCATTCTGCATCTGTGGATTCAATAAGGGATTCTTTAAGTTTTTAGGAGGATGAGGACACTCGTCCCTCCAATGTCCAATTTCGCCACAATTAAAACAAGGTAATCTTTGTTTCAGCTCTTCTATCTTTGGGCTAAATTTCTTTGGGAAATTATTACCTTTAAACTTTCCTTGTATCTGGTTTGTATTTCCAGTTTGAACAAAATTAGTGTTCTTATTACCCATGCTGGCAATCTGTTGCTCAGCCACCTTTACCTGAGCCCACATGGCTTTCTCCTTCAACTTCTTCTGTTTTACTTCTATTTCATCGCTACAATATTTTGCTTTTCTTAGAATATCATCTACAGATAGTGATTGCCATCCGACAATATTAGTTCTGATCATTTCTCCAATTTCAGGTTTTAGTCCATAAACAAATCTATAGATAAAATGACTCATGTCTTTTTCATCTAATTTTTCATAACCACTGTATTGTTTAAAGATTAACAATAGTCTTTCATAAAAAGAATGAACTGATTCTTTTGTTTCCTGTTCTGTTCTTTCTATTTTAACCCAATCAACTTCTTTGGGTGGAATTTTGTTTTTCATCCAAACAATTACTTTCTCATAAAAATCCATTACAAGTGGATTTGGAGCACCTGTTTCTTTAATTCGCTCAGGTTCTGTTTTTGGCCAACTAATCGATATTTTGCATTCTGTCCAAAGATCAGATGGAACAACAATGTCAAAAAATCCATCTAAATCAATCCACAGAACTTTTGACACTTTGATAAATCTATCAACTTGCCTGTACCACTCGACTGGTTTTTCCCTCAATTTTGGAAAGTCATTTGTAAATAACAGAATGTCCTGTCTCGACCACGGGATATGAACATATCCTCCACCTGCAACTTCTCTCATTGGAAATTGTTTTGACAATTTATCCAATCTTTCATCTTCCTTCTTTTTCGTCCATTTTACTCTCCATTTATTCAGTTCTCCTAGCTTTTTGATATAGACAATCAAATCTTTAATGTGAACTATTCTTCCCATTGAGTTCAAACTCTCAATGTCACTTTCTGAAAAGTCTAATCTGTAATGCTTTGCAAAATTCTTTTGTTTACTCACATCGATTTCAAGTTCTGCAGCTAGATCTTCTAATTGATCATATTTATTTTTCGTTTTCCACTGAATGCTTTTGCAAATGAATAGTAATTCATCATCCCGATAGTAATTTAAACTATCTGGGCCAATTGTTCCAATTATTAATTCTTCGATATTCGCTTTTAATTTGGCCACATCAAGTTTTGGTGTGGTTACCCTGACTTCAGGACTCCCTATATCTGACATAGCACCCATTGGTGTTTTTGGAGATAAATCCTCATTAAAAGTTAAATCAGGCATTCTTGATTTAGAAGTGTTTAATTCCGTTAAATCTGAATAAAATTTTTCAGCAGCCTTTTGAATTTCTGTATTTAAAGGAATAGTTAATCCATTTTTGTTTGTATTCTTTTGATCAAATACAGGCTGAACAGGACCAATTGTTACTGGAACTGTGACAGCTTCCATGCCTTTTGTCATTCTTTTAATTAATTCTTCTTTAGATCTTAAATATTCATTATAATCAACATCTTCAACGTTTCTTGTCTCTCTTGCATAATCTTTTGGAGGTTCCCTTGCTCTTGGAGTCATTGTAAAATGTCTACCTTCATTTCGAGCATTCTCGAATTCTGATCTTCTAGGAGTTTCAGTGATTTCACAATTATTTGGATAAAGTTTAGGAGCTTCACTAATTGGAGGTGCACTTGGTGAAGTTTCAGTAGAAACCACCGGAGTAGACCATGATCTAGGAGGTCTCAAAGGCTGATTAGGCTGATTCTTTCTAGTAGTTGTATATATTTCTTCCATAACTGCATCCTCAGATTCACTTTCCATAGATTTCCCTGTAGGAGAACCCATTACCATTTCATGAATTAAATACAATCCTTCACTCATGTTTCCCTGTCTCCACATTCGCAATCTATCTTCATGAGTCTCTCTTTTCCAAGATGGATTTTTAGAAGGTCTTTTAATTCCACTAGCTTCTCTTTGTAACTGATACATCTCGTCTTCCCACTCAACTAAAGCTTCAAATTGAGTTGGTCTCGGTTTTGGAACAAGAGCATTCATTTTCTCTCGTAAGTTTCTTAAAACTCTTACATTAAATGAACCATCATCAGGCCAAGCTAAAACACCGTCGTTTTTAGTATAGCGTTTCCAACTGTCGAACCATAAGACAGTATGATATCCGTATTCACCTTCCATGTACGCTGCAGGTGTTTTATACTTATGAAGTAGTTTACCACCTCGCGTTTCAATTTTCTTGTCAGGTGAAAATAAATTTTTGAATTTCTGAAATAATGTTGTCTTTTTCTCAACATGTTTAAAATGATAACTCATTTTTAAAAGTTAAATTTAATTCACAAAATCGTTCGTAAAATATTTCCGGGATGTTCCGCAAACAACCAATCCGTGCGCGAAACACACCAACAAGCCAATGACAGTTGAGCTATGTCACTTTTCTGCTCAACCAATAAATTTAGAGTTTTTCCGAACTACCAATCAGCTCACAGGCCGTCAGAGACTCAAGAGCCAATCAGAATACAGCTTGTGACGTAGGTCACCCAATCCCAGCGCGGCTCTGTGACGTACACAGCAGCTGCGGTTTCTCGCTTCTCACTCCTGGCGCTTACCCCTCTTTCACAAAATCTTTTCACAGCGCCATTTTAAGGACACTTTTCAGTGTAAATTAATTCTTAACAATGACTATAAAGACAACATCTGTTCGTTTCACTATTTAGGATAGTTTACATACATTCAAGTATCCACACTTCGGAATAGACGGCGCTATTCACACTAAGGATAATATTCAATTGTCAGTAGAGTAACCTTACCCCACCCTTCTAACACGTATAATTATGAACTCGCTTTGCTCTGAACCCACCGCGAAGTGAAAGTTCTAAGAGTTCCGCTTGAACATAAAATACAATTCAAACTCGCACTTTTACACGGAAAATTCCCTAATTTCGAACACACATGAAATCTGTACAGGACTCTCACCTGTTTATAGAAATCATGCACCGTTAGCAAAATAACGACGTTATCCGTACAGGGCTCTCACCTGTTTATAGATATGAAACATGTACCCGTACAGGACTCTAACCTGTTTATAGATAATCATGCACCGACGTTAATTTTACCCTTCACTCTAGCTCGGATATAACTAATACTCTCATCACAGTGAGTTTTATGGAAGGCGCTTTGTCCCTATTCTCATGCTGCTTTGATTTCTTAGAAAACCCTCACTATACAAGATTCAGACCTAGCCCTAAAACTGTGTTGCTCGGCGACAACACTATGGTACACGGCGATACCTCTTGTGATACTCGGCGATATCACTACAAACAGAACAGATGGCTTGCGTGACTAATTTCTCGCCACACAATCTATACCGGTATAGCTTACAGATAGGCACGAAAAACAGACTCAACATGTGTTAAAACATCGATCCTATTTCCATACCATAACACCTTAGTAACCCTTAGCAACCAACATATTACCTTGGTTACCCCTTAGCAACCATCAATTTCTGCTACCAGAGAATTGATCCAGCGGGCTATAGAAAATATATCATAAACTACGCTACCCAACTTCATAACCTATAAACAAAATTCTAAACTAAATATGGACCCATTTATAAACCTGATATATTTTGGGCCTACTGAATCAGGTGGTCAGAATAAATCTATATACACATTATCTACAAACTATATACATATTTATACATTTGCATAAAGAATATTGTCATTAGAATAAAACCCAACCATTTAAATGACCACCATAGGCGACGTGATCTAGCTAATAGTAACCTACACTTCTGAATAACCAAGACCAGCTTGTTTGTCAAAAGTAAGATTTTATTTACTAAATTATGGTATATAAGTTGAAAGTTTTATAAATGAAATTTATTAGCAATAATGCAAGCATGATTATAATGATATATGAGAAAATTACTATTTAAGCAATTGAAACAATTTTAAAGAAAATATATAAAGTTTAGTATTTCTAAAACCTAATTCCCTAACTAAGCTAAATAGATAGAAATTAAAGTAAAGTTCTTTGAGGATTCTTACGTGCTCCACGCAAAGTCCAACAGCACATCACCCTCATCGGAAAGTCAGAAAGCAGCAGCCAGCCCATCCCTAAGGGCATGACTTTTTATACCTTTCTACGCTAACTAAACTACGCAAAGGAAAGTTTTCAGAAATCTTCGACGTCCCATTGGCTGAGAGTGACAAGTGACATGTCACCCACTTTTCAAAACTTCCATTAAATCACATTTCTTAGAGACCATTGTTCCTTCCACGTGAAGCCAGAAGCTTCCTCATGTTGCAACAAATGTATTAAGTCATTCTCGCAGCGTCCATAGACTTTCAATACAGCTTCCGCGGATGCCAAGTTAAGGACTGACAAAATGTTCACTTTCGACCTTGGCCATGTCCGACAGAATGATGTCAGCTCATCAGTTTTTGCTTTGTGAATGCAGCTTCAATAAACGTTTTAATTCAGAATGGGCGTCTCGTGACTTTCTGCAGAATTATATGTCAGCTCTTTTTCAGCGGTTCAAATGACTAGGCCCAAAAGCAGGCAACTTATGTTTTCTAGTATAAAACAAACACAAGAAAAGTATTAATGTAAGAAATAAAGTAGATTCTGTATCCACCCCATGGTTTACTAATTAATTAACCCACCCGATTAATCAAAATGTTACCTAGCCATTGCAAACAAATAAAGCAGCGTTTATATTTACCAGTCTCCGTTTTTCCATGAGACCCATATGCACCTAGAATAGTAGAAATGACATCACACAGACAAAGAAAAGCAAAACAAGCACATGCTTCTTTTAAGTTTGCAGCAATTAGTAATGACAAAAACGAAAACAATAAATTATTTTATTATTTTGTACGAACAAAAAGATGCAACATTTATGCACGTTTATGAGCACACATGTTAGTCCCCCCACGTGTAAAGTTTAATCTAAGTTGTATTAGCACGACATATCACAAATCATTAATAATTTTATTCATGTTATGGAAATGTGACTTTGCGAGTTTAAACAAAATTTTGTTTTCTATCTCGCTCCATCAGGTGCAAGCTTGATACACCGTAGTTCGGCTCTTTCTCATGTGACATTTAAATTGCCTTCATGTTTGAATTTGCTTACCAGAAACATGATAAAGGGTGTTTAGCCTAGCCCTATGTGTGAGCTATTGGGACATATTATATCTGGTACTACTTGATTGGGGATAAATCCTTGGCTTACGTTTGGATCTTCATGGTTTTGGCCATGCTACCCTGGGCCTGGAAGTACCTGTCCACACGTTGCTGGTTAGCCCCTTTTGAGGATGCCTGGTGCCTAATTGTTGAGATGCTTCCCCAAATTTTAGAATTTGTAGGTGACATTTCTGGAATGAACATCAGATGATGAATGTGATAGACCCTCAATGCACGAGTAGAGTTTACTATGTATAGAATTTTCATGCAGGATCACTTTATATTAAATAAAAATGGCATTCAGACAACATGTATTTAGGACACATTCTGAACATGGTTAAACACCAAGGAACCTATTTATAGACTGCACATTGTAGTATGTTTAGCAATGCTACAATACTGCTACTCAAGTACTCCAAGATGCTATTCCCTAACCAACAGGCCATGGTCTACATATTCTCCTACCCTATCCTTTCTCTACTGAAGTTTTCACATGTGGAAACCTACACTTTAACAGTAAATGTTGAATGGGCAGGGGGTTGGGTATGTAAAATGGGGAATATTTTAAACAAAAGTGGAGGGGTCTAGGAATGAGTAAATAGGAGTTCATGGAAACTCAGGGACATGTACTCACCCACAAAAGTGTAAGCCCATTTCTATTCACAAACTGCACTTCTAAAGTTCCTAAGCAAAAAAGGACCCAAACCAGTTGGGAATGCATGTACTCCATCTCAGACCTGAAATTAGTCCACCACTATACATAACTAATCGCTGGTCTTTCCATTGAAAATAATGGATGTAGGGACTTGAAATAGTACACTATAAGAATAAATGGATTTATTTGTACTTTTTGAAAACATTCACACATTTAATTTATTGTTAACAGGAATGCTATATAAATAAAACAGCATTTTACCCTATTTTAATTTTTTTAGATAAAAACAAATTATTTATTTTAAAATTAAATTAAAGTATTTTAAATTTTGGATAACATTTGCTTAACTTTTAATGCATAACTAAATACATGTTATTTTTGAGGAATGCTTTCATTTTTTAATAAATCTTTAAAAAACAAATGTCATTTTATTTAGTATATGTGAATGAATTAAATATTTATTTCAACAAGATCTTAGTAATGTAGTATTTTTATTTTGCTACTCATTTAAAATGTATATATATATATATTACCAGTAGGTAGTTATAGTTAGGACCTATTTTCCATAGGAAATCTGCAACATTCTATTTAGAATAACTTTGGCGCTGGTTGACGAATCTTGGCGAAATTTTCAAAACTAGTGGGGCGCTCCGGTCTGCTCCTATCCTGAAATTTTCGGGGTGATTCGTGAAGCAGGGGCTAAGAAAAAAGGGGGTCCCAAAGCGTGATTCCCCATGCGATTTTACATAGGAACCATTCATCGCGGATACAGCTCGAAATGCTAAATGAAATTCCACCAAATTTGGTAAAGAGGTAGTCTTTGGTTCAGACTTGTGCCTTTTGCCTAAATGGTGTAAATACGTTCAGTAGTTCCTGAGAAAATCACATTTAAAAGTACATATATATCTATGGCCGCGGTGGATCTGCACATCCTGAGCGCACCCTAAGCGCACCATGCCGATCGCGTGCTGAATGCTAATTGGCTGTCAAGTGGTTGTCAACATTCGAAACCAGGAAGTGTTGCCTGCCATTTTGTGCCTCGGTAGAAGCGAGGATCTAGAAATAAGTGTTCTAAACGTATGAAGGAGGCAGGTTAGACATATTTTGATCCTCTAGACCTGCTAAGGGGGTTCCACAAGGACCTCTAGGGCCCCAAAAAATATTTTTATTTTTTTTTAAACTGAGAAATGTGCGCTGGGTGGATGGATCCGCCGTAAAAAAAAAAAAGAACCGCGGGCTCCTGTGCTTGTTTAAATATTAGCTACATGGGAGGGCCAAATCCTGGGGTCTAAAATATTACATTTGATGGGAGTTCAGAGGGGCCCTGTTGCCCGGGGACCGCCATTCCTCGGTGCTACAAAATAAATGGGTGAGGGAGATCAAAGGTCCGTCTAGACCCCGGGGATTACCACCATCCGGGTCTTTTTATATTTTGTGAGGGGGACCGCGTGGTCCCCATTCTGGAGCAGTCGAAAGCCTTGGGGAACACCACCCCCCAGGAGCGGCTCCTGCTGTGTCTTGGAGTGCCTACCCCCGAGACACTGCTGTTTGCTATGGCAGGGCAGGAATCGAGGTTCCCGCTCTGTCATAGCAAACTTGAGGGCATATTAACAAGTGCCATTTTGCCGCAATGTTTTAAAAAAAGCCGAAAATTTGGTGAAAATTATATCGCCCTATTTACTAGGCGACGCTAAGATGCATTAACACATGTTAGCAGCCTGTTAGCTAACAGCTCGCCTTGTATCTCCAATGAGTTGCAATGTAGGCGTTCCCAGTGGCAAGGTAGGTGTTCCTATGACAATATAACATGGAAGAGGGAGTTAGGACAATAGCGTTGTATTTACAAGGCGGCACTGGATTTGAGGACCGATAGCAAAACTCTTGGTAATTGTGGTTTATGTCAGATCCTTACATCTGTTTTGAAGTAGACTTAAGCATGTTTAATATGTGAGGTGGATTGATATGTTATGTCCCGTCTTATATTAACAAACTTTTCACTTGCGAACATGAATTATCGCTGTATTTCTCGCGATATTGGGGCATATTTACAAGGACAGTGTTAAAATTATCATCGCTTTAGCGATAGGAAAGTGCCGTTAAAGTGGCCATTATAGGCTTAATAATAGGCTTTTAAGAATCTGTGAGAATTCCAATAGAAGCGCAGGTTTACACCAGAACATTTTAACGCTGTCCTTGTAAATATGCCCATTACAGACTCCTAATTTTACCGTAAAAAAAGTATCACCTACTACAAATTTTTATTCTTCCTCTGGATACCATCCCATGGGGGTATATTCAACGTTGGGGACTGTGGGTGGAGGCCCAATGTCTCTACGGTGCCAGTGAGCTCCCTGCATCCTTCGGAAGCCCCCATTACTTTTCCACATGGGGGACCTGCTAATATGCAGCTCCCCGTGGGAAAAGCATTCTGCTTTCCATTTTAAAAGAGAGAGTAGGTTTTCGTGTTCTCTTTTTCAAAATGCAAACCAAGTTTGTTATGGTAGGGTGGGAGCCTCGGCTCTCACCCTGCCATAGCAAACACCAGTGTTGAAAAAATCTCCCGGTAAGACAGCAAAGGATTCTCCCTGAGCACCCCCACACAGCGGACCCTAGCGCTGACGTAGGGAATCTTGCCTAATTGCTGCCACCTGGTCGAGCACTCAGGCCACGCCCACTTCGCTGACCACGCCCCCCGCATCCAGTACAAAAGGCGCGCCGATTAAAATCGTGCCCAGACGACTGTTTGTTTACTCCTGAGGCGGAAGCCGGGAGATTGCTTGTTTTTTAAAAATTGGAGTCACTTATTCAACTGTGTGTTTTTAAACTCACTCGCCTATCTCCCTGAGCACCCCCACGCAGCGGACCCTAGCGCTGACGTAGGGAATCTTGCCTAATTGCTGCCACCTGGTTGAGCACTCAGGCCACGCCCACTCTGCTGACCACGCCCCCCGCATCCAGTACACAAGGCGCGCCGATTAAATCGCGCCCAGAAAACTGTTTGTTTACTCCTGAGGCGGAAGCCGGGAGATTGCTTGTTTTTTAAAAATTGGAGTCACTTATTCAACTGTGTGTTTTTAAACTCACTCGCCTATCTCCCTGAGCACCCCCACGCAGCGGACCCTAGCGCTGACGTAGGGAATCTTGCCTAATTGCTGCCACCTGGTCGAGCACTCAGGCCACGCCCACTTCGCTGACCACGCCCCCCCTCGCTACTAAAATGTCTATTCCGGAAGCGCAGCGGACGAGCGCAGCGGGAGCGCCGTTTGCGCACCGAAGGCGCGCCTAAGGCAAGCCGGTCTGCGCCCGTCCGCGCCAGACCGCGCCCAGACCCTGGACCCTCGGTTCGCCCTTCCCAACTCATCACCTACACCAGTGATACTTTGCTTGGACTTCGAATTCCCTTAAACCCCCCCTGCAGCAACGCGATCTCACTCGCCGAAAGGAACTCTCGCTGCCGCTCATGCTCATACAGTCTTATCCCAGAGCCAACGCTGAAACCAATCACCCTTAATATGGCCCTGCTAAACTGCAGATCGCTCCCAAAGCACCAAACGGAAATTAATCTGCTCCTGAAAGACTCCGATATTGAAATCTTATTCCTTACGGAGACATGGCTCACAATAGGTTCAGAGCCAGACATCGTTCAGTCACTTCCCCCGGAATACCTAATTAAGTTCCACAACCGACCCGAAGGCATAGGCATTGGCGGAGGAATCGCCATCATATATAGAGACCACCTCTCATGTCAATTCAGAGACAGTCCGATACTGGACTGCGAAAATATCCTTTTCTCCGTGAGTCGTCCTCCGTCGCTTACACTCTTGGGACTATTAGTATATCGTCCCCCTGGACCCATTCGTCACTTTAGCGAGTCACTCATTGACTCGGTTTCGTCCCTAGCGTGTATAACACCGAATTTCACGATTCTGGGAGATTTAAATCTCCATCTCGATGACCCCTCCAGCAAACCGGAGATGGATCTCAAAGCTGACCTGGGCTCACTCAGTCTCGAATTGCTTAACAAACTTCCCACCCACCTCAAAGGGCATCTTTTGGATCCCGTATTTTCCAACCTCCCCTGTCTTACAGCTAAGCCCCCTATCCCCCTTCCATGGTCAGACCACTTCTTGGTCCCCTTCGAGCTACAGCTTTCCACCAAGTCTCTTGGTAAACCTCCCCCCCAACCCCCCGATCGCCCATGGAAAAAACTGGATCACATCGCCTGGGCCCAGGCCTTATCCTCCACCTCCCCCTTCCTGGACGATGACCCTTCAATTGCAGAAACTCAGCTACAGGATTGGATTCATCAATCCCTAGAAACCACTTTGCCACTCAAACAACTCCCGAGCATGAACAAAACGCCCAAATCTCCTTGGTTTACCCAGGAATTCCGCACCCTAAAAAAAGGCTGTAAAAAACTAGAACGTATCTGGAGAAAAACCTGGTCTACAGCCCACAAAAACGAATACAAAGCCGCTATCAAGCGCTATAAAAATACAATTAAATCTACCCAGGCCACCCCGGGAAAGATTGCTGCAGTGACTAACTCCGGGAAGGAAACATACCGGATAGTACGGCTCCTTATCAAAATCCAGGACCCTCCCCCCCCCCAGACCCCGAAGGCGTGAGATGCAATCAAATGGCCAACTTCTTCTCCGCAAAAATTGATAAAATACTTATTTCACTCCCCGTACCCTCCGCTTCTCTCCACTCCTTGCCTTCCCCCCTTCACCCGGAGGCTCCGTACTTGCGAGCCTTTGACCAGATCTCCACGGAGACATTCTTAGACACCCTGCAAACTGTAAAAAGTGGCTCACCCGCGGATCCCGCTCCCATCAGCAAGCTGAAACTGGTTGCCCCTACTGTAGCTCAACCCTTTACCAATCTCATAAACGCCTCCTTTAGAAAGGGCGTCGTCCCAGCCAATTGGAAAAAGGCCACGGTCAAAGCCCTCTTGAAAAAACCTCACCTGGACCCATCGGATCCCTCCAACTTCAGGCCGATTTCACTCCTACCAGGGATCAGCAAAGTGGCTGAATGAATAGCTAACCAGCAGCTATCCACCTTTCTGGAGTCAAATCACTTATTGCGAGACTCCCAGACCGGCTTCAGACCAGGGCAAGGCACCGACACCGCCTTGCTAGCAGTTGTCGAAGAGGCTAGAGCCATCATATACGCAGGAGGATCAGTGGCAGTGATCCTCCTTGATCTAAGTGCCGCCTTCGACACGGTGGACCACGCCATCCTGATCCACCGGCTGAGTCAAGTGGGTATCTCGGACTCAGCCCTCGCATGGATTAAATCCTTCCTCGAGGGAAGATCTTTTCAGGTGTCAGACGGCTTTTCCACGTCCAAACCCTTGGCCATGCAGTGTGGGGTCCCCCAGGGCTCCTCCCTCAGCCCCACGCTTTTTAATGTTTATATGTCTCCTCTCGAAGACATTATCACTCCCTTTGGGGTCAAGACAGTGATGTACGCTGATGACACCCAGCTGGTGGTGTCCATCAACCACTCAAATAGTAGCCTAGTAAACTTGGCCAGCTGCCTTGAAGGGATTTCAAAATGGATGTCGGACTCTAGACTTAAGCTCAACGGCGATAAATCCGAGATCCTCTTTCTGGGCAACCAAAACAAATTACCTTCAAACCTTTCCTGGCCACCATGTATGGGTATCTACCCCACTCCTAAAACCGAGGTTAAAAGTCTAGGTATCTGGCTCGACCAGGACCTTAACTTCAAAACCCAAGCCAGGAAAACATCGGGGACCTGCTTCGGCCTAATCCGGATGGCCCGTAAGATCTTCCACCTGATCCCTTTCCATTCCAGAAAGCTACTGATGCAGGGACTGGTCAACTCGAGACTAGATTATGGTAACATCTTGTACCTGGGGGCCCCTGCATCAGTCATTCAAAGACTTCAGGTGGCCCAAAATGCCGCAGCTAGAGTCCTCATGGGAACCAAAGCACGGAGCTCGGCTAAACCTGCCCTCAAAAGCCTACACTGGCTCCCAGTGAAGGAGCGCGTCACTTTCAAGACGCTCTGCACAGCGCACAAAATCCTGCATGACAAAGGCCCCCCAATACTCAGATCCCTGATTAAACCTCACCAATCTAACAAACACCTTAGATCAGATTCACTTGCCCTGGCCTCCGTCCCTAGAATAAAAAAGGCAAGATCTGGCGTCCGCAGGTTCGCCTACAACGCCCCAAAGCTCTGGAACTCCCTCCCACTAGTCATGAGGAATGATCACAACCTACTATCCTTCCGCAAAAAATTAAAAACTTGGCTCTTTCCTTAAATACTTCCCTCCTGTACTGACCCCTTTTGGAATAAACTAGGTCCTCTTAGCACTGGGATGCCCAAAGGTAGCTATGCGCTCTATAAATCCGCTTCCAATTCCAATTCCAAGTCCATTATTGCCATTTTAGCTGTAGTTTGCTGCCGCTAAAGCGGCGATGATGATTTTAACGCCGTCCTTGTAAATATGCCCCTAAGTTTTGGAATATCAACAATCTCGTCTCCCATTTAAATAGGCAGGAAGTATTTAGGGAAGTGCACACTGTGAATCGTGAAGCAACAGTGTCTGATTGTGATCGATAAAGAATTGCCCATTGTTGACTACTGAGTAGGCAAATTGTACATGGGGTTTTGTAACGTCAGTGGCTATTCCTTGAGCCCTTTCTTGACGTTAATTGGAAGAGTTGTGTACTTCTTTTGCTCGTAAAGTACATAGTGTTCTGTCATCTCAGTTTGCTTTCCCCTCTGTCATGTAGAGGATCCTGGGTAAATATAACAGCTTCTGTACAGCCAGTACATTTCAACCCTACCCCCAAACTGCTTACTGCTTGTTACCATAGTAACAGTTCATAGAATACTTAACTGAGCACACAGTTCACAAGTTCACCACACAATGTTGCTAATCCAATCAGCAAGTGTGGTGGATTCTTTAAAATTTTCCACAGGAACCGTTAATCGCAGCTACAGACTCTGGTAAAGAGTTAGCCTCAGTATTATACTTCTAGTTATAAACATCAATTCTACTTTTGATTTTTAAATCTTCCCTAAGCATATGATTATCACACTAAATATTAGTGAAATGTTGTCAGAAAAAATAGACGTATACACTCAGTTTTTTTTAATGAACTTTTATTAAAACAAAAATAAATACATAGAAACGTAACTTTAACATAACAGTATAATGTTCAAAATGTGAGATGGACTCCAATGGTAGGAGCGTAGGTAAACTGCAAAACAAAAATTTAAATAAGTCTTCAAAAATAGATCAATGTGATTGAATGAGGTGAGAGATTACATCTTTATGAAAGACAAGATCGCTTTTTCTTACATGCACACTCGGGGTAGTGCACCGTGCCCCTCCCACAGAATCACCCTCAACAGGAGTCTGTAGGGCAGCGATGCTTGTAGGCTTAGGTCTATCTTATGGTATAGATGGTATTTAAAATGAGACAGGGATGGGACAGAATGAGGTCAAAGATCACAAATTAACATAACACTTGGCAATATGCCTTATTGGCACATGTGCAGTTTGCCTGATACTTCCCACCCCTCTCCTAGGCCCGCGCTGAAGAGGTGTGTGTAGGGCAGTGCCTGCTGGATCTACATTATGGTCCAGCAGGTCTTTAACATGATTCAGAGATGAGACAGAATTAGGTGAGAGATCAAGTCATTATGCAGGACAATATTGTTTATTTGCAGCGTATTTAATTGAAGGCACTGTGTATCTAGTCCGCTCTGCTTACCTTTTGCAAACACTGTTTTCAGCAGAGCTCACAACTTGAATTCTGCTTTGGTTCTATACTGCAGACTGTATTAAATTCATGCAATCAACAAGAGAGAAAGGGTCAGCAAGCCACTCTTGTACCCCTTGGCAATAATAGGTTTCCAATCAACAAAAGAGTGACAACCTAACTAAAGTAGAAGAAAAGGTTATGTAGTAGTATAGTTTCTACCACCAGAATAGGTTAAAAAACAGTAGGGAGATAAGGTAAACATACTTAGTGTAAAGAAAAGAACCCTCAGGCACCAACTGAAAGTCGGTAGCCAGTTATCTTCATTGGGTCCTTGTAGGAAAAGTGATAACGAAAGGGTGTGGTGAAAAAAGTGAATTAAAAGGAGTGTGGACTACTCCCCAAACTGAAACTCTCTTTTAATAAGAGGGTAGTTCTAACTCCATTAAAACCAGTGAAGAATAGCGGACATATAAATGGTTATGCTAATTTGAACCATCACGTCCTTCAAGTTAGTCAGAAGAAATAAAGAAGAAAAGGGTCGACATGTTTCTGCTAAAGAGCCAATAGTCAGCTCAGCATTCATCAGGACCGGAAAGAAGTCTTCACCACACGTTTGGCACACGCTAAGGCGCCTAAACTAAGTGGTGTAGAACAAAGGAACTTTACAACCTTAACTTTAAGTGTTGCACAGATGTTGTCTCCTTCGGTCTCTGCAAATTATGAGAGACAGGGGAATCTGTAATATATAAACAGAACAACAAAGAAACAGAAATTCTTTTAAAACAGTAATCCAATTGAGAGGATTGAAAACAGTGTTTTAGTCATTTGCAACCATCCTCATTCACCCTTAAGAATCTCCCAACAGTCATTCATATTCTTGCGCCTGAAGCAAACCAACCGGCAGACAATTTCACAACTTGTGATTGACAAAAAAGATATTTTGCCTGTAAATAGAACTCTGCAAATGAACTTAGCAGCGTTCATGGAATTGTATTAAGCCAAACAGGACTATGCCTCATGAATACCACGTATCGCGTTATGAACGGGTGAAGAAGCATGCCCTATGGTTAAAAATATATTTCAAAAAGTGCTCGTTTAGAATAGAAATAAGAATAAAACACCATGAGACGGAAGAATCGGTAAATAAATTGTGAAACAAACACTCACAATTAATTATTAATGGAGGCGCCCCTTAGGCTGGTGGCAGGGGGATTCCTTCACGCCCAGAGTATCTAAGGGAAAAGAGCGAAATAACCAATGTTTTACTCAACTACCAACCAATTATGTTTCAGTAGTCAGGTTTTCGGAAGCCATTATATAAAATGCCCGACTAGCAGTCAGTATATTATTCGACGAAAAACCTAACGCGTACGCGTCCACATCCACAGCCTGAAAACAACTGGCCGCCATCCTGGGCGTGGAACTTAAATGGAAAACGTGATCGACGTGACTCGCGATCACGTGACTCCCTATTGATGTTCTGTTCTTAAAGTGACATCATTGTTATTCTACATATTAGCAAACAATCCTTCTGCTTGGCGTTTTTTATATATACAGATGCAACTTTATTCACAAAAATGTAGCTATGCATCCCGTGTCAGTAAGCCTTATTTGTTTGCTACCAAAACCCCTTGTAAACTAACATCAAGACTTATTAAAATAACACCATCATAGCAAATATACTGTTGCGACCAGAGGTATAAAAGGGCGGTGGTATACTAATTATAAATATCGTTATTACTTAGCTCACTAGAGTCAGTGTATTTTTTGGAAGCCTTTTGATGGGTATCTTAAACAGCTGGGAAACAGGATTGTTTAATTAGAAGGCTTTTCATCTAGGGGAGGTTGCATGTAACGGACAACATGATAGATGGTAAAGATGGAAAATCATCTCCGCATCACTGACCCCCAAGGTATATCATCATTGAGGCCATGTGTATGCATAGAAAGGCGGTAAATCCATCTTTGTTCCTTTTCAAAGATGCTACCCTCGTTTGTCTGGTTCAGTTGTTCTATTATTGTCCATCTGAGATCATTCGGACAAAGACCATTTTCTAGGAAGTGGGAAGTTAGCTTTGTAGTACTCCTGCCACATCTCACATTACTACGATGCTCCCCAATCGTGTTTTTATCTTCCTTGTGGTCATCCCCACGTACCTGAGATCGCAGGGACAGGTTATTAGGTAGACCACGTTACTGGAATTGCAGTTCGTGTGTCCTCTGAGATGCCATACTTTGCCCTCCTCCAAGTCAAGACTTTTTGTTGCTGAAGTAAGGTGGCAAACATTGCAACCCCCACATGGATAGTGGCCTGTTACGGGGACAGACCCCACGCATTCAGGACAGAGTGATGAAGCGTTGTGTGGTCATTTCTGGGACGAGTATGTACAAGGGAGTCTTGTAGACTTCTTTCACGTTTATATGAAAACAGCGTTTTTTGCCATTTACGTCCACTGCTTGTGAGAATGTGCCAGTGCTTACCAATGCAGCGACTCACAGCATTGGATATATTGCTGTAGGTCGTCACACAGGTCAGTGGAATCTCAGCTCCATTCTCCTTATTATGGTCCTCCAGTAGGGCCTCCCTGTTGTTGTTTCTTGCTCTCTTGCGACTTTTGTGTTGTATTCTTTTTGGATAGCCCCTAGTTAGTAGCTTATTCGTGAGGTCTTCTGCTTGGTTATTAAATTCGTCAAGATTACTACAATTTCTACGGATTCGTAGATATTGACCAAAGGGTAAGTTTTCCCATAATGGACGCGGGTGAAAGCTTGAAAAGTGGAGAAGGTTATTTTCACTAGTAGGTTTGTAGTAAGTTTTGCTGATTAAATGGTCACCTTCCCTGGTCAATGTAACATCCAGAAAGACGATGGAATTTGGATCATATTGATGAGTGAATCTCAGATGGGGAT
Organism: Lissotriton helveticus; assembly: GCF_964261635.1. NCBI lineage: Eukaryota > Metazoa > Chordata > Amphibia > Caudata > Salamandridae > Lissotriton > Lissotriton helveticus. The sequence continues at coordinate 2,082,590,692 of NC_136063.1, forward strand.
CATATGTATTCACCCAGTCAAAGAATGCCAACAGGCTTTCCTCAGAGCCTTTCCAAATTAAAAGCACATCATCAATGTACCTCTGCCACAGGATAACATTGAGAGTGTAGGGATTCGTAGCAGCCAAAATGTGGGTTTTCTCTAAGTTGTACACATACAACCGTGCAATGCTCGGGGCAAATGTGCTGCCCATCGAGGTACCCATCTTTTGCAAATAGATGGTGTCTTCGTATTGAAAGAAATTGCGTTTCAAGGCTAATGTAGCGCAATCAATGACAAATGTTTTGGAGGTGGTATAATTCCAGGTAGTCTGTTCCAGGACATCTGCCAGTACTTTCAATGTTGCATCCTGCGGCATGCAAGTTTATAAACTTTCAATGTCTAGAGAGACCAAAAAACATGGCTCCTCTGGCATTTTGACAGTAAGTAACATTGAAAGAAGACGTTTTGGTGTCCTTTATGTAGGTACTGGTGGACTGTAGCAATGGTTTGAAAAAGAAATCACAGTATTTGGAGAGCGGCTCCAACTGAGAACCAATCCCCGAAACTATCGGTCTCCCCGAAGGGGGGGAACCGGTTTTTGTGGGTTTTCGGGAGTGTATAGAAATAGGGGATTCTGCCCTCAGAATCAGTTAAGAAATCAGCTTCCTGCTTACTTATGTAGCCATCTCTTTCAGCTGTCATGACCAATCCTGTAATTTCATCTTTCAGGAAACGCGAGGGATCTTGTTGGATGATAGTATAACTAGTAGTGTCACTTTGGAGTCGTCTGCACTCCTGATCGTAGGCGGAAGCATCCTGAATGACAATGCCACCCCCTTGTCTGCACACTTGATCATGATCTCTGCGTTCTTCTGAAGTGATTGAATAGCTTTATATTCACCAGCTTTCAAGTTCTTAAAAGGGGTAGGTTCTGCTAGTGACTCCACTTCAAGGAACACTGCCCGCTCGAAGGCTATTATATCAGCAGGCATTAAATGTGTGGGAGGTGTGAAAGAGGACTTCTTTTTAAAATTAGTGTCACTACCAGCCACCTGGTTTCCTGTTGAATCTTGTTGCTCAAAAAAGGTTTTTAACCTAAGTTTTCTGAAGAACTCACCGAGGTTACATTGCAATTTAAAACGGTCAAGGCGTGGTGTGGGAATAAAGCCGAGACCCTTTTCTAAAACGGCGGTCTCATCCGAATTCAGGATAACTTTTGATAAATTAGTTATTAGGGTTTTATGTTGCTGGGTCCCGCTCTCTGGTCCTGGGTTTTGCTCCGTGTGTTGTCGCCCACGGATTCCGTTGGACCCCAATGAACTTGATTCACCCCTCTCCTCTTGCCCCTGCCCCTCCGGCCAAAACCTAAAAAAGGCTGGGGATACATGTTCTGCTGGAAATGTTGAGGTGGTGGAGCAAAATGAGGATTCCACCCAAATTGCGGTGGAAAAAAAGGTTGGTTAAAAGGGGTGGGCTGGTACACTTCCTGCCCGTGTTGTGTTATAATTTTGTCTCCCTCGACCCCTACCTCGTTGTCTATTCCCTTTACTTCCAGTACTAGAATTACTAGAATCTGAATCATTCGATGTATTGGAATCATAGTTAGTTCGATCTGGTGGCGTGTATTCAGAACTGGCGTAAGGGTAGGTTTTGTCATATGACCATCTTTTTAAATCTTTCTGGAATTTCACAACTTTGGATTGAGCAAGATTTTCTTTATATTCATTGAGTTCCTTATTAAACTCCTCAAGTTTCTTTTTTGTTACAGTGATGTCATGAGTGATGTCACTGACCATGTCATGAGTGATGTAATATGTGACATCATCATCAGTACATTGCGGGCGTGCGAGTTATAGTTAGCTGAACTAACTATAACGGGGGAATTTCAATGGTTTTGTATGAGTGAAATGTCCAGCTAACTATAACATGTGTGAAATCTATGGTTTTTTCAGTGAATTTCTAAAGTTTTTTAAATGCTAATTCCTAACTATAACGTGGCTGAAACCTATGATTTTGTCAGTGAATTTCTAAGGTTTTTTAAATGCTAATTGGTTTTTTCAGTGAATTTCAAAGGTTTTGTAAGTGATAATTTTTAAATGTATTAATTGTTATTTTTTATACTGATTTACTACATTGTTTTAAAGTATTTATTTTTAGATATTTTATTTTTTAAATTACATTACATATTTTTAATATAAATTGAAAAAATGTTATTGAAATTGTAATATGTATTTTTTTTGTTGATATTTTTTTTAATTTATATATATTTTATATAGCAGGCTACGGAAGGAAATTCAATTTACTGGTAAGTACGATTAAAAATTACTTTTCAGGATCAGTACTGGGCTGAAAGATGCAGCACTGAGGTTTCTCCTGATAACAGGTGAGTAAATCGGAATTCGTAGTTCGGCTGATTTTAGAGGAATTTTTTAAAGTTCCAAAACTCTACACTTAGAAGAATTTCCAAGTGAAACCAGTCAATGTTAGCCTATGGAAGGAAATTCAAGTTACTGTAACTACGATTAGCATTACTTTTCAGGATCAGTAGTGGGCTGAAAGATGCAGCACCGAGTTCTCTCCTGATAACAGGTGAGTAAATCGGAATTCGTAGTTCGGCTGATTTTAGAGGAATATTTGTACATTTCAAAAATAGACACTTTTCTGGTAAAAAAACACACAATAGATTCCTATGGAAGGAAATACAAGTTACTGGTAAATATGCTTAGATTTACTTTTCAGGGTCCGTACTGGGCTCAAAGATGCAGCTGTGACGTCTCTCGTGATAAGAGGTGAGTAAATCGTATTTTGGCTGATTTTAGAGGAATATTTTGCTCAATAGTGAAGGAAAGGGGCAGGGCCTGAGGTGACATGTGTGCAAACACGCCCTGTGGTGCGTTTTAAGTTGGGGAATTCATTCCTTTTCAATCCTGAGGTCCCCTGTGTGCCAATTAGCCCACCAGGTACCTCCAGTATGCGCCAGGGAGCTTCGTTGCAGAGAGGTGTTCAGAGTGCCCGCCCTCTTTTTTCAACACTCTGCAACGCAGCTCAGTGGCGCTTACTCGATGTACCTGTTGGGCTAGTTGGCCCCTAGGGGACCTCTGGATTGAAGAGGAATTAATTCCCTAACTTAAAACGCGCCACAGGGCATGCTTGCACACATATCACCTCAAGCCCCGCCCCCTACCTTCACCGCTGTGCAAACGCGCCCCGTAGTGCGTTCTAAGTTGAGGGATTAAGCCCACCAGGAACCTCCAGTATGCGCCAGGGGGCTGCGTTGCAGAGAGGGGTAAAAAGTGAAGTGGCCTCATTACACCTCTCTGCAACGCAGCCACCTGGAGCGTTTCCAGAGGGGGAACTAAATCCTTGAATACTGGGGTCCCTGGGGGTCAAGTAGCCCACCAGGAACCTCCAGTATGCGCGCAGAGGGCTGCGTTGCAGAGAGGTGTAATGAGGCCACGCCCTTTTTTACACCTCTCTGTGACGCATCCTCCTGGCCCATCCCCCAGGTCCTGACCCCCCCAAAAATGTTTTCTTTTTTTTAACGGAAAGGGGGCCGCTTGGCCCCCCTCCCGTGGCGAATCCAGGCCCCGGGGACCCCATCCACCGGGGGATGCCTCATTTAAAAAATGTTTTTAACCCATTCCATGCCCCCGTCGGCCGCTGGCCAACAGGAGCACTCCCTCCCCAGTGCTACTGTCGGCCAACGGCCGATGCAGCCCTGCCCACTCTTCAGTACGCCCGCAACATGGTGGAAAAACCGCTGCGGTTAAGGCGTTAAGGAGTGGTGGCCCCTGGGCTGGTTTTGAATATTAGATGCCCGGGGAGGTGGTGGTCCCCGGGGACGTGTGGGGGGGCTTGAGCCCCCCACACAGGTTTTGTTTTTTTATTTAAAAAAAAAAAAGAAGCCCTCTGTGGTGGCGATCCCCGGGGCTGGGAGGGCGGGGGCATGAGCCCCCTCGCATACATAATATTAAAGCACGGGGGTTGCGGTCCCCGAGGCTGGTGGGCGTAGAGGGCCCCCTCATTATAATGAACTATATTGACCCCGGGACTTGGCCCCTCGGGGGCTAATAAAAAAAGCAGACATCGGAGTTGTTTTTTTTTTAGCGTGATACCCGTACAGTACGCGTATCCCGTGATTTACAAAAAATAATAATAATTTGTTTGGGCCTTGTGGGACCCCCTAAGCAGGCCTAGGGGGTCAGGGTGTTTCTACTCTGCCCCCTTTGAGTGTTTCGCGTGGTTTCTTTCTCTGCTTTCTTGTGCCTCGGTTCTACATCCTGGTAAACGCAGTACACAGTTCAAACTTACTTCAAAAATAGCTGGAGGTTTTCACCAAAGTTGGTGCAGCCATTGCTGTATATCTCTAGACACGTGTTTCTGGGTTAAGCCCTTCATCAGTAAAGAGCAGCAGTTTTAGAGAGCAAAAAAAATCATCTGGGGTTGCTGGAAATGCTGCCAAGTTCCTCTCAGGTCACAGTACCTCTCACAGGCACACATGTATATATATATAACACAGTTTTTAAACTGTACATATACTTTGCCAAAGGAACATCTTCACAAAGTGGTGAAATCTCTGCCTACATCTGCTTAAATTTGTAAGAGTAAATTTGCAAGAGGCAATTTACTCACGTGTTAATTTACTTCTGTGAATAGGCCCCTAAATCCCTAAATTATTAATGCAGGCTGCTTTTTGGAAATCTCTGCTGAAATCAGTGCTGCAGCTTTATTTGTATACATATTTATTTAGTAAGTTTGTGAAAGTACAAAGGTTTTATTGATGTAGACAATGCTCCATAATCCTATAGATGAATCCATGCTCACATATGACTTTCACGTTTTGTAAGGTGTTTCTGCAGGATGACAAAAGCATACCAAAAGCAGCCACAATAATAGCCCTGCTTGGGGATTCTGCTCTTTGAGATAATATTGTTGAACTGGTATGTGGATAAACATGCATTCATCATTTAATCCTCTAGGCGACTTCAACATCTCTGACACATTTTACAATTTCTTGCATTGAATGTTTGTGCACCATTTGAGGACATTATTCATGACATATCTCCGTTAACATCAACAACATGTTCGCTTAGTGATAGGTTTGTTTGTAAAATAAATAAACCAAAAAACTCAGTATGCGAGTGGATAACAAAGCTAGGCACAACATGCATACTCAAAAGGGGGATAGGCAATTAAATTACGTGGGATACTTAGCTTTACAGAGTTTATTTAAAATATTTACTATTCAAGATATTATTAAGGTAAGAAACAGCAATAAAAACCCAGAAAACATATAACTCAAGCTCAAAATATATACAATTTACAATTTTATTTATATGATTATTAAATATGCCTTTTAAAGCTAACTAATTTTTGATCAGAGTAATAGTAGCATGAGCCTTCTGTGAGAAAAGAGAGGATTTTCACCATTCATATTTTATGATTATTATCTATTCACAAAGGTAAATTAAATGTGTGAGTAAATCAATGCTTGCAATTTACTCTTACACGTTTAGGTAACTTTCTTACTTTTGACTGAGTGTAACGTTAGTCAAAATGTAGACATACACCTCTCCACCCCCTTGAAAAAGGGAGCTCACCAAAATAACTAGTAGTAGTAAATAACTTTATTTTGGCAACCAGTACATACAATACTGAGTGAAAGGCTCCACGTGACAAAAAGAACTAAAACGGCATAACGGTGGCGGGTTAAAAGTCAAAAATATTTCTTTTAAAACAATAACTTAAAATTAGGCAGTTCTAGCAATCACAGTAACAATGAATTAAAACCACTAATCCATTACATAAAATACTATGATTAGCTAATACATCTTGTGCAAACAGAGCATAGAATTAAAAGCTTTCACCCAATAAAGTATAATAGTCAACTATTTATCAGAAAGGGTGATCTGCGTAGTGCAAAAAGCATGGACTCCAGTGTCAGCAGCAGCCCTGCTTGTGATATTTAGTGGGCTGTGATATACGTGAGCTAAGTTTTCATTCCCCCTGAGTCATTAGGATCTTCCTCATAATTATCCACATCCTTCTCAGGAATTTGGCAATAGCACAGACGAATAAAGGGCTGAGATCGTATCTTAATATTACATATGCTGCTCAAGCGAAAAGGACATTTGCTATAGTTTCGTTGGCAGCTTTGCAGTCTGGGCACAGCATCGACGTTGATGGCTTTTATATCCATTTGATAGTGAAGCAAACCTATCCTTAACTGGATATAGAGCTTCCTAGCCATTGGGGCCATAATAATATCTAACTAAGGTTCCAATGCAACAACTGGTTTAAAGTCGAGAACCTCATTAGTTAGTGAGCCTCTGGCTGCAGCATTGAACTTATTGTGCACTACCCACTCGTAGTAGCGTGCCTTTAATTGTTCTTTGGAGGGAAAGGACTCAAGCATAGTAAGATCCCAAACCTCTTGCAGTCCCAATGAAGACAACAGCTTCCTTACGTTTCTGGTTCATGGTATCATTTTGGAACTGTTTTGTTTAATAAATTGTAAAGGACCAGACCTTTCGAGTCATATCTCTGAAATGCGGCTGCTACATGTTTGCCACTGGATGAGTGATGTTCTTTCAGTAGCACACCAACAATTTGCCTGTGCTTCATAGTCAATTTTTCTTCATGAGGTTTCCAAGACTTACTGGCTGTAAGTTTTATGCCTTGATACTTGAAGGTGCCTACCCTTTCTTGTACAACCCCACCCAGTACAGGCTTCCTCCTGTATGATAATATATGGGTTGATTGCCATATGTTTGGTCTTTGATGTATCTATCTCCAGGCCCTGCATCGAGCTAAATTTCTCAAACCGATTTCATAATTTCAGGAGACTGCATGGGGTCTTTGATACCAATACGGTGTCATTGGTGAAGAGGAGCATGGGAATTTTTGCCCTACCTAGGGAGGGGGCATCTCTTGGATATGAGGAAAGAAAGTGGACTACATTGTTCAGGTATGATGAAAACAAAGACAATGCAAGCATGCATCCTTGGTGGACGCCCTTATTTACATTGGTCAGCTAAGTGTGCTGGAGTTGGGTACCCCGGTGTATCCTGGCAAAATTATTCTCATGTAGGTCAACGACTAGAGATAGAATGCCCAATGGCATTCTCAGTCATGCAGCACATTCCAGAGCTTGTGTCTTGGGACCAGGTTGAATGCCAATTTCAAGTCGACAACGTTGACATAAAGGCATTCCATGCCGATTACAACAATTTTCCAGAACAAAAGCAAGAAGTGAAAGACCTGGTCAATTGTACGTTTTTTTCCCTTAATCCAGCCTGGTAGGGCGTTAATATGTTGTTTGAATCTCAAACAGGACAGCATGACAGAATACTTTCTGAATAGATTTGAGGATTCTTGAAGGCCTATAGTTAAAAGGGAGAGGATGTCACCTCACGGCAAGAGCAGTCGAAGCTGGGGATCCCAGTTTGAGTCTCGGCAACGATGCTCGACATCCTGTAATTCTGGGCAAATCACTGCATCTCCCCGTGCCTCACAAAATGAATGTGTCTATCTGTAAGGAAACTGGTGTTATGTAAAGTGCTCTGATACCTGATATCTTTGACTCTAGTTTACGCTATATTAAACTCTAAAAAAGAAAACAAATAGGTTCCAAGTTCCTGTCTCTCTTCTTATATATAGGTACTATCTCAGAGCCTTTTCAAGACCCAGGTTTTGGGGTCTCTCTTACAATTGTATTTGTCATTGGCAAAATCTAATTTGACCAGTTTTTCCTATATACAGGAAGATATCTCCTGATATACTATCTGGGCCCAGGGCTTTGGCGCGTACCATAGCATCTAAGGAAGCTTCTATGCTTCACAGGTCAAACAGATCACAGTGGCTTGGCTGATCAGGTGCGGGGAGGGCTTCCTATGGATGTGCCCGGTTCTCATCTGAATAGAGAGTTTTGAAGCAAAGTAGTTAAACCAGTTAGTTGCAGAGATGTGGTTTTGTGGTTGAGGAGCAGCTTAGATCTTTGCTTTCACATGCTTCCTTGATGTCCCTCCACCTCTTCTCGTCCCATTCCCTTTCAGCTCTGTGTCTGCTTATATGCCCTTTTGAGGGTGCCTATTCAAACCATGTATTTTGATTTCATAACCAGAAGCAGTTGAGTTGCCTACACTCTAAATGTACTATGCTTTAGAGTTGTGTTGTTACTTCATGGAGTGCCATATAGGCCCAGTGAAATACAATGCAAGCTGTTCAAAGAAACGAGAATAAGTCATCGTAACTGAATTTGACCCCCCTTCCCCAGCCTGCATGGCATCTATTGCAGTTATTTTTTCAAGTAGGTCAGAGTTAATGAGTGTAAGGGTAACCTCTTCCGTGGCTAGATGATGCCACTTGAAGGTGTTTATCGTTAGGCAGTACCACATCCTGTGTTACCTGACATGAGCAGGGGATTTTGGACTGCGTGGACCATAAAGAACACAATTTAAGGCATAAGGGTTTGAGGTCACTCTCTAATCTCCCCCTGATTATCATGTCCTTGACATTGCACTGAAGCCTCAGGTCTACCAGGACATAATCAATGAGAATTGTAGTGTTGATTGTATTGAAAGTAGATGCCCTTATCTTGTCAGGTTTGGTTCTGCCACTGGTTGCCCTTAGCACAAATAGGGCCTTCAACTGGAAAGCAGCTTGTGCTATTATTTCACCTGGGCTAGATCCAGATGTGGGACAGAACATAGTTCACCTTCTTCTTTTGATATGCACACGTCTTCTTTATCCAGAGGTTCAAGGCGATATTGAAATCACCAGCCAGGGTCAAATGATGTTTTGGGTCCCTCTTATCTAAGTGTTCCTCTAGTTACTGCAAGGTTTCTGAATGCTTGCTACCCTTGGTGTCTCTTGCATATATGTTATAGATATCTACAGTTGAATTCATGCAACCCTTTATTCAAATCCTAAGATGTCTAGACTACCAATGGATATCTGTCTTATGAACAATTAAGGGAGATTTTCACCCAGATCAACAACCCAACAGAGGGCCTCCCTTGTTGATTGGGGGTGGCGGGAGCACAGTAAATTGGGTACCCTTAGCTATAGACCACCTCTGTGCTCCAAGTTTCTTACAGCATACAGAAATCTAAATCTTGTATTTAGTCATTCCAATGTGGCAGAGGAAATTTCAATTTTAATCCAGCCACATTCCAAGCTAATACTGGAATCTTGGAAGATGCCTAAAATGGGAATTTTGGTGGTAATACACATGGGTGGTCTGGGTTTGGGGTAGGAAGGCAATCAACATTGACTGTAGGGACCACTACATCTACACTGAAAGATATTCTACAGTACTTGGGTGGATACTCAGCCCCTTCTACAGTACTATTTCCCTTATTTGCCTCCTTCTTTTTATTTTCAGCAAAGGTTGTCCTAGATGTTAAAAGCGGGGTCCGTTAGCTTCCCGTGCTGTGGGACACCTCACCACTTGTTACAGGAATGTCTCTTTGGGCCCTGTGTGTTGTGGTGATTGTAGTCACTCTCTATGTCAGTGCTGTTAGTATCGCGCCATGGGACAGCCCACGACACTATATAGCACTTGTACTAAAGCTAGCTTGGGCTCATTGCAAGGACCTAATCCTGGGGCCCTGTGTGCTGTGGGGATTGTAGTCACTTACGGGGGCAGCGCTGTAGGTCCCACACTGCGGGAAACCCCACTGTGCTATAAAGCACCTGCACTGAAGACAGCTGTGCTCCTTGCTGGGCCTGCCTTCTGGGGCCCTGTGTGTTGTGGGAATTATAGTCACTCATGGGAGCAAGTACTTGGATCCACTGGAGCCGTTTGAAAAGGAATTCGACAGGCAGAACCTAGGCACCAACTCTGTTCCATCTACCAGCAACACAACTCAGCCTAGACTCACCGCCTGGACCCCTATCAACACAGAAGACACCGCCAAGACCATGAGAAGCATACAGGCATGAGCCCCCACCGACCCCTACCTGCCCCACATCTTTCATAGAGCAGCCTCTGCCATAGAACCCAAAGTACAATGCACCATCAACTGCTCCCTCAGAACAGGCATTTTCCCTGATGACTGGAAGCACGCAGAAGTCAAGCCCCTCTTCAAGAAGTCCACTGCAGACCCAACGGACCTTAAGAATTACAGACCCATCTATCTCTTCCCCTTTACTGCCAAAGTCACTGAGAAAATCGTCAACAGCCAGCTCATAAACTTCATCGAATCCAACTCGATCCTAAACCCTTCCCAATCCGGATTCCGCAGCAACCACAGCAGCGAGACCACCCTTCTATCCACCACGGACGACATCTGCACCCTCCTTGACCCTGGACACGCGTCTGCCCTCATCCTACTAGACCTCTAGCCACATTGTCACCATCTCCCACCAAACACTAACCACCAGACTCCATGACGCCGGCATACTGGGGACCGCCCATGACTCAATCTACTCCTTCCTCACTGGCCGATTTCACAGAATCAGGCTCCCGCCCTTCTTCTCAGAACCCACAGAAATCAGCTGCGGAGCACCGCAAGGATCCTAACTCACCCCACACTCTTCAACATTTACATGGGCCATCTTGCCACCATTGTCAGAAAAAACTGACTCAGCATACTATCCTACGCCGATGACAGCCAGCTCATCCTCTCCCTTACCAACGAACCTGACAGCACCAGACACAGCTTCCAGGAAGGAATGAAAGACATCGCCACCTGGATGAGCAACAGTGCCTTAAGTTCAATTCAGAGAAAATGAAGCCCTCAGACCCACCCCCTCTGCTTGGGACAACACCTGGTGGTCCACCGTCCTTGGCAACCCTCCCACACCCAGAGACCACACCCAGAACCTCAGCATCATACTCAACTCCTCCCTACCAATGAACCGCCAGATCAACGGTGTATCTTCTATGTGTGTCAACACCCTTCGTATCCCTTTCAAGACCTATAAATGGATCCCACCAGAATCCAGGAAGATCGTCACCCACGCACTCATAACCAGCAGACTGGACTACAGGAACACCCTCTACGCCGGAATAAACAAATCTCTACTCTGCAAACTCCAGATCATCCAGAACGATGCACCCAGACTCGTCCTTAGCATCCTGTGAACACAACACATTACCCAGGGTGAAATTGCAAAAAACACAGTTGATGGATAGAATGTAGAACAATGTCATACATTCACCCCAGTACAAGGATCTGGGCCTAAATCCATCGTTTTTTTGCACTCCACACCACCCTGGGTTAGACACTGGCTATATGCAAATCAGCTCTGACCCTGTGCCTCATGGGAACAGTCCAGTCCGAACTACCAAGCCATGTCTTTCGCAGACCGGAATCAAGCATCCAAGGACCGGTTTCTGGCTATCAGCCTTCATCAGCCTGGATAGCTTGACTCCAGTGGTGTGGAGAGCCTGGGACTCACGTCTGAGCATCCTCAGCACACTCAGGGTGAAATTGCAAAAAACACAGTTGATGGACAGAATGTAGAACAATGTCATACATTCACCCCAGTACAAGGATCTGGGCCTAAATCCATCGTTTTTTTGCACTCCACACCACCCTGTGTTAGACACTGGCTATATGCAAATCAGCTCTGACCCTGTGCCTCATGGGAACAGTCCAGTCCGAACTACCAAGCCATGTCTTTCCCAGACCGGAATCAAGCATCCAAGGACCGGTTTCTGGCTATCAGCCTTCATCAGCCTGGATAGCTTGACTCCAGTGGTGTGGAGAGCCTGGGACTCACGTCTGAGCATCCCCAGCACACTCAGGGTGAAATTGCAAAAAACACAGTTGATGGACAGAATGTAGAACAATGTCATACATTCACCCCAGTACAAGGATCTTGGCCTAAATCCATCGTTTTTTTGCACTCCACACCACCCTGGGTTAGACACTGGCTATATGCAAATCAGCTCTGACCCTGTGCCTCATGGGAACAGTCAAGTCCGAACTACCAAGCCATGTCTTTCCCAGACCGGAATCAAGCATCCAAGGACCGGTTTCTGGCTATCAGCCTTCATCAGCCTGGATAGCTTGACTCCAGTGGTGTGGAGAGCCTGGGACTCACGTCTGAGCATCCCCAGCACACTCAGGGTGAAATTGCAAAAAACACAGTTGATGGACAGAATGTAGAACAATGTCATACATTCACCCCAGTACAATTATCTGGGCCTAAATCCACACCACTGGAATCAAGCTAGCCGGGCTGATGAGAGGTGTTACCTCGAAACCGGGCCGGTCCTCGGATGCTTGTTTCCGTTCTGGGAAGGACATGGCTTTTGTAGTTTGGACTGGACTGTTCCCATGGGGCACAGGGTCAGCGCTGATTTGCATATCGCCATTGTCTAACCCAGGGTGGTGTGGAGTGGAAAAACGATGGATTTGGGCCCAGATCTTTGGACTGGGGTGAATGTGTGACATTGATCAACATTCTGTCCATCATTGTTGTGTTTGCAGGTACCGCTCTAAGTGTACTGGGGATGCTCAGACGTGAGTCCCAGGCACTCCACACCACTGGAATCAAGCTAGCCGGGCTGATGAGAGGTGTTACCTCGAAACCGGGCCGGTCCTCGGATGCTTGTTTCCGTTCTGGGAAGGACATGGCTTTTGTAGTTCGGACTGGACTGTTCCCATGGGGCACAGGGTCAGCGCTGATTTGCATATCGCCATTGTCTAACCCAGGGTGGTGTGGAGTGGAAAAACGATGGATTTGGGCCCAGATCTTTGGACTGGGGTGAATGTGTGACATTGATCCACATTCTGTCCATCATTGTTGTGTTTGCAGGTACCGCTCTAAGTGTACTGGGGATGCTCAGACGTGAGTCCCAGGCACTCCACACCACTGGAATCAAGCTAGCCGGGCTGATGAGAGGTGTTACCTCGAAACCGGGCCGGTCCTCGGATGCTTGTTTCCGTTCTGGGAAGGACATGGCTTTTGTAGTTCGGACTGGACTGTTCCCATGGGGCGCAGGGTCAGCGCTGATTTGCATATCGCCATTGTCTAACCCAGGGTGGTGTGGAGTGGAAAAACGATGGATTTGGGCCCAGATCTTTGGACTGGGGTGAATGTGTGACATTGATCCACATTCTGTCCATCATTGTTGTGTTTGCAGGTACCGCTCTAAGTGTACTGGGGCTGCTCAGACGTGAGTCCCAGGCACTCCACGCCACTGGAATCAAGCTAGCCGGGCTGATGAGAGGTGTTACCTCGAAACCGGGCCGGTCCTCGGATGCTTGTTTCCGTTCTGGGAAGGACATGGCTTTTGTAGTTCGGACTGGACTGTTCCCATGGGGCACAGGGTCAGCGCTGATTTGCATATCACCATTGTCTAACCCAGGGTGGTGTGGAGTGGAAAAACGATGGATTTGGGCCCAGATCTTTGGACTGGGGTGAATGTGTGACATTGATCCACATTCTGTCCATCATTGTTGTGTTTGCAGGTACCGCTCTAAGTGTACTGGGGATACTCAGACGTGAGTCCCAGGCACTCCACACCACTGGAATCAAGCTAGCCGGGCTGATGAGAGGTGTTACCTCGAAACCGGGCCGGTCCTCGGTTGCTTGTTTCCGTTCTGGGAAGGACATGGCTTTTGTAGTTCGGACTGGACTGTTCCCATGGGGCACAGGGTCAGCGCAGATTTGCATATCGCCATTGTCTAACCCAGGGTGGTGTGGAGTGGAAAAACGATGGATTTGGGCCCAGATCTTTGGACTGGGGTGAATGTGTGACATTGATCCACATTCTGTCCATCATTGTTGTGTTTGCAGGTACCGCTCTAAGTGTACTGGGGATGCTCAGACGTGAGTCCCAGGCACTCCACACCACTGGAATCAAGCTAGCCGGGCTGATGAGAGGTGTTACCTCGAAACCGGGCCGGTCCTCGGATGCTTGTTTCCGTTCTGGGAAGGACATGGCTTTTGTAGTTCGGACTGGACTGTTCCCATGGGGCACAGGGTCAGCGCTGATTTGCATATCGCCATTGTCTAACCCAGGGTGGTGTGGAGTGGAAAAACGATGGATTTGGGCCCAGATCTTTGGACTGGGGTGAATGTGTGACATTGATCCACATTCTGTCCATCATTGTTGTGTTTGCAGGTACCGCTCTAAGTGTACTGGGGATGCTCAGACGTGAGTCCCAGGCACTCCACACCACTGGAATCAAGCTAGCCGGGCTGATGAGAGGTGTTACCTCGAAACCGGGCCGGTCCTCGGATGCTTGTTTCCGTTCTGGGAAGGACATGGCTTTTGTAGTTCGGACTGGACTGTTCCCATGGGGCACAGGGTCAGCGCTGATTTGCATATCGCCATTGTCTAACCCAGGGTGGTGTGGAGTGGAAAAACGATGGATTTGGGCCCAGATCTTTGGACTGGGGTGAATGTGTGACATTGATCCACATTCTGTCCATCATTGTTGTGTTTGCAGGTACCACAACACATTACCCAGCACCTGCAAGAACTGCACTGGCTCCCTACAAAAAAGAGAGTGACCTTCAGACTCCTCGCCCCGCCTACAAATCTCTCCACAACATCCAACTTCAATAAATCAACAAAAGAATCTCCTTCTATGTACCCAAAAGAACCCTCCGCTCAACAGATCTTGCCCTGGCTGAAATCCCACGCATCCACAGAGCTAGAGCGGGGGAGCAGGCTTTCTCCTACATCGCAGCCAAGACCTGGAATGAGCTTCCCCTCAGCATCGGACAAACCCCTACACTGCAAGCATTCAGGAAGAGCCTCAAGACCTGGCTTTTTGGATGAGATGGAACTGCTCAACCCTCCCCCCAGAACCTTGAGACCCCCACTGGTGAGTAGTGCACTTGAAAAATTCCTGATTGATTGATTGATTGAGGGCTACCTAATAACAGTGAGTTACGGTAACCCAATCTGCTCAGTATTGAAGTGTGCATCATATGCTTCCTGTAAGGTTGAGGGAGGAGTGAGATTCCATTGAGAGTTTACTGTAAATTTGACTACCCAGTTTCCGAACTGGATTAATTGTATCCAGGTCTTAGTTGTTTGCCCATGGCCAGACCTTGCTTGGCATTTGAGGTTGTATATTTGCTAGCACACAACACAGGAATTCAGTTTTTTCCTGATTGAATTTTAGTATGTTGTCATCCAACGATTCGTTTAAGGCAGGCATGGAGAATATTCATTTGGGTAGGATCAGATCTATCCAGGGATATTATTAGTTATGCATTGTCTATGTAGTTTACTAATGATATCCCAAACAGTTTGATCAGTGTTAGCAGTGGTCTTAGATATATAATAAACAGCATGGGGGTAAGGGCAGAGGCCTGGGGAACCCCATGCTCAATTTCTTTATAGTCTGAAGTAAATGGTGGAAGAGAAATTGCCTGTATTCTATTTGTTAGATAGGACTTCAGCCAGTTGAGCAAAGTACCTCTCACACAATCAATCAATTAATCAGGTGTTTGTTAAGCACAACTACGCCAGGTTTTGAGGTTTCTTGCAAAGATGGGGAGCGATGTTATCTGTCTGAGGTGGAGCGGAAGGCTGTTCCAGGCTCTTGTCTCTTTCTCTTTCAAGCATGTGATCAGGGTTTGGTGGTTGACAGTGTTGAAAGTCGCAGACAGATCTACAAGATCAGTACTGTAGTTCGACCACCGTCAACTCACATTCTTATTTCATTTGTGGGCATAACCAATGCAGTCTTTGTTCTGTAGCCAGATCTAAAGCCCATTTTTCCGGTTCTAATAGATTGTTATCAAAAAAGCTAGTTTGGGTATTACTAAGGCATTTTTCTAGTATTTTGATTGGGAAGGAGAACCCTAAGCTAGGGCTGTAGTTGCTTGGTTCCTGAATATCTATCTGCCAGGAACTCCTTCAGGAGACAAGTTACTAGTGCCTTCTTCCAGGCTCCTGGAACCACCCCTGTGCTTAGTGATTTATTGCAGATTAGACAAAGAGTGGGGAAAAGCTTGTTCTCTCTGTGTTCAATATTCTTACTGGAATGGGGTCTAAGGGAGATCCTGAGGAGATTGAGAAGGTCGGGTCTCTGAACTTTGTTTCATCTAACGATCAACCATTTCTAGGCTTTCCTGATTGGACCAATTACAGCTAGGTGCTGCTGTTCTGATCACTATGTCAGGTTTTTTGTTTTGGTTGTTTATTCTTCTTTTGTATGTCTGCTATGATCCGATCAATTGAAAATAATCTAAGAGGGTATTACATCATTATTGTGAGGGTACATTGTTTTGTCTTATACATTCAGGGGTGGTTAGTTCTTTTATCAACTTAAAGACCTTCTTTGATTTGTAGGATGCATCAAGAATAATGGATGAGAGGTAGGTGGTTCTGTCCTTTCTTATTTCTATCTTATATTCTTTCTATGCCAGTTTTAGTGTTTTTGTCACTATCCTAATAAAATTTCCTCCATAGTCTCTCAAGTTTTGTACAATTTAGTTGTAGATTCCTTAGGGCTTTGGTGAACCATGGTGCTGAATTCCTAGGTTTCTTCTTGATTATGTTTACTGGGATTACCTTATCTAGGGTAACTATTGTGGATTTTTCATAGCTTGCGTAATTTACCTCTTATGTGGTAGAGTTTTGAAAGCAAGTTGTAGTATTGAATATTGTTTAATTTTCAAGGTTTTCTAGCTTACCACAAGTGTTTTTAAGAGTTGGGTTTTTTGTTAATATTATTTTTCGTGTTTACATTGGATTGTAGTTTAAAGCTAAAAGTGATCATATGGTGGTCTGACCAAGTAACACAGTATTTACCATTATCTTTTCTGAGTGAGCAAAAATTAAGTGCAGGGTGTGCACGTCTACGTGGTTTGGACCACTGACCTGTTGAATGACACCCAAAACTTTGTAAGTCCATTGTTTGATTATGAAAGATATTTTCGGCCCAGATATTGAAATTGCCTAGAATCAGGCATTCTTTTAGTTTAATAATTTGCCTATTTTTTTCCCTTGCCGAGATCTCCAGTCCAATTGCAGATTCTCCCGATTGAAAGGTAAAGGGAAAATTAATAATGTTTATTAAACTCGAAAATAAAGTTATCAAAAATATTTTTACGATAAATATTACCTCAAATAATATTTCCTTAATTTAAAATATAGAACTAAATTTAAAAAAATGCTACAGCACTATTAACTGTATTTTGAATTCAATCTCAAATGAATGTACATATAGTAAATTCATTGAATACAGTTTTTTAAAATTTACATGAGAAAATAATTTCTTTCCTACGTGAAATATTTAAAAAAAGATTTTTCTTTATTAATTATTAAAAGTGACATATGGAATGTATTCAACAGATTTTAAACGTATTTCAATACAATTTATTTTTATAATATTTCAAATGCAAAAACATTTATTAAAATATTTTATAATTAAAATAAAATAGGTTCTATTGTATAAAGTATTTTTGAGTTTAGTTTATATTTATTTATATTCTTTACTATTTTAAACAATTTGATTTATTGTAATATTCTTTCGTATGGGGCCTTAATTTGAAAACACTTAACTCCATTATTTTCTGTAGCAGAGGGTTGCATTACCAGTGGATGGATATGTGTGGTGTAGGTTTGCTCAAGCTCTGAGCTAGAGAACTTTACTCCTCCGTTCGCCTCCTTAATCCCCTCCCCATTATTCATATGAATTCCACATTTTCTAGGTACTCCTCTAGACCCACCCCCATTTACCACTAACACATGTACCTACGTTACTTTGCAATTGAGGCAGGGATCACTGTACATTTATGTATAGGAGATGTAGAGGTGTAACTACACCCCGGTTTATGAATTGATTTTGTACTAGGTTCCTTAGTACTAAAAAGCATACTAATAATGCAGTTTGTGAAGTGCCCCCCATGTCTTTTCTGTTTGGTGTGTTTCCCTGCTTGACTTGCATATCTAGTCAAATAATCAAAATGGAAAAGTGTTATTGATATGACACACATTGAGTTTACATTATTATGTTGGGCATTGTGATAATCAAGCTCACATGATATATTCAAAGTATTTCATTTAAATGCTGAATACGTTGTTATACATTAGTTTATTATTGATGTCCAATAGTTGTCTAGAAGCTTTACATAGATGTGTCTTGTTTATTGTTAATATTCAAAATAACACAGTCTCACAAAATGAAAATAATTGAAAGGGCATCAGTCCACTTTCTGCTATTTGTTTATACTAAGAGTTTTGAGAGTTAAGAGTTTTAAAAGTTACAATGAAATAAGGTTATAAAAATAAAGCAGAGAGAGTGAATCATAGCCATGAATCTTAACACCAAATAGACAATTGGACAGGCTGTATAGACTCGTATCTCCGGTTCCATTTGAAGGCAACTGGGATGGGATACACTTAGCCTACACTCTCTGACTTAACAGAGAATAGTCTAATGAAACAAGAATAGCAGACCCTGATATTCCGTTGAGCATACACTCTATTGGTCAAACAGGAATACAGATGTGTACCATCTTAAAAGTCAATATAGGTTTTATTTCTCACTGTGCAATATATATAATTTGATCAGCACACAGAAGTTTCAAATGAGGGTAGGTTTGCAATAAATGTATACCTGCGTTCATGTTGGAGTGGTTTCCTTTTATTTATGTTTTTAATTAATGTTGCTGTTGCTGTTTTATTTGTCTTCATTCTGGTTGCAATTCATGCCATGTGTACTAGACTAGGATTCTGTTCTTCAAAAGAAATCTTTAAAATATATGCCTTGTGTTCTGGCTTTTCCTGAGTGTGTAATTCCTTAATGGAAGAGGGTTTGGGGTTTCACTAACTACCCTTGTGATGCTTTATCGGATTGATTGTTACATGAAACACATCTTGCTCAAATATTGCTCGGTGGAATTTTGCTAGTTGTAGTACAACAGGTTTTCTAGTTCAGGTTGGCCCATTGACTGAGTCCTTGGTGCCAGGGCTGGCTCCTGTGATCCAGAAAAATCTAGAAATTGTATCTCATCCTTTCAGAGTGTAATGAGGTGATACCTCAGGTGCTGTCCTCTCTCCCTTCATACTTGATGGGGCGCATCATTCTGGCTGCTTCTACACCAATTACATTAATGAAAGTGATCAATATATTTGCAGAAGAGTTAAATTGATTGGAATTCTGTTACACAGACTTATCAATCGAGGTAAACTGACACTGACCACTGTATAATCTTTTGAGGTGTATTGGTCAAATATTGCATAAAAAGTTCAGTTCAGCTTCAGTTTGGCCATTGATTACTGGTAGTAAGTAAGTACGGAACTACACAGAAAATCAATTATACTGCAGCACGCTCACATGGAAAATAATTGAGGTAGGAAGTTACTACAAAAGTGCAGTTTGAGAATACTGAGAAGTAGTAAACATACTCAAAAGTGTAAGTTACTACAGAAGTGCAGCTTGTCAAAAGCTCTGCACATATTCATGGGAATCATAATTTTCTAGTACTAATGCAGGCATTGACTTTCATTCTGTTCCTTCTCTCATTCATTGCCTACCTGCCTGGCTGATTTCCTGGTACTCAAATTAGTCTTTCCAGCAGTCTGGCCCCTTCCTATGTGAATCATGCAGATCAAGTAGCACACCATTACAATTTGAGTGCAGTAAAGAAAAGGTTAATTGTGGGGATAGAACACAGCTTCCACCTGCTCTGTTCTTCGGAAAAATTACAACAATTTACAGAATGTAGATTTTCTAATTAGGATCTGAAACAAATATTTTTAGTGTGCATGGTGCACAATAATTTCCAGTCAGTGTTACTCTGTTCAGTTCTTTGACTTGGGACACTAAGAGAGAATTAAGGGCCATATGTAGGTCATTTTTGTTTTGTGATTTTCAAATTGCGATTTTTTTGGAATCGCAATTAGAGAATTGCAAAACCAAATGTAGGTAGTTGTTGGGGATATCCAGGCACTGAGGAGTAGGGAGCCGCAGTCAAAGAGCCAGGTCTTGAGTCCCTTCCTGAAGTCGGCGAGTGAGGGGGAAGTTTGGAGTTGGAGTGAGAGGACATTCCAGAACTTGGCAGAGAGGTAGGAGAAGGAATGACCGCCACTGTGGTTCCACTGGATGCGAGGGATGTGTGCGAGGGTGAGGGAGGTGGAACAGAGTCCTCTGGGTGGCTGGTGGAAAGTCATGCAGTGATTGATGTAGGAAGGTAGGTTGTTGTGGAGGGTCTTGTAGTCGTGGGTCAATAGCTTGAACTGGAATCTCTTTTCTGGATGGGGATCCAATGGAGGTTTCTAATGTGAGAGTAGTACTGGTACATATGTGGGTGTTAAGGATAAGTCTCACTAATGTGTTTTGTATAGTTTATAGTCATTTGAGGAGAACAGAGAGTTTCTGTAGTGCAGTAGGCTGGTGATGACGGCTTGAGAAACTGTTTTCCTGGTCTTGACAGGGATCCATCTGAAGATCTTACAAATCATGCAGAGGGTGTGGAAGTAGGAGGAGGATGATGCATTGACCTGGTGCTTCATGGAGAGATCAGTGTCGAGTATGATGCTGAAGCTGCGGGCGCTGCCGGTGGGGGTCAGTAAGGGTCTGAGTGTGGTGAGTCACCAGTTGTCATCCCATGGGGTGGTGTTCTTCCCAGAGTTGAGCGCCTTTGATTTTGTCTGTGTTCAACTTCAGGCTGTTGGATCTCATCCAGTCCACGATGTTGGTCTTGGCATTCTGGAAGTTGGCTCTGGTGGTCGTGGTGGTGTCTTCCATGATAGAGAAGATGAGTTGGGAGTCATCATCATATGAGATGATGTTGAGTAGTAGGCACGGGCAATGTCGGCCAATGGAGTCATGCAGGCGTTGAAGAGAGTTGTGCTTAGGGAGGATCATTGGGGGAGTCTACAGATTTTGGGTTCGGAGTTGAAAGATGGCAGGTGGACTCTTTATGTGTGTCCTGTAAGGAAGGAGATGATACACTTTTTTTTTAAACAAACTTTATTGAGTGCCACATGGTAGTTATCACCAATCACATGCATTTCACTTAGGCATTTCTCATTTTTAAACACCTGATCTCATTTTTATACACCTGATTGCATGCAATTGCACCAATTTCATGCAATTGGTGCAATTGCATGATGTGCATGCAATTGCACCAATAGTTTAACATTTTACAGTAACAGTACTTGTGTGTTCCTATTATACAAAGGAAACATCAATATATGTAGAGCCAACAGCATAACTATAAACAATTAACATAGTTACCGCCCACCCACGTTCTGGCCCAAAGGTCTGCTAGTTACCGTCACGACTGCGCATATGAATAGTGACTAGTAATAATAATAATAATAATAATAAAACATTTGTAAAGCGCCTGGCTGCACGAAACTGTGTATCCCCGCGCTTACTGCCTACAAAATATTCAAGAGGAGTAGGGACAAAGGGAGGTGCTATCTTGGAATTATTTCGGGAATAGGTGAGTTTTCAGTTTTGCCCTGAATAGTGTTTCGGAAGGTTCCATCCGTAAATGAAGTGGAAGGGCATTCCAGTATTTAGCCGCCAGAAAACGGAAGGATCTACCTCCCATTTTCGCTCTGGTGATACGGGGTAGTTTAAATTGCATCATACCAGATGATCTTAAGTCTCTGATCGGGCAATGGATGGTCAAGAGACTTCTGAGGTAGATAGGTCCTTTATGGTGGGCTATCCAATGGGCGTAGCAGAGGCTTTTAAATCTGACTCTTTCCCTGACGGGAAGCCAGTGCAGCTTGGCTAGGGCTGCTTTGGAGGAAGTTCTTCTAGGAAGACCCAGCACCATTCGGGCGGCTGCATTTTGAATGCATTGCAGTTGGTGTAAGCCTTTCTGGTTAAGGCCTATCAGGAGAGCATTTCCATAATCTAAATGGGGTGTTATTAGCGCATGTACTATTGTTTTTCTGGCTCCGATGGGAATAAGGTCAATGATTTTACGAAGGACTTTTAATGTGCCGAAGCACTTTCCTGTTATTTTGCTAACTTGGGATTTGCCCGAGAGGTCAGAATCTAGCATGACCCCTAGGTTTCTGACCGTTTCTACAGGGCTGGGTAGTTCACCCAGTGCAGTGGGCCACCAAGCATGGGACCATATCGAGGTTTCTTTCCCCACCACCAGCACCTCAGTCTTGTCTCCATTTAAACGGAGACAATTATTGTCCATCCAAGTAGCTACAGCTGCCATGCAGCTTGAGAAATTGGTGGCATATTCCTTGCTGTCCAGTGTTAGTTTGAACATTAATTGAGTGTCGTCAGCATAGCTGACAATGCCCACCCCAAAGTTCTCTACAACGTGAGCCAGGGGTTCCATATAGATGTTGAATAAAGTAGGGCTCAGACTGGAGCCCTGAGGAACCCCATGGCTCACGCTTCGAGGAGATGATCTGAAGGGTGGGCAATGTAGCTGGAACGATCTTTTGGTAAGGAAAGATTCAAGCCACTAGTGCCCTAGATAGCTACGTGCAGGGGGTGAGTGTCTTACTATCGCCTTTTGCCATTGCTGCCTATGGCGATACCGAGCCCTAGTTATGGTGTGTCAGGCAAATCGTGTTGCGGTATTAGATCCAAAACTTTAAACTCCTCCAGCATGGCATCCCACTTCATGGAAATTGGGTGTTTACGCAGCCCTCATGCCTCTTTGCGTCTGATTGCCGCGCTTTCCGCACTGCCGCAACAAGACACCTCGGTGCACCATGTAGATAATGCCGGGGGCGAGCAGATTTCCACCTCACTGTTATGTTGCGTATAGCTAGTATAAAAGCAAGGTCTAGGAAGGGCAGCTGAACTTTCTGGATGGCTAATAAAGGAGATGATACACTTGAGGGTGTTTCCTCCGATGCTGATGTAGTGGAGTCTGGTGATGAGGGTGTGGTGGATTAATGTATCGAAGTCTATTTGCAGTTTGAGAAGGACCTGGGCTGCAGTCTCACCATAGTCGAGGATGGATCTCATGTCATTGGTTGGGGTACTGTGGTTGGAGTGGAGTCGGGACTGGAGGCACCGAGTAGGTTGTGGCCTTTCAGGTGGTCTGTAAGCTGGCATTTGACGGCTTTCTCCAGAACCTTGACCGGTAAGGGGAGCAGTGAGATGAGGCAGTCATTCTTGAGTTTGTTGGTTTCGGAGGCAGGTTCGTTCAGAAGGGGTTTTACCTCCACATGTTTCCAGGCATCAGGGAAGCTGACTGTGGTGATGAATGAGTTGAGGATGACAGTGAGGGTGCTGCTAATTCCCTTATGACCCGGGTTGACGATATGGTGGGGGCAGGGGTCTGTAGGTGCTCCGGAGTGGATGGAGGTCATCATTGCTGGTGTGCTTGGCGTGGTTAGCAGCTTCATTCAGTGAGGTGACTATGGGAGTAGCCAGCATGCAGTGGTTGAGGTTGGTTGCCAGTGGTTGAAGATGCTTAAATACAAGAACTGTCACATACACTGCCTTTTATATTTCTACTTTATTGGACATGTGTCATTGAAAAATATATTTACTTACCATCTCACCCATAAAGACATTCACTCACCTAAACCACTGTCTTTGGATAGTCAAACACCTCTCAACCAACCACAGATACATTTACTCTCCCATATAAATAGGCAGTTAACTAATTAAAAACTAATATAGATTTTCACATAGGTAGTACCAAACGTATGCAGTAGTTTACACAACAAGACACAGACTGATACAGATATTCACATACTTTAATCACTACCCTATATATTTAGTGAGGCACTTTGAATTAGTTATTTAGACAGTCAATCACACTACTAGTACATTCTTCATACAGGCACTAAAACTTCCACTCATTCTTCAATAGAAATTTCTATATATATAATACTTATTTAAATATCGGACCAAACCACATTCACTGGATGATTTCATCAGTGATGGCATCAGTGATGTCATTTGAGATGTCATCAGGGATGTCATCTGTGATGTCACTGACCATGTCATGAATGATGTAATATGTGACATCATCAGCAGTGGATTGCGGGCGCGCAAGTTATAGTTAGTACAACTAACTATAACGGAGAAACTTCAATGGCTTTGTACGAGTTAACTGTCCAGCTAACTATAACACCCATAAAACCTATGGTTTTTTCAGTGAATTTGTAAGGTTTTTTAATGCTAATTCCTAACTATAACATGTCTGAAACCTATGGTTTTTTCAAATGCACTGCTGATGCCGTCACATATTACATCACTCATGGCATGGACAGTGACATCACTCATGACATCACTGATGACATCTCAAACGACATCACTGATGACATCCCTGATGACATCATCCAATGAATGTGTGTCTTTCTGAAAAAAATATATTTTTTTATATGTATATCTTAAGGTCGATGGAAGAATGAATGGGTAAATAAGTGTCTAAATGGATGTTTTTTTTGTAAAATTGATTGTATAACTTACTTATTAAGTGTATCTTAGTGAATAGATGTATTAGCGAGTAATGTTTAAATATTTAAATATCTGTATCAGTGTCTCACTTTGTGTATAAGTGGCTGAATGGGTTGTTGAGAAGCTACATGAGTGTATATGTGTGCGATGGGTCGAGGGAGCCGTTCGTCTCCAGGAAGGCTGTCAGCTGTTTGTTGATGGTTTTCTCGATGACTTTTGCAGGGAAGGGAAGGAGCGAGATGGGGCAGAAGTTCTTGAGGTCTGAGGGGTCTGCGGTGGGTTTCTTCAGGAGGGCGCTGATCTCTGCGTGCTTCCAGCTCTCCGGGAAGGTGGCGGATATGAAGGAGTTGTTGATGATGTCCCGAAGTTTGGGTGCGATGATGGAGTCGGCTTTGTTGAAGATGTGGTGTGGGCAGGGATCAGCTGGGGAGGCCGAGTGGATGGTGTTCATCGTGTGGGTGGTATCTTCTGTGCTGACCTGAGTCCAGGCGCACAGGGTGGTGGTGGGGGGTGTAGGTTCGGTGGTGGGGTACGAGTTCTGAGCGCCGAAGCTGTCGTCTATGTCGACGATCTTACGGTGAAAAAAATGGCCAGAGTGTTGCAGAGGTCTTGAGAAGGCGTGATGTCGTTGTTGCTGGCGTTGGGGTTGGAGATCTCTTTCACGACGTTGAAGAGTTCCTTGCTGTTGTGGGTGTTGTTGTCCAGTCGTTCTCTGAAGGATGACCTTTTGGTGGTGCGGATCAGCTGGTGGTGTTTGCAGGTGGCGTTCTTGAGGGCTGTCATGTTATCCGTTGACTGGTTGTGGCACCAGGCTTTCTCAAGGTCACGGCAGGATTTCTTGCGTGTTTGAGATCGTTGGTGAACCACGCGGCTTTCTTGCTGTTGAGGTTGCTGGGAGGGTTTTTCAGTAGAGCAAGGGTGTCGGCGCAGTCGGTGATCCACTGTGTGAGGTTGTGGGCTCCTTCGTTGGGGTCCGTGGTGTTGGTGGGAGGGTTTAGACTCAAGGAGGTGGTGAGTCGGTCGGTGGTGATCTTGCTCCAGCATCTACGGTGGTGGGTCGATGTTTTCCTGAAGTTGAAGTGTACGCAGCTGTGGTCGGTCCAGTGGAGCTCGGTGGTGTGGCTGAAGGAGATGTGGTTGCTGGAGGAGAAGACGGGGTCGAGCGTGTGGCCAACGTAATCGGTGGGGGTGTTGACCAGTTGCTTGAATCCGAGGTTGGCGAGGTTGTCTAGTAGGGCGGTGGTGTTGTTGTCCAGGTCGTTCTCCAGGTGGAAGTTGAGGTCTCCTAGGAGGATGTAGTCGGGGGAGACGAGGGCGAGTGGGCTGATGAAGTCTGCGATGGCCTAGCTGAAGTGTGAGCGTGGTCCCGGGGGTCTGAAGTTGAGGGTTCCTCTGAGGGTGGTCTTTGGGTCGGTGTGAATCTGGAAGTGCAGGTGCTCTGCGGTGGCGAGGGTGTCGTCGGCTATGCTACTTCAGTGTAGAATTAATTAATAATTTTTGTAAATTGCCTTATACTTTAGATACTTGAAGTAAGTGTTACCATGGTGAATTGCCCAAACAAAGGTAGCCTGCTTTCAGAATATGCTAATATTGGTACAACATTACAATATCTGTTAACACACATGTATTCATATTTTACTTATAGAGTATGAAAAGTATGCAGATTTTAGGGCCTAGTGATCACACTGTACTAAGGCAATTTTTGTTCAAATCCTTTTTGGTGCCTCAGTTTACTATTCTAAACAATGAAGGCCAACCATTCAGAGGTGTGAAACATTTCCTGGAGAGACATATTAATGGATAAGACGCAAGATCATACATGATATATGAGCGATCATGTAGAATGACATAACTGTGACCAAATGGTTTCTCGAAATGTTGTCTACATGCATGAGCTTATGCTAATGTAGAAACAACGTATGAGAGCCTTGAAGCAGGTGAAATTTGAAAACTAGGGAACTGTTTTGTGATCAAAGTTCAAGATCAGTTCTAGTTACAAGGTTTCAATAAAGCTATTGTATTTGTCATTTCAGCATTGTCATCAGCAAGTGGACGAGACATTGACCACAGTGGCGGGGAAGCAGCTGTGCCTTGCGGTTCTGGTAGTGAGACTACCGACACCAAGGGACCCAGTGGCGCGGAGGGTGAGCGGAGTGCTTTGGAGGCAACCAGTGACTCATCATCTTCTTCGGGGGCCTCCTCCAGCAAGCACTCCCTAGGGGTGGTGAACCCTCCTGCATCTGTTCCTCCTACATCCTTGTTTGCCACCCATTGAGGGGGCTAGTGGCCTTCTCCAGCACTTCTCTGCAGGCCATACTGCTCTACTGAATTCTATCCAGGGGCTTGGCTGCCAATTGCAACACATGGTAGCCTACCTGGAGTGCATTCACAGTGATATGTCTGGTATGTAGAGGTCCTTTCAAGGTCTAGCCTCCTCACTGACTGCAACCTACCAACCATTCCAACCATCTGCCCCACCTCCCACCCTTTTCCTATCCAAATTTCCTTTTCCCAGACCTGTTTAAAGCACTCACACCTTTGCACGCACTCGCTCACACCGACACAGAAACACAAACCACAAAAAACACAGCTGCACATCCAAACAGACAGACACCATCCTATTACCACAACCACCACATACGATGTACCCACACCTTACCCACCACCAGGAGAGTCACAGACACCACCCCCACCACCACAGACACCAAACTCATCAACACACTCACATGCACCACCCTAGCATAGCCACAGACAGCACAACTGCTACCACACCCACATATGCCCACCACCAGCACAGCCACCACACCCATAGGTACTGAACCCACCATCACACCGACATACCTGCACCCATCTCCACACCCACAGATACTGCAGCCACCACCACACCCAAAGATACCACACCCACCGCCATACCCAGACAGCACACCCACAAACACATCCATATGCACCACAACCAGCACATCCACTGACACATACCACTCCACATGATCAACAACCACATCCAGCACCTCCACAGCACACACACCCACCCACCCACACAAATATCTGAACTCACACCCACAAAATTCAAATGCCCACACTCATCCAAACAAGACACCTATGATGCATGACACACCCAAACATGCATCACATATACCAGACCCACAGTCACCTGTACCCTCAGACACTTATACACCCACTCATTTTTCAATACTCCTTGGCATATATATAATACATATTTAAACTTCAATGAAAAACACAGTCAGTGGCTGATGTCATCAGTGATGTCATTTGATATGTCATCAGTGATGTCATTTGAGATGTCATCAGTGATGTCACTGACCATGTCATGAATGATGTAATATGTGACATCATCAGCAGTGCATTGCGGGGGCGCGAGGTATAATAAGCTGAACAAACTATAATTGGGAAGTTGTTATGGGTTTCTACGAGAAGAATGTCCAACTGACTATACCGTCCCTGAAACCTGTTTTTTTCAGTGAATGTCTATGGTTTTTAAATGCTAATTTCTAACTATAACGTGCTTGAAACCTATGGTTTTTTCAGTGAATTTCAAAGGTTTTTTAAATGCTAATTTCTAACTATAATGTGCCTGTAACCTATGTTCTTTTCAGTTAATTTCAAAGGTGTTTAAAATGCTAATTTCTAATTATAATGTTTATTGCACCTATCGTTTTTTCTCTGGTTTTAAATTATCATTCCATTCTCAACCTGGTGAAAACTGCCAATATCGCCTGTTTTCCAGCGATAGCTTCCACAAAAAAAATCGCCACAAATGAGAGCGACAACTAACGCTAATGATATGCAGAGTAGGCGTTCCCGTGCAACAATAACACGAAAACACCACTTCCCGATAGTTCCAACGACCCGCCAAATCTGCGATGCAATCCAAGAAACAGGAGATAAGCCGCATTAGCAGTAAGAATTTAACATCTGCCTTTTACTGGTGTAAAGCAGGACGACTACCTACAGTATGAAAGGGAGCTCAGGCCATCTGATGACTGACACATGTCATAGAACTACTGATCATGCAGCTCCGACACCCAAGAAGGCCACAACACCCACCAGCACCACCCCCAGGACCTCCCCCCTGGGGCCACCCCCCCCCACTATCAATGAGACAGCGCAGAACAGGACAGCGGACCTGCTTAAAACGGCATGGCCCCTCAGCCACACAATAGCTGAATGTTGGGAGATGTGGCAACCAAGTATGTGTGAAGGATGCAAGTCACCCATTAATAACAATGCACACAATGCCAAGTGTAGTGGTGATGTGCTGGACAGACCTCACTATGCAGAGCACAGACCTCTCCATGTGTACATATACTGCTGGTGCTTGTACTGTTGTGGACAGTAGACACAACCATGTTACCTCAGACAGTGGGGAAGATCCCGGTCATGTGGCTGTGTCTTCCCTCCCTGTAAGCGGAAGTGGAGTGGGCTGGTCCAACATACGCCACTCCAGCGTAGGAGTGTGAATAAATAGGCCAGGGCTCTGGGTGTGGTTCACTTCAGGCCACAGCGGCGGCCTTCACCCTGCCACGAGGCCGCTGGCCTCCTCAACACAGGCCCCCTATGAACCCAGCGGCACAGCACCTCAGAGTTATGTGTGTACAAACTACTGCCTTCGATGTGCACTGGGGACAGCAGGGCTCACAATTCAGATCGAGTCACGATTGCAGATGACGCAGTCCAGTAGGCAACAGACATTTCTCCCAGTGTGGCCCACCCAAACCACGCATCAGCAGGGTGTGCACACGCTGGCTGCTTCAGGTGCCCCTAACTCAGTGCACCAAAAGTCATCGCCACATAGCCTTCTAAGGCCGAATTCATTAGACAAAAGACATTGCTACCATTGCGACCAGCCTGGACCACACATCATCACAGCTGCACAGATGCTGGTTGCTGCAGGTGCCACTAACTGTGCAGCTCAACTCACGGCCAGGTGGCTGTGGGTCCTTGCTGACCGCTGCCTCCGGCCTACACTGCGGTCATCAGGGCTCACAATCAAAATTGAGTCTTGATTCATTAATTGCAGAGTCCAGTAGGCAACTAAGTATAACATCCCTAAAAACTACATAATATGTTTTAGTATCCTTGCTTCAAGAACTTGTTTTATATCAGTTATAGCTTTAGTGCAATGACCAAATTCATCTTGCAGGTCCATAGGAACACTGAATGGCAGTCTACACTGCAGACAGCAGAGCTCACAGTTTGAATTCAGTTTTGATTTATTAATTGCAGCATGAACTGTACTCTATGTCCTCGGATTTTGTCAAGAGGAAGTGACAAAAAGCATTCCTTGATGTCTGTGCTGACTACTGCCTTCGATCCACTCTGCAGACAGCAGGGCTCACAATTCAGATCGAGTCGTGATTGCAGATGACGCAGCCCAGTAGGCAACAGACATTGCTCCCAGTGTGGCCCGCCTGAACCACGCATCATCGCTGGCTGCACACACGCGGGGTGCTTCAGGTGCCACTAATTGTGCAGCTCAAGTGAACGCCACGTGACTGTTGGACCTTGCTGACTGCTGCCTCTGCTGCCTCCAGCCTACACTGCGGTCAGCAGGGCTGGCAGTCCAGATAGAGTCGCAATTGCAGATGAGGCAATCCAGTAGGCAGCAGACATTGCTACCAGTACAGCCCGCCAGGACCACGCATCATCACTGGCTGCGCACACGCTGAGTGCTTTAGGTGCCACTAACTCTGTGCAGCTCAAGTCAACGCCACTTGGCTCTGGGCCCTTCCTGACCACTTCCTCTGGCCTACACTGTGGTCAGCAGGGCTCACAATTCAAGATTAGTACTGATGCAAATTGTGTAAGAGACTATAATCGGTTAAGAAGACCAAATGCTACCAATCTGTGCAGCTCAAGTCAGCGCCATGTGGCTGTGGGCCTTTGCTGACCACTGCCTCCGGCCCACACTGTGGTCAGCAGTGCTCACAATTCAGTCTTGATTCATTAATCCAGTAGGCAACTAACTATAACGTCCCTGAATCCTACATATTTCGACAATGTCATCCATACATATTTCATCTTTTGTTCCATAAGCCTACACTGCGGTCAGCAGAGCTCACAATTTGAATTCAGTCTTGATTTATTAATTCCAGACAGAATTGTACTCTATGTCCTCAGATTTTGTCAAGAGGAAGTGACAAAAAGCATTCCTCGATTTCTGTGCTATCTACTGCATCCGATCCACACTACGGACAGCAGTGCTCACAATTCAGATCGAGTTGCGATTGCAGATGGCGCAGTCCAGTAGGCAATAGACATTGCTACCAGTGCGGCCCTCCCGGACCACTCATCATCACTGGCTTTGCACATGTCCTACCTCATTGCACCACAACTCATGGACCCTTTATGGTAGATTCTTTTGTGTATGATTTCAGATCTGCTGCCCCTACCTCAGTGCACCACAAGTCATTGACCCTTTATAATAGAATCCTTTGTGTATTTTTTCACATCTGGTGCCCCTACCTTAGTGCAGCACAAGTCATAGACCCTTTATGTTTGAATGTCTGTGTGTGATCCGATAATTACTGTTGTACTTGTTGCGAACACCAGCCATTCCTGGAGGGCTTGCTTACACTGACACCACATGCACCCAGCACAGACGTTACAGTGATATCATCAGTGATGTCATTTGAGATGTCATCAGTGACATCACTGACCGTGTCATGAATGCTGTAATATGTGACGTCATCAGCAGTGCATTGCTCGGGCGCGAGTTATAGTTACCTGAACTAACTATAACAGCGGACTTTCTATGGTTTTGTATGAGTGAAATGCCCAACTAACTATAATGTCCCTAAAACCGATGTTTTTTTCAGTGAATTTGTAAGGTTTTTTAAATGCTAATTTCTAACTATAAGATGCCTGAAACCTACGGTTTCTTCAGTGTAGTTCAATGGTTTTTAAATGCTAATTTCTAACTATAAGATGACTGTAACCTATGGTTTTTTCAGTGAATTTCAATGGTTTTTTAAAAGTAATTTCTAACTATAACGCCCCTGAAACCTATGTTTTTTTCAGTGCATTTAAATGGTTTTTTAAATGCTAATTTCTAACTATAACGTGCCAGAAACCTATGGTTTTTCAGTGATTTTTAATGGTTTTTAAAATACTAAATTCTAACTATAACATCTGTATTAAGTCCCCTTGAATCCTGAAGGTCCCTGGTGGCCAAGTAGCCCACCCGGTACATCCAGTAAGCACCACAGAGCTGTGTTACAGAGAGGAGTTCTGAGGCAATGCCCCTTTTTACACCAAGCTGGAAACACTGCTCCTCAGAGGATGATGTCCACTTTTGTCCTGAGGTCCTCATTACGCAAGAGGACCTCATTGCCCCACCAGCAGTGCACCAGAAGCCTCGTTTGCAGAATAGTATAAAAAGGGACGTGGGCTCGGACCACCTCTCTGACACGCAGCACTGTGGCGTTTACTGGAGGTACCTGATGGGCTAGTTGGCCCCCAGGGACCCTCAGGATTCAAGGGGTCTTAATCCCCCAATTTATAACATGCCAGGAAGTGTGTTTGCACTCTTGTAATATCAGACCCTGCCCCCTCCCTGCACCACTGTGCAAATGTGTCCCCTGGCACATTGTAAATTGGGAGATTAAGTCCCCCTGAGTCCTGAGGGTCCTGGGGGTCCGGGGGGGGGGGGCAACTAGCCCACCATGTACCTCCAGTAAGCACCACAGAGCTGCATTGCAGATTGGTGCAAAAAGGGGGGTGGTCTTGAAACACCTCTCTGCAACGCAGCTCCCTGGCGCATACTGGGGGTTCCTGGTGGGCTGGGTGACCCCCAGGGACCCTCTGTATTCAAGGAGAATTAGTTCCCCATCTTACAACGTGCCAGGGGGTGTGTTTGCAAAGTGCTGCAGGGAGGGGGCAAGGCCTCCGGCGCGATGCCGGATTTTTTGTTGTTCTTGTTTTTCAGAAGGGGAACTTTGTGGCCCCCCTTCTTTTCCCTTTTTTGTGGCCCTGGGGAACCCATACCCCAGGGGCTCACCCATATTTGAAATAAAAAAACAGGACGGCGGCGGCTTGGCAACCCCTCCCGAGGCCAATTTTGGCCCAGGGTACCCCATCCCCTGGGGCATGGCCATATATATTTTAATATTTTGTAACTATTTTTTTAAGGAGGGGGCTAAATGGCCCCCCTCCTGATGCCTCTATTAACCCTGGGGTCCCCATCCCCCTGGACTCTGCCTCCTTTTTTATTATAATTTTTTTCTAATTGAGGGAGGGGGCCGCATGGCCCTATTCCCAGGCTACTTCTGGCCCCGGGGACCCCATCCCCTGGGGCCGGCCCTATCCGTTGGGGACTGTGGGGGAGCCCCAATGCCCCAACGGTCCGGCCGACTCTCCTCTTCCTGCGGGAGACGGCATTGCTTTTCCACAAGGGGAGCTGCTGACATGCAGCTCCCCTTGTGGAAAAGCAATTCTGCTTTGCTTCATTGAAGCAAGAGCAGATTTCCCTGCTCTCCCTTCAATGAAGCAAAGCAGAGTTTGCAATAATAATAATAATAAAATTTGTAAAGAGCATGGTTACACTAGACTAGTGTGTCCCCGAGCTGTGGTACAATCTGCGACAGGCATCTCAAGGGGAACTAAAAAGCTGGAGATGGCAAAGGAGGTCTAAGAAGAAGGAAAGAGGTGTGTTTGTAGTTTTTTACGGAAAGTAGTCTTCGAGACCTCCAGCCGGAGGCTCTGAGGGAGTTTGTTCCACTGCTGTGATGCCAGATAGCGGAAGGAGGGACCAGCCATCCTTGCTCTCTTGATGGTGGGGACACACACTTGCCCCGTCCCGCTAGATCTTAGTTGCCGGGTCGGGAAGTAAGGAGTCAATAGGTCATGCAGGTAGTTGGGGCCCTTCCTTTGTATGATCCGATGGCTAACACACAAAGCCTTTAACAAAACTCACTCCCTAATCGGAAGCCAATGTAGGGAGGCTAAGACCCTCTTAGAAGAGGCTCTTTGAGGATGCATTAAAACTAGGTGTGCTGCTGCGTTCTGGATACGTTGAAGTCTCTAAATGCATTTAGCATTTGCACCCAGGTACAATACATTCCTGTAATCCAGACGCGATGTCACCAGGACATGCACCATGGTTTTTCTGGCTGCAATAGGCAGAACATCTAAGGTTTTCTGGAGACCTCGCAGGACTCAAAAACAGGCGCCTGCCACTTGCCTGGTATGGTGCTCAAAAGAGAGCTTAGTGTCCAACCATACCCCTAAGTTCTTCACCTGGTCAGAAGGCATAGGAGTGCGTCCCAGTGTCTGGGGCCACCATGCCGACGACCATACTGATGGTGCTTTCCCTATCACAAGCACCTCGGTCTTGTTGCCATTCAATTTCAGGCAGTTGTTCTCCATCCAAGACGCTAGTTCTTGTAGGCAGATCATGACATTGAAGGCTGCCTTCTCCTGTGCATGGCTCCCGCCCTGTCATTGCAAAGAGCAGTGTTCTGGGGGTGGGCACCCCGTGACCCTGCAGGAGCCGGCTCTGGGGAAGTGGCGGTCCCCGGGGCTGTGGGGGGCCGGGTGCCACCCCGCATCCAATTAACAATGCACCGGGGAGGTGGCAGTCCCTGGGGCAGCTTGGGGGGGTTGGGACCCCAAAGCATTCATTTAATAAAAAAGCCCCGCCTGGGAGGTGGCAGTCCCCAAGCCTGACGGGGGCCACGTGTCCCCTCGCACATAAATTCCATAGCCCCGGGGAAAAGGTAGTCCCCGGGGCTGTAGGGGCCCGCTAATATTTTTTAACAATGGCCCCAGGACTTGGCCCACCCAGGGGCCACATTAAAATGAAGCACTGGAGGCCGCGCTTCATTTTTTAAAATAATTGTGGCACGATTCGCGACCCCAATGCAAATTTTGCCTAAATTATTTCAAAAATGCTTTTTTGGGCCCTGTGGGTCCTTACGGGACCCTCTGAGCAGGCCTAGTGGGTCAGGGAGTTTATTCCCTGCCTCCTTTTCTTGTTTTTATATTTATTTTACTGTTTTCTTGGTATTCGGTTCTGAGTCACAAGGTGGCTGCCAACACTTCCTGGTTTACAGTGTTGGCAGCCAATCAGAATCATGCTCAGGAGGGTTTGCGAACCCTCCTCTGTGCTCAGATATCGATATTTTTCTTTTTTAAATTTCTCAGGATCTACTAAACGGATTTACACCATTTTAAAAAAAAGGGCGCTTTCTGAACCAAGAATTACCTTTTGACCAAATTTGATGTAATTCCATTCAGCAGTTCGGCCTGTAGCCTGTTCCAATTTTTCCTACGGAAATTAACATGGCGAAAACGCATTTTGGGACCCCCCCTTTTTCTGGGCTCCGTCTTGACGAATAACCCCGAAACTTTCAAGACAGGAGCTGACCTGATCGGGCCATTATTTTTGAAAATTTTGCGAAGATTCGTCAAATGACGCCAAAGATATTGGCAAAAGAAAAAACGCTTTTTGAATGGAAATGAGATCCTAACTACAACTACCTGCTGGCGACCGCCAGTAGGTAATATGTGTTTGTGTGTCTCTTCAAACCCAGCAAAACAGTCCGTGAAATACCCACTATTCCTTGAAAACAAAGGTGGACGACTCTGTGTGTGGTTGCTCGCAGTTTTATTAATGTCTGGCCACCATTGTACACATTTCAGCTATAACCAGTGATACCTAGCACTGTGCCTGCGACCACCTAACCACAATGTACTGTAGCTAACTTGGAAAAGAAAGAAGCACTTTCTGCTTAAAGTGATGTTGATTGTCTCCGTACCTTCTGCTGCCCCTGAGCTTGTGGGGGGAGTAAGAAAGAAATACAGGAGAGAGAAGGAAAGAGAGGGGTAAATGTAAAAGATTCAGAGGTGAAATGAGGGTAAAATAACAAAAGGAAGTACTACACTGAGGAGGATTAGAAATTAAAAGACAAATACAAAAAGCTGTATATTTGGAAGAGACAAAGGAGATTGAATGAGACGCCAATAATACTGTGAGATAGACAGGAGAATAAGGACAGATAAGTGAGTAGGAGAGGTGGGAGAAAGGTGACAAAGAGACAGAACAGTTGAGAAAAAGTCAGGTGGGCAAGAAGAAGACGTAATGTAAGATCAGTGAGAAAGACACCGTTAAAATAGAAAGGAGGGGTCAAAAATTGTCAGCAACAAGTGAAAAAGATGTGACAGATAAAAAAGTTTGAAGGTTTACAAACAGATATGGGGAGAGTGACATGTGATATCACTTTCGCTACCCACGGTCTTTTGATGAATCGATCCCGATGAAACAATCCCAAAGGAGACAGGACGTTTTACTGAGAGAGGGAGAAAGCGAAGCAGTGAACAATATCATCATTGGTACTGTCCACGGAATCCAAATTCTTTAAATAGAGACAGGGAATATGTCACATTACATTTAAGTAAAACTTCTATATTCGGCCATAAGAAACCGAGGCACGCATTTCTAACGGAGACCAGAATTATTAAAAAATAAAATAAAATAAATTATATTTATTTTTTTAAATCGTAGGTGTTACTTGATGATGCATATTAAGACACATATATTTGTTTATTTTTCACATTCCGTGACAACATGACATTTCGCAATATTCGAGCAATAATCTTTGACATTCTAAAGACCCCTTTCTGCAGTTTCAATCCACGTATCCTAGAGATGGCCACTATCAATTATTCTGCTTTTAAATTTGCATGTATTATAGTAAATGGATTGCAAACAATATATTTTATATTGCAAAAATGGGCAGAAGGACTTATAACAAGATGCACCTATGTTAAAATTGCGATATGAGGGAAGGCATAACGAGACCTAGATTGCAGCCTCAAACAAGCATTTTAAAGTTCAGACAGTAAACCACAACATAATATGGTGTTTTCTCTGAGACATTAGTCATGCATACGGGCTGCTAAGTTGTTTTTCAATTTGTGATAGGATTTACATATTAATGTTCATATTCCGAGGCTCTTAGTATTATCTCATTAGCTAATTATGGTAATTTATTGTTTTTTGAAGTATTACAAACAGGGAATAATGTTGTAAGCTTCCTATCACCATTTTAATGGTTTTGGTTCTGCTGATAATGAACAATACTTAAATGTGTCATTTTCAAAAAGTCGAATTTATTTATTCAGTGGCCAATTCATGCTCAAGCACACGTTTTTAATAAATGCCCCCTACTCATGGGGATTTTTGTTTCTTATGTTCCTGAAGGACTTCCTGTCAATCTGCTCAATCCTTTTACATTAACCAGGAGGGGAGAAGCCGGAGGTTTAAATATGGTGTTTACAAAGAGTTCTTATAACTATCCCACATTTTGTACTTGTTTATGCATACTAAATATTAGAACGAAGCATATAACAATACTGTTGTGATTTTTTTAATAATTAATATAGTGCAGAAAAGTTGCAAGACCTAATACATCACTAGAGGGGCTTAAATATTCAGACATTTGCCACTTTTTTTGCAATAAAATTACAGCTTGTAAACTAAAGCCTAAAAACAGCTCACTCCATGGAAGAAGGCTTCACATCCTGAAGTCCTAGTCGACAATAGGCCATTCACATAATGTCACCAGTCAGGGATAGCCAGCAATTGCCTGACAATACAAGACTGGCAGGCAAACCCTTACATGAAGATACCATCTTGGTGAGTAAAACATGAGCCTTAAAACGTTTTTGTTTTATTTCATGACATTAAAAAAATCACCATTTCAGGAGAGGGCGGACCCAAAACGTAGAGATGTCATCTTGAGGTCCACACTTTAATTTCAAATTTACTTTTCTCATGACACCACCTGTAAATTAGAATGGCTGTGGACTTTAGGTTGCGTCTCTAATATGGTCCAGGTCTGAAATCATATCTGGTTCCTCACCTTAATGATATGACCCTTCCACAAGGTCCGCAGGTCCTAGAACTTCCATTTAGTACTGAAATTAATATTTGGTAAATATACCATTATGTTTTAAATTCCAGACCTCTTATTAAGTAATAGTATTTCAGGTTCAACTACCTCTGGCAGATTTAAGCTCTAGATTAGCCTCATATAACCATGTGTCTCACGGAACAGCTGCAGGTGTCAAGTTAACTTACAGGCCGCAGGATTAAAGTCATAGTTTAATTGTCAAGGTGATCCTAGACTTATGTAACGGGAGTATGATGCCCATCAGCAGTTAGTATTAGCTGATAGTATATCGTCATGGGCCCATTCATAAAAATCTTCTCTGTATGTAGAGTACCTATGTTCATCGTATGCATTAGTCACACCAGACCCGCTATCCTATAATTCACTCCCCCACTTACTTGCCCCCAGCTATCTGTCTCACTATAGAGTCGACTGGCATCTCCAATGGCTTTGCCTAGGCTTTCCAAGCTCTATTTAAAAGAGGTCGCCACACCTTCACTCAATTGTGTTTCTGGGCCTGCTCATCCATAGGTCTAGATCGTCTACCTTCACGTTGCACACACAAGCTAACTCAAAACATTTCTATGGTCGTCTCTCCATGCCTGCTTACCTGTCCCACATGCCTTTCTTTACTCCTGACAATTCAAGTAGTGACAATGTGGGAACTGTAACTGTCAGGCCACGAAGAGAGAGGTCAGAGTATCGAAAATTGAACTCCCAGAAAGCCAAAAATGAGCCCCCAAAAGGCAAACTTGTTTCTGAAAGAAATATGTGACTGAAGCACCAAACCTTCCCCACAGAAAGGATTAACCCCTCCCACGCTCATGACGAGCTCAGCTCGTCACGAGCCACGGTTCTTGTGTGCTCATGACGAGCTGAGCTCGTCATGACCGTTAGAACGCTCGCACGCTGGGGAAATTCCCCTGCTGTGCGAACGTTCTAAACAAAGGGGTGTGGTCATGAACGTCATGAGCACACGAGATCCGTGGCTCATGACGAGCTGAGCTTTTCATGAGCACCGAGGCGTTGTGCGCGTCCCCCCTCCCCCCAGCACAGCAGGAGAATGACCACAGCAGCCAAGGGGTTAAAGTACATGCACAATAAAAACATAGCAACCACACCATTAAGTGTTAAACAACTTAACATTTCCAAACCAATTTAGTTGAACGGAGCTCATTGTGATGAGTTTAATCACACAAACTGATGACAATAGGTAAATCAAATAAAATACACTCCATTAAAACAAAATGCAAAGTGAAAACCAATATTTATGTTTGAGGGGAATATCTATGTACCATTCACACATGATTTGAGATGGAGAAACCAGGTAGCATTTGGTCATTTCTCCCTGGCACCAGGGTTACCTTCAGACTTTGAAACATTTCTGATTATATAACTTTTCGGCATCGCAGGACTGGCATACATTGTGACCCCATACAACTGCTGAGTGGGCCAAATTTAACATAACATTTTGCAGTAAAAGTTCAGAGTGGAGACACCATTAAGGTGAAGCAACAAGTTCTGTCTTGTTTAGGTAGACTTTTACCTTTAGCTCCAAACATTTTTTAAGCGTGGGGTTTCAGCGCCGATCCAAGATTGCGTGACCGTCCGAAGCTCCGCCGGATCCAGGAACCCATGATACGATTTGAGATTGTTCCGGCACTCGCCGAGGGATAAGATTCATGGCGGTTCTCCCTCTAGCAATGGTGAGTCACTGGAACCCTTAGAAGGGCAATGCTGCAACGACCAAAATTGCCCGTGGGGATTTCTCCTCACAGTGAGATCATGCCCGCCATTTTGAAAGGTGAGTGTGCTCCCTCCTATACTGAAACAGCCTTTCCTCACAACACCATGTCTCCGCTTCCTGAAACAGCTTTAAATGGATCATTTTTCACATTTATACAGTGACATTATTTTATCTTTGCCTTCTATTTATACTGTTATGCTGCTGACACGTTCACAACAGAAACATGATACTATTTCATTGGATCCCTCATTTCTCATGGTGACTTATTTTGGTGAAGAATTCACTTCATTATGAGTTGGCTAAAGTGATAATAAGCACTACTCTAAATGTTTTCAGTACTGCGGTCTTCCTCTCTTTACTTTGTGACTGAACTTGGTTACATTTGTCGAAGGTTTCACCTCACACTGACACTTCTGTAGTGCTCGACATATATCTTCTTCTCTTTCTTATATGGGGAGATTAAAAAACCTTAAACTTTGAACTCCTCCCTAACATACTACTCACCCTGATTCAGATTCTACTTGCAACAATATGGAAGACAATCCTTCTCACAAACCTGACCGCACACTCGGCACCATTCCAAAGTTGCAGATTTCTGGTAAGTTATCAGTAATTTTCAACAAGCGTCCTAAAAAAGATCCTCCGACCCCAGTTCATTCTTCCTCAGCATCCATTGATGGAATTCTTGCAGAAATCTGTGCTTTGAAACCTTTCATGGAGGAAACCATTCTTTGGAATCACGAGTACTAGTGGTGGAACAAAAAATGGAAGCTTTACGATCAACCCACTCACGTATCTCCCCTATGGAATCAGAAATAACTCTCTTCAATAAGCACACTGAAGATTTGGAGAACCAAAATCGCAGAAATAACCTTCAAATTTATGGTCTCCCTGAAAGCTTGGAGGGTTCTAATCCAACTGTTTATTTTCGGACTTTTCTACCCAAGTTTCTGGATATGCCTGCCTCTATTACATTCAACATCCAAGAAGCTCATAGGCTTGGTCCCAAGGTCTCAGCAAAACTGCATGAAGTCATAATGTTCTTCCTACAATATACTGACCTCCTTGAAGTCTAGTCAGTTGTTAAGACAAAAAAACAAATTCATTGGGAAGACCATCAACAACATTTTTCTCAGGATGTAGCTAAAGTCACTGCTGTCTAACGGAAAAAAAAACATGATTTACGTCCTCAGCTAAGATCTATAAATGCCAGATATAGACTGATCCA
The DNA here is from genome assembly GCF_964261635.1 of Lissotriton helveticus. Classification (NCBI taxonomy): domain Eukaryota; kingdom Metazoa; phylum Chordata; class Amphibia; order Caudata; family Salamandridae; genus Lissotriton; species Lissotriton helveticus. The sequence continues at coordinate 2,082,630,892 of NC_136063.1, forward strand.
TCAGTGCCTTTTCAAGGTACTTATAAAGAGGAGACTACTACTTTTGAGGATCCAGCTGCACTACAGTAATTTCTTCAGCTTGAGACAGATGTTATGGACACCTCAAAGTCTACTTGAATGATATTTTTCTCTGTCTTGCAGGGCTTTTATCTTATCTATGTAGTTAATTGAATGTTGCTTTTCCTATGCAGTTCATCGAATGTCGCTTTTCCTTTCATTTGCAGGATGTTAGTGCACTAGTTTGTTATTTCTCCTCTCTATTTTCTCTTTTTTATAAAAGTATCTTATTCATATTATCCCATTTTCTTCCTAATACCGGCATTCTGCCCCCTTGATGCTCTCCATACTGTAGTGTAGTTCCTATCTTCCCAATAGGCTCTGCGCATTGGAATAATACCTACAGCAGTAAAGGCCTAGGCCAGACTTTAACTAGGTCTACTACTGTCGATACTAGACTTAAGTTTTGGGTTTGCCAGCGTAGCTCAGAGTTCGCTAGAAACTTTCTCGAATGTTCAGGAAAGAATTAACTCCCCTGATTAGACAAGAAGGGATTTAGTTTCTGACAACCATAGAACATAACAACTTTGCTCTCCCCTAATCAAGAGTGTATCTCCAGAGTCGTGTGAGCACAAGGCAATTATTTTACTCAGTCAGTACGTGCATTCTTAGTCTCATCAGATTGTAGAGAAAAGGAAGAGACGGGCGTGTTCAATAAAAAGGTGTTATTTATTGATCAGTCTCTTTTCTCGTACAAGAGAAATGGATCGATATTATTGCAATACTTATAGTTAAGTAAAGTGCATACATTAAAAGCAATAGTATAAAGTAATACTGTAAAAACATTGATATGGTTTCTGAGCCATATGATGTTTAAAATGATTAAAATATATTACATACACATATACATTTAACTAAACGTACTCAACTGGTGTTTCTAAATATGCCTACCCCGTGTACCTGACCTAAGTCTAATGCGTGGGCGGGAATAGAAAGTTACAGTTTAAGTTAAGTTTGTTTTTGCCAAGTGAATAACTAAAGAATTCTCTGTGAGGGGTTATTCAGTTCTGTACCTGGAAGTTAGGATGAAATGAGGAATGGTATCTCTTTCTCTGCTCTCGATATTCCAGGCCGCCTGCGAGGGCTGCCCGAAAGCGCCGGTGCTGGGTCTCTCGGCAGGAGATAGCAGCGCGTCTCTCAGCGCGTCAGGAAGGCGGGGCTGCTGCCAGCGGGGTCTGCTCTGCTCTTGGCTTCGGCAAGTATGGCTGCTCCGTCTCGTCACCACGCGTGTGTTTGCATAGGGCAAGATCGGCAATATTTATACCTTAAAGGTGCCGAGATTGACGTAAGGATGGACATAGATACGTCAATAAAGATGTCATACGACTTGCTCGTTAGCACATTCTTTTACTGAAGTTCTCTGTGAAATCAAAACAATGGCCGCACGGATTTTCCAGGTTGTCATAGGTTTGATTTGTTATGAGAATGCCGTATGCCTTATCAGGGGCTGGAGGAATGTCGCTTGTCTAATTAGATCTCAAGCGTTATGACCTAATCAGATAACACGTTCCTGTGCCGTAGTGTGACTGCGTCAGATAACGGTATCTGCATCATGGGGGCTTTTCTTGCCTCATGGGCTGACTGTTAGTTAACTTGATAGTTAGTTTAACCAGAATAGGGTCAGGAATAGGGGGATCGATTCAGAACCTATAGGAATACATGACACCCACTCCACGCTAACTATGGTCATATTCACTAATCTATGCATAGTATAACATAGTACAACATACTATAGAGTATAGTGTATACCTTACCACCCCAAAATACATAAATGCATTTGGAAACGTTCAAATATACCGAAAAATTGCAGTCATATGTATCGAATGCACTCAAGCTATGAAGTAAATGCCAAAGTAAACACGCATTTGTATACATTATTGCTTATATGGTATATGAGAAATACACATGAAATGGCTCTTAATACGGCTATACAGAAAGAAAGTTCGAGACCATTTCATCACATAATAAAATATTTGTGAACATACCAGCGGGCAACTAAAGTTTATAAAGTATCTAAAAATAGAAATCTTAGTTCTCTAGGAATAGTTTCTTACTTTAAGCAGAAGATAAGTGTCCCGAAATTTTTGTAAAATTTAATTTGGGGCTGCTAAAAAAATTGCTGTCCGTGAACTGGTGGGAAAAATTGTTCATGTGACTTTATTTTCAAAGTTGAAGGCCGAATTCAGGGAACGCCGTGTGCGAGTTTGCTTAAAAGTCTCTATTTCTGTTCTGGAGAGAACATCATATCATTAAGGCTTTCGAAAAAACTGTCAACAGCTTCATGGGAAAGTTCCACTAAGTCGGAAATAGGTGTAACCATGCATTCGTGCGCATGATTGTCTCCATTGACATTCTGATTCGCATTGCTGACAGAAGGTCGTACCTGATCGATGCTGCTTTCACCTTGAACTTCACTACTCTTCAATCGTAGTGGTGAAGACTCCACGAATGCCGTCATCAGGATTGGCAGCCTTTGAGGGCAGCACAAAGCGTGAACCTTGGTAGGAACCAACAATGCATCTGCATCCACTGGCGCATCCGATTGTAGCGTCAGACAGGTGTCTAACACGCATTCTTCTCCGCATAGCAGACACCTTAATACAGGTAAAACACACCTTTGCCACATTGGTCGAAATGATAGAAACCAAGTCATGTTCAGGTCTCTAAGCCGGGAGAGTCCCAGGATTTTTGATATCCGGTCCCGGTATCCAATGGCTAGGATTGTTTCTTCCATTGTCGCGAGAGTTTGATCTGTGACATGGGTTGCCATAACGAAAAATAAGGACTAAAAATAGGATTCCTGCAATTAGTCCCAGGATTAGGGGAAGTCCGCCAAAAATCGAATGGACGAAATCTGGAAAAATACCCAGTATGGCTTTGAATGGTGTTAATGCCATCGAAAATACTGTCTTAAATACCTTTGAGACCCCAGTGGTATCAGAAATATTTAAGATTTCGCTCAGAATTTCCGCGAAATGTACGGGTGAATTAGTTGATAATAATGTATGTATCTCTGCAGTCGTCCTTGCGACTTGTAGATCATACGTTTCTTTTGATGACGTGAGCCTTGTAGGCGTCTGAAGAAGCACAGTTTTCATTCTGCTTAAAGTATCTATTCGAATAGAAGTAATTTTCAAATTGGGCCATGCCCTTGCCTCCCTGTCTGGAAAGGAGCTGGGGAACAAAGAACGTCCACAGCACTTGACCTTCGCAGTAGTAGTTACTAGATAAGGAGTCCCGGGCATAAGACTACAACATCTGGGGTCTACAATAAGAATGTAACTCCCATTATAGAGTCTTTGGAAGAATGGTTCTATTTCAGTTGCAGGTGCGCCTTGCTGGTGACATGAAAGGTTGTATGAATTCCCTTCACAGGCTCCATGCAAACTAATTCCGTTACACAGAAGCGTGCCGCTTAGTGACATAGCACAATTGTTGCCACTAAGAAACACTTTCTGTCCTTTATTACTGACACATGCATGTGAATAGGGCAGGTTCCAAGTTGTTTTAAGGTACCCATTTCCCAATCTCTCGTACATGCCAGCCTGCATATATTTTTGGCAGTAATGAAACCTGAAGGTTGAGATTGGTATATTTATGATTCCGTGTATTATCCATTCACTGACAGGTCGTTCTGACATTGTCATTGGTAATCTTTCTAGTTTTTCAATGCTCAAGATTGTATAATCAGCACCCTTTTGCGCCATACCGATTTGTCTATCAGTAAGGTTAAAGATTTGGAATAGTGACGTTGTGTTGATTAAACGCCAAGGCACATAGCCTGAACGAAGATTTTGTAACGTCCAGCCAAGCTGTACAATAGAACGCAATTGTGACTGACCATGTTGTAATAACAGTAAGTCTTGCGATAATATATCGATTGCTGAAGACACAATGCTGTCCAGTGAAAAAATTCTGGAGGACAGAGTCATTAACCCATTGTCCACTACAGAAAGTGATTTTTCCAAATTAATACGGTCAATTTCCCGTATTCTCTCTGCTGTTTCAATTTGATTAACCTTCCAGGCCTCATTGTATGCTGCATATACAGAGGCTGCTATGAAACGCTTCTGACGCTGTTTGCGTGGTCCCAAAATGAAATCACGCAAGTCAGCACCATCAGTAAGTAAAGTTAGGTGTTGCTTAATTTCAGGCAGTGTGGAAGTTTGTAGCCATTGAAGGCATAATTTGCCCACACTGTAGGTTGTTATTATCCCTGGGTGATGTCTTTGGGGATATCTAGGGTCTGGCCTGGTCATTTTGAACCCCTGTGTTTTATTCAGGAATCTGTCTTGACAGTTATTTGTATCTGTGGGCCAGATCAACCATTGTTTCCAATCAGGATGTGTTCTGTTTTGGTTTAATATATGGTTTACGTCTATCTCTTCATCCGTATCGGAGCTATTGCTAAACATTGTTGGCTTTGGAATAGACGGTTTATTTAAATCTTTGATTTTGGCTAGGCCAAGACAGGTGGTTTGTTGAACAGTGTCATTTAAAAATATCATTTGTTCTGGGATCATGCAAGCTCTAAACAAAGCTTCTAAACCCTGTACTTGCCATTCTTTTGTACCCCAAACACTTTTCAAATCAACATTTTTGTCCCAATAATCAAATCCAAAAGTATTCATTTGTTCAAAAAATGAGTCTGAATATAACAATTTTGTGTTGGTTATCATGGTTTTCATCCCTGTCGTTTGATAATTTAAAATAAAATGTTTCAGCATTACTTGTGTTAAAACCTGAAAAATATGAATATTTGTCGTAAACGGTTCTTGAGCTCCCTTTTGGAGGTGTTGCACAATGTTCCCATTGATTATAATTTAACACATTTCTAGGTTGTGCAGATCTATGTAAAAAGTGATTACCATAGTGGTTATAGCAATACATACTGTCATAATTTGTAGAACCCTGCAAATAATCATGTTTGGTAAATTTAGCAGACATTACTAAATCAGACATCATGTTATTAATGTTTTCGAAGTCCCAATCATCAGCAAATGAGTTTGGTTTTACAAAGTCACTCAAGGAGATCTTAATTTGGTGTGGATATTTCAGGATTTCGACCGGACCATAAATTTCATAGTCAGTGTTGTCCCAGGCTACCCCACCAGGTATCGGATTGGCTGTGAAGTTGGCTGAAGAAAGTTCTCTTTTCTCGACGTGTGAAGATGTGTGTGGTTTGAGGATCAAGTTGATGTTCTGACTTGCTGTGTCCATTTTAGCATATTTTCCCTCAATGAAGCGTCCCAAAGTTAATACCATGATGAGCCAAAGTATGAGGATAAATGCACCAAAACCCACCCAAAATTCAATCCATGGAGAAATCAGATATGTTTCTTTCAGTTGGTTCAAAAGTTCATTAGCTTTTTCTTTAAAGGTTTTTGATGATGGCTGTGTCTTTGATTCACTGAAGCCTTCAGAGGAATCATCGAAGTTTATGAAGTAGCCGGATGCAGTTCTGTCAATTGTTCCAATTGGTTCAGGATTTTTGTTTCTTGCATTTTCACTTGGTACTTCATTATAGATTGGTGTGTCTCTGCTAAATGTTTTTATTTGGGTTTTCAGAGGTCTTAGTTCTATTGCATTGTTGCATAGTCCTTGTTGTTCTTCTGTAGGCGTTTCGAATGTGATGAGCCTCTTCGTTAGGACCTCTGTACTGGTAGCAAACCTTGGTGTTCTGCTACTTATTGGGAGTCCACTTGGCCTACTGTTTGTTATCGGCCACATGTTGTGGTTTTACCAGGTCGATGGATACAACTCGGTTCTCCTTTTTACCAGCAAGTGGCGGTAGTACAACTGATCTTGTCCCGTTGACAGACAAGACAGGAACTGCTTTTCTGTAAGAAGGCCCAAATTCCTTCTTTACCGCGATCTTCTCCCTGACTAGATCCCCGACTTTTGGAATCCAGACAGGTCTTGCTGGGACAGGTGGTGATTCTTCAGTGGTTGTTGGCTGTTGTTTCAACTGTATGTTGCTCAGGTCTTTTCTTGTTTTGTTTAAGTCCTGCAAAATAGCCAAACGGTCTTTGACATCAAAGCTTTTTTCTTTAACCACTGAAGTCTGACTGTCGAGGTCAGAGATAATCATTCTAGTTCCAAATAATAATTCGTACGGACTGAATCCCTTCAGAGAATTTCTTGGCAAGTTATTTAGACTACGTTGGACACTTATTAGATGTTTGACCCACCCAGCTCCCGAACCTAATATCCTTTCCATTATAGATTGCTTTCTGCCTTGGTTTTTTCTTTACACCATCCCGTACCCTCAGGAAGGAAGTGAGAAGATTCCCGCTGGGCTGTGCTCATTTGGCCATGTTTCCCCCCCGGCCGGAGGGCTAGAGGGAAGACAATGGTCAAACGTAACATGCTCTTAGCGTATATGCCATTTAGACTCGCAAATCTTTGTATAACAGTCCGGACGTCAGCCGAGTGCTGAGGAGTGGAAACTAGCCTGTATATGTTAATCGCAAGCCCTGCTTTTTACTGGTGATATTATCTGCCTTGATACGACGAGGTATTAAACTGTTTCTCTCCCCACTGCGATCTCTGTTGCAGTTTGGGCAGTTTTTTACAAACATGGTGTGATGCAGGCTCATGCCTGGCCACCAGTACCGTGATTGTAATTCTTCCAGAGAATCTTTTAATTTAAGGTGTCTGAGACCCTCGCCCATATGTGCGTCTGCGATTAACAAGTTTCTCCTGTCCATGTTTGGAATTACTCTATCCCCCACTCCAGGGATTCGAGCAAAAGGGACGGAGTTTGCATCGATTATGTATGTATAATTGAGTGGATAGTTGATCAGTAACGCTGAGCAGTCGCCTTTTGATGACGTTTTCACCGCCAGCACTGTTTCACCGTCAATGTATTTTAATGTACGCTTTTTTCGAACTACGGGAGCCGATTTAGTGGCTGCCGCTGCGGCTGCTTCAGCCAATGAATTCCCTACAACGTGAACGCCATCACGCTGATGACTCAGTGAGTGTGTCACGTGAGTCTTTGGTAGTTCTTTTTGTAAAAGAGCTATTTGTTCCCAGAGCAGTTTCTGCTTTATTGGTGCATCTGTGTCATCTTTGTAACCGTTTTGAATCCATGCCTGCAAATCGCTGTTATATGATCTGACGCAGTAATATGAATCTGACACTATAAGTGTCGGGAATTCGCGATCCGCATTATCTAGCGCCATTTTCAATGCTATTATTTCAGTTTGTTGTTCTGAATTAGTTTCTACTGAGTGTGATTTTGTTAATAGAGGTTTTAGTTTACCTCCGCGCCACACTTCTTTTGTAATCTCACATGTGGGGTTGTATGCTTGTTCTCCCCAAACGGGGGGTTGAGCATGTCCGTCTGTATAGATTACACAGGGGTAATGTCGTAGAGGCAGAATGTCGATTGGCAGAGGATACGTCTTTTCATACTTTAGATTTTTTACTACTTCTAGTTCTGGATCAAAGTAGTAGTATACTTTGTCCGTTGTGATTGAATTCACCCATTGTATCCATTCCGGATTCAATGTTGTTGTTGGTAAATTACACGGTGTTGTTAGTGCCTCAAAGGCTGATTCTGCTGTTCTGACTGTGATATGTCTACCGTCAGCTATGTCTTTTTCTCTAGCTATTGCGGTTTGAACTGCACGAATGATTTTTCCTGTATTACTGAATTTCTGTTCAGCTTCTGTGTACAAGTGTGATTTGAATGCAATTGGTACCTTTTCTCCCTCATTAGAGGTCAGGTATGTGAATCCGCATCTCCCTGGGATGACTCGAATCACAAGATTGCGTGTGTTATCACGTGTTTCTAATTTTGTTTTAATTAGCATGTCTGTTTGTAAGGATCTCAAAATTTCTGTGTGTGTTTGAGTCCAATTGGATCTTTTAAAGTCTGGTTTAATTAGATCATAAAGGGGTTTGACCCTTTCTGCGTAATTTGCAATGTATGTTCTTCCGAAATTTAGGAAGCCTAGAATTGACTGTAGGTTTTTTAGTGTTTTAGGAGCTTGGATTACGGCACATTTCTCTAGGAAATTGTCAGCCAGGCTTTTGCCTTCACTTGATAATTCATATCCTAAGAATAGGACTGTCAGATGGGCAATTCTGGATTTTTTAAAGTTGAATTTGTAACCCTCTGCTGCGAACCCAAGTATTATGGTGTTCACTCTTTTCAAGTGAGTCTCCAAGTCATCATCTGTTAAGTAAATGTCATCGACATAAGATAATGCTTCATCATCATATAGTTGTAGTAATTCTGTTACTCTCGCTGAGAATACCCCCGGGCTGTTCTTGTACCCCTGGGCTAACCGACAGAATTGTTTTTGAGTGCCATTTATTGAGAATGCAGTTAAATATCTGCTCTCTGGTGCTATGTTTTGACAAAAGAATCCATTGGAGATGTCCAAGGTTGTTTTGTATTTTTTGCGCACTATGTTATTCATTAGTGCAGCACTGTGTGAGTTTTGCACTGCAAAGGTTTTGCAACATGTGTTAAGGTGTCGGTAATCCAAAACTAGACGATATGTATTGTCTGGTTTGGAGACCGGAAACAAAGGATTGTTCATTTGTGAGGTGCAAGTTTCAATCACCCCCTGGTATTCTAGCTGATCTAGTATTTCATTTACCTATTTTTTAGCTTCTTGCTTAATTGGGTACTGCCTTTGTGCAGTAGGTTGTGATTTTAACTGGATTTTGTGAGGAGGGGAGTCCTCATCCCATCCTACATGATTTTTATATAAAGCAGGTGCTAGAGCCACTGCCCACTTTCTGGCAAGTGTATATTTTTTATGAATCTGGATTTGATTCGAGAAGGCAGGCATAATTATTTCTTCGCCATGAGGGCACTCCCTAACAAACTCTGGTGGCCAGTCTTTTTCAGCTAGAAGGATATCATAGCCCTTAGAGAGATTATCCCAAAATAGTCCCCTTATTTTCCTAGTCTTATCTCCCTCTATACGTAATGTTATCTCGTATATCTTGTGGGGTTTGCTAACTCTGGTGTCTGCAGTTTCCACTTGAAGATATTCATTCGTGTCCACTGTCTCCAGATGATTCATAAGGACTTTGCGAGCTATGCTCACTTCTGCTGCGCTGTCTAGCATTGTCTGAGCCCACTCTCCGTTTTTCAGTTGTGTCCTCAGTATTCTCGGCATTGTTAACTACCTTGATACTGGCTACCTTCTTTTTTGGAAATTGTAATTTCTTTTTTAGCTGAGCAGGTTCCTTGTCTTTGGACTTGGCGTGCTCTTCTCTTTGTTCTGATCGTCCTCTTCTTTCCGATTTCTGCGAGGAATTCTGAAAAGATTGAGAGGGACGTGTATCAATGTCTTGATATCTATCTGGTTTTTTTAATATTATCCCTATTTCTAAGGTTATATCTTTTCCCAGAGGGGTCACTCTGGGGTGACCTGTGTCTCTGGTTCGGAGATTTCTCCCTTCGCCTAGGAGACCTTCCTCGGGACTGGAATTTCTTTTCTTTTGGATTGGATTGTTTGTTTCCATCCCAGTTCTTTTTTGGTGAATTATTAAAAAATATTTTTTCTGGACTTTCAGTCAGTTGCGGTTTTACTGGTATTCCCCCTAAACTATCTCTACCTAGTTCCTCATAGGATTTTTCTATGATTCTGGCAATTTCAGCTGGTTGGTCTGCTATATCTGTCTCTTTTAACCTTTGGCGGATCGCCACGTTTGCTGCTTCACCTTTTATATTGGCTAATAATATAGCCGAGACCTGCTTGAAGTCTTTCAGTAATTTCATACCAAGAGTTAAAGCTGGTTCTGGACCGTATTCATCTTGAATTTGTTTTAGCACATCTGGTATTACCGAAATGGATGGAACACCGTGCGTTTTTGTGTAGATTGAAGCAAAGACTGTACCCCAAGTGTCACAGTCCTCTATGTGTGGTGCGATTCCCATTGGGAGACATATAGTCAGAATCCTGTGTTTTTCTAGCGGGGTGGTGTCAGGAAACACCGCCTCTATTTGGGTGATTTTCTGTGCCAACCAGAATGGTATCTGTTCCCGTTTAGCCGGAACTTTACCTAGGCAGGATTGGATGTTCTGTGGTGTAATTTTATTTGTGTTCCCCTGGTGAGGGGTCAGCTGTGGAAGTTTAATCGCTGGCTGAATTGTTGAAGTCCGCATTACATACTGGACTAATTGTCTATGAATTTTTAGTAATTGTTTTAGCTGTATTAACAGCTCTCCAGTAGACATCCCTTCGATGTCTGGGTGTGGTGTGTATCCGGCTAAGACCGGCCACGTTGCTCCTGGTCTACCTAAAGGACCGAGCCTTGTAATGTGATTGTTATGTATTAGGGCGCCATCAAATAAGAGCAAATGCTCTTGGAATTTGAGTGGTACTTCCACCTCCTCGAAAGGAGTGTAAATGTCAGGTGGTACCTCTATTTTGTAATAGTGGAAGTACTTTGTTACAGCATTTGCTGCTGGAAAATGTATCCATGTATAGTATACCTCTGTCTGCCGATATTCGTGTGCCTCAATTACGAATATGACTGTGCCACCTCTAGGTGTCAGTCCATTTTCTATAAGTTTTAAGGTTATAGATCTCCTTTTGCTGACCGGAATGAGTATTATATCCGCGTCTGCATCCTTTAGTGCAGTATCTGCTGCTGCTATTTCAGCTGCTAATCTAACTGCCTCTCTTTCTTCATCACTGTCTCCCATTTTACCGACAGGATGGTATTATGTTTGTTTGCAGATCAGGTTTCTAATGGAACAAAGATTAGATGCACAATATTTCGGAACAGTGTATCCTTCAACGTTGACTGTACCAAGAACCATACATAGGAGTTCCCTCCTGCGAGGTTTTGGAGGATATTACCTTTCACCCACTCCAGACGTCTTTGGAGAATTTGGGAAAAGGGGTCTGAGTGAGAAAGCACGACTGAGTTACTCTAAATGTCTTACGTTAGTTTTATCGCCCTTTCCAAACGCGTTGGGCGCCATGTAGTGTAGTTCCTATCTTCCCAATAGGCTCTGCGCATTGGAATAATACCTACAGCAGTAAAGGCCTAGGCCAGACGTTAACTAGGTCTACTACTGTCGATACTAGACTTAAGTTTTGGGTATGCCAGCGTAGCTCAGAGTTCGCTAGAAACTTTCTCGAATGTTCAGGAAAGAATTAACTCCCCTGATTAGACAAGAAGGGATTTAGTTTCTGACAACCATAGAACATGACAACTTTGCTCTCCCCTAATCAAGAGTGTATCTCCAGAGTCGTGTGAGCACAAGGCAATTATTTTACTCAGTCAGTACGTGCATTCTTAGTCTCATCAGATTGTAGAGAAAAGGAAGAGACGGGCGTGTTCAATAAAAAGGTGTTATTTATTGATCAGTCTCTTTTCTCGTACAAGAGAAATGGATCGATATTATTGCAATACTTATAGTTAAGTAAAGTGCATACATTAAAAGCAATAGTATAAAGTAATACTGTAAAAACATTGATATGGTTTCTGAGCCATATGATGTTTAAAATGATTAAAATATATTACATACACATATACATTTGACTAAACGTACTCAACTGGTGTTTCTAAATACGCCTACCCCGTGTACCTGACCTAAGTCTAATGCGTGGGCGGGAATAGAAAGTTACAGTTTAAGTTAAGTTTGTTTTTGCCAAGTGAATAACTAAAGAATTCTCTGTTAGGGGTTATTCAGTTCTGTACCTGGAAGTTAGGATGAAATGAGGAATGGTATCTCTTTCTCTGCTCTCGATATTCCAGGCCGCCTGCGAGGGCTGCCCGAAAGCGCCGGTGCTGGGTCTCTCGGCAGGAGATAGCAGCGCGTCTCTCAGCGCGTCAGGAAGGCGGGGCTGCTGCCAGCGGGTTGTGCTCTGCTCTTGGCTTCGGCAAGTATGGCTGCTCCGTCTCGTCACCACGCGTGTGTTTGCATAGGGCAAGATCGGCAATATTTATACCTTAAAGGTGCCGAGATTCACGTAAGGATGGACATAGATACGTCAATAAAGATGTCATACGACTTGCTCATTAGCACATTCTTTTACTGAAGTTCTCTGTGAAATCAAAACAATGGCCGCACGGATTTTCCAGGTTGTCATAGGTTTGATTTGTTATGAGAACGTCGTATGCCTTATCAGGGGCTGGAGGAATGTCGCTTGTCTAATTAGATCTCAAGCGTTATGACCTAATCAGATAACACGTTCCTGTGCCGTAGTGTGACTGCGTCAGATAACGGTATCTGCATCATGGGGGCTTTTCTTGCCTCATGGGCTGACTGTTAGTTAACTTGATAGTTAGTTTAACCAGAATAGGGTCAGGAATAGGGGGATCGATTCAGAACCTATAGGAATACATGACAATACGGTCTCCTTTATATGTTGACTCCTTCCCATCCAATGTTTCCCTGCTGTCGCCATCCCCCATTCTGTCTTGTGTACTGTAGGTATGTTTCTCAGTTGTCATTTGTATGACTTGTACTGTGTTATTGTTTCCTGGTTTTTCTTCCCTTTCCTGACGTTTTTCTATAAAATTCTATTCCACTATTTCCTTTTCCCTATTTTCAACCATTTTACTCCATCTCCCTTGCTTCTTCGTCATCATAATCAAACTCCTTTTTCTCTTCTCCCTCTTCTCTACTGTTGTCTTACTTCATTCTCAATATTGGAAGCATATTGTTTGATCATGTTCTTATTTTCAGGTTAAAATTCCAAGTTATTACATGGAATATTAAAGGACTAGGCAACCCTATTAAAATGCAAAGGGTTTTATCCCACCTAGCAAATTAAAAACAGGCATTGCATTACTTCAGGAATCACATCTTTCTGAAACTTAAACTTCAAAATTGAAAAAGTGTTCGGTGGGCAATGTAATTACTTCTCCTGCTTTAGGTAAGAAGAATTGAGCTTTGATTTTATGCCATAAAAAGTTGCATGTATCAGTTGTACATCAAGAATCTGATGTTGAACGTCATTGGGTTATTGTTAAGTTACTTATACATAAGATACCTATTGTTATTTTTAAAGTATATGGTCCTAAATCTTTTGATACATTTTTTGGACTAAAATTTCTGATAAACTCCTTTCATATGATGACAATGATTAGATTAGATTCGGCAGACACTGTAACCAAATTCATGACCCCATATTAGACAGACACTAAACAGTGAAATTTGTTCCCTCTAAAATGCTCTCACAATTCACTTCCACAATACGATGCAAGTCTTTAGTAGATACTTGGCGACTCTGCCATCTAGATCTTTGAGAATATTGTTTCTATTCAGCTCCTCACCACTCACAATCCGGTATAGATTACATTTAAGCAAGTCCTTAGCCCGTTGAACAGTGTCGGGCTGAGGGAAGATGCTTGGGGTATGCCGCTTTGGATCAGAATGGCGGGAGGCGGAGAGGAAGGAGGTGGTCCATTCCAGGGCCTTGTTTTAGATGCCTGTGTTGTGAAGACGGGTGCATATGGTGCGGTGGCAAACTGTGTCGAAGGCGGCTGAGAGGTCCTGGAGGATGAGGGCCGCGGTTTCACCATTGTCCAGCAGGGCCCTGTTGTCGTTGGTGGCAGCGACGAGGGCGGTTTCGGTACTGTGGTTGCTGCGGAATCGGAACTGGCATGGGTCCAAGATGTTGTTCTCCTTGAGGTGGTAGGTCAGTAATCTATTGACGATCTTCTCGATTACCTTCGCCGGGAACGGGAGCAGGGAGATGGGCCGGATGTTCTTGAGGTCTCTCGGATCAGCTTTGGGTTTCTTGGGTAGGGCATTGATCTCGGCATGCTTGCAGCTCTCTGGAAGGTTGCGGTCTCGAAGGAGGTGTTGACGACCTTGCGAAGATGGGGTGCGATGGAGCCTCTGGCTTAGTTGAAGATGTGGTGCGGGCAAGGGTCTGACAGGGAGCCAGAGTGGATGGTGCTCATGATTTTGCTGGTGTCGTTGTCATTCACATTGGTCCAGGTGAGCAAGGGGTTGATGTGGGTGTTGGCTGGAGGGTCTGAGGTGTCGGTGGCTGTCAGGGTGGTTTCATTGTTGAAGCTGTCATGGATGTCTGCGATCTTGCAGTGGAAGAAGGTGGCTAGGGAGTTGCACAGGTCTTGCGATGGTGGGATGTCGTTGGTGTTGGAGAGTTTTTTCACGAAGTTAAAGAGCTCTTTGCTGCTGTGTGCGTTGTTGTCGGGGCAGTATTTGAAGGAGCCTCTTTTGGCGGAATGGATGAGGTGATGTGTCTGCGAATGGCGTTCTTGTGAGCTTCGTAGCTCTCCGGGGTTTGTTCGCGGTGCCATTTTCTGTCAAGTTTATGGCAGTTTTCCTTGGAGGCCTTGAGGTCTGCAATGAACTAGCTTGCTTTCTTGTCCGTGCATCTGTTGGAGGGTTTCTTGATCGGAGCGTGGGTGTTGGCGCAATCGTTGATCCATCGTGTGAGGTTGCGGGTGACAGTATCGGTGGGGTCGGTGGGCGGGCTTTGGGTGAGGGTGGTGTTGAGCTGGTCTTCGGTGACTTTGCTCCAGTTGTGGGGGTGGATCTGTTGAGTGCGGTGGTACATGGTGGGTTTCCGGAAGGTGAAGTGGATGCAGCGTTGGTCGGTCCAGTGGAGTTCGGTGGTGTGGCTAAAGGTGACGTGGGAGCTTGCAGAGAAAATGCGGTTGCAGCATGTGGCTGGTGGAGTGGGTGGGTGTTGTGATGAGCGGTCTGAGTCCGAGCTTGGTGAGGTTGTCGATCAGGGCGGTGGAGTTGCTGTTGTTCTCGAGGTGGAAATTCAGGTCTCTGAGGAGAAGTTAGTCTGTGGAGGCAAGGGGGTGCATGCTAATGAAGTCGGAGATGGAGTAGCTGAACTGTTGCCGGGGCCCAAGGGGTCTGTCGACGAGCGTCCCTCTGAGGGTGGTGTTGGGGTCAGTTTGGATCTGGAAGTGCAGGTGTTCGCCAATGCTGAGAATGTCCTCGGTGCTGGTCGAAACCCTGACGGTGTTCCTGTGGACGATGGTGATTCCTCCTCCTGCTCCATTGCTACAGTCCCTGCGGGTGAGCTTGTAGCTGTCTAGGATAGTTATGGCGATGTCTGGCCCTGAGGAGACTTTCATCCAGGTCACTGTCAGGATGGCGACATCCGGGGAGGATGAGTGGAGCAGGTCCCAGAGTTCGATGGCGTATTTGCGTGCTGGCTTTGTAGTGGTCTTGGTCATCGTCATGGCGGTCGCGGGGACCAGCGTGTCTGGCGCTGGATGTGGTCCAGGTGTGGACGGCCGCAGACGGACTTGCCTTAGGTGCACCTTCATCGTGCCAGCGGTGCGTCCGGGCAGCGGCCGCCATATAAGGGGAGGTGAAAGGGAGGAGCAGTTGGGAGGTGGGAGTGGGCAACAAATGGGTGTGCAGGGGGGCGGTGCCGCAGAGAACGCAGTGGAGGGAAAACAGGCGATGGATGGCAAGTGCACCGGGGTCCCAGAGGCTAAAACAAGGAGGCACAGAGAAACAAAGGAAACAATGAAGGAGATAATATTACACAACAGGCAGCAATACAAATAAAATGCAGCAGTACCGGATTACGGAGGCAGAGGGGCCTCGAACCTGCGGCAGCTGCGGTGTCAGGCAGCAGAGGCACACAGTCTTACTGGTAGAGCTGTGCGGCATGAGGAGCAACCTGCCTGAAGACAGGGTCGAGGGCCACTCCCCCACGCCGTGATGTTTAGGCTTCACAAATCTTCATGTGCTGCTAATACTACACAAACCCTTTATTTTGTCTACCATCAGATATTACTTTCTCCTCTGACCTTAGCATCTTTCAAATCGAACTTGTCCTCCACTTGTTGGTCCTGTTCCTATCCTACTGCTGATTAAAAACACATGTTATTTGAGTGCAGCTCTATCCACCAATTTTGGCAATTGGTTTGGTCCCAAGCTGTGAAAATTATTCAAGTTAAGATACCTTTATCTATAAGAAACATATTCCTTTGCACTCTGTCATCCCATTGGCCTCAGTCAAAATCGATCTTTAAATTGTTAGACCTACTGTTAGCTGTTGATTTTTATTTAATAACCTCAAATTGGAAACAAGCAGATAAAGTTACTTTTAGATCCTGGTGGACTGCTGTGTGTTTCCACCTTAGACAAGATACTAATTACATCTCCCTTATTTCTCTTGCGATTAAAAGAGACCTCTTATGGCTTCCACTAACCACATATTTATCCTTATCTGCCTCTTCTATTGTTAAAGTTTATCACTGTATCAGATGATGTTAGGAAACCACCTTAAATTTCACTCTTTGCCTTTTCTTCTGTAAACGATTAGAAGTTATTTGTTTGCCTATATTATTTACAATGCTATTTTAATTTTACTTATTGTTATGATTACAGTGTTACACCTGTTAATATTCTTGCCTTTAATTCTTATATAATAATTTAACTGCATATTGCTCTTCCCCCTTTTTTCTTTGGTTTGCAATGTATATTTATCCTCTTTGTATACAGCTTGATAGTCTTATTTCCTTATATTTCCTTTTCCATTCAAATATTATGGTAAATAGGATTTGTTGCAACTATTGCAATGCTGATCTTTTACTTGTTTTACTTAATAAACTCAAATACATTTTAAAAAAAATGTTTTTAAGATTTTAGAAAACGTTTTGTAACATTATTTGTCAATGTCTAAAAGTTTTCAATTTTGAGGTTACAGAAAGGCTTCTAACAAGTCCAGCCAATTGTAAAGGTTCCATTTACAACTGGATCCTTGTGGTTTTCTGCAGCATTATGCTGCCTTTGTTGATGGACTTTCCTGCACTACCCTATGACGGAGTGAGCGATTCTGAAGTTTTCACCATTCAGCAGGCTTGCTTCCCTCCAAATCAAGATAGCGCCTTCCTTATCTGGAATATTATGCACATTCAAGACGGAGGAGAGAATTCACCAAGGGTGATGCAAACTTAAGTCATGAGACCCATCTCCCTCTCTATTTGGGAAACCTCATAACAAAGCGTTCCTAGTTGTCACACCAGATATTTATCCCTGTACACACCAGACATAGCTCAATACAAATCATTCACAGACCTATGTAAACAGGAATGAAGCCTTCAGTGCAGAAGCAAGAAATGCTTTTTTTCTCATTGATTCTAGGGAGCTCTCTGCTGGGAGTGGACCATGCAGTGTAATTTAACAAAATAACTAGTCTATGATTTGTGATGAGCCCAGAGCAAATCAAACTAAAAGTTCAATGCTTTGTCAACACAGGTTATTAGTTCACTGACTTTGTTCCTGTTCAAGATATTTGCTTTCTGGCAAAAAGTGCCCTTGAGTCGCTATCTCCAAAAAGACCATGGCAGCCCCTTGCTTACTCTCATCTCATTTGCCTTGCTCTTGAAGATACTATTGTCTCCATTGTGGTTATTTAAGCTAAGAACCGAAGATAGTTTGCTTTCCCTTGTCTAAGGAGGGTCCTTCTTCTATAAAGCACAAGTATCAAAAAATTGCTTCTTGAACCCAGGGTAATACTAAGCATGCATAGCGAGGTTAAGCGGCATATGTACAAGCCCCTATCACCACAGGAACATCACTTTTAAATACATTCCTGTGGCTACATGGGCTTTGCCTTATTTACAAGGCAGTGTTAAGCCACTTTCATGCTATACCTAGCGTGAAAGGGGTAGGCACTGGTTGTTGTGGTGGGCTTTCCGCCGTAACACCCATTAGTTTTTGACGATGTTCCATATTTACCAGGGTGGCGTAAATATGGGACAGCGGCAAAAGTTAACACCAATGATAAACCTGGTCTTAACATGGCGTAACAAGGAGAAATGCTTTATTTCTACTCGTTTTTTTCTGTTTCTATGTGTGCTGCATAGTACAGCACAAATAAAAACTGCAAAATACCATGCATGATTGTTTATGTGCAGGCAGGTGTCCCTTCCTGCACATAAACAGTCAATTTAAAAATAAAAAGTTGCAACTTCTATGTGTGCTGCACAAACAAGAAGAAACATAGAAGTTACAAATCACCATTTACGATTGTTTATGTGCAGGAAGGGACATCTTCCTGCACAAAAACAATCATTGCTACAATGCAGACACTCTTGCACTATGGTGCAAGGATGCCTATGTGGGCGCTAGGCAGCTGTAATTAGCATCAGCGCATGGGGAAACGCAGGGCTGCACTGTATTGTCATATTGAGGAGGTCACAGAGCCATTCAGAGGCCTCTCACTAAACATTGTAGCGGCACATCAGCCAAGGTATAATTTATTATTTAAACCTAGATAAACTTAATTGGGAACCAAACCTAAATTGTTGCATGTATTTTCTGACACAAAATTACCCATATGCTGGTAATATGTAGTTTGCAGTATTTTCTAAATGGAAGCTCCTAAAATAGGATTTTCTTATCTGCGTCCAGTCCTACATTACAAGGGCCAGCAGCGCAGAGAGACATATCCCTGGCTGTTGATGGATTCCTGAAACCAGATCTCTATGCTCTTCACACAGTTCTACTCACCACAAGCGCCATGGAAGATAATAACAGCCTTGCAATGACACTGTTAAGAACACCAACCCAACAGTGCTAGGAGATTGGGGGCATATAAATACATTGGCCAGGCTGTCAAAGAACTATTGAGACAAGTGTTCTCTGCACTTTACATAAGTGGCCTCCTACCCTTTTTGTATTGGAGGTGCATGGGCATGTTTGATCACAGCCTAGGCACATCCAGGCCAAGGGTAGCCTATATCCCATTAGAGGAAAAAGGAGGCCAACCCACAATGCCTTCTTGGCTCCTCAATATGGCTGTCCAAAATCGATACTAATCAGCTGCCAAGAATGAGATGATTACTTTGGGAGTGGGGATCCCTTTGTAACTTAATGAATTCTCTCTGGACAGCTTAAAATACGGGGCCTAATTTACAAGAAGTGACGGATTGTTGCTGCAACGCAGTGATGCGTCAACATTTTATGCGCCTCCTTGCGACAACGCAAAAAGCCATGGTTGCACCATATTTACAATTTGGTGGACTGTGACACAAGGCGGTATCCTGCTTCATAAAACATGATGTAGGTGCCACAAAATTGCTACAAGTCAACCTGACAGAAGGCAGAATTGTATCATTTAACACAAATACAAAGACCCTGCGACAGACTCTACTGTGTCAAGCGGGAAAAATATCAGGAAAAAATACGCATTTCCTCAAAAACATTTGGGAGACCATAAGGGAGTCTGCAATGGAGCAAGGAGCACGCTGCAGTACTCAGGAGACCCAACCCACCAAACCCAACACCAGTCCAGATGCACACACAGTCAGCCAAGGAAGGAGGAAGACAAACTTCATGAGACGAGCAAAACGAGATACTGGTCACTGAGATGAACAATCATCAACTACAACTGTTTATGAGCTCAGAGTTGTCCCTATGAAAAAAACAGCCAATTTGGCAGTCCATCATGCAGAATAGAAACTGTGTTGGGCAGGCAAAGAGGACAGTTACTGTTAGAAATGGGGGTCTCTAGTTGGAAAAGGTAGGTACCTTTGTCCAAGTAGGGAGCCTTCTTCTTAGTCAGGGTAAAGGAGATACACTTGTAAAATCACCCCTGCTCAACCCTTGGTTGCTTGGCACAAGCAGACAGGCTTATCTCAGAAGCAGTGTATAAAGCATTTGTGAACACATTCAGTAATACAGTGAAAACACTACAAATAAACATCACACCAGTTTAGAAAAATAAATAATCTTTATCTAAACCAAAACTCCAAAAATCCACAATACAGTAATATAGATATAACTTTTAAATGATAAAAATAGTTCTGTTCTAAGCAAATTGCAGATGCAACATTTTCAACACAAAGTACCTTGCATGAATCGCACACATAAGCAAAAACTGTCACAGGGAAGGTGATGCGCTGGTTCCTTACTTCATCGAAGGTGATGTATTGGTGCCTTACTGCCATGCAGGGGCGGTAGTGCATTGGTTCCTTATTGAAGGAGAGGTGATGCGTTGGTTTCTTATTGTGCCTGGAGCTGATGCGTCTTACTGCGACCCCAGGGTTCTTGTCGGCGTGGAACCCAGATGCGATGCGTGATGATTGGGATGCATAGGTTCTTGATGCGGCGGCAGCGATTACACTGTGTGGCTCTCTCCAGCCTCAGTCCCGTGAGGCGCTGGTTCTTGCAGCTGCACAGCAGTGCCGGAGTCTGGATTGGTGCAGTGATCTTGGAATGTGGGGATTTCTCGAGTCACGGCAGGGACTGCGACAGTTTCTTCAGCGATGCATTGGAAAAAGGTGCGGATGGGTCATGCTTCTCGAAGTTTTGTGAAATCTTTGTGTCCCTGTGACTGCAGAACAGGAGGTAGGCTCTTGGAGATCTTCTTCAAGCAGGGGACACGGCCCACAGCAAAGTCCTTTCTCCTTTCCTTGGCAGAAACAGTCTCTGAAGGTCAATCCCAGACAGCACACAGCAAAGGGGCAGTTAATCTCCTCTGTTTATCCAGCTCTTCCACTTGGCAAAGGTCCCTCTTGATTCCAAGAATGATCTAAAACTCTGGGGTCTGGGCCCCTCTATTTATAATACAAAATCATTTGTTCTCTGCTGCAGAGAAGTCTCTGCCCAGCCAAAACTAGTTCTGTCCTCTCTGGTGCAGCTTCCTGACAGGAGCTGGAGACAGTATTGTCCTTGGCAGACCAGGCCCAGTCAGGTGTGAAAGAAATCTCGTCCCCCTACTCTGAATGCAGCCCAGCCCTCACGCACCCTGGAAAGGCAGGACGCACCTCAACCCCCCAAGTGGCTGTCTGAACAGAATGCACAACCCAGCCCCTGTCACTCCAAAGCTAGACAGTCAATACTCAAGCTAGCAGAGGCACACTGGACGGTTAGGCAAGAAAATACCTACTTCTAAAAGTGGTATTTTCAAACTCAGAATGTAAAAATCACCCTCACTAAAAGATGGATCTTAACGTTCTGAGTTCAAGCACATCAAACTTTATTTTCCTATCTTGTTGCCATGGGCAGTAATGCTCATAAAATGTTATGATCAAACTCCATTCTATCCTATGGGACAGATAGCCTTACAATAGTGAAAAATGAAATTTGCAGTATTTCACTGTTAGGACATACCACACACATCAGGGCATGTCCTACCTTTCACATACACTGCACCCTGCCCAGAGGAGTACCTTGGGCCTACCTTAGGGTAGACTCACATGTAAGAAAAGGGACAGTAAGGGCCTGGCAAGTGGGTGCACATGCTAGGTCAACATGGCAGTACTAGACTACACACAGGCACCGCAATGGCAGGCCTGAGACCTTGTTGCAAGGCTGATTGTGCAAGTGGCACAATCACAGCTGCAAGCCTACAAACATCATTTGGTTTACAGGCCCTGGGCACACACAGTGCACTGTACTTGGGACTTAACAGTAAGCCAAATCCAATCATTGAAACACGAATCCATAATAACAATTTACTAAGGGAGCACTTGCACTTTGGCACTGAACAGCAGTGGGAAGGTGCCCAAAGCATCTAGACCAGCAAAATTAAATCCAAAACACAGCAAAATAACAGGAGGAAAAGGCAAAAACACAGCTGAAACCCACGCCAATTACGCCAGTTCTAACTGCAAAAATTGCTGGCTGGGTTACAAGCGCAGAACAAAGGCAAAATTAGCATCAAACCTCAAGGCAGTATAGCAGACTGGAGGAGGAAGCCCAGCACACCAGAAGGTGTCGGATGTTCTGAAGGAGTGGGTAGCAGCTGTCATCCTGGAGTAGTTGGTGATAGGAATCTGGGGACAGTACAGTGCAGCACATGAGCACGTGAGAAACAACAAGACTCATTGGGTAAGTCACAGCTAGTGCAAATATATGTGTCATAGGTCATGAGGTAGATTACAGCCAGATATGTACCAGTGCCCCAGTGTGCTGTGTGCATCTTGATGTTTTGGGTTCAGGGTCTTGTTCCATGTATCCCTACATAAAGTAAAAGACACAGGCCAGTTACACATTGCACAGGCCAAATCAGCGCTGTCATGTCCTTACTTACCTATCTATATTAACATTAGAAGGTCAGGCATCTATGTGAGCATCAAAATAAAAAAGACTTTTATGTCAGCGAATATCATATTGTGTGATGGTCAACAGTGTGCCTCATCTTAATAATAACAAAAAGTTGGCAAATGCTACATACTTTGTTAGAGAGAAGAAGATTATTGTTTTCCTGAAGAAGGTGGTTCTATACTGTATATCCACCTAGAACACGTCAACGCCATTGGTAAATTTGAGGAAAGATGAACTATTGGGGAAATATTGCTTAGATATTCTTAATGGTTGATTCCTTCAACTTAACAAGCACTTCGAATGACAAATATGCATGTCTTGTTTGTTACATCTCTCTTCATATAATGTTTTAATAATGTATGTGCAATACATCTCTTATTAATTTTTTATATAATTGTACAATTGTTTTTATTATAAGTTTCATTAAAAATACTTTATATTACTGCCTCTTGGATCCATTTAAGACTTGTAGTGATGAATATATGTTATTGAAGTGGAATGTGGGTTATCTGATTGTTTATTCCTCCAAAAGATCCTTTTTTATTAATAGACATGTCACATTCCACCATTGCTGTCCCGTTGTTGTTGCAGAAAATCACATTGCGGCCCTGTCATTTACATCTTCACTAGAAGCCTACTTGACCACATGTGTCATCACATATCTCCAACCTGGAAACATGACTGCACAGCCAAAGAATTGCTCACAGACTACTGAATGATTGTTTTAAGTATTGCTACTTACCCTTTGCTGTCTGTGAGAAATGTAAATAAAGATGAACACCTGTGCCAGAGTGTGGAATGACTCTACCTGTGTCTTGAAAGGACTACAATGTGCACGCGACTACACCATGTGCAACAACAGCCAACGATTATACCATTTAATTTTGCAACTTAACAACAGTGATAGTAAGCAGTCATATCAGAACCCATGATGCATAATAAATAGTTCAGTTAGACACCAGGTTCAATTCCTACTAGGCAATATGTTTTCTTCGCAGCTATTGTGATGAGCAGTGGCATGAATTGACCATTTGTTGTACACTATCATGGTGACCAAGCAGCAAAACAAATGGTAAACAACACACAAGATGCCAATGTGGAGTGTGTATGTGGTTACCATCTGTGTATGAACCAACACCTAATGATACAAATGCAATAGTCACCAATATTACTGCTCAAAAACCATTTTGCACCACATGTGCATGCACTTAGAACTTCAAGATGCCAAATGATATGATCAGTTTGGACAACTAACCACCAGTGTATGTGCTATACTGTTGTGTTACAAGTGTGTAAATCACTTGTAATATGACAGACAAGTGAAGATGGTCCATAACAAATGTGCCATACACACTCACACATACACACATTCAAAATGACATTGCATGGGATCAATCCTTTAAAAGCATGCATTTCATATGTAATGCTGCCCAACAATGAACAAGAGTTTATATGGTATAACTATTTTTTTAATTACAACAAAAGTACAAAAATGATTCTTAAAGCAAATTTATAAAACATACTCATCCTAATGTAATAAAACTGCACCTAAAATAGCTATGAAAAAATAACCTATTCTAAATTACTAATAAACTACCTAACTAACCTTAACTTATTCTAAGCTCTAGAAGTATCACATAAGACCACTAAACCATCCACTCCAAACCCCCTTAACACATCAATGTACAATGGAAATACATATACTTAACCTATACACGAACCAACTAGACATTTAAGCCTACCCAATCATATATATTTTTAAACATGTATGAAACAAATAAAACAGAACACCAAAATCTAATCACACTAACATTTAACAATAAAATAACCTTCATTTCTAAACCTACCTAATCTACTGTAAACTATACTAACACCATTATTATCACTACACCTAAAAAAATATGTAAGGTAACTAGTTATCGCAACTGTGAACTACAGCTGATCTAGGATGCAGTCCACAAAATGCTGCAGCGTGTCCACTTTTTTGAGTATTTTGGCCAGCTGCAACTCAAGTCCAGCCAATTTAAGTTTAAAAATGTCAACATCCTGGGTAGTCACCCCCTGACCACCTGTTTGACCTGCACTGGATAGTGGAGTTTGTCCTGCCCCCGGTGTTGCTGCTGATGAAGGGCCTGCCTGTGGATCCTGCCCTCTTTCATGTCCCATTCCCTTGGAGGCCCTGGTGTCCTTTTTATTTGCTGGCACTTTAGCAGGAGCAGAAGTACTACAGGTTTTGGCTGCCTTTTCCATTTCATATCCCCAGATCATTTTCCTGAACGCCTTGGCTATTCGACAGATGTGTATGTATCTGGTCTTTCGAATTTGTAATACCTGATCCTCCTCTGCAGTCATGTTGTCGGTTGGAAAAGAATGACACATGTTTCAGACAGTGTGTTCATAGATGACACTTTCTGCTGTCCATTGCATGAGAACATTATAGATGCTGACTGCTAAACTAAAGCCAAACATCTGATTTCTGTGGGCAAAACACACTACAAATGTACTTATCCAGCTTGTCCATCACATCCTTTTGGCATCTCATGAACAGCTTTGAGTTGGGTTGTGGTCAAATAAAATGGAAGTCACTGTCAAAAGACACACTAAGCCATGCTAATCTCCAAACCTGAATTTAGTGTTTCAAATGGTGTGCAGAAACATGTACGTAGAATGCCGATCTAGGAACCATCTAGGTCCTCCATGGGGAATGACATGCAAGAAGTTACCAGCAAGGGTAAACAACTTATGTGTTAAGGATGTAGTCACATATGTCCTGACCTACAACACAATGTCCTTGTGCATTGTGTAGATTGCTCAGCATTCAAAAAGTCTGATTTGTTCACCTGTAAGGATAATTGAATACTATCCATACCCTCAAATTTTCAGTGTCAAAGGTTTGGGTACAGCACAATAGGCCGCAGGCCGATGCCCCATTACCTCACTTGCTCTACATAACCACATGTTATTCAGAGGCAGGACTCATAAGGATTGGCAGGCAACCCTGATGAAGGGTGACATCAGCAATAAACAAGTTGCATGTGTACAATAAATGCACACCAGTGAGATGATGACATGCCACAATGGAGTCAGGCATTTAAAGATATTTGTGGTGTACTAGTCATACTGGGCTTCTTTGTTGCTATCATGACTGAATGATTTGTACAATGGCACATCACCCAAACATATCAGTTTTCCAGGAAGCACCTAAACATCTTTTTGACCATGTGAACTTGCTCAGATGTGATGATGATGACCGTTTTTCCACAAGTTGTCCTGGATGCTCACATACAGTGCAATTAGAGCTCATGGTAAGTCATGAACATACAGATGAAAGATCCTGTTGAAGCAAATGCTCCAGATGTAACTGCATGTTGACATACTAACTAAGCAACCATTGACTTGATAGTCCACCCACACACAGGAAGCAAGATGCATGGAAATAAGCTCAGCACATTGCTACTGGTGACTCCATACATGCTTTAGTCAAAGCAAGGTAGGTTTGGGGTTGGTACTCATGCACTTTTCAGCCTTGGCCAAAGCTACAATCATGAATTGTCCTCACATACCGATCATGTTAAGTTCCAGCCATTCCCATCCAAAAATACTCTGACATGAGTCCTCATACATGGTGACTCTTTCATGAGGCCACATGACCCTACAAAATGTAAAAACGTTGTTCTTACGGTTAAGCAGTGTGTCCAGCATGTTTACAAGGCCACATAAAGCCACTAGACATGGTTTTCCTGAACTTGTGACTATGTGCTACATTTCACAAAGAAATTTGCATGAAAGTGGTGTTTCATAGTTGTTGCTGTGGGGGTCGCAAGATTACTTAAAATAGTACACCTTTGAATGTGCCAGAAACTGATCCTACCCCAGAGCTGGCGTTAGGGTGCTGCAACAAAGGGAAATGTTTCCATCTCTCCTCTTTTTCTCCTTTCTAGTATGTGTGCTGCATTCTGCTCTACACATTGAAATAGTTAATAATAAAAAAAAAATCTTGCATAACCTCAATCAGCACTGCAACACAGGTACCCTAGCACTGTGTTGCAAGTGTGTCTGTGTTGGCGTATGGCAGCTCATTGTGTACCTGTGCTGGGTGAAAGAAGAGGAATGCACCGGATCTCATAGCTAAGGGGTATCCTGCCTTTTGTTCTGGATTGATGGCAGCACTGCAAAATTCCTTGCGCTGTTGCCCTACACCAAAACCTCAGAATCGAGGCTCATGTTGCCTGGAACAATAGGTTGCATCACAATACATTATTACAGAGGCACAGCTGCCCTAGTGCCCTTGGTGTGGTGTTGCAGTGAGTCGAGAGATGGCTACACCAATGGACACATTTTAAACGTTAGGGTGACATTTGTACCTTCAACTCTGCGCTAGCACACAAGGATTTGGCGTGTGCCAATACTGCCAAGCATGCACAATATTGTAAAGGTGTCTGCATTGTAGGCAACTTTGTGTTAGTTTGGGGAGGTAAACCCTCATGCTCAGCAAAATTGTGTGACGGTATTTTCATCTTGCTGTGCATGCTGCACAATGCAGCACAGGTGGTGAGGCCAATATTCAAGGTCAAATAAGTGTAGCTTCGAGTAATGCTTGTTGAATATTACAAGATTACTCAGGGTACATTTTGGACCCTAAGTCACACCTTAAAAATATGGGGCTGCGTAAATCCAGCAATCGGAGTGGAAGTACAAATTCCATGGCAACAACCATTGAATAGACCAATCACACAAAATGCTGCATCAATAGGGGCATAACTGGCATTTCCATCAACTTGGGAATCATGTAAAAAAGTCAATGCCACCAAACTGATAGACACAGTAATGTAAAAGGGGATATAGACTCATTGTGAATTTGGACATCAGTGTGGATTAATGTCATGCATTATGAATTGATACATTTTACACAGATGGATACGTTGATGTAACTCCTACCAAGATAGTTTGTCAGGGCACATGTATATTACTATTACATGCACATAATGCTGTGAGGTGTGGCACATGTAATTTTTAACAGTCCATGCAAATTTCCATTAGTAGCCTTCTGGATCAAACACTTTGAGACTTGATACTCACTGGTAGCATTTTGCTCCTGGAATGAGCCCACCTCTCCTCGTGAGTATACTTGAGGTCTACCTGTGAGACATAAACAGAAGTGCATTATTGTGTGACTGCAGGATATGTGTACAGTGAATGCATTGAGCACAGTACATAGCCATTACACAAGCATAGAATTGACATTCAATGGCTTTTGTTAGCCAAGCCATTTTGTAATGCAACAGTTATGGTAATTGGCATGTCAACATGCAATCATGCCAGTACATAGTGGCCATTAAGCTCTGTGGAGCACTGCGTTCAGTGCAGGTGGAAGATGTAGCATGGCTACCTACATGAGTGACAGTGGTACAGATGTTCTAGGCTGTGTGGAGAGTGGTTTTGGAAGTTGCACACAAGGCATACATTGGCAACAATGTTTGACTGCATACTTACATGTGATCACATGTAAGAGACACATCACACTGTTCACATGGTCATTGTTGTCTGACACAACACACTTCACAGCACACAAAGGGCTTGGTTTATATGTGCATTTGCACTGCCAGAACCACACTTTTTCTGATGTCCTGTGGGGCAGGAGACTGCTACATATTTACCAGGCAGCACCGAGCCACTGTTTTTTGGGTTAATGCTGCCTTGTGAATATTTTCTGTGTTAAAGGGGTGTGCAATAGGTGATGCTGGTGGTGTTAACAGCAACATCCATGGCATTTTGACAGTACCTCAGAATTGTGTGCAATTGCTTATCTGATGCAGTTCCAGAAAAGTATGCCTCCCCCTGGGAGACGCGAGGGAAGCACAATAAGGGAAAATATCTTTCTTTCACCTTGTTTTTCATTGTTATGTGTGTGCTGCATTGTGCAGCACAAATAGTACAAGCAATAACCCTCTTGTGATTCTATTTGTGCATGAAGGTTACCCTTGATGCACAAAAACAAACATCCATGCAATGCAGACACATTTGTACCATGGTGCAACTATGCCTGCATTGGTTTGTGGCAGCCAATTGTACGCCAGCACAGGCGAGAGCACAGACAGCTGTCATATTGATGTAAATGTGACAGCTCCCTGTGCTCTTAAAGTAACTCAGCACATCTCAAACAAATGTCTTGCGTCACCATGCTGCGTTATTTCTACGTACGTAATAATCGAGTTTTCTCAGCACCACTCATACGCCTTCACTATGGCACAATCTTTATGCATGCTTCAAGCAAGTGTAAGGAGTGATGTAGGGCTGCACACATGGGAGTTGATCTTGTGTACTGACACATTACTGGAGTAGCAAGTGTTGCGCTACACACTCCAGCAATGCTTAATCATTGAGCCAACATATTAGTCAGGATTACAGACGTATCTGATGATTCACTGTGCCATGAAGCTCTGTAAAATAAATACAGTTCCACCAAGGTTTTTCAAAGTTGGTGCAATTGAAATATTTGCATTGCTTTTTTCCAGCAGCAATGCATATCTTTTCACACAAGGCCCATAGTGACTTACTAACTGTACAGGTCACTATTCCACACAATGTGTATGTGTGAGTTGAGCTATGGGTGTTTAGGTATGTATTGACATACCAAGAGGGCTACTGACTTCCAGTCCGACATGCTCCAGCTGATCAGCCTCTCTGCTGAAGACATCTTGCCAGTGTCGCTTCAACTTTTGGACTGTTCTGTCCACATCATAGATACGGATGATCTGGAACTTGACTTTTTCCCACCTTTGACAGCGTTCCCGTGTGTGGGTAGCCCTTACTAATATGGCTACCAGTGCCAATATATCAGGCAAAAAATGGACAATGAGCCAAATTAGATGCCCACATTTGATGGGTGAAAGGTTTTTGGTTCTGCCTGACATCACTATGAATCTTAGTAAAAATAAAAAAAATAACAGAAACTTAAACCCCACCTTAACCCTACCCACAACTAGTGAACCCAAAAAAGCACACACACCCCACAACACTATGAACAAGACAAGTTATTCAACAGGACAATACACAGACAAATTAGACAATACTTTCACAAAACAAGCACTAAAACAATACAGTTCAGCTCCAAACTCTCTGATACACACAGTTGACTCATCACCATTTACATTCCTATGAATAGTGAGTGAAAGAGGAAGTAGCTGTGTACTTCCTGTTTTGCAGCATGGCTGAGTCATTGCATAATTTTCTGTATGGATGCAACATGTTTTGATGTTTTGCATAATTTTTTCTGCCTCTGTGTTGCTGTTTTGGACGCAACATCCATTACATGTCACATTATCTGCATGTGTGACGCTTGTTGTTGAAGCAACATTTTTCCATACGGAACGTTACGCTTAGTGATGATTCAGTCATTTTGACAGGAGATGCGTGAATATTATCTTTGATGCGTCATTTTTCTGACAGATGTGACATGTTTTGTATGGCAAAGTACCTCTACCAAGAATATCATGAAAATCTTAAGTGATTCGTGGCTTTTGTAAGTGGTGCATCATTTAATTCTGGCTGCAGTGGCAAAGGCTGTAGACAATTCAGCAGAAGTACCATTGGCTGGTGGCTCTGGAGGAGGAGGCTAAAACATCTGCCGCTGCCCAGGGTCCCAGTTCCTCAAGCCAGCTGCAAGCACCATCGCCTCCAGCTCTCCGATACTCAGTTAACCACCACTGCTGTCCCCTCCCACTCAGACTGCCAGTTTCAGTGCCGCATCCTGCAACATCTGGCGTAGCTTGAAGAACGGGTGGCCCAGTTCGAGCAGAACCCTGGACTGCCTCTGGACCCATGAAGAGGATGCCCTCCACAAAGCTGTTTTTCATTTTTAGTTTTTGTGGGAGGGACTTTTGTTGTGGGTCGAGAGGGTGGGAAAGGGAGTTGGGACCGGGGTTTGGTCTTTGGACCGTTAATATTTCTTTGGACATTGGTTAGGGACAGTGTGATTTGTTTGTGGAGAGGGATGGGCCTGTTGAAGGTGGAAAGGGGTTTTTATTGTTAAAACAAATGAAAGGGGAAAGAAAATGTTACTTTATTTATGCCTCAAACCTTTTATGGGTGTTTTACTTTGCCTTTTAGTGCAGCTTGTTTTTTAAATCTGCTTAAACAAATGTATACCAGTTAGTTACACCCTTGTACTACTACCCTCTGTAACTATATTGACCACTAGGGGGGATTGCCATTGCCTACATTGCCTACAGCAACTTAGATGAACAACCTCTTCAGTAGTTGTTAGTTACTAACTAAAATAGTTGAGCTAACTCCTTAACTCTCATACCTGAACAGATGAAACAATTCAATTCAATTCAAAGAAGTATTTATTTCGATAAACATATCACGAAAGACTATACATTTAAAAAAAACTACACATATTAAAAGGGTCATAAACAATACATTATCAGTGACAGGGCATGGCTACCAAAGAATTAAGTCTTCAAGTTAATCCAAACAGTAAGTAATACGTTATTCTTAAAACAAGATATAAAAGCCTATACAATAAATTAAGTATAAAAAAGGTTTGAGGTCAGAAATCGATTGGCATCACAGAATTGATTATACACAGAATTTAGGTAAAACCATTTTAGTTCTGGCGTAGCTTTCTCCTCCGAATTGCCCACATCCAGTGTAAAACTTTTGCGACAGCATTTTCAATACATTCTGAGCTGTCAGTTTGGAGAATCCTTAATGCCTCTGCCCCAGTGGTATTACCCTTCAGCAAACAAATGGGCTTCAGCCACTTGTGCCAGCGATGTTTATACTCTGGGCAGATAAACAAGCAATGGGCTTTGCTTTCTGGCTGAGAAAGACAAAATGGGCAGAATATATTATTCTTAGCTTACCATTTGCCAGTGAAAGAATTAACAGGAAGGGTACCCACCCTATATTGGTGGTACCGCTTCCGGTCTTCGGGAAGTGTGATAATGTCCCAATAGCCCTCATAGACATTTTCTTGTTTAAGCTCAAGGAAGTTTCTTGTAAGTGATGGGCCAATACAAGTTCTAAAATTTCGCATTGACACCATTGACCAATATAGCTCCCTGAAAGCCTTTCGAGGCGGAAAAGGATTAACAGTAGGGTTCTCCCACAATAAGCTCAGACCCATGGCGGTGTAAGCAGCCTTAACCTCTCTCAACCATGGAATTCTATTGGCCATATCTGCGTCTCGGACTTCGAGGAGGGCCCGGGCATACTGGGAGAGTTTTGGTGCAACCCAGAGCCTCCTCCAATAGGCCACAGGTCTAAAACATGCCACATCCTCTAGTCGTTGGCAGCCCAGATCATAGAAGAGGGGCAAAAGTGGCGTAGATGGAGGAAGACCAGCTAATCCCCTCACAAACTTGTGTTGAGAGCTCGTGAGTTGCACTAGATTACTAAACCCCCATAGTTCTGCCCCATAAAGTATGGATGCGCTTATTTTGGTGCTATAAATTTTCACTGCTGGGGCAATAGGTTTGGTGGCCGAGAGACGCAGTTCCCTTATTAGAGCACCTGCTAACTGAGCGTGTTTGGTAGCCAACTGGTTAATGTGGGGTTTCCATTCTAACTTGGAACCCAATGTAACACCAAGATAAGAGAAGAGTTGGGTCTGTTCTAGCAATTCACCATCCATAGCAACCCTCCCTCTCACAAGCTTTTGCTTGTGCATGACCATAAACTTTGTCTTGGTCATATTAATAGTAAGGTCATAATCTTTGCAGAACACTTCAAAGCGCGCAATAGCCTTCTGTAGGCCTTACTGTGTTTTGGATATTAACAGAGTGTCATCTGTAAACATTAGCAGGGGGATCAGTATTCCATCCAATTTGGGAGCATGGGTAGGGTGGTTCGTAAAATAGTCGATAACCCTGTTAATATACAATGAGAACAGTGTTGGGGCCAGGACACACCCTTGCTGTACCCCTCTATGAATCGGAAACCTGTCTGTAACTTTGCCTTGGTGTCCCCACCGGACTTACGCAAAGTTTGCATCATGGAGTTTAATTACAAAAAGCGAGTACATCCAGTGGCATACCTTGTTCTACAAAAACACTCCACATCTTAGAACGCGGTACCAAGTCGAATGCCGACTTAAGGTTGACAAATGCAGTGAAAAGAGTGCCACCTCTAAGGATTACCACCCGCCAGTAAATTAAAACAAATCTAAAAACCTGATCTATAGTGCTCGTGTGGGTACGGGACACGGCCTGGAGAGGGGACAGAATATATTCCTCCTCAATCCAGGCTTGGATCATAGACAGCACGAGCCTAGCTATCACCTTCTGAATGCAGTCTATCAGGCTTATAGGCCTGTAGTTGAATGGATCCGAGCGATTTCCATTCTTAGAAATCAGGATTATCTCACCCACCATCCAAGTGTCTGGTATGGGGGAGCCATTTGCAATAGCATTTGCGAGGGACTGGATATAGGGTGCCCACAATCCCCTCCCATGTATAAACAGGTCAGCAGGAACACTGTCCAACCCGGGCGCTCTATCCTTTGGGACAGAATTAAGTGGTCTATCAACCTCATTTAAGCCGAAATGTAATGGAGTAATGTCTTGGGGAATGTTCCGAATGTCAGAGCACAACACCTTATCAAAAGACGGGCAGGCAAACTGAGTCGTAAAGTGCGAGACCCACAAATCGGGGGGAACATAGTTTTGTGGTTGGTCCCTAGGGCGCCCCTTCCCCATTTCACCAGGTCCCAAAATACACCCTTGTTCCTGTCGCTACTAGCATTATACAACTTCGACCAGTACTGTTCGTCCCAAGACCGCTTTGCTTCGTGTTGCACTTTCTTGTACATCACCCTTGCATTTTGAATCCTGTCCCTGGCTTTTGATGTTATTGCTAACGCCAAAGCTTTGTAGGCATCCCTACATATTTTTCCATACCATGTTTCTACCCTGGCTTTAGGCCTACGCTTCGATTTTTGTACCTCCGTAATAAAAAAAGCCCGACACCTATTAAAAAGATTAGTGTGTATTAAAATAACTGTTGACATCATATCCTGCTCAGTGACACAATTCTGAAGCTCTAATGTGGCCTCTACCGCCATCTCACTCATTGCTGCTATATGGTCCTCTTTAAGAAGACTGTCTGTCCATTTTACCCTGCTGGCGTCGCTTGAAAGATAAATGTCAATTGTGTCAGTACTAGATTCTGACAATTTGCTTCCATACAACTCAGCAGATAATATAAGCGGATTATGGTCACTTTCCACATGTTTTGATACAACCATATCCTTAGTAGAGGACCAATTCTCTTTGTTAAAAAGGATATAGTCTATGCGACTGCTACATATCCCATTATTAAAGATGGGATAGCCCTGCTTATCTGACTTTGTTCTTCCACTTGACGCCCTGAGCCCCTGTTCCAGGCATAAAACTTTAAGCTGTAATGCAGCTTCTGACCACTTCTTAATTGGAGGTATGGTCAATTGCAGAATATCCCAAACAAGATCTTCCTCTAATATAGGTTCAATATTGTTATTATCTAGTGGTTCGAAACAACAATTAAAGTCTCCTGCCTCAAGTGTAATCCCCTTGCCATTATACTGATCATGATACAAATCTAGCAAGGAAATAGTCTCTGAGGCTTTACCCCCAGGCTTACCCCTTGCATAGATATTAAAAATATAGGGATACTTAAATTTGGGGCTTTGGATTTTGATAATTTAGGATATAGCTGCTCTTAGAGTCCAGCTGGCTGACTTGGTAGCTGTCCTCCTGTCTAACCCAAATGGTCAAGCCCCCCATTGGTCTACCCCTCAAACTTGGGGTGGCTAAATTGTAAAAATTGAGGTATCCTAGTCTATACTGAGGATCCATTTGCCAGGTTTCCTGGAATAGTAGAACATCATGATTATCTATAAATGTTAGCCAATCTTGGGACTTTAGTTTGTTCTTCAACCCTGCGATGTTCCAAGAAACAAAAGATTGTGCTATAAGACCAGGGCTAGGGTGACCACGTAGCTGCGACCCACTATCTCTGGGAATGGCATTAAAGGTCATTGGACCTGATGCTGGGCCAACAGCTGACCTTGGCATAAGGTAAAAGCTACTTATCCCTATGTGGTCTACCCTGTTATCGATGATATTAGTATCACTGTTGCACTCATATTGGCCAGTGAGCGGTAGAGCAATGACTTCCTCTCTATGGGTGGGACTTATGGTTTCAGCATCACCATGCCCTTGTGACATGCCTGCTCCAGGAGTCTTAAAGTCTATTGAGAGGGGCAGTCAATCATTGGCGTCTCATGTGCTAAGCACATCAAATCGTTTAGACACCAAGATTGCACTGTTAGTGTCTCTTGGCCAATTGCTTATTAGTCATTGGTGTATATCGGGATGATAGAAAAAACCCAGCGGGAGGACATTGATACCTTCATTACTTGGCCTAAAGTAAACTGCCTGATCCAGTATAAACCGGACCATAGTTGGTGACCTAAAGCTAAGCATAACACAGTCACCATCTGAGTCTTTTTGTGAGTGCCCAACCCAGGGTACCCTTCTAACCATCATAAATTCCGCAAAAAGGTGGTTTCCTAGCCCTGTTCTACTATTCAGGAAGTGGAGTGCCCTGTTCTTGAGAGAGGACCAATGCTCCTCTTCGTGATGTGGAAGTTTCGGTACGTTGGCTAGGATGATGATATACGGGGTCGCCTCGGGTGGGAGGTGTAAAGAGGTTACCAGTGGCGGCACATTTCCGCGGCCCTGAATTCTACATGTAGGGCCCTGTGGTCCTACACTACCATTTTGTTCAGGCGGTATTAAGTGATTCCGTGGCATCACCATTGGAATTGGGGGAAGACTTGCCGACCCGCTGCCCTGGGAGCTGGGTGGAAATCTTGATTCTCTATCATTTGGCTCAGTTGCTTGTCTGGTTCCCGGGATGGCAGGTAGATCTTTAGATAGGTGCTTCTCTAGTGTACTTAACCTTTGAGCAATTGCGTCACGTTTTACCATAACAGGATGGATCAGTGCTGATAACCTCTCTTCAAGCTGTTTCAATAAATCCAATGTCATCTGGGAACAATTAAGGCCCTGCACTACCACAGGTGGACTGGAACTATTCTCGCCCCCCATTAAGGCTATCTGAGGCCATAGACATCACCGCAGGCCCTCCCTGCTCAAGTGCAACATCCCTATTCTTAGTCTGCTTGGAGATCTGATGACTCGTTTTGGGGGCGCTACGCTCTTTTCTCTTCTTTGACTGATCTTTCCCTTTGGGGGCTTGCATGAACTTCAGTTGCCTAGTGCGGGTATGTGGCAGAGAGGGAGGTAAGGTTGAGCAGGGAGAATTGACCGATGTTAGTGGTTCTGGAGTACCCTGCTGTGAGTTGCATGCAATATTTTGTGATACTCTAGGGCTCATTGCGACAACTGCATTGGGCTCTGGCAAATGAGCTTGTAATGAAAATGGATTTGTGGGTTCCAGGGAGAGCCTCTGCTCTGTAAGCTCGATCTCGGGAATTAGCACAGACTCAGCCCTAGAGAGAAAGGCATCTAAGGTGCCCGCAACTCCTGCCCCATTACCCCCTTGTGTGAGATCTTACTCATTTCCTAGGTTATCACGCTCACTTCAGTATACAAAACGTATTTACCAACAACAAACCACTAGGTGGCGCGACTTTGTCTACAGCAGTTATCCAACAGTTAACCTCCCACTCGTGCTTGAAAAGAAGTATTAACAATGTCCCCTTAATCCAGAGTCATAAATGATAGTTCCGCTTACTTTAAATCCGGATGACAAGGTTAAGGGGGTGGCCCAGCCCAGCCTCTGCCTGCCTCTGATGGGCGCGGACGGGCTCGCCCTTGGCCCGGGCTTTGCCCGGGCACGCCCGCACGCGTCCCGTGCTGCGTGGGGACTCCCGCAGTTATGAGCGCCTCCTGGCACTAGGCAGTGACGCGATGAAACAGCGCCACAGGGGCTTCTGGGTAATGTAGTCCCCTCAGTCCGCAGTGATGGCGATGATGGGCGATAAGGGCGGCAACAGCCGCGAGTTATCAGCGTTTCCCCTCCTGGCAGCGAGATAGCAGCGTTCCCCTCCTGACAGCGAGATAGCAGGTATGGCAGGAAGATTAGCAGCGTCCCGAACAGATGAAACAAGGCCTGCTACCTCTCTCAGTCTTCTTACTGTCGGGTGCTAACAGGGAAGGAATCACAAGCAGGGTCACACTTCCACCTAGGTGAACTCCAACTACAGGATTAATCAAAGGATTACTCATCACAGGCAGCTAGATTGAAAGAAATGAGAGTTAGTGGGTTATATTAATAATTCATAACTTTAGAAATACTGAGACTTGACTACCACCATACCAACAAAGAGGACCTTATATCATAACATAAACTAGCAATAGTAACTTCTTCTGAGCAGCTAGTATTCAATTACAACTAAATTTACAAAATTCTTGATCTTGGACTCAAAGCCAGGAGTTGATACGGTTAAGCGTTTACGCAAAACAACACAAGGCCTGAATGATGATGTTGATGAATGATGTTCCTCTGTATCTAAAACATGGATCACTTTTTTAGCAACAGTAGGTAAATTTGGCGGGCAGTGTGGGCTATTGCTCAGGAAATAGAAGATCCTGAAATGAGTTGGTGTCATTTTCACCACATCCGCCCAAATTAAGTCACACCTGAATAAATCGCACAGCTGGGGGGAAGAGTGTTAGTGGTTTGATGAATGGATGGGAAAGGGAATTTGGGGAAAGGTATGACAAAGAGAAACACTAC
Organism: Lissotriton helveticus; assembly: GCF_964261635.1. Taxonomy (NCBI): domain Eukaryota; kingdom Metazoa; phylum Chordata; class Amphibia; order Caudata; family Salamandridae; genus Lissotriton; species Lissotriton helveticus. The sequence goes on from NC_136063.1 coordinate 2,082,667,691, forward strand.
ACAACAACATTATTAATCAGGTTGATGAGCAGCACTTCATCATAAATCTGTTGTGGAAGGAAATTAAGGAATGCATATAACACAGTTCAGTTAAATGTGTTGAAAACAGTCCCCCAGAGACCCAAGTTATTATTATATATCTTAATGTTCTGGCCTCTATGTTTGAAAAATGCTAATCATGGAGGAGAGAAGTTAACCCACACAGTACTAAAAATTATGATTGTTACAAGAAAAATGATACTGTTTTCCCAAATTGGGCGGTGCAGCTGCATTCTTCTTAGAATGTCTGTCAATCTTGGATGCCTGGCTGAAGCAGTCCAGTAAGTTAAGCAGGCGTGCTATGGAACTTTCACTGTTTGTGCAGGAGAAGAGTAGGCTTGTGGATTGTAAAACAGTAATGATATTGGGGAGTCAAAGAGAAGGATAGAAGGTAAGCTTCATGTGGAGATTAACACAAAGACTCAAAGGCAAAGCAAGAGCATAGGGTGCTGCAATTCAGTTTATCATGCATGTGCAATCAAATAACTGAGAATTGGGAGCAATTTACAATCATGGATAAGTGGTTGAATGTACTGAGTTTATCAATCTCACAACTCTCATTATAACATTTAGCCAAGTGCTTGCATATTGTGATCATGAGGCATCACATGTCTGTCTCCAGTTACTTACAACAACAGACCCCTCAGCCAACCACAACCACATAAAGTAGAGTTTAACATTTGAGCCAGCACATACACTCATCAGCATTGCATTTCCCAAATTAACACTCCTCTCACTAGTCCACAGAGCAGAGTAGGCCTATTAAAGTCATCATTATGTTGATTACCTGAAGATGTTAACTTCTTTCTTCTGACTGTTGCTGAGGTTGTGCCACCCTAAGTCCTTCCATCATCCTCCTGACTCCGAGTAACAAATCAGTCTGCCTCTGTCCCGGCCCAAAGGAAAGAGATCAACCTGTAGTGCACTGCACTTGATGAATAAGAACAGAAACACTTACTTTGATTATGCTGTACTTACAGTGGCAGTCCAATCACTACCACACTGTGGGCCCGCCTGCAGGTTTAGGAGTGGGCTGGTTGGACCGTCACAGCACCGCTCCCACCACTGGGGCTTCAGGATCCTGTGGCAGTTGCTCAGGGCTAAGGAGCAGGAATATGCTGGTGGTGCCACTGCACAACCGCAGAGTATATTCTGAATTTCCTATCCACCACCCATTTCATGGGGGTGAGCCCGCCATGAAAAGATTGGTGGAGAGACAAATAAGGGGCACCTAACAGGGCCCCTGGGTCGCTCCTGGGCCTGGAGTTACAAATCTTGTGACCCCTGGAATTGCCAAAGTCGTAATAAGGCCCTGAGTTTTTTCGTATTTCTTTAAAGATTAGTGTTTGCTAACTAATTTTTTTAAAATTATTTATTTACATTTTATAGAAACATATATCCAGCATAGCATATACAGAATATGGTTAGATACATGCTTATAAATGTGTTGTTTTTTCAAAAAACAAGGGAACCCAAATAAGTACCAAGGACCTTGGGCAATAGATTATTCAGGAAAACAATGGTCCTTAGAAAAAGGAATTTTTCAGTACAATATCACATATAGACTCCAATAAGTACTATATCTCAAAGATTTTCAGTGCCCAGCCGGGCCTGAATTTTAATTACAAGTGTAAAAAGTATATACAGTGACCATGAGGTCTGATTTAGGAATTGATAGGGTACAAGCCTGCACCTATCCAAAGTACATTCGAACAGAGTTCGAGGAAAGAAAGATAAGGATAAACAAAGAGAAAGCAAAGAAGTTCAGGCAAAAAGAACATGGGAGCCAAATGTCCCTTGCATCATTGGTAACATTCACACACAATTAAGGACAAACAATAACTGTAACAAATTTTGCATAATAGACAGGTTACAGAATTGTCAAAAAAGTGTCGACGGCGTTTCGATCCCCCGGCTCCTATAGAACTGGGATCATCATCAGGACTTTCTAATTTATTGCCTGTAAGAACTTTTGTCATAAGCCTGTTTAGAGTAAAAGGTGGGAGGAAAGAAAGAAAATTCTTTTTACATATAGCGCACTTAGTTCAGGACTTTTTCATTTCAGACAATATTTCTTGTAATATATGTTGAGGGCTACAAACAAGTGGGCGGGCCAATCATGAGGGCAACCCGTGGCGGGTGAGTAGTGGCCTCATGCAGACACACTGTGTGACAAATCGGCGCAATATTGTGAGTGTGAGTGAAGTATATACTTTGAGGTGTTACCGCTTGTGCATACCGGCAGTGAAGCACTCGTGGCGAGTTCGTAATGTAGCTAACGTGCTACCGTATGACCATAATAATCGATTGTTGAACATACCTTATGGCGCAAGGATTACTCTGTTGTGCCGAGTTGGAGTGAGCAAAAGTGCACAATGTCTGAGGATCAAAGGACAGGGGTCAGTGCCGTGTTGAGCCGTTTGTGTCAAAATAAATAAGTGGACTAAGGTGCCTTAAATTTACCTCCGTGAGGACTCGGTAAGCCTCAACCTTGCGGAGCGCGAATTGCTCCCTTGCAGCGAGGTGGTCCAGTGCCTGGGGATTTAAGGGAACAAATAAGTTTCGTGGTGGGCCGTAAAGTCGTGCCTAATGGTGGTATAAATTGCTGGAAATTATATACCTCCGTATCCTGTTGACGGGCAAACTGGAATCCGTCTCTATATTTCGCCCATGCCACAGATATAAGAGAAGTGGGTCTCGTGGGGCAGCGTAATAAACTGCGCACTCTGTAAAAAACAGGGATTACTTGTGGTAATCTATTAAGAAATGGTGCAGGCGGGGCCAGAGGGGGCATGAGTGCGCTCTTACCTATCAGTAGCAGAGAATGCTGCTTTGCTCTCCAGTCGAGCAGATTCCTACTCGGCGTGCACAATGGCCGCAAGCCGACTTCACAGCAATCCGGAAGTGGAGTTGCAGTCGGTGTGAGGCGTTTAAATAAATGAAGCCCGGCTCATGAAACCATGGCGGCCATCTTGGAGCGGTAAATTATGTGCTCGCGAAGTGTCTAAGTGCTCACCTCCATGCATGTCTCGTGACTTTTAAGGAACAATATCAAATTTACATTTACAATTATATCATTTGAATACCATTTTTACAGTCGGACCTGGAAAGAGAAAAAAGTAATAACATTTCAAATAATACTTTTTCTTTTCATGATTGCTGCCCGTTTTGACTCTGTGTCTAAAAGAGATGGTAATGGCATTTCCAGCCCAATTAGTAGTTTTTCATTTTGCCACAAGTTTGACTCTGTGTCTGATAGAAAGTTCAGAGGAACCAAGTCTATTTTTCAGAGTAAGCCAGCCCAATCCTCAGTGCGATTAAGTCCATTCTGGATCGTGTCCAAGAGGATGATGCATTTGAGTTCCTCATGGTTAAGCAGTTGGCTCATGTTGCCACCTCTCACTGGTAACTTCAATGCCTTTAGTACGGTCCAGCGGAATTCGTCTTCCTTGTGTTTAGCGTCATTGAAGTGTTCCACAAGTGGGGCATTAGGAGTTTGGCAACGGATGCGACTCCTGTGTTGGCAAATCCTTGTTTTTACCTTCTGCGAAGTTTGGCCAACATACATTTTGTTGCAGGGACATTGGATCAAATAAATTACATTACAAGTGTTGCAATTAGACAAAGAAGTACTAGTAAAAGTGATATTATTAAATATTCTTGTTTTTCCTTCAATGGCCATGTCACACACACTGCAATTGCCACATTTCACATGCCCAACAACGGGGGGCATACCCCAAATAGCTTCAAGTGTAGACGCTTGGGTGGGACTTGGTAATGCTGCTCTAACTAAATGGTCCTTCAGATTCCTACAAGAATATTTAATAATATCACTTTTACTAGTACTTCTTTGTCTAATTGCAACACTTGTAATGTAATTTATTTGATCCAATGTCCCTGCAACAAAATCGCATCCGTTGCCAAACTCCTAATGCCCCACTTGTGGAACACTTCAATGACGCTAAACACAAGGAAGACGAATTCCGCTGGACCGTACTAAAGGCATTGAAGTTACCAGTGAGAGGTGGCAACATGAGCCAACTGCTTAACCATGAGGAACTCAAATGCATCATCCTCTTGGACACGATCCAGAATGGACTTAATCGCACTGAGGATTGGGCTGGCTTACTCTGAAAAATAGACTTGGTTCCTCTGAACTTTCTATCAGACACAGAGTCAAACTTGTGGCAAAATGAAAAACTACTAATTGGGCTGGAAATGCCATTACCATCTCTTTTAGACACAGAGTCAAAACGGGCAGCAATCATGAAAAGAAAAAGTATAATTTGAAATGTTATTACTTTTTTCTCTTTCCAGGTCCGACTGTAAAAATGGTATTCAAATGATATAATTGTAAATGTAAATTTGATATTGTTCCTTAAAAGTCACGAGACATGCATGGAGGTGAGCACTTAGACACTTCGCGAGCACATAATTTACCGCTCCAAGATGGCCGCCATGGTTTCATGAGCTGGGCTTCATTTATTTAAACGTCTCACACCTACTGCAACTCCACTTCCGGATTGCTGTGAAGTCGGCTCGCGGCCATTGTGCACGCCGAGTAGGAATCTGCTCGACTGGAGAGCAAAGCAGCATTCTCTGCTACTGATAGGTAAGAGCGCACTCATGCCCCTTCTGGCCCCGCCTGCACCATTTCTTAATAGATTACCACAAGTAATCCCTGTTTTTTACAGAGTGCGCAGTTTATTACGCTGCCCCACGAGACCCACTTCTCTTATATTTGTGGCATGGGCGAAATATAGAGACGGATTCCAGTTTGCCCGTCAACAGGATACGGAGGTATATAATTTCCAGCAATTTATACCACCATTAGGCACGACTTTACGGCCCACCACGAAACTTATTTGTTCCCTTAAATCCCCAGGCACTGGACCACCTCGCTGCAAGGGAGCAATTCGCGCTCCGCAAGGTTGAGGCTTACCGAGTCCTCACGGAGGTAAATTTAAGGCACCTTAGTCCACTTATTTATTTTGACACAAACGGCTCAACACGGCACTGACCCCTGTCCTTTGATCCTCAGACATTGTGCACTTTTGCTCACTCCAACTCGGCACAACAGAGTAATCCTTGCGCCATAAGGTATGTTCAACAATCGATTATTATGGTCATACGGTAGCACGTCAGCTACATTACGAACTCGCCACGAGTGCTTCACTGCCGGTATGCACAAGCGGTAACACCTCAAAGTATATACTTCACTCACACTCACAATATTGCGCCGATTTGTCACACAGTGTGTCTGCATGAGGCCACTACTCACCCGCCACGGGTTGCCCTCATGATTGGCCCGCCCACTTGTTTGTAGCCCTCAACATATATTACAAGAAATATTGTCTGAAATGAAAAAGTCCTGAACTAAGTGCGCTATATGTAAAAAGAATTTTCTTTCTTTCCTCCCACCTTTTACTCTAAACAGGCTTATGACAAAAGTTCTTACAGGCAATAAATTAGAAAGTCCTGATGATGATCCCAGTTCTATAGGAGCCGGGGGATCGAAACGCCGTCGACACTTTTTTGACAATTCTGTAACCTGTCTATTATGCAAAATTTGTTACAGTTATTGTTTGTCCTTAATTGCGTGTGAATGTTACCAATGATGCAAGGGACATTTGGCTCCCATGTTCTTTTTGCCTGAACTTCTTTGCTTTCTCTTTGTTTATCCTTATCTTTCTTTCCTCGAACTCTGTTCGAATGTACTTTGGATAGGTGCAGGCTTGTACCCTATCAATTCCTAAATCAGACCTCATGGTCACTGTATATACTTTTTACACTTGTAATTAAAATTCAGGCCCGGCTGGGCACTGAAAATCTTTGAGATATAGTACTTATTGGAGTCTATATGTGATATTGTACTGAAAAATTCCTTTTTCTAAGGACCATTGTTTTCCTGAATAATATAAATGTGTTGTGACAGCATGCAAATACATAGCAGTGTCCGGAACTTCATTCAGAGCAGTGATCACTTTAACATTAGTCCTATGTAACAGTCTGACAAACATAAGCAGATAGCATGCCCAATGGAGCTGAAATTGCAATCTATGACTCATTTTATGCATGAAGTGTAAAAGGGTAGCGACTGGGCCACACACTCTGTTTCAACTCCCGGTTGCGTGTGTGGTGCTCGTGGTATCAATAGGGAGTGCGAGTAAATACGCTTTGAGGAGTTCCCATATATCTCTAGTGTTAAATTTAGGGTTTTCTTGTTGAAAGAGGGGGGTACCTTTGACCAAATAGTGACTCTTGATTCTAGTCACGGTAAGGAGCTACACTTCACCCCCTTGGTAGCTTGGCGCGAGCAGCCAGGCTTATCCCAGAGGCAGTGTGTTCAGCATTTGTGAATACACACAGTAATATGATGGCAGCACTACAGATGGACACCACACAGGTTGTATTATAAAAATAAGTATTTTTATATAGACTTAACACAAGACCACAAATGAGAAAAATCCACAATACTGTACATTATAATGGTCAAATAGCTTACTTCACTTTAGATGGTAAATGCGACACTTTACGTTCAATGTACCTTTGGAAGCTTAACACTATACAAACAAAAGTGTTGCAAGGAAGGTGATGGGGATGCGTCGGTTGCTTACCAGTGGAGAGGTGATGCTGCGGTTCTTCTAAGTGTGAAGAGGTGATGCGTCAGTTTCTTACTGCGCTTCTGTGGCAATGCGACACGCAGCACCGCGATGCCGATCCGGTGCAATGCAACAAAAATGGAGTCTTCTGTTTGTCAGTTATTTCCTGTCCGATCTCAGAAGTTCATTTGTCTCTAGCAGTGCATCGGTTTGAAGTCGGGCTGGTGTTTAGACTATGGTACAATGTAGAAACCAAATGTGAGGCAGTGTTGCTGCGCAATATTGTTTGCAGTGGGGTGACCTCCTGTGGCTCTTGTGGGTATGCAGGAGTGTATTACCGTGTTGCAGATGGACATACAGACAAATATCCATGGGAGAGGGCATTTTTTTTAAAACAACTGTTGCAGTCTGCGGAACATGCCATTTACATAAAAATCCCCCAGCAGTCAATATCGTACTTAGCTTTAGTTTTTTTTAAAGCACCTTCCTGTAACACTGGCATATTAGGGTGATACACCAAAGGAAATAAAGGTGAGAATAGCATGGGGGCACTCTCAAGTGGAATCGGATCCAGCAGCCAATGTTCCGTTGCCACTTGCAGCATGTATTTAGGAGGATGGAACTAATAGTGGGCATTGTGAGCCTGAGCGCAGATATAATACAGCTCTAGATTAGGGATATCAAACCCTCCCTGGGAGTAGGGTCTAGTGAGTGTTTCCCACTGCAATTTGGGCTGTTTGCAACCCCAAGTCAGTAATATCAGTTCTGAGCGAAGTGCGGAGAAGAAGTGTTCGCCCTGGTCATATGAGAGGTTTAAGAAAAGACATAAGAGATTGGGGAGGATGATCATCTTGATGAGGGAGGGTCGCCCTGCCATTGAAAATGGGAGTGCAATCCACCCCCTGATACTGCTTGTGATGCTCTCCAATGCCCTGCCGTAGTTAAGATGCATCGGCTCATCTCGATCAGCAGTGATGTGTATCCCTAGGTACTTTACTTCAGTAGCATACCACTGTATCTAGAAATCAGGGGTGAATGCCATCACTGAGGTAGTGATGGGGAAGATCTGAGACTTCACTCAATTTATATGTATTCCAGAGAGCCCCCCAAAACCGCACAAACTCAGGTAGTAGTGGGTTAAGATTTCGGGTGGGATCCCTAACATATAAGGTGATTTCGTCCGCATACGGGGAAATGAGTATTGGATGGAGTAAACAGAGCAATACCTTATCATGATGATGTTGTCTGATTCTGATCACAAGGGGTTCAATTGCAAGTAGGGGAGAGAGCGGGCTTCCCTGCCGGGTGCCCCGGGTGATGGGAAAGGGGGAGGATGTGTGACCATTAATTAAAACCTTTGCTTCGGGGGAAGTATATGAGTCTTATTTATACCAGGAATCCTTTAGGCATTACCATACATTGGAGTATGACAAAAAGGTAATCCCATTCAGCTGAATCGAGGGCCTTCGTGGCATCTAGAAAGACCGCCACTAGGGCAAACTGCGGGTCTACATTTTGTAAGATGGAAAAGAGAGTACGTAGATTATGTGACGTCGCCCTACCCGGAATGAAATCAGCCTGGTCTGGTAAGACTAATTTCTCCATAAGTAGGCTGACCCTGTAAGCCAATATTTTGGCGAGGATTTTCGCATTGTTATTAATCAAAGAGAGAGGGCGGTAGGAATCACAAATGTCTGCTGGTTTTCCAGGCTTCAGGAGTGAGGTAATGAGATCCTTCCTCGTAGAACCCAGAAGGACCCCTAATTCCTGAGCCTCTTCGTAGACTTTTTTAAGTATGGGTATTAAATGGTCAATGTAGGCTTTATAGAAATCAATAGAGAGGCCATCAGAACCAGGGCTTTCACTGACTTTACCTGCATAATTGCAGCTGGTATCTCATCAATTTCGAGGGGCGCTGCAAGAAACTCTCTCCGGGCATCACCCAACCAACCAAGAGTTATATCTTTCAAGTATATTGATAGGTCAGGAGATTGTGTTCTGCAAGTGCTGTATAGGTCGGCATAAAACATGGCAAATACATTGAAGATATCAGTACTGTCTCTATATCATGTACCAGCTCCATCATGAATTTATAGGATATGATAGGAGAAGTAGTGCATGCGAACTTCCATCGCCAAAGCTCTGCCTGGTCTCTCACCCTCCCCGTATTTGTGCGATGTAAAGTATTTCCCCCGGAAGCGAGTCTCACTAACAGCGGTTTCTTTGTATTCAGAGAGCTTATCCCTAAATGTCACCTGCTGAGGCCCAGAGGTATCCTGTCACAGTTCACCTTCCATTTGTTTCAGCTCATCTTTAAGTTTTTGCAAACTGTGTCTGATGTCCCGCAAGACCCCTAAGCGCTTAGCAATGCATGAAACCCCCACCGTGACCTTAAAGGCCTCCCAAAATGTGCCTATGTGTGTGATTGAGCCTTTTTTTCTCAGGAAAAAGTCGCTGATTTCTGTTCTCAGTTCAGCCCTGAATGAAGTGTCCAAAAGAGCCTCTGGCATGAGTTTCCAGCACCTAGGAGTAGCGGTCGAATTGGGGGGTGAGATTGTCAGGCGGACTGGGGCATGATCAGAATAGGTTCTGGCCAGGTGCTCAACATTATGTACTCACAGGATTGCACCTCGGGAAACCGCCCAATAATCTAATCAAGTCCAAGTTGAGTGTACAGCTGTGTGGTGCGTGCCCTCCCTCTCGTTCGGGCGCACATGTCTCCATGCATCCGTAAATCCATGAGCAGAGAGCATTTCTGCCAGTGCGTTGACGGGTGATGGGGTGAAAGGTCCCAATCCCTTACTCGCCAAACAATGAGCATAAAGTACTATCTTGAACTTGCCCTGGACAGGGGGTGCAACCCCTAACCCCTTAAGGTAAGTATGAAGCAGCAGGTTTTTGTCAGGGCAGGATATTTTTCTTCTATGAATTATTCCCAGAATGAATTCCAATTTGGCATGCAAAATATTTGAACGTTTATTTGCACTCTGTTCTCCAGAGTGAATGAGACAAAAAAAGAAATAGCCAACATGTGTTTCACCCCTTACATGGCCATCCGGCCTGGGGCTTCCTCAGGGCTGTGGTTACATTGCATAACAATAGGCAGTGATTTTGGTTAGTGTTATGTACATAAAGTGGTGGTTGGTAGGAAGAAGGGTTGAGGGCACAGAGGGAAGAGGGGATAGGTAAAGAAAGAGGGAGAGAAAGACAGAAGGAAGAAAGGGGAGTGAGTGAATGGAGTAGACATAGGGGTGTGTTAGTGTGTGGTCAGCACCAGTTTAGTAGAAAAGGTAGGAGTAGAGCAAGTTTTGAGCAGGTAGTGGAAGGTTGCAGTGTCATTAGATAAAGGTCAAAGGGGAAGGAGGGTTTTGGGAGGAGAGTTGGACTGGTGGGACCAATAATCATAGGTTGTGGGTGCATATTTAAAGCATGTGATTAAAACATTATATAATACAGTTGCATGTTGTCAATGAGCAGTTCCACATATTTGATGCAGTTCCAATTCGGAAGGAAGAAAGATTGTCAAATGTACGTTGTATAGCGCCAGTGTAACACAATATTCGGCGGCCGGTGATATAATATGAACCCAAAAGATTGAAAGCAAGCAGGCTTGAGTACCAGGAGATACATAAGTGAAATGGTATGTCAAAAATTACGGTATTATCGCAATATATTTCATAAGTGCAAAGCGGAGTAACAAAGAAAAATACATTATTTACAAGATTGACAATGTCGCAATCAGATCACCATAATGAGCGGTGAAGTATTAATTTGAAACATTGTGATAGTTGGTAGTAATAAAAATTATAATTACAGTCGTGTCAGTACCCATTTCAGCATAGTTCTGTGATCGTTTGGGAAGGAAAAAAAAGAAACCTGCAGTGAATCTCGACATACGCGCTTCCTAGAAATAGTCTATAACATGTGGTGGTGGTGCAATGTAGGAATTTCATATTTGGAAACAAACAAGGTCATAAGGTGACACGGAGATGGTGGTTGTAAAAGGTGGCTTAAGACGAGGTCTAAAGCTTTAGGTATATAAATTAAGCGACTCAATATGTGGTGAACATAAGGCATAGAAGTGTGATTCGAGTGAATAGCGGGTAAAAGTGAAAAGGTTATACGAGTCAACATGGGTGGTCGTAATTGAGGCGGTGGAATAATACGTTTCCCCCGGCAAAGATGTCAAGCTAGGGTCCCGTATGTGAGTCGTGTAGGAGCTAAGTTGGAGTAAGTTTAGGGCTATACGTGATGCTAGCGGTGATCTACGGGTGGTGGAAGAACAAGGAGGTAAGCACGGGCTTACCGTGGTAATGTAATTGCAGTCTGTCAACGTCATGGAATTGAGCGTTTTCTCAGGGAATTCTAGCGGGAGAAAAGTTGAACCTAAGTAAGGTGTAAATATACCTAGTTTCCAATGTCGGGTTGCTAAAAACTCTCGGGGGAGGCTTACCTCGAATCTAGGTGTAATGCCGGCGTGTGTCTCTAAAGTCCGGTGTCTTCTGTGTGTTGGTAGCGGATAACAAGCGTCCATTATTATGGGAAGTTAAACGTTTTGTTCCGGTTCATTGAACCGGAAGTGGAACATCCGTTGAAGGTGGGCGCCATTTTGGAAGGGTATCGGAAGAGGGTGAAAAGATTAATTCTAGGATTAACTCACATACTGTGTGTGTAGGTTGGAATTCCCTCAGATCAAAAAGGGTGGTTGGCGTAGGCCCGAGCTAAGGTTATGTCTCATCCATGGGGGGATAAGGGCCTGGCATAATGAAGAGATTGTGGGTGTGACCTACTTCGATCGGGACAAAGTCAGAGCTCTGCTTAGGTCGGTTGTGCATGGATCAGGCGGCTAATTAGTAAGGGTAAAGTGGGGACGTAGAATAAACGGTTTGAGAGCGGCCACACTATAAGGAAACTTGTAAGACTGCCAGTTGGCAGGGAGGGCGGTAGCAGAGGGGTGTATGTTTGGGTCACAGAGGCAAGGGAAATGGAGCAAGAGGTAGAAGGAAAATAATACAAGTGACTTAATAGTATACTATTATAAGAGAGTGCACGTTAAATCGATTCAAGATGGCAAAGGGTACATAGTTCAGATATAATGGTGTTCCTCGTCATGAAAACATTAATGATTCATTACGGGTGTCGGATGGGATATAGTCAGTACGGGAAAGACATGTACCAATACATTTATATGACCGAGCTAGCTGATATTAGGCTGTATTGTTGTGCTCGTTTATATACAGTGGCTATATTATCAGAGTTCCAGTCATTTTGGGAAAAAGGAGGAGGTGGCTGGTGTATGCTTATACTTGGGATCATCTTTCGATTTGATGGTAAAAGGTTCAGTCTTTTGTTGTAGCTTGGGACAGGAGGAACATTTCGCTATGTTGCGTATATGTGGACAATACTTGTGAAAGCTCGTGCTCTCAGGGAGTAGTGGTTCATGGAGACTAAAAGAAGGAATTTATAAGATTGGCATTGGTTGTGGAGGAGAATCTCATCTCTGGCTAGAACCATAAAAGATGTCAAAAGGTTAGTCAACTCCCAGCCACACATGCATCTCTGCGTTTCTGTTTAAACCCAGGTCGATTGTTTTGTATTTTAGGATCAGCTGACTTTCTCATCTTCTTAGCCTTTGTCCACGGTTCCCCCCTCTTTTCGTTTGGTGTACAATTTCAAGACCAAAGAATAGGAAGCCTTTTTTGTGCTGGTGTTTCTCATGGAAATGTTCTGTGAGGGGATGACCAAAGTTGTGTTTGTCTATGTTTCGGTAGTGTTCCTGGATCTGGATGCGCTGGGGTCTTATTGTGCTACCAATATATGGGAGATTGCAGAGATTTCTGCCAGTGCGCCCTGCGTTTTTGTGTGGTAGTGCGGGAGTGGGCTGGATCTGTCAGTGGCGGGGTGAAATGCTGTATTAAAGTCCCCTCCCAAATAATGTGTGTGGATCCGACCTTAAGGATTTGTCCCCAAAGCATGGTGAAATATACCGGGTCATCAACATTAGGCCCGTAGTAGCACACTAGCATGACAGATTGTGATCCCAGCATTCCCCAAACTATGCAACACCTACCTAGAAAATCATGACTCGTCCTTCCCAAAATGAATCTTATTTTTAATGAGAATCACTGTGCCGCTAGAGTACGTAGTATACGAGGAGAGAACTCGATCTGCAGCCCATATGCTGGCAAATACAGGAGTGCAGTGTGGATCGAAGTGTGTCTCCAGCAAAATAGCATTGTGAATTTGATGCCTATCGAGATATGCAAGTAAGGGGCTTGGCTTAGGCACCACCGAGCATGGACGTGTGACTCCCGAGCTCCGTGTCGGCCTGGGCATTTATCCTGACCTGTGACTCCCCCGGCGGTGTCGGAGCCCTCAGTGGGGGCCCTCAGGAGTCGTGAGTGCCCTGTGTCCAGGTTGAGCCCGGATCTCAACTGCGGGGATCGCCGCAGCGACTATTGCGGCTGCCGACTTTGCAGACGGGCCGGCCATCTTCTTTGCTGCCTACCCGAGGCCTGGCATCCCGGCCCGAGTGATCCTGAGCCCGCCGCTGTGGTAGACGGCACGGCGGAGACGCTGTAGCTGGGTCAGGGGCCCCCGCACCGGACTGGAGAGTGGCGCTTGCTGTGCAGCGCCAGCCGGAACACTGCTGGTGCGACATCGGCGGAGGCGGTGAGTGACAAAACACCTTAAAATCCCGCTGGGGGCCCAGAAGAGCCAATTTGATGGCGGTGCTGCCGTAGTGGCACTGCGGGGACTTCCTGTGGCTACGGGGACCTCGGAGGCCTGACGCTATACGGTCTCCCCATCCTCTCGGCGCTTGCTCCTCCACACCTCGGCCTGGAGGAGAGCTGGCCCCATCGATGGTTGGGAGCTAGCCCGGACGATCGCAGCGGCTCCCTGCCCTGCAGAACTGTGGCCTGCCTGTGCCCTTAGGGGGTGACGCTGAGGACGCCATAGTGGGGCACATGCTCTGCCCCCTGGTCGGATTGCTTTGACCCCACGGGGCGTTGTTGTCTTGCTGGGGGAGCACACCCTCATTGGTGGATTGCGATGCACCTGGAGTGGCGGTTTGAGCTGCGGGGGTTACAACAGCGGAAGGTGCTTCTCGGTGAAGCAGGAGGCCGCCGTGGAGGGAGTGGTGTCGGCAGGGGCAGGGAGCTTCCATTTTCTGAGTATCCCGGCGTGGTGGCCAGGTGGAGCCCTATCCCTAACAAGTGGTGCCCAAGGCTGGAGCCCTAAGGGCCTGCTCCTGTGGTGAGGATGGGCGAAAGGACACGCGGCCATTGGGGAGGTCCACCGGTGCACCCGTAGCGCTTCTAGTGGTGTGAGACTGGGAGCACCTGACCCCGGACTCTTGGGTGGGGCGGCAGCCGCTGCAGCTGGGCCATGGGGAAGCCACGGTGCACCCTGAAGGCAGTGCAGATGGACCCCGTGGATGACTCGCTTGACCCTCAAGCCCAGGCCCCGGTTGGAGGCCCGGCTGTGGGGTTACTACAACAGCAAATGGACCAGATTCTTAAGGCCATAGCGGACACTAAGGAATCACTGCACCTGGATATATCGCAGGTTTCAACCAGCCTTGGACTGTTGCACGCTGATCATGGCAAGTTAGCAGATCGTGTCAAGAGCACAGAAATCGCACTTGCAATGCTGGAACAGGCGCAGAAGGCGACGGACATGTCGCTGAGCGACCTCTCTCCCAGAGCGCAATTACTGGAACGAAGGACCGAAGACGCGGAAGGGCGCAACAGACGCAACAACATTAGGGTGGTTGGCCTTCCCGAAAAATGCGAGGGGGACAATATGGTGGTCTTCCTGGAGAAGTGGCTCGAGAGGTGGTCATCCCTGAAGGCTTGTCCCAGTTCTATATCATGGAGAGGGCTCATCGCGTGCCGGCCCGGCCCCCGGCTCAATGCCGTCCCCCCAGACCAGTGGTGCGCGCCTGCTCCACTTCAAGGATCGTGATCTCATACTGCGGAAAGCCCAGACATCTGGCCCCTACACGGTGGACAATGCTTCCGTTTCCCTCTACCCTGATTATTCGCAGGAGGTCCAAAGTAGCCGTTTTTCTTTCATGACTGTCAATAGGGAGCTCCGCCAGGAGGGTATACAGTATGCTTTGTTTTTCCCGGCACATCTGAAGGTGATGGTGGATGGGACTGCCTCCTTTTTTGACGATCCCAACGACGCCTGGCATTGGCTCGAACAATACCGCGCTGGCAAGGATGGCCCGGGACACCGGGACTCAGACACCGAGATGCACCAGGAAACGTGGGGTGAATGGGCAATCACCTACGAATTCCCAAACGGGTCTGGAGAGGCAGGCAGCGCTACAGGTGGTAGCTCTCATCTCCGGATCAGCGGAGGCGGCATCTTTGGCAGACACTACATCCCACCAGGGGTCGGAAGAGGTGGGGTCGGGGGGTTCTGGAGAGGATAACGACCATCTGCCTGAGGTTACTCCACGGACTGCCGATGGCCTGCTGGATGACTGGTGATCCCTGATTCCAACCTGTGTACAGTGAGGGGACAAATTCCGGGAGCGGGGCCGCACCACTGAGTGGGGTGGACTTGATTTCGTGAACGAGGGCAGGGGGATGGATCCTTGATCTGAACGGGGGGCTTCACCTGACGGGGGGGGAGATTTACCTAGGGGGGTCCTCCTGGGGCGGGGCGCTGCCGGGAGGGGGGGAACTTCAGATGCGAGGCCTGACCACTAGTTTAGACAAGGGAGGCAGCAGTCCGGCTTGTGCTGGTGTTGAACCACCCCCTCTACCTCACACTTACTGTGAGACTCTGGTAGCAACCACGGTGTTTCCCTTAGTGGGTTAGTGTTTGGATGGGTACCTATGGTTTAGAGCCTGTTCTGGGGAAAGTTGGGGTGGGGGGTTGTTGGGGAAGATATGTTCGGGGAGGGGTTGTCAGTGTGCCCCTTAAGCTGCATTGGGTTGTGTTTGGTGACGTCCTTTCCTATGGCGACCCGACTTGAATTGAAATGTGTAACGTGGAATGTGCGAGGGCTGAACTCCATGAGGAAACGCTATAAAGTGCATGCATATTTAGTTCGCAGGGGGATCCAGGTTGCCTTTCTGCAAGAGACACACATTGATCAGACAGAGGGACGGGCGTTGCAAAGGAGGTGGCGGGGACAGTTGTTTTATACCACTTACTCTGCCTTTGCCAGGGGGACATTCATCTGGGTGCCATCAGGGGTCCCCTTCCAACCTACGACCACTATCATAGACCCAGAGGGGAGGTATGTGCTGGTGTTGGGCCGCCTGGATGGTAGAGATGTGACCTTTTGCAGGGTCTATGCTCCGAACTCTGACCATGCCACATTTTTTGCGCGACTGTCTGGGAAGTTGGCATCGTTTCCAGTTGGCACAGTATTTCTGGGGGGGGACTTCAACTCAATCACCGACGTGGAGCTTGATCGCTCCCACCCACCGCTGGCTCAGTCGGCTGTACGACGGGTGGCCAAGTTACGCAGGGACTGGCAGGAAGCGTGGGGTCTAGTAGATGCATGGTGCGCGCAGCATCCCTCGGGCAGGGACTATTCCTTTTATTTGGTGCCACATGACTTACATGTGCGGCTTGATGGCGTCTTGTGCACTACGGGGGCGTTGGAACTCACATGCAGTAGCGAGTACTTAGCGTGGACGATCTCGGACCACAACCCCTGCCTGATAACTGTGCTCTGGTCGCGGCATCGGCAGGTGATCCCGACGTGGCGATTGAACCCCGCGACGCTAAAGGACTCCGTGTTCGCGGTGGAGCTCGGGGAGGGCATAGAGCGCTACTTCCTGGGCAACATCGGGACGACATCGAGCAGGGCGCACGAATGGGACGCTTTTAAAACAGTTGTGAGAAGGACATGCATTTCGTCCATCGCTGGGGCGCGCAGGGTATTGGTGCACGATATAGACCGGGCGGAGGCCACCCTGCGCCAGGCGGAAATAGATAACCACACGGATAGGAGCGGCTCGGCTGCGGTGACGGCGGTGCGCGAGGAAGTGGCGACGCAGGTAGAGCGGCTCCGTTGCTATGATTATAGAGAATATATGGCCCGCGCTCATGCTGAACGGGACAAGGTAGGCACGATGCTGGCTTGGCTGGCTAACCCAGCGGTGTGGGGCTCCCCTATAATGTCTCTGACTACACCCGCAGGGGACCTGGTCTTCTCCCAGATGGAAGTGAATATCCAATTTTTGGAATATTACACGCTGATATATCAGAGCAGGTTGAGAGAACCCCCCGAAGGTCTGGATGATTATCTAGAGGCCGCGGGGCTGCCGCAGTTGGGTCCGGACCAGAGCGCCAAGTTAGGTGCACCTATTTCGCTGGGAGAAATTAGGGCAGCGCTCAAACACATTGCTCGGAAAAAGACGACGGGAGCCGACGGCCTTCCAGTGGAGTACTATGCAGCTTATTTGGACCTCCTGGTACCACACTTGCAGTCGGTTTATCAAGAGGCGTGGGAATTGGGCAGATTGCCACCCACCATGAGAGAAGCGATCATAGTGCCGCTGTTGAAGAAAGGTGGGGATCCTGAGTCCAGGGCTGCGTACAGACCGCTCTCCATGCTCACAGTGGACTATAAGATCCTCAGTAAGATCCTGGCCATGCGCCTTTTAGACCATATGGGCACTCTGGTACACCCAGACCAATCTGGGTTTATCCCTGCTAGAAATACTGCGACGTGCATACGGCGGTTGCTTAGGATCATGGGGATGGAGGAAACGGCTCGGCGGGGGTGGCGGTGCTGTCGGTGGATATCGAAAAAGCGTTCGATAGCGTGGAGTGGTCGTATCTGTTCCGAGTGCTGAAGGGGTTTGGTCTGGGAGATCATTTTATCCGGTGGACCAGCCCCACCTCAGCGCGGGTTCCTACGGGACGTACCATCTCAGCGGCCTGCCGAGTGGAGAGATGTACTCGACAAGGCTGCTCTCTGTCCCCTCTCCTGTTTGCGCTGGCTATCGAACCGCTGGCGGCACATGCTCGCCTGGGACATTTGTACGAGGGGGTCTTGCTGCGCGGGGAGCTTCATTATATATTGTTATATGCGGACGATCTTCTTTTATATTTTTATATTTGGCCGACACAGGGTGCGCCCTGCAGGGCGCTAGGCAACTGCTCGGAGAATTCGGCCGCTTGTCCGGCCTCCAGGTGATCTGGAACAAGACCTGTTTGTTCCCACTGTTCCATGGGGATCGGCTGCCCCTGACACTTGATGGCCTGCTGTGGGAACCCGACTGCCTATCGTATATGGGTGTCCGCATATTTCATGCCCCTGCCGACCTCTTTGACGGGAACGTGGGTGGCGCGCTGAGAGGGTTCAGAGGCAGTATAGCGTTCTGGCGTACTCTCCCTCTATCGGTAACGGGGCGTGTGGCCCTTCTGAAGATGGTGGCGCTCCTGCGCCTGCTCTACTTCTTTTGTACCCTCCCGATCTGGATCCCCGTTTCCTTTTTTCGGACACTACGGGCGTTGCTGACGGAGTTTATCTGGGGATCCGGCAGACGAAGGGTAGCGTTAACCACCCTGATGCGGCCGAGAGAGGAGGGGGGGCTGCCGGCCCCAGACTTTGAGTGGTCCTATCTGGCGGCGCAGCTGCAATGGCTTACACAGGCAGTGGCACGGGAGTTCAAGGAGGCGGATGGTCCGCAGGGCAGTGTCATTCCCAGGCATGTCCTATCATTCATTATCCTCCGACAGCAGCTTCGGTTGGACCAACTCACTCTCGAGGAGCGCACCCTCCGGTCATGCTGGCTGCGAAGTCAGAAGCGCGCGGGGTTCGCGAACCCCTATGCCCCGGAGATCCCTTTGGGTATGTGCACGGCACTCCCTCATGGTGGAGATTGGTCGGCATTGGCTGGCTGGGAGGAGTGCGGGCTCCACATGATTGGAGATTTATATAGAGACAGTGTCTTGCTGCCTTTCCCGGCTTTGCGGGAAGCCTTCGACTTACCAAGAGGGGACTATTTACTGCATGCTGCCCTTGTGGCGGGAATTCAGAAATACTGGAAGATGGGATTGTCGGAACCCCCGACGTCGTTGGGGTGCCAATACGTCACTATGGCGGCGGGTACGGTTAAGGCCATCACCTGCTTATATCGGCGACTGTCCACGGAACGCCTTCCCCCTCTAGATCGCTTAAGAGGCAAATGGGAGGGAGACCTTGGCAGGCCCATCCCGGAGTCGACGTGGCCACAGTTGCTGAGACGGGCCTGGAAGGGCACGCGCAACGCTGGGTTCCAATTGGTCCAATTTTACACTCTCCACAGGGCCTACTTAACCCCGGTCAAGATTCAGCAGTATTTCGGGGGATCCAGTCGCTGTGCCTCAGTGCCAGGCAGAAGACGCTGATTTTGTTCACATGTTTTGGTCCTGTGTGGGGTTAGGTTCTTATTAGGCGGATGTGATGGCATGCTTGAATTGTGTGACGGAACGAGAGTTGGAGGCTGAGATGGGAACCTGCCTCCTGTTGTGGTTTCCACACACCCCTACCACTAAAGTGACAAGCAAATTTTATGACTTGGGCTTAATTATGGCAAAAAGGGATCTCACCATGCATTGGAAGGCGAGGGCAGGTCCTATTTTTGGGAGATGGAAGGTGAGTTTCCAGCGGTGGGCTGGGAGTGAGGCGACACTTCGACTCCAGCTGGCTAGGCGCTCCTCTAATGATAAGGCACTGGAAGTTGCGGGGGCTTGGGGAGCATTAGTAACGGGACTCCAGTCACCGGAGGAGCCGGAAGACGAAGACGTGGTACAAGTAGGGGCAGCTCCGGGAGAGAGCACTAGTGTGGAGGTCACCGGGAACGTAGAGGGGAATGTCCTAGATGGGGACGCTTAAGCATGTATAGGGAGGAGCCACGCACTACACGACACATCCAGCCATTTTGATAGTTTGGAAAGGAGAGTCGGGGTACATGTGAGCGAACGGATGGAAATTACTTTTTCTTGGGATTCATGGTGATGTTATTTTACATTGATATAGGTTGACCTTTGTGGACCCAGATTTGTAGATGCTCCATAGCACAAGGAGATTTGAGGGCACACTGACGGGGGGGTAGTGGGGGAGGGGGTGGGGGAGTTAGGGGGGGACAAAAAAAAGGAATATTGAGTATTGTTTAATCCTGGGTGCTTGACGACGACGATTTTTTCCTTTTTTTGTATATGATGATAACTTGCTGACATGTCGGGTGTTCACTCAATAAATTTTTTTTTTTAAATAAATAAAATCGAGATATGCAAGTACTTGCCTATGCCTACAGGGATCCCCCAAACCTCTAAGGTTCCATGTAAAAAGATGTAAGTTTAGCACCTCAGTTAGCAGAGCCATAGATCAAAGGCATGTATAGATCATGGTGTGGTCCGGACATAATGCTACGCATGTTTCTCTTAGTGTGTGCGCGCATGTGTACCTGCTGAATAGTAACAATGATAAAAATGTGAACAAACAACTCCCAATCCACCCCCTCCCACAACAGCACCCCAATAGTGCCGGCATTTTGCTGCCCACGCAGAACCCCACCAACCTCTTTCTTTGCAGTCCAAAATAAATGCCCCATACTAGTAGGGGGAACACCTGATGGGGGTCACTAGTGAGGCAATGAGGTTCTCCCTTCTCTCATAGCTGTTGGAACAGCCTCCCAGTGATGGGGGAAGGAGGAGGAGGGGGTGCTAGGCATAGTCCAGATGACTGTAATAAAATATTCCGTGCCCACCACCCTTGACATGTTTGTTTATCCCAAGTAACAATGTCTCCGTCTCCAGTCCATCGACAAACAATCAGTTCGCTCATGATGCGTGATGCACTTTCTCCTAAGGGCAGTGCTCTGCAATAACATGTTGCCGCCTAGGCACCAAGGGCCGAGATGAAGTACAATTGAAGACATAATTATGGTGCACTGTGTGTAAGGGTAAGAGATATGGCAGCAAGATTTCAATCTGATGTCGGTGACGGAGATCTGGAGAAAGGCTCCTTTGCCTCACGGTTTGGAGGGTGTTCTTGAGAAAGTCATCTACCTGCTGCCCATTGATGAAAAACTGTTGCTTACCCTGATAGGTAACCCACAGGAGTGCCGGATACATAAGTGTGTTGTCAATTTGCTCTTTACTGAGCTTTTATTTGGCAGGCAGAAATTTACGTTTCGCCTCCTGTACTGCAGATGTGAAGTCAGGATAGATTGTGAATTTGGTGCCATCAAAGTGTAGGGGCTTTTCCTCTCTGGCCAGTTTCAGCGCCACGTCGCAATCATGAAGGTTGAGTAGCCGAGCCACAATCGGATGTGGATTACTTCCTGGAGGAGGGCAGGGGCCCAGTGCTTGGTGCACCCATTCAATTGAGAATAGAAGGCTCCAGCACCAAACGTGTCTCATGACAGATGTTAAATAAAGTCTTCCAGTGTTCGTGCTCTCTGGAATCCCAATGACGTGGATGTTGTTGCGCCTACTGCATCTAAATCTTCATTTTTTGCTGCAATTATTTTGAGGAGTTTGTCCATATGCGCAACCTGTTGCTTCATTTGTGACGTGGCATCTCCATTGTCTGAGATACGCTTTTCCCCCTCCCTAATTTGTTCATCATGATTGTCTACCTTGTGGACTATGAAATCCATACGACCGTTCATGGAGTCCATTTTACTCGAAATGTCGAAGAGGCTGTGTTGCATGGCAAGTAACAAGCTCTTCACGTCGTCTTCATGAGCCATCGGTGGTGTCTGTGCCTGCTCTTCGTTGGGATGTTCTTGATCCTACGAACTGGATCGCGTGCCGGCTTTTTTTGTTTTGAAGAGAAGCTTGGACTGTCGTCCATCTGTCTTCCCCATTGTAGAGATATTACTATGCGCTGTAGGCAGAAATAGCCAAGGGGGGAACAGTAGTGATAATTTGCTGCCTGAAGGTATGTGGTGATTTGTTGGGGCAAGACTAGCACTAGTGCAACTCAGGAGCAAACCAGGTGGGTCCTGTCTACCCCCGTTCCCAGGCCGCAGCAGTGTTCAGTATGGCTGTTTCCCAGATTCCAAAGAAGTAGTGAGTGGTGTTGCACCCCTATGCCAGGCGCGGCGAGATTAGTTGGAGCTCCGCAGCAGAGCAGCATGAAGAGGTGATAGTGTAAGGTGGGACTGTTATGAGGGCAATCGTATATATGTTGTAATCACAAATACATGTCCACAAGATGAATATCTTCACAAAGGTACTTTATCCAGAGCGCAGAGATTGCATTGGTGTTCCTACTGCAGTCAGAGGATAACTGACAGTGTGGAAACACAATCATAACAAGGAGCATAGGAACGCTAGAATGATAGATAGAACTTGACATTTAAAGTGCCCACAACCAGACTATAACATTATACACCGTAATGGCAAGAGGGGAAGGCCCAATAGCGGTAGCACACACCTCTTTGCTGAGTATTTTGCAAAGGCACTGCGGGCTTCTAAGTAAATTACTCTTTATTTGGAGTTCAAACTTGCATGCAAATGGTAATAGGTGTGCTGGTGGGCGATGAATAGGGAGAGAAATGCTGATCAGTATGGGTTTGTGTAACTGCTTTCTTGTCACCGCCAGAAACAGAGACTGTATGCGGATTGGCGGGAGAACATGGGATCTATGGTCCTCAAGGGCAGTTATATTCCGTTCCCGCATCCAGGTTGTCCTTTGAGGAGGATGCGAAAGAGAGTGAGGCAATACGGCACCACATTGACTCCCGGGCAACGCCAGATTCCGGTTTGCTTTTAGCTGTAGTTTCGCTGCAGCCTAGACACCACGTGGGAACCCCAGAGCTTGCATAGCGGGTGAGGCCAGTCGGGCTTCCATCCGTGAACCACACAGCCTCAGCGGGCGCAGTATAGCTTTGCGTAGGATCGCCATGAAATGTCTGTGGCGACTGAAATAAAAACGGAGTTAGACAATAAGCTGAGATGCAATTGGCAGGCACTTTTCCCATAGTTAATGTACTTTTAATGAGGATTGGTGAAGGATTATGCCGCCAAGCAGAAAGAGCCTCACAGGCGTGTGGCCATCTTTTTCGTGCCCACTTAGTGCCCCTGTGTTTGTTAACTAAATTGACTGATCTTGTCTTTGAAGATTAAGAACTAGAAAAAAGGAATGGACCCGGCAAACAAATCTCACTAACTATCAAAGGGGACGGGCCAATTATGTTTAGGAAAAATGTTCAATCATCACATACCAAACATTACAAACCAACTTAAGGTTCCGGTTTGTGACTCGATCTGTAGGACAGATATGTCAAATATTAATGACAACTAAGTCATGAGAACTTATGGACCCCTGTCCGCCTATGGTGCTACATCTGTTCCCAGAGCTACTTAACAATCAACTTCATTTGCTTTTCAAAAAGATAATAATTTCGAGCTGTTTCCCAGATGCTTGTAAAACCTCATCAGTCCTGCCTTTGTTGAAAAAGTCCAATCTGGATTCGTTTGATCCGGCGAGTTACAGGCCGATTTCAAAAATACCCTTTCCGACCAAAGTGCTGGAAAAGCTTTTGAATAAACAGCTGTCTGTTTTTCTTTTATCAACTCATGCCTTAGACCAATCGCAGTATGGGTTCAGGGAGGAACACGGGACAGGGACAGCACTCATTGCGACAGCAGAGGAACTCAGGAGTGTACTGGATGCAGGTGGGAAGGCTGCCTTGATTCTTTTAGATCTATCGGCAGCCATGATTCAGCACTCGCACTATTATCATCATTCTTGGGGGAGAGAACAGTTACATTTTGTCACGGTATCGCCTGCATTGTGTTAATCATTGGGATCGACTGCATGTAACCAATTTGCGCTGTGTTTTAAAAACTATCATTGCTCAGAGCGCATGTGATTATAGCGCCGCCCGCCCTGCATTGCTTGTGTTTGTAGCGCCGCCCGCCTGCACTGCATTTAGCTATATTTGGCCACCTGGCAGCATCGTATATTTTAATATTAATTTTAGCTGTCCCAGGCGACCTACTGCCCCTGCCTCGCCTCCCCTCACCTCCATCTTGTTTGCTGTTGTTGTTTTCCCTGCCTCTCCTCCCCGCTACCGCCTCCCAGCTGCTGACCCTCCCACGCTCCGCCCCCTCCACCATCCATTTATGGCCAATGCCTCCACGCGCAGCGTCCACGCGCTACGGACACGCCGAAGGTGCGCCAAAGGTAAGCCCGTCTACGCCCGTCCGCGCCTGGACCGCGCCCAGCGCCAGACCCCCTGCCCCTCGCTCTGCCCACCCCCGCATTACCTACGATGCAGCCACCCTCCTAGCCCTTAACCCCGGCCGCGCCCCCAACTGCGTCCAAGCCGCCCCTGGCCACACCCATGGACCTTTCTCTTGCTACTCCTGCAAATTCAGCGGCACCGTCAACATCTCCGCTCCGACCACACCACAAATTCCCGACCCCAACCACCTAGAATGCATCCTTCTCAACACCCGCTCGGTCCACAGGCACGCCATTGACCTTTGGAACCTACTAGACACCATCTCTCCAGACGTCGCCTTCCTAACGGAAACATGGATGAACGCCTCCTCCGCTCCTGACATCGCCATCGCTATCCCTGACGACTATAAGATTACACGCAAAGACCGCACCGACCAAACAGGAGGAGGAATCGCTATCGTCCACAAGAAATCAATCCGCATCTCAACCAGCTCTGACGCCAACCTCGCCAACTCCGAACACCTTCACTTCCAGATCCACATCGACCCCAAGACCACTCTCAGAGGCACCCTCCTCTACAGACCACCAGGACCCCGCGCAAAATTCAGTGAAGACATCACGGACTTCATCACCCCACACGCGCTCCCCTCCAAAGACTACATCCTCCTGGGAGACCTCAACTTCCACCTTGAGAAGATCAACGACCGCAACACCGCCACCCTCTTAGACAACCTCGCCAACCTCGGACTTAAACAACTGGTCACTTCCCCCACCCACATCGCAGGTCACACACTCGACCCCATCTTCACCTCTAGCAACCATGTCTCTTTCAACCACACTACGGAGCTCCTCTGGACTGACCACAGCTGCGTCCACTTCACCTACAACAAGCCGAAACCCATCATCCACCTCCAACCAACTCTACAAAGAAACTGGAACAAAATCACCACGGAACAGATCTCCTCATCGCTCCTTCAAACCTCCCCAGCCCTCTCTTCTGACGCCAACGAAGCCGCCTCCAACCTCACCCTTTGGTTATCCAACACCGCAGACACCTTAGCACCACTGAAAAAACGCCTACACAAAATCAAGAAGGCCTCATGGTTCAACGAGGACCTCAAGAAATCCAAGAAACTATGCCGCTCCCTTGAAAAGGCCTGGAAAAAAGACTCATCCACCAGCAACAAGGACGCCTTCAAAAACGCCATCCGTACTCACCACCAACTGATCCGAAAAGCCAAAAAAACAGCATTCAAGGATCGACTCGACAACAACGCCCACAACAGCAAGGAACTTTTCAACATCGTCAAGGAATTTTCCAACCCCTCGGCCAACTCCAACGACATCACCCCCTCTCAAACTCTCTGCGACTCCCTAGCCTCTTTTTTCCACAACAAGATTGCTGACATCCACAACAGCTTTGACAACCAACCCGGAAGCCAACCCACCCTACCATCAGCTGACTATCTTCCCCCCGTTAACACCCTCAACGCCTGGAACCCAATCACCACTGAGGACACCATCCGCCTGATGAATTCCATCCACTCTGGATCCCCCACAGACCCTTGCCCTCACCACATCTTCAACAAAGCAGACTCCGTCATAGCTCCGCACCTCCGAGACGTCATCAACTGCTCCTTCAACTCCGCTACCTTCCCAGAAGACTGGAAACACGCTGAACTCACCGCTCTTCTGAAAAAACCAACAGCAGACCCCACCGAACTCAAAAACTACCGCCCCATCTCACTTCTTCCATTCCCGGCCAAAGTCATCGAGAAAGCTGTCAACAACCAGCTCGCCGCCTTCCTCGAAGCCAACAAATCCCTCGACTCCTCACAATCTGGATTCCGAGCCAAACACAGCACTGAGACCGCCCTCATCGCAGCAACAGACGACATTCGAACTCTACTGGACAATGGAGACACAGTCGCCCTCATCCTCCTCGACCTCTCTGCAGCCTTCGACACAGTCTGCCACAGCACCCTTTTACAGCGCCTCAAAAACATCGGAATCCAAGGAAAGGCACTGGAATGGATCACCTCGTTCCTCTCCGGAAGAACCCAGAGAGTCCGCCTCCCACCATTCAAGTCCGAGGCCTCTGAAATCATCTGCGGCGTACCACAAGGATCCTCACTCAGCCCCACCCTCTTCAACGTATACATGAGCCCCCTCGCGACCATCGCCCGCCAACACAACCTCAACATCATCTCTTACGCGGATGACACTCAACTGATCCTTTCTCTCACCAAGGACCCCAGCACCACCAAAACTAACCTACACGAAGGAATGAAAGAAGTCGCCGAATGGATGAAACAAAGCCGTCTGAAACTGAACTCAGACAAAACAGAAGTCCTCATCTTAGGTAAATCCCCCTCTGCTTGGGACGACTCCTGGTGGCCGGAAGCCCTCGGAAAAGCACCCATCCCGACAGACCACGCACGGAACCTTGGCGTCATCCTGGACTCTTCACTTTCAATGAACAGACAAGTCAGCGCCGTATCCTCATCCTGCTTCAACATCCTTCGCATGCTCAGAAAAACATTTCGCTGGATCCCCACCGAAACAAGGAAAACAGTCACCCATGCTCTGGTCACGAGCCGACTGGACTACGGAAACACCCTCTACGCAGGTACCACCGCCAAACTACAGAAGAAACTACAACGAATCCAAAACGCCTCAGCCAGGCTCATATTAGACATCCCACGCAACGAACACATCTCTGGTCACCTTAAAGACCTCCACTGGCTACCCGTCAATAAGAGGATCAATTTCCGACTGCTTACCCACGCACACAAATCACTCTACGACATCGGACCAGATTGCCTCAACTCTCGACTGTCCTTCTACACCCCCTCCCGCCAACTTCGATCTTCCAGCCAAGCATTCGCCACTGTCCCTCGCATCAACAAAACCACCATGGGAGGCAGATCCTTCTCATACCTGGCTGCCAAAACATGGAACTCACTCCCCGCTTACCTTCGCCTCACCCAGAATCACCTAGCGTTCAGAAAACAACTTAAAACGTGGATATTTGACAAATAACCCCCCTCCCCTCCCCAAGCGCCTTGAAACCCTCTGGGTATGTAGTGCGCTATATAAATTTTATGACTTGACTTGACTTGACTTACAGTCAAATTAAGGGATTATACATCTAAATCTTTTAAGTCTCCTTGGGGGGTCCCACAGGGTTCTTCCCTGAGCCCCACCCTCTTTAATATATATGTTGCCCCATTAGCAGCCATTATTAGAAACTGTGGGTTTCTCCCCGTCTCCTACGCAGATGACACAGAAATAGTGGTGTCAATCTCTAACAACGTAGAGGTAACAGCGGACAGGTTTAGGACCTGCATGGAACAAGTCAACCAGTTGATGCTACTAAACTGTCTTAAACTAAACGGTGATAAAACCGAGGTTTTGATATTCGGGGCGGAGCCCAACATCTGGTCACATAAATGGTGGCCTGGCAGTTTGGCAAACGCCCGTCCCTGGTGGACAAAGTCAGGAATCTGGGCTTTGTTTTGGACAGCAAACTAACATTCCAAGCCCGGATTAACAAACTATCCTCCTCTGTGTGGTACATTTTGAAGCTGATAAAAAGACTCCTGCTGTTCATTCCCATAGATACCTGTAAAACACTGGTAACCACGCTGCCCTTGTCTAGGCTAGACTACAGGAATGCTCTGTATGCGGGGTTACAAACCCAACTCCTGTCAAAACGTCATCACCTTCAAAATGCTGCAGCCAGGTTAGTTCTGGATATCCCCAAGTCCGAGCAGGTGGCCGACAGATTAAGAAGCCTTCATTGGCTTCCGGTGGAGAAAAGGATTTGGTTCAAGACAGACGGCCTAGCATACAAGGCTCTTCAGGGGGTAGGCTCCCAATTTCTAAAAAACAACTTGAAACAGTATGAACCTCCAAGGAAATTTAGATCAAGCGATGCAAGGCTGATCAAGAATCACAGATTCAAGCAACTGAGATGGGGGGGGAGAAGCTTTCTACTGCAAACAGCTAAAACTTGGAACCAACTACCACTCTCAATAAAAAAATAGCCCCTCACTGCTAGCATTCAGAAAGGCCATAAAAACCTGGCTGGTTTCAGCATAGCCTGCTGCCCATCTTGGGCAGCTCCAGACTTAGTGCACTTAACTTAGCGCCAAGATTCCCATGGGCATTTGTGCGCTCTATAAATCAAATCAAATCAAATCAAACCAACAGAATATAAACAATTCTGATAAGCCCCAAATTCAGACAACTCTTCAAGAGGTGGCAACAGGGAGCTCTAGAATCCAAGTGTATTCTTGATTTAGACAAACTAGTGCCTTTAGGTTTAACTTTAAGTGAACACATTTGTGTAAATTTAGGTTGAGTCAGCAATTTTTAGGATAACTTATTTTCTTTCCTTTTGGTCTTTAGAGTGCATTTTTATGTTGAGCTGATTTAAATCATAAATGTATTTGTTTTCTTTTTCTCTTACACTCTGGTACTCACATGGAGCTGTACTAAGAGTAGCCAGCTGAGAACTTTTCCTCACTTTTTTAGCAAGACTCTATCAGTGACCACCTCCTGAGCAATAGTAAGGCACTTTAGTCTAACTGGGCAGGACTGTATTCCTTTTATGTTCTTTGCTTGGAGTAGCCCATCGAAGACCAGTCATGTGCACATATTTGGTTTCTCGACGCATGCTTACCAGAGGCTAAGCCCCTTTTTGGACTAGAGATTATTTCCTATAACATTTTTAGGGTCTGCTGATGATTGAAGGATTGTACAATTGGTGTCACCCGAAGCTCGCCCCCCCCCCCATTACTCTTGTCCACTTGGACTGGACTGCATGCTTCCGCATATGATTGGCAAGCTCTCAAGTACTGTCCAACTCAATGGTCCCATCTGTGTGATGGGTACTCCCACACACATAAGACATTAATTGAGCTCTTGGGGAGTATGACTAAGCACAGGCATGCACCCTTTTTTCAATAGTTATACCTGGCCATAGTCACATACATTCAAATAATTATACATGTGAATGGGGGGACTGTGAGATGCAAATTGTGTTATATTTGAAGCAGCCATTATTATG
This sequence comes from Lissotriton helveticus, assembly GCF_964261635.1. Lineage (NCBI taxonomy): Eukaryota > Metazoa > Chordata > Amphibia > Caudata > Salamandridae > Lissotriton > Lissotriton helveticus. The sequence goes on from NC_136063.1 coordinate 2,082,696,567, forward strand.
TGGTGCGCATTATGGCAATTTAAAATGTTGTGTCTTTGTATGGATGTGTGTGTGTGTGTGTGCGTATATATATATACATTCACACATACACAGGAGTGCATAAAAAACAGCAGGTGGCGAAGAAGCATCTTTTTGGCCCTCTGAAAAAAAGCAAATACTAAAATAAAAGATATCAGCACTCACTTTTTAAAGATAATCTACAGGTTTTGTCAGTCCTTGTAAAAATGTCTTTGAACCAGCGACAGGAAACCTGTTTATCAGGCTGGCTTAGATACGCAGTGTCCAGTGTGCTCACACTATGGAAATAACAAGTATTTTAGATCTGCCTCACCATAATTCTGTCAGTGTTTGTGATCCTTTCATCAATAAAGTTCACTTCTGATACACATGTGCAATGAAAGTTTCTTTGAGAAGTATATTGTAGTGAGTATATTTGTATTTATCTGAGTGTGTTGGGTCTATCATGTTCATTTAATTAAGTGGCAATTAGGAAGTAAACAGGTCGCTGTAGCACACTCTTCTAAATGAAGGACCTGGCCTGGCAAATCCGGCTGGACTGTTCTCATGAGGAGCATGGTCAAGAGTAATTTTCATATGGCTGTGACCAAACTGAGGTGGCATGGTGATCAAAAGAACAATGTATTGGGATGATACCCTGAGCAAATGCCAGCAGTTAGAAAAAGTGAAAGCATTCCTCCCATCACCTTTTCTGCATTTCATGTACTGTCCTAAGTGGCATGAGTATGCCCAGACAGGGGTCCCATGCTCACTGTGTCACTGGAACAAGCTGTGCCCGGCAGATGAACACATAAATAGGGCAAAACCAGTCCTGGGTTGCTTGTGATCTATTTCATGGAGAACGGGTATGGCAGTTTGGGTTGGACTGTTCCCATGAGGAGCAGGATCAACACTGATTTGAATAGGACTCGGACCAGACTGAGGTGGTATGGTGAGCAAAAGGATAATGGGTTGAAATACTACCTGAACGATTTAATGTGGTTAGTCAAATTGGAGGCATTCCTCCCACCATCTTTTGTGTGTTTCATGTAGTACCCTAAGGGGCATGTGGATGCCCAGACGTGGGTCCCATGGTCACAGTGTCACTGGAACCAAGTTGTACCCAATCAATGAGCCCATAACTAGGGCGAAACTGGCAGGGCCGGACTGGGAACAGAAACAGGCCCTCGCAAACTGCTCAGCTGGCATCCCCTGGCGTAATGGGGAGTGCAGCCAAGCAGTTTGCGAGGGCCGGTTTCGGCCAATTTTGATACAATGGGCCAATATTGCTGACCCACGGTACCAAAAGGGCATCCCCAGGGGCACAAAACTGGCCCCCACCCTAGCAGCCTATCGGGGAAATGCCCGGCGCTATGGCCAGTCCGGCCCTGGAAACTGGTGCTGAGTTGCTTGTATACTAGTTCAGGAAGGACAAGTCCTGGCACTTCCGTCTAGACTATTCCCATGAGGAGCAGGGTCAAGAATGATTTGTATATAGCTAGGTAGAAACTGAGGTGGCATAGGGTGCAGAGTAATGAAACATTGGAATGCGGCCTGAGTATTTACCAGTGGCTGAGATTAATTCTAGCATTCAATTCATCACTGTTTTGTATACTTATTGTGTCACTCTAAGTGGGACATGTATACCCACACGTAGGTTCCGTGCACACAGTGTCAGTATAACCAAACTGTACCCCGCTGATGAGCCCCTAACTAGGCTAAAACTGGTCCTGGGCTGCTTGTATTCTGGTTCAGGGATGACCTGGCTTTGCAGTTCGGGCTGGACAGTTCCTATAGTAGGGTCAAGCCTTTTTTGCATATGGCTGTGTCCAAATTGAGCTGGCATGGTGTATATATATATATATAGATGGATTGGGATGCAGCCCAAGTGTTTACCAGTGGTTGAGATTAATTCAAACATTCTATCCTTCTATACTTATCTTCCTAAAGTGGCATTTTTAAAATTAGACTTTTAATTTAACTATGCCATTAATGAGGATTTATCATTACAATTACTTAGGTAGACAGATCCATATCTGTCCTATTGGAAATTACAGCTTATTATACGTAACAAGGAATCTCCAATGTTGACCCATGGGAGGGGAAGACTTCACCATAGGGAATAACAAATTTGGGAGTTTTTCACTACAAGTACCTGTTAAACGTAAAAGTACATGTCCTACCTTTAAATTAAGTAGCACCCTGTCCTCTGTGATACCTAAGTCCTACTTTAGAGGTGACTTCTAAATAATAAATGAGGAATTTAATGCTTTACATGGGGTTTTAAATGCCAAGTCAACATTGCAGTGTAAACTGGACCCACAGGCTCTGATGTGACAGGCCTGAGACATGTTTTAATGAGCTACTTAAGTGGGTAGCAGAATCATGTTGTAGGGCTACTGGTAGAATTTAAGATTAATTCTAGCATTCAATTCAGCACTGTTTTGTATATTTATTGTGTCACTCTAAGTGGGACATGTATACCCACACGTAGGTTCCGTGCACACAGTGTCAGTATAACCAAGCTGTACCCAGCTGATGAGCCCCTGACTAGGCTAAAACTGGTCCTGAGCTGCTTGTTTTCTGGTTCAGGGATGACCTGGCTTTGCAGTTCGGGCTAGTCAGTTCCTATAGTAGGGTCAAGCCTTTTTTGCATATGGCTGTGTCCAAATTGAGCTGGCATGGTGTATATATATATATAGATGGATTGGGATGCAGCCCAAGTGTTTACTAGTAGTTGAGATTAATTCAAACATTCTATCCTTCTATACGTATCTTCCTAAAAGTGGCATTTGTAAAATTAGACTTTTAATTTAACTATGCCATTAATGAGGATTTATCATTACAATTACTTAGGTAGACAGATCCATATCCTTCCTATTGGAAATTACAGCTTATTATACGTAACAAGGAATCTCCAATGTTGACCCATGGGAGGGGTAGACTTCACCATAGGGAATAACAAATTTGCGAGTGTTTCACTACAAGTACCTATTAAACTTTAAAGTACATGTCCTACCTTTAAATTAAGTAGCACCCTGTCCTCTGTGATACCTAAGTCCTACTTTAGAGGTGACTTCTAAATAATAAATGGGGAATTTAATGCTTTACAAGGGGTTTTAAATGCCAAGTCAACATTGCAGTGTAAACTGGACCCACAGGCTCTAATGTGACAGGCCTGAGACATGTTTTAATGAGCTACTTAAGTGGGTAGCAGAATCATGTTGTAGGGCCACTGGTAGAATTTATTTACAGGACCATGGCACATGTAGTGCACTTTACTAGGGACTTATAAGTAAATCAAGTCTGCCAATTGTGGATAAGTGAATAAAAACATGTTTAGGGAGGGAGCACATCCACTTTACCACTTGTTAGTGGTGAGTAAGGGCCCAGAGTCCTAAGGCCAACTAAAACAAGATCAGAAAATTTGGAGGTAAGCAGGCAAAAGGTTTAGGTGAATACCACCCTAAAGCTTTCAGGTATAACACATCTCCCCCAGTTTAAAGTCGGGAGATATATCCAACCTCTTGGGAGTTCTCATCACTAAGGCAGAACTTAGGGAGACCATCACAATTAGCATGGTCTGACCCAGGTCTGTTTTCCACCGTAAAGTCCAGTCCCGGTAGGGAGATGGACCACCTCAACAATTTTGGAATCTCACCCCTCATTTGCATTAGCCACCTTTGGGGTCTGTGGTCTGTCTGGATTCAGAAGTGAGTCCAAACAGGTATGGCCCCAGTTCTTCAGTGCCAGTACCACATCAAAGGCATCCTTTTTCATAGCTTTCCACCTCTGTTCTCTTGAAGATAACCTCCTAGAGATTAAAGTTACAGGTTGGTCAGACCCTCATCATTAAATTGTGAATGTACAGCCCCAATGCCATGCATTGAGGGATCAGTTTGTACGGTCAATTCCCTGGAAAAGTCAGAGGTCTAGAGCACAGGAGTTGTGCACATGGCTTGCTTTAGGTAATCAAATGCTTTCTGACATGCCTCTGTCTATATCACCAATCTGGGCTGCTTCATTGTAGTCAGCTCAGTCAAGGGAACAACAATGGTGCCTTATCCCTTGAGAAGCCTTCTGTAAACACCTGTGTGGTCTAGGAAGGCTTTCAGCTCAGTTTGAGTCTTTGGGGCTTCCAGGCCATGATGGTGTCTGTCTTGGCCTGGAGAGGATGCAGCTTTCCCCACCGACCTGGTGTCCCAAGTTTACCACAGACCCTTGCCATGTATTGAAATTACTGGCCTTGATAGCCGGACTTGCATTTCACAGGACCTGAAGCATTTCAGGCTGGTGAAAGAGGTGGCCCTTTCAGCTGCTACTAAAGACTGCTATGTCATCCAGGTAAACAGCACTGAAGGCCTCCTTACCAAGCCAAAACCTAGTTCACCAGCCTCTTGAAGTTGATAGGGGCATTATTGAGTCCAAAGAGCATCACTTTGAACTGGGAACGGCCCACTGGTGTGGAGAAGGTGGGCCTCTTCTTAGCTCCTTCAGTTAGGGCAATCTGCCAGTACCCTGACGTAAGGTCAAAAGTACTTAGGAACTGGGAAGCCCCTTACCTGTCAATCAGCTCATCAGCCCAGGGGATGAGCATCAGTCTTGGTGACTGATTTGAGCCCCCTGCAGTCTACACAAAACCTAAGTTCTGGTGTAGTGGCTGGTGGGGCAGCCTCTGGTAACAGCACCACAGGGCTGGACCATGGGCTACTAGAGTGTTTAATCATCCATAACAGCAACATCTTGGATACCTCATCCTTGCTGCTGGCCCTGACGTTTTCAGTCAGACAATAGATTCTATTCTTGGCAGGGAGGCTGTAACCTGTGTCAATGGGTACACAAATAGGTGACCCCAAGAGGTAAAATAGAGAGGAGAACTGTTCCAGCAACTGGTGACAGTTCCTCTGCTGTTCTGAAGTCAGGTTAGGGGAAAGGTGTATACCTTCTTCTGACCCTTAATTCTCTTTGGAGAATAGGAGATCTTCCTCCCAACCATCTGTCACAAACAGCATGGTGACCTGATACCTCTCATAGTGTGTTTTTAGATGATTGAGATGGAGAACCTTTAGGGGGTGTCTGGGGGTCTCGAGGTCTACCAAGTAGGTGGCCTCCCCCTTCATCTCAACAATCTCATAGGGACCAGTCCAACAGTCTTGGCATTCCCTGGACTCAACGGGATCCATCACCCTCACTGTCTGCCCAGGTTGAAAATACACAGCTGTGGCCATCAGGTCATACCACTGGTTCATCACCTCCTGGCTGGCCTCCAGGTTTTCAGAAACTTGATTCGAAAACGTGCCCACCTGGCTCTAAAGGGCTAGCATGTAGCTTACAACATCTTATAGAGGCTTCGTGGGAGCTTGCTCTTAACTCTCCTTAACCAGACTGAGAGGTGCCCTTATAGGATGACCATACAGGAGCTCACAGGTGCTAAAGCCAACCCCCTTCTGTGGTATCTCTCTGTATGCAAAGAGCAGGTATGGCAAGAGGATTTCCCACATATGCCTCATGGGGTCAGGCAGGCCCTTAAATGCCCTTGATGAATCTCTTAACAAGCCCATTGGTCTGTGGATGGTAGGGTGTGGACAACTTATAGGTAATGTCACACTCCTTCCACATTGACTGCATGTAAGCAGCCATGAAGTTGATGGGAAAACCAACTCAGATGAAAATCCCCATCAGAGCCCTAGCCACTACATGTGCAGTTGTGGTCCTCAAAGGGTTGTCATCTAGGTATCGTGTGGTATGATCCACCAGAACCAGGATAAATCTGTTGCCAGATGTTTTCCGGGGTTCCATGGGCCCTACACTATTGATGACCACTGTTTCAAAGGGAGTCGAATGATAGGCAAGGGATTCAGGGGAGCTTTCTGCCCTGTCTTCACTCTAGTCTTATAGGTCAATCAAATCCTACAGAATGTATCTGAGAAAATCTTCTACCGGGGTCATTATGAGTAGAGGACAAACATTAAGCTGCCCCAGTGGCCTTGACAGGGATATCTCATGAGCCACTCAAAGTAGTAAGACCCTGTAGCATTAGGGCACTACTAGTGCCCTTGTCAACCTATGCACTGGTGCATTAAGTTCACTATATAGAAGGCCATCCTCCCAATAAATGGGGTGACTACCGGAGGCATCACCAGCTGCCTGGACTTCAGCCTGTTGCCTAATGCCCTTCTGTGCTGGCCACTCTCTCTATGCCTTACAGAACTCTCCTGTGCTGGGCCCTTTCTTCTTCTCGTCATATAGCAAGTACAAGTAGGTCACCAAGGAAGGCAATGTCCTCCCCACTGGGAACCGGGGCAAACTCGTCGGGCACCCCATTCACCTCAGCTGGAAGACATTCATGAGCTGGTTTCCCATTTGCCTTGCCATTCCTACTCTTCACAGGTGTCTGGGATATTCTTCTATGCTCCAGACTTCCTTGACTCCCTTTCTGGGAAGCAATAGACCAGGTGGCTGCACACACCCACACAGGTAACCCTTACATTTTCAGGTGTGATAGGGGCTCCACTTCCTTCCAGGTAATATGCTAAAGTTCATTCCCTAACAAACAGTCCATGGGCATGGCAAGGCTCATATCAACGTTCACAAGTCCTGAGACCCCCTCACCCAAAAGGAACAAGGGCCACTGGAAAGTGACCCTCACGTTTGCCAGCTACTATAACCTGTTGGAATATATTGGATACAATCAGCTCTGGAGCTACCAACTGACTCCATGCCACAGTAAGCTGGCTCCTGTGTCCCTTAGAGCCTCAAAACCTTGCCCATTATTTGTGAGTCATTGCCTATACTTTTCAGAATTCGAAGGCATATTGGTATAGGCACCGTTTTAAAGTCACCCAGGGACACTAAGGTAATCTCATTGACTGTCCCCCTTTCCCCCACTGAATGAGAGTCTTACCGCCAGTAGGAGGCTGTGCCCTCCTGGGAAATTTAGGACCCCCCTTGTAATGCCCATACTCATAGCACTCATAGCACTTGCGGTTTTGGTCTGACTCTTGAAAGTGCTTTTTCTGGATGACAGACTGGCAATGGGAACACTTTTCCCTGATAACTGTTTTGGGGGCATTGTGAGAACTCCTTCTTTTTATCTCTCCCTCCTTATTTTGGTGGGAACCATAAACAACTTTTTGGTAGTCCTCCAAGATTCCTTCTTGGACACTCTGGTGCTGACACTGAGGGATGCCTCTTCAGCAAGCTTCCTGGAGTAAGTCAGCTTTCTAGCAACTAGGGGCCTTTATGGGACTTGCACCTCTGGAACGTCACTTTTTGTGATATTCCGTGCAGCAGTAGCCTGCATGATATTTATCAGGCAGCACTAAGCCATTTTTTTGGCTTATTGCTGCCTTATACATATTGGTCCCTTTAGCACATTTTCTGCATTAAAGGGGCGTGTCATAGGTGTTGCTGGGGGTGTTCCCAGGACAATCCATGGCTTTTTGACACTGCCCCAGATTTACGAGAAATTGTAAATCTGAGGCAGTGCAAAAAAGCGCATAAGGGAGGCACAACGAGGAGAAATATCTATATTTTTCCTTGTTTTTCATTTTTCTTTGTGTGCTGCATTCTGCAGCACAAATAGGAAGAGGAAAAAGCCTCTTGTGATCATTTTTGTACAGGAAGGATTCCTGCACAAAAATGGTTTGGTCATTTGGTCAGGTAACATGAATTGAGCCAGGGTGATGTCCTGTGGCTGGTGGCACAACTTTTAAAGTCCTCTTTAATTTTAACCTATGACGGGCATGTACCAATTGGTCTTTCAAATTATTAATGCATCTGAAACCAAACTGGACTGTAGTATCTGGATATTTCCCCTGTGTCAAAGACCTTGATCAGCTTCAGTGTATGCTTTGCTATGCAGCTACTCATTGTCAGAAGAACTACTTTTACTGCTAACTCTCATGATCACTAAGGTAATCGCTACATGGGAGTGGCCTATTTTCAGTTTCCACAAACTGAGAAACATCAACGTCCAGATTTACAAACTTTTTGTGCTGGGTTTCTGTAAAATAACTGATGCGAAAGAGCGCAAAATATTTTTGTTAGGGGTGCCTACATCAAGGGATTATTACAAGGGTAGTACACGGTGTTTCCATCGTTTTTGATGCAAACCCATATCTAATAAACATAGTAGACCGAAATTTGTAATAGTAAAATAGTGGCACTTTAAAGCAGGCGTTGAAAGGAAAAATGCTTTTATTACTCCTTTCTTTTCCAACTTTGCATGTCTGCTGCACTGTACAGCACACATACAAAGTGGGAAACATTGTGTGGTTTGTCTAGGCATAGTACTTTGTACAGAAACAGTCAGTGGAAAACCTATGCTAGACTCATGCAGACACCTTTGCACTATGGTGCACAGGTGTGTGCATGGCGATCATCAGCCTAATTGTGCACCAGCACAAGTGTGAGGGGAGGAGAATGCCATATCGGCAGATATGGTACAAAAGGGGGTGGTGATGGACGGAGCATCTGAATCAATCAAACACTCACACCCAGTCAAAAGATCTGGGTTTAATCCATCACCGTTCTTTAGCCCACTCTGCCACCCCAGTTCAGACATGGCTATATGCAAATCAGTCTGACCCTGTGCCTCATGGGAACAGTCCAGCCCGAACTGCCAAGCCATGTCTTCCCTGGACCGGAAACAAGCTTCCGAGGACCGGTTTCTGGCATTCCAGCCGTCTTCAGCCCGGCTTGCTTGAATCCAGTGGCAAAGTGAGCAAGGGACTCACATCTGAGCATACCCTGCCACACTTATGGTGGCCAAAAGCGGTACAAAAGGGGGTGGTGATGGACGGAGCATCTGAATCAATCAAACACTCACACCCAGTCAAAAAATCTGGGTTTAATCCATCACCGTTCTTTAGCCCACTCTGCCACCCCAGTTCAGACATGGCTATATGCAAATCAGTCTGACCCTGTGCCTCATGGGAACAGTCCAGCCCGAACTGCCAAGCCATGTCTTCCCTGGACCGGAAACAAGCTTCCGAGGACCGGTTTCTGGCATTCCAGCCGTCTTCAGCCCGGCTTGCTTGAATCCAGTGGCAAAGTGAGCAAGGGACTCACATCTGAGCATACCCTGCCACACTTATGGTGGCCAAAAGCGTTACAAAAGGGGGTGGTGATGGACGGAGCATCTGAATCAATCAAACACTCACACCCAGTCAAAAGATCTGGGTTTAATCCATCACCGTTCTTTAGCCCACTCTGCCACCCCAGTTCAGACATGGCTATATGCAAATCAGTCTGACCCTGTGCCTCATGGGAACAGTCCAGCCCGAACTGCCAAGCCATGTCTTCCCTGGACTGGAAACAAGCTTCCGAGGACTGGTTTCTGGCATTCCAGCCGTCTTCAGCCCGGCTTGCTTGAATCCAGTGGCAAAGTGAGCAAGGGACTCACGTCTGTGCATACCCTGCCACACTTATGGTGGCCAAAAGCGGTACAAAAGGGGGTGGTGATGGACGGAGCATCTGAATCAATCAAACATTCACACCCAGTCAAAAGATCTGAGTTTAATCCATCACCGTTCTTTACCCACTCTGCAACCCCAGTTCAGACATGGCTATATGCAAATCAGTCTGACCCTGTGCCTCATGGGAACAGTCCAGCCCGAACTGCCAAGCCATGTCTTCCCTGGACCGGAAACAAGCTTCTGAGGATCAGTTTCTGGCATTCCAGCCGTCTTCAGCCCGGCTTGCTTGAATCCAGGGGCAAAGTGAGCAAGGGACTCACGTCTGAGCATACCCTGCCACACTTATGGTGGCCAAAAGCGGTACAAAAGGGGGTGGTGATGGACGGAGCATCTGAATCAATCAAACACTCACACCCAGTCAAAAGATCTGGGTTTAATCCATCACCGTTCTTTAGCCCACTCTGCCACCCCAGTTCAGACATGGCTATATGCAAATCAGTCTGACCCTGTGCCTCATGGAAACAGTCCAGCCCGAACTGCCAAGCCATGTCTTCCCTGGACCGGAAACAAGCTTCCGAGGACCGGTTTCTGGCATTCCAGCCGTCTTCAGCCCGGCTTGCTTGAATCCAGTGGCAAAGTGAGCAAGGGACCTCTCCTGCAGTCTTATCTAATTCAAGCCTGCCTCCTTGAAGCAATATGCTGAGGCAATTTTAAAATGCAGATTGGGTTCTCGTCTGGACATTTGCCCTGCTGCACTGTTATGACCTACCATAGAAGTAATTAGCCCTGTGATCACCAGAGTTTTCAATCTTTCTTTATCTTCTGGTGCCATGCCAGGGGTCTGATCCCCATTCTTAATTATTCCTCTCTAGATGCCAACATGTTTAGCAACTAAAGGCCCATTTCGATGTTGCAAGCCTTTGCTACAGGGTACGTTGTTGCATGGTAGCCAATCTAGGTTTCACCCCCGTCATAGTACTGAGACAGTGCTATTAGAAATATACAACCACATTAAGTGGTCTCTGGATCAGGGTAAAAATGCGTCACTTATTATTCTCGATCTATGAGACTATGAGACCGTCCCACATACGATTCTCTTACAACGCCTTACCATTTGGGTGCGGGAGGCTCAGTGTGGGACTGGCTGAAGTCGTTCATTGATTCCAGAGGGCAGTCGGTGTGAGTGGCACCTTTTACTTCGGAAGTCAAAGAAGTGAAGCAGGGTGCCCCCTAAGACTCCTCTCAGAGCCTCACTTATTTTTAACGTCTTTATGTCACCTCTGGTCTTTTCAGTGAATCCTTTTGGTTGTAAATGTATTTATTACGCAATTTACACCCTAATACTTTTTGGGGGACCTCTGTCCTCATTTGAAAAGACATTCAAGGACTGCTTGCTTGCAGTCTTTGAGTGGATCAAGAGCAGCCAGCTAAAATGTAATACAGATAAAATCGAAATTCTTGTTTTTAGCTCCCATTTGATGAACTGGTGGAAAGATATTTGGCTCACCACCCTAACAACTCACTCCTCCCCTCCGTTGGTAAAAAATCTCAGTGTCAATCTGGATAACAAATTGTCAATGCAACTCCAGATGTTGGTGGTGGTAGGCCAGAGTTTTGAGCTAGTTCAAGCTCTGAGAAAAGGCCTGTACCTCCTATCTCTGCACTGCAGGAGTACTCTGATCCATGCTTTAATCGCATTGCAGTGGATTATTCCAATGCTCTCTTCCTTGGATGTCTGTGGTTCTACTTGGTAGTCTTCAGGTGGTGGTTTAGAATGACGCTGCTCATCTCATCCTGTTTCTGCCTAGTTGGTTGTCGCTCTCTCCTTCCCTAAACTTCCTGCATTGGCGGCCCATTAGGAAATGGATATTGTTTAAAACTATCTTTAACTTGTTCATAGGACAGTGTTTCAGGCCAGCCTAGGTTATTTAAAAGAGCCCCTCCTGCCTTACTGCCCCACTAGAGTGCTGCATTTGTCATTTTGATGGTAGTGTGTCGCATGAAGAGTGTGTGGAAGATGTGCAACACATTTTCATTCTTAGCAGCCAAAGCATGGAAACAGCTTCCACTGGATCACCCTAGGCTTCCTTTGGAGGATATCTTCCAAAGGAAATGGAAAACCTGGATCTTTTATTCCACCTTTTCTACCCTAGCGCCAGGACTCTCTCTGAGTAGCTGTCCCCTTTGCAGGGGCGGTTCTCGCGTTTAAGCGTTGTGGCTTTTCCCCACTCATATTTTGCCAACTGATTCCCTTTTTATGTGCACATTTTATGTCAAGATTTATTTGGGAAAAAAACACTTTGCTTGCATTCCTTTTTATTTTCATCTGCCTGTGGCTGTCAGCCTTCAGCCTTCAGCCACAGGCATCAGCGGCTGTGAAGTGGGTGGGTGGGGTTTCAATGACATTGACACCACACAGGAGTAGCATGGAGCAAGCAAGTGCGCATGTCAGATTGGCGGGTTTCCTTCCTCCGGCTAGCCAGACATGCGGACTAAAGCCTTCTCTTCTGCTTCACACTAGGGATTGGGATTCATCAAAGCCTGAACCCCTGGTCTCCTAATGAGTGGTAAGTGTGCCCGCTAAAGCCAATCCTGGTGCAGAACAAATGCTGTAGCAGCGTCTGGATTGGCTGAGAGACACCGTGAGTGTGCTGTTTGTTTTTCCTTTGCTTTCAGTTTGTGTGCGCCTCTTTGGACATGGGAGGCGACACTGCATGGCTGTATGCACAGCTGTAACGTCTTACAGAATTATTCCTTGTGAAGGAGCGCAGGAGTCTCAAGAAGAGATTGAATTTCACTGCAGGACTGACAGAGTAATTCATGAGGTGGTGAAGGCAATATAGTCCGTTGGTATGTCTACTAGCTCAATATAACCATTCCCAGTGGTCCAAACCAGACATCCTTTGTCCCCTATTCATGCCAAACAGTACCTGTACACGATGTCATGTTAGAATGAACAGTGTGCATTATGATGTTTTCACGTGCTTTTTGTTTCTTGCTCTACCAGCAGAATAGTGTATTTCCGGTTGTGTAGACTGCCTCCTGTACTCTAAGGGCGCTGTAGCCATCAAGAGCTTCTCGGAGCTTCCCGTCAGCGCAGTACCGGGCGCCTGTGCTATGAGTCCTCACCAGGAGAGGGAACAGGATGTGCTTATTGTGCGTGAAACGGCTGCGCATCCAGAGACTGTCAGATCCCGGAGGCCACCAGAGCCAAAGATTAACCGATACTATCAGGGCTGGACTGGGAACCACAACCGGCCCTGGGAAAGTGCTCGGCCGCCCCCACCCTCACCACTCGGGGGAGGGGAGGGTTGGTCGGAGGTGCAGCCCTGCTCTTTGCCGGGGCCGGTTTTCGGCAGATTTTGGTACAGGGCCGATTTTGCAGCTATCCTGCAAAAACGGCCCTGTAACAAAAACGGCCCCCAGGGGCCAAAAACCGGCCCCCACCCATGCGGCACACCGGGGGATTGTCCGGTGCCCGCTATGGCCATTCCGGCCCTAGATACTATAGACAGTTGCCTATCATTTAGTAATGATTTCAACCTTAAAGATGTAACCTACGAATCTGTGCAACGCTTCAGTCCCCATGTGAGTACATGTGAGCCCCTACACCAACATGTAAGCTAACACCACAGCAGTGCCCATGTGGAATGACCACAGCCAGTAAATATGAATAAGCATTTAATAATTTTTCCAAAACTCCTTTCCTCTGTGCTTTTAAGATTTTTAAAGCATTTTTAACTATTCAGAATAAAGCTTCCCCACTAAATTGAACACCTGCAAGTATTTCTGACTACGTCTTAACAGTGATTTATGCTTGCCTAGTAATTCGAAGATATATATATATTTTTTTTTTATAAACAAAAACGGGGTTGACCCTGTGTCCCTCAGAACCTGGGTTAAATGGTAGTTCAAATAGAAAAGGTTATGTCGGGTACACACAACACTTAATTTCAGCGTTATTGTTTGATTTTGAACTAGTCGTATAATCCAAAATACAAAACCATCTAGATAACTTAATGGCTGATCCCACGTCTGAAAGAGAAAGAGTGAGGCTTCATACAGTCAATGAAACAATAGCCTGCAATCAACTTTATATTCTCTTTATATTAAATGAATCATATTCTCGTCTATACAAAGACTGTCAATATCATAAATATAGTGCAAAGAAAGTGAAACAATGAATGGTGTTCACCACACAAAAAACAATAACATAAAAGATAATATATACATCATAAATACATTCAGGTCAACAATCTATACAAATACAAAGGTCTAGTTTCACAAAGGCCAACCACTGTTGTAAAACTTCTTGAACCCTTTAGATTTCTTTTATTTCATTGGAGTCCTAGAGTTAGGGGGCCTGTAGGAAGTGTCGACGTGTCGACCCTATCTTGCGCCAACTTGTTGGTCGCGGCGGGTCTTTATCAAGACGATAAGTGCACGACAGTCCTGGGCTCCAAGTGCAAGAATGTCACCTGTGGTCCCGATAAAATCTTCAATTCGGCAGCTTTGAAATGCCCTGTCTCAATTCGATCTCCCTCGGCTAAAAAGTCCGGCTTGTAGTTTCCGACTGGTTGGATCTAATCAGGGAGCATTGTCTGTGCGTAGTTCTCCAATGAGGCCATGGTTGGCGATTATCTTTTCCAGCTTGGGGATCTCTACTTCGGGGTAACGTGAGAAATCGTCTATCACAAGGAACATGTATTTTCCTCCGGGAAGGCTGCCAAAATCTGCACTGGCTCGCACCCACGGAGATGTCGGTCCTTCCTCTGTAATCACTGTGGCCGGAGGGTTGGGTAGGCTAGTCGCCAAACACACGGGACATCGCTGGACTATATCTTCGACCACCTTGTCAAGGCCCGGGAACCAGAGTTTGCTCTGAAGGCGGTTTTTTGACTTTACGATGCCCTGGTGCGCGCCATGTGCTAGGAGGGCTGATTGCTGGGTGAGACTGTCGGGTAGTACCAGGCGAGGGCCTCTCAGGAGACACCCTTCCGGAGATATAGACAGTTCGTTTCGGACTTGGTGGAGTGCCTTCAGCGTTGCTTGAGCCCCAGGCATGCGGAATGATGCTGGGCTTTGGAGTGGCTACCAGTTACCCGATGCGATAGCCTGGATGGCGATCTGTAGTAAGTCGTCGTCCTTAGTGGCTTGCGCCACTTCCTCCAGGGAGATTGGCAGGGGTCTTGACCTTTCCACGATCATCCTGACATATTCTTCGGTGGCGGCAGCCTCTGCAGCTTCCGAGTCACTGACCGGGCGGGCGTGTCTCAACAAGTAGTCGGCTGGGTTTCAGGGGCCAGGTCGATACTCCACGGTGAATTGGAACTCCTGGAGCTGGAGGACCCATTTCTCAATCCGAGGGGGGGGGGCGTGAGGAGGTCCCCTGGAATAGCGGAACAAGGGGTTTGTGATCTGTGATTACCACAAATGGGTGTCCGTATAAATAGATGTGGAAGTGCGGCACCCCCACAATATGGCGATGGCCTCCCTCTCGATCTGCGAGTACCGCTGTTCTGTCGGCGTGAGGGTTCTGCTCGCATATGCAACGGGGGCCCATTCTCCACACGCTTGTTGCTGGGTCAGCACGGCCCCTAGTCCTGTCGGGCTGGCGTCGACGACGAGTTGTGACTTGTTCCAGGGGTCGAAGTAGGTTAGCGTCGTGTCAGCTGAGAGTGCTGCCTTGGTCTTCTGGAATGACTCATGCTGTTCCGGCCCCCATTCCCAGGTGGCGGTGGCCTTCGTGAGGTCGCGGAGAGGGCCAGTGAGGTCAGACAGGCCCTTGATGAACCGCCCGCAGTATGTGACCATCCCGAGGAAACTGCGGACTGCTGTCATCGATGTTGGAGAGGGGGCTTCGTGGATATCCTTGACCTTTTCCGGGTCCAGTCCTACTCCTTGGTCGGAGAACCTGTAGCCAAAGAAACTAATGTCTTTGCGTAAGAAATCGCACTTTTCCCTGTGGAGGGTAAGACCTCGCTCGTGAAGCCGGGTAAACACCGCTTGGAGGCGTTGGATGTGTTCCTCTAGGGTTGGTGCATGGACCAAGATGTCGTTGCTGACATTCAACACGCCATTAAGCCCTTGCAGGACGTTCTGAATGATGTTTTGGAAGACCTCTGCAGCACTCGATATCCCAAAGTTGAGCCGGGTATATCGCCAAAGGCCGGCGTGAGTGGAGAAGGTGATTATCGGGCGTGATTCCGGGTGTAAGGGAATTTGGTGGTATCCTGACCTCAGGTCCATTTTCGATAACCACTTCGAGCCTGACAGTTCTCCAATGATGTCATCTATGGTGGATGTCAAATGGCGCTCCCGCTTGATAGCAAGGTTGGGGATACGCATGTCAACGCAGATCCGCACGGCGTCGGGCTGCTTCGGTTTTTTGGCCACCACGATGGGCGATACCCATGGAGTGGGTCCGCTCACCCTTTCGATGATTCCTGCTCGCTCAAGTAGGTGTAGTTCCGCCTCTACCTTGGGTCGTAGGTGGAACGCATTGCGTCGGTGCCGGAGAGCCACTGGGACGACTGATTGGTCTATGTGGAGACGAATGGCGGGTCCCTTCAAACAGCCGATTCCTTCAAACAGCGAGGCGTGTCCTAATACGAGATGGTCGAGGCTGTGGGCTTGGACTGTGAGTGCGAAATGTATCAATCCGAGATCTTGGGCAGTTTGGCAACCGAGCAGGAATCCTGATCCTTCTTGTGACACGTAAAGTTTGGTTTGTAAGCAAGTGGAGCTGTGGGACAGGGCTGTCCAGGACATCCCGCACAGGCGTAATGGGCGACTGGTGCTGTAGGCGTATACTTGCACTCTTGTTGGATGGAGTGTGGGTGCGTTCTCTAATGTTCGGTACACGCTGGCTGCCATTAAGTTGATTGTCGCGCCGGTGATGATCAGAGCCGCTACTGCTTGATCCTGCACATTGACGGTGCACATGGGTTCCGCAGATGGCGTGGCTGCTAGAGTGTTGAGCATCCGCACCACATGGACGGAAGCCGCATTAGCGTCGTCGTCGTAGATGTCGCTGCTGGTGGACGTGTTTGGCAGCGGCTCTAGCTGTCTTACCCTTCTGGGTGGTCCACCCTGCTTCTTCCTCTGTGTCGACAGACATACACTTGCGAAGTGGTTGGCTTTTCCGCAGGCGCTGCAGATCTTGCCTTGTGCCGGACATACTCCGTTGTGGGGCGTTGCACCTCCACACCACGCACAGGCGCGGTCGTGGGAGGACTGAGCTGGTCTTGGTCTCCCTCGTCGCGACTGTTTCGCGCGGTTCTCTGTGGAAACGGTCTTGATGGTGCACACAGGTTCAGTTTTGACTGCGACCATCGGCTTTGGCTCCATGTGCGCGGCTCTGGCCTTCGACAACTCCTTAGACAGCCCTAGTGCCAGGATGTCGCGCATGGGCATGTTGTCCGTCTCCAATACCCTCTCACACAGCTTTAAAGACGCGCATCCCTGAATAAACTGGGCGCGGATCTCGTCGTCCACATCGGGGAGGGTGCATGTGCTGGCCAGCTTCTTCAGTCTCGCGTAGAAGACGTCTACAGACTCCTCCGGGAGCTGGCGGGCTTGGCGGAGTAGGAACCTTTCGTAATCCGCGCTGGCGAAGGGCTCAAAGTACGCTGTGATGGCGTCGCGCAATGTGGTATAATTACGGGGCGGGCCGCCCTCCACAACGTCTTTCGATATGTTGTGGATCGCCTCACCTCCGAGGTGCAGCAGCATGGCACGCCGTCGCTCTACTGCAACTTCTGCCACCACGAAGTAGTTCTCAGAGCGTTCTACCCATTTCCTCCAGCGTTCCGCTTGCGACGGAGGTGTGCCGGTGACAGCGAACGGCTCCAAGGGAGGTACATTAGCCATGACTGCTGCGGGCAGGCGCCGGTGTCACCAGCGTGTTCCGTGGGCTATTCAGACAAACAGGCGCTTTTGTGCATGCAGGAGGAGTGAAATACGGCTTAGAATAGTCCACTTCGCGTCCCACGCGAGATGCGTGAGGATTGGCAGGGCCTGTAGCGGTCTCACGCGAAATGCGTGGGGTTTGGCAAGGTCCGTAGCATTGCACGTGGAATGCGTGAGGTATGGCGCGCCCAGCGCAAACAGCGTCTCCGGCAGTGTGTCTCCGCTTGCGTCTACACGGAGAGGGTTGGAAAGGCAGCTGGGTGGGTGGAGGACGTCGCTCAGCCGGTTTTGAGTGCGGCCAGGTGGAGGGAGCAGCTGGAGCACTGGGTCTTCGCGCGCTCACCTCTGGAAAAGTGCGGCACCACCGCCAGGCTGGAAAGGCGGTCCGCGGCTGTGGGGGCGTGTCCAGAGCGCCGGAGAAAACAGCGGTAAGGCCAGGTCCAGGCGCGCTCAGGCGCGGGGCAGCAGGGGGGTGCCCCGAGTGCACGGCTCGACTTTGCGCCGGTGGGGGAGGCCGCAGGGGCTACGGCAAGAGTGCGATGGTGCCTTGCACGCGATGGGGTGGCGAGACCCCCTCTTCGCCAATGTACTATTCTAGCTAAGGCCTAGAAATGATGGCGGACCACACGTGTGTTTAGTGGTGGTGGTCAGCTTTATGCTTGCCCACGCCTAGTGCCCTGGGTTATTTATTAACTCTTGTGCGTGCCCTCCATGAAGACGTCGGGCTGAACCACTATCCCCATGCCCTGAGGGGGGGTGGAGCCGGGGAACATCTCTGGGACCTCCTTGACATGGTTGGGCCCAACTATGCAGACACTACAAACCCCAGAGAATCAGTGCCACTGTGAAGGAATGGGCCAATTAGGGGCACCCTGGTCACTAATAACCACCTCACAGCCATCCATACCCAATGAAGAGTCTGTCAGACAGTGGAGAATACAAACCCAATAACTGTTTATTAATATACACTCAGAGCGGAGCCCGGTCTAACCAGTTGCTAGTAGTGCTGCAGAGGGGACTGAAATAAATAAGCATAAAGATACATTATGTACATTTCGTAACTGAGCTAGAACACGACCGCAGCGGAATTTTCCAGGCAGGGGCAGCTAAACAGTGAAATACAAAAAAAACGGTTTCAGCGCTTCTATTGTTCACAAAGTATTTCAATTCCAAGGTTGTTCCATCCGGGCCTGCCACTAGACAAGTGGGAGAGGGCTTCTATCTAATGAGAAACGTATGCGCTAATAGGAACAGTGTATTCATTACTGGAATAGAACAGAAATGAAGAAAACAAAACTCTAAGAGGAGCATTTCGTGGAATTTGAACGAGATCATCTTCGAACAGCTTAAAATGATGCCTCTAGTGAAAATGGCACAGTGAATTATAACTTATATAGGGCAACGTGCAAACATGAGCATTTCTATTCTAACAACTGAACCTGGCACACAAATCATAGTAATGTTCCTGGAAAAGCCACACTGGAAGTGACAGGACTTTAGATCATTAAATTATTCTGAAGACACCAAAGTGCAATATCACAGTTACAGGTGCATAGCCTCATTTTTTTCCCATGCCTTGATCCTGGTGTGAAAACGGGTTGATACGGATCTGCAAGAAGATTGTATGTGTTCACCTTGTCATGGCGATTTCATATCGTTCCCTGCACAATTCATTGAATGAACAGTCATTCACATATATTTAGCTCCCTCTTCAAAACTACAAGCGCTACAATGCACAATAAAACTGGACATATTCGCCTTACCAATGCATATTAACGTTAAGTGTTATATCAGCTAAAGAGAATATGTGTGCCCACGGCTGGGTGCATTGATCACTGCTAGGAAATGAAATCAGTCAGCTTGTATTGCCCAACCACCATGCAATCATGGCTGACATTGCAATGCATTAGACTTGGTGCACTTGTGATAATGACAAAACTGTGCAATGGAAGAAATAATGGTTCTCCGACCTAAGTACAAGGCCTTCATGATGGATGAGTGAAAGGCGGCAGATCAGCCTTAAGCTCCAAGTTCATTCCATAAAGAAGGAAACGATGGAGAAAAAATTCAGAAAACTCATATTTTAACATTCTACACCCCCGAAGCGAAGTGCCACTAACGTGTGGAGGTATGAGCCACCTAGCATCTGGCAACATCGTTATCTACACACATTCATTATTGAAAAGAAAATGATACTTTCAGCAGTAAATGCAAGGACTACTTTCCCTCCATCACCAACTTCCAGTAGAAGGACCATCAGGAATCTATGCATCTGCAAAAGGTTGTTATCTGATCCTACAAGGTGAGGGACAGCACATGCAGCCAATGCCTGAAGAGAGCAGCCGGAAAAGACAGTGGCAGAAGAAGCCTAGAACTGTCCTTTATCTGTATGGTACGTATGTACATTTGTGTGGTGCATACGGACACAATGTCTTTCAAGAAAGCTACAGCTGCCTGTAACGAGACCAGATAACATGTATAAGTAAATACATACATGTGAATATGAATACATAAATGCTACATTAATTATTAAATACGCTTGGAGAATTGGATTGAAATAAGACAGGTTTTGCATACATAACATATGGACGTATCTGAGAATGCAGAGACACTGCAAACACTGGATCTGAAGGCATGCTGACAAGCCTATTCTCCCCTTTACCTGAATGCCATGGAGCAAACACCATGATGCTTGGCTGTGAAGACCCATGCTCTTAGGTTGATTTCCTTTCCCAAGCCATTTTCTTCCTGTGACGTACCCCTTTCTAACCCTGTATCCAATTCTTATGCATTCTCAGTGGCTTTTCTAACACAGGGACTTATTTAAAAGCCCCCATCGCACCAGACATCACCTTTCTTGAGAGTTGAGGTGGCGATACAGGCTTCACCTTATCTATAGGCACCGTTAAGCCACTTAACATGCCTTAACACCTCCTAGTGAGTAAGGCAACCTTTCAACGTATACTTAGCATGAAAGGGGTGGACAATGGGTGTTGTGGTGGGCGTTCCACCACAACACCCATACACTTTGGCACTGTCCCATATTAACATGGGTGGCATATATATGGGGCAGCGCCAAAATTAAGGCCAGGGAAAACCTGGTCTTCCCTGGCGCAATGAGGAGACATTGTATTTATTGCTCTTCTTTATTTCTGTTTCCTAGTGTGCTGCTTTGTGCAGCACACATAGATACAGAAAAACAACATTGATTCATCATGTGCAGGAAGATGACCCTTCCTGCACAGAAACAACCATTGAAAAACATTAAGTTTTGCATTTTTTATGTTTGCAGCATCAAGCAGCATACACAGAAGTTTCAAAGCAGCATTTCAGATTGTTTATGTGCTGGAAGGGACACATTCTTGCACATAAACAATCATTCCCTTCAATGCAGGCACCCTTGCACTATGGTGCAAGGGTGCCTGCATTGGTGCTAGGCAGGTAAATTAGCACCAGTGCAGGAGGAAACCCAAGGCTGCACCGTATTCTTGTAAATACGGTGCAGCCCTGTGTTTCTGAAGTGATGGAACGCTGCGTTAAGCCAAAGAGGCTTAAGCTGCACTTCGCCACTTCCTTGCAAATGTGCCCCACAATGTGCAGCAGTGTGTGCAGCTATTTTTGTTTTGAGCGAAGTTAAGAGATATCGCCTTTCTGATAGAGACATATTTACAAGCCCCTATAGCCACCAGAACTTCACCTTTCTCAACATTGTGGTGGCGATACAGGCTTTGCCTTATTGACACAGCAGCATTAAGCCACTTACCGTGGCTTAACGCCCCCTTGTGACTAAGGCACCCTTTCACATTATACTTTGTGAGAAAGGGGTGGACAATGGGTTTTGTGGTGGGTGTTCCACAACAACATCCATTTATTTTGACGCTGCCCCATAATTACAAGGGTGGCGTAAATATGGGCAGCACCAAAATTAAGACCAGGCACAATGAGGGGAAATGATTAATTTCTCCTTGTTTTTGCTATTTCCATGTGTGCCACTTTGTGCACCACACATAGAGACAGACAAGTGCCATTGATTGTTTATGTGCAAGAAGATGTCCCTTCCTGCACATAAACAATCATTAAAAAAATGACATTTTGCAACTTTTATGTGTGCTGCATTAAGCACCTTCCTGCACAAAAACAATCATTCCCCTCAACTCAGGCACCCTTGCACTATGGGGCTAGGGTGCCTGTGTTGGCGCTAGGCAGCTAAATTAGCACCAGCGAAGGGGAAAACACCAGGCTGCACTGTATTCTCGTAAGTAAGTTGCAGCTATGCGTTTCAGAAGTGGCAGAGTGGGCGTTAAGCCAAGGATGATAAAGCCGCGCTATGCCACTTACTTGTAAATATGCCTCAGTGTTCTAAATCCAAATACCGAACACATTCATTTGCATATTTTTCATCAATTTCATAGTAACATTCTATGAAACACGGGTTCAGCCATCATGAACTATGCATGGATACAGTCCTTCTTTTATCTAGCCGTCCCTTTAATGCATAATTTATGCATAAACCGTTCCTAAAGGGTTTTAATGAGATATTTATCTATGGCAAAAAATGCATAATTTTACACAATCATTAGCTAATATGCATTTGCAGGTTTGCGATTGACAGCTGGAGACACTGCCAGACCTTTTAGCTCCAATTAAATTCTCATAAATACATGTGCACTAGCCATCCATAATATTTTAATAACATTTCCTTGGCGTTAAATGATTCCCACCCACAACTGCTATAAATACATCACCTTATTCTGTCAGACTGTTTCAAATTACAATTGCTGCACTCTTTCGCTACTGTTAGATTGCCTTAATGGCATATTGAAGATATAGAACTAAAAGGACCAGGTTATGTGTAACAATCAAAACAGCACATATGATTAATGGCTTTATAACAAGAACCAGAGATGTTAAAATGGGCTGCCATTCATAAACAAGCGGTCAAGTATATCATTGTCTTTGAGATACAAGCAGAAGAACATATTAAATCCCCATCAGTCTTACAATGGCAGTGTAATCCGAGTATTTTGACAAATAATAAGATCATGGGATCTCAAGAACAATTACACTTTTGTTCTAATGTTTTCAAACTTTAAAAAAATGTAGAATAAAATAAAATGAGAATTTATGTTTTAAAAGTTGCAGTGGCTGGTTGGTGAATTTCCCTCAAAATCCACCAGCAGCCAGTATTAGTAGATTCATTCTTTTTAGGCTTCTGGCTGTAAATAAACTGTACATTGACAGTCACATACGTAGCAAAGAATTAGAAAAAGTATCATCTTCTGAATCTTGAACAAAACGCCATAGGCACCTGGGGCCTCATTTATGAGGCCTTGCGTCAGTTTTGCGCTTCCGATACTTCACTTTTTGTGACGCATCGGCAGCGTAAAACATGCCTCCTGTTGCGCATTATTTACAAAGTGACGCATCTAAGCAGATGCGTCACTTTGTAAACCCCTGCGCTACATTATGCCTGCGTCAGGTATAATGTATGCAGAGGGGGCGTTCCCCCGCAAAAAGCCTCGTAATAGTGAGGCAGTGAAATCTATGAGATTTCACTACGTCACTTTTAGGACACTGTTCCGTCAATATCTTGAGCCTGCCTCACAGCAGGCGTAAGACTGATGCAAGCCCTTTCACATGGGGCTTTCCCCATGTGAAAGGACGCATTGCTAGAGTTGCGTCACTTTTGTGACACATTCCAGCAATGCGTGACTTTTGCGCTTACAGATACATCAGAAATACTGACGTATCTGTAACTCCTTGCACCACGATCCGTCATACTGTAAATATGACGCATCATTGGTCTCGCAAGAGGGCGCAGTGAAAAGTGACGCATCGCTGTTTTCACGCACCGATGCGTCACTTTTCATAAATGAGGCCCCTGGTGTTCTGCCGTCTTTGTCCAGAGACCCAAGGAGATAGTAAAATGTCAGACAAGGATCCATCATTTACCCCATTGTTCTAAGATCTCCCTTAGATCTGCAAAGACCTGGGAGAGGTGTGAGAATGCAGGGAGCAATCCAGAATGGCCAAATGGTTGCCTTTTCTTTCAGATGTGTGTGTGTGTGTCTGCATGTGTGAGTATGTGTGGGTGTGTGTGCGTAATGAACGGCAGCTGACACGGGTTCTATCATAATTCTGCAGAAGCTCTTTGAGGGACACCAACAGCATGGACTTAAAATGGAGACCAGAGGAAAATGAAGAATGTTTGCAGAATGCCAGTGCAGTATTGACGAATGTCCAACAAACAGACTACTAAAGCAGGATTAACAAAAAGTTTATTTTCCTGAAATAAGTTGAATCCCAGAACCACGCCCACACAGTGGCGTCACTAGGGTTGGTGTCACCCAGTGCGGGTAAAACTTGTGGTGTCACCCCCTCACGACTGTACATATGGAAGGTAAGTTGGTTCTTTTCTTAGGCATTGGCTCCCCTTTCCTATCCATATGTTGTAAATTAACTTACTTGTTTTCCACAACAATTTATATTAGCCCTTCCTTTGTGTCCATTCCCCATTCTGTATTCCAGAGTCTGTAAAGCTTCTATACTCTAGTCTTCCCAATGATTCCAACTTAGTCAGTTGCGAGTTGGGTCAGCTGGGAAGAAGATCACTTATAACTAATAGCAGAATAAAAGCCTAATATATGCTTTATCTACAACAGTATCCTGCCTACTTTTTATATACTACACCATACAGTGACGAACCAGAGTACAAGCAGCTGTTGTTCGCAGCAATTGTGTTTTTTTCAGCAAATGTTTAATGCAAATGTACGCTCCGAAGGTCCGCTGTAGATTTTCTTTTCAAATTATAGCTTAGTAACTCTTTTGAGTCCTGTTAACATTTCAATGTTCTCATTGCCAGTGAGATGCCAAAACAGACGAAATGCCTTTGAACTGCTAAACTCCATTCCAACCCCAGAAGATTATTTTGTGGCTGGGTACATAATAAATAATTTCGCTGGTGAGGAAGCAAGGCTTGATGGTAACATAGAGGGAAGCTTTCAACCCTGAATGACTGATCTGCACTGGTTGGGCCAATATCGCCCTCTAGAGGCCAGTTACCAAGACCAAAATTAAGAATGAGCGGGACTTCCCTTCCAGTTTCGATGTTGAAAACTCCGCAATGCGTGTTGCTTTAGGCATGGATTAATAGCCGCGCTGTACGAATTGTTGAATAGCCAGGGAAACAAATAACGACTAGCTGCCCTAAGGTCTCACTTTATTCAAGTAAAATACCACACCATTCTTTGAAACATCACATCAACAGACAGTATTGCATTTTGGTGTCACCCCATTTGATGGTGTCACCCGGTGCGGTCCGCACCCCCCGCACCCCCTAGTGACGCCACTGCGACCACATCTGCTTGTCAGGATGAGAAGCAAGAAACCAACTGCTCCTCACCTAGCAACCAGAGATGAACACTCTAAAGAAATGGAATGGCTGCATCATAGAATTCGCTCTCTACGATGCAGTCACAGTAATCAAACTACACATATATAACAAAATATTAAGCATCACATACTACAGCCAGGTATTGTTTTTAGTAGGGGGAGAGAAGGGATGATTAGATGAACAGCAGACATTAGAGTATAGGAATTTGAATCAGCAGAACTGCCGAAAGATAATAGTTCATCTTTTATATATTGGAAGGTCAAATTAAGGAAGCTAGGATGGGTCAAGAGAGCCGGGTAAGAGATTGGTAGTAGTCATCTAGTATGTTCCCCCATTACTCATCACCTCCCTCCTGGCAGGTCCTACGAAAGTTGGGCCAAATCTACTAACATTTGTGTTGTGGTTGTGCCACTTTTGAGGTGCAGCCATAACACAAAATGCAAGTAGATATGCAAGGGGCAATTTGCATCATCTTGCGTGACTTTGTAAAGAAATCTAATGCATTGCAGTGAATTGCGCTTCATTGCATTGCATTTAGTTCTGAGAGACGCGCTCCATTGGTGGAGAATGGCCATTCCCAAACATCTGCCTATGGATTTCACACCACTACATATTTACAAAGGTTTGTAAACCTGGGTTTGTGTGAAATCGCTATGACCCCAGAGAATTAAGTGATGAGCAGAAAGGTCTTTTTTCTCCTTGTATTTCCTCTTTCAATGTGTGCTGCATCTTGCAGCACACATAGAAAGAGGAAAAGGCCTCCAGGGATGCATTTTGTGATGGCTGCAAAAAAACAATTCTCCTTCTAATGCAGGCACCCTTACACCGTTAAAAAGTCTTAAATTGTAGATGGATGCTCTTGAAAAATTCCATTAGGTCTGTGGTGTGCCAAGCAAGCCCGACCCTTCAGAGAACAGCTGAAGGTTTAGCCGCTTTAAGAAATATTTGAGAATTACGGCCAGTTTTCAGTATAAATTCTCAAATCTCAAACACAACTTAAATAGTAGGTGATTTAGTCTTTCAGAGCATGTTAATACCAAATGATCTGTCATTCATAATAAGTTTGTTTACACTTCAAATGGTGACAAGGCCTTTTTAGGATCTAATAAACTATTCCAATGTTAATCCTCTGGCTCAACAGGTTTAAGTGTTTTGCATCTGCCATCAGTCATTTGACTTTGGATTTGCTCATGGATCATCTCTATCCTCACTGAGGTTGATGTGGGCAAAGCCTATCAATTATCTAGCCAATAAATACTGGCAATACACAATTCCATTTACCTTATAATAACATCCAAAGCCTGGTTAAGCTCTCCAAGATTTGCTGGCCACCTTCCAGGCTTAGATGAAGAAGAACTGCTTGCAGAGCAGTCAGTTCAAAATGTATCCAGTGGGACTTCCTGTGTGTCAGTACATAAATGATTTTTCATGCATTCTACATCTTTCCTTTTTCCTTTCAACCGATTTTTTTGTAAGCAATTGCGACCTATCTAGGATCCTGTTTTAATTCAGGTTGCATTCAGTTACTAAAGTTAACTGAAATAGACGGGGCCTTTTCACTATCAATTTACTTTAGCCATAGACTGTATAGAATTAAAATTAGTGATTTCTAATAGCAGTTTTTTGCCACCGAAATGACTTGAAATGTCAGTCAGCTATCTGCTCAATTGCAGTTGAATAATGTCATCAGACATCTGCAAAAACAACTTACTGTCTTTGATGAGGTTACACACAGCTGCATATAAATATTAAATTGCACCATCAAAAGTGGCAAACCTGGACGGCCTATTCTTGGTAAATCATATGTCACATTTTTCAAGATGAGTGTCCCAGCTGAAACTAAGGCTTATTATAATACGAGACTTTATATTTGTATGAAAGATGGTTTAGTCGTGAAAGCAAATCAAAACATCTAAAAGATTTGGTTTGTGGACTGAGGACTTCAATTATGGAATTTGGGGTAAAGTGGCACAGCAAGACACCAGTTGCGCTGCCCTATGCCAAAGTGAAAGAACAGGAATGCACTGTATTTAAGCAATACTGTACATTCCGTTCCTTTCCGCCAGCAGAGTTTCAGCAGCATAGCATCAACATAGGCACCCTTGCATCATTGTTCAAGAGGGCCTCCATTGCAGGCAGGATTGTTTTTGTGCAGGAAGGGGCACCGTTCGGCATTAAACAATCCTAAGAGGCGCTGTCCCCTTTCTATAGGTGCTTCAGAATATAGCACAAATGGAAAGAGGAAAAAATGGAAAAAAAATGAAGGGATTTCTCCTCGTTACGCCTCCCCTCAGGAGATGTACGAATTTGGAACTTCCCCAAGTTTACATGCTTTTGTAAATCTGGGGCAGCTTTAAATTCTAGGGGTGTTGCATGGGAACACCCACTGCAATGCCCCTATAACCTCTCACGGGAGCACTGAAAGACGACGCAGTTCTCTGTACTGCGTCGCCTTACTCATGATATATGAGGCCTCTCAAAGCCATGCAGTATTGTAGTGTAGTTCCTATTAGCCCAATAGGCTCTGCGCATTGGAATAATATCTTCAATAGTATAGACGTAGGACAGAGGTTAACTAGGTCTTCTACTGTCGATATTAGACTTAAAGTTTAGTGTTTGCCAGCTAGCTCAGAGTTCACTAGAAACTTTCTCGAATAGACAAGGAGGAGTTTAACCTCCCTGGATAGACAAGAAGGGATTTAGTTTCTGACAACCATAGAACATGACAACTTTGCTCTCCCCTAATCAAGAGTGTATCTCTAGAGTCGTGTGAAAACAAAAGACAACTTATTTTACTCAGTCAGTTCAGTGCATTCAGTGCATTCTTAGTTTCACCAGATTGTAGAGAAAAGGAAGAGACGGCGTGTTCAATAAAAAGATGTTATTTATTGATCAGTCTCTTTTCACATACAAGAGAAATGAATCGCTATTATTGCAATACTTATAGTTAAGTAAAGTGCATACAGTAATAACAGAATTATAAAATAATACTGTAAAAGCATTGATATGGTTTCTTAGCCATATGATACTTAAAATGGATAAAATAGATACATACATATATACATTGACTAATCGTACTCAACTGGTGCTTCTAACTACGCCTACCCCAATGTACCTGACCTAAGCCTAATACGTGGGCGGGAGTAGATAAGTAGCAGTTTAAGTTAAGTTTGCTTTGCCAAGGGTCTGCTTCAAGAATTCTCTGCAATGGGTTATTCAGTTCAGTACCTGGGATTTAGAAGGCTGGAGGGCTGGTATCTCTATCTCAGGTCTTGATATCCCAGCTGCCTGCAAGGGCGGCTGGAAGCGCCGGAGCTGGATTTCTCGGCAGGAGAAAAGGCAGCGTCTCTCTCTCAGCGCGTCAGAAAGGAGGGGCAGCGTCTGTGGGCTTCGCTGTCAGCTGGGCTCCTCGGCAAGTCTCGCTGCTCCAATCTTGTCACCACCTCGTGTGTTTGCTTAAGGCAATGTCGGTATTATTTATACCTGAAAGGTGCCGAGATTGACGTAAGGATGGACATAAATACGTCAATAAGGATGTCATACGAACTGGTCGTTCGCACCTTCTTTACTGAAGTTCTCGGTTAAATCAAAACAATGGCTGCGGGGATTTCCCAGGTCGTGGTAGGTTTGATTTGTTGTGAGAACACCGTATGCCTATTAGGGGACTGGAGAAATAGTGCTTGCCTAATGAGATGGCTTGCGCTATGACCTAATCAGATAACGGGTTTCTGTGCCGTTGTATGGCTAATCAGATAACGGGTTTTGTGCAGTTGAATGGCTGCTAGTTAATTATTAACCAGACAAGGGTCAGAAATAGGGGGATCGATACAGTACCCATAGTAAATACATCACAGTATGGCTTTGCATGGCTTCATAATTCTTTATGAGAGCCCGCGTTACGTAGTGCAAAAGTGACACTGGGCTCTCATATATAAGCCCCTGAGTTACTGAAAATTATCTAGTAATGAAAGATTTAATGCATCTTCTTGGTCTGCACAACTGTTGGTCTTGTACGAGACGACACACATGTGTGTATATATGATACGATACCTTTGGTTTTTCTATAAGAGTGTTCAGAGTAGCCACTGGATGATATGACATTGAAGTGAGATCATGAACCGATGCTGCTATGTTTATTCTATTCTGATTTGAGAACAATGAATGGTTTTAGCAACTGCGTTATTATTCTTTTTTTACATTTGTCGTAAACATTAGTATATCTGCGCAACTGTTAGCATTTTGGGAATCGTGCTGAATCCTGTAGCCCTGTCTTTAGTGCTTAATTGTGGTTGCAGTAGGGTCCGTCAGCACGTATTTTTCTGCAGCAAATATTTACAGAGAGCAAGAGAGGAATAAACACACAAATCAGAGAGACAAAGACGAGAAAGATGGACAAACTGTCACAAAGGGAGAAATCAGGAACATGCAAGAGTGAGAAAAAGTGTCAGGAAGTGTCTGGTAGTGGATTAAAGAGGTATGAGGTGGATGTAAAGCTAATAGCATTTCTATTCAACTCGCCAATGCTTAATTACGCCGGACACAAGATTCCAAACGGAGTTTCGGCACCCCCACAAATTAAGTACTGTCTGGCTTGTGGATTGATCTACTAATCCGTTTTCTGCTAATGGATTCATTAGCTGTGAGAAGAACTTGAAACACTCTGTTCAGAAGGTTAGTGGTCACGTCAAAAATTGTAAGTCCCATCTCTCATATTTTAATGGCTTTCTAAGTGCAGAGCGTCACCTCACCAGTCCATAGCTGTCCTCTTAAAGGAGATGGTGGCGTTTGATTGCTAGACAGCTGTGTCAGACAGGACAGACATTTAAGACATAGCTACGGTATTTGGAATCCCATTCAGTTAAGACAGTGACCCTCGTAATGTTCATCAGCTGTCTTCTCGGGAAAAAAAGATATAGCATTGTTAACAGTTTCCATTAAGGAATGGCAAGTCTGTATATTTAATACTCTTCTTAGTAGTTTATGATCTGAATGTCATGAGTTTGATTCCCTGAAGGACAAGCTGAACCTTTTCATTTTTTCAGGATATAATTTGAACATGGTAAAACTAGTTACAAGCAATACTTCCTATTTAATGCATTAAAAACAAGTTTCCATGTGTTAACTGGTGATCTGTATTATTGATATTGTTAATATTATTAAGAGAAGTTATAGAAGTAGTAATGTCAGAAGTTGTATTGATATACTACATTCTAAGTAGCATGTATAGAAAAAACACGCAATAAAAAAAATCAAGGGTAAAAAAAAAGAGACAGGCCAGATGATTGGTCATTTCAGAACCGACGCTTCAATTTATTTATATTTTTTATTATGAATAGCAGTCACTAGATTTCTGTACACAGCCTACTTAATATTGATTACACTGAGATGGATTTATACGTATTTGCTTCCCAGTGATTACATTCAGCTATTTTGTGTTGCTATTAGTCTTTTTGTTATCGGCTCTCTATTTTGTTATTTCCCCTACTTTCATCGACACTAAAATCTTTTTGTGCTAAAAGCCTTCTTCTATGGAACCTCCTCACCTCACCACTGTTTTAATTAAAGATGTTCCCAGCATAGCCACGTTTACTGCTGTTCTTTCTACTCATCTATTTTGCTTTTTTGCATCCAACCTGCATGCTTGAGTTTTGTAATGGTCATGTCTGCCACTCATAACAATACCCCAACATCACCTTTTCTTTTAGTTTCCAGCATTTCCATCTTGCATTTCCTTTCTCTCTGTCAGGACCATTGATGATAGGAAGCGCAATACCAACAAGAGTGGGAGAAAGACCAGAAATCGCAAGGGAAGAATAGGAAGAAGCGAAATTGGGGATTTAGAGGGCAGGTCACTGGCAGGTGGGCTTCATAGGTATTTAGGGGACATTCCAGATTAATAACGCTAAGAAATCAATCATAGTGAAGGCCATGGGAAGTGGGAGCTTTCACCGGAATTTAAGAGCTCACAGAAACAGTGGTCAGTTGTTTTGTAACTGCTTAGTTGTATGGCTCTCCGACTCATAGTCTCACCCACCATTTGAGCATTGCCACAGCTGGATGTTTTCTATCTTCCATTCCTTGTTTCCACCCATCTGAAGTTGTCTATTTTGTTTGCCTTATTTGCTTCTGCATCTGCTGTCTAAAGTCATCCGGCTACACACTGAACCAACTTGGCAGACTTCTTCCAGTGGGGCTTCCTCCCAATGCATTTCAGTGCCTGCGTAGCTTCATCTGCTTCCCAGTCCTCAGTCAGTCCGGATTGTTGAAGGTTTACCAGTGCTCTTGGCCATTACTGAGA
This sequence comes from Lissotriton helveticus, assembly GCF_964261635.1. Classification (NCBI taxonomy): domain Eukaryota; kingdom Metazoa; phylum Chordata; class Amphibia; order Caudata; family Salamandridae; genus Lissotriton; species Lissotriton helveticus. Next base: position 2,082,727,585 of record NC_136063.1, read on the forward strand.
GCCTGATAAGTCAATGACCGGAACAGGGCTTACGGCTCAATGTGGTTCTGCACACTTCAACAATCTCCTATGAACTTTATCTAGCCTGTTCAGCTAGTGTGCCAGTAGATATCTGAAGAATTACCAATACATACAATGCTGGTTTTGAGCCACAGAAAATGCCATCAGTGTTTCTCTAAGTTTACTTTTATTTTCCCTAATCCAAAGCTTGTGCTGTGAGTTAATGTCACTCAGAACTGAGTCAGACTCCAAGGGTGGTCTCTGGGGTAGAATCGCTGCCAAAAGTGCAGAGTCTCAACAGTTGTAAAATTAGAGTTAGAAAAAATAAACTTGTAGTTTTTTAATACAAAAACAAAAAACTTAAGCTTAAGTTTACCTTTGTAATCAGGTCCACAGTTTCTATGAAATGAGGCATGCTCAATCTTTCTCCGGTAGTCTAGAGCAGAAAATCTTCAAACAAACAAAGTAAATGAATTCATTGTTACTTTCAAAATTGCAACAAATTGTCACATTCTTGGAGATGGACAACCTCAAATATGCTGCACTTACTACAAAAAATCCTATTTTGAACAACTAACTATAATAACTGCCGGCACACTGTTCGAAAAATGTCCACATATAAAATAAATAGTAGCACAATACAAATTCCAAAACAAACTCTTAAACATCCCCCTAAAACCAAAAGAATAAACTAAAATTAAAAAAATTCAAATCATATATCCACCAGAGAGTGAAAAAAAAATTTGATAAACTAAAATTTAGAAGTCTTCAATCTTAAATAAAGCGAGGGATGAGGTATTTGTCCTACTCTCTCCTTTAAAGTTGCGCCTCAACTCCATTCAGTTCTGCCATCCAGAGAACAAACTAACCAATATCCAAAAAACAAGATAAAAATCTAAAGAGACACTGCAGTAAAACTGAAAAATTAAGATAGTATGGTGTATATGAAAGTAGTATGATACATTTGTCATGGGAGATATCCAACACTCACTCTTCCATTAACTCTTTTGCCGCTAGGCCTGCCCCATCCGCCCCCCACACACAGTACTAAGCCTTTTTTTGGGCTATTTGGGGTAAATTACACTTAGACCTCCATAACTTTTTGTCCACGTAAATTATCCATGCCCAATTTGTGTACTTTTTTTTCCAACGTCCTGGGGATCCTAAAGGTACTCTGGGTTTGTAGATTCTCCTGGAGGGGACCTAGAAAAATTTTGAGTTTTAGGAAAAAGAGAAAAAAAGTGCTCAGGATAAAATCGTTTTTTCACTTCATAAAAAAAGGCATAAACAAACTGTTTCATCTGCTAAAGTCATCATCTTCCAAACTTTCAGGAACATGGAGAGCTGAATCCAAAAAGCTAACAGTTTTGGCATTTTTCAAAGAGAAATCCAATTTTTCCTATTTTTCGTACTTTCAACCTACTTCCAGACTGTGGTGTAAACCAGTGTGAAACTCAAGAAAAGCTATGTTTTTCTAAAAAGGAGGCAAAATTCCAAGTTCAGCACGTTTTCATATGTGTAGATCCCTCAAGGTTTTTCCAAAGAAACGTAGGGGGCATATTAGGATGGCCAGCTGACTTTTTCTGCCTGCTATCCTATCGTGAAATGGGACTGCCCGCCATAAGCGCGGGGGTCCTGTGGGGGCCATTAGGATGCACACGCCACAGTGGCGTGCGCATCCTGCATTCCTGACATTGTGGCGGGCGGTGCACTCAGCACCGCCCGCCACAATGCCAGGAAGGCATGTCGTGCACTTCCATGCCCAACATGGCAGGCACCGCGCGGTGCTTGCATTTTGTGCATGGAACTGCATGGGGGTACCTGTACCCCCATGTGCATCCCCACCCCCTAGAGTCCCTGGGGGCCCGCAATAGGCCCCCACAAGTAATTCCTGTAATTTCCGAAAGGCATGTTTCTGCCCCCATGGTAATATGGCTGGAGGTGTCTAACAGACACCGCCCCCATATTAAACTCTTTTCCACCCGGTCGACTTGTTGACCAGGCGGAAAAGCGGCAGACGGGCAGGGATGGACCGCCACCGCCTTGCGGGCGGTGGCGATCCGCCCAAGATCCTAATGGGCCCCCAAACTGTTTAAATAAAAAAAAATTGAAAACGAGTACGAAAATTAGCCATTTGTGACACATGTTTTCATCTACATCTTTTTGTCAAAATGGCCAATTTACAAAAGCAGTGTACCATTACATTTGTTAGAACCTTTTGGTTTTGGGGATATATGGGGTTTGTAAGTTCTCCAAAAACCCGAGGTACCCAGAGCAAACATATGAGCAGCACAGTACAATGGTTTTTCATTGTGTACTGAGTATAGACCACCAAGGTGTTGTACTCAGAATCCCTTTCAGATCTCAAACATTGCCTAAAAAAAACATTATTCTCACATTTCCATAATGGAAAGTTCTAGGATATGCAGGGAGCTACAAACTTCCTTTCAACCACCATTCTTGTAAGTCTTCTCGTAAGAATTGTATCTCACTTGTGTTGGTAGGCCTAGAACCAGCAACAGGAAACGGTCCAAAATTGTACATTAATACATCACATTTTTACACACAAAACGTAACCTTTTAAAAAAAAAGTGAATAGCTGTGGATTTTGACGCTAGCAAAGCCAACTTCTAAGGACACCTAGAAAGCTGTATATTTTTGAAGACCTAGGGGAATCCCAGATGGGTTAACGTGCAAGGCTTTCACCAGATTGTTTTACACAGAATCCCTTGCAAAACTATACCTTTGACTACAAAAGTACATGTTCCTCAAATATCCGGGATTAAAAGTTCTGGAATCTGCAGCAAGCCACAAACTTCTTTCCACCAGGCATTTCCCTAAGTCCTTTGACAACAATTCCACCTCATTTATATGGGTAGGCCTTGAGCCTAGCACAGGAAATGGCCCAAAAAACAACATGGATAATTCCCATATTTCTAACTCAAAACTGACTTGTTTTTTGCAAAGTAGGTAGCTGTGGATTTTAGATGCTAGCTCAGCTGGGTCCTAGGAAAACATGGTAAACCTGTACATTTTGAGAAACTAGACACCTAGAAAAATCCAGTATGGGGTGACTTGCATGGCTCTTACCAGGTTGTTTTACCCACAATCCCTTGCAAACCTCTAACCTTGACTAAGTATAAACATTTCCCCCACATTTCTGTGATGGAAACTTCTGGAATATGCAGCAAGCCATAAACTTCCTTCCATCCAGCATTCTCCTAAGTCTTTTGAAAATAATGGCACATCACTTTTGTGGGTAGGCCTAGTGCTCATAACATGAAATGACCCAAAACGCTACATAGATACATCCCATATTCCTAACTCAAAACTGACACGTTTGTAACATAGTGGAAATCTGTGTATTTTGGGTGCTGGCTCAGCTGACACCTAGGGATACGGAGCAAACATGTGCAGTATTGAGAACTAGATATCCAGGGAAAGGTGACTTGTGGGATTCTCACCAAGTTGTTTTACCCAGTATCTCTTGAAAATCTAAAACTTTGAATAAACAACACATTTATGATAACAAAATTACCTTGGGAGCTAGTGAACCTCTTCCTCAACTCCCAAGGCTAAAAGAAATAAGGATTTGTTGCCTCAGGTCAAGAACAGCCTGGAGCCATCTTTAGCACTCCAGGACTAGAGCAGAGGATTGTACAAAGCGGTCCTCCACACCGAAGAAGTTAATAAAATCACCTTGAATCAATACAGCTTTAAATTCCAAATTCAAAACTTCCAAAAACCAAATACACATCAATTATTGAAAAGAAAAACTCTTGGGAATCAAATGTTGGAGTAAGGGATGTTTCCCAGGAAAAAACGTAACACCACCTTCTTGAAAAATGCATGATCCTCAACTTCAAGTCTAGACCATCCAAAACCTGAAAAAATCAACAAACAATTTTGAGGAAATTGTACAACTAAAGATAATAGGGTGCATTTATCAAGATGACACCCAACAATCCACTGTACCTGTTTTTTTTAAATTTACCCCATCCACCATGTGACCCTATAGACAAAAAGAAAAGCAGAAACAAAAAAATCAAGTCCCAATTCTTTAATGAACCCTCTAACTATATATCACCCACCTTTCCTAGCAATAGACATACCCTAAAATGCTATTAAAAGTTAAAAGTTCAAAATGGACAGATGTATTCTTTTTGGGAGCTATACAGCACAGAATGAAGGGAGTCTTTTACCATGCAACTTAGCCCAAGGGCATCAAGGCGCCAAGCAGGCCATAAAATCTGTAGTCCGCTAGAGTATGCCATTACAGGTATGCTTCGGAAAAAAGCCAAGTTTTTAATGCTTTGCGAAACAGAGGAAGCGAAGATTGCTCTGCAAGTTCGATGGGGAGCGAGTTCCATAACCTGGGTGCAACCGAGGAGAAGGCTCTGCCTCCCCATCTTGCTCTTACAAACCTTGGGACTACATGACGATTTTTGTTAGAGGAACGAAGAGCTCAACAGGGGGAGTAGGAATGAACAAGTGACCTGATCCCCTGTGGGTTAGTACCAGAAAATGCCCCATGGGCAAGACAAAGAATCTTAAAAGAGATCCTGGACTGGATGGGAAGCCAATGTAGGCTTTTTCTGGCTAAGGCGGCCGAGGCAAGCCCGGGGCAATTAAGGACCATCTTTGCCACCGCATTCTGGACTATTTGCAAACGATGGATAAAGCTCTTATTTATCCCCATATTAAGGGCTTTGCAGTAGTCCAGTCTTGAGGAAACTAATGCCACAGTGGCTTGTTTCCGAGCGTCGGGGGAAAGATAGTGAGTATTCTTTCTAAGAACTCTGATAATGCCGCAGCAGGTGGAGACGGTCCTGCTGACTTGACGGTCAAAAGAAAGCGTGGTGTCCATTAGCACCCCTAAATTCCTAGCAAACTGGCGGGGGAGGGGGCAATCCCCAAGTGAGGGCGGCCACCAATCATCTGACCAGATATCCTGATTACCCCCGAAAATCAGCACCTCCGTTTTCTCCCCATTAAGCTTCAGGAAGTTCTGTATCATCCATTGGGACACCACCTCCATACAGTTCATGAAATTCAGGGCAGAATCCCTCACGGGCTGCGTGAGAGAAACCATTATTTGGGTGTCATCAGCGTACGACAGCACCTCCAGCCCAAAAGATCTGACTACCCTGGCAAGTGGGGCCACATAGATGTTAAACAATATGGGGCTTAATGAAGAGCCCCATATTGTTTCACAGCAAACCATTGGTGCTTCATACCACAAACAAAGAAAGCAATTCAAAGCCATAATTTATTAAAAATGTCCTGCTGTTGCTCACTAGCACTATGCTGGTGCACAATCAGGCTGCTCATCACCACACACAGAACATAATCCTATGTCCAGATACATTTTGAAATAGTCCACAAATTGTATGTGTGCAGAACAGCCATTTTTTCCTAGGATTAACTGTGTGGTGAGACGTGACAAAGACTAATTGAAATTAGCAATGGTATCTTACCGTGTCATAAAAAGAACAAGAAGATGCCTCTCTTTCCTTATCCCTTGTTTCATTCCCATGCTGGGCTGCCAGTAAAGAATCAAAATAATATACTGTTGATCACACCATGAGAAAGACAGATAGATAGGTAAATAAAAAACACACTTGCAACAGGCAACTTGCACAAATGTATCCCAAATGATTATTGTTCATAATGTGATGGCCAGTACGGTCTTTACAGGAAAACTAACCTTGATATGTAATGTTTAGGTGATCTTTAAGTATCATCAGTTTCTCCATGTGTCACGGTGATAGTTACTTTACTTGATTGTCCTTTTGTTAAATAAAGTACATCTAGGTTCTTCTGAGTCCGTTCAATGTACCTGGACTAAACCAAGACTTCGTTTCTTTCAGTTTCTTGTTCACTAGACAGATCTCTTTTTGGATTAAATAAAAGCTGCAATTTTAGTTGACAACAGTTAGAAGAGGGGCCAACACCTATCTACTGCTATGGGAAGAAAGAGGACTTTAAGAGGCCTATCTCGGTGGACTAGAGAGAGAGGTGCATTGATTTGAATAACACAGACTAGTGACTCAAGTGGCAAACTCTAGTTAAGTGATTGTGGTCTGAACATGGGGCAAAACAAGCACAGTTAAGCAGCATTTATTGTTGGGGTGATCATCTTGCGTAATGCAGTTATTAGGTTTTCTGGGATCGGTATGAGATTAGCACTTACTTATGGGCATGCCACAGCAACAGTCTAATTCCCACACACCGCCTCATTATGCACCATGCTTGCATTGACTCTCCAATATTGTCACTATCCTTTTGAATTCCACAAGCACCTTACTCTTCTGCAAGGAACCTTCATAGTGCTCCTGCTTGGCGGTTTAGCTCTGCACCCAGGATGGACATTACCAGAGGAACGCAGGTGCACCATCCATTTGCATACTGTTAAAAATTAGAGTCTCTAGTTGGCGGAGGTAGGAACCTTTGTCCAGATAGAGACCCTTACTTCTAGTTAGGGTAAGGGGAATACACTTCTAAAATGACCTCTGCTTGCACCCTTGGTAGCTTGGCATGATCAGACAGGCTCAATTCAGAGCCGGTGTGTAAAGCATTTTGAGCACCTACTAGTAATACAGTGAAAACACTACAAATGGACACCAAAAAAGTTAAAAAGAATAATTAATCTTTATCTAAACCAAACAAGACCAAATGACATAAATCCACAATACAGTAATAAAATATGACTTTCAAATGGTAGAACTAGTCCAGTTCAAAGCAAATTGCAGATGCAACACTTTTCATACAAAGTACCTTGGATGCGTCGCGCACACAAACAAAAGGGCAACAGGGAAGGTGATGCGTCGGTTCTTTAAACTCAGGAAAGGTGATGCATTGGTTACTTGCTCTGGGAGAGGTGATGCGTTGGTCCCTTACTGCTGTGCTGGGGAGGTAATGCCTCGGTTCCTTACCGAAAAAGAGGTGATGCGTTGGTTTCTTACTGCGTGCAGAGGTGATATGTCAGTTTCTTACTGCGTCCCCGAACAATGCAACAGATCTGGCGCCTCAATGTGATACAACGATCAGGGACGATGCGAGGCTTCTTGCAGCTGCACACCAGTGCTTGCGTCGGAATCAATGCGGTGATCTCGGACTTTGGAGATCGGTGCACTCGATGGGGCATGCAGTGATTTCTAGAGCTGTGGGCAAGTGCTTCAATGATTTCTTCAGCGATGCACCAGAAACAGGTGCAGATGCATCACACTTCTTGTTGTTGAGTTGCTTTTCTAGCTCCTAAGAGCCAGAACAACCTCCAGAGTCCCAGAACAGCTTCAGGCACCTCTTAGTAGGTCAGAACTCCCAGAAAGGATGTTCAGGGCAGTTGGGGACGAAGTCTTTGTGTCCCTGAGACTTCAGAACAGTAGGCACGCTCTTTTCCAAGCCCTTGGAGATCTTTTTAAAGCACAGCAATCAGCAAAGTCCTTTTTCCATTTCCTTGGCAGAAAGTAGTCACAGCAGGCCAACCCCAGACAGCAAACAGCACAGGGCCAGTTTTCCACCTCAGTTTCTCTAGCTCTTCGCCTTGCAAAGGTTCCTCTTGATTCCCCAGGAGTGATCTTTGAAGTCTTTTCTATCCCTGAGACTTCCAACAGGAGGCAAGGTCTACTTCAAGCCCTTTGAGAAACCTCTAACAGCAGAATGATGAAAGCAGAAGCAAACACTGCTGGTCAACCCCAACAGCACACAGCACAGGGGCAGTACTCTGGTTCTTCTTCCTGGCAGGTTCCTTAGTTCAGCAGTGATCTAAAAGTCTGGGGTCTAGGCCCCTCTTTTTATACAGTGAATCTCTTTGATCTCTCCTGGCCCACAGCTCTGAGTCCAGTCCACACCAGTTATGGGGGGCATTTTGCAAGTGCACAACAACCCCATTGATAGTGTGAGCACTGGCTCCAAACACACCACAGGGGGAGGAGCCATCACTGTGGAAGGCAGGAACGGCCCTACTCAGTTGCAGGCGCTACTCCTCCCACCACTCTTAATGTAGACCAGGCCCATTTACCTAGCACTGACTCATCCAGTCTCTCTGGATTCACTGCAAATCCCCAGCCTTTGTCACTCCAAAGGCAGACAGTCAATACACATCCTAGCAGAGGCACACTTGTTTGATAAGAAAACAAATATCTACTTCCTAAAAGGACCGGTTTTAAACTGCCATTTTCATCCAAATAACAATGACACTTGGACAGACTGCTTCAACAAAAGAAAGGGGGAGACCAAGGAGCCAATAAAGGTCCAGTGTCCATGCTCCTAAACCAAATCTGTTCACAAAAAGAGGACAAAGTTCCTATACCAGGGTGCAAAAGTCACCCACGTATCTGAGTGCAAATAGTCACCCATACATTAAAAACAGGGAAGAATGGGGAAAAGTAATCCTAGGTAAAAAATGCCCTGATGGGAGAGGGAAAGACATACTACATCCTCTGCTGCCCTCACACACCCTGGAGGATGTCATGCTTCATCATCTGGCAATTTTGCTCCTCGTAGGACAGACTGCAACACAAGATGAAGTGGGTTAGCTATGTCTACTAGGCTTTCACTATTTAAATGAAGCACCAAAATCAATTTTTTGATTGAGAAAGGCAGTTAATCTGCCAAAATACATATCATTTAATTGCTGGTTGGAGGAAGGCCCAATACAATAAAGATAAGGTCTAGAGTCTGCAGACTTTGTGTGGGTGCCCTCTCCTTTTTTGTATATATGCACAAACACCTCAGGAATAGAAAACAGAGCTAGAATAGGCACTCCGTCGGTTTTTCACTGGGGTTTATTTTCACAAGAGTCACATGATCGTCTACGCATATATATATTCACTAAAAAAAACATAGGTTATAGACCATATATAGTTAGGAATTAGCATTTACAAAACCTTGAAAATTCACTGAAAAAACCATAGGTTATAGACCATATATAGTTAGGAATTAGCATTTACAAAACCTTATTTTACTCACACAAAACCATTGAAATTCCATATATAGTTAGTTGCACTAACTATATATCGCGCACCCGCAATCCACTGCTGATGATGTCACATATTACATCATTCATGACATGGTCAGTGACATCACTGATGACATCACTGATGACATCTCAAATGACATCACTGATGACATCACTGATGACATCTCATTTGACATCAATGACCTCATCACTGATGATATCATTCATGTGACAATACAATGCATCTCCTCACATTTTAATATAACCTCTGTTTCACCCAGTGTTAAATACAGAGTATAATTTTTGAAACCATTGACACACCAATACTAGTTACTACATACGAACTCACTGATTCCTACGTCTACACACACCTTCACTCATTCACCCATACAATCATTCATACATACAATCACTCATCTTTACAACACTATCATATGCACTCATACACCTAAACAGACACTCACAGTCTGCCACTCATCCATGGAGTTACTCACACACCTAGTCAGTCCTGTAAAGAATCAATGACACTTCCATTTTCTTGTCTATACAGTTAAACATAGAGCACCTTACATTTTCAAACATATACTAACACATACTTACCTTCTTATACGATCATTGATACAAGTACACATTGATCTGCACAGAGTCACACACCTCCCAGCCAGCCACACACACACTCAGTCTCCCATACAAATACTTGGACAATCAATCAGTAACCCATATAGTTAATCATATAGCTACTGATCAACACATGCAGCAGTTTACAGAACAACAGACATAATGATGCACAAATTAAGACAGTTTAGTCACTAACCCATGCACTCAGTGAGACACATTTAATCACTCACTCATACATTCAGTCATGCACCTACTAAATCCTTTGTCCAGACACTTATACTTCCACTCATTCTTCAATATGTAAGACACATTTTAACTTTACAGAAACATACAGTCACTGGATGTTGTCATCAGTGATGTCATCAGTGATGTCATCAGTGATGTCATTTGAGATGTCATCAGTGATGTCATCAGTGATGTCACTGACCATGTCATGAATGATGTAATATGTGACATCATCAGCAGTGGATTGCGGGTGCGCGATATATAGTTAGTGCAACTAACTATATATGGAATTTCAATGGTTTTGTGTGAGTAAAATAAGGTTTTGTAAATGTTAATTCCTAACTATATATGGTCTATAACCTATGGTTTTTTCAGTGAATTTTCAAGGTTTTGTAAATACTAATTCCTAACTATATATGGTCTATAACCTATGGTTTTTTCAGTGAATTTCATTGGTTTTTTAACAGCTAATATCTGTAGCTGTAAAATGTATTCTTCTTTAAATCCAAAAATATATTTTATATGTTTATGAATAATTTTTTTTTTTAATATTTTTTTTTCTTCGTTCCCGCTTCGCGAATCGGGAAGCTTCCCGTTAGCTGACCTTGATGCCGCGAAATAGACCGCGAGCCGGTAAACGTTTCTTTACCGCAACTGCCGCGTTAGAAAACAACATCGTGACGCCTCCCGTCCGCATGACGTTTCACGTTGTCGCGTGATACGTCATATGACGTGCTACGTTAGCGAACTGGTACGCGAAGCGAGTCGCAAAGCGCAGGTTTCTGGAAGCAAACCGGGAGGCCCTGCAAAGCGCTTAACGTAAACACAGCAGGTCATGTGACTTGGTAATAACACTTTTCATTGGTTCATTTCACTTTTGGTTTCCTAATGATGTAAGACTAGGTCATATAATCTAAAATGAACACTTTTCATTGGTTGAGAACTCTTGTTTTTCCCAAATGATGAAAATCCCTCCTTCTTTCCTCACTCTGACTTTCATCATTGTGAGAGAAAGACCCTTTGTTACCAGTGAGCAATGGCTTCTTTAGTAGCTTCAGCTGGTGCTTCCCCACCACCTCCACCACATCCAAGGAAGAGTGGACCACCTGCTCAAGTTATAATTCAACAAGAAGAGGAAGAAGAGGAACAGGACGACGAGCACGAAGAGAGGCAGTTTTTGCCTGAGGAGCCCAGGACGTCTCACCGGAAAGAAAACTTCATTTGGCAATTTTTTTAAATTCCCAAAGGTCAGAAAAAAGTAAATGCAAGATACGTAACTTGCCTTATATGTCAAGATAGACTGTCCAGAGGGACCGAGAAAAAATACAGTTTCGGAAACTACACAATGCATCGCCATATGACTAGGTGGCATCCTAACAACTACAGTGCTGCACAGTTTCGGAACGACCTAGATAATCTCCCTATTATGGCCAGAAGATCTGTTGTACCAGAAGTAACGGGACCAGAGGGCAGGGAGACGGTGCCAAATATACAAATGAGATTTGGTGAAGTAAAACACGTCTGCGTACATTGCAATGGATTCATTTGCTACGGAGAAAGAAGCATCACTCTGATCAACAGAGCTATTGACTATCATATGCAAGTTTGTACGAAACGCCCAAAATAATAAATACTTTTTTTTTGTTTTGTTGCTCCTGTTGAGCCCTTTACAATGAATCGTTTTCATTGCCCCCTCCAAGAAAAACCCAAAAAAATATAAAACTGTTCAGAAAAATTCAAAAAAAGTAAAAAAATGTTCAGAAAAATAATAAAAAAAATATAAAACAACAAAAACAATTAAAAAAAAAGTTCTTTTCAGAACTACCTCCCCGTTATTAAAAAATTGGTACAATATTTGGAACTGTGCTAACCTCTATTTCTCGTAGTTCGCTTCCCAGTTCGCTCGCCGGTACGCGAACCGGAAGTGAACCAAAAATTGTTTTTTTTAAAAAAGAACAGTAAGTATAAGGGAAGGAAACAGACACTTATGTTAAAAGAAAGACAGCTATAAGGGAGTAAACTAGAGATACTATTACCCGTAATCCACTGCTGATGATGTCACATATTACATCATTCATGACATGCTCAGTGACATCATCAGCAGAGGATTGCGGGTTTTTTGGCAACGTGCCTTATCCACGGTTTAATAACGCTGCCTTTTGCTTGATATAAGTTTTCAAATTGTATGAAATATATACCAATAGGTCGTTATGAACCTTTAGGTAGTGCTTTTCTTCATGAGGTCTGGTCGCTTCCATACACATACAGATGTTTCAAAGATGATCAAGAAGTTTATCTGAATGGAGAGGAATGCACTGAGACGCCACATCATTCACTAATGTGTAGGCACATACAGTTACACGGTTCATGCAACAAACACCGACCAAATATGGCTTGCGTGTTGCAAGGCACGCCAGTTCCTGCTATCATCCCCACGTTCAAGTTGTTGGAAAATGGTAGTTATTTGATGCTCAATAATGAAGATTGTTCTGGGTTAATTAAAAGTATTCCTTTTATCGTAACAGTAAGTGAACGGGTTATTTGCTGCAGAAATGTTCTATTTCCTCCCACACATGAACATAGGGAGTTTTCAATCTCGCCACAAATACCAACCTTGGGAGCAGATTTCAACGGCATGGCAAGAATAAGAGCTCTTTTGTCTCAGAGAGAGGTGGCCTTGAGTTCGGCCCGTGAAACTTTCGTGCTTCACATAGCGAACACCCGTACAGAGGTGCAGACCCTTTTCAATACAGATTTGCCTTTCCATTTCAGCAAGATGGTTCGGACTATCTTTAACGCGTCCTCCACAAAGGCCCTGGCGCACTTTTTTAAAGTTGTTACCAGTGGTCTCGTGACTTCATTTGAGAAAATCTTTGGAGTCATCCCTGCTTTCTTTCATTCTATTTTTTCCACTCTGCTTCGTGGATTCCCATTTTTACTTGCATTACCAGCGGACGCTCTTGTGCTTTTTTAAATTTTTAAATATGGATGTCCCTCCTGTGCAAGCTCCCGCCCTGCAGCTGCTGACACTGTTCCGCAATCGCATGCTAGAATATTATGGCACAATGCCGTTGGCGATATTAAGCACGGCATATGGATTATCTTTTCGATTCTCCTACTTCACCTGTGTCCAGCCTGTATTTCACTGCCTGACCTGTGATTTCGATTGGGCCATTGATTTGTGTCTCTGCGGACCGGTTTCTCCTGACGTCGACTTTAATCAGCTGATGACTCCTATCATTACTCACGAGTTGGTTTGTCCTGGCGAAAGGATTATGGCTGTGGCATTGATGCATGGACTAATTGGTCCCTGGAATTTACTGGCGGCAACACAGTCTTTCTTGGAACAGAGCTTTCTTGAAAACCCACCGAGCTGTCCTCTGATGGTGATAGAGGATCCGGTGCTGGGAGAGCACGTATGTTCTTTTCCGCTTTTAAATTGGATGGCTGAACTCTTTTCGGATGAAGACGGTGACTTCCTATTGGAGGCTGTTGCAGCTTATTTTGCATACACAGTTATGTCATAGACCTTTTTCATGTTTGATATGCTGAGTAGTAGCATTTCATTGACAATTCATTGACTTATTTGTCAAGTTTTTATTATTTAGCTTGCCTATTGGCTTAAGACTCGATAAAGTACTTGGCTGTTTTATTTTTCTTTAGCATTAAATTTTTCTAGTTTTTAATGCTTTACCTTGCGGACCGTCCACATATAAACTTGCAATCTGCTCTCATGAGATGGCACTTCTATTATCTTATTCAGTTCGTTTCCGGATCATGGGGAGGTGTCATCTAGGTCCTGGATATCTTTACACCGTGTTAAGTTAGCATGGGCTCATTACCGGTTTAAACGCCATTTTTCCTTTTTTGCAACTTCTGCACACGACACTTAGTTGTTGCTTTAGCTTTCAACCTAGTAGTTCATCGTGGTTTACATGAGAATAATATGTTATTGCTCTACTATCTGCTTTGCTTGTTAAACTATATCTGTACAGCGAGTGCTGAAGTTTCAAGAACAACACGATACAGAATTGTTATGAGGTCTGATCTCCACGACTTCATACTCATAACATAAGTGCAACTTCTGCCAATTCTGGGCATGAGGCGGGTTTTATATTGCTTTGCCGAACACACATACACAACAGTTGATGCGGTTCACATGAAGAGAGAGCTGGTGTATGCTGATGTGATTCCTTCAAATCTAAGACACTAAAGTATGGGCACGCCCTAAACCAACACAAAGAGACCTTCTTAGCAAATAATATAATATGTGTATTAGGGAGGGTGAGATATAAGCAGCCGCGGGCCGTGGAGGGAGTTACGGTGGGGCAGGGAGGCGGGGAGGGGGAGGGGCAGGGTGGAGCCCTCTCCACCCTGCCCCTCCCCCTCCCCGCCTCCCTGCCCCACCGTAACTCCCTCCACGGCCCGCGGCTGCTTATAAGTGTTGCTAACTCTTATTCATTTACAGCATGTTAACATACTGTCACCATTCGCTTTTTATGTACTAGTAACTATGCTGGTAATTTTGCTACTGATAATATGTGTACTTGTATTATCTAAGATACTACGCCTGAGAAGACGGCATTAGTAAATAAACATTTCAAATACACATGTGTTCTTCTTAACTCCATGTTCTGGTTTCTAAGAAATATATAACGACCGACTGTTCATGAGTTCCACGTATCCTGAGGTACTATAAGTTCATATTCTGGATTGTCTAAACATTGAGAGTTTGTTATATCCAATGTGACAATGTACCTAGCTTGCTAAGGGGTTTTTGATTACTAAGGTGAGTTTTGGGACACCCTAATTCGCCGAGGTTCCAATCCTCTGTCCACAGTTCTGTGTGAGAACAGAAACCCTGCGACAGGGGCACCCCCGACCCTTGCTGGAGCTTCATCACACTTGCGATACAACTCCAGCAATGCGCCACCTTTACGGCACAGATACATCACGCATCTGTGCTGTTTTTGCCCCATGATGCGCCGCATTGTAAATGCAGCACACCATAGGTGACAGAACAGCGGCACAGAATGACTAACACATCCCTGGTGATGCGCCAGTCATCATAAATCTATCCCTATGCTTCTTATCTTGTTAGAGATGAACCGCCATATGTATCATCAAAGTTTTTTGCATTTCCTAAATAGCGAACTTTAAGGAATAAATAGCGATTCTTTACCATTCCTAGTTTGCGATGAGCTATTTGCTAATTACAAATTACCCATTCATTTCCTTCATTTCCATAGGGCGGTTGGACTCACTTTTAGCTCGAACGGCTGAATGGATTTCCACGAAACTTGGCAAAATTGTAGGGACTGGTAGCCCGATGTGCCTTTGCTATGTCTCAAGATATATGCTCCAGTGGTTTTAACGAAAATTAACTTTGAAAAATATATATTGGGCTACATTGGCCTATATATATGTTGGAGCCCAAATGTAGCCCAATGAAGACCAATGAAGCCCAATGTAGCCCAAAGATGGCCGCCAGAGACAAAAAAAACAAATGTAGCCCAAATATCAGCCAGATGTAGCCCAACTATAGCCCAGTGACAGAATGACCAATCAGCTTCGCAAACCTCCGTTACGCGAAGCGTAGCGCTGTTACAGATATATATCTTTTTTTGAACGTTAATTTCTCAAAATCCACTGGAGCACATATATTGAGACCTAGCAAAGGCACATCGGGCTACCAGTCCCTAATATTTTACCAAGTTTCGTGCAAATCCATTCAGCCGTTCGATTATTATTATTATTATTTTTTTTTGCCCCGCGGGGCCCTTTTAAAACCTCCACATCAAACCTAGGGGGTCAGCGAGGATCTACTATGCCCCCTTATGGTCATTTGCCCCTTCGCTTTGGCCTCCTCTTCTCTCTCGATCCTACCGAGAGACAAGATGGCGGCCGCTACGGACTGTTTGGAATGTTTACAGACGCCGGAGAACCAATCAGCTTCGCTTCACAAAGCTCCGTTGCGCGAAAAGTACGCGTAATGGAGCGCTGCCCGGTCAGCTGTTACAGATATATATCTTTTTTTAAACGTTAATTTCTCAAAATCCACTGTAGCACATATATTGAGACCTACAAAAGGCACATCGGGCTACCAGTCCCTACAATTTTGCCAAGTTTCGTGCAAATCCATTCAGCCGTTCGGGCTAAAAGTGAGGCCAACCGCCCTATGGAAAACTCAATGTTAAAAACATGTTTTGGGACCCCCCTTTTTTCTCGGCCCCCCCTTGACGAACCCCCCCCAAATTTTCAAGGGCTGCTCAGAAACAAAATGTGCCATTTTCCTGAAAATTTCTGCCAATTCCGTCCACAAACGCCAAAGTTATTAGACATAGAATTTTCAAAAATCCCATAGAGAAAAAATCCTAACTATATATACCTACTGGCGACCGCCAGTAGGTAATATATATATGTATATATTACCTACTGGCGGTCGCCAGTAGGAAGTTATAGTTAGGATTGATTTCCATAGGGAAATCGCAACATTCTATTGGGAATAACTTTGGCACCGGTTGAGGAATCTGCCTGAAATTTTCCTCAACTTTGCCTCGCGGCGCTACGGTCCTTCCCTGAAAGTTTCCATAGGGCGGTCGGTCGCACTTTTAGCTTGAATGGCTGAATGGATTTTCACCAAACTTGGCAAAATTGTAGGGACTAGTAGCCCGATGTGCCTTTGCTATGTCTCAAGATATGTGCTCCAGAGGATTTTGAGTAATTTAGGTTAAAAAAATTATATTTCTATAGCCGCGCCCCGGTACGCGCACCGGAGAGCGCTCCGGGCACGCCACGCGACTTGCGCACGGAAAGCTGATTGGCTCTCGGGTGTCTGTAAACATTCGAAACAGTCCGGAGCGGCCGCCATCTTGTGTCTTGGTAGGATCGAGACACAAGAGGTGGTAAAAACAAAGGGGGAAATAATCAGAAGGGGGCAGGGTAGACCCCCCCTGACCCCATAGGTTTGATGAGGGGGCAATAAAAGGGTCCCTCGGGTAAAAAAAAAATTACATTTTTTTCGGTTTTCGCGGAGGGAGCGCTCGGTACGCGCACCGGGGAGCGTACCGGGGAGCGTACTTTGGTGAAAAAAGTTAGTGTAAAATAATCATTTTGAGTGATTACAGGTAGGGTAGCTCTGAAAAGAGCCTTTGGGTTCTGTGGCTGTTTTAGGTACCTACAAGTACGTCCCACACACACCCACATGCACACAACCCCACACCCCCACACCCACACACTCCCCACACACACCTCACACACGCACACCTCCATCCACACCTAAACACCCCACACCCCCACACCGACACCTTACACATCCACTCCCACACCCACACATTCCACACACCCACACTCATACACACACCTCAACACCCCCCCAACACACACACACACACACACACACAGATACCTCACAGACACATCCCAAACATCCCACAGACACACCTCCCCCCCACACACACACACCCACACCTCACAGACACTCACACACATCCCACATATACACACATATCTTACACACATACCCCCCCACACCCCCCCACACACCTCACACACCCACACTCCACCTACACTCAAACACCCCACACACTCACACCCACACACACACCTTACACACCCACACCCCCACCCACACCCACATACCCCATACACCTACATACACCTATACACTTCACCCCCCCAGACACATACACACACACACCTTACAGACACACCCCACCATCCTCCACACACATCTCCCCCCACACATGGGGAAAACTCAGTGAAACAGTAAAATGATAATTGAAAGTGCTTAGAGGTAGGGTAGCTCTGAATAGAATTGTTGTGTTGTGTGGGTGATTTAAGTACCAACATGTAGGTACCAATGTAGAGTTTTAAATTCAATGTACACCTTTTTTTATGTAGATATCTAGCATGTTGTTACAGAAGTTATTGTGGTATATGGAATCCATACTATAGTATGTCAGGAAAGCAGAAACAGATCCTTTAAGTACTTCCTGAGAAGACCTAGGGGATCATGGGTAGTGTACCCTGCTCCCTTATGATGTTTTCAAGTATTACATTTTACTCTCTTCTGAATCTACACAAATATGGCAGTGATATGGTACATTAGAGACAGAGAGTGAGAGAAAGGAGGCAGGAGATGAAAAAGAGATGTGAAAAACACATTGGAGATAAAATAGTGGGAGAAAGGAAGTAACTATGAGCAAATTTACTATGTAACACAAAAAAGTTGCACTGTAAGTCTCCGTTTATATTATAATCATTTTAGTAGTATTTAATGAATTACATATAAAAATGAATAATGTCTCGAACAATTTTTAATTATTAAATACAAATTTATTGTTGAGATTGTTCATAATTTAATAACACTTCTAACATGACATCATCCGGAATGTCCTCCAAATTTTCATTACATGATTCAAATGATTCAAGACAGTCAATTAGTTGTTGATCCTCAGACTCATCCGTGAAATCCAAGTCTTCGTTAAGAATATCTTTATCCATAATTTCAAAAAAAATTGTATTGCTCTCCTCTTTACCTTCCATTTTTGCTGTAAATTGAATAAAAAATAACGATATCAGTAGAGTTAGGGCACTGTTGGGTTTAAGTTCAGACAGGAACTTCTGAGTTTTTAACAGTGAAGTTATTTTTGGGCAGTGTATGGTATCAGGCATGAAGTAGAAATATAAAAAACTGCATGTGATGAAG
Source organism: Lissotriton helveticus (assembly GCF_964261635.1). Taxonomy (NCBI): domain Eukaryota; kingdom Metazoa; phylum Chordata; class Amphibia; order Caudata; family Salamandridae; genus Lissotriton; species Lissotriton helveticus. Next base: position 2,082,746,100 of record NC_136063.1, read on the forward strand.
CCTAAGTAAATTCATAATTATACCAGAGAAGCCTATCTCAATCTATAACTATAACAGAGGGACAGTAAAAAACTATCAGAAAACGTTTTTCCAATTTAAGTTAAAGTGCAGAACATAGTTCCCCTTACAAATTAACAACTTACCTTTCAGAAAGGAGTTGATGTTTTCAGAGGAAATCTTTTATAAATGTACCTCAGGTAGTACTAGTCAAAATGGCCGTGTTTCCCTCTCATTTTTCATTTATATTCATGTACATAACCAATCAAATGTCAGGACAAAAAAGTAGAAAATGAAAGTAACATTTTAATTGGTTGTAAATCCAAACTCTTCATATGTGTTTTTGTCATGTAATTTACCTCAGGATATTTAGACAGGGCTACAGGGCAAATGGCTCAATGGAATTCCACCAAATTTGGGAAAATGGTAGGGACTGGTATGTAGTATGGCCTATTCTATATTTGGTGAACATCTCTACAGAGGTTTTTATGTAAATTAACTTTTAAAAAATTTAGCGAGCGCTCCACGGTGCGCGCCCCGGTACGCGTACCGGCAACGCTACGGGAGTCCTCCATCTTGTGTTTCGGAAGAATTGAGACACAAGATGGAGGACAAACAACGTTGGGAATGGGTATAAGGGGGCATGGTAGGCACTCACTGACCCTCTAGGTTTTCTGAGGGGGTCTTAGGAGGCCCATATAGGCGGAAAAAAAATATAATATTTTTCGTGGGGGGAGCGCCCGGTACGCGCACCGGGAAGCGTACCGGGGGAGCGTACTTTGGTGAAAAATAGTGAAAAAAGTTAGAAAAAGATAATCATTTGGAGTGATCAGAGGTTGGGTAGCTCTGAAAAGAGCTTTTGGGTTCTGTGGCTGATTTAGGTACCTACAAGTAGGTACCAATGCACAGTCTTAAATTCAGGAGGAATATTCTATTCCCCTCATCTGAGAAGTGCACACCATCTCCTCTGTAGATATCTTGCATGTTGTAACGCAAGTTGTTGTTGTATATTGAACCCATTCCATAGTCTCTCATGTAAGCATAAACAGATTTATTCACATGTTTCCCTGCTTTCTCAAATTGTGGACAAAATTGGTTGGACCAGTTCCATTTCTGTCTTTGGGATATATTGGAAAATACCAAGGCAGTTTGAGGAAAAAGTGCCATCAATTGTTCAAAGGTGTCCTTTAAAAGCATTTCCAGACCTACCCCAGTCAAAGTGCCTTTGTCATTTCCACCACAGTGCAGAATTATGAGGTTAGGGTGTGGCAAATGCAAAAAGGTTTTCACCAATGGTATCAATTGGTGACATCTCAATCCTCTCTGGCCAATCCATTTAATGTTCACATTTGGTAAATCAAGGTTGGGAAAAGTTCTGGTAGCTGCATACCTTTGAGCCCAGTGGATAAAGCTATGTCCAATAATCCAGACAGAATACATGGTAGAGGAGGTTCTGGTGCAGTCAGATGAAGTGTAGGAATAAAATGGCAGTTGGAACAGTAGGAGTTTGCAAAAAAAACCTGTGGAGTTTCAGTGCTCTTGAATCACAAGCAATGATTGGTAGATTGAGATAGTTGAAAACTGAAAGTTAGGGTGCATGGTTGTGTTCTGTGTAAGACGTAATTTGAATGGTAAAAAAAAATAATTTAAAGAAACATTGCACCAGATATTCTGGTGTATTCGCAGGTCAAACATCCTTGCTGAGGTGATTTGCAACATTGTAGAATAAACTTTTAAACCTGAGAGCTCAGTGAGGAGGGAGTTGCTATGGTAACAGGTAGAAAGGGCTGAGGGGGGGAAGGGTGTTGGTTTGAAAATACAGAGGGAAGAGTTTTGATTGGTTACCATGAGCAATATGTGTGTAGAAACAGAGGTTTTCTGTGCCATTAATGGTTGCAGTGCCTGGAGAACATACCTTTTGCTCTGCTAAAGAAATATTGGTGTGTGTATCTGACACTGTTCTGAATCTCCTAGAGCATTTGTAAAGGTGAGTTATGATTCATTTAGATAGAGAGTTCAGATTAAGAAGCACATAGGACCTGTGTTATGTTCCTAAAATGGTAATTGAAAAACGATTTTAGTGCAAATCAATGGGGTTCAGTAGTGAAAATGAATGCTTGTATATAGGATCTGTGCAGTGTTTCTAAAATGTTAATTGAAAAACGATTTTATTGCAAAACAATGGGTTTTAGTAGTGAAAATGAATGCTTGTAAATAGGATCTGTGCTCTGTTCATAAAATATTAAATAAAAAACTATTTTAGGGTAAATTAATGGCTTTCAGTAGTGAAAATGAATGCTTGTACATAGGATCTGTGTTCTGTTCCTAAAATGGTAATTGAAAAACGATTTTAGTGCAAATCAATGGGTTTGTGCATAATTATATAAAAATATTTGAAAGTTTTACAAACATGTTACCTGTTTTGCATCAGATTGGGAAGCAGACTGAGTTTCTTTGCTGTTGGATTGTTTCATTTTTTGGGTAATGCTTGGTAGGAATGTTTGCAAGAGATAGGAAATGTATTTTGTAAAATAGTGAGTTTTTAGTAATGAAATGGAATGCTTTTACTCCAGCAATGCATCCTTTCACATGGGGAAAGCTGCATGTGAAAGCGTTTGCCTCAGTCTTACGCTTGCTGTAAGGCAGGCGCAAGATTTTGATGTAGTGTCCTAAAAGTGACGCAGTGAAATCTCATAGATTTCACTGCGTCACTATTACGAGGCTTTTCGCGGAGAAATGACCCCTCTGTGTACATTACACTTGACAGAGGTATAATGTGGCGCAGAGGTTTTAAAAATGACACATCTACCTACATGCGTCACTTTTTAAATATGGTGCAACAAGGCACATGTTTTATGCCGCCAATGTGTCACAAAAAGTGACGCATCAGTAGCGCGAAACTGACGCAGGGCGTTATAAATGAGGCTCATCTTTTTCTTGCACACTACTCCAGTTTAGTCCTGTCCACTGCACTCTTGGACACAAGCCTCACGTTTAGTGCTCCCCTGGACAGTCTGCATCTCATCTGCACTCCTGCTTAGGTGTGAGAATCCTATCACATGGGGAAAGCCCCATGTGAAAGCGTTTGCCTCAGTCTTATCCCTGCTGTGAGGCAGGTGCAAGATTTTGACGTAACAGTGTCCTAAAAGTGAAGCAGTGAAATCTCATAGATTTCACTGTGTCATTATTACGAGGCCTTTTGCGAAGAAATGACCCCTCTGTGTACATTACACTTGACAGAGGTATAATGTGGCGCAAAAGGTTTAAAAAATGACGCATCTACCTACATGCGTCACTTTTTAAATATGGCGCAACAAGGCACATGTTTTATGCCGCCAATGCGTCACAAAAAGTGACGCATCAGTAGCGCAAAACTGACGCAGGGCTTTATAAATGAGGCTCATTTTTTTCTTGCACGCTACTCCAGTTTAGTCCTGTTCACTGCACTCTTGGACACAAGTTTTGTGCTCCCCTGCAAATTAATGAGTTTTACATTTTTGAGAAAGTTTAAATAGTAGGACCTGCACTGTGTTTCTAAAATGTTATTGAAAAATCGATTTTGGGACTAATCAATGAATTCTACATTTTTGATAAAGAATACATAGTGTGTGCATGATTACATACATTTTTTTGACCTTTTCACAATTATGTCACCTGTGTTACCTGAGATTAGGAAGTAGATTGTGCAGAAGAGGTGAAACATGTCCAGAGGGACAGAGGAGGTGAGGTTTATGATCATGACTGTAGGGGGAAAGAGGCCTTTCCTGGGAAGCATAGGTGGTGAAGCCTGTGTATAAGAGTGCAGTGGACTAGACTTCATGAAGTCTATCCCCTACTGGACTCTAAGACACAAGTCTCATCTTCTTTGTACCTGTGGACAGAGCTGTCTTCCACTATACTCTTCAATACAGGCCTCACCTTTTGTGCACCCCTGGAGAATCCTCACCTGATCTGTAACCCAGAATAGATCGTTTGCTTTTTGTCATTGCTTTGTTGTTTGGTAATAGTGGTCTATAATGTGCTATTTTTTTCTTTTAACACAGATTGAAATCAAGATTTCAAGAGTAAGCAAACATGCCCTCAAGGGAAAGGAGAAGAAAACAACATAACCGCCAAGCAACAAAAACAGCAACGGAATTACAGCACTCTTCCACAACAAATACTTCAAAAAACAGGAACCAAGCTCCTGGTAAGACAACTAAGGGCCATATGTAGGTAAATTGCATTTACCGAATCGTAAATACCGAATTTTACCGATTCGGTATTTACCATTCGGTAAATGCAATGTAGGTAATTATTCCTTAACAATTACCGAATCGGTAAGAATCGGTAATTACCGAATCGGTAATTACCGATTCGGTATTTGCCATTGATTCCTATGGGCCTTGAAGCCCATAGGATTCAATAGCAAATACCGAATCGGTAATTACCGATTCGGTAAAATTACCGATTTTACAAGGGGGACAGGGTGTCACTTTGACACCCTGTTGCACCCCTGTTTCTGGCTTTTATGCCATGTGACACACAGACATGCCCTTAGGGCATGTCTGTGTGCCACATGGCACAGGTGTACATGCACAGATGTGCATGTACACAGGAATTCGTTATTTACCATGCCATAATATTTCATGGTAAATAACGAATTCCTAAGGGCCTGTGGCACTGTTTCCAGTGCCACCTACATCCCATATTACCGATTCTGTACATTTACCGAATCAGTAATTTACAGATTCGGTAAATTTACCGATTCGGTAAATATACAGAATCGGTAATATTTTGGCCACCTACATCAGAAAATCTAAATACCGGTCGGTAACGGCCGAAATCGGCCGTTACCAACCGGTATTTGGCCACCTACATATGGCCCTAAGTCTTTTATACGGAACATATGTACTTAAAAAAAAATTGTTGGACAGCATGTAGAAAAAGAGAATGAGAGAGTAAATTTGAGAAGGAAGGAGAGAACCTCAAAGAATCCTACAACTGGAGCAGGAGAGAATAATATGTATAGGAATAGAAGGCAGAATCAGTTTAGAGACATTCGTAAATGAATGTTTCGCAATAGGGTGGTTTTAAATTTGTTAAAAAACATTAGGAAAGGTAAACAGAGAGCTGCTTTTTATAAGAAAAAGAAAAGTGTAGAGAAGATTGTTGATCAGGCTTTTGAAGTTAAGAAAAAATTATTTATTTTAATAACTAATAGAATTAGGACACTTAACAAGACAATTGATGTTTTCAAATCAAACAGTAGATGGAAAAGAGTAATTAATCGGACTAATTTTTGTAAAGTTTTTTCAGGAGAATGGATGCACAGTTCAAGTTGTGAGCCATTTTTTAATGAGGAGAGTTACTTCCAGGAGAATGATTTAGTGCATGCAGTTGACACCAGTGGTCGAGCGTATGAAGTGAAATACGGTTGTCCGATTGAAAAAGAGAAACTTGTGCCTAGAGAAGCAGAAGAGGTGTTAACTGATGAAGTTTTAGGGAGACGTACTAAGGGTCCAGTGTACACTTGGAAGTGTAGTCGTATTTGTAGTGTGCGACAGGAATCAATTGATTTGTTTTGTAATTTCTTACGTACATATAGTAAGAAAAGTCTAAAGCAGAAAGTGAAGTTGTTGCAAGACTTAGATCCTTGCAGAGTGAGAGAAAACACAGGTTTGCAAGGGCATTCACTGGCTTGTCTTTCTAGAAAAGTCTGTCAGAGTGTTTTTCATCATTTTAGGATGTTAGCAGCGCATCATACCAAAATGAGGAAATTAGTGAGAATGTTGTATTATGCAAAAAGTCCAGCACTTCAGCTTAAACAATTGAACAGTGCTCGTTTGCATGGAACTGAATTAGATGTGAAGAAGATTTGTGAAGAAATTGAGATTTGTTATTTTGGTGAAAAAGAGGATAGTGTAGAAATTGACACAGCAATTCAAGGTAATGTGGAAGACAATGTACAGATTTCAAGTACAGAAAAGTTTGAGCAGGAAATTACCAGGTTTAAGGTGAAATCAAGTGAAAGGCCGAATTTTACTTGTGTGTGTTGTCGATGAAGTCATTATAAGCATCAAACTAGATTAGTTGATTTATACGTAAAAAGTGAAAAGATGAATGGGTGAATGAGTGGAAGGATTTTGCAACTTATTTGTGGGTGGAGAATTGTTTTGATTTGAGTTCTGATCAGCGTATTTGTAAATATTGTTATGATAAATTAAATCAAAACAGAATGCCTGCTAGAGCTGTTCATAATAATCTGGAGTTGGTAGACATTCCCCGTGAATTGATGGATTTAAATACATATGAGTCTATTTTGATTCAATGTGTCCACCCTTTTCAGGCAATTGTTCGCATGGAGCCTAAAATAGGGAAATTGCCTCCTACAGATTTGCAGAGAGGATTAAAGGGAAGAGTTGTTTATTTGCCTCTTGATTTAAAAAAGAAATATTGATACAATTGGTATAGAAAAAGTAGAAGATGAACCTTTAGTTATTCTAGTTAATGGGGTTCCGACAAAGAGTAAGAAAATCTGGCAATATTTAGTGGATGTTAGGAAAGTCAAAAAGGCAACGTTGTATTTAGTCAAAAACAATGAGTATTACAAAGATGTATGTGTTGCAGCAGAGGAAACAGCTGCAGATGAAGACAGTAATTGTTCAGGCGGACAAATTGAAAAAGTTGATGTGTCTAGAAGTGAAGAAATATATGAACATTATACTATTCATCCTTTGCATTCCAAAGAAGTAATGGGGAATGCAATTGAATTGTTTCAAATGAAAGCAGCAAAAGGTAGTCCCATTAGTGTATAGGAAGAAACTTTGGAAGCTCGTTGTTTTCCACAGCTATTTCCAACAGGTCGAGGTGGACGAAATGACGATCGTCCACTTCATATTCCTGCATCTGAATATCGAACTGTAAGATTATATGCTGAAGATCCAAGGTTTCGTCAATGCATCCCCTATTTGTTTCATCTACTGTATGAAAGTGACTTGTCTGGGCTTTCTTATGCAGTAAACCATATACTGAAAAGTGGAGCACATCTGCAAAATGTTTCGGCGAGGGACTTTATGGAGAAAGTGAATCTGCAAGATAATATTTTGGAATCTCATCTAATCAATCTCATGGCATGTCAGCGTGGTACAAATGAGTATTGGTACCGTCATCATGGGGAATTGAAATGTATGCTAAGAAACTTAGGAACTCCTACATGGTTCCTCAGTCTTAGCTGTGCCGAGTATGCATGGGATGACTTACTTCAATTTCTACGAGAGGCAAATGCAAACTGTGTTCTTTGGATCCAGTGAATGTATGCAGGTATTTCAATCATAGATTTGAAGCTATGATGTCTTTTATTACCAACAAAAAAAATCCTCCCCTTGGAGAGGTTTTGGATTTCTTTTGGAGAAAGGAGTATCAAGCGAGAGGTGCTCCTCACATACATATGTTGTTGTGGATTAAAGATGCACCCAAATTTGGAACAGATTCGGATGAAACAGTGATGAGTTTCATTGAAGAGTATTCAACATGTGCTGTTCCGAAAACTACAGAGGAAAACAGTTTAAGGCAACAAGTTTTACACTTTCAATCCCATCGTTGTGGAAAGTACTGTCGTCGAAAATTCAGAAACAAGGACAAGTTCTACACAAAATGTCGTTTCAGCTTTCCACGACCAGTGATTTCTAAAGAAAGAGTAAATAATTTGATGTCTTCTCTGCGACATACTGTGACGAGGAAATCACCAAAAAATACATAAATTTAAAAAGAAATGAAGAGTCCAAGTACATCAACGACTACAACCCAGTGATTTTGTCCATGTGGAATGCTAACATGGATATTCAGTTCGTTGCTGTGGCTCGATATGTGACGTCTTACATCACAAAAAAGAAAAGACAGACTTGAAGGAAATGTGGGAGGACATTTCACATGAAAAGAGTCTAAGCAAGAAATTATACAGTTACAGTCTGAAGATGTTGTTGCATTGAGAAATTGGAGCATATGAATGTTCTGATCGATTGTCGTTAGCAAGTCTCATGCCAAATCTAGAACCATCATTTGGGTGAGTCTAGGTCTTGCTGCAACACGAAATCGAGTTTTGAAATCTGTACAAGAAATAGAGTATTTGGCGGAGAAAGAACCAGAAAGTACAGATATTTTGAAGACAAACATGTTGGATACATACTATCCAAATTGAAGTAGTCATCTTGAGAACAGTTGTTTGTATGAAGTTCTGCAAAACTATATTTATAAGAGAACCATCAGAGAAGATATCAACAATGGAATATATGCTATCATTGGGTGTGAAGGATGTCTAGTGAGACAGAAAAAAGGCCATTTGATTAATCATCGAAAATTGAGTTGCGAAAATCCAGAGAAAAGGGAATTTTACTATTTAGCTCTTTTGCAACTGTTTAAGCCATGGCGTACAGAAGAGGAACTACTTGGAGATTTTCTCTGTTATGAAGATTCTTTTAATGCAACCAAGGATACCATAGAATGTCCTGCTTTTCCAAATTATCTGCAAATGTTAAACGAAGAAATAGAGCAAGAAGCCACAATTGCTGCAGAGATTGCTAGAGACAGTTCTCAAGACAGTCAGAGTTCAGCTTCATTGAGTCAGGATCCACTTGGAGGACCAATTATCCAAAATGAAGCTGCCACTGCCATGGATGAGGTGGAAAGAGCTATGGAACAAGCTCAAGATGATGTAGTTAACTTAGAAGATGTGGTGAAACAACTAAACCTTGAGCAGAAACAGATATATGACGAAGTCACAGATAAGATTGAACATGGATTCACTCATGAGAAAAAAGAGTGCTCATGTACATCATTTAAAGCAATCCAACTGTACGTAAGTGGAGAAGCGGGAACTGGAAAAAGTTTTCTGATTAAAGCAATTGCAACTTATCTGCATAAAAGGACTGTATCACCGCTATCTTGTGTTGTTACCGCTCCAACTGGGCTGGCTGCATATAACATTAAAGGGATTACTTTACATCGTTTACTGATGCTGCCAGTGGAGCATGATAACAAATTGCAATATCACAAGCTATCTGGAGATGCGTGTTCCGAAGTTTCGAGAGTCCTGAAGATAATGAAACTTCTTATCATTGATGAAGTAAGCATGGTGTCAAATATAATGCTTGCTTTTGTGCATTTGAGAATGCAAGAAATTCTTAGAACAGACTATGATGTCTTATTTGGAGGAAAACACATTATTGTTTTTGGAGATCTACTGCAGTTGACTCCAGTGAAAGGACAACCTGTGTTCAAAATGCTCACGCATGAAGATACCAGGAAGTGCCTAGGAAGCATTGGAAACGTTAATATATGGTTAAACTTCAAATATGCAGAATTGCTTCAAAATATGCGGCAGGCAAAGGATGAAGATTATAAAAATATTTTACAAGATGTAAGAATCGGAAAAGTAAGTCAGCAAGGGAAAGAAGCTTTACATGGACGATTAATTTCAAATTTGTACCCAAATGAAAACATTCTTCCAGAGAATATTTTTAAGAAAATTAACGAGAAGAAATCTGGCATATGTTTGATGCCAACTCTGAAAGAATGTTCCATGTTTAACAACAAAATGTTAAAGTTAGAAAATGAAGAGATAGTGAAACTGGAAGCTACAGATAAAATAGAGCATATGGGAGCAACAATTATTTTGTCTGAAAATTTGAAATCAAAATTGGATTCATTAGAGAAGACTATATCTAAAACTGCTGGTTTTGAAAAGACTCTGAATGTGTGTTTAAATTGTCGTATCATTTTGAGAAGGAATTTAAATGTTGAAAGAGGTCTGGTAAATGGAGCAATGGGTCATGTTGTTGGTTTTGTGAATTACAAAAATAGAGATGGAATTGAAATTTTAAAAATTAAATTTGATGGCATTGATGAAATAGAACAAATTTGTCATTGTTCAGCTAGATTTTTGCTTGTGAAAGACTTATATGTTCGCCGAAAACAGTTTCCTATTTGTTTGGCATATGCGGTGACAATTCATAAGTCTCAAGGTTTAAGTGGAGATAGCGCTTTGGTGAACATTGGAAGTTCTGTGTTTAAAGATGGTATGGCATATGTGGCATTATCACGAGTCAGAACTTTATCAGGATTGTACTTGATTGAGTGTGATGAAACAAAGATTTGTGCAGATCTACATTGTGTTAAAGAATACAATAGGTTAAGAAGAGAGTATGCTCCACATTTGCCTCAATATCCTCTGATTGAAAAACGTGTGGTAGGCCGAAAAAGAAGAAATGAGAGTAATTGCAGTGAGGTAGTAGCAAAAAGACAAAAAGTAGATGAAACTGTAATTGTAAGCAGAAGGAAAAGGGATTCTGTTGAAGATGTTGTTGGATTTCAGTTTAAAAACAGTTCTGGTGTCCACTGCTATGCTAATGTAGTGGTTAATGTTGTTTTTTTTCTTCAAAATATACAAGAACAGATTGTTGAAAATCGGGATCAGACATTCTGCTGTTTGTTGAATTCGGTGTTCGAGAAATGTAGCAGTGATAGAGCAAAAATAGAAAGTGTTTCAGAAATTCGAAATCTTCTAGACATATGTTCTGGTCAAAATCAATTTTCACAGAATATTCAGCAGGATTGTCAGGAATTTTTAATGTATATGTTTGATGTATTGGAAGATGAAGGTGTAGATATAAAAACTCTTTTTAGCCTTTCTTATCAATGGCAGCATGACTGCGACAACTGTACTTTATCAAGTACTACTAGAATAGACACTGAAAGATTTTTATATTTGACTTTACCAGACTGCAAATCAGTGCCTTTTAATAATCTAGTTAAAAAAGCAGATCACAATATGGTGTGTCCCCAATGTAAGTCTACAATGCTGTCCACATTATTTCTACAAAATTATGGTCAGTATGTCATTTTAATGTTCCAACGATGTAGACCTGATGGAACTAAATTGACAACTTCTATTAAAAATGTTGTGGCTTCACAGTTATCGATGTCAGGAGGAACCTTTGCAACTGTAGCTATTATTTTTCATGACGGTCCTTCTACAACATCAGGGCATTACACATGCTATTTAAAAAGTTGTAAAGGTTGGATGCACTGTAACGACACTCATTTGACTTTCAAACAACGTTTGCCTTTTGGCTTTAAAAATTCATACCTAGTGTTTTTACAACCAAAATTTAGGTAAAGGTAATTGGCCTATGAAGACGGGAGCAGTTAATAAAGGTTATTTTGCTGTTTAAAAATATATTCTGAGTAAAAGTGATCCAGGTAATATAAAAAATTGACTTGTCAAATAGGTACTGTAAGTGGATCTCATAGTAAGTGGTATTAGTATTATACAAAATGATGAACATGAGTGAGTCAGAGATGGTTTTACAAATAGTTAAATATTGTGAAAATGTTGTAGAGCATTTCTTTCAGAACGTCGGAAAAAAGGTAATTTCAGAGTTTCTTGGAATTAATTTGAAAATATACTCATACATCTGACACTATTTGGCCAAAAGGAAAGGTACAGGAATGAGTAAAGAGTCATGACTGAAAAAAAGGAATATATAAAAATAATGAAAATATTTAAGATGTTCTTGGAGCTTTTCTTTTAGAAAGTCGATGAAATGGATTTTTTAGTGAACAGCAGAGTACTTTGCAGCGAGAAAAGGACCTCCATGATATACTATTTGGCCTCAAGGAAAAGTAAGTCAATCAAAGATTAGTGTACATTTGTTATTTATCAGTATCTAAGTTTTTTTTAAAACACAATCTTTTAGATTGTGTTTTTTTTTTCCCGCTGTCATATGATGAGTAATTTGAACTCACTGTTTTAAGTGAAATTCAATATATTCCGAGAACAGCAAAAATAAACTATGTAATATGTTGTACAAGTTATTCTATACTTTGGATTGTGTAAATTAAATTGTATTCCCGTTCTCTGACACTCACTTTCCTTTTTCCTCTCTCTTTCAGCTCTCTTTACTCACTCACACTGCCTTTCTCTCACTCTGTTTCACACCCATTCGTTTACTCCACTTCTTTCACAACCCCTCATTTCCATTTCAACTGTCTGCATCCCCTATCTCCCTTGCACCACTTTTCAGCTTTCAGTCTCTCTGCTTTACTTCCCTTTTCCGTCTTTTCCTCCTTTGTTCTTTTAGTAATTCCTCTTTACTCACTGAGTAGTATTGTCGCACTCTATCACTATAACTCACCCACTCTCCCTCGCTTATCTTTGTTTGCTCCTTTCTTTTGACCTCTTCTCTCTATTTTTCGTTCACTACCTCTATGTCCTGAGTGCCTCACTCTCCTTGTGTTATGTTCACTTGTGTTTATCTTCTAAATGCATCCTTATTAGACTCTTCTAATTCTACCTTACTCCTACACACACACCTCATCCCCCTCTCAACACATACACACACCTCTAACATACACCCCATACACACACCACACACACACCTCATACACACAAAAAATCCTCCCACACACACTCTTCACATACCCACACACATTCCATACACACACATACATTGCACACATATACACCCCACACCCATACACTGCTCACACATACTTCACACACCCTCACCTTCACGCACACCAAAACACCCCACACAGCAACACCCACAGACACACCTTACACACCCACACCCCGATCTACACCCACTGACTCCCTATAAGTCACACACACTGCATTACTTATCTTTCTTTGCTATTTCACTCAAACCCATTCAGGTACTGTTTCCTTTATTCTCTCTGTCCTTTCTCTTTGTCACTCCCCATCTCTTATCCTAATTCAATTTTTCACTCTCTTTCACCCCTCTTTACTTATACTAACTGGTCTTTTCTTACCCTCCCTCACCGTTCTTCATTTATCCCAGTTACGCCACTATCCTTCATTCTCAATTTTTTTCTGTCCGATCTTTTTCTTTCAACACCCACTCACATTCTCCCACTATCTCTACTTTAGTCTTCTTCCTCTCTCTTCCCTTCTTTCGCTCCTTTAGTGATTTTACTTTTCTCACTTTCACCCTATTACACCTTTTCTATTTTTAACTATGTAATAAACAATCCCTCTGAGTTTCTCCCTCTAGCTCTCTTTCTCTTAACATTACTCTCTTTGTGTTTGTTCCCTCAAGCTAACTCCTTCATTAATTATTTTTTTTCTTTTTTTTTTTGGTGCGCTCCCCGGTGCGCGCCACGGTGCACGTACCGGTACCCGTACCTTGCAGAAAAAAGGTTGATACAGATTCTTTTAAAATATAGGTTTATTTTTATAAAGTAAAGGTAGTTCTAAAAAAACTGTTTTTTTCTTCTTTTTGTTGTTTTATATTTTTTTTAATGTTTTTATGAACATTTTGTACTTTTTTTGGCTTTTCTGAACACTTTTATATTTTTTTTGTATTTTTTATGGGGAGAAACAAAAAACAGGGAATTGTAAATGGCTCAACTGGAGCATAAAAAAAACAGGAAAAATTAGGGTTTTTTTGGACACTTATGGTTATCACCAGCAACCATTATAAGTTCGATGCTTTGCTCACCATAGCAAAGTGTCTTGTTACAAAATTTGCACACGATTTTGTAATCGGCAAACTTAGGTTGAATAGTAGCCAATGTGTCTCTTGCCCCCGGACCCGATGGAGTGGGTTGTTTTGATGTTGAGCGTCTAGACGTTGATGGGGGTAGTTTACTGCAGAGGTCCCTGTGTATATAGATGGTGGAATTATTCAATTGGTTGTTGTAAATGGTATGGATATCTCCATTTTTTTGAAAATGTTTGTTTTTATTTTTGAATATGTGTTTCAAGGGTTACATTTCAGTGAAAGGAGGTCTGTCACTTTGTCACAAGGATGGTGTCATCAGTGATGTCATGAGTGATGTCACTGACCATGTCATGAGTGATGTAATATGTGACGTCATCAGCAGTGCATTGCACGCTCAAGTTATAGTGAGTCCAACTAACTATAACGTGGGAATTTCAATGGTTTTATGCGAGTAAAATTTCCAGCTAACTATAACAGGTGTAAAACCTATGTTTTTTTCAGTGAATATATATATATATATATATATATATATATATATATATATATATATATATATATATATATATATATATCCACAAAATTACCAACTCCTTCTGGATCCCCGCGACCCGTGAAAGGTGGCGTGCACGCCGGCGGAGTGATGCCGACAAAATTATGTTTTCTTGCACCCAAAGACCATAAAACACGCTCTCAGGACAAAAACGAGGTAATCACACGATCTCCATAGTGCTGTTTATTTCACAACGCGTTTCGCCGACAAACGGCTTGATCACGTGAAAGACTGCTGTAAAAACATTGGCTTATAGCTTTGTGTAAACATGGACATAAACAGAGGACTGACGTGTATATGTAAAATAATGCCATTGCAGTATATACAATGTTGTATTATCTCATACACATTTCTAATACAAACAAAAATTTCATAGATAGTGTCTCTGTTGCACAACACAAGAAAATTAATAATAAACTTATGTACATAGGACTAAAAACATCTATAAGGTATGGAAGAATAACGGAGACACATATACATGTTATGCAAGTTCAGATTAATTCTTTAGATGCACGGCTAGTTCCTCGTCTTGATTCAGGCCTCCAGGGACCTTACTCTGGAACTTAATAGTAAGTCTCGACTCCCTCTGGCGTAGTTTCAGAACCCTATTGCCTCCCCTCGGGTTCTTTGATATCTGTTCCAAAATGAGGAAACTCAAATTTTTAACATTAGAGAAATGTTGTTCTCTAAAATGTCGTGCAACCGGATATTTGGGGTCAAAATTAGTGATTGCTCTAGTATGTTCCAGAATCCGTTTTTTAACCATACAGGTAGTGCTGCCAATGTACCATTTGTTGCATGTGCAAATAATTGCATAAACAACAAACGTAGAACTGCATGTGAGAAAAGACATGATTTTTTTATTGATTCCATTGTACGTGACTTCTTTGCATGATTTGCTGTTGGCACAGGCCTTACAATGCCCACAGGGAAAGAAACCCTCTAGACCCTGCATGTTTACAGAAGGATACGCTGTAATGTCACTGCGGACTAACATGTTCCTAATGCTCCTCCCGCGTCTGTATGTAATTCTAGGTCTATTGGGTAAATCCTTCCCAATGACATTATCTGTTTTAAGTACGTCCCAGTTTTTTGTTATTATTTTCTTAATGGCTTGGGAATCAGTACTATAGGTGAGGATGAGTCTCATAACATCCTCTCCTTCCTCAACTTCATTAGGTTTATCACAGATAGTGTCGGATCTTTTAATGGTATTCGCTCTCTCCCTCGCTTTCTTGAGCACCCAGCCGGGATATCCTCTTGCTTTGAACCTACTTAGAATGGTTTCACTTTCTTCCATGTATGCACTCTCATTATTGCAATTGCGCTTGGCCCTCAGCAGTTCCCCAGACGAAATACTCCATTTGAGATTGTCTGGATGACTGCTGAGGGCATGCAATATGCTATTACCAGCGGTGGCTTTGCGAAAAAGTTTTGTCTGCACCTTGTTGTTCTCAATCTCAATTTTGACATCTAAATATTCTATGTCTGTCCTACTTTTGGTACCACTGAGAACTATATTCAAAACATTATGGTTAAGTCTGTCAATGAACATGTCTGCCTCCTCCATAGTACCTCTCCATACAATGAAGAGGTCATCAGTGTACCTCAGCCACATTGATATCCTTTCAAAATCTTGTTGGAGAGTTGGGTCTGAACGAATGTCTTTTTCCCATTTGCCAAGAAACAAATTAGCAAAACTAGGCGAAAAACATGAGCCCATGGCAGAGCCACTTACCTGTCTAAATAGCTCGCCATTAAATAAAAAGATGTTATTCTTCAAGCAGTACTTTATCATGTCCAAAATCATGTGTGTATGTTCCCTATACTTTATAGGCCTCTCTTTGAGAAACTCCTCACACGCTTTCAGGCCTTGGTCATGGTCAATTATGGTGTAAAGGCTCTGAACATCCAGGGTTATCAGTACACAGCCCCCCTCCCATTGTAAGTTTTCGATCTTTTTCAAAAAGTCTTTGGTGTCTCTCACGTAACTATCCAATTTCATGACAAACTCCCTCAGGAAATGGTCAATATATTTAGATACTTTTTCTGATACACTACCTCTTGAGGACACAATAGGTCTCCCTGGAGGTCTAGTGGCATTTTTGTGTATCTTGGGCAGTAAGAAGAGCACCGGAAGAACTGGATAATCGCATTTCAAGTATTTAAACTCCTCCCATGTTAGGATACCCTTATCCTTCCATTCAAGCAAGGAATCCCACAAAACAGTGATACTGTCATGGTAACATTTCATTTCTATAGGTTCATAAAAATTACTGTCACACAATTGTCTCATTGCCTCCGCAATATACATTTCTTTGTCCAGGAGGACAATATTACCCCCTTTATCAGCATAGCGAATGACCACCATGTCATCCTCCATCAGGGATTTGATAGTCTGTCTCTGTTTGTAGGTCATATTGGATTCCCCTTTATGTCTGTGTTTTTGTTGTTTTTGTCTAAGTTCATTGAGGCTTTTGTTGACACACTCATGGAATGTATCAATGTTATCATGAAGTAAAATAGGTACAAAACTGGATTTCTCTTTAAAATTGGTTTTGGTTGCTGAATCTGTGCAGATGTCCAATTCAGCAAGCAGCTGTGCAGTACTACATGACCTTTCCTCACCATTTCCATTAGTCCCTAACTCCATAACGGTGTTTAATGTGTCACTGTCTTCAATGTCAAAACTATATACATTCAACATTTCTGATACATTGCTGGAGTCGGACCCCCTTTGAGCTGTTGCCACTTTTTGAGTTTAAGTTTTCGTGTGTATTTGAACAGATCAATTCTATTGTCCGTGTATCTGGAAGGGTATGAGGGACAAAATGACAACCCTAGACAAAGAGTTTTTTTCTCACTCATGCTCAATTCTCTCTTGGATAGGTTCACTATGGTCATATTTACCCTTTCATCATCCATTAGTATCTTTTCTTGTTGGTGCGTCCCTTGTTGGTTCCCACGGCGCCACGTCCCTTGTCTTTTTTGCCATCGCTGTCTGATTCGTGCTCTCCTGTTGTTGCGTTTCCCCTTCCGGGTCCTCTTCCGCGTGTTCCCCTTCCTTGTCCTCGGGGTTTCGGTACCGGGGTCTCCCTCGTTGTAAAACGCCCCCTTCTTAGAGTCCGGTACTCGTCTAAAAAAGTCAGTTGCTTCTTGCCTTTGGTGGGTGCAACTGTTATTAGAGAGACATCAGATTCACTTTCACTGGTTAGATTTTCTTCAGTGCCCGGGGTTCTAGTTTCTTCCACTGTGACAATGCCAGAGTTATCATTTCTATACAGGTGATCATATTTATGACTGAATGTTAAAATTTGGCCACTAATCTCGATTAAGTTTTCTCTCTTTCCTCGCTTTTATATCCTCCTCATGTTTGGTTAGTCTTTCTTGGATAGGTTTCAGTCTTTTATTCAAACTTTCTAACTCCATAATTTTATTTAGATCATCCATGAGGTTTTTTATCTCTTTAATAAGTTCGTTTCGGTCAATCAAAGCGTATTTGATAAGGATTTCAAGCATCCTACGTGAGCTATTGGATGAATTAGTCGACCACTCCTCTAACATCAAAGGATTGGGTTTTTCGTAAGTAGGTGTTGTAAAAATTCGTAGTCCCCTAGGTACCATATTTTGATCCACATAGTGTTGTAGTGATGTGGCCTCCTACCATTTGGTGATCTCAGTTTTTTTCAGCTTCTCATATTGTTTGAATTTTTGTTCCAATGGTTCCATTATTATTACTGGTTCATTTTCTTTGGTCACGTTGCTAGGAATGGTCTTCCTTACAAAAAGAGTTTTGGCAGCTCTCATACGCTCTTCGTCTTCTTCCATTGTTGTAAACCTTAATTAAACAGCTTTAGATAATATTGTTTCACGGTGTGTACCTCTCAACGTCCCCCCAGTGATTTACCGGGTTCCTTTTGCCAATGTACCTCTGGGAATGGTAGGTACTGTAATGCCACGCTGTGTGTCAATAGTTCAAAAGTTCAAAATCGGTCTGTCAATGACCGTTAATAAACCCTCAAGGTACCAATGCGGTATGCACAATATCCCCCGCTGCCCCGGAGTGTTCGGGTAACAACAAGCAACCTACATTACTCGTCACTCCCCCCACCCCCCGAGGACGGAAAGACACGGCTCCCGCTTACCTTATGCCGGGATATCTCTGGTCTCGCACCTCCTTTTTCGCTAGATTCCCAGGTGAGTGAAGATGGCCGGTCTTTATCGAGATCATCAATCTAAATCCACAAAATTACCAACTCCTTCTGGATCCCCGCGACCCGTGAAAGATGGCGTGCACGCCGGCGGAGTAATGCCGACAAAATTATGTTTTCTTGCACCCAAAGTCCATAAAACACGCTCTCAGGACAAAAACGAGGTAATCACACGATCTCCATAGTGCTGTTTATTTCACAACGCGTTTCGCCGACAAACGGCTTGATCACGTGAAAGACTGCTGTAAAAACATTGGCTTAGCGTTGTTTAAGGAAGTGTTCATTTGCGGCTAGTCCCAGATCATTTATTTGACATTAATGCTGGTATAGAGATACACTATCTCTATACCAGCATTAATGTCAAACGTTGCGCAAGGTGCTTGTAAATATGCCAATGAAACCATTACACTATCTCTATACCAGCATTAATGTCAAACGTTGCGCAAGGGGCTTGTAAATATGCCAATGAAACCATTACACTATCTCTATACCAGCATTAATGTCAAACGTTGCGCAAGGGGCTTGTAAATATGCCAATGAAACCATTACACTATCTCTATACCAGCATTAATGTCAAACGTTGCGCAAGGTGCTTGTAAATATGCCAATGAAACCATTACACTATCTCTATACCAGCATTAATGTCAAACATTGCGCAAGGGGCTTGTAAATATGCCAATAAAACCATTACACTATCTCTATATCAGCATTAATGTCAAAATTGCGCAAGGGGCTTGTAAATATGCCAATGAAACCATTACACTATCTCGATACCAGCATTAATGTCAAACATTGCGCAAGGGGCTTGTAAATATGCCTCCCTTTTTTTGTATATTCTATCTCAATTTATGCCATTAGAAAAACCCTTTAAGCATCTCTCACGGCATTTCATATTCTTGTCTGTGTGCCAATTCTATTACTATGCATGCATTTTCTGCTTGCACCCATGTCAAACATTGCGCAAGGGGCTTGTAAATATGCCCCTCTTTATCTTATATTCCATCTCAATTGATGCCATTAGTGAAATCCTTTATGCATCTCCCACACCATTTCATATGGTTTTCTATCTGCTATTCCTATCCCTCTCCATACATTCACTGTTTCCACCCATGTTAAACGTTGCACAAGGTGCTTCTAAAAAAGGAGCATATTTTACAAGTCCAATGAAATCATTACACTATCTCTATACCAGCAATGAATCCAAGCATAAAAAACTATTTAAAAAGAAGTCTACCTTATAAACTAAAAAACACAAACTCTAAGCACACACAGCTAACATTATGTAAAAAGGTAAAAATATAATTCCTTAATTCACACAGACACTCACTGTGATCCTTGTCAAAAATCTTTAAGCCACACATGTTATCAAAAAACATTTAGCATGGTAAATCATTTTACACACAGAGCACAACCCATTTAAATGAACACTGCACTACAATGCAGAAACCTGACTCATTTTCAAAATACAACTGGAATGAAGCCCAATATGCGTGTTATGCTTCCCAATACTGCAAACAGCACTCTCTCTATATTACTCACCTTTAAAATCGCTTTTGAAAATATAGAACAGTGTCAAACACACAGCAGATTTTCTTAAGCAGACTCTCTGAAATGCACCTCAGATACTGAAACCAGAAAGGCACACTTTCCCACTCATTCTTCAAACATATTTCAGGTCTTAACCAATGAAATCTCTTCCCACACTATTTCAAAACTAAACTAACATTTCAATTGGTTCTACATTCCCACTCTTTCAAACTCACATAATATTCACCCATCCCCCTAGTGCTCATTCAACCTGTCACCATGGTAACTCCCACCTAAGGAAGAACAGAGTTTAAAAGTTCATTATACTATGTTGCAAATGAACCCAGAAAGGTTGTTAGAGCTTTCAAAATAACAGCTAATCATGTGCAGTGTTCCTTTTAATGACCTTTTCTGAACCAATAGAATTGCTTCTTTTAAAAAACAAAACTATGCACCCTAATATGCTCTTTTCCATTTTCAGAAAGCACCAATCATTTCTTAAGCTTCAAGTGCAGTGAATGTTCTCCTCTTTTTTTCTAAACTGCAAGCTTTCCAACTGCCATTTCATTTACAGCCCTCATCTGAGTACAACCAGACCTGCCTTGAAGATGCCTTCAGTACGGTTTGTAGGACACAGTTTTGTATTCTGGTCTAAAAGGTATGCAACAAACAGAGGAATTTTAAACTTTGATTTACCAAATGTGGATGTTTTATGGATTGGCCAGAGAGAATTGAGATGTCACCAATTGATACCATTGGTGAAATCGTTCATGCATCTCCCACATCCTGACCTCATAATTGTGCATTGTGGTGGAAATGACTTATGCACTCTGACTGGGGTTGGTCTAGAAATGCTATCAAAGGACATCTTTGGACAATAGATGTCACTTTTTCCTCAAACTGCCTTTGTCTATTCCAATATATGCCAAAGGCAAAGATGGAATTGGTCCAATTAATTTTGTCCACAGATTGAGAAAGCAAGGAAACATGTAAATAAATCTGTTTCTGCATACATGAGAGACTATGGAATGGGTTGTACATACCACAACAACTTGCGTTACAACATGCAAGGCATCTATAGGACAGATGGTGTACATTTCACTTATGAAGGGAACAGAGTCAATCTCTGTAACATCAGACTCTGCATTGGTACTTACTTGTAGGTACCAAAAAAACACAATGAACAAAACGGCTCTTTTTCAAGCCAACTAACATGTAAACACTCAAATATAATTTTTAACTTTATTTTTTGTATTAATTTTTACCGAGGTCCTGCACCGAGCACTCACCGAGCACTCCCCGTGCGCAGACCTACCGTGTTTTCTTTTATTTTGTTTGAAAAAAAATATTATTTTTAACCTTAGGAGTCCTTGAACGACCCCCTGAGAAGGCATAAGGGGTCAGGGACACTCTACCCTACCCCCTTCCCACGTTTTTGAGTTATATTTTTCACTCTCTTCTGAAACCCCAAAATGGCGGCAATAGGGTTCGCGCACCGTGCATTTATCGAGCACACACGGTGCGCGGACCTATTGGATTTTTTTTTTAAATAATAAAACTAAATGGAAATGTACATCGTCTCCTCTGTAGATACCTTGTATGTTGTAATGCAAGTTATTGTGGTATATTGAATCCATACTGTAGTCTTTCAGGAAAGCAGAAACAGATTTGTTCACATGATTCCTTCCTTTCTCAATGTGTGGTTAGAATTGGCATAGGGGGTCATGAGTTCCTACTCTGGTGAAACACACTTGCTGTTCTATATACTTACTAATGTTGTAAACTAGTGCATCAGAGACAGTCAGTGACAGAAAGGATACAGGACATGAAAAACACAAAATTGTATCACTTTGCTACTACCTCATAAATTACATGTAAATAAGTATAATTTTCAAAACAAATTTTCTTTACTAAATTAAAATGTATTTATCAGAATTTTCAAAATCTATAAGAACTTGTAGCATTTCTTCATCAGAAATGTCATCCATCAAAGTGTCTGAAAATGATTCGTCAAACTCAACAACGTCTACACATTCCATTAATTCCATATCTAGTGTTTCATCAAAAAAATCTGCCATGGTATCTCCTTCATGTTCTTCATGATTTGTTTCATCTATAGGATCAATATACACCACAGAATAAGTTGCCTCAATAAACGTTGCTGTTATTTCAAATAAGATGTTGGTAGGCTCCTCATTTTCATTCATCATTTTATGTTAGTGTACTATTAAAAGAAAGAGAAACAGCGCTGTTCTTTAAACTTACTTATGTTGCAATCTTCTGCATCAGAGACAGACAGTGAGAGAAAGGATGCAGGACATGAAGAAGAGATGTCAAATACACATTTAAGAAAATTTTGGGGGAGAAGGGAAGTATTTATGAGTAAACTTACTATGTAACACAAAGAATTATCAGTTTGCTACTACCTCTTAAATTACATTGAGTTAAGTATAAATTCTCATACAATATTTATTTACTAAATTTAAATTTATTGTTGGGAATTTCCAAAATTTAAATGATCGTCTAAGATTGCATCATCAGCAATGTCTATATTGAAAATCTCCCAAAAGGAATCCTCAAACTCAATGAACTCCAAAGCTTCCATTAAATCTGAATCCAAGGATTCATCATAGAAATCGTCCATGCCATCTCCTCCATCATAAAACTCTCCTTCAGGATTACTCTCATCAACAGGAACATCCTCAATAACAGTCACAAACATGTCTATAACGATGTCAAATGACTCTTCATTTTCAACCATTATTGATGTTAGTGTACTATTAAAAGAAAGAGAAAGACAGTGAGATGTTGCAGGGTAGGAGTGAGATAGGGCAGAGAAAAACTATGAAATTCTATAAGAAGAGTTACTACTGTGTAAATCTCACACCAGAAATAGATCACCAAAATTTCCACACAAATGTACCTCAGACACCATAGTAACAAAATGGCCGTGTTTCCCTGGACAGTGTCAAGCAAGAATTAGAAATATAAAGCACTGCATCTGATGTTGCCCTACTCAATCCATAAGTATAACAGAAAAACATTAAATAACTAACAGAAAACATTTTTCCTATTAACTTAAAGTGAACAACAGAGTTATCCTTACAAATTAACAACTCACCTTCTAGAAAACTGTTATACAGTAAATTCTGTCTCAATCTCACACCTCTGAAGTATACCTATTGCACTCAACCAACATAGTCTGTGCACGGTGCGCGGACCCCGCGATTTTTTGGTATTTTTTTTTCAACCATCGGGGTCCTTTACAGACCCCATGACACAACCAAGGGGGCTCAGAAATCTCTACCCCTCCTCCTTTTCAACTATTACACTTCTGTTTACAACCACTATCATCTGCCACAAAAACAAGTCATTTTGACAGACTGGAATGTTGACCGACGTCCAACAGTCAATCAGAATTCCGCGCGCGCACGCTAAGGTCCGCGCACGTGCAAGGACAGTGCAAGGACGGTGCAAGCCCGTGAGCGCACCGTGTCCCGCCTATAGATATATAATTTGAAAAAAGTCGATTTTCTCAACAATTACTGAAGGGATTTTCACCAAATATATTATTATATTATAAAACCATTTATTGAGCACCTGGTTACACTGAACAGTGTGTCCCCGCGCTATAGAACCCCATCACTAAACCATCAGACCAGCCAAACCAGTAGAATCTCTAACACGACACAGACCACTAATCTATAGGGAAGAGATGCGTCTTAAGTTTCATACGGAATCTCCTCTCGGAGGGTTCCATCCGTAATTCAAGGGGCAGTCTATTCCAATAGGAGGCCGCTAAGTAACAAAATGAACGCCCGCCCATTTTGGCTTTAAAAATGCGAGGAACTGAAAACAGCATGCTGCCCAGTGACCTTAAGTGACGTTTTGGGCGGTGGATGTTGAGGAGCTTGTTCAGATAAGGAGGTCCTTTCCCTTGTGCAATTCGATGGGAAATGCACATGGCCTTAAAAAGTATACGTTCCTTTATAGGAAGCCAGTGCAATTTGGATAATGCATCTTTCCCTGAAGCTCTGCGTGGGAGGTTGAGAACTAGGCGGGCAGCCATATTCTGGACTCTTTGTAGTTGTCTCAAACCTTTTTGGCTCAGCTCTATAAGTAGGGCATTGCCATAGTCAAGATGGGGGGTGACTAAGGCATGGACAAGGGATTTCCTTGAACTCATCGGTACTAGGTCCAGAATATACAAAAGGCACTTCTGCATACTAGTCTCTACCATTTTGCCAAGTTTGCAGTAATTCCATTCAGCCATTCGGGCTGTAGCTGTGTCTAAAGGTCCTATGGAAAATTGCATTGGACTCAATTTCACATTCAATTTTCTCATAAACTACTGGAGGGATTTACACCAAACATACAAAAGGCACTGCTGCATACCAGTCCCTACCATTTTGCCAAATCTGGTGTAATTCCGTTCAGCCGTTCGAGCTGTAGCCTTGTCAGAATGTCCCTATGGAAATTAACATGGGGAAAACACGTTTTGGGACCCCCCTTTTTTCTCGGCCTCCGCTTGACGAATCCCCCCAAACTTCTAGGGAAGGAGCGGAGTGCAGCGAGGCAAATTTAAGGAAAATTACAGGCAGATCCCTCAATCGGTGCCAAAGTTATTCCCAATAGAATATTCGGAATTTTCTATGGTAACTAGGTCCTAACTATATATACCTACTGGCGACCGCCAGTAGGTAATATATATATATATATATGTATATATATATATACATATATTACCTACTGGCGGTCGCCAGTAGGTATATATAGTTAGGATTTTTTCTCTATGGGTTTTTTGAAAATTCTATGTCTAATAACTTTGGCGTTTGTGGACGGAATTGGCTGAAATTTTCAGGAAAATGGCACATTTTGTTTCTGAGCAGCCCTTGAAAATTTGTTTTTAACATTGAGTTTTCCATAGGGCGGTTGGCCTCACTTTTAGCCCGAACGGCTGAATGGATTTGCACGAAACTTGGCAAAATTGTAGGGACTGGTAGCCCGATGTGCCTTTTGTAGGTCTCAATATATGTGCTCCAGTGGATTTTGAGAAATTAACGTTTAAAAAAAGATATATATCTGTAAGCGCGGACTGGGCAGCGCACTGGTTCGCGGACTTTTCGCGCAACGGAGCTTTGTGAAGCGAAGCTGATTGGTTCTCCGGCGTCTGTCAACATTCCAAACAGTCCGTAGCGGCCGCCATCTTGTCTCTCGGTAGGATCGAGAGACAAGAGGAGGTCAAAACAAAGGGGGAAATAACTATAAGGGGGCATAGTAGATCCTCGCTGACCCCCTAGGTTTGATGTGGAGGTTTTAAAAGGGCCCCGCGGGGCAAAAAAAATAAATAATAATAATAATTGAACGGCTGAATGGATTTGCACGAAACTTGGCAAAATATTAGGGACTGGTAGCCCGATGTGCCTTTGCTAGGTCTCAATATATGTGCTCCAGTGGATTTTGAGAAATTAACGTTCAAAAAAAGATATATATCTGTAACAGCGCTCCGCTTCGCGTAACGGAGGTTTGCGAAGCTGATTGGTCATTCTGTCACTGGGCTATAGTTGGGCTACATCTGGCTGATATTTGGGCTACATTTGTTTTTTTGTGTGTCTGGCGGCCATCTTTGGGCTACATTGGGCTTCATTGGGCTACATTCGGCTAATTAGCAAATAGCTCATCGCAAACTAGGAATGGTAAAGAATCGCTATTTATTCCTTAAAGTTCGCTATTTAGGAAATGCAAAAAACTTTGATGATACATATGGCGGTTCATCTCTAACAAGATAAGAAGCATAGGGATACATTTATGATGACTGGCGCATCACCAGGGATGTGTTAGTCATTCTGTGCCGCTGTTCCGTCACCTATGGTGTGCTGCATTTACAATGCGGCGCATCATGGGGCAAAAACAGCACAGATGCGTGATGTATCTGTGCCGTAAAGGTGGCGCATTGCTGGAGTTGTATCGCAAGTGTGATGAAGCTCCAGCAAGGGTCGGGGGTGCCCCTGTCGCAGGGTTTCTGTTCTCACACAGAACTGTGGACAGAGGATTGGAACCTCGGCGAATTAGGGTGTCCCAAAACTCACGTTAGTAATCAAAAACTCCTTAGCAAGCTAGGTACAGTGTCACATTGGATATAACAAACTCTTAATGTTTAGACACTCCAGAATATGAACTTATAGTACCTCAGGATACGTGGAACTCATGAACAGTCGGTCGTTATAGATTTCTTAGAAACCAGAACATGGAGTTAAGAAGAACAGATGTGTATTTGAAATGTTTATTTACTAATGCCGTCTTCTCAGGCGTAGTACCTTAGATAATAAAAGTACACATATTATCAGTAGCAAAATTACCAGCATAGTTACTAGTACATAAAAAGTGAATGGTGATAGTATGTTAACATGCTGTAAATGAATAAGAGTTAGCAACACTTATAAGCAGCCGCGGGCCGTGGAGGGAGTTACGGTGAGGCAGGGAGGCGGGGAGGGGGAGAAGCAGGGTGGAGAATACAAGTACACATATTATCAGTAGCAAAATTACCAGCATAGTTACTAGTACATAAAAAGCGAATGGTGACAGTATGTTAACATGCTGTAAATGAATAAGAGTTAGCAACACTTATAAGCAGCCGCGGGCCGTGGAGGGAGTTACGGTGGGGCAGGGAGGCGGGGAGGGGGAGGGGCAAGGTAGAGAGGGCTCCACCCTGCTTCTCCCCCTCCCCGCCTCCCTGCCCCATCGTAACTCCCTCCACGGCCCGCGGCTGCTTATATCTCACCCTCCCTAATACACATATTATATTATTTGCTAAGAAGGTCTCTTTGTGTTGGTTTAGGGCGTGCCCATACTTTAGTGTCTTAGATTTGAAGGAATCACATCAGCATACACCAGCTCTCTCTTCATGTGAACCGCATCAACTGTTGTGTATGTGTGTTCGGCAAAGCAATATAAAACCCGCCTCATGCCCAGAATTGGCAGAAGTTGCACTTATGTTATGAGTATGAAGTCGTGGAGATCAGACCTCATAACAATTCTGTATCGTGTTGTTCTTGAAACTTTAGCACTCGCTGTACAGATATAGTTTAACAAGTAAAGCAGATAGTAGACCAATAACATATTATTCTCATGTAAACCACGATGAACTACTAGGTGGAAAGCTAAAGCAACAACTAAGTGTCGTGTGCAGAAGTTGCAAAAAAGGAAAAATGGCGTTTAAACCGGTAATGAGCCCATGCTAACTTAACACGGTGTAAAGATATCCAGGACCTAGATGACACCTCCTCATGATCCGGAAACGAACTGAATAAGATAATAGAAGTGCCATCTCATGAGAGCAGATTGCAAGTTTATATGTGGACGGTCCGCAAGGTAAAGCATTAAAAACTAGGAAAATATAATGCTAAAGAAAAATGAAACAGCCAAGTACTTTATCGAGTCTTAAGCCAATAGGCAAGGTAAATAATAAAAACTTGACAAATAAGTCAATGAATTGTCAATGAAATGCTAGTACTCAGCATATCAAACATGAAAAAGGTCTATGACATAACTGTGTATGCAAAATAAGCTGCAACAGCCTCCAATAGGAAGTCACCGTCTTCATCCGAAAACAGTTCAGCCATCCAATTTAAAAGCGGAAAAGAACATACGTGCTCTCCCAGCACCGGATCCTCTATCACCATCAGAGGACAGCTCGGTGGGTTTTCAAGAAAGCTCTGTTCCAAGAAAGACTGTGCTGCCGCCAGTAAATTCCAGGGAGCAAGTAGTCCATGCATCAATGCCACAGCCATAATCCTTTCGCCAGGACAAACCAACTCGTGAGTAATGATAGGAGTCATCAGCTGATTAAAGTCGACGTCAGGAGAAACCGGTCCGCAGAGACACAAATCAATGGCCCAATCGAAATCACAGGTCAGGCAGTGAAATACAGGCTGGACACAGGTGAAGTAGGAGAACCGAAAAGATAATCCATATGCCGTGCTTAATATCGCCAACGGCATTGTGCCATAATATTCTAGCATGCGATTGCGGAACAGTGTCAGCAGCTGCAGGGTCGGAGGTTGCATAGGAGGGACATCCATATTTAAAAATGTAAAAAAGCACAAGAGCGTCCGCTGGTAATGCAAGTAAAAATGCCAATCCACGAACCAGAGTGCAGAAAATACAATGAAAGGAAGCAGGGATGACTCCAAAGATTTTCTCAAATGAAGTCACGAGACCACTGGTAACAACTTTAAAAAAGTGCACCAGGGACTTTGTGGAGGATGCGTTAAAGATAGTCGGAAACATGTTGCTGAAATTGAAAGGCAAATGTTAATTGAAAAAGGTTTTGCACCTCTGTATGGGTGTTCGCTATGTGAAGTACGAAAGTTTCACGGGCCGAACTCAAGGCCACCTCTCTCTGAGACAAAAGAGCTCTTATTCTTGCCATGCCGTTGAAACGTGTCTCAAGGTTGGTATTTGTGGCCAGATTGAAAACTCCCTATGTTCATGTGTGGGAGGAAATAGAACATTTCTGCAGCAAATAACCCGTTCACTTACTGTTACGATAAAAGGAATACTTTTAATTAACTCAGAAGAATCTTCATTATTGAGCATCAAATAACTACCATTTTCCAACAACTTGAACGTGGGGATGATAGCAGGAACTGGCGTGCCTTGCAACACGCAAGCCATATTTGGTCGGTGTTTGTTGCATGAACCGTGTAAATGTATGTGCCTACACATTAGTGAATGATCTGGCGTCTCAGTGCATTCCTCTCCATTCAGATAAACTTCTTGATCATCTTTGAAACATCTGTATGTGTATGGAAGCGACCAGACCTCATGAAGAAAAGCACTACCTAAAGGTTCATAACGACCTATTGGTATATATTTCATACAATTTGAAAACTTATATAAAGCAAAAGGCAGCGTTATTAAACCGTGGATAAGGCATGTTGCCAAAAAACCCGCAATCCTCTGCTGATGATGTCACTGAGCATGTCATGAATGATGTAATATGTGACATCATCAGCAGTGGATTACGGGTAATGGTATCTCTAGTTTACTCCCTTATAGCTGTCTTTCTTTTAACATAAGTGTCTGTTTCCTTCCCTTATACTTACTGTTTTTGGGTCGCTTCCGGTTCGCGAACTGGGAAGCGAACTAAGAGAAATAGAGGTTGGCACAGTTCCAAATATTGTACCAATTTTTTAATAACGGGGAGGTAGTTCTGAAAAGAACTTTTTTTTTATTTTTCTGAACATTTTTTTACTGTTTTTGAATTTTTCGGAACAGTTTTATATTTTTTTGGGTTTTTCTTGGAGGGGGCAATGAAAACGATTCATTGTAAAGGGCTCAACAGGAGCAACAAAACAAAAAAAAGAAGTATTTATTATTTTGGGCGTTTCGGACAAACTTGCATATGATAGTCAATAGCTCTGTTGATCAGAGTGATGCTTTTTTCTCCGTAGGAAATGAATCCATCGCAAAATGCGCAGATGTGTTTTACATCACCAAATCTCATTTGTATATTTGGCACCATCTCCCTGCCCTCTGGTCCCGTTACTTCCGGTACAACAGATCTTCTGGCCATAATAGGGAGATTATCTAGGTCGTTCCGAAACTGTGCAGCACTGTAGTTGTTAGGATGCCACCTAGTCATATGGCGATGCATTGTGTAGTTTCCGAAGCTGTATTTTTTGTCGGTTCCTCTGGACAGT
This sequence comes from Lissotriton helveticus, assembly GCF_964261635.1. NCBI lineage: Eukaryota > Metazoa > Chordata > Amphibia > Caudata > Salamandridae > Lissotriton > Lissotriton helveticus. The sequence continues at coordinate 2,082,775,591 of NC_136063.1, forward strand.
CTATCTTGACATATAAGGCAAAATACGTATCTTGCATTTACCTTTTTCTGACCTTTGGGAATTTTAAAGAATTGCCAAATGAAGTTTTCTTTCCGGCGAGACGTCCTGGGCTGCTCAGGCAAAAACTGCCTCTCTTCGTGCTCTTCCTCCTGGTCTTGTTCTTCTTCTTCTTGCTGAATTATAACTTCAGCAGGTGGTCCTCTCTTCCTTGGAGGTGGTGGAGGTGGTGGGGAAGCACCAGCTGAAGCTACTGAAGAAGCCATTGCTCAGTTATCACAAAGGGTCTTTCTCTCACAATGATGAAAGTCAGAGTGAGGAAAGAAGGAGGGATTTTCATCATTTGGGAAAAACAAGAGTTCTTAACCAATGAAAAGTGTTCATTTTAGATTATATGACCTAGTCTTACATCATTAGGAAACCAAAAGTGAAATGAACCAATGAAAAGTGTTATTACCAAGTCACATGACCTGCTGTGTTTACATTAAGCGCTTTGCAGGGCCTCCCGGTTTGCTTCCAGAAACCTGCGCTTTGCGACTCGCTTCGCGTACCAGTTCGCTAACGTAGCACGTCATATGACGTATCACGCGACAACGTGAAACGTCATGCGGACGGGAGGCGTCACGATGTTGTTTTCTAACGCGGCAGTTGCGGTAAAGAAACGTTTACCGGCTCGCGGTCTATTTCGCGGCATCAAGGTCAGCTAACGGGAAGCTTCCCGATTCGCGAAGCGGGAACGAAGAAAAAAAATATTTAAAAAAAAAAATTATTCATAAACATATAAAATATATTTTTGGATTTAAAGAAGAATACATTTTACAGCTATAGATATTAGCTGTTAAAAAACCAATGAAATTCACTGAAAAAACCATAGGTTATAGACCATATATAGTTAGGAATTAGCATTTACAAAACCTTGAAAATTCACTGAAAAAACCATAGGTTATAGACCATATATAGTTAGGAATTAGCATTTACAAAACCTTATTTTACTCACACAAAACCATTGAAATTCCATATATAGTTAGTTGCACTAACTATATATCGCGCACCCGCAATCCACTGCTGATCATGTCACATATTACATCATTCATGACATGGTCAGTGACATCACTGATGACATCACTGATGACATCTCAAATGACATCACTGATGACATCACTGATGACATCTCATTTGACATCATTCTTGTGCTAATACGATAAACCTCTTCAGACTCTAATATAACCTTAGATACACTCAGTGTATACAGACACTCACACACTGCCACTCATCCATGGAGTTACTCACACACCCAGTCAGTCATGCAAAGAAACAATCTCACCTCCATTTCTTCAACTATACAGTTAAACACACCTTACTTATTGAAACATATACTAACACATATTTACTCTCTTATACAATCCCTGATACAAGTTCACAATGATCGATACAACCACTCACTCATTCAGTGGCTGTCATGCACAGTTATTTATATATGCCAACTCTCACATGTACTGTGTTTTACATATGTACTTACTATGACATGTAGCATTGAGATATCCATTCACTCATCAATACACTCATGCACACAGTCAACTGCCCATGTAGCTGTTTCCACATGCACTCTTGAACTCATACACCTAGTGAATAAACTGCTCACACATCTATGCATAGAGTCACACACCTTCCAGCCACCCCCACACAAACTCAATCTCCCATAGAAATACTTGGGCAACCAATTAATAACACATATAGCCTCTCGTATAGCTAATGATCAACACATGCAGCAGTTTACAGAACAACAAACATAATGATGCACAAATTAAGACAGTTTAGTCACTAACCCATGCATTCAGTGAGACACATTTAATCACTCACTCATACAGTCAGTCATGCACCTACTAAATCCTTCATCCAGACACTTATACATCCACTCAAGACATATTTTAACTTTACAGAAAAATACAGTCACTGGATGTTGTCATCAGTGATGTCATCAGTGATGTCATTTGAGATGTCATCAGTGATGTCATCAGTGATGTCACTGACCATGTCATGAATGATGTAATATGTGACATGATCAGCAGTGGATTGCGGGTGCGCGATATATAGTTAGTGCAACTAACTATATATGGAATTTCAATGGTTTTGTGTGAGTAAAATAAGGTTTTGTAAATGCTAATTCCTAACTATATATGGTCTATAACCTATGGTTTTTTCAGTGAATATATATATATATATATATTCACTGAAAAAACCATAGGTTTCAGTGAATATATATATATATATATATTCACTGAAAAAACCATAGGTTATAGACCATATATAGTTAGGAATTAGCATTTACAAAACCTTATTTTACTCACACAAAACCATTGAAATTCCATATATAGTTAGTTGCACTAACTATATATCGCGCACCCGCAATCCACTGCTGATCATGTCACATATTACATCATTCATGACATGGTCAGTGACATCACTGATGACATCTCAAATGACATCACTGATGACATCACTGATGACATCTCAAATGACATCACTGATGACATCACTGATGTCATCTCAAATGACATCACTGATGACATCACTGATGGCATCACTGATGTCATCTCAAATGACATCACTAATGACATCACTGATGACATCACTGATGACATCTCAAATGACATCTCAAATGACATCACTGATGACATCTCATTTGACATCACTGATGACATCACTGATGACATCTCAAATGACATCAATGATGACATCACTGATGACATCTCATTTGACATTACTGATCACATCACTGATGACATCATTCATGTGATAATACGATGAACCTCTTCAGACTCTAATATAACCTTAGATACACTCAGTGTAAACAGACACTCACAGACTGTCACTCATCCATGGAGTTACTCAGACACTTAGTCAGTCATGCAAAGAATCAATCACACCTCCATTTCCTCAACTATACAGTTATACACACCTTACTTATTCAAACATATACTAAAACATATTTACTCACTTATACAATCCTGGATACAAGTTCACAATGATCCATACAGCCACTCACACATTCACTGGCTCTTATGCACAGTTATTTATATATGTCAACTCTCACATGTACTGTATTTTACATATGTACTTACTTTGACATGTAGCACTGAGATATCCATTCACTCACCAATACACTCATGCACACAGTCAACCGCCCATACAGCTGTTTCCACATGCACTTTTGAACCCATACATCTAGTGAATCAACTGCTCACACATCTATGCAGAGAGTCATACACCTCCCAGCCACCCACACACACACTCAGTCTCCCATACAAATGCTTGGGCAACCAATCAATAACCCATATAGTTAATCATATAGCTACTGATCAACACATGCAGCAGTTTACAGAACAACAGACATAATGATGCACAAATTAAGACAGTTTAGTCACTAACCCATGCACTCAGTGAGACACATTTAATCAGTCACTCATACAGTCAGTCATGCCCCTACTAAATCCTTCATCAAGACACTTATACATCCACTCATTCTTCAATATGTAAGACATATTTTAACTTTACAGAATTATACAGTCACTGGATGTAGTCGTCAGTGATGTCATCAGTGATGTCATTTGAGATGTCATCAGTGATGTCATCAGTGATGTCATTTGAGATGTCATCAGTGATGTCATCAGTGATGTCACTGACCATGTCATGAATGATGTAATATGTGACATGATCAGCAGTGGATTGCGGGTGCGCGATATATAGTTAGTACAACTAACTATATATGGAATTTCAATGGTTTTGTGTGAGTAAAATAAGGTTTTGTACATGCTAATTCCTAACTATATATGGTCTATAACCTATGGTTTTTTCAGTGAATTTTCAAGGTTTTGTAAATGCTAATTCCTAACTATATATGGTCTATAACCTATGGTTTTTTCAGTGAATTTCATTGGTTTTTTAAAAGCTAATATCTGTAGCTGTAAAATGTATTCTTCTTTAAATCCCAAAAGATATTTTATATGTTTATTAATAATTTTTTTTGAAATTTTTTTTGTTCTCTCCCGGTTCGCGAACCGGGAAGCTTCCCGTTAGCTCATCTTGATGCCGCGACCCAGTCCGCGAACCGGTAAACGTTCCATTTGCGCAACTGCCGCGTTAGAAATCAACATCGTGACGCGTTGCGGAAGCGCGACGTATCACGTTGTCGCGTAATGCGTCTTTTGACGCGCCGCGTTAGCGCACCCGGAAGTGCTCCGGTACGCGAACTGAGACGCGAAGCGCAGCTCCCCGGAAGCGATCCGCGTCGCGAAAGCGCGACGTATCGTGTTGCCGCGTAATGCGTCTTATGACGCGCCGCGTTAGCGCACCCGTAAGTGCTCCGGAGGGCGAACCGAGGCGCGAAGCGCAGCGAACCGGAAGCAATCTGGGGTGCGTTCCGCAGCGCGTAACTTAAGCGTAAGAGGTCATGTGACTTGTTAATAAAACTTTTCATTGGTTCATTTCACTTTTGGTTTCATAATGATGTAAGGCTAGGTCAGGTGACCTAAAAATAACACTTGTCATTGGTTTAGAACTATTGTTTTTCCCAAATGATGAAAACCCCTCCCTCTTTCCTCACTCTGACTTTCATCTTTGTGAGAGGAAGACCTTTTTTGAGAGTTGAGCAATGGCTTCATTAGTTGCTTCAGCTGGTGCACCCCCACCACCACCTCCACCTCCTCATGGGAAGAGAGGACCACCTCCCCAGTTCATCAGCAACACAGAGGAGGAAGAGGATGAACTAGAGGAAGAGGAGACAGAAGGACCACAGTTCTTACAAGAGGTGCCCCGGGTTTCCCATCGGAAAGCCAGTTTTATTTGGCAGTTTTTTTCACTCCCTCGAGGGCAGAAGAAAGTAAATGCTAGGTATGTCACCTGCCTCATTTGTAAAGACCGGTTATCTAGAGGCACTGATAAAAAATATAGCTTCGGTAACTATACCATGCATCCCCACATGATCAGGTGGCATCCATTGAACTACAGCCAGGCAGAGATACGTGACATGCAGGATAACCCAACAACAACTCCTGTGGCCAGGTCAACATCACATATATCGTTGACAGGAGCAGAGGCACGGGAAACCGTGCCAAACATTCAGGAGAACTTTGCTCATATCAAATTTACCTGTATGTATTGCGGTGCATTGTTGTCATGTGGTAACATGAGCATTACGTTAATCAACCTAGCTTATGTAAATCACAATTGCCCTAACCGCCCCAGACAGTAATTTTTTTTTTGCTCCTGTTGAGCCCTTTTCAATGCCTGTTTTTTGATGTTTCCCCTCCATCAAAAACAAAAAAAAACTGTTCAAAAAATACAAAAAAACCAAAAAATGTAAAAAAAATAAAAAAAATATAAAACAACAAAAACATTAAAAAAAAGTTCTTTTCAGAACTACCTCCCCTTTCAAAAAAAAATTGCTAGAATGTTTAGCACTCTGGCAAGCTCTATTTCTTTTAGTTCGCTTCCCCGTTCGCGAACCGGGAGCGAACCAAAAAAATGTTTTTTCAAAAAAAAAAGAAGAGTAAGTATAAGGGAAGTAAACAGAGAGTAATGTTAAAAGAAAGACAGCTATAGTGAGTAAACCAGAGATACTGTTTAATAGATCTATTTACCGAAGAAAAGATGGAAGAGGGTATAATTGTGAAAAACAAAATAGATAAGGAAGTGAAAGAAAAAAAAGAGAGTAGAACAATAACAAAGAAGAGTTTCTTGGAGAATGTGAGTGAATGTTCAAAATCAGATTAAAACATGTGGAGTAACAGAGAGAAAAAACAGAAAACAGAAAAGAAAAAATAACAGAAAAAGATTAATTGAAACAGCAAAGAAATGTAAATAACATAGAGCCATATCATCAACATAGGCAATAAAAGTTTTGCAGCTTTTATCGGCAGAAATGTGTCGCTAAAGCCGCTTTTGCGGCGGAAAACTGCCGCTAAAACCACTTTTGCAACAGTTTTCTGCCAATAAAAACAGGAATAATTTTATTGGCTGTGTTCATATTATGCCCCTTAGTGTGCTTCAACTACACAGAAAAAGCATAATGAACAAGTAGTGAAAGAGTGATCAGTCAAAGACACTAAGAGTAATAGAGACGGAGTGAGTGAACAAGAGTGAGGAACTATGAGAAGAGAGGGACTGAGAATAGGAGTGGAAGGAGTAGAGTAAGTAGGTCATAGAGAAAGGAATGAGGGAAGTAGCAAAGGGTTAAAGAAATGAAGCTGTCGAACTACCAGTAGGTGAATGTGATAGAAATGTAACGAAAAGAGTACAAAACATTTACCTTATAATGGTCGTTAACGTACTCACTTTTTGTTTTTATACTTTCAATCTGTGAAAGAGAGAACAAACATTTGAAAAATATTAAAACATGTATTTAAAAATTAGAAAAGACAAGGGAAAAGATTGAAGGACAAACAGTTTTTCAACAACTTTGACACTTACAGAAGCTTCTGCTTCTCCAGGCCCCCTACACAGTCCTAAAGATATACATTTTAAACTAACAGTATCTTGATGCAGATGAAGTGAGGCCTATCTTAAAACATGGTGCATCTTTTGCACTGCTGTTGTCTCACAAAAGTGTCGCAAGACACTAACATTTTAAATGATTGTTTCAGGATGCCAATAAGATGTGTCCTATCCAGAGGTTTGTTTGAGGTGAGGCCTACTCAGGGTTCCAAATGAAATTTCGAGTTGTTGAAGAGAACAGAGGACATAATACATGTGAAGGCCTACCAATGAAGTAAGTCATGTCCACTTCACTCTTGAACAAAGGCCAGACCTCTTCTGTGTCCGTGGACAGACCTAAACTTCATCTGCACAATGTAATTCGTAAACTTAGGAAACACAGGTGATGTAATTGAAAAATGTGGAGTTTCTTTTCCTCATTTCACAATCACATCACCTGTGTTGCCTAGGCTTAGGTATCTCATAGTGCAGATGTAGTGCAGCATATTAAACAGTACCCAGAAGTGCAGCACTGCATGCAACAACTTTGACACTTACAAAAGCTTCAGCTTCTGCATGCCCCCTACACAGTGCTAATTATATACATTTTAAACTGATGGTATCTTGCTGGAGATGAACTGAAACCTATCTTGCAACATGGTGCATCTTTTACACAAAAGTGACCCACAATGGAGCAAAAGAGGTGCACGGCCACCATAAATCTGACCCTAACATTTTAAATGATTGTTTCAAGATGCCAATAAGGTGTAACCTATCCACAGATTTGTTTCAGGTAAGTCCTACTCAAGGTTGCAGATGGAATTTAGGTTTGTTGAAGAATACAGAGGAGATAATACATGTGGAGGCCTACCAACGAAGTGAGTCATGTCCACTGCACTCTTGAACAAATGTCAGACCTCCTCTGTCTCCAGGAACAGGCCTAAACCTCATCTACACAATGTGATGTGTAATGTTAGGAAACACAGGTAATATAATTGAAAAACGTGCAATTTTTTTTGCTCATTCCACAATCATATCACCTGTGTTTCCTTTGCTTAGGTATCTCATTGTGGAAATGTAGTCTATCATATGAAAGACTACGTAGAATATGAGCACTGTATGCAACAACTTTGACACTTACATAAGCCTCTCCTTCTCCATGCCTCCTACACAGTTCTAAATGTACATCATAAATGCAAACAGTACAGAATTAATTATACATGTTAAATAGTTTATTTTTGCTGTTCTCAGAATGTATCAAATTTCACTAAAAACAGTGACTTGAAGGTATTCATCATATAACAGCGGGGAAAAAAAAACACAATCAAAATGATTGTGTTTAAAAGACCCATACAACATAACAAATCAGAATTCCGAACTCCTTAAAGTTAACTTACTTTCCATGACGTCGAAGGATGTCCTATGAACAGCTTACACTCTGTTGTGCTGTTATTACTTTCAGACCGCCACTTTCTGAAAGAAAACCTCCATCGTTTTGAAAAACATGTTACATACAATAAATGACTTCTTGCTCTCTACCACACGTTTCCACAAGGCCAAATCATGTCAGAGCCATTTATAACTCTTAGAATTCTTGTAAGCCAATCCCGTCATGTTGTATTTCCGCAACTTTCACAATTAAAATGTTGAAGATCATTTTCACAATCTTGGACTAGTAAGATCTTCCCCTTCTTGCTCAGTCATGTTCTACATTTCCTATGACACTGATACTGCTTACTATGAAGCAGACTTACACTATCTCTATGACTACTACAATTATTTAATTCTCTACATCACTTTTAATCACAAAGCAATATAAAACAGTAGACAGCATTGCAGACTTACATTCCCTCTACTCCATGTTTTGATTGGCTGCTTCAATTTGCTTATAAAAAGAAACAGTTTTTCTGAATTCATTCAAAGTGCAATTATTTCTCCATGACGTCCAGTGTTATGGTAAGAAGTTATGTCTCTGTACTACACTTATCCTCAAGGCCAAATCGTGTAGGAGCCATTAGAACTTCTTGAAATTCCTCAGAGCACATCCCGAGACTCTTTCCCTAAAATTTTGGTTTTAAAAACACCAGGTAAGAGTTTTTAAGGTCATACGGCAATTTTTTTTTGAAAATTAAAACAGAATCATTGCAGAATGACCAGCCATTTCTAGACTTTAAATAAGCTGTGTAATGTCCTGATGTTATTGAAGGACCGTCATGATATATAATTGCTGCAGTTACAAAAGTCCTTCCTGATATTGACAACTGTGAAGCCACAAAATTTTTAATTAAAGTTGTACATTTTGTTCCATCAGGCCTACATCGTTGGAACATTAAAATAACATACTGGCCATATGTTCGTATAAATAATGTGGATTTATTTCAGATTTACATTGGCTACACTCCATGTTGTGATCAGCTGCTTTTACTAGTTTATTAAAAGAGACTGATTTACTGTCTGGCAAAGTTAAATATATAAATCGTTCTGAGTCTACACTAGTAGTACTTGATACCCTACAGTTCTCACAGTCATGCTGCCATTGATAAGAAAGCCCAAACAGGTGATCTACATCTACACCTTCAGCATGCAATACATCAAGCATATACATTAAAAACTCCTGACAATCTTGCTGAATATTTTGAGAGAATTGTGTTTGGCCTGAACATCTGTCTAACAGATTTCGAATTTCAGACACACTTTCTATTTTTGTTCTATCAGTGCTACATTTCCCCTACACAGAATTTAACAAACTGCAAAATCTTTGATCAGAATTGACCACAATCTCTTCTTTTACATTTTCTAGAGAAAACAAAACATTAACCACTACATTAGCATAGCAGTTGACACCAGAACTGTTTTCAAATTGAAAACCAACAACATCTTCAACAGAATCCTTTTTGTTTCTGCTTATAATTTCAGGTTCATCGACTTTTCGTCTTTTTGCTACAACCTCCCCAGTATTGGTCACATTTCTTCGTTTCCGGCCTACCACACGTTTCTCAAACAAAGGATATTGAGGCAAATGTGGCGCATACTCTCTTCTTAACCTATTGTATTCCTTAACACAATCTAGATCCGCACAAATGTTTGTGACATCACACTCAATCAAGTACAATCCTGATAAAGTTCTAACTCGTGACAATGCCACATATGCCATACCCTCCTTGAACACAGAACTGCCAATATTCACCAATGCACTGTCTACACTTAAACCTTGCGATTTATGGATTGTCACCGCATATGCCAAGCAAACAGGAAACTGCTTACGGCGAACATATAAGTCTTTTACAAGCAAAAATCTAGCAGAACAACGACCAATTAGCTGTACTTCCTCAATGCCATCAAATTTAATTTTTAAAAATTCAATTCCATCTCTATTTCTGTATTTTACAAAATCAACAACATTACCCATTGATCCATTTACCAGACCTCTTTCAACATGTAAATTCCTTCTTAAAATTATACGGCAGTTCAAGCACACATTCAGAGTCTTTTCAAAACCTGCAGTTTTAGATATAGTCTTCTCTAATGAATCCAATTTTGTTTTCAAATTCTCAGACAAAATAATTGTTGATCCCATATGCTCTACTCTGTCAATAGCTTCCAGTTTCACAATCTCTTGCTTTTCTAAATGCAACATTTTGTTGTTGAATTTGGCACATTCTGCAAGAGTTGGCATCAAACATATTCCAGATTTCTTCTCAGTAATTTTCTGAAAAATATTCTCAGGCACAACATCTTGTTCTGGATATAAATTTGACAGTAATCGTGCATGTAAAGCTTCTTTCCCATGCTCGGTCACTTTTCCAATTCTAACATCTTGTAGAATAGTCTTGTAAACTTCATCCTTCGCCTGACTCATATTTTCATGCAGTTCAGCATAATTGAAGTTTAACCATATATTGACGTTGCCAATGCTCCCTAGGCACTTCCTGGTATCTTCATGCGTGAGCATTTTGAACACAGGTTGCCCTTTCACTGGTGTCAGCTGCAGAAGATCTCCGAAAACAATGATGTGTTTGCCACCAAATAACAAATCATACTCTGTTTTGAGAACTTCTTGCATTCTCAAATGCACAAAGGCAAGCATGACATTGGAAACCATGCTTACTTCGTCAATGATAAGAAGTTTCATTTTCCTCAAGATTCTTGAAACTTCACAACAAGCATCTCCAGATAGCTTGTGATATTGTAATTTGTTGTCATGCTCCACTGGCAGCATCAGTAAACGATGTAAAGTAATCCCTTTAATGTTATGTGCTGCCAGTCCAGTTGGAGCGGTGACAACACAAGACAGCGATGACTCTGTCCTTTCCTGCAAATAACATGAAATTGCTTTAATAAGGAAACTTTTTCCAGTTCCCGCTTCTCCACTCACGTACAGTCGGACAGGCTTCAACGACGTACATGAGCACTCTTTCTTCTCATGACTTAATCCATGATCAATTTGCATGGTAACTTCGTCATATATTTTCCTCTGCTCAACGTTGAGTTGTCTTTCCAACTCTTCTAAGTTAACCGCATCCTCCTGAGCATGTGCCATGGCTCTTTCCACTTCATTCATAGCAGTGGCAGCTTCATTTTCGATAACAGGTCCTCCTAGTGGATCCTGACTCAATGAAGCAGAACTCTGACTGTCCTGAGAACTGTCTCTGGCAATCTCGGCTGCAATCGTTGCTTCCTGCTCAATTTCCGCATTCAACATTTCTACATATTTGGGAAAAGCAGGACATTCTATGGTCTCCTTGGCAGCATTGAAAGAGTCTTCGTAACAGAGGAAATCTCCAAGCAGTTCCTCTTCTGCACGCCAAGGCTTGAAAAGTTGCAAAAGTGCTAAATAGAAAAACTCCTTTTTTTCAGGAGATTCGCCACTCAATTTTCGATGGTTTACCAAGTGGCATTTTCTTTGCTTGACCAGACATCCCTCACTTCCTATTACAGCATACACTCCTTTCTCAGTATCTTCTTTGATGTTCCTCTTGAATATGTAATTTTGAAGAACCTCATACAGACAAACATTCTCGAGGTGACTGCTTCGATTTGGATAATATGTATCCAACATGTTGGTCTTCAAAATGTCGGTACTGTTTGGCTCCTTTTCCGCCAAATACTTAATTTCCCGCACAGGTTTCAGAACTCGATTACGCGTTGCAGCAAGACCAAGACTCGCCCAAACGATACTCCTGGACTTGGCATAGAGACTTGCTGAAGACAACCGGTCAGAACATTCGTAAGCTCCGATTTCTCGATGCGACAACATCTTCAGACTGAAACTGTACAACTTCTTACTGAGGCTCTTTTCATGGGAAATGTCCTCCCACGTATCCTTCAATTCTGTCTTCTCTTTTTTGGTGATGTAAGATGTCACATACCGAGCCACAGCCATACAGTTATCAGCCACAAACTGTATATCCATGTTAGCATTCCACATGGACAAAATCACCGGGTTGTAGTCGTTGATGTACTTGGACTCTTCGTTCCTCTTCAAATTGTATGTGTTTTTAGGTGATTTCTTCATCACATTATGTCGCAGCGAAGACATCAAACTGTTTACTCTTCCTTTAGAAATCACCGGTCGTGGAAAGCCGAAACGACATTTGGTGTAGAACTTGTCCTTGTTTCGAAATTTACGACTACAGTACTTTCCACATCGATGGCTTTGGAAACGTAGAACTTTTTCTCTTAGGCTTTTCTTCTCCTTTGTGTTTGGAACAGCACACGTAGAATACTGTTGTATGAAACTCATCACTGAGTCTTCTGGATCCGTTCCAAATTTAGGTGCATCCTTGATCCACAGCAGCATATGTATATGAGGAGCACCTCTTGCTTGGTACTCCTTTCCCCAGAAGAAATCCAACACCTCTCCAAGAGGTGGATTCTTCTTATTCATGATGAAAGACATCATAGCTTCAAATCTATGATTGAAGTACCTGCATACATTGACTGGATCCAAAGAGCACAGTTCTCCGGGTGTCTTGAATTCGATGTTTTCGATGTTTCCATTTGCCTCTCGTAGAAATTCAAGTAAGTCTTCCCAGCCATACTCGGCACAGCTCAGAGTGAGGAACCATGTGGGAGTTCCTAAGTTCCTCAGCATACATTTTAAATCACCATGACGACGGTACCAGTACTCATTAGTACCACGCTGACACGCCATGAGATTAATCAGGTGAGAATCCAAAATACTGTCTTGGACATTGAATTTATCCATAAAGTCACTTGCCGAGATGTTTTGCATGTGTAAACCACTTTTCAAGATGTGGTTCACTGCATATGACAGTCCAGACAGATCGCTTTCAAACAGGAGATGAAACAAATAGGGAATGCATTGTCGAAACCTAGCATCTCCTGCATACAATCACAAAGTCCAGTATTCAGAAGCAGGAATTTGATGAGGTCGCTCATCATATCTTCCTCCCTGACCTGTTGGAAAAAGCTGTGGGAAACACCGAGCTTCCAAACTTTCCTCCCAAACACTAATGGGACTCCCTTTGGCTTGTTTCATTTGAAACAACTCAATAGCATTCCCCATGACTTCCTTGGCAAAGGATGAACACTATAATGTTCATATATTTCTTCACTAGTACAGGGTTCTACTTTCTCAATTTGACCAGCACACAAATCGCTATCCTCTTCCTCACTTACTTCCTCTTCTGCAACATATACATTCTTATAGTATTTATTATTTTTTTTCAAATACAATGTTGCCTTTTTAACTTTCCTAACATCCACTAAATCTTGCCATATTTTCTTATTCTTTGTCGGAACCCCATTAACTAAGATAACCAGAGGTTCCTCTTCCACTTTTTCAACTCCAATTGTGTTAATGTTTTTCTTCAAATCTAGAGGCAAATAAACAACTCTTCCCTTTAATCCTCTCTGTAAATCTGATGGAGGCAATTCCCCTGTCTTTGGCTCCATTCTTACAATAGCCTGAAAGGGATGGATACTTTGAATCAAAATAGATTCATAAGTATTTAAATCCTTCAATTCAGAAGGAATCTCAACCAATTCCAGATTATTATGAACTGCTCTAGCAGGCATCTGGTTTTGATTTAATTTGTTACAACAATAAGTACACACACGTTGATCCAATCCCAAATCAAAACAATTTTCTACCATCAAGTATGTTGTGAAATCCTTCCATTCACTATTTTTTTCCCTTTCACTTTTTTCATATAAATCCACTAACTTAGTCTGATTCTTATAATAAGTGCGTCGACAACACACACAAGTGAAATTTGGCCTCTCACTTGATTTCACCTCAAACGTCGCAATTTCCCTCTGGAAATTATCTGTACTGGAAACCTGTACACTATCTTCCACATTACCCTCTTCTTCTTGGTCAATTTCAACATTCTCCTCTTTACTTCCAAAGTAACAAAACTCAATTTCTTCACATATATTCTTCACATCTATTTCAGAACCATGCAAAAGAGCAGCGCATAATTGTTTAAGCATAATTGCTGGACTCTTAGCATAATACAACATTCTAACTAATTTCCTCACTTTATTATGATGCACTGCTAGCATCCTGAAATGATGTAAAACACTCTGGCATACTCTCCTGGAAAGACAAGCCAGTGAATGACCATGCAAACCTGTCACTTCTCTCACTCTGCAAGGATCTAATTCTTGCAACAACTTCATTTTCTGCTTCAAACTTTTCTTATTAAATGACCGTACAAAATCACAAAGCAAATTGATGGAATCCTGTCGCACACTGCAAATACTACTACATTTCCAGGTGTACACAGGACCCTTAGGACGTCTTCCTAAAACCTCATTACCTAACACCTCTTCTATCTCTGTTGTCACAAGTTTTTCTTTTTCAACTGGACAACCATCTTTCACTTCATAAGCTCGACCACTGGTGTCAACTGCATGCACCAAATAATTATCCTGGAAAAAACTCTCCTCATTAAAAAATGCCTCACAGCTTGAACTATGCATCCATTCTCCAGAAAAAACTTCACATAAATTACTACGATTAACTATTCTCTTCCATCTACTATTTCTTTTGAAATCATAAATTGCCTTGTTTAGCTTCCTAATTCTATTGATTATCAAAATAAATAACTTACGTTTAATTTCAAATGCCTGATCAATAACTTTCTCAACTATTTTTTTTCTCTTATAAAAAAACACTTTCTGTTGACCTTTCTTAATATTTTTTAACAAATTGCCAATTATCCTGTTGCGGAACATTCGTTTACGAATGTCCCTAAACTGTTGTTTCCTTCTACTATCATGCACAGAGTTATCTCTTGCTCTAGCGGTAACATTTTTCATTGGCCTTTCCTTTCCGTTTGAATTGCTTCTCTTTTTCTGGACTGAAACATTTTCTGTAGTAATTTTTTTTTTACTACAGATATTTCTTATGAATGTTTTTGTACTCTTACCCGGTGCTTTCTTGGTGACTTGACAAATCTTTTTGTTAGAGGACTGCTGCTTTTTTTCATTGACCTGCTGTCTTTGACGTTTTGCAGCCTTTCTCAGTCTTTCTTTGGTTGGCATGCTGAAATCTTGAAATGATCTGCAGTTGAATCTGTGGTAAAATATAATAAAAAATGATATTAACCACTATTACCCAACAGTAAATCAATAACAGTCATCAAAAACTTAACACACTACTTGACATTTTTACATAGAAGATTTTTTAGTGCTTGGCAAATTTAGAATACAGAAATAGCAGAAAAGAAATGGAATTTATATTCATTTTACCTGTGCTGTTTTATATGTGAATCTGATCTAATTTTATGAGCATATTTTAATATTTTATTGAAGACACTACACATAACCTGTTTTTGAAGGTGTCTTTATTTTTAAATGGAACAGTTTACATTTTTACTTTTCATTTATTATAAATTTTTAAAATAAATGTTTATAGTTCCATAGGCTCAAGCACGTCAGCTTCCCATCCTATGTCATACAATTCTGACAAATCTGCATCCTCATCACGTTCTTCTTCATCCTCAGGATTTAAATCATCCAAGGGATCAACATCCACTGATGTTTCAATTACGAGTTCAATGATGAGGTCGAAATCAACTGATTGCTGATTGTCGCTCATGTTGATGTTGTCTTTATCTTTAAAGAAAGACAACAACAATGAGATGTTGCAGAGTAAGAGACAAATCTCAGAGATTATAATAGTAAAATTGTTTAACAAGAGTAACATTTTGCAGCTATTATTTAGCCATGTCCAGCGATGCTGAGGAGGTGAAGCCTATGTCCAATTTTTCAGTTAACAGGACTCATCTCTTCTTAACCTTGGATAAGCCTCACCGACTCTGTGTCCCCTGCACATACTTAAATGTAAAGGGGCAGATTTATGTTAACTGGCACATCCCCAGGGATGCACCAGTTAACGTGCACCGCTGCTCTGCCACCCATGGTGTGCCGCATTTACAATCAGATAGGACAAAGCTGCGTCAAAACCCTGCGCCTGCTTGAAGCAGGCATAGTTCTTGACGCAGCATTGTGGAGATGGGGCACCCCTGAGCCTTGCTGGAGCTGCATCGCACTTGAGATACAACTCCAGCAATGCGCCAACTTTACGGCACAGATGCGTCACGCATCTGTGCCGTTTTTGCCCCATGGTGCGCCGCATTGTAAATGCAGCACACCATGGGTGGCGGAACAGCGGCGCAGGATGACTGCCACATCCCTGGTGATGCGCCAGTCATCATAAATCTTTCCCTAAGCTTCTTATCTTGTTAGAGATGAACCGCCATATGTATCATCAAACTATTTTGCATTTCCTAAATAGCGAATTTTAAGGAATAAATAGCGATTCTTTACCATTCCTAATTTGCGATGAGCAAATTGCTAATTGCAAATTACCCATTCATTTCCATGGGCCAGGAGGCCCATAGGAATGTAGGTGCAATTTGCGATTAGCAATTAGCTCATCGCAAATTAGGAATTTTTCCAAGGGTGCAGGGGTGTCTCAAGAACACCCTGCTGCACCCCTGAAAAAGAAATTTGGGGGCATATGGCGCACATACATGCCCTAAGGGCATGTATGGGCGTCATATGGCACCTTTTGTTTTTTGGAAAAAAAGCTTTTTGAAAAGAATTTGCAAATTACCACCAACTAGAAGTTGGTGGTAATTTGCAAATCCTTAATGGCATTTTTTGCATATTTTTTGTTTGATACATTGCATTTAAGGAATCGCAAAATTTGCAAATCCTTAAGTGCAATCGCAAAATAAGGAATAGCAAATTTTGCTATTCCTTATTTTGCATCAAACTTGTTTGATACATACCATTTGTCTAATTAGCATTCGCAAAGGCCGAAATTCGCAGAATTTCTTCTCCTTTGCGAATGCTAATTAGCTTGATACATATGGCCCCAAGTGAGGCCTGTCTTGCAACATGGTGCATCTTTTGCATCACTGCTGCATCGGTTTCATGTGCCACGTTTTTTTTACAGCATGACACATCTGCCTAAATGCATCAATTTGTAATTTTGTCGCCTCATAGCAAATCTTTTGCACCGCCGCTGCATCACAAAAGTGACGCACAGTGGCGCAAAAGAGGCATACACCTATCATAAATCTGTCCCTAGCATTTTAAATGATTAATTCAGGATGACGATAAGGTGTGGCCTATCCAGAGGTTTGTTTAAGGTGAGGCCTACTCAGGGTTGCAGATCAAAGTTACGCTTGTTGAAGAATACAGAGGAGATAATACATGTAAAGGCCTACCAATGAAGTAAGTGATGTCCACCTCATTGCGCCAGTCATCATAAATCTATCCCTAAGCTTCTTATCTTGTTAGAGATGTACCGCCATATGTATCATCAAACTATTTTGCATTTCCTAAATAGCAAATTTTAAGGAATAAATAGCGATTCTTTACCATTCCTAATTTGCGATGAGCAAATTGCTAATTGCAAATTACCCATTCATTTCCATGGGCCAGGAGGCCCATAGGAATGAAGGTGCAATTTGCGATTAGCAATTAGCTCATCGCAAATTAGGAATTTTTCCAAGGGTGCAGGGGTGTCTCAAGAACACCCTGCTGCACCCCTGAAAAAGAAATTTGGGGGCATATGGCGCACATAAATTTTAAAAACATTCCTTTACCTCAAAAACGATTTTCAAGTCATAATTTGAAAACACTGCCCACGGGGAAATGACTTAAAATGTCCTTAAGACACATGAAAGTGTTTTTTTAAAGCCTTTGCAACTTTTTTGGGTCACTTTTAACATGGCTATGTAACTCAAACAATCAAAATCTAAATTTACCATGCACAGGTGGGAGCATATTTACAAGGAATTTGCTCCACGGGGAAAGGTCTTTTAATTTAATATGGGAAAAATAACATCAGAGACACTGAAATGCCTTATAAAGAAGCATACACCATTATGTCCTTGTCATAAATTTTAAAACCATTCCTTTTCCCCAAAAACGATTTTCAAGTCATAATTTGAAAACACTGCACATGGGGAAATGACTTAAAATGTCCTTAAGACACATGAAAGCGTTTTTTGATTGCCTTTGCAGCATGTTTGGGTCACTTTTAACATGGCTATGTAACGCAAACATTCAAAATCTAAATTTGCCATGCACAGGTGGGAGCATATTTACAAGCAATTTGCTCCACAGGGAAAGGTCTTACATTAAAATGGGAAAAATAACATCAGCGACACTCAAATGCCTTATAAAGAAGCATACACCATTATGTCCTTGTCATAAATTTTAAAACCATTCCTTTTCCTCAAAAACGATTTTCAAGTCATAATTTGGAAACACTCCACAGCTCCTATGCAAAAAAACACCCTGTCAGTACTAATACTTAACATTTTCTCCAATTACAATTTCTCAAAGAAACAAAATCTATTTGTAAAACACTTGAGACAAAGCAACATTTGAAAAACACAACTTTCTTCATAATTTTCTCCTTAAAGCACACTATTCTCTATCTAAATTAAATAAATCTTTTCTCACCTTAGCAAATACTTTATGAGTTTCAAAACAGTCTCAGAAACACACCAATTTGTCTTCAGCAGAGCAAAAGGTATGCACTCCAGAGTCTGCAGCTATCAAAAGCACAGAAATGCTGTAATTCTTCACACATATCTCTCATGTCACCCAATCAAAACTCTTCCCTCACTTTTTTCAAATCAAAACCCTTCCCCCCTCTGCCCTCTCTGCCTTTTTTTGCATAGCAACCACCTCTTGGAAGACCTCTGGTGTTTGCAAGTTCACACAACAATGTTTCAATTGAACTCTGAACTCTCAGTGCACCTGCATATCCAGTGCAATCTTTCATTTAATGATTTTTTCTTGACCACTCAAAATACATCTTTCAAAGAACTCATCCATGCACCCTAACTTTCTGTTTTCAGCAATCAAAATCCACCAATCACTGTTACTGCTTCATTAACACAGAAACTCCACAGTTTTTTTCATTTTAAACTCTTATTTTTTCAACTGCCATTTCATTGCCACACTTCATCTGACTGCAGCAGAACCTTCTCTCACCATGTTTTCTGTCTGGATTGTTGGACATAGTTACATCTATTGGGCTCAGAGGTATGCTGAGAACAGAAATTTACCTAACCTCAATTTACAAGATGTGGAAATTAAGTGGTTTGGCCACAGAGGATTAAAATGTCACCAATTGATACCATTGGTGAAAACCTTTATGCATTTGCCAAAACCTGACCTGTTAATTGTGCACTGTGGAGGTAATGATTTGGGCACTTTGACTGGGGTAGGTCTGGAAATGCTTTTAAAGGACACCTTTGAGCAATTGATGGCACTTTTTCCTCAAACTGCCTTGGTATATTCAAATATATGCCAAAAATTTTGTCCACAAATTGAGAAATCGAGGAAGCATGTAAATAAGTCTGTTTCAGCTTACATGAGAGACCATGGAATGGGCTCCATGTACAACAATAACTTGCGTTACTACATGCAAGATATCTACAGAGGAGATGGAGTTCACTTCTCAGATGAGGGCAACAGAATTTTCATTCTGAATTTAAGACTGTGCATTGGTACCTACTTATAAGTACCTAAATGTACCATAAACCCAAAAGCTCTTCTCAGAGCTACCCTACATCTGATCACTCACAATTATTATTTTTCTCTAACTTTTTTCACTAATTTTCAACAAAGTACGCTCCCCGGGGCGCTACCCGGTACGCGAACCGGAAGCTAACCTCGCGAAATTTTTTTAAAAAATGTTTTTTTTCGCACATATAAGCCTCCTCAGCCATCCTCAGAAAACCTAGGGGGTCAAAATACGTCTACCGTGTCCCCTTCTACCCATTCTGAACATTATGTGCCCTCCATCTTGTATCTTAATTCGACCGAAACACACAATGGTGGACTCCCGTAACGCTTAAGGTTCGCGCACCGGGGCGCTCGTCAGTTCGCGTACCGGGGCGCTCCCCGGGAAGTGCTCCATTAAAAAAGGTGGGAAAGTAATTTACAGAAGAAACCCTTGAGACACTTTCACCAAATATAGATTTCCTCATACTACATACCAATCCCTACCATTTTCACAAATTTGGTTGAAATTCCATTTAGCCATTTAGCCTGTAGACCTCTCTAAATACCCTGAGGTAAATTACTTCACAAAACACATCTGAAGTGTTGGAATTGACAACCAATTAAAATGTTACTTTCATTTTCTATTTTTTTTTTACCTGACATTTGATTGGTTATGTACCTGAATATATATAAAGGAAGAGAAGGAAACACAGCCATTTTGACTACTACTTCCTGGTGTACATTTCAATTGGATTTTCACTAATCACTTCAACTTCTTTGTAAAGGTAAGTTGTTATTTTAAAAACTGAAGTATATTGTGCACTATAAGTTAATATGGTAAACTTTTTCTGATAGTTATATACTATCCCTCTGTAGTAGTTATAGATTTAGATAGACTTCTCTGTTATAGTTATGGATGGAGTTAGGTTTCTCTTGTATATTTATGAAATTACTTACGTTAAATCACATACACTTTTTTATATTCCTACTTCCACTCTGATACTATACACTGCCCAAAGATAAATTCACTGATAAAAACTGCCTATCGAACATTAATCCCAACAGTGCCCTATCTCTACTAATATATATTTTTTTTATCCAAATTTCAGGCAAAATGGAAGGCGAACACAAAGTTTCATTTCAAATTGTCCTGCAAGAGAGCAGCCAAGAAATAATTGATCCAAATTATATAGAATTTATGGATGAAACTTGGGACCAAGAACTACTGCAATGTGTGCAAGCAGTAGATGACCTCCTTCAAAATGAGGACATTTTACACCCTCAGAGATTACAAACTATGTTCAATGAAAATAATGACATTTCAGACAGTGAAATGTTAGAAAGTTTATTAAATTTTGAAACACAATCACAATAATAAATAATTGCTTAAAAAATAAAGAAATTAAAAAATAATCAACAAAACCAACAATCAATTAACATACAGTATTTGAAAAGTCTATCATTCTTTTTTCCTTATAGTACGCTCCCCAGAACGCTTCCCGGTTCGCGAACCGGGCGCTCCCCACGCAAAAAAAAAAAAAAAATTTTTTTTGCCCTGCGGGGCCCTTTTTTTTTGGCCTCCTCTTGTCTCTCGATCCTACCGAGAGACAAGATGGCGGCCGCTCCGGACTGTTTAGAATGTTGACAGACACCGGAGAGCCAATCAGCTTCGCTACGCGAAGTTCCGTTACGCGTCAGGTACGCGAACCGGAGCGCTGCCCAGAGCGCGCTTACAGATATATATCTTTTTTTGAACATTAATTTCTCAAAATCCACTGGAGCACATATATTGAGACCTAGCAAAGGCACATCGGGCTAACAGTCCCTACAATTTTGCCAAGTTTCGTGCAAATCCATTCAGCCGTTCGGGCTAAAAGTGAGGCCAACCGCCCTATGGAAATTAACATTGGAAAAACACGTTTTGGGACCCCCCTTTTTTCTCGGCCCCCCCTTGACGAACCCCCCCCAAATTTTTAGGGGCTGCTCAGAAACAAAATGTTCCATTTTCCTGAAAATTTCAGCCAATTCTGTCCACAAACGCCAAAGTTATTAGACATAGAATTTTCAAAAATCCCATAGGGAAAAAATCCTAACTATATATACCTACTGGCGACCGCCAGTAGGTAATATAACCTCCTGGCAGTCACCAATAGGTAATTATAGTTAGGATTTATTTTCCTTTGGACTTGCTTTTAACTTTGGAGCTGTTTGAGCAATCTTCATGAAAAATTCCCCAAAAAGTGTCAAAGTAGGTTCTGTGTGTCATGGAAAGTTTGGGGTGAGCCGTGCACTGGGGACAGAGGAATAGGGGCACGAAAAATGGTGCGTTTGTGATGATAATTCCCATAGGAACGCATGGTTGAACCTACAGCCCGAACCGCTGGATGGAATTACACCAAATTTGGCAGAAAGGTAGGTGTTGTTATGCAGATTGTGCTTTTTGTTATGTTGTGCAAATCTGTCCAGTAGTTTTTTCAGAAATTGAAGCTGAAAATTATGGATACATCATTGGCGGTGGATATTTGATGCGGGCTTCACGATTATTCACATATGCACGCGCCGCCGGAATGCTGTGATTGGCTTGACGCAATCTGAACAGTTGCGGCTGCCATTTTATCATTCCGGAATAGTTCTGGGGCTGAAAATTTGTGTCAAAGCTTACATAAGGGGTGAGGGTGGAGATACTCTGACCCCATGTTTGAGATATGGGTGTGTTGGTGACACAAGTTATGTGTCTAAAATTGATCTTTTGTATCTCATGTGATATTTGCAAAGATGCAGCAACCGCCAGTGCAGCCCCATGTACCATCATGGGGACATCGCAAATATTGCGATGATATAGAGAATATTGGTGGACACATAACAAATATTTAGTTATATTGGTTCACACTCATGTACGAACTCACAAACTCACTAAACACTCATTCACATATCCACTCACTCACTGATACATCCAGCTACATACCCACTCAGATACCCATGCACTCATGAACATACTTAATCAGAGAGTGACGCACTCATGTACAGACCTACTCATACTCATGCACCTATTTAGAGACTCAGTCATAGACTCATGCGTACAGTTTTATACCTATTTAGAGACCCCTACACCCACTCACAGAAGGAACTGTGCACTCATGCATCCAATCACTGACCCACTCAGATACTCATGCTCCCACTTACAGACTCATGTGGAGAGTCACGCACCCATGTACAGACCCACTCAGAGACTTACGCACCTACTAACAGACCCACTCACACACTCACTTATGTACTCACAGACCCACTGAGAAATGTATATTCCCACTTACAGATTCACTCAGACACTCATACACCCACTCACAAATCCATACAATCACTTTCACACTCACAGACTCTCAGAACTTATAGACTCACTCATACACTCTGAAAGTTACATGCCCCTCTCAAACTCACTCAGATATAAATGCACCCACTTACTCACCAACTCAAAGCTCAGGCTTCCACTCACAGGCCCACCCAGACACTCGCCCTTCCAGTCACAGACCCACTCAGACACTCATGCATGCACCCATTCACTCACACTCTCAGAGACTTATGCTTTCACTTCCGAATCCATTGAGACACTCTAACACCCACCCACAGTGACTCAGACACTCATTATTTAGATAGTAATGTGTCTGTTAATTCTAATCCATTTTGCAGTTATTAGTTTTTGAATGTGGTGGTGGCTATTGCATTATTTTGACTGTTGATGGTGTCCCCCCAGTGTACCTACTACGGAGAACACTAGTTCAGTGGTGGCAATTGTGGGGCGGGCCCATGACAGGACCCCACTGTGGGACAGGCCCGGTACAATGAAAACATCCTAAAACTACTATAGTCACGGTTGTAGGTGTACAGGTGCCCTGAAGCCTATGTGTCAGGGAGCTGTAATTACTAGACTCCACTTCAGAGATGCCCGGAGGTCTCTGTGCCCTAAATAAATTCACTGGCTACCAAAACAGGTGTAATAGAAGTGCAAGGGTGCTGTGACCAGGGTGGTTTATGGTAATCTATGGTGTGATGAATATTCTGAAGGTAATTATGCTGTGTTCTGGATTACCAAACTGCTTGATGCCTATGCCATGATGGTGTGATGCATGCTGTTTCTCCTCACATTTCAAGGACTGGCATAGCATGCACAGCAGCCATGATTTATGTAGGACCTAATCTGCATTCTAGTCCATGATCTTTGCTAATGTATGTTGTTTACCTTGCATTTGTCATGATAACAAACATTATTCCAGGATTCACCTTATATGTAGAGTGATGGTGGTTTTATAACACATGCAACCTATACGTATTTACTTGACTGCGCTAATTTGTGAAGTTATGACAATTGCCTGGTTGGCAATGTGATTTGATGATATTTATTTATTTATTTATTATCGGATTTGTAATGCACATGGCTGCCCCAGAAACGGGGCGTCCCAACGCCACCAAAGACATTGAGAGTGAGCATGGAGGGAAGAAGTTACGCCGGGAAGAGCCAGGTCTTTATGGCTTTACGAAATGCAAATGATTTGATCATATGTGACATCATGACAATTGCCAATGATATATGTCATTATGGCATAATGTGTTTTATGAGCAATACAAAGGATATTTTTATATAACCTTACATGGGGTCTCTTTTTGTGGTGAGCCTCGTGTGTCACTGATGTGTGTGTTTTGCAAATGGTTTAAACATAGCCTCTGGGATAATAATGACTGCTCTGTCAAGCTTCCAAGGGGTTGAGCAAGGGTTATTTTGTGTTTATAAACTCCCTTACCCTGACTAGAGTGTTGGGTTCTGCCTGGCTTAGGTGCATACCCTAGCAAACCAGAAACCCCATTTCTAACAGGCACATATGTGCTTGGCACTTGCAAGGGGTTTGAAGGGGATGAGCCTTGGTCCCTCCCTAACCAATAGGTTCAAAGTTGCCTACCCATTTCTGCAGCATGTACTGTGGGACCTACTACAACTATCCAACAATGCCCATCACTCACTAAATCCATTATAGGGAAACCCTTCTTCCTTGTGCAAAGTAGGTATACCCACCCAGAGGTATGGTCAGGGTAATGAACAACCCCTATTCTATGGTCACGCCAAACCAGTTCTGGGGCAGCTTTCCACCCAGTGGGTTTGATATCTGCCTAATACGTGATAGTGAGGACAAAGGGAGGGGCCTTTTCAGGTGTTATTTGGTATCTGCCTATGAGAGGAAAGGTCCCTTTGAAGTAAATTATATTCCTTGGCACTGACCTACTGGTCTTCCTGCCATGGGAATAAAAAACTCTCCCCACACTGAGGCCATTATCTTTGCTCTAGGAGCAATTTCACACCTCATAAGGGCTATTAACTAGATGTGTGACAGTGGGAGTCCAACTGCAAATTAGCCTCCAGGAGTTTCAGGCAGGGAAAAGGTTACTTTCAAAACGTCAATTTTCTTTGATATTTATCAAAAATCAGGTTTCACCAGTAAGTTGGACTTTTAATAAATATCAAAATAAGTTGTTTAGTAATTTTTCTAGCTGGTCGTTAGCCTGAGGTAGCAGAATTCATATTTAGCATTTCTTTATAGTGTTTCCTTATGGACACATCAGCCTTCCTCCAGTGAAAATAGCTTTGAGTACATGTTACTTTAAGGACATGTAAACTTTACATTTCTACATGTCCTATTTAAATATTGTGACCCTGCCTTCAGCAGCGAGGGTTGTCTTGTTTGTCTTATCACTATAGTGGAAGGTACAGTACTGGTGTAGTCGAGACATGACATTTAACTTTTCATACAAAGGTTGTATTTTAGGCAATATATACAGAGGCCTTTTAGGAAAGTTAAATAGGCCAATTAGGAGAAAGACAGTTTTTACATGCTTTAGGGGTCAGAGGACATGCAAAAAGGGCCTGGTTAGCATTGTCTCAGTGCGCACGCAGAGTGAAAACACACAGCAGCATCACTCCAAAAGAAGTGGGGGTGCTTACGTAAAAAGAAGCACTCACAGAATACATACCAAACCTAGACATTTCTGAAAATCAGAGACCCAGGGGAGTCCAGAGTGCAATGACTTGCATTGATCCCACTATACTTTCTTACCTAGAATACTGTGCAAACCTCATACCTTGGCTGAATTAACAGTTTTTCACACATTTCTGTTTTGGAAAATACTAGAAAATATGAGGATTCAAGAATTAATAACAGCTAACATTCCATCACTTCTCCTGATGATAATGTATTCTACTTGTGTGGATCGGTCTATCGCTCACAACAGAAAGGTCCCAAAAACCATTAAAGTTTCACCATGAAAAATTACTCATTTAGGAGAAATGGGTAGCTACAGGATTTGATCCCAGGATCAGTCACCAACTAGGGAAATCTACCAGGTCCAGACATTTCTGTAAACTCGACATCCCTGGGAGTGCGCAATGGTGTATCTTGTGTGCATCGCTGTAACTTGTAATATTCTAAATAACTTGCAAACCTTGAATAGGGCACTAATTTTGTTAGTTATGATTTGTGTGGGATGTCAAGTACATTGCATTAATGGGGAAGGTAAATGTGTTTAGTTACATTAACGGTCAGGTTTCATAACAGTTGTTTTGCATTCTATATTTACCATTTACTTATTTTCTTCTCCCCAATAAAATGTGTTGATAAACTACTACTTGGCTGGATGGATCTTTCAGCAAGGTGGACCATCAAAGAGGGATAACAAAAGGAGAAAATATAGCTCTATTTTCTTTCAGTTTTTATGAAATATGAATTGTTAAATGTACACAGCTTTTAAGATAATTAGAATAAACTGAGCCATCTGTCAACATATTTGTTTGATAAACAAGCTATATGGATTTCTAAGCAATAATGCAACTGCAGGCAGCATTCAAATTATTCATTTGTTAAATATTCTGTTTATACTTGTGCTAATAATATGAACTGAACATCTGTACAGTGCAGATGAAATATGCTATTAGTTAGACATAGCTTTGGTTTAGATGTAGTTTATGCTTTTTGTGGTGAATGTTCATTCAACAATAATATTGTGGCTTATTTTCTTAGTACTTGATGTTGGAACAAAAATGTACTAAAATATAACTACAGCCTGGAGGCTCTAGGGAAAAAGAAATGTAAAGATTTAATTGGCTTTGGTGATATTTTCAAATACATAAAAACAGTGTTTGCAGCATCACATTTAGCTGCTTGGTAGTCCTATTGTCAATCATCAACGTGTGATTTCACAGTTTACGAACAATGGCACATTTTAGCACCAGCCACGTGATGTGATGATAATATATGCCTGCATATTCACAGTAATTACACAAGTCAGTACAGCTCAAAATTACGTATTTACTTTACTACTCGACAACGTCTTAAAAGTAAGTTCTTTCTTTATTTTCAAGGGCAATGCACAAGTATTTTCTATTTTCTTTGCTCCTATGAAAACTTTTCTGAAACATGTAGCACACCTTGTTTGGGTTTTTAACCCTTTTCTCTCGTGAAAATGTACATTGACTAGTTCCAAAAGCTTCTAAAGAATCTTGGCAACATCTAATAAAATGCTACAAAGAACATACGCCAGAATGACAATTCCTGCTTAATGTGACTATTGGTTCTGTTGATAGTGTGTGAAAACAAAATAATTATATTTTTTCTTCTACACACATAAAAGGCATTGTATGAATGCATTTACAATTACAGGGTTGATTATGATGTTGGGTAGAAAGCCTACTACAGACATTTTTAATCTTGTAGACTGTGTGTGAAACCTTCCGACTGACACGGTCGGTTTACAATCTGACTGACCAATTACGATTTTGCAGGAGGTCGGATCGTAAACCGCACGGATCTCTCCGTGTCGGTTGTGACCGGCTCTAGGAGAATTTGTGTCGGTTGGACCCGCATTGTACAGCTCTACAGACTACATTTCCGGCCGAGCGATTTCCAACAGCCTTTTCCAATCAGTCTGTCTGACACAAAAAGGCTGTCAGTAAGTTACTTTTGGGGCCTCTAGCAGGGCCCCCTTTATCCTGTGGCTTCTGGTTGGGGACTGAGGGGGTACCTAAGGGAGGCCCCTGTCAAAACCTGCACTGTGTGGTCGGCACCATGGGGTGCCTGCAACAAGGTGCAGAGTTTTCCACACACCCCCATTTACCAATAGAATCCTGTGTTGTCAGGCAGAACATGGCCCCCCATATGAGTCAATGGAAATACGACTGGGAAGTGTTTGGTCGCATCATAATCAGTTAGGCGGAACCGGCAACCGTGAGTCGGTCGCCCCCGATTCCAAATAAGTGTCAGGAGGAGGAATCTCTGACCGACATAGTAATGAGGCCCTAAGTAAAGGAGTACTACAATTCCATTACTTCACATATGCCAGATATGTCGACAGGTGCTTAGCCTATACCTTCAGTGCAGAGTTCTCCTCTATGAGTGTGTTGAACTCTGTGCACCCAGGTACAGTCGCAAATGGTGCAGGTATGAGCGGTGGGGCACTGGGGTGGGGGAGGGTCAGGGTATAGAGGGTGAAGTCGACAGACAGTGACAAAGGAAAATTAATTTTAAAAACAGTAAAACACTTACTGTGCGCTCGCTGCATCGATGAGTTGGTTGGGTATTGTGGAGCAAGTGACAGAAGTTGGACTATGATACCACCAAAACATTCACTGTTGCTCCACTATAATACCACAACCAATCCTGAACTTCTAACTGTCATTTGCATCTGTATACACATCCCTCAATTATTTATTCAAATATATCATCTTGCTCCAGGAAACAACAATCAACCATACTTGTAATCTCTGCTCTGATTAAGGCATCCTGCATATTGTTTGTTGAGAAATACACCTAACACATGTAGGAACAAATCCACATGCCTTAGTTAGGGTGTCATTTGTGATGCCAGACATGTTGTCCCATTCGCCTTCCTGCTTTTTTCACCAGTGTCAATGCCTCCTACTATGTGGAACTACGTAGCATACTAGGAATTTGCCACCATATACTAATAAAAGAAAGTTAGATAGCACTACCAGCAGCATTATGGTGGGAAATTACTCTGTAACATTATTTTAATGTTTATCAAAAGGGCATTTGTGTTTTTGTTCTATACTTTATTATATGGACGTTTTATTTGTAGTTATTAAGTCCAGATGTAAGAGTTCATTGGGCCAAATATGCAGTGATATATTGCACATGACGTTATGCCAATTGTTCACTTTGTTGTCACAATTTGTATATTTTTTTATCCTCATATATGAGCATACATTTTACAGATTTAGTAAGGCCAATGTCACAGAGGGCTAGCCTGATTGTGCATATGGCAATTGTGATCTATCCATATTGAGACCATCTGATCCCCTTCGCTGCTGGCCCGTTTCCGCCGCTGTGCGGTAAAAAAACGAACAGGGCAGGGCCGTGACGAACCCCAGCCGTCATCAGCACACGAGCACCGCGGAGCGTGACGGCTGGGGGTTCGTCACCAGCATGCAAGGGGTTAAGCCCTTGTGTGTTTATGGCATGCACATGGGTATACTATTTTGAGTGAAATCTATGTTTCTGGTGCATAATGGGAAAATCTGCTAAATTGAATGGAAGTGATTTAGGCCATCACACATACATGATCTAGTCATCTATGTCAATTCGTGCACATAGTCATCACTTTGGTTTCAATTGTGAATTTCAAATATCCACTACTTATGCAACAGGGGCGTAATCTAATCATTGTTTTTCTGGATACAAATCCAGAGTTCTATAAACACAAATGAAAATGTTGGTCTTACGATGGGCAAGAAGCAGGGAGCACCTGCACTACCATTAACTCTCCTTAACCCGCACCCCCTTCTCCTTTACAGATGGCAACCAGAAATAAGATGAAAAATACTGAATCCCATTAAAATATCATAGGCGGAAGTCAATTGTAGAGTAATCACTGACAAATATCACCACACATGATAAGTCAGTCTACAACACCACCAGAGAGGGAGAGAATATAGCCCCCAGACCCAGGTGTGCTTTCTTTCAAACTTTTCCCAGATGGAGGTCTCCGGCCACCCTATATGCCACCAGCTAAGAGGACACTGATAGAAACAATCCTCCTGGCCACATGACAGATTGGTGTCCCAAACCAGGATTCTCACATAACCTTACCTAGGCCCAGCTTCAAGGACAAGGTAGAGGTTTTTCATAATCTGCCAGAGTATCAAGGACCTGAACGACGACCAAGTTGACAACTACTACAAAAACATGCTTGTTACCCTTCTTGAATACTGTCCACCCCCATAAAGCAACTTCCTCGTTACACAAGTCATTGTAAGCCAATGTTCGTCCACCGCTTTCTTATCTTCATCACACCGGTACATCCCATTCTTCAGGTGGTGTCTGGTCCTCCATTATCTACAAACATGCCTGTGTCCAATCGGTTTACTGAGTGGACATTAGTCTGACACACAGCATAGTCAGGAGCTTGAGCTTCCAACAAAGGATAGCTAGGGCCTAATTTAGAGTTTGACTTACAGGGTACTCCGTCAACTAAACTCAAAGTCCATCCACCCTATTAAAAGTGGGCATATATTCCGCTGTGAATTGGTGTTGCACCCACAGCCTGGGTTGCATCAATGGACAGCTCCCTTGTCATTGGATTCAGAGCATCATGACCCATTAAGGCAGGATACGCTAATGTCCTTTGTATCCTTTTTTCCTCTCTATCACCTCCACGGTAAATCTGATGGTGATTGAAAGAAAATTTAAATAATGGCAATCATAACCTAGGGAATCACTCAGTCGGTGTTTTGGGTAATTAGTTATTTGTTGTTTTTCAAAAGTAAACCTCCACTTTGAGAACAAAAGGTTTGTTGGGTGTCACAAAGAACAGTGGTCAACTAGCAAACTGTTGGTATCTTCAGTGGAACCTCCATGATGGCAGTTTCTTCTAAAGGCACAAAGATCATCACTGGACAAGCACTGATCTCTAAATATGGAGGTACTCTGTCCATTAGGACAGCAAACGTAATGTCTTCCATCAAACTGACAGGCACAGTAAAGACCATCAAGGTCTTAGCTCATCCCCATGTCTGGATTTGGTAATGATTTCATATTTCTGTTGGAACATTATCGAATTCTCTGTAGTCAGAAACTATTTGATTTAGGTATTTCCTTGCTCAATAACACCTATCACCGATATCTGGACCCAATGACTAACCCTGGGCGTAGTTCGCGTAGTAGCGCTACGGGCAGCTAAGCAAATTGCACGTCGCACTAAGCAAGCTACGCGAACTGCGTAGTGCACTGTGCAAAATGCTGTTCACACTGATTGCATTGTGCCGGATGCTTGTCCGCACTGTGCAATCAGTGCAAACCGCATTTTGCACAGTGCAAGCGGTCGTTTTCTGCCGCTCGAGTAGATTTCTACTTGAGCAGCAGCTTTCTTAACGCGGACTGGTAGTTTCTCATCACGAGTAGTCACGAGCATACGTGACAACTCGCAATGAGAAACCTTAGGTCCCGCGCTGAGAATCTCGCCGGGAGGTTTATTTTCCACGCTCGCAATCGCCAACTTGATGTTGCTGATCGCAAACGAAGAAAAGGTATCGCCGGGATGTCATTTTGCTCACTCGCGGTCACCAACGTGATGTTGAGGACCGCGAGCAAGCAAAAAATGACTGCTACGCGTGTTTGCACTGTGCTATGTGCAGTTTGCGTAGTGTGAAGTAGCGCAAACTTCGCAAACTACGTGAACGTAGCGTAGTACTTTGCTCAGGGTTACAAATGACCCTCAATTTCAGATAATTTCCCCTTCATGTCCTGGTTGGGGAGTTACTCATACGCTTACCTGTTGCAACTTTACAATGATTTCCGGTGGTAGGCAGAGTTGGATCGAAGTTTGAAAATACCACTAAATGTACATTTGCTGGTGTTGCGAAATTAGTTAAACCTTGCCTTGGAAAAGCTCCCTGTCCACCATTGAGAGTTATAGCAGCTGATTTCTACACAGTCATAACAGTAGAATGTGCAGTAATAAATCTATTTTTGCCTATGACTAATCCTCTTATCGATTCCTGGCACACATTAATGGTCGTATGTAGTGAAGAATGTGCCATTTATGATAGAAAATCTTTCACGCATAGAGCCTTATCAGTACTGTCAGTTGGGGCGGGGTGTGGCAAGCAGCCCAAGATGGCAGTTGCATAAGTGACAAGCTCCCAGACCCAGGACAATAATCCACCCGATATCCCCTTGTAATCCGGGGAAGAAGCTCCGCTGAACCACACCGGAGCACTCCTTGTTGCCTGTGTGCTATTTGACGGCAGGCTCGGCCAGCGGTGGACTGGCAAAATCTAAGAAAATGAGGAATGGTCGATCCCACATGTGGCGTTGAGGCCTGAGTGGACTCTGCCCTGAGTGGTGGCACCTGACTACGCTTGGCCCTGGAGGAGGAGAGGGGTTGCCCGAGTACTTGTGGAGCTGGCTGGGGAGTGCTGATTGGAGACGGGGCAAAAGTATGATGAGCTGCAGTGGTGATGGCTAAGTGCAACTGCAGATCAGCCCGCTGATGAACGTGACCGTCGGAGCCTAGAGTAGAGGCATATAGATGCGACACCAAGTGCAATACCCTCAGCCGGCAGGAAACAGAGCCCACAGGGACTTGCCGAATCGGCTGCCCCCAGCATTGCTGCAGCTGCCCGGCTACATTAAGAGTGCAGGTTAGTGACTGCTGGGCCAGATCCAACCTCCCCATGTGCATACAGAGACTGCACATGCCCGTTAAGCAGAGCAGCCTCGTCTGCATCTCCCCCCATGGAGAGTTGTGGGAACCGGAATCTCTCAACCAGTGTTCTTCCCCCCCAGGCAGGCCCTAGAGACTGCTGGAGCAGTCGGGGCGGCCGCGGAGGAGGGCCAGTGAGAGGGGCTGTCATCCTCACATGACACAGGCCCCCCTTAAGGGGCTGGAGAGCAGCGCCCCCGTTGAGGACAGCCTTCACATGTACCATCACAACCTCCCCCATCTATATCTTGAACACTGCACTTCCGTCGAGACCTTGGGCGGTGGGGCCCCCTTCCATTGCAGACACCCCTCGTAGTGGTGTTCAATCAGCCTGGTGGAGATAGACTTTCCAGGAAGTTACCTGCAGGAGCACGGGCCTTGGAGCTGGAGAAAATCCCCACATAACTTCGTCCCTCACCCAGAACTGGCACCCAAGGTCCCCATGGAACTTACTGGATACCTATTGAGGGCTGTGCACAGCGACAACTATCACTGTATTGTCCATGCACAAGTGACAGGAACTGCGGACTGGGAGCCAACCCATCTATACATCGCCTGTTACCAATACTACCCGACTCAATCCCCATACTATTGGGTCCAATCCGGAATAAGCTGGTCACTGGAGCACAGTCATAACTAGGCTGACAGCACCACCTAATGCATGGATGTCTGGAAGAGTGACCATAACCTTCATTCCTTATCACGGGGTCCATCATTACCTCCACAGTAAAGCCCGAAAAGTATGGCCACACCTATCATCCAACTACTAGCGACATATTACGCGTGGACTGCAGCCAACATATCTTGGACTATTTCCAACCATGGGGCGCACAAAACCCAAAGCTGAGATGCCATTAGCAATGGTCCATTTTCAATCTTCACCTTCAGAAGCCTCCTCTATTCACTCCTTGCCAGGGGACATTGATGCTCTAAACCCACCCACATATAAATCGGACATGATTCTACAGGAGACCTGTGAGTCCAGATCAGCTATTGCACAACAACTGGGAGCAATCTCCACCGAACTCAGTCTATTAAAAGATGATCATAGGAAATTTTCAGACAGAGTCAAGACAACTGAAGTGACGCTGGATATGGTGACTCCTAATGTAAAAGATAATTCCAGACAACTTCTACAACTGCGCCAACAGGTGGAGACTCTCCAGGCCCAAACAGATTATGCAGAGGGGAGGACCGGCCGGGACAACCTGCACATATTGTGCCTCCCTGAGGGTTTGGAGGGCTTGCAGCGGGCGCTCTTCATCAAAAACTGGCTGAAAACTAAAGTGGTTCCAGCGGGACTATCAGCTATCTTTACAGTGGAATGAGCGCACCAAGTGCCCACAAACAAAACAATCCCTGGCGCAAATCCACTTCCGATCACAGCAAAAATGTTGAACTTCAGAGATCATGATCTATTCCTGCAAGCCACCCGTGATAATGGTTCTCTAATGATAAACAATACTAAAGCCTCTATATTCCCTGATTATACTCAGGCAAAACGACATAAACGCCCTTCTTTCCAGGATGTCAAAACTCGCCTTCGTGCTGCGGGCCTCGCTTTTGATGATGAAGATGATGAAAAGGATTTATAGAGCGCTTTTGCACTCCTTTTTCCGACCAAGCTGAAAACCCTCCACAATCAGCGCGTTCATTTCTTTCAAACTCCTTAAAGTGCATGTGATTGAATGGAAAGGCACTTTCCTGACTCTGCTAGAAGTGATCCCTGTGAGCAGTCACGGCCAAAATCATAAATACCCCTGCGTAGGCGCAGAAGCGCTCTAACCACTCAAGACAGCTTTTTTGGGGACCCATCCCCTAATCTGGCCTTGGAGAGCAGAAAAGAGGCTCTCCGCTCAGCATCGACTCTACGAAATCAGCTCAAGTCCCTCACAGGAAGCTTCATCAGACTCCGGGTGGAGTGTTGCTCTGTTCCTCTCGGTGTCCCCACAGCTAAGTAACGACCTGCTTATCTGAGAATTTGGGAGATGTCCCCCTTTTTTACAATTGTTCTCTGTTGAGTACTCTTTTTGCGGGAGGGGGATAGATGGGGGACGGCGAGACCTATGGAACTTACACAATGGCACTGCACAGTAAATAACTGAGTAAACTTGCTAAGGCCAATGCTATCTAGAACTTACAAATGTTTTATAGCGGTCCTTCTCCATATATGATACCATTGTATTTCAGACAAAGGGATATTATAGAATGCTAGTAGATCATCACCCTGAAGTCTGGTAACAACTGTATGACTCCGCAATAGGAAGAAACCCACACATTCCTTGTTACCTAATTATCCTCTTTGCCTACCCCTAATGCGAAGGCACTTGTTAACTCACAGTATACCATGATTTTGTTTATTGTAAAGTTTGGTCGAACGACGTTGACTCGATTGACCGAGTATTGGGTACCTGTTCAATTGTTAAGCTTTAAAGAGTGGTCATGACTGCTGATTATGTTGAAGGCCTGCTCACACACAAATCCCCAATGGCAACAGTAGATAAATCATATCATATACCATTCTCACCTGAAATGTCTGTGGTATGGGGAATATCAGCTCATGTGCACAGACTCTGCGCGCAAATAGTATACCTCCATGAAATTCACCTAATGCCCATAGAAGTACTCAAACTGAATAAAAATTCGAGGGGGCAATTGCATGCTACCACATACTGGGCTTTCTCACAAGGTACTGCAGTGTGGATACACCCAGGGGTCCCTTTGCAGTAATGGAATCCAAGATCGATGACCAAAGCAGATAGGTGCTGCTAAATGGCATATTGGATGGGAAAAGGATAGTGTTGGACTCTGTATATGCACCGAACTCTGTCATGAGGCTTTTCCATCCTGTCTGTTGGTCACCCTGGTGGACGGGGCACAATATCCCAGGCTGATAGGAAGTTATTTCAATGCGGTCCTTGATAGACCAGTCACATCCCCCACTCCCAGGGTCAGCAATAATACATCAGGCCACAGTCCTACATTCGTGGGTAATGAGGTGGAATCTAGAGGATGTCTTGTGAGTCACAAATATCCCCTTTGGTATTGCTTTGTTCACCCTAAATTGGCAGGGTATGACCAGACGTGGGTCCCATACTCACTTTGCCACTGGATTCAAGATAGCCTGGTTGATGAGGGTTATGAACCTGAAACCGGTCCCAGGAGGCTTATTTCAGGTCCAGGGAAGACATGGCTTGGCAGTTCGGGTTATTACCCCATGCGGCACAGGGTCATACTGATTTACATATGGCCATGTCTGAACTGGGGTGGTGGAGTGAGCTAAAGAATGATGATGGAATATTAAACCCAGATCAGTTGACTGGGGGTGAGTGTTTGAATTGCTCAAACGCTCCGTCCATCATCTCCTTTGGTATCGAGTAAAAAATAGTGGCATGCAAGAGTACTCCTTTTATTCCCATCCCCATGGCCTCCATTCTCGCCTGGACAGATTTCTGTGCACACCCGCCCTGCTCCCAGCTACGACGCATACCACCTCTTTGGGCAAGACTATCTCAGACCACAACCCGCTCGAACTGACACTTAACTGGGGCCATCTACCTTCCCCAATCCTGATGAGGCATTTGCAACCCCAGATTTTAGAAGATTCTGAATTCAGAAACACAATAGCTAGCACAATCACCTCATACTTTTTCAGAAAACGCAAACACAGTCACTACGCGATCATTAGAATGGGAGGCCGTCCAAGGTAATGATTTGTGGAGTCTCAGTGGGTGCAGTAGTGGGAGCTAGGTGTGATATCTCCAGAGACATTACTGAGTTAGTCAGAGTTGCAATCCTTAGAGGTAGCTGCCCAGAATAATGCACGGGAGGAAGAGAAGCTCTGAGATGCCAGGGTGAAATATGCAGAACTGTTAGAGAGCCTGAGACTAATTGACCAAAATGCCTACACCCAGATGCTGACAGGTCTGGCACATTACTGGCTCATATAATACGACCACAGCTTTCCCCCACACTCATACTATCTGTCATCACTCCTAATGACTGACTAGTGTCTACACAACTCGATGTAAATACAGCGTTCTATGATTATTACTCACAATTATACACTGCCTCACCAAGGCTTTTTCCTATCGAAGTGAATGAGCGACTTTCTAACAGCAGAACCCTTCCTGTGCTCTCTGATACAGATGGTAAAGACCTAGCATCTCCAATTACGCATGCAGAGATCCTTGGA
Source organism: Lissotriton helveticus (assembly GCF_964261635.1). Classification (NCBI taxonomy): domain Eukaryota; kingdom Metazoa; phylum Chordata; class Amphibia; order Caudata; family Salamandridae; genus Lissotriton; species Lissotriton helveticus. The sequence continues at coordinate 2,082,812,018 of NC_136063.1, forward strand.
GCCATAAATAATGATCGAGCTCGCAACAAAGTACTGGGATCGGAAGGGCATCCCATAGAATTTAACTCTACATCTGCATCACAATTAGTACCAAATTTGTTACAAGTCTATGTAACATCCCTAGCAGAGGGAACCTTATCCCCTACGGTCAGAGAAGCAAAAGTGCCCTTGGTATTAAAATTTGATAAACAGCCCAATGAACTGTCCTCATAGTCCCTTATCAATCCTGAATATGGAATACAAGATCCTTATTAAAATACTGGCCTCCCATCTCCTTACCTTGCTCTCTGAGCTGATACACTCAGACCAAAGTTACTTTATTCCCCACCAAAACACTTCTTTAAGTATATGTCGCCTCTTCAGCTTAATTGACACAGCATGAGACCAATTCCAATACGCAGGATGTCTGTCATTAGCTATTCGGCAAGCCTTTGACACTCTGGGCTGGGACTACATGCGTGTAGCATTGAGAAAATACGGGATTCCTCCTGAATGTTGCTGCTGGGTAGAGTTGCTGTATGCAATATCCACAGCTAGAGCAAAAACTGGTCACATCTCCCCTGCATTCGAGATATTTCAAGGGAGGCGCCAAGGTTGTCCCCTATTGCCACTTCTATTTGTACTCCCAATGGAGCACCTATGTCAAGCGATGAAAACATTCAACATACCATTCGGTTTAGTTACTCACTCGTTGTCGCTGTACGCCAATGATATGCTATTGTATCTCAGAGATCTACTGCTAGACATACACTGGCCACCCCACCTGCCTGATTCCGGTCCATCTCAAGGCTACTACTAAATGCCTCCAAATCAAGCGTACAATCATTTTACAATTCTTACATTTTGCCTGTTTTACAATTCGGCACAGTGCAACTTAGAGTAGAACCGGTCACTTTTAGATACTTAGGCATCCAGATCTATAGATACACACATGATGCACTTGAAGGGAACCTAGTTCGCACAATTAACTTCCTTATATCATTGGAGGCCTTCTGGTTTAAACTGTCATTATCCGCGGCCGGACGACTGGCAGTAGCTAAGATGGTGATGTTGAAGAGATAATTATATAATTTTGTCAACTTGCCAATAGTGGTCCTGGCCTGGGTGTTTAAACTCTTAGAATCTCTACTGATAGGCCTGATATGGGGGTTGGGTCGCCGTCTGTTAAACCTCTCTAAATTATAATTACCAGTGACCAGAGACTGTATGGGGGCCCAGGACTGTTTAGGTGGGCAGCTACAGTGATTGGCATACTGGCTAGCAGGTCAAATATTTTTTCGAAATTGGACATACTTCTGCACAACTGCATCTAGAAACACTTCAAGCTCTACTCTGCCCAGATTCAGCAAAATAGAGAACAGGCCCGAACATTCCACTTTGTGGACTACCTACACCATGGGGGATTTTAACGGCCCATACACTGGCCCCCCTAGAGAATGCCTGAGTCACGACAGTAGGATCCCTGTTTACTGACAGAACGCTATTGTTGCATGCAGAGTTCACATACACCCATGGAGCACCTAATACTTTGTTTTTTATCCATGCTAGTATACTACACAATATGTGGAGGCAGTGGATAGCTGAGAACCAAGAGCCTCCCACATTTAAACTACAATAGGCACTACGAGCACTACACACAATGGGCCACAGGAGTCATTTAGTAAGATGGCTGTATATCAATCCCGCTGCTGCCTTTAAAGCAGAAATGCGAGACTGATATAGCAAGAGTCCTGAGTGGCAAAGAATGGGCCACTATTCTCGTGTATCCTTAAAAGGTCTCTCGTAATACCCGGTTATAGTTCATACAGCTCTCAATCTTACATAGAGCATATTTAGCACCACACAGGGCATATTTAACACCACGCAGGGCGCATGTAATGTTCCCTTCTGCCACCTCAGAGTGCCCCCGCTATTGCACGCCTGATGCTGATTTGATTGATCCCTGTTCTTTGGTCATGTCCTTCCCTGTTGGGATTTTGGAGGGAAGTTACAGAAGGCCTATCACACTTATTGGAGAATCCCTGTTGGTTGTCCATTGAATCCCGTCTCTTGGGATGGTCCCCACTCCCTCGAACAGCGGCAATACGGCTGTTTCACCGACCTCCCCCTATTATTAGTGAAACGGCTGCTAACGAAGCGCTGGAGATTCTGTAAAGCACCTAGAGAAGGGGCATGGGGAGAGGAAGTTATACGGTAGACCACTGAAGAAGGCGAGGCCCTGAAACGTACAGAGTGCAGAGGTCTTCGCAAGAAGCATATCTCGAAGGAGTGGGTTCAACTGCCTAGAGCAACTCCGGAAATACACCTCTGACACCAGGGGCCAGATGTAGGTCGGTCAGTAACGGCCGAAAATCGGTATTTTCGGCCGTTACCGACCGGTATTCCAGAAATGGTATGTAGGGCCCTTAATTTTACAGAATCGGTAAATTTACCGATCGGTAATTACCGATTCTGTAATTACAGAATCGGTATTGCCCATTGATTCCTATGGGCTTCACAGCCCATAGGAATCAATAGGAAATACCGATTCGGTATTTCCAGATTCGGGAAATACCTACATCTCCCCCCTTCATATTTACCACTTCTTAAATACCGAATCGGTAAAATTCGGTATTTAAGAAGTGGTAAATAAGAATTACCTACATCGGGCCCCTAGAGAGATAACGGAATGATGCCTCTTTTCGGCAGACAGCTACGCATTGGGACGCACATCACTAGACCATCACTCTAGGGCCCACGCCCCCTAACAAATACACTAAGGGGCGGATTTACATGCCCCTTGCGCCACATTTGCGTCACTTTTCCCATGTTGAAAGTGACGCAAAAGTGGCGCAAGGGGCTTGTAAATCTGCCCCTAAAAATCTACCAGACAACTCAATCAATCAATCAATCAATCAATCATGCCATTTGTATAGCGCACTACTCACCCGGGAGGGTCTCAAGGCGCTTGGGGGGAGGGGTATGCTACTGCTCGAACAGCCAGGTCTTGAGTTGTTTCCTGAAGGCGAGATGGTCCTGGGTCAGCCGAAGGTGGATGGGGAGGCAGTTCCAAGTCTTGGCAGCCAGGTAAGAGAAGGATCTTCCTCCGGCGGTGGCTCTTCGGATGCGTGGTACGGCTGCGAGGGCGAGGCTGGTGGACCATAGCTGGCGGGTGGGCGTGTAGAAGGTCAGGCGGTCGTTGAGGTACTTGGGGCCCAGGTCGTGGAGAGACTTGTGTGCGTGGGTGAGGAGCCGGAACATGATCCTCTTGTCGACGGGGAACCAGTGCAGGTTCCTCAGGTGGCTGGAGATGTGGCTGCGTCGGGGAACATCCAGGATGAGTCGGGCGGAGGCGTTCTGGATGCGCTGGAGTCTTTTCTGTAGCTTGGCTGTGGTTCAGGCGTAGAGGGCGTTTCCGTAGTCCAGTCGGCTGGTGACGAGTGCCTGGGTGACAGTCTTCCTGGTCTCGGTCGGGATCCAGCGAAAGATCTTGCGAAGCATACGCAGGGTGTTGAAGCACGATGAGGAGACGGCGTTGACTTGTCTGGTCATCGAGAGGGAGGGGTCCAGGATGAAGCCCAGGTTGCGTGCATGGTCGGTTGGCTTGGGTGCGGTGCCCAGGGCTGGGGGCCACCAGGAGTCGTCCCAGGCGGAGGGCGAAGATCCCAGGATGAGGACTTCCATCTTGTCCGAGTTCAGTTTCAGGCGGCTGTCCTTCATCCACTTGGCGACGTCTTTCATCCCTTCGTGTAGGCAGGTTCTGGCGGTGTCGGGGTCTCTGGTGAGGGAGAGGATCAGCTGGGTGTCGTCGGCGTAAGAGATGATGTTGAGGTTGTGCTGGCGTGCGATGGCTGCAAGAGGTTTCATGTAGATGTTGAAGAGGGTGGGGCTGAGTGAAGATCCTTGCGGGACGCCGCAGATGACTTCGGTGGCCTCGGAGCGAAACGGGGGGAGGCGGACTCTTTGTGTTCTTCTGGCGAGGAACGAGATGATCCACTCCAGTGCCTTCTCTTGGATACCGATGTTGCTGAGGCGCTGGACTAGGGTGCAGTGGCAGACCGTGTCGAACGCAGCGGAGAGGTCCAGGAGGATGAGGGCCACTGTTTCCCCCTTGTCGAGCAGGGTCCGGATGTCGTCGGTGGCTGCGATGAGGGCGGTCTCGGTGCTGTGGTTGGCTCTGAAGCCGGACTGCGAGGGGTTGAGGGATCCGTTTGTCTCGAGGAAGGTGGTCAGCTGTCTGTTGACAATCTTCTCGATGACTTTAGCAGGAAAAGGGAGGAGCGAGATGGGGCGGAAGTTTTTGAGATCGGTGGGGTCCGCTGTAGGTTTCTTCAGGAGGGCGCTGATCTCGGCGTGCTTCCAGCTCTCCGGGAAGGTGGCGGTGTTGAAGGAGGCGTTGATGATGTTCCGGAGTTGGGGTGCGATGGTGGAGTCGGCCTTGTTGAAGACGTGGTGTGGGCAGGGGTCGGTCGGTGATCCGGAGTGGATGGTGTTCATCGTGTGGGCTGTGTCTTCGGTGGTCACCGCGGTCCAGGTGCGAAGGGTGGCGGTGGGGGGCGTTGGTTCGACGGATGGGTGCGTGGGTGGGGCGCCGAAGCTGTTGTGGATGTCGGCGATCTTGCGGTGGAAGAACGAGGCGAGGGAGTCGCAGAGGTCTTGTGACGGAGTGATGTCGTTGGTGCCGGTGCTGGGGTTGGAGAACTCCTTGACGATAGTGAAGAGCTCTTTGCTGTCGTGGGCGTTGTTGTCCAGTCGTTCCTTCAGGGATTTCTTCTTGGTGGTGCGGATGAGCTGGTGGTGCTTGCGGGTAGCGTGTTTGAGGGCGGTCATGTTGTCGGTGGTCCGGTCGAGGAGCCAGGCTTTCTCGAGGGTGCGGCAGGTCTTCTTGGAGTCCTTGAGGTCGTCGGTGAACCAGGATGCCTTCTTGCTTCTGGGTCTGCTGGGAGGGTTCTTTAGTGGCGCGAGGTCGTCGGCGCAGGCGGTCAGCCACTGTGTGAAGTTGCGGGCTGCTTCATTGGGGTCCGTTGTGTTGGCGGGTGGGCTCTGGCTGAGGGAGGTGGTGAGCTGGTCTGCGGTGATCTTGCTCCAATTCCTGTGAGGTACCTGTTGCGGGTGGTGGTGGGTCGTGGATCTTTTGAAGCTGAAGTGGACGCAGCTGTGGTCAATCCAGTGGAGTCCGGTGGCGTGGCTGAAGGTGATGTACTTCTGGAAGAGAAGACGGGATCAAGCGTGTGGCCGGCGTAGTGGGTGGGGGTGTTGACCAGTTGCTTGAGTCCGAGGTTGGCGAGGTTTTCCAGCAGGGCGGTGGTGTTGCGGTCCTTGTTGTTCTCCAGGTGGAAGTTGAGGTCCCAGAGGAGGATGTAGTCAGTGGAGGGGAGGGCGTGCGGGCTGATAAAGTCTGTGATGTCTTCGCTGAATTGTGTGTGTGGTCCCGGGGGTCTGTAGACGAGGTTGCCTCTGAGGGTCGTCTTAGGGTCGGTGTGAATCTGGAAGTGGAGATGTTCGGCTGCGGCGAAGGAGTCGTTGGCGTCGGTCGTGATGCGGATGGTGTTCCTGTGGAAGATGGCGATGCCACCTCCGGTCTGGTTGATGCGGTCCCTCCTGATGATCTTGTACCAGTCCGGGATGGCGATGGCGATGTCGGGTGCAGAGGAGGCGTTGATCCAGGTTTCCGTGAGGAAGGCGACGTCCGGTGATGTAGCGTCGAGGAGGTTCCAGAGTTCCACGGCGTGTCTGTGGACGGAGCGGGTGTTGATCAGGATGCACTTGAGGTGGTTGCTGCTGGTGTTTGTCTTGGCGGGTGCGGGGCAGGTTCGGAGGCAGGTGAACTTGCAGGTGCGGCAGGTGAAGGGTCCGTGGGTGCGTCTCGGGGTGGCTCGGCAGCAGGCGTGGGTCCGGCCGGCATTGAGTGCGTTGAGAGTGGCGGCGTCGTAGGTCAGTCGGGTCGTCTTGCCTCGGCGGGGAGGGCCAGGGGTCCTGGCGCAGGCGCGGACGGGCGCAGACGGGCTTACCTTTGGCGCACCTTCAGCGCTCAATCGTCGCTCCCGCTGCACGCATCCGCTGCGCGGTCGCTCTGGGGGCATCATAAGTAAGGAGCCGGGAGGGAGGAGCAGCTGGGTGGCGGGAGCGGGGCGGCGAATGGAATCACAGGGGGGCGGGGCCGCAGGGAGGCAGCGGCGGGAAATTCCAAGAAGCAGCGGGCAGCGGGAAATTCCCAGGAGCAGCGGGAAATTCCCAGGAGCAGCGGGCAGCGAGCGAAGGAATCTGCAGGCAGGAGGCGGCAAAGGCAGGCAGGAGCGGCAGAAGTGAGTGGGGCGACCAAGCCCTGTGGAGGGCTGAGCGGTCACCCCGAGATTAGGGCAGGAGGCGGGGGAGGAGGGGGGGTTAGCTGTTTGCTCCTCTTAGTAATGAATGTACTTTTCTTGTGTTTTCGCTTACGCATTCAATGAGAATGTGCATCTACAGATAGATAATGTCTGCTGTTACACAGTTATCAAACAATGTGTTATACACTGGATATGATGCTACCCACAGCCTTTTTCCAATAGGTCTGCAAATTGGTTTGAATGAAAATATATATATAACAAACAATAGAAAACCAATAAAGTATGTGGTAAAAAAGAAATATCACCAACATCCATTCACTTTAAAAGTTCTAAAGAAAATAGGGGCATATTATCAAGACAGGCAATACAATTATCGTCGTTTTAGCGGCAGAAAACGGCCGCTAAAACGGCGATAATGGGCTTGATAATATGCTCTATGGAATTCCAAATGAAGCACATGTTAAATGTGAAGGACATCTAACATGGGCTTCAATTGGAATTCTATAGAACATATTATCAAGCCCATTATCACCGTTTTAGCGGCAGTTTTCTGCCGCTAAAACGGCGATAATTGTATCACCTGTCTTGATAATATGCTCCATAGTTTTTAACTTAACTTACAAATCCACTTACAGAACTGAGTGGCACTCGTAGACAAAGTAAAGGTCTACGAGTAAGTACGCTTCGAAAATACGGTCATGCTCACAATCAAGATGGTATATGTATGCAGAGTTATTGGAAATACCTAAAAGAGCTAATGCTAGGCATATCAATGCGTTTTAAATGATATAAGTCAGAGCAATGGTGTGCTAATAATTACGGTGTGACAGCATCAACGTTTGGAGAAGGAGCTAAAAGGAGAAAACTTGCATTGCGAAGCCAATCAGCCTGGCCTTGGCAAGTTGGCACAGTGGGTATTATAGTTAAATCGTATGCCAGAAAACGGAAAAAAGAAAAAATGCTGCCACATGAATGTGGTAGCAATAGGGTTGTATTAAAAATGTGAAATTCAAAAATAATAACCATCATAATAATTTTTAATAGAACAGAACGGGTGGTCCCAAGAATGCATGTCTACGTAAAAAAAAAAAAACTACCCTTTTTAGTTTGTGAGACACGTCAAAGGTCAATATGTTTATATGATTTGTTATTGGGACAAAGCAAATGGCCTATTGCTTCTGAAGTACTGTAGCCTGAAGACAAAGTTTAGACTCGCAAGGATGACAAAAACAAATTTAAAGTATAAATATTACATAGTAAAAGCATATTAGCATCCCAGCCCTGCACTGAAGTTCACTTCTTTCTACGTGGATTTGCACATGTAATAAGGCGAAATGTCATAACCCACAGTGCGAAAGATCCAGTGGCTGCAGTGGCCTGACCCACAGCCCCTGTATACACACTGTGATGGCCAGAAGCAGGATCATAGTTGACAGGTCAATGGATGATGATGGAGCAGGGTTTCGCATGTAAAGCGCCTTGCATTGACTCAACCCTCTTAAAATAATAAGTAATGTATTTACCAACATGTTTCGTCTTATTAACAATGCAAAACACAACATTTCTAGTAAGCGGAGGAAGCTTGCATATGTGCTTTTACTAACCGTAACTCAAATACAATAAAATGGCCGCCGCAGCGCGGAAACTTTTCTGTGCATGCGTATGTCACACTCACGTGACATGATGTACTTATCGCTTGGTGGGAAAACTTTGCTTCTGCGCACTAGAAATAAGATAGCTACTCTGTGTGTTAACGTGCTAAAGCTTGCAATGCTGCTTTTAATAAGTTGTTCCTTCTGCTTAATCCTTAATGCTATAGTTAAAATAAAGTAATGGGAATAGAGTAGAGATAAGTGGTATACAGTGCATTCATTTACTCTATGTTCTAAAACTGTTTTTCCTTGACTTTGTTATTAGCTCGTGTTTGTCCAATCAAAATACATAGTTGCTCCATCTTGGGTCCTGCAACTGCACATGCTCTACATTTCCAAGAGTCCACAAGCCATGGCATTGAACGAGTGCCAGTGACAGCCTGACAGGAAGATGTGCATGGGAAAATGAACTTTTACCCTCTGACGAAGACAACTTGCCAATATTCGTATACATTGTATTTGTTATTGATACATTCATTGTTGGGTGTAATAAAAGTGCATGGGAAAATAAAATTATTTGCGGGAATGCTAATTTCAATATTGAAGCCGGTGACCTCATAACTGGTATGGTGTGATGACCTCTCCTCGTCTTATGACCAATCAAATTGAGGGAATACACACATTTGCAACATTTGGGGGTGGTACACAGCCCTGGAAAATGGTATAACTAAGGTAGGCTTAGCTAGTTAGATTGTCCGACTTGCCGGAATAGCTGACTTGTCACTGACCCAAAGCACTCAATAGGCGATTGAGAGCAGAGGTGCTGGCTGAGCACTCTGTCAGAAGATTCGAAAACCCAATCGGGGTTCTGGGAAGGAGATCGATAACCCAATCGGGGTTCCTGAGGGAGAAGATTCGCTAACCCAATCGGGGTCCGACTGTTAGCTGCAGATAGGGGTGTGATGCTGGCGTTGCACTTTAGCTGTGGGTGCCGGTCCTGACCTGCGGTGGTCTTGCCCTGATCCAATTTGGGCCGTACTTATCCTGATTCTGGTCTGCACCTGTTCTATCCTGTTGACACCTGCACTTTCGGGGTCCTGTTCTTAATCCCAGCCCGTGGCCAGGGATGGTCTTCACACCATTCTAGGTAAATATAAAGCTCAGCGGGATATGTCATTGTGCTGTGTCCCTCTTCTTACCCTTCCTATGTTTCAATGCTTAAAGAAAGTCTCATAATATTTCTGCATCATTTTACTTTGATCCTATTCCTTCAAATTGAACAAGCTCTGATTGATTTAGTATGGACTCTAACATTTAAGAAAATATTTAGATCAAGCGTTCAAACCTTCCCCGAGTCTGTGGTTATTTTATGAGTGCAAATGTTTATTTACTACCTATTTTCTAGCTAACTTTCTTGATCCCTTAATACTCTAGGTACCGGTGATAAGGTTTAGTAAGTCAAGGTATAAGTCCTAGAAGGTTAAAATTAAAATCACTGGTATAGCGTAGGTTTACCTGTTCAAAGTGTGTATGATTTTATGGGCCCAGGTGAGTATGGTAAAATTCTTGGCAGGTGAACCCGCGCTTTATCAATGACACAGGCTGATACAAATCCTCTCTAGTTTTCACTCTGTATATGCTGTTTTCATTTAAGATTATTTTCATTACATGACGTAAGTGAAACAGCTGCTCTAATCCTGACCTAAAAAAAAGGAAATACAACATTTTCAGATTTTTGTTGTGTTGATATTGGCAAGGAGTCAATATTGAGACTGCTCAAATTTGCTAAACGAGAAATAGAAAAATAAGATTCAGAAATGAAAACATAATATTGCACTGCATACTTAGCCGAGGTGTAGATGATCAGTTGAAGTGATGCAGTTAGAGACTGAACCGCTGGGAACTATTCACATATAACATTGCTGGTGTCCTAAATTTCTCCCCCCGCACAACTGGGACCTGATTCACAACGGTAAACATATTTATTTTACTTTCTTTAAAGAGTCACCAAACTCCATTTTAATAGTAACTGTATGACTCCAGAGAATCTGCAGTCAGGGAGAACTCTTCATGTTAGACCTATCAGCCTTAGGGATGTCTTTCCTCAAACTTTTTGCCTTCACACTCCTATTTTGCTCAATTAATTTTTGTTGGCTTTAGGACTCTGTGCACTTTACCAATTCTATACAGAGTTAAAGTGCTTGGGTTATCTCCCGCAAACATGACAAAAGTGGCTTACACCTGATTGGCATATTTAGTTTACTAAGAAGTTCCAAGTAGAGTGGTATGTAATGTACCCCAGGTAGGTGATTAAAAGGTGCAAGTGGGCCTGAAGCACTCCTTGGGCAACCCACTTAAGTAGCCTCATAAAACATGTCTGCCATTATAGCCTGAATGCAAGTTAAAACTAGATGTTCAACTTCGCAATATATCCTCCTTGACAAGCCTAAAACTCCCTTTTATTGCATTCAAGTCACCCCTACGGTATGCTCCAATATATTAACATTCGGTTGCCTTATTACATGTATTCAGTGCTACCATTTGATTGGGAACAGGTAAGTATTTGGTGGTTGTTGTTTGAGACATTGTAATTAAAAATCCTCTTTAATGGTAAAGCCAGTGGTTCCATATCTTTGCTCGCTTCTTGAATGGTCAGTATTTATTACCTGTGGGTACTCAAAAGTTTCTTCCAGATCTTCCTCATTCGCAGGATCATATTGCTCTATTCTTGGTGGTGCAGAAGAGGCTTGGGGCCAGATGTACGACCACTTTTAGCATGCACAAATGGTTTAGTGACCCGTTTGAGCATGCTAAAATTAGTATGGCCATGTACTAATACAATTTTGCAAATCACAAATTGTTAGACCTGACACCATTGGCGTGGGTCTCCCTTCCATTTTTGCTGTTGCCTCATGTATTTTTGCTGGTGTTAGATGCTTTGGGCACTGTGCCACTGCTATTCAGTGCCACAGTGCAAGTACTCCCTATTGTAAATTGATGTATTAATCAGTGGTTCCATGTTTGGCTATTTGGTTTACTTGTCAGACCCTAGCCTAGTGCACTGAGTGTGCCTAGGGCGTGTAAATCCAAATGTTGCTGGTGGGCCTGCAGCACTGGTTGTGCCACCCACAGAAGCAGCCTTGTAAAATGTGTCTAAGGTCTGCCATTGTAGAGCCTGCGTTGCTGTCTGGTACTATCACACAGATTTGAGCTAGTGCACCCACTTGCCAGTCCCTAAACCTTCCCTTTTCTTCATATCAGTCACCCTTATGGCAGGCCCAAGGGCAGGGTGCATTGTAAGTATAAGGTAGGACAAGCCCTGATGTGTGTGTCATGTTCTAATAGTGAATTGCAGCCATTTTCGTTTTTCACTGTTGCAAGGCTACCTGTTCTCCATAGGCCAGAATGGGCTGTTAGAATATTACATGTTCATAATCCTAACTGTCTCAGAGAACATGGTAGAAATTAGAGTTTAGTATGCCTGAACTCAGAATGATAAAATACATCTTTTAGTGAAGTTAGTTTTAACATTCTGTGTTTGCAAATACCACTTTTAGAAAGTAGGTATTTGCTTGTCTAACCATTCAAATCTGCCTCTGCTAGGTTGTGTATTCCTTTGTCTGGTTTGGTGAGTGACAGGGCTGGAGGATTCCAAGAGACAGGATGAGTCACCCAGTGGTGAATAGAGAGATCTGCATCTAGATGGGAAGGAGGAGTTGCACCTGAACCTAGAATAGGTCTGTGCCTGCCTTCCACAATGCTGGCTCCTTCTCCTGGGGGGCGGCTGATGTCTCTGCCCTGCACACTGAAAGAAGAGAAGGAGTCCTGTAAACAAAGTGCTCCAGGACTGTACTTGCCTTCCACAATGCTAGCTCCACCTCCTTTGGGGCATCTGATAGTTCTGCCCTGCACTGTGAAAGGAAAGGAGAAGTCTGGTAAACAGAGTGCTTCAGAACTGGTTTGGACTGGGCAAAGGCCCCTCTCCCCTCAGAGAACAAAGGATTTTGGGGTATAAATATTGGGACCCTGACCCCATGATATTAGATCACTTTGGACTACAAGAAGAAACCTTTACTGAGGAGAGGAACCCGAAGAAACTGAGGAGAGACTATTCTCAAGCTGAAGTGCTGCTTGGGGGATTGGCCTGCAGTGGTTGCCTTACTGCCAAAGAAAGGAGACAGGAACTTTGTGTACTTTGCTTTCAACTTGTGAAGGATCTCCAAGGGCTTGGAAAAGAGCTTGCCTCCTGCTGAAGTCTCAGGGACAACAGACTTCACACCCAGCTCCCCAGAGTTCTTTGGAAGTGCCTGCTGCTGTTTTTTGGGCCTTCTGAGGAACTGTGTGTCACAAGCGTGACTCAACGAGAAGAAACATGTCGCTGTGCCTACCGTCGCAACACCAAAGGAGGGTGTCGCCGCTGGAACTCTCACACTGCACCGCATCGGAGAGAAGTGTGCCGCAACGATGACAACGCGTGTCGCCGTCGATTTACGATTTCTCATAAATCTGGAGATGTGTCTTGTTCCATGGGTGTTGCCAGGGAACACCCACAACAACACCCATGGAACTCCCCTTCGATGCAAAGTGCTGCGTGTGAAGGGGCTGTATTTACAAGGAGGAGAAAAGTCAAGCAGGGTGGCTTTTCCTCTCCTTGAAAATATGGAGGAGCCCCTTGCGCCACCAGGTATGTCACGATAGGTGACGTACTGGTGGCTCAGGGGGTTTGTAAATCTGCCCCCCATATTTTTAATAGAGAATTGGGTAAATGAGGAAGTTTTGCCCTTTCAGAAACATTTTTGTTATAATATTTTCAGACCCATATTGAAATTCAGCCTACATCGATTTATGGTATGTCAGACAATTGTAAAAAGAAATATTGTCAGCCACTAATATAAACATACATATTTTTTACAAAATTTGCTTCATTTGGGGCTAGATGTAGGTAAAGCATATTTACCGACCCTTAAATACCGAATTTTACCGATTCGGTATTTAAAAGTCGGTAAATATGAAGGGGGGAGATGTAGGGAAATCCAGATGTTTATTTACCGAATCGGTAAAAGTCGGTATTTACCGATCGGTAAATACCGACCTGTAATGCTCCATTCATTCCTATGGGCTATGAAGCCCATAGGAATGAATGGGGCATTACAGGTCGGTATTTACCGATCGGTAAATACAGATTTTTGGCAAGGGTGCAGGGGGTGTCACTTTGACACCCTCTAGCACCCCCAAAAAAGGTTCGGGGGCCATATGGCAGGCATACCTGCCCTAAGGGCAGGTCTGCCTGTCATATGGCACAGGTGTGCATGCGCACATTTGCATGCACACCTGAATCGGTATTTCACCATCAAATTGAATTTGATGGTAAAATACCGATTTCTAAGGCCTTGTGGGACTCATAAGAGTCCCACCTACATATCGATTTTACAGATTCTGTAAATATACCGGTCAGTAAATTTACCGACCGGTATATTTACAGATTCTGTAAAATTACCTATCGGTAAATTTACAGAACGGTAAATTTACCGATTCTGCCCCCTACATCTCAAATGCCTTTTACCGGTCGGTAACGGCCGAATTCGGCCGTTACCGACCGGTAAAAGCCTACCTACATCTGGCCCTTGGTGTAGATATTTTTGGGAATGTAATTTAGGACACAGTATCTCTGTCAGATGACATTTCGGCCCCAATATTCTTCTATAAAGACAGACATCCAGGAAAAGAAGATATGAAATTCTTACACACACAGCGGGGTTACAAGTGGCTGGGCGTGCGCGGAATAATGAAGTCCAAGAGATCCCAAGGTAATTTTACTTAAGTTTCTTTATTGTATATCCAATATCCAAAAAGATGTCCAATGGGTAGTAGATGTTCACTTTGAAATTACCTCTTTTTATTGTTCTCTTTCCATCCGAGACTACAGCGTAATGGGCGGTTTTCATTATATTGGTTGGAAACGTGCCTATAATGATCGCTGGTTAAGACGGGGATTCTGGCAGACATCTGTTTATGTTGTATTATACAAGGGCGGCCGTTAACTATATGGCAGGCTCTCGTGTCGGGGGGCTCTCAAACTAATCAAAGCATATAGGCTACGTTATTTAAATACTGTTCTAGGTAGGATTAGGTTGCCATATAGTGTAGGTATCATCGTAGCATAGGACTCTGATATTGGGCCCTCTTTGCTTAAATTATATTAGATCCACGTTAGTTTGTTCTGTTTTTCCATCATTACCTAATGGCGTCTGTTCGTGATTTTTGTCTTTTTTCTATCTTAGCCTAGGGAACCTTTCCCGGCATAAGTTTGCGGTTTACTACATGGACCGCTGATCATTTTGCTTTCGGTCGAAATGTTCTCAAAACACATTATTATGTCTTATACTTTCGTGTAACGTGTTACTGATTATGATTTATTTGTTTGGGGGGGTTCTTTCTTATTTTGAAGGAACCCTTCGTGATATTCGCATTTAGAGTGACACCAAGCCAAGCAAACTTTTTCTGTCATCACATCGTGAGCGAAAGTAATTCAGGCCTATCAAAGCCTAGGGAACCCGTCCCGGAATAAGTTTTCGGTTTACTACATAGACCACTGACCATTGTTCTTTCGGTTCTACTATTTAACATTCCAGGTGAGATACTTACGTGTCGAAATGTTCACAAAACACATTATTATGTCTTATACTTTTGTGTAACGTGTTACTGGTTATGATTTATTCTTTGGGGTGGTTCTCTCTTATTTTGAAGGGACTCTTCGTGATATTCTCATTTAGAGTGCCACCAAGCCAAGCAAACGTATTCTGTCATCATACCGTGAGTGAAAGTAATTCAGTCCCCATTTGGACCGCGATCCAATGCAGGTGAGGCATTTTTTGGTTTTGTAGTGTTTTTTGTACTTTTTGCCATCCTTATGGATGGACGTCTGATCTATGTTCGAATTACATTATATTCTGTCTTTCCCCCTCCTTTTTTTTTACACTAAGTCCTTACTGGATCTTTTCTTACTTCTTGGTTCTAATAATATTCCCACAGGCGCCTACCTACCCTTTTAGTCTAAATTCAATAATTACGATTTGGGATGCTGGCTTGATTGGACTGATTAAGTTTGGTTTGGCGAATTTATTAGTCTATGTACGGATCAGCTGTCTAATCTTTGCAAAAAATTAAACATGGTGATAAGATTGGGCATCTTTCGCTGGATGAATATTATTAAGCCTTCTTTCTAGATTTTAAGTCCAGGACCGTCGATGCGTTCTTTTTAAGTAACAAGATACAGATATCTTCAGGCTCCGTACAGAACGGTGCTATAAAACTGCTAAGGTGAGATTACATACTATTAACATTATTTACGTTGAGATGTGGCACCCAGAGCAGATGGGATCATATGTATATTTGAGAATTGATGTTTAATACATTTTTTCTCTCTTTTCTCTACTCAGAATAAATATTATAGGTCATGATGATCAACGGTTTACTCATAACTTGTCTCTTTTTCTTGTATTACATATATCTGAATTTTGTAATTCTTTGCCTCTTTGTCACTATTTGCATTCGTGTTTTTTTATAATTGTAATTGGTGATGATGTATATGCATAAAATGTAAAAAACAATGTCCTTTTAGGATTCTGATTGTTTTGACTGCCTTTTAATATGTTAGGTGGTTTATACATAGTGTTTCTGTTGCCCCAATAAACACAGGGCCATATTCTCAAGGAGATATCGGCGAGTCAACGGCACTTTATTGCAAGCAAAGTTGCGATAAATTTATCGCCCCATTCACAGGCTGGTGTTAACAGCCCATGACACCAGTTTAACCATGATAGCAGCCCTAAAACACATCGCCACAGATGACCCTGGCAACTATCGCTAATGAGATGCACGATAGGCATTCCTGTGCCAAAATCTGCAACAACACCACACCACAACATTCTCAACGACCAGCCAGATCGGCAAAAGGACCTCAAAACATGCAATAAGGCGCATTAGCTGCAGGAAATTAACACCTGCCCTGACCTGGTGTAAAGTCGGACGGCAGCCGCACCACAAAAAGGAGCACAGCCCACAGCCACACCTGATGATCAACACATGCCATGGAGCCACTGAACATATGGACCGGACACACACTAGGGCCCTAACTCCCACTGCCACCACCCCCAGGACCACCCTCACGCTGCCGGACACCCACCACCCCCCCGGACCAACACTGAGGTAGCTCAGACAAAGACAGTGACCCTCCGAAAATGGACAAACCTCACAGATCCAACCCCAAAGAGTGTCATTGCCCACTACATGCTCAAAGGGACAACCCTCCACTGCATCCTGACCACCATTGCCCACAGGCTGACGGTACTAACACAGCGGACAACCAACATCCCACCTTAGACAAAGCTGCTGGCTGTGCTGCATTTATTGGCCTCTAGTAACCTCCAACCAACTTCTTTCTGAGATGGAGGAGTCACACAGCCAGGCCAATCCAAGTCCCTCACAACAGTCATGGATGACACCATCGGCTTGTTACCCCAATACCTAGACTTACCCCACACTGCGCAGGAACAGCCGGAGACCAAGCAAGGTGTCTACGCCACAGCAGGCTTCCCTCATGTTTCAGGGGGCAATTGACTGCACACATGTCCTACTAGTGGCCCCTGGCAACACTGCACACAATGAGTGCGATCGAAAGCACATGTATCTCACCAATGTGCAGGCAATAGTTGACCACCGGGGAATCTCCGCCACGGTGCCGCAAACCACCCAGGCAGTGTGCATTATTCCTACACCTTCCGACAGTCCATCATCAACCTGCTCCACCAGGATGGCACCTACGGAAATGCGCTGCTCATTGGCCAACACCAAATGCACACACCACACATCTCAACTCCACAATCATGCAACACACAACACAGGAAATGCACACTTCACAAGCTCACATATAGCATGCACACCCATCAGGCATTACAGCACAACTCACTGTGGGAACCTGGGCCAGTCATGTACATTAACCATAAACGGCATGGCACCTCAGCCACACAGTAGCAGAATGTTGGAAGAGGTGGGGACCAGGCATGTGTGAAGGAGGCAAGTGACCCATGAATGAGAAAGTACACAATGCCAAGTGTGGTGTGGATGTGATGGCCAGACTGCAGTATGCAGACCACCCCTATATCCATGTAGACACACACCGCTGGTGTCTGGAGTGTAGTGGACAGTGGACGCAACCATGTCACCCCAGCCAGTGGAGAAGATTGCAGAAATGTAGCTTGCAATGTCCACCCCGTAAGCGTGAGCGGAGTGGGCTGCCCCAGCGTACGCCAGGCCAGTGTAGGAGTGTGAATGTAAAGCACATAACTCTGGGCGTGGTCCTCTTCTGGAATGCCCAACGTCTCTGCCAGGGCAGCGCCTCTCACACCGCCACGAGGCTGACGCCGTGAGTGGTGTTGCCAGTGCTCCTCTGCGCTGGCTGCACCCCGGGACGCTGATCCCCAAACCAGTCCTGCCCACCCCTCCGTACCCAGGCCTCAATGCCAACCTGCTGACATCAGTATGTGTCAAAGAGGGCCCACCACGTGCCGGTGGAATCTCCAAGCCCGAGGCCTGCAACCTTGGCAGCTACCTCAGACCATCACGGCCTCCGCAACACAGGCCCGCAGTACTCCTGTGTCGTCGACGTATCCACTGGCATGCACAACGGACAAGTAAGTCACACATTTGGAACTGAGTCTTGATTGCGCCATGGCAGAGCATATTAATTATGGCTGAGTATACGTCACTATACACCCTTCGACGTGGTGCCACCGGGTCTTAGTCGTACATCACAACAACAAGGTTCTGTGGGCCCACGCAGACTACTGATCTCGGCCTACGCTGTGCCTGAGTAGGTCACAGAATTGGAACTGGACAAAGATTATTCAAAGGCAAAGTAAATATCATTGCACACAAGGAGAGGCGTAAGAGGATGACGAGTTGCATTTGGGAGAAAAAAAGGATCATCATTAGGGAGGTGATCGAACACTACCGACAACTGCCCTGTTGTCACTAACTCTGTGCACCGAGAGCCCATGCCATCTGGATGTGGGCCACTGCTGACCGCAGCCTCCGGCCTACACTGTGGTCCAATAGGTCACAGAGTCTTGATTTAGTAATTGCAGAGTTCATATAGGTGTACCGGCATTATCGCAGACTGCATCCCCTCTCTGCTCTGGTGCCACTTAGTTTGTTCCCCGACATTCATGGACACTCTCTGGTCGTACATTGGTGACATCTGAGTCTTTGAACTAGGGGGTAGTTTTCATCTTCATGTAGCTGATACCGAATTGGTGGTGGCAACAAGGCTGTCGCATTCCACTCCTCCATTTGCTGCTACCGGATAACATAAGACCTCTGCATCATGCCCTGGAGGACACCTTCCACTGTCCCCCACAACCATCCGTCACATTCACCTTTGACATTGTATTGTATTGTATTGTGGTATACTTATATAGCGCAACCTGTCACCACCAAGGGCATCCTGGCGCTTTTGACCCATAATCCAGTGAAAGCAGTAGCTCAACCTGTCCTGGGAAAAAGGTGGGTTTTCAAAGCCTTTCTAAAAGCTAAGAGATCTTCAAGGCTTCTCAAGGATATTGGCAGAGAGTTCCAGAGTTTGGCCGCCGCTACTCTGAACGAACGGCCGCCCATCCTCACTCTCTGGAAGCGCGGAACTACCAATAGCCTGGAGGACGAGGAGCGCAAAGCTCGAGAAGGACAATACCAGGCAAACATTCGCCGCAAAGGAATTGGGCCCAGGCCATGGATAGCCCTGAACACTATACACGCTGCCTTGTAGCGCACCCGCAAATGGACCGGCAGCCAGTGAAGTTCTCGCAGCGCTGCCGTAGAAGAGCTATGGTAGGGGCGAGAGAGGGCGAGTTTGGCAGCAATGTTTTGCACCCTTTGCAGCTTGCCCAGAAGTGTTACCGGGGCCTCCAGAAGCAGTGCGTTACAATAGTCAAGTCGACTTAGGATGGTACAACGCACTACTTCTGGTCTGGCTTGCTCAGGGAGAAGGGGTAGAACCTTACGCAGCATACGGATCAGCATCATACATGTGGAGGTGGTCTTATTTACATGTAGATCTAGCTGCAGGTTAGGCCCAAAAATAACGCCCAAATTGCGTGCCGACTGTGCGGCTGACACTGTCTCTGAAAAGGATGGAGGCCAAAAGTCAGCTGGGAGATCTCGGGGAACTCGGTCAGTGGAGCAATACAGGACCTCAGTCTTGGTTCCGTTGAACTGTAGCGAGTTCAGACGGAGCCATTCCGCTGTAGCCTGCATGCACCGGTGAAAGGTCTCCAGTGTGACTTCATCCTGTCCCTCCAGGGAAAAAACCAGCTGGGTATCATCCGCATAATTAAATACGGAGATACCAAATGATTTAATGAGCTGGACTAGAGGGCGGAGGTAGACATTAAAGAGTATAGGGCTGATGGCTGAGCCCTGAGGTACTCCTTGTCCCACTCTCCGCTCCTCTGAACTGAAGGGGGGGTAACGAAACCCGTTGCTGACGGCAGTCCAAGTAGGATATTAACCAGTCCCTGGCCCTGTCTTTGACCCCGCGTTCTTCCAGCCTAGAGATCAAGGTGGGATGACTGACCGTGTCGAACGCGGCCGACATGTCGAGCAGCACCAAAAATGCTGCCCGACCACTGTCGACTCGCGCCCGCAGATTGTCTAACACGGTCACCAACGCGGATTCCGTCCCGTGCGCTGGGCGAAAGCCGAATTGCATCTCATCCAACCAGATGTTCCCTTCTAAAAAGCCGGACAGAGTGCGGGTGACCAATTTTTCCATTATTTTAACCGGGAAAGGAAGCAGGGAAATTGGCCGGTAGTTAGAGAGGCACGCAGGGTCGAGCGTAGGTTTTTTTAGCAGCGGAGATACCACAGCCTTCTTCCAGCAACTCGGTACAACCCCGTCTCAAACGACTGGCAGCAGATGGCGTGCAAAGGCTGGAAGAGAACCTCATGAAACACCTTCCAAAGTTTTGGAGGAAGAGGATCCAGAGGCGAACCAGATGAAATCGTAAGGGCTAAATCGCCAAACTCCTTCAGAGAGGGAAGGGGAAAGTTACTCAGCTGGGGTCGACTGGCCTCAATCGCCGGAGCTCCCAAGCTGAGAGCCGGATCCAGAAAAGAAGGGAAAGGACTGCTCGACTGGGGTCGACTGGCCACACTCGCCGGAGCTCCCAAGCAGAGAGCCTGATCCAGAGAGGGGGAGGAAGAGCTACTCAGCTGGGGTCGACTGGCCACCGTCGCCGGAGCTCCCAAGCAGAGCGCCAGATCCAGAGAGGGGGAGGAAGAGCTACTCAGCTGGGGTCGACTGGCCACCGTCGCCGGAGCTCCCAAGCCGAGAGCCGGATCCAGAGAAGAAGGAGAGAGACTACTCGACTGGGGTCGACTGGCGACACTCGCCGGAGCTCCCAGGCAAAGAGCCAAATCCAGAGAGGGAGGGGAGAAGCTACTCGGCTGGGGTCGACTGGCAACAATCGCCGGAGCTCCCAAGCTAAGGGCCTGACCCAAGAGAGGGGAAGGGGAGCTACTCAGCTGGGGTCGACTGGCTTCCGTCGCCGGAGCTCCCAAACTGGGGGGTTGCTCGTCTGGTCGGGGTCGACTAGAGGGCATGGCCGGAGCTTCCTGACAGAGGTGAGTAACCCTCTGCAGGGGTCGACTGGCCACCTCCTCCGGAGCTCCCTCCCTGATAGGATTCCCTGGGTCCTGCAGACCTGTTAAAATTTTACGGATTTTTTCCTCAAAGGCATCCGCAAGTGAGTCACAAAGAGCTTGCGATGAAGGGACTGCACTGGCCACACACGTGGGGTGGGCAAGGTCCCTAACGATTTTAAAGAGGGCCTGTGCCTTGTTTGGGGCCTGATTCAAGGTGAACTCAAGATAGGTCGCTTTCGCCGTCTTAATTTGAGCTTTGTATTTTTGCATAGCAGACTTAAATGCAATTTTCTCCGAGTCTAGGTACTGTTTCCTCCAGACCCTTTCTGCACGTTTACAGTCAAGTTTAAGCTGGCGTAGTTCGCTCGTATACCAAGGGCTGGCTCGGTTCACCCTCCCTCGTGACTTCCGAAGGGGTGCCAACTTATCCAGCGAGCTCGATATAGACTGGCAGAAGAGAGTATAACTTTCTTCGGCTGTGTTGGCCAGCTTGAAGTCCTTACCTAGAATGTTCGGCAAAGGAGAGGTTTTGAGGTTTTGACATCGACGAGGACCCACTCAGTCTGCATGTCCCTACTTCAGTGGACCTGCAAGGCACGTCCCATGGCGGGGTGCCTGTGCCGGCCGCTGTGCATCCGGGGCCCCTAACTCTGTGCTGTTAAAGTCAGGGACATTTTTTTCTGTGATATTGGATGACCTCTGAGACGGTGGTCTAGGGGTCATCGACACCATGTATACGTGGCCCTGCGCTGTCCACTGCCTCCAGCCTCAGCTGCGGTCCACCAGAGTTAACACATCCAATTGAGTCCTGACCGGCTCGGACGTGGCATCACCGCAGGAGACACACGCTATCATCACCAGGAACACCTCCAACTGCCATCTGCCAGAGTCAAAACAGTGGTACTGGCAGAAAAACGGAGTTGCTCACACCTGTCGTGGATGCCATCATCTGATTCCCTGCTCAGCATTCCACGTGCCATTGACTCAGTGCACCGCAACCCATGGACCGTTGCTGAATACGTTTTGTGCTGTGGAGAGGTTGCGCAGCAATGTCACCTCTGGCAGTGTGGGAGACCTGGGACGTTGATGATGAAGATCATGCAGGTCTAACACTCCCCACTCCATCTGTATTTGGAATGTCCTGAACGGACACAAACCTAGTCATTTTCATCACATGAGGGGGCTCAGCTCTAGTGCCCCCACCTCAGTGCACTGCAACTCATGGACATTTCTGTTTGCATATTAGGTGGCCTCTGTACTTGCTCCGGCTCCCTCCATGTTGCTCAGCAGTTGACTCCGTTATGCAGGTGTTTTCTGTTTCCATTTCACTTGTGCCCACTGTTCATGTTTTTGCCAACACCTAGAAAGGGGCCGGGCCCACGTGCCCATAGCCAGTTCAACATTATCTGTGTATTTCTTTGTGGTCTTGTTGTATGCATGAGGGCCCTGGGCCCTACGGCATTACATTGTGCTGTCTAGAGTGGACACAGACATGTCACCACAGGCAGCAGGTTACAGCTTGGCCATGTAACTTTCTCATCACCTACTCAATTCATAAGGGGAGTTGACTAGAACGTTGCATGCAGAGCCAAAGTGGGTGTGTGACTGATATGTGTGGGTCCCCGGGCGTGGTTCTGTACTGGGAATGTGCATCTGCATGTGTCTCTATGGCAGTGTGGGTCTCCTTTGTGGGGTGCAGGTTAGTCCCTGAAGGGTAATGGACACCCATGTACGTGATCTAGTTCGCCTTCCATGGGTTCGGACCACACCCGTACCTGTTCGGCCACCTCCTCTTGGCGTTCTGACACCTGGCATTGGGGTGCCATGTGTGGGTCGGTGAAGTGTTGTGAGCCAGCCGTGCTTGCGGGTGCTTCATGCTGTGTAGTGTGTTGCAGGGGATGGGCTCTCCTCTTCGTAGCTTGGCTGCCCTGGTCCTGGTGGTGGGTTGCGTGGGATGTCCATGGGCTGTTGTAGGGCGTCGGTGTTGAAGGTGTGGGGGTCCTCCCCGGCATCACTGATGTGTGGTCTTCTGTACTCTGTGGGGGGTGTTGTGTGTCCCTTTGCAATGTGAAGGGGAGATGCATGTTGACATTGTGTTGACATGTATGTCGGCACATTGTCCTTGTTTACATGCAGACTGTATGACAATGTACATTGTGACTGTTTTGGAGGTGCAGGATTTAGATGCAGGACAGTGTACATTTGTGCCCATCTCCCCACGTCCCCCCAGTCCCTGGTCTAAACTCACCCTGTTGATGTTGTGTCAGGTCCTCCCGAGCTGTGTCCACACTCCCGACTCCTTGCACCGTCTCCACACTTTTGGCTGCGGCCTCCGTTTCCTCCAGCTTCTCCTGTGGCACAGGACTCTCACCTTCTGTCGCCTTTGCTGCCTTCCTGTTGGCACCGGCTTTGTACCTGGTTTAGATTTTCACATCATGCCAGTGCCTCTTGACCTCCTTGACACTCCGACTGCATTCCCGGTGGTGTTATTGTGGGTCAGTTGATGGTAGTGTTCTGTCACATGCGTGACGCTGATCTGGTTTTGGTGCAGACTGTACCCCGTCTTCCTCTCCCTCTTCTCCCTGGCCTTCCCCGACTCAGTTGTACCTTGCTTGTGGTCTGTGGGGCTTGTGGGGCTCGGGTTGGCCTCTGGGCGGAGTCAGGGTGCATCCATGTTGATACGCACTTTAGATTGTTTTTGGTATGTTGTTTTTGTAGCTTTTATGGTGCATTTTCCTGCTAGATGCGTGGGATTTGCAGGCCTGCCACTGGTTTTCGCTGCTTTTTGTATAGCGATTGGCCTCATCGCAGCTTTTTTTGCGTTTGTGTTTCGCATTTGTGCGGTGTTGCGTTGATTTTCACGCAGTCAGTTGATTTGTTATCTGGAGACTATTGCATGGTACCGCTGTGCTGAGAGTGATTCGTTAACACAGCGTCATTTTCCCGTGATAGACCGCGATGTTGGAAGTTGTGTTAAGTTACTTTTGCAATAGTAACTACACGTTCTTGAGAATATGCCCCACCAGGTACTTCAGAAATGAGGTGAGCTGTGTCTATGCAAAAGAATTAGAAAGATTACACAGGTTGTCTTATTTCAGTACACATTGTAGGATCACCTGTGCCACTCTCTACCTATGCCCGTGACACATGTATACTCATCGGGCCATATTTATGAGCCCAGTTGCACCACGCAATGTGGTACACGTGTGACGCAATTAAAAAATGTGACCAATTTGTGTCACCCTGAGTGGCTTTATAAATCAGGAGTAGCTCAACGCAGAGCAAATTACTGAGTTGTGCTACTCTGCCTTTGAAGTTGCTCCATGGGCATTGCATTGGTTTTCCCACACAACTCCCATGGGGGCATATTAGCAAGGTCCTGCGATAATTATCGCTCAGCGCTTTCAGCATGAGGATAATTATCGCAGGCTAACGCTGGATTCTATCGTGGAGATAGCGTGCTATCAGCAACGCTTATCTCCCAAGCGATAGGAATCCATGCGTTAGCTGGAAAAACAGTGTGATTATCGCTGGAAATCCAGCGATAATCACACTGCAACCATCGAAAACTTGCTGATAGGGCATGGGGATCTTAGCCATGTAACCAACCTCCCATTGGATTACATGGCTAAGTCAGGTTACAAGCAGGCGTTAGGAAAGTAGCGTTAACTGTGGTTAGCGCTACTTTTCCTAACGCTCTGCTTGTTTGCGTGCAGCTTGATAATTGGAGAAATGTCAGTTAGCGACATTTCTCCAGTTATTTTGGCACCGAACGCCCACTTTGCATCTCATTAGAGAAGCAAATCTGGGCATTGTTGTAAGGGGCACTAAATCAGCAAAACACGCGATAGCGTTTCTTTGCTGATAAGGTGATTAAATTATCGCCGCTTTTTGCCCAAAAGTGGCTGCAAAGCAGCGACAATTTCATAGCGCCGCCTTGGTAATATGCCCCACGGTTTTTGACGCATAACCAGATTTGCCAGAACTAGTAGAGGCGTAATAAGGAGAAATATCTTTTTCCCCTCACTACTGCAGCACACATACAAAGAGGAATATGTAACTCAGGGTGGTTTTTGTGCAGGAACATGCCGCTTCCTGCACAAAAACAATCCTGCAAGCACCATGGGGCAAGGTTGCCTGCATTGTTGTTAGGCAGGCACAACGGCGCCAAACTGGGAAAGGCAAGGAATGCACCATATTGGGATAAATACGACACCTTCCTGTCCTTTCCGTGTAACTCAGCAAGGTGAATCTAGCATACACTGATACCAACAAATTCTTGGAGCAGCCAGGAGCTTCCAAACACAAACTACTATGAAAAGCTGTTGAACATCAATCACAACCAAAATAGCTAGAGCGGCCCCCCATATCTCTGTCACCACAGCAGTTGTGGTTACTTGCTCAAGGCCCTTCATTCATGCCTGTCAGCCAGGTAACCAAGCAGGGATGGTTAGTAAACTTCGCCAAACCTCTTCCTTCAAAAAGACTGTTCAGCCAAGGAGGAATTTGATTACATGGCTGCCGACAGACACATGTAGGTGTTTTAAGCAAACAATACACTTCATCAGTACGTTTGTTGATAGTGCAATGGTGTTCAGAATATCCTGCAAGCTAACTGTCCTCCGCTCAGTGCCACTGGCCATTATGCTATGGTGTGATATATGTGAACACAAGAATTGGAAAGCCCCAGTAACGTATGACCTTTGACCTCCAGAGGTCATGCAACGGGAACATTCTTCCCAGTGGAGAAAAAACAAAGGAAGGCATAACGCTGATGTACGGGTTGTTGAGGGACATAGCACAAGCAAGCGAACAGCTCATGCTAGAGACAATGATGCACAGAGACCGATACAAGAAGGTTTTCCTTTGCTACCTATTATGCATCATTCTTGCATTGATGCTGAATTTGCGTCTGGGAATATTGGCATGGTCTCTTCCTAGCAGTTCTCATCATGGTGCATAACAAGGTAGCTCATTACAAACCATTTAAAGAATGGTCAACATGATGTACTAGATCATATGAAAAGGTTATTTTTATTATATGGCTATTTTGGGTATACTTTGAAAAATGGATATGTATTGCAGAAACAATGTGCACATTTAATGGTACATAAGGGTTGGTATTGTAGATGTGATTTTTTTTGTATATACATATTTTTTTAAATGATCAAAGTGGAAATATTAGTTTGTCTTTGTAGATAATGACAAATTGACTTCAATAAAATCGATGGACTAATAACAGACAAGTGTAACGCAGCTAACTACTGTACTATGAGCATTCTCTGTACCTTGGTCTCTACAGATCCCGTTCACAGCATCTACAGGGGATTTAAAATGCTGCTGCTCAGTTTCTACTTAGCTTCCTCCTCCCCCGCTGTCAATCTGTTTCTACCCAGCTCTAAATACAATGGCTCCGTGTTGACAAGCAAACCTCCTTCAAACCTGTGTGCTTTGTCTATAGATCCTTCTTTAAACAGGCACCCTGTACTTATGTCAGCTACTTCATCGTTCCCCTACCACGTGCAATCTCCGTTTCTCCGTCCTCTATCTTGTGTGTGTTGTGTAGGGCGGATGCTCATTTTACAGTACGACCCATGATGTCCGCCGCAGTCCCACGGAATCTATATTCAAGAAGTACCTAATGCTGTCTCTTTCAGCATGAGTTACTCAACTCCTTCAGAACTAGACCCTCGTCTTCCCAGGTGGACATTTCAGAGCTAAGACACCACAGTTGAAGTAGCTGCCTGCTCTACAATAGTGTAAAATGAAATAAACAGTTCTTGTTGATTAAGCAATGTCCATGTTTTTTTCAAAGGATGAAACCTATGATGAGAATAACAAAAAAAGGAAATAGAAACACAATAAGCTTTTTCTTTTTCTAAACTTTGTTGGGACTAGGGCTACAAGGGCTACAGAGAAGGATAATGGAGGAGCAGCGCATATGGACATTGATTCATTGAATTCTTGAGGTCAAATTCTTGGGGTCGCAGAAGGGACATCACGTACTCTCTGACCTCAAAGACATCCCAGGATGTCATATCTTATGATCTTTGATCCTGACTCTTCCCAGAAGGTGAGGTACCATGACCTTGACCCTGATGACATCACAATAAGTGTTATGCCTGAAGTTCCATAATAATTGCATGATTAAGAACTTAACACAGAGAAATGTAAATTTTAGATTTCACTTACCTTAGGATGCTGACATAATATGCCAATGGAACATTTGTCAATTTACATTGTATTACATGAAAAAATTATGTGTTCCTCAAAAGAGAATACAGTGCCACAAAACACAGAACAGCACTGGGAATGCATATCATTTATACCACAAAGTATCATGATTAAATTGCTTCCCTATTGTGTACTGGAAATAATGTATTGATACTTCCTAGGGAGAGAAAAAAGAGATGCAAAAATAGTACTTATCTCCAAATGTATTAAATAATATACACCATATATGTAATATGAGCAATGTTAAGGCTTAGAATATTCCTTATGGTATTGATTTATGACAATTTGTGAGGCTCTGTCAGTCAGGAAAATCACATAGGTGAATGTTTTTTTCAAACACATAATTTTTCATGTATTCACAATATTGACCATGGCAATAACCCTTCCAACAATATGTTTGCTTTTGAGTGCGTTTTTATTTATTTCATCAGATTGGTGTGCATAGCAGCTCTGAACGAAGCTATTTTACAAAACCTAAAGCATAATATACAGGTCCCAGTAGAAGCTGCAGAAAGTAACCAGTGCTCATCAAGACATGGATTACCACCTGTTCTTGCAGCGGTGGCTAGTGCTTTATAAAGAGGTGGGGAATTATACTTGCTCTAAATTGCAGGAAAAAAGTGAAGGGAGGACTCAGGGAGGTGGCTCCCCACAAGGATGTTTTTTAATGGGGTTTAAGCACAATTTTCTCATACATGTACTCAAAAGCATTTAGACTCTAAAAGTGCACTCATTAAGTATTTAAGTCACAGGTCCCCTCCATGAGTTGACATATTTTTTTCAAAATCTACTGTGGGCAACCTTATACATCAAATATGACCTCCATTGTACTAGGGCTGTTATTTAGTTGTCAGTGCCCCTCATATGCCACGGGTGTTACCTTGGGCCCTCTTAAGCCAAAATATCACACACTATGGCAGTGCTGTAGCTATGCAATTGATGTTGTGTATATACCAAAGGCTACTCTTACATCAAAAGTTACCTCTTGCATGTCAAGGCAGTACTTTGTCATGCTTGCCCTCTCCCATATGCAATTATTACCCTTCCCTATGGTAAGCAGAATGATATGACTAGCTGGCTTCATATTTCACAAATAGGATCACAATCATTCAAGCTAGCCTTTCATAAGGTACTCAGTTGGGGGAGGGTCTTATGGATACAGTACGTACAAGCATGGCTACACTTTCAAACTTCTAGCCCCTCCCCATGGATCCCTGGAAGCTATATGAGGCCTCAAATCAGGATCTCCACCAGATCTTTGTACTCCGAACTTGCTAGCACTGAGGGCAACCACCATTAACCCATAGGTAAAGAGGGTGCTCAATGCTTCATTGTCTACATCATTTGTTTCGGTGTCATGGAAGCAGGAAAAAACACATCTGCAGACATTAGTGAACAATCAAATTATGGGGCAATCTTCCTGCTGCCGGTCTTGTCTAAGGTACTGGAAGAATTTGTAAATCAGCAGCTCTCTCAGCATCTTGAAATTAATGATCTGCTCCATCATAGCCAGTCCGGCTTCAGACTAATTTTCTGTACGGAGACAATGCTGTTGGAAGTTGGTAAGGTTGACTGGCCCTGAACTGGCTAGCCTCCATTTTATAGGATAGGGGACAGGAAGTATGGGTCTCTCCTTTTTGCTCAACAACATATAAGCTGGCAATGGGAGTGCCACAGGGCTCTGCTCTGAGCCCAACACTATTTAATGTGTACCTCACTCCTTAATCCCAGCTTGCAGAGGCCTTGGGGGTGATGCTGATTACCTACACTGATGACACCCAACTGCCGCTCACCTGTATTAGGGGAGAGGAGACTAAGGGAGAGTCCATAAAAACCTGCCTTTAACCCCTTGCATGCTGATGACGGCCCCCAGCCGTCATGCACTACAGTGCTCGTGTGCTGATGACGGCTGGGGGCCGTCATGACCGCACCCGCGCTGAAATCTTCAGCACGGGAGCGGAATCGGCCCAGCATGGAAGGGGTTAATCTTTTTTCCCACTGGATAACCACCCATAAACTACAATGCAATGCAGACAAACCAAAATACTATTATTTGGTACCTGTGCCCCAGTTACATGGCAGACCATGTTGCCTATATGCCCTACTATAGGCCCTCAGGCGGGAATAGTTAAGAGTTTGTGGGTTAAAATTGATAACTCCCTCTCTTTTCAACCTCAATTCAAGTCAGTGATTGGCAATTGTTGTGGGATTTTGCATATATTTAAAATGTTCTTACATTTTCTTTCTTTCTCTGCAAGAAAGGTGTCATCCAGGCACTCATACGCTCAACAAGATTCAGGTGGTCCAGAATATGGCAGCCTGAATCCAAGAACATA
The DNA here is from genome assembly GCF_964261635.1 of Lissotriton helveticus. Taxonomy (NCBI): domain Eukaryota; kingdom Metazoa; phylum Chordata; class Amphibia; order Caudata; family Salamandridae; genus Lissotriton; species Lissotriton helveticus. The sequence goes on from NC_136063.1 coordinate 2,082,841,184, forward strand.
TGTCCCCACACCTGTGTGCCCTTCACTGGCGTCTGATGAAGAAGCAAATTGTCTTCAAAACTTTAGTTTTGGTCCACAAAGCACTGTCCTATAGAGGCAGAGGTTATCTTAGGTAGGAGTGGGTGGAATTTGCGTAATTGCGTTACGCAAATCTCCGCGAAACGGTAAAAAATCTCTGCGAACATGCAGAAATTCCTCGATCAGGCGAAATTGCTTGTTCGCGATGCTTTATTCCTGTTCGCAATCGTTGTTTGTGTGCTCGGGGGGAAATATCTCGCGAACACGCACTTTGAGAACGTGAACAAGCAAAAAATGTCGCGATGTCGCGGAACGCTGAATTTTGGGCTATTTTGCGTTCTCCGCGGAACGCGAAATTACCCAAATTATTCAAATTCCGCAAGCTGAATGGAATTTACTGCCCAGGCATAATCTTAGGGGCAGAATCCCTTTCTATGCTCCCTTTAGAATCCTGCGATCAGCCAGCAGCCTTCTTGTGAGGAATTCTAAGATTTGCCGCATGAGAACTGGTGGAAAGACCTTCTCCTATTTTTGACCAACAACATGGAACAAACTACCTCTTGAGCTGCACTCCGTGGATGTTACCTCACTGTTCAAGAAAAGGTTGGAGACCTGGCTTTTCCTACAAGAATAGACGATCTGACTGCACTCAATAGGTGACAGCAAAACACAGTGCCAGAACACTCCAGGGGGTTGCCATGTGCTCTGGAAGTCACATTTCATGCATTAATTCAGTCATTTATTCATTCAGTGTGTCAGTTACAGCATTTTATGATTAGTGCCTCATATCTATTTATTAAGTATAGTATGGCCGTAACCAAATACTACCTCTAGGATCTCAGTGCCAAGTATTACCTCCAGTATGCCAATATCAGTATTTTGTCAAAGGTTCCTGTCATGCTAAGTATTGCCTCCAATATGCCATCACCAGCATTTTGTCATAGGTGCATCTATAGGCCAAAAAATACCTTCAAGAAGCCAGGGCTAACAGCAGACCAGCAAGCATAACATTACTTTCTCATTCACAAACACACATTTACTTACTCACTATCATTGTTTTTAGTTCATACTGACTCTCACTCATTCTTTCTGAAACACGACACTCCCTCTTCCTTTCGCCCTCACTCTTTGGCACTCACTTTAAATTTCCCCCATTCTCAGTTATTCACATTCATTGACTCATACTTTCTCCTTTCTTCATGCACACTTGCACACACTATTATTCTTAGTTACTTATTCTCAATTATCATCAATCTGAATTCTCACTCCAACACTGATTTTCATTTTCTTTTACTTCACTCCTTCTCACTCACTCTAACTCACTCATACACATAGACACACGCTCACACTTACAGGGTCAGTCTTACACAAACATACTCTCACTCAGACACATGGGCAAAATATGGAGGAAACGTAGACAGGAGGACTGAGTGGTAGACTTTGGAGCTGAGGCACCAGGATCGAATCCTGGCCTCAGCTCAATATCCTTTGATTCTGGACAAATCACTTAGGACAAGTTTATCAAATATTTATGTAACGCAGCAAGACACCTTTCTGCACTGAATGAAAGGGAGAGGGCAGGAATGTGATGTATTCAACATTGTACAGTGCATTCCTGCTCTCTGCCTGTAGTGGCACACAAACTGCTGCCTAGTGGCAACGTGGGCTCCCTTGCACCATGGCGGAAGGATAAAAAGTTAAAAAACAAGATGTTAAAAATTCCATAGCTAACTTCTACAAATAGAAAAACTTTTTTAAAGAAAAATGATACCAAAAAACTAAAATTCATAAATATGAATTTTAACAGTTTAAACATTCTAGGTTTTAAAACCACAATAAAATGCAGAAGTCACTGATTGTGGTTGACTTAGACTAAGCATACTTTCAGGCTGACAGCAATAGAATGGAGGTTGGACACCCCCATCAGGATGTCTCAGTCAAATATTTTACCTCCTGAAAAAGTCTCTGAAATGTAAGTTATAATCCTCCAGTTTGGCAAGGTTGCAGGCTGCATCTGGGAAATCCTTCTTAAAGTTAGATAGCCATTAGAGGAAGTCCTGCAGAAACCATTGGTTTTGACAGGAAAAGGTTTGGGCTAAGTCCTCTCATCAGTCAAAAACATTTTTCACAGTAACCTTGATAAGAATTCTGCCTTCGGACATAGCGGTTGGTTTAGAGTTTAGAGTTTGGTGGAGATGGTACTCCATCAGGACAGCGACGGATTAGTCTCACCTTCAAACTAAACAAAAGTAAAATGAACTCCAATGGCAGAAAGCTTCCTCTGATGGGCCGATGTAGTATGGGCTGTAGGAGGTAAGCAATTTGACTGTCCACCCTATTTAGAGAGGGTATTTGTATGTTTTTAAATTTGCTGACTTTCCCCATCAGGTATATCCTGGTGGTGGTGGACTGTAAAAAAAAGACAAATGGCCCCCACACAATGGGAGAAAACTCCCACATTGTGCCTCAATCCCTGCAGCCCTGTATCATGTCTTGTGACCACTGCTGAAATCTTCTTCACCTACTGATGGACTTGAACTCTGATCAGCATTAGTAGCAAGATTCACTGTGAACTGTTTTTTTTACTGGGGGTTCTTGTGACTCCAGTGTTCACCTAGAGTCTTTCTGTGTTTGGATCAGAACCTTCTTTTAAATTTCAAACATGTATTTAACTTTTTAATACCGCCAGCCCTCACTTTTGTAAACAGAACATACCTTCTGGTATTTTCACCAGAATCTTCACTTTCATCAACAAGAACTTCTTTAACATTGCTGTCTTCACCAGTTTCATTTTTAAATATTTCACCTCCCTCTGGACCCACGTTGCGAACCTGAACTTGAATCTGTGAATCAGTGGGTTTTTTCACTACTTCTTCATTTACCACCTTCATTCATTTCATGGGAGAGGCATGGATCCACTGAATTCTAGCACATTTCACAGTAACATAAGTCCAACAGTGTTCTTGTAAAGAGTGACTACTCACCCATAAGGGTTCCACGGCACTGATGTGGAGGGGGTGATTATGCTGTGCAGTCGAAGAGCCAGGTCTTGAGGTACTTCCTGAATTGATGCAGTGATGGAATTGATGAACCGAGGCCTGATGGGAAGAGCAGAGATGTTTGGTGGGAGTGTGAAAGGAGTGGCAGTGGTTGAGGTCTGTGGGTCTGACGTTGTGGAGGACTTTATAGGCGAGTGTGACTGGGAGCTAGTGTGACCGGGAGCTAGTGGAGGTCTCTCAGGCACCCGTTGCTGTTCAGGATTAGTCTGTTATTTTATTTATTTTTCTCAAATCCTGCATGTTTCTCAATTTACCACTCAGTGTTTTTAAGTTCCCATCATGGACGATTGCAAGGACTAGTAAGCACTTCCCTAAGAATTCTCTCTTCAATCACTTTTTAAAATTACAGGTTTCATTCCTTACCTGGCTTCACTTGAATATTTTTACTGTTTAGTTCTGGGGAATACAGCATTGGAGCTGACGTTTATCTTAACATCCTTTGCACTTTTTTATCTATCAAAAAAGAAACAGGGTGGCCTTTGACTTTACTTTCAATATATGGTTATTCTGGTCTACTTCCAGGACTGCTCCAAGCAGACAATCCTCCTCACCCTTCAGGCATCAACATTGATAATACTTTTCTGGAGAAAAACTATGGAAATCAATGGATTATATTGATGCCCTTGATTATATGGCATTTTGTTTTTCCAGCTTTGCTCCAATACTGGGACTGAAGGAATATTCATATGAAACTGTCTCTAATTAGGCATGTTCCATACAGAAGCTGGTTGGGCTAGGACCATTAAAGTATTTGTGTCTGATTCATATTTATTTGCATCTGCAGAACAAAACTATTCTGGATTCAATCTTATATTGTAAACATTTCGGCTTCCAGTGCCCAATTTTACCACAGAAATGACATGCAGTGCCCTTCTACAGTATTTCAACAGTTCTATTCCAGAATTTTTCACTATCCATCTTCCACGAACCAGCATTTGCATCATCCAATTTCCCATTTTCACACCTTGCATAGAGGATATCAAATTCAACCAAGCATTGTTGTATGGCATTTATACCAAATCAGAACCCATAATATGATTTCTACCATTCCTCTCAAACTGCTTTGTCAGAGTAACCATCAGCTACTCCTTGATTATTATATCTTAGCATCAAACCAATCACTGCTGTATTTGGCACATTTCAAAGTTACTAAATTTGTCTACCAACAAATCACACTCTGATGACTTTGAGAACTACTCTCATGACGGAAACCAAAACAAAAGCAGAAATAAAAACACTGCACTATCGTTGGAAGGATCTTGACTCCACTGTGCTTATTGAAAATCCACATAGGTTTCTCTTAGTAGGCATGCACAACTCTTTCAGCTCTTGAGAAGATCTCAAAATCTTTGCCCAATTAGTGTCTGTCTCTGGTGCCTTCTTTTCCAAATGCTCTATTATCTGATATATTTGTCAACAACCAAATCAGAAGGAGCATTATTAGGTACAACCTATGAACCTCCTTGTACCACTTACGAAGTTCCTCTCTCAATTAGGGAACATCAGTTGTAAAAGCTAAATCATCTCTTGTCCAAAGCACAGACACATAATTCCCTCCATGTACTTCTCTTAGTTAAAATTCAAAGCTATGCCTATTTCTGAATCACTTGTTGACCCCTTTTCTTTCTTTCCTGTCTCTGAAGCTTTTATTTTATTATTAAACCCCACTCTTCAACCTTTCTCCATATTTCTTTAAGTTACTCCATGTACCTGTCTTTTCAACTAAATCCTTAATGTGAGCTTCTAAAGTAACCTATTTTTTTTATTTTCTCATTAGTCACCATGCGGCTTGGTTTAATGTATGCTGCCGACATCATCAGCGCATACCGCCTTCCTCCGTCCTCCTGGTTTCGCACCTCCCCCAAAAAGACACGTGGGCAGCCATTAGCTGTCCATCATGTTCTCCCCGATCCACCATTCTCCTGTTTTTTCTGTAATATTATTTAGTGCCTCCAATAATACGAATAAATAAATAAATTACACCAAACACATTTTTATAATATTTTTTCCCTAGTGTTATTTTCTGCCTCCATTATATTTATGAGCACGCTTTGGTACAATATCACTGCCTGGCAATGTGTGCTGCTTGTCTCACTCCAAGGTTTGCTGGAAGTATATTTGAGTCTGTTTTGTCACTACTAATGCTTCAAAAAAATAAGAAACATATTATGTCAATATTAAATGCCTTAACCTTTTGTAGGATTGTTTTCGTATTACCTTCATAAACTCCTTCTTTATTTCCATAAACCACATCCAGTTTGTAGTAATAATTACTCATTTTCAGTCAAATCCCCTTGTCCCACCCACATTTCCTTAATAAATGTATACCTACATGTGTTGAAATCGCCACATATGTGGCAGAGATTAACCAGACATTTGCAAATTGGGCCCAATACGTTCATGATGTATGTTGAAAGACTGAGGTTTGTCTTTCTTCAAGACGTGATCTTCAGAAAAAAAAATAGTAATTTGACATATTAACATACACACATATACACAAGTATCTTGCACAGAAAACTAAATCCCGAAAAAAGAGCACCAGCCATTTTAAACTGCTGCATTTTTCACGTCTGAGATTTCACAGGCTCAAGTTGTAATTTTTCTACACTGCCTTTGGCTTTTGTCGGATACAAATGATTGGATGTGTATGTTTCTCGCTCTCGCTAAAGTCATTATAAAGTAATTAGCTGCCGGAGAAACCGTGCGCCTCGCCTCTGCAGCCTGCTCGCATTCTGTGCAGTTCTGCAGCTTGCGCGTGGCGCTGTCAACCCCTATCAGATGCTGACTGCAGACAAGAGTCATGGGATGAAACTGTAGGCGCGCTAATAGGTGTATCGCTGTCACAACCATTCGTAAAGGCGCGCGCACGAATTATTGTCTAAAGTAGAAAGATTTCCCCAGATCAACGGCGCAGAGGAGAATTAGCCAACAATGCGCATAGATATTTAGCTTTCAAGCTACTAAGTTATTATGCGATTTTAGCTGACACGGAGAGGGAAGCAGGATGTTTCCTGCTGGAGATAAAAGTCATTACGTTTATTCATCGCGGATTAATGCAAGACATCCTTTCTGCCATGCTAGCGCGTCGGATTAGTTCTAGCTAACCAAGCCAATGCTTGCTACGCTTCTCGCTAGCCCTCCAGCTAAGAACCCGATATAGAAGGTTGCAGCGCATTTTCCAACTCTCAGGAGGATGGAGTTTATCCCTTTCCAAATTTTCACAATAAATAATACCCGGGAATAGATACAAAAGAGACCACGGAGAGATTTAAATGGGGGAAAAGTGTGTTAGCAAATTACATTTTTCTTTCGGTGTATTATATTTTGGTGCAATTGAGTAAAGATACAGCATGTCCTCTTTTACGCAGTTATTGCTGTAACTTACTTTTCATATGCCAGTTAAATAATAAATAAACCACTTGCATATGTGATGATACATTCATTGACAAGTATTGGTGAATTAAAACCCTAAAGCATGAGCAATATGATACCGCAGATTCCCTGTAACAAGATGATTGCACTAAAATGCAAAATGCATTTGTAACAGTTTACACTGCCATCCATCCATCCCGCTGAATACATGGGATGCCTGACCAGCCTGAAGACGTTGTTGTAATCAAATCACTTGCATTTTATTTCCAATATGTGGGCGGAGTTCACATTGTTGCCTAGCATTTGGTAATTACCAGGGCACAAACCCTAAATAAACAAGTGGGGTACTAACCAAGTTAGACAGTACCCAAGTGACATCATGACGTGTGACATTATAGCGCATGACATCAAGTTCCGTGGCTCCGTGCGTGGCATTACAGCACCGGAAGTGACATCACCAAAAGTGACATCAGATATTAAGACTCAATATGTTTAGCAAGTCTATCTATCATGAGTACATTTAAGTGCATTACGAGATTCAACAAGTAAGATTTTGCGTTGAGGTTCTGCCAAAAATGTGGTGCAACCACAACACAAAATCTGGGCGTCAACTAATACATTTATTTGTAACTCTGCCACAAGGAAATTCGCAACAAGAAGAAACATGGTCGACGTAGATTTGGTCTGCTTAGTTGGTTGCAAAGGCTGCATGTTAAAATATCTTCTGAGTTTAAGGCACCTGCTGCTGGGATCTCTGTCCACCCAGGAGTTCTCAGGGAATAATAATATAGAAAGATAACTCTGAAGGTTAATGATTTTGCTGGATAGATCTGTGTTTTGTCTATCCCACTATTGAATCAAAGTATTATAAACGGTTAATATGTCTCCTGCAAAGCACATCATGTAACATGCAGAGAACAGATTTGTATTTTATGTAGCTAGGTGAGTGGGCTACTTTTTTTGACAGAGTTCCTTGTGTTACTTGCAATTCATAAATTCGAATCCTTCTAATATAGGACAGTGAGCTATGAAGGGCATGTGACTCCTACATTTTGTAACCCTCACTGTCTTATGTAACACATCATGTACATTGATTTACACACATGATTTATTATCAATGTATAATGTGTATGTTAGAATTATAAAAGAGATACAATAGTGGTATTTAAATCATTTGTGTAAACACTGGGACAGACCACCACATCTGACATTCGGACAGTGCATGTATATCTCATTATAAACAGGGACAGAACAAAGCCCAAAGCATGCCTCCTTTAAGTACCTGTAAAGTGATAACAAGCTGTGTGCCTTTGTTTCCTCTCCGTTGCATTTGCATCGATGTGTGAGGTTCCATACCTCACCCAGATATGATAATATTGGAGCAAAAGAAGGCCTAATGGCCCCTTAACTTCAGACTTTACCTTTTGTCCAGCTGGAGGTTAAAATGAAAAAAAAAACCTTCCTGCCTGCACATTGCTGCTCAGTATGAAAGCAGAAAATGTGCAGGCGCTACTGAACATGTTGTGTGTCTGATAATTACACTGGGACAAGTTCAGCATATTTCACTGTGGCCACTTTTCTGGCAGGGTGGAGTGCATCTACCCTGTTAAAATAGTGGGTGGACGCCCTCTACACATGTGCACCCCAACGTGTGCCCTAGTAATTACACATATGAGCTACAAACAGTTCTGTCAGGTGAACAAATTCTCCTGAAGGGGAATTGTAAAATAATGTTTTTCATTAATATTGTAAATGAGTTTGACTTGGAGGAAGATGGCGGCCGGCTAAGAGGTCCGGCTGGGAGCTCCGTGCTCGCTGCGGACTAAAACCACAAAATACTCTCACCTAATCTTCACATAAACCGCAAACCGCATTTGGCAAGGGAGGAACATAAATATGGACTCCGGAGCACAAAGAAAGAAAGAAAATAAAAATACTAGTTAGAGAAATTTTGGAATGCAAAACCCCTTACCTCGTAGTCCAGCAGGAGGTAATTGGGGCGGAGCCGCGGTGAAAGTTGCTCTGCACTGCGCGCTAAGGACGTACTCTGGTCTATGGGTGGCCGCATCAGAGGTGAGCAGAGGCTGCAGGAGGGCCCTTCCTGTTCCGGGGCAAGAGTGGTAGCGCGACCGCTGCTGCTACCAACATCGCTGTGTCAGCCGAGACACGAAGGAAGGTCACGGACAGCTCACCCTTCCAGTTCCGGGGGAGAAGGGGAAGCGCGACCACCCTTGCAGTTAAGATTTCAGCCGAGGCTGGCAGTGGAAAAAGAGGAAAAGCAGGCAAACACGGGGGCACAACTACAACGACTACAGCGGCACCAGAGGCTGTAACAGAGACTTATACTAAGGAAATTACCCCCTTACTGCCCCCGGTGAAGCTGAGGATCCTTGGTGGCCCCTAAGAATGGCGGAATTCAGAGGGACCGGACTGGAGCACGATATACTCGCCTATGAACAAGGTACCTGGTGGGGGGGAGGAGGAGTTGTTTTACTTGATTTACTTGATGGTTGCAGAGGGGCAAGCAAACAACGGAGGGAAGGGAGGAAAAGGAGGTAAAGGCTGCAGCCACACACACACTTTGGGAGTTGAGGGGGGTTGGGAAACTCAAACCCCCCCAATCGGTCCTAATTTAGTAAGAGCAGCGGAACTGGAACAGGGCAACAACATAAGATCAAGCTACTGCCTTAGGAACAGACAGTTCCTCAAACACAGCTCACTCCCTCCTATAAAGCAGAGTGTGACCCCTAGAAGCACAAAAAGAAAACCCAAAGAGAACCCTAATTTAGAATCTCAAACTCTCAAAATAAAAGGCAAATCAACAAAAGGGAAAGACCTGGGGAAATGTCAGACAGAGCAAAAAATCAGAGTGACTCCCTCTCTAAGGTCCTTTTTTAGACTCCCTCTCTAAGGTCCTTCTTTAAGGTACAACAACAAGTCCAATCTCAGGGAACGCAGGGCAACCATCCTGCACTTCAAAAAAACGCGCACTCCACCACAAACACAAACTCCCTCCCCGGAGCTGAACATAACACCATACCATCAGGCAATAACAGTTCAGATATGAACAAAGAGAAAGAGTCGGCTACACACCCACAAGCCAAGATATCTGAAGGCTCCACTATGGCAAGATCTGCTGAATCCACAGCAGCACAAACAGTAAGCAGCATGGTGGGAGAGCAATCTGCCCTAAGCCAAACAGAGAAGTTCATGGAAAAGATGCTGGGGAAAAATGAGAGAGAAATTCGCAGTTTCGGAGGCCAATCAAAGCAAGATCCAGGAAGTGTGCGAGTCGCTTGACCGCAAATTAAATACGCTTGGGGAAAGAGTGACAGTGGTGGAAGCAGAAGTAGAAGCTCTCAGCAGAAAAGTGGAGACAACCAAAAGGAAATCAGAACATTAAGAGACAGCGAAAAAACCATGAAAGAGAAACTCGAATCGTTAGAAAACCAAGCAAGAAGAAACAATTTGAGGATCCTAAATGTTCCAGAGAATCTGGAAGGGACAGACATAAAAAAATTCATAGTGTCATTTCTGGAAGAATACTTGCCCTGGACTAGAGAGGCGGACCTGGTAGAAGATATACAGAGGGCACACCGCGACCCCTTTGACAAAAATAAAGAAAGGAAAACACCTAGGAACATTTTTATTAACTTTAAAACATACACCCTGAAAGAAAGAATCTTAAGTGAGGCCTTAAGGAAAGGTACTTTCAATAAAGACGATTGGTCTTTCAGAATCCGCTCAGATATGTCTAAAGCTACCCAGGACAGGCAGTGGGAATTGGGACAGCATATGCAGGAACTAAAATCTCTCGGAGCTACAGTGCAGATGAAGTTCCCCGCAGCTCTGAGGATATGTGGAGGAACAAAATGTTCAACATCAGGGACCCCAAGGAGGTCGAACATTTTCTGGAGCAAATTAAGAATCAATTGCGGACCGCAAATTGAAATAAGAAAGGTGAAGCATTCGAATTAGGTGAAGTATGGAGCTCGAAGAGGGCGAAGAATACAGCCAAAAAGAAGAAGGGAGGTTTCCTCAGGGTGGGTAACGGTAAACTTCACAAAAAAGCAAAAATACAAAACAAAAAGAGAACACGGGTGGGGAGCAAATTAGGGAAAAAAACAGAAAAAATGTCCTCACCAATGAAAACAATAGAAGTCTACGGAGCTTGTATATATGAACACATTCATGTGTTTTCCAAGAGATAACATAGGAAGATGAAGACAAACTCCAAAGAATGTAGTATACTCTCTTGGAATGTCAATGGTTTTAGAACCATCAATAGAAGGAGGAGGAATCTTGAATATCTAAAGTCAATAGATAGCGAGATCATCATATTGAAGGAGACGCACCTTCTAAAATCAGAGTGGGATCAAATAATGAAAAATCTGAGCTAGGTCGATGCCTATGTATGTACTAACCAAGATTGTAATATTAAGGGCATAGCAATAATTTTCAAAAAATCGCTCAAAGTCAAGATAGAATACACAGAAGTGGACAATAAAGGAAGATGGGCAATAGCTAGAGTAAGAATATTTGATAATATATTTACTGTAGCAGGTTATTACGGTCCAAATATCGACGACCCAACCCCCCTTCAAAAACTCCATACACAGCTCCTATCAGCAACGTCCCTAATAGTGCTAGGGGGTGACTATAACATAATTATAGATTCTAAAGTGTATAGATCCCCTCCAGGAAGACAAGCAAACCTACCAAAAATGAGGGAGTGGTTAGGACACTACACAAAAGATTTGGATCTGATGGATATGTGGAAAGAGAAAGGCGACAAAAGACAGGCCTTCACCTTTCAGAATAAAAAATGAGGACACAAATCAAGAATTGACTATTTCTTAATAAATAGGGGTCTACTAGGAAATGTCAGGAGAATAGAGCACCTCCCGGCTCACCTGTCCGACCGTTCAGCAGTCCAACTCACAATGCAAACCTCAAAAAACAATTCACAAACCAGATGGACTGTTGATCGCTCTATCCTATTAGATCCACAGTTGATAGAAGAACTTAGGACAGAGACAGACAACTTCTTCGAGAATAATAAACTTGGGACCTCGAAACAAATCACCTGGGATACTTATAAGGCAGTAATCAGAGGGAAGTTGTTAAACATGGGGGCATATAGATCAAAAGTTATAATGCAAGAAATAGGAGACTTGGAGAACAATATAAAACAACTTGATATACATATAGCAGCAGAGCATACAGCAACCACTAAAGAAGAACTAGAAAAGGAAAGGCAAAAACAAAAAGAAACACTTACAGACATTCTTGAGAGTAAAGTGAGGAGGAAATGGGAAGCCAGTAAACTATCGAACCATGAATATGGAGAAGGATGCGGCAAAATGCTGGCGTGGAAAATAAGAACTGACCAAACCAGAAACAAAGTATCCAGCATTCAGCAGTATAATCAAATAGAACCAAGCTCAATAATAATGCAAGAATTCACAAAATTCTTTTCCAATCTATACAATGAAGAAACAAATCCTTCTGAGGAACAGCTGGGAAAATATGTAGATCACAAGCCTCTTCCATCATTATCGGAAGAAGAAAAAGAAGAACTGAATGCAGAAATCACAAATGAAGAAGTAGGAGGCGTGATAAGAGGGCTAAAAAGAGGGAAAGCAGCCGGCCCGGACGCCTTACCAAATGAGCTCTACATCAATCTAAGGGAGACCTTGGTCCCACCATTAACAGAGTTACTAAACACAATCTACAAAGGACACGATAAAATCCCTGACTCCTGGAATGAAACAACTATTAGTATCATTTTAAAACCGGGGAAAAATCCAACGATCTGTGAATCGTACAGACCTATATTACTGCTGAATTGTGTTTAGAAAATATTTATGCAGATTATGGCAAAAAGGCTAGGCAAATCTGATCAATCCAGACCAGAAGGGCTTTGTGAAAGGCAGACAAATACAAGAAATAACACACAAACTTTTTGGCACCATAGACATAGCCATCTGTGAAAAAAAAACATTGACTATAATCACCTTTGATGCTGCCAAAGCATTTGAGAGAGTCAACTGGACATTCCTGAGCAGGGCCATCAGTTAATATAATCTGGGGGAGAGCTTTCTCTGTATGGTTGAGGAAATATACAAAAAACCGAGAGCTAAGATCTTAATTAATGGGAACCTCACCGAAAATATAGCAATCAGAAGAGGAACACAATAAGGATGCCCGCTATTGCCGCTACTTTTTAACCGCTATATTGAGCCCCTAGCAAGCAACCTCAGAAACCATCGCTCAATATCGCCTTTTAACACCATGGATGGATCAAAAAGGTTGCTCTATACGCTGACAACCTGATGGTGTTTACAGACAACTTCCAAGACTCTATTGCAGCAATAGAAGAAACTCTAGCTAACTTCGGGAAAGTGTCAGGGTATCAGACCAACCAGGCAAAGACTGAGGTTATGAGCTGGAATATGCAATTCAACATCCCATATTCCAGAAACAAGATAAAATACTTGGGGATTAACCTGGTTAACGACCTGGATAAAGTGCCCCAGATAAACCTTAACAGAATCGCTGGAGAAACTAGAAAACTACTTAAAGTATGGGGTGGCCTGCCACTAAGCTTCCTGGGAAGATCCAAAAATAATAAAAATGTCAATCTTACCTAAATTTACCCTTTGTTCAACACCATACCTTTGGAATTTAAGAGGGTATATCTAAAGAAAATTCAGGGGGAAATAAGTTTCATCTGGTCATCCAAAGGAACAAGAATAGCTTGGAGTAAACTAAGGAGAAAAAAAGAACAAGGAGGGATAGCTAGTCCTGACCTATTCGAATACTACAGAGCTTTTCACTTCAAAAACATGAGATCACTCCTGAAAAGCTGGCAACACTACCCTGAATTTCTACAAACAATGACAGGAAGAACAGATTACTTCCTATATAAATTTGGCCACCAGAAATTCTTTAAAAAGATAATACTAAAGATTCTAAATACTGCAGTAAAATTATGGTACCAAATAAGAAGCACGCTGAACATACCATATTATAGTACCCTGGCTCCCATATGTGAATCTCCGGGCACCCCAGACTGCCTCAAGGATTGCATGGCCACCCCGTTGAAAGCAGCCGGTATTAAAGAGTGGGGCCAACTGATGACAGAGAACACCAGAAACACCTGGGATCAACTGACCACAATCACTAATGCTTTGCTATCCAAATTCAAATACTACCAACTCACTAGTTGGGCAAAATCACTAACAGAAAAAAAGGGAAACGAAGAACTAAATGAATGAATGAATGAATAAAACTTTATTTGGTTACTCAAAACCATTAAAGAAGACAAACTTTGGTGAGCATTATTTTCATGTCAGAAATAAAATAGTGTAAGAGAAAGAGGGAAAGAAAAAAGAAATAATAAAACTTAAAAAAAAAAAAAAAAAATAATTAAAAAAGCTGAGTTCATTAGTCCATTTCATCGTAGGCTGAAATGTCTCATAACAGTTAACGGCCGCTAGCCTAATTAGGCTGGGCCATCAGCTTGCCACGTGTCTGTTGTATAAATTTACTGAACACAGCCATATCTTTCACTATATCCATTGTGAATAGGTAGTTCACCGCCTCCTTTGTCGTTCTAATTCCTTGTCTGAGTAGAATTGGCTTTAAATAGCGGTTACGCTCGACAGACAGCCCCGGACAGCAAAACAGGATGTGAGTGATGCTCTCTTGTTTATACTTGCATAAGCTGCATTCAGAATGTATTGTCTCAAGTCTATTCGTGGCGTAAAGCTCTTTAAGGGGCAGCGGGTGTAATCGAAACGCTAAAATCCTATTGACTGCCACCTTGCCCACAGCTTGGATAAGGTGCTGTTTCGAGGACTGTGCCCGCTGCGGGAGTGTTAGCGATTCGTGTAAGCCGCTTAATTCCAAAGCCTCCAGATCAATAATGCGCGAGCAGAGCCGGACTTGTCGTTTCGTTGCGCTTTTAATGGTGGCATAATTAAGTAACTTAGGGTCCCAGTTATTCACAGCAAGGTTCAGAGTTTCTTTTGCGGAGGCAAGTATATTTGACCATGGGTTCTCTTTTTCCAGAAAAATACTCTTTATTCTGAATTTCAGAGTGTTTTCTGGGGCTGCAGTTGTGAGGTAGAAATATTTACTAATTGCGGCCAGTTCATCAAGCTTTTGTTGTGTCAACTTGTGGGACACCCCCGCGCCGCACGGCCACCAGCTGCTGCGTGTGCCCCCAGTGCCTGCCTCTGTCTCAGCGCCGGCCTCGCTGCCGCCCTGAGCGATCTCCGTGGTGTTTTCCCGTTTTTTCCCTGTAATTGTGCTTGTTTTTGCCTGAATTTGTGCTTGCTTTTATTTCTTCCCCAGAACGTTGTGCTTGTTTCCCCCAGATCGTGTGTCGCTGTCTTTTTCCCCTGTTTTCACTCAGATTTGTGCTTGTTAATTGCCGTTTATCGTCGCGCTTTGCCCCCGCTTCCCGCCACCGCCTTGAGCCCCGCCCCTTTTCTCTTCTGTTTCCCTCCCCGCTCCCGCCTCCCAGCTGCTCCGCCCACCCGCGCACTTCGCCTTAAATGGCGACCGTGCGAACTCGCAGCGGTCACGCGCAGCGGGCGCGCCGATTGTGCGCCGAAGGCGCGCCAAAGGTAAGCCCGTCTGCGCCCGTCCGCGCCTGGACCGCGCCCAGTGCCTGGACCCCTGGCCCCCACCGACGGAAGCCGACCCGACGAACCTACAGCGCCGCCGACCTCATCGCACTCAACACCGGCCACATCCCAGGATGTCACCGAGCCGCCCCGAAGCACACCCACGGACCTTTCAGCTGCCACGCCTGCAAGTTCACCTGCATCCGGACCTTCCCTGCACCCGCCAAGCCGAACTCCAGCAGCACCCACCTCAAGTGTATCCTGCTCAACACCCGCTCCGTCCACAGACACGCCGTAGAACTCTGGAACCTGCTCGACACCACCGCCCCCGACGTTGCCTTCATCACCGAGACCTGGATGAACGCCTCCTCAGCCCCAGACATCGCCATCGCCATCCCAGAGGGCTACAAGATCGTCCGGAGGGACCGAGACAACCAGACCGGAGGAGGCATCGCCATCATCCACAGAGACACCATCCGCATCACTACCAACACCGATGACACCCTGACCAGCGCCGAACACCTGCATTTCCAGATCCACACCAACCCGAAGACCACCCTCAGAGGCACCCTGATCTACCGACCCCCGGGACCACGCACACGATTCAGCGAGGACATCGCCGACTTCGTCAGCCCGCACGCTCTCCCCTCCGCCGACTACATCCTCCTGGGGGACCTCAACTTCCACCTGGAGAACAACAACGACCGCAACACCATCACCCTGCTCGACAACCTCGACAACCTCGGACTCAAGCAACTGGTGACCACCCCCACCCACCTCGCCGGACACACTCTCGACGCCGTCTTCTCATCCAGCAAAGACGTCACCTTCAGCCACGCAACAGGACTCCACTGGACGGACCACAGCTGCGTCCACTTCACCTTCAGAAGAACGACGATCCACCACCTCCAGCAACAGGTTGCTCGAAGAAGCTGGAACAAGATCACAGCCGACCAGCTCACCGCCTCCCTGAGCCAGCACCCTCCCGCCAACTCAGCGAACCCCAGCCAGGCCGCCGACAACCTCACGAAATGGATCAACGACTGCGCGGACGAACTCGCCCCTCTGAGAACCCCACCCAGCAGATCCTGCAGCAGAAAAACACCATGGTTCACCGACGAACTCAAGAGCTCCAAGAAGAACTGTCGAGCCCTCGAGAAAGCCTGGAGAAGGGAACCAACGACGGACAACATGACCACCCTCAAGCTCGCCACCCGGAAACACCACCAACTGATCCGCGCCACCAAGAAAAATGCATACAAGGACCGGCTGGACAACAACGCACACAACTGCAAGGAACTCTTCAACATCGTGAAAGAGCTCTCCAACCCCAGCGCCGGAAACAACGACATCACCCCATCGCAAGACCTCTGCAACTCCCTCGCATCCTACTTCCACAACAAGATCACGGACATACACAACAGCTTCAACAACCAACCAACGCAAGCCACAACCGCAACGACGCCACCCACCACCACCCTCCGCACCTGGACCCCGATCAGCACCGAAGACACCATCCGCACCATGAACTCCATCCATTCCGGATCTCCGACTGACCCCTGCCCTCACCACATCTTCAACAAGGCCGACGCTGTCCTCGCACCCCACCTGCGGGACATCATCAACACCTCCTTCGACTCCGCCACCTTCCCTGAGAGCTGGAAGCACGCCGAACTCAGCGCTCTCCTCAAGAAACCAACAGCAAACCCCACCGACCTCAAGAACTACCGTCCCATCTCGCTCCTCCCGTTCCCGGCCAAAGTCATCGAGAAGACCGTCAACGAACAGCTGGCCGCCTTCCTCGAGACGAATGGATCCCTCGACCCCTCACAGTCCGGCTTCCGAGCGAACCACAGCACCGAGACCGCCCTCATCGCCGCCACCGACGACCTTCGTACCCTAATGGACAACGGAGAAACAGCGGCCCTCATCCTCCTGGACCTCTCCGCGGCTTTCGACACGGTCTGCCACCGCACCCTAGTACAGCGCCTCAGCAACATCGGAATCCAGGAGAAGGCACTGGAATGGATCATCTCCTTCCTCGACGGAAGAACACAAAGAGTCCGCCTACCACCGTACAAGTCAGAGGCCACCAAAGTCATCTGCGGCGTCCCTCAAGGATCCTCACTGAGCCCCACCCTCTTCAACGTCTACATGAGCCCCCTCGCGACCATCGCACGCCAACATAACCTCAACATCATCTCCTACGCTGACGACACCCAGCTGATCCTCTCCCTGACCAACGACCCCGACACCGCCAGAGCCAACCTGCACGAAGGGATGAGAGACGTAGCCGAATGGATGACGACCAGCCGCCTGAAACTGAACTCAGACAAGACGGAGGTCCTCATCCTGGGCTCCACGCCCTCCGCCTGGGACGACTCCTGGTGGCCCCCCGCCCTGGGCACCGCACCCAAACCGACGGACCACGCACGCAACCTGGGCTTCATCCTGGACTCCTCCCTCTCCATGACCAGACAAGTCAACGCCGTCTCCTCGTCATGCTTCAACATCCTGCGCATGCTACGTAAGATCTTCCGGTGGATCCCCACCGAGACGAGGAAGACGGTCACCCAAGCCCTCGTCACCAGCCGACTGGACTACGGCAACGCCCTCTACGCCGGAACCACCGCCAAACTCCAGAAGAGACTCCAGCGGATCCAGAACGCCTCGGCGAGACTCATCCTCGACATCCCCCGACGCAGCCACATCTCCGGACACCTGAGAGATCTGCACTGGCTCCCGGTCAACAAGAGAATCACCTTCCGGCTCCTCACCCACGCGCACAAAGCCCTACACGACCAAGGCCCGAGCTACCTCAACAACCGGATCAACTTCTACACTCCCAAGCGCCTCCTCAGATCAACCAACCACGCCCTCGCCGCCGTCCCCCGCATCCGAAGAGCGACAACAGGAGGAAGATCCTTCTCCTACCTGGCCGCCAAGACCTGGAACTCACTTCCGACCAATCTGCGCCTGACCCAAGACCACCTCTCCTTCAGGAAGAAGCTCAAGACCTGGCTGTTCGAGCAGTAGCGGCACCCCCCCCCCTCCCAGCGCCTTGAGACCCTACGGGTGAGTAGTGCGCTCTACAAATGACCTGATTGATTGATTGATTGATTGTCAAGCCGAATTCGAGCCGTATCAGAGTGTTTCTGGTGCTAGATGGTAGGTGGAATAATTTTTTATAGGTCGAGCAGTGGATTTTTTCCAGGGTGCTTGATAGTTTGCCTGGAAAGGCCTGCTGCGCGTAATTTAATGATGGTATTAGTTTCGCCCTTAATACTCTTTGAATTGCTGTTGTCGTAGGGCTGTGTAGAGTTGCATGCAGCTTCCCCAGGGTGTACGAGATACTTTTCCCTTTTGCCCGTATTTTCTCGAGGTGTGTTCCTGGTCGCCCTGTTTCACAAAGCCAAACTCCCAAATAGTTGTATTGTCGTGTGCGATCCAACGTCAATTGTCCTATCTTCCATTTTAAGGTATTTTTTTTCGGAAAAGGACCAAATATAATTATTTTTGATTTGGTTGCATTCACGATCAGTTTGTTTTTTGCATTATAGGTGCCCAGTGCTGTTAATGCTTTTTGTAGCCCAATTTTAGTGTGGTCTAGTAATACCAGGTCATCAGCGTACTGTAGTAGTTGAATCTTGGTATGCCCAAGGCGGGGAGTTGCTAGCGATGCTCCCATCAAGGCTTTGCCCATGTCTGCGGTGTATAAATTGAATAACATTGGGGCAAGTACGCATCCTTGCTTCAAGCCACGATTGGTGTCAATTTTCTCTGAGGCTGACATGGTTGACAGTTTGATTCTGACCCATGTATTTGAATATAAAGATATAATTGCTTTAAGTAATTGTGAGTCGATATTCCAGATAGCCAGTTTTTGCCAAAGAATAGAGCGGTCGACACCATCAAAGGCTGCAGTATAGTCGATGAAGCATGCAAAGATGGGGAGAGATTTTCGTGCCACTGCCTTGTGTGTTAGGTATGAGAGGGCTATAATGTTATCCACTGTTGAAGCACCTGGCCTGAACCCTGTTTGATAGAATGGTAGGAGGCCTTCCTCACTGACCCAAGTTGAGAGTTCTATTAATAGGGTATTGGCATAGGCTTTTCCCTCGATGTCAAGGAGTGCAGTCATCCGGTAATTTTGTGGATTTGATTTCGACCCTTTCTTATAGATGGGATGTAGGAGCGACCCGCGCCAGGAATCCGGTACATTGCCTGCTAGTCGACATTCCGCATATAACACAGACAGTTTTTCGGACCAAAAGTCTGTGTCTTGCCTAAAAAGGGAGCCCGGCAAACGTTGAGTCCAGGCGCTCCATTGGGTCTGATTTTTTTTAGTATTGTGTTAACTAACTTTTTTTCCACTGTGTATGAATTATTTGGGTTTGACAGTTGTGTTACGTAGTCTAATTCTGTTTTTGATTGGTTTTGGATGCCTTCCTCCTTATATAAAGATGTCACGTGGGCTATCCAGGTGTTGGAGTCAATTGAGTTTTCTCTCTGCGTATTCCCTTGATTAAGAGTGTTGAGATATTGCCAGAACTCTTGCGTTTTGCTGGGACTCAACAGTCCGAAGATTTTTAGCCATTTTGCTTCAGTTTGTTTACGTTTTTCCGCCCAAACTAGCTTTGAATGTAGTTTCGCTGTTTCCTGCACGAGTTGTTTATCTTTAATTGAACCGGTTTTCAGGTAAGTCTTTCGGATGTTGCGCACTAATTTCGTGCTTTTTCGGATTGCAGAAATGTCACCGAGGTTTTGCCTCGGATGATGGTTGGTCTTTCTTATTTTCCTATCTTGTAGATGTGTAACCAGATTGTGGGCAAGCTGGTCCCAGTCTTTAATTATGCCCCTGTTTGTTTCCTTTAAAGTACCATCCACCCGAGCTTTTTTCCATTCCTGAAACTTATGTATAGGGCCTGCGTCCCATTTAATCCTTCTTGCCAATGTGTGCTGTTCAATACCGGTTGTCGATCGCAGTAATTTAGGTATATAGTGGTTGTCCGCTGTCAGATTTAAAGTTGTTATTAGAGCCGCGTGGTCACTTTCCTCCCGTTGCGCAACTTTGTACCCTGTCATCAGGCTCTGAAACCGAGAACTTAAAAGTATATAGTCAATTGTGGTAAGATTGTTATACGTTGGCGAGCAGAGGTTTCCTGGGGAAGCCTTTAAGAATAGAGAGTGGGCTGATACCAGCTGGTAGGCATGCAAGAGGGCGTTGAATGCTTCCGTCGCGGGGGATGTGTGGCTTTTTACTAATTTGTCTCCAATGTTGTGTGTGTTGAAATCCCCGAGTATTATTGAGTCCATCTGGGCAAATTGTACGAGAAGATTTTCGATGTCTTCTAGTAACTCAGAGAGTTTATCTTTTTTCTCCCGTCCATTTGGATTATAATAAACATTAATCAATAATATAGACAATGTGCCCTTACTTGATGAGAGGCATTTCAAAATGCCGGCCATGTACAAGTTTGACGTTGTTGGGATTTCCCTAAATAGTAACTTCCGTGAAAGCCTAATATAAATGGTAATGCCTCCAGACGGTCTTCCAAAGAAATTCTCTTTAACAGCCGATTTATGATAGTCCGCAAATCCCCTGATTGAAACTGGTTTAATAGCCCACGTTTCTTGCATACAGATTATGTCTATGTCAGTGAAGAGTTGGGATGTAGTGGGATATTGTGTTAGTTTTAGTATCCCAGCTACATTCCAGGACATGATGGATAAATGTTGTTCCCCCGTTGTCTCCCTTTTCTGTTCTATGACTGGTAAGTCTGCCTGCCAGTGTGGTAGTGTAGTCTTAGTTACAACAGTGCAGAGTTTAGGAATTGCAAGTTAGGGCACGAGGCACCCAAGACCAGTCTTCATGTGAGTTGTTCTGAATTGAGCAGCTCCGGGTGCCTTTACTAATGTTTGTAGTGACCTTAAGCAACCCATCGCTTGTCAATTTTATATTTGTTCCACTTTCACTCCCGTGGAGTATAGAGAGTGTTTTTATGGGAGGGAGTGACAACTCTACCTTCGGGTTCTCTCTTTGCTTGTCCAGTGTTCTGGGGTCAATTTGGCGTTGCAGGTGAGCGTGTTTCAAAGGCATAGGGTATTTTATTGTCGGCCGACTCGTGATCTTTATGCCCCAATCTTCTAGTATTTGGTGATTTTTTTAAGTGTATAGATTATATCTGGATTTGAGAAAAGCAATTCTGTAGTTTCGTTAATGTCACATGAATCCTGCATGAAAAAGGAAACTGTGTCGATGTCAGTTGACGTTATATTTTCCAGGCCTGGGATGTTCGCAAAGAGTTTTAATAGATTGCTACGGTTGAGTATGTCCCACTTGCCCTGTGAGGCATACTCGGGCTGGAGGCATAGTTTCAGATCATCCTGTGTATATGGGATTTGTCGCTTATGTGTCCCTTTTATGGGAGGGTCTTGGCAAATTAAATCCTGACGGGTTTGGCGTGACCCAGCATTTACGTCATCGTTCGCGTGATTTGTGGGACCCATTTTTGTTATCGGCGGCAAAGCTTCGCTTGTTTTGATTGGTGATATCTTACTGGAGTCATTGAAGACCTTCCCGTGTGTTCTCTGGTTGTCTATCTTTGTTGAACCCATGGTTTTGCTATATAAAGCTTTGTCCGTTGTGTTGATCGGCGTTGGGCTGTCTCGATAAGGTGCCAGGAATGCAGGCGGTCCCTGGCTGCCTACACGTGTAGGTTGTTCCTCATGGAGTTCGAAATGCCCGCCCGCTGGACTCATTTTAATTGAGTTGTCCGGCCAAATATCTTTCCCGTCTGGAGTTGGGGGATTTTGCAGTGTGGTAGGCACGGCATTGGTTATACTGACCACAGTGTTTTCATTAGTTTCCGGCTGCAACCACAACCTAATTGAAACATTTTGAGTCTGAAACGAAGAACTAGAGAAAGAGATGATGAATGAATCGCCCATAAAAAAAGAGATATCTCGCTGGTACTGGGCCCTATTAACAGCTGGGGAAGAAGACTTTCTGATTCCAGAAACGATCTAGAGGAAAGACCTGCCAGCGCTGGACCTAAAAAACCTATGGCGAAAATCCTTGGAGAAATGCTGGTCCACTGTAAAACCAGCCGCCTTAAAAAGAAACCACTTATTTAGTATACACAGGGCCTACTGGACCCCAAAAAGACCATCCAAGTTCAAGGGAGCCAGAATTAAGATCTGCCCTAAATGTGGAATGGAGAAGGCAAACGACATACACATGTTCCAGCAATGCCCCCACCTTGACACCTTTTGGCAGGAAGCTGGTAAGACTATAAGCATGGTATTGAGAAAACAACTGGATGTAAGTATAAATCTTATCATTTTTGGGATTGATAATACAAATGAGATGGGTAAGCTAACATAAAAACTGGAAAATCTATTGTTTGTATTGATTTTATTGGCAAGGAGAGAGATATGCATACATTGGGTGAGCCCAACACACGAGGAGTGGTTGAAATCGATCCCGAGAAGGAACAAACTAGATAGGAAAGGAAAACCTAGTAAAAAATATAATTTCTGGGAAGTATGGGAAGATCACCATCATATTAATACCTAATTTCCTCTTGACTCCAAATTATATAAAGTCCAATGATTACGCGTTGACAATAATTCAGACGGGAAACATTCCTGCCGAGTAGCCAGGATGGCTAGCTCCCCCCCTCACGAATAAACAGAATTATTGATTATGGTAAAGGATCAAGGAGACTCCAACTGAAACAACCGCCAATGGTAAACTCCCCACCCAGTATGGTCTCTAAGGGGCAGTGCAGGTACAGAAGTTACAGAGACGGGCTCCTGACAACTCCTTACACATAAATTTGCAGAATGAGGACAAAAAAAAAATAGTAATGTTTTTCATTAAACATTAAATACTAAAATGGCCTATAAATGATCCCTCAATCATGTGTGGAACTTTTTCTCAAAACACACAAATGTTTAAAGAAAAATGATTTCCAAAAACCACTAACACAACAAAACCATTAACTTGTTTTTATTATTTTTCATATATCAAAACATGTAAATCTATCACTTTTCATATTTCTCTTATCAATGGCTGACCAGAAAACGTAATGAACAATTCATCACATCAACATAAACGTAGTGAAAATCACAAATCTCCCAGTGATCACATACACAAACATGAGACCTTGGAACCCCAAATAATCAAAATGGCCCAAAAATGTTTTGTTCAGTATATCCTTATATCTTATTTACATATTCCAAGGATATCTTACATAGGACATAACGTAATGTCGTCAACTTTTCGACCCTGTGATCAAATGTTATTCACTATACATCATGGTGGGTCTTCCTCAGGACTAAAACAGACCAGAGGGCAGCCTTAGATGTATTCAATGAAAGACACATATGGTATGTCCAAAACGGTATCCATTAGTTATGTAACATGACATCCCAGACCCCAGCCGGGGTGCTCTCTCATAGCACTGGTGCACTTCAGCCAGCCTTGCCAATGCAGGTACCTTTAAACCATGGTGCAAAGGTGCCTGCATAACATGGAGAATTGTTTCTTTGCAGGAAGGGATACCTTCCTGGACAAAAGCAATCTCTCAATGAATTGTCCTCCTATGTGCGTTGCAGATTGCAGTACACATAGGAAGAGGAAATAACAAGGACAAAAAAGTATTTTTCGTCTCATTATACCATCCTCTTGGAGGTGTACCAATTTTCACTTGTGCTGCTTTGTAAATATATACCAGGCTTTTACGTCATGGATCCACCACAAAAGTAGTGCAACCATGATGCAAAATGTTAGTAAATCTGGCCCTAGGTTTGGCTAGACTCACACCTTCTCGGTACCAGGATATCGTTATGGGTGATAGTGTATGCCAGGAATCTGCTCACCATAAAAACAGGTGCATTACTTTCCAGTGTCATCTTAAGTGTTTTGGGGGTCAAGGGCAAAACGTACTTTCGGGGTCCCTTTATGGAACCAAAACCCTATGATGCCAAACGATATAGAATAATAATGAAGTAATGCAGATTACCAATAAGTCCATCAATTTAAGTGCTGACTGATAAGGCAGAAAGATATAAACATGCATACTTGTAGACCCGTTAGTGTAAACATAAGAACCAATTTCAGAACAACAGAGAGCTTGATGTCAAGACAGGCACTAAAGAAGATGTTGGGTATTTCAGAATCTTGAAACTCTGGATACATTAATGATTCAGTCCCTTTCTTGTTTGCTAACCAGCCTAGCAAACCCATTCAATAACTGACACTACTTTCCTGGAAGACTCACAAGAGGAACAGAATATGCTTTAGTTTGTATTTGTACTTTTGGCTGTTCAATTTCTGTACATGAAAAAATAAACTCTTTAAGTTGGGAAAATAATTCCCAGACACACAAATATTTAGTGAAACAGTTACTTATCCCTTGATTTTAGCAGTTGAAGATTGCAAAACATGGGGCATCTTTACAACGACTATTTTGTAAGATACTAATTTCTACGGACAGCAAGTATTGCATAATAACTCGAATGGCAGTAAAGAGAAGCCCATGCAATGCACGATAAGAAATAAATACTCTACATTTTTGGGGGTTTCCAAATAAGAGGAAAGTTAGCAATAGGTCCTACATTCAGAAGTCTATTTATGAAAGTCATGCAGCGCAGCAAGTCACCTTGTTGTGCTGCATGACAGGAAAAGGGCAGGAATGCACCATATTTAACGTACTATGGAACATTTACTTACTTTTCCTAGCACTGGCGCACAGTGTGCTGCGTAGAACCAATGCAGGCATGCTTGCACCATGCTGCACTGGCGCCTAGATTGTTAAGCAGGATTGTTTTTGTGCGTGTAGGTGCACCTTCCTTCACAAAAGCAAACCCCTGAGACCTTTTCCCCTTTCTATGCGTGCTGCATTATGCAGCACACATAGAGCAAAAAAAGAGGATAAATGAACATATTTCTCCTCGTTACTCCTCACTTGGGCAGGTGTAGCATTCCCAGGTCTACCACTTATGGTAAATCTGGCAATGCACCACCCATGGAACGCCTCCCTGGTAGAGAGTGATGCAGCTCAGCGGTTTGTGCTGAACTACTCTGAATTTATCAAGCCACCAAGGGCCACACAAGGTGGCCTTGCGTGGCTTGAAAAATCGCACTAAATGGCTGCTTCGCTCATTCAACCTATTGCATTTTGCAAAAGCGACACAACCCTTTAATAGATATGGCCTTCAGTTCTCTTAATTTTCATGTACACGCTTTAGACGTTTCTTGCTACCTCGGAAGGAATAATTAGTTGCGGCAAAAAGGTTTGTAATTGTTTAATTATGATAATTTCTATATAGTGATTCCAGCCATGCATAGGCCGGCATAGGTTTCTGCTGGTCATAGAGCAGCAATTGGGTTGTATTCAAGAATCTTTGAAACGTACCCTTAGAAATATCCATTTAGGGCAATCAATCATCCCAAAATGATGAATGCCTAGCAGTGCATGCCACAGAAACACATTATTGGCTACTAACATTGGTACTCACCATGCTTGACTCTGTTAACTGTGTGCTACTTAAAATTTCATGAATATAATTTGATTCCTTTCAATAAATTAAAAACGTGGCAGGGAAAGCGAAATTCTGCAAGCATGCCTCAGTGCTCTACAGGTGCAAAATGTGAGCTGCAAGCTGTGAGTCTGAGTGCCAACCATTCCAACTCAACCTTCCATCCACCTGAGATCCATAAATGAATGAATTGTAACCATTATTATCTAAATAGCTACCTAAAAACATGTTAACTCCTCATCCCTCTTCCTCTGCCCAGTCATGTTCAGACTAAGGTCCTGATTACAAGTTGTGTGATAATGCAACCACGTCAAAAAAACATCGAAATCACTTCTACTGAGTTGGCTGTCCGACCGCCCTATTGTGATGCATGCGCTCCCATAGACGAAAGACCGCTGCAGTGCCACCGCTAGTAAATCCTGACTGCATCTGCGGAAAGACAATAATAATAATAATAATAATAATAATAATAATAATACAGCCATTTATAAAGCGCAAACCAGCTACCTCCCAAAAGAGGTGTCTAGGCCATTGCGTCTGTTGGAAGGCGGACCACCAGTTACCATGCCGGCCCAATCACAATGTGCCTTACCGCCAACATGACTGTGGTGGGAAGGGAAGCATATAAGGCACAAACTTACATTTCGTCATCTTCACACATCCCATACCGCATTGGAGCCAGCCCTCAACATCCTGCTGCTTCTGCTTGATGACAACCAACACCATTGTCGACACAACTGTCAGTAAGCCATATACCTACCATTTTCCAATGACTCCTCAGCAAATAGTTTGTCCGGCATGGCCATGCAAATGTGTATGGGGTCCCTGGCCCAAACATGTCATGTGGTCCCTCGTTCCCAATAAATCAGAATGTATTAACCAAGCACTGCTTCATGATACCCTCTTTGGGAAGGTCACTGACACTGAACAGGCGCATTTCACCAATTTGAACATGTGTATAAAATTAAGAATTAGGGATATCCATGTTTGGTGTAACATAACGGCACCTCTCCATCAATATCCCAGCTATTTCCATGACACCCTCACATTTAACACTAACTAGGTCATGTTGTCGGATCAAAGATACTTCTAGATGGATGTGTCATGAAAGTTCAACACACCCTCTCTGCTAAACCTCTGTATTAGACTCTCACACATCACCCACATAGTAAGGTAAATGTGAAGGCAATGGGATGTCAAATACTCAGTGAGAGAAGCATACAAAAGTACCAATGTCAACATTTTCTGCAGAATAGACTTGCCATTACCAGGGAGATTCCTAAAAAGCTGGGCCATTTAGCCCCAGTCCACTTTGCACATGCCTCAAAACCTCTATGTTCACGGAACCTGTGGCATGAAGTATATTAGGGACCGCCATGCATATGAGGGAAATGTGCAAGTGCAAGTCAGGAAAGCAAACCCACCAGTAACAGCTTGTGTCACACACATCTATAAAGTAGGCATAAGCTAATCACCCTAAAAAGGACATGTCCATAAAAAAGTATAAATAGGTATGACTACTCACCACCCTCTATGTGTGGATAAACAAATACCTACCTTGCAGACATCAAATACATATTCAATCTGCATTATAGTGAAAAGTGCAAGCTGAATAATGATCACATTGTCCAAGACAAGCAGAAATACTTATCATAGGATATCAAAACCCAATGCAATGCCAGCCCCATTTGGGATTCATTCCACATATCCATCCTTGGAACAGTTACCCGTATCCTGTGTTACTCCAGTACTGGTTCAAAAGTCCGATTATACAAACTCCTTCAAGTGCATCAGCAATCAGGGTGAAACAAATACAACTGTAGTCACATATCACAAAGTATACGATAATATCAAATAGTTAGAAAAGTAATGGCAGGATTAATGTCTTCTAAACCAAACAAATTTTTTATTGCTGCAAAATCAAGTTATGGAGTTAACCATAGGCGAATGGCCTGTCCATGTCCACATTAGGGTGTTCAGCACCATACTATGCCCCTAAACTTGCCCTTCAAACCGCAGTCAAGGAACCTCCTCAAAAAGGTGTATCAATTTGGCATATCAGGCACCTCAATGATCTTATTAAGGAGGGGGATGTTTGGGTTTGTAAGGAGTGTCCTTGGATTGTGATGTTGGGACTTTGGAAGAGGAAGGGGCGGATGGGCGTTTAGGGGGTTAGGAGTCAGAAGGGGCGGAGTGCCATTTTGAAGGGGTTCATTTGGAAGTGGAAGGGGTGGATGGGTCAGGAATGGGGGTGAATTTGGAGTTGGAAGTGGTGGTCTTGGCTGTGGTAGGAGGAGGAAGCATCGTTGAATGGGTGGTAGGAGGTTTGGTAGGGGTGAGAGAAAGGGAAAATGAAGGGTCTTCGGTAGGGAACCTGGGAGGGTGTGTGTGAAGAAGTGGGAACTTGGAGGGAGAGGAAGTGACTTTGAGTGAATTGCTTGGGTCTGTTGCAGGTGCATGTGTGTTAGGCATATAAGCTGCTAGAATGGGTATGTATAGTTTATCTAGTGTATGTTTGGTGTTTGATTGTTTGTGTCTGAGTTCTTTAGGAAATTAGAATGTGGGTGGTGTGTCTATGGATGTTGCTGCAGTGAAAGTGCTGGGTATCGGTGTTGTGCATGGTGATGTTGTGCTTACTGTGGATGTCTGTGGATGTGCTGGTATGCGTGCATGTGGGTATGGGTGTGTCTGTGGTAGATGGGGATGTTCTGAGGGTGTGTGGTATGTGCATGTATGTCTGGTCTCCACTGTCCTGTGTGGGGATGTGATGGGTGAGTGGTGGGAGTATGTGGTTATTATGTTATCAGTGGTGTTTGCAATGGTGGTGGGGTTCCTGTGAGTATGGTGGTATGGACTTGTGTTGCCTTTTTTTCAGTTTGTACTTGTGTCTGGATGTGCTGTTTAGGTCTGAATAGGTGTGTGCATGCAAATGTCTGTGTGTTCTTTGAACAGCGTTGGGAATAGGGTATGGGTGGGCAAGAGTCAAGGTGACAATCACAAGTTTGGGGAGGATAGGAGGTTATGGGCAGTGAGAAGGTCATTGCCTGAAAGGAACTAAGTAGGCGAGACATGGCACAGTGAATGCTTTTCAGGTAGGCAACCAGATGGCTGCTTGAACCTGGATGGCATTTATAAATGTAGTCTGACCCACAGAGAGGTTTCTCAGAAGGTCAATAGCCTCCTCACTGAGCATAGCAGTGGGAGAGGGGCAGGTGCTGGGGTGCATGGAGTGAAGGAGACAGGCCCCCTCTTATGGGACACGGCATGGCCAACTGGGCGGGGAGCAACTGAGAGCGTGGAGCTGGAACGTTAGTTGGCGGACAAGGAAGATGCTGGTAGATCTCCTGTGGAGTCCACCAGCACCCGGGAGTGTCCACTGGAGGCTGACACTGATGACTCAGATGAACTTGAGCTTGCCTATTCCGTGGCACTCAATGCACACTCTCGGCCACTGGTCCCTCTTTGTTGGAAGTACCAGAACCAGAACTACTGTGGCCAGCTGCTTCCCAGTAGATGTTAGCCCTGGATGGAAATCAGTTTATTGCATCTGTGGTAACACATCTGGCAATGAGATGTTAATACAAAACATTTAAAGGTGCACAGATGACACCAGCTCCAAGTATTAAAACATTGGCTACAACATTAGCCTGAACACATGAATGCATGGTATATAACCTGTAAACAGTTGCTTACAGTGATGTCATGACCCCACACAGCTACAAGACTATAAATGAAGTTAACTCCAGTTCATCCAGATGTATCTACTGGAATTGGTCACCACTTTCTACACTTTGGTCCATTTGGGTTATCAGTTAACAAATGCCCACACCATAAGTTTTCACATTGACCTGAGGACATCTCCATTCCAACTTTGGATTGTCTGCCCACTCCATACATTCTTACCATTTGCCAGAGATCATTTGCCATTCAAGGCTCATGTGTCCCACTGACTGTCTGTGACATCAATATGCAGTATAAGTTTGTTCCTAGGGTGTTAGAATATTACAGTCGCTATCATGTCATTCATAGCATCACCATTTGAACATTTCCATAGAAGTATGCGTAATGGATCAGGGTATGTGTCACACACTCACCAATGGGTACACAGTCCTGGCTGTGTTAAACATTCAATGTTTAATTAACACAATTAACTCACAAAATAATCTCGGTGGTCTAGACACACATGTATGCCTGATTGACTCAGACATCAACCTACGAATGCAGTTGCAATATGTGGAACACATGAATACTGATGACACAATTACAAGAACAGGTTCACAGGCCCACATGTATGCCACGGTACTGATTGCACCAGTTATGTAGGAACACTTATGTTATCGTACATGCCCAACCTATCAATGGGAAGTGTTGTTCAGTCACTGCATCAAAGGTTCATGTCATACTATGTTACATGTGAAAGGCATACCATCACATGACACACAGTAGGGAGTGAGCATCACTCATTCCACAATGTAGACAATTGACCTGGTCGGGGAATCGGTTAACTGGGTTATTCAACAGCATAAGATGAATCATTACTTGGGTCAGACATGTGACAGCCCATGTCAGTCATATTAAAGGATAGGTGACTGGCCACTGCTGTATAGCAGGTTGATACAGACAATAGGCAAAGGACATCATTATTCACCTACCATCAGACTTACACATGTGGGTGCTCCTATTGTGCAGTTGAATTTGGGTCTGCTTCAGTTCAGATGGTGACAATCATGCCTGTGAGCTGAAAAAGAATATTTATTTAAACCACTTGTTCAACATTGGTTATGACTTACCCCCTTATTGCTGCTGTTCGACCATCAGCTGCCCATCAAGCCTGGGATAGGCTACCACAGATATGCAGGCCTTAGGAGGGCTTAGGATGCAGCAGGTACCCCGCACACATTGGCAGGGCAGCCCCAGCTGGACCTCAATAACCTTCTGGGTCCTGCATCTCAGGTCATCCCACTTTTTGCGGCAATAGACACTACGTTTCGTGTAGACCTCCAGGATCCATGCCTTCTGTACGATGGCCTACAAATTGTCATGCTTCTGATGTGCGTTGACCTGCATAGATACAAGAGAGGAAGCACACATTTTGTAAGTGAAATTGAATGTACATCAGTTTTAATGTCACAACAGGGTATTACATCTGCTTCAAGCTGACACCAATAGTGACCACGAAACATGTGTATATTATACATGCTGAGATATAAAAACACCACAATACACACTCTGGTATTAATCTGCTGAATACCATTATCCCTGTAAAATCACAAATGTACCCCACTCACATGAAGTACCCCAGGGGAGAGCTACATGTACTGTGATGTCATCTACAATGAAACCCGACAAAACCTTGTGGGGTTTAGAAAGCTGCACAACATTAGGCAACATTTGATATGCATCTGTAAAGGCAGATACATTAACTTTAGGCCTACAGTACCTAGAGACTTGTATCAGGGTATGGCCCACAGACTTTCACTCATCCCACTATGACTGCCCTGTCATATGTTTCAGTGGGAGGCTGATCACTGGGGTGGTGTGGAGATGTCTACTCCTTGATGGTACACAAACATACAGCTTATTGAGCATGTGTGCCATGTACTAGCTTCACAGGACACCTTTTGTAATATGTGAGACTGTCACTGTGATGACATCAACATACCATATTAAGTCCACCCAGGCTTGGTTGAATGTATGGGAGCTGCTGATTGACCTAACCAACATTACATCTTAATTAAGCAATGATTTGGATTGTGAGTGTGTAAACGTTTAATTGGAACTGTACTGTGTAAGCATACATTGTTGCATATTGTTAACAGATAACTGGTAGTAATGAGCCTGTGTTTGTAAAATTGTACACTTTGAACACTATCTGCCGAGTACAGGAGTATCAGGTAAAGGTGTTAGCTAACTCATCATTCAAAAGCTTTTGCATGTAAGACCAAACAGGGATAGGGTTGGGGTGGGCACAACTCAATTTGTCATCACACATAAAAAAAGATGACTACATCCCAAAATGATGAATGCCTAGCAGTGCATGCCACAGAAACACATTATTGGCTACTAACATTGGTACTAGCCATGCTTGACTCTGTTAACTGTGTGCTACTTAGAATTTCATGAATATAATTTGATTCCTTTCAATAAATTAAAAACGTGGCAGGGAAAGCGAAATTCTGCAAGCGTGCCTCAGTGCTCTACAGGTGCAAAATGTGAGCTGCAAGCTGTGAGTCTGAGTGCCAACCATTCCAACTCAACCTTCCATCCACCTGAGATCCATAAATGAATGAATTGTAACCATTATTATCTAAATAGCTACCTAAAAACATGTTAACTCCTCATCCCTCTTCCTCTGCCCAGTCATGTTCAGACTAAGGTCCTGATTACAAGTTGTGTGATAATGCAACCACGTCAAAACAACATCGAAATCACTTCTACTGAGTTGGCTGTCCGACCGCCCTATTGTGATGCATGCGCTCCCATAGACGAAAGACCGCTGCAGTGCCACCGCTAGTAAATCCTGACTGCATCTGCGGAAAGACAATAATAATAATAATAATAATAATAATAATACAGCCATTTATAAAGCGCAAACCAGCTACCTCCCAAAAGAGGTGTCTAGGCCATTGCGTCTGTTGGAAGGCGGACCACCAGTTACCATGCCGGCCCAATCACAATGTGCCTTACCGCCAACATGACTGTGGTGGGAAGGGAAGCATATAAGGCACAAACTTATATTTCGTCATCTTCACACATCCCATACCGCATTGGAGCCAGCCCTCAACATCCTGCTGCTTCTGCTTGATGACAACCAACACCATTGTCGACACAACTGTCAGTAAGCCATATACCTACCATTTTCCAATGACTCCTCAGCAAATAGTTTGTCCGGCATGGCCATGCAAATGTGTATGGGGTCCCTGGCCCAAACATGTCATGTGGTCCCTCGTTCCCAATAAATCAGAATGTATAAACCAAGCACTGCTTCATGATACCCTCTTTGGGAAGGTCACTGACACTGGACAGGCGCATTTCACCAATTTGAACATGTGTATAAAATTAAGAATTAGGGATATCCATGTTTGGTGTAACATAACAGCACCTCTCCATCAATATCCCAGCTATTTCCATGACACCCTCACATTTAACACTTACTAGGTCATGTTGTCAGATCAAAGATACTTCTAGATGGATGTGTCATGAAAGTTCAACACACCCTCTCTGCTAAACCTCTGTATTAGACTCTCACACATCACCCACATAGTAAGGTAAATGTGAAGGCAATGGGATGTCAAATACTCAGTGAGAGAAGCATACAAAAGTAACAATGTCAACATTTTCTGCAGAATAGACTTGCCATTACCAGGGAGATTCCTAAAAAGCTGGGCCATTTAGCCCCAGTCCACTTTGCATATGCCTCAAAACCTCTATGTTCACGGAACCTGTGGCATGAAGTATATTAGGGACCGCCATGCATATGAGGGAAATGTGCAAGTGCAAGTCAGGAAAGCAAACCCAGCAGTAACAGCTTGTGTCACACACATCTATAAAGTAGGCATAAGCTAATCACCCTAAAAAGGACATGTCCTTAAAAAAGTATAAATAGGTATGACTACTCACCACCCTCTATGTGTGGATAAACAAATACCTACCTTGCAGACATCAAATACATATTCAATCTGCATTATAGTGAAAAGTGCAAGCTAAATAATGATCACATTGTCCAAGACAAGCAGAAATACTTATCATAGGATATCAAAACCCAATGCAATGCCAGCCCCATTTGGGATTCATTCCACATATACATCCTTGGAACAGTTACCCGTATCCTGTGTTACTCCAGTACTGGTTCAAAAGTCCGATTATACAAACTCCTTCAAGTGCATCAGGGTGAAACAAATACAACTGTAGTCACATATCACAAAATATACGATAATATCAAATAGTTAGAAAAGTAATGGCAGGATTAATGTCTTCTAACCCAAACAAATTTTTTATTGCTCCAAAATCAAGTTATGGAGTTAACCATAGGCGAATGGCCTGTCCATGTCCACATTAGGGGGTTCAGCACCATACTATGCCCCTAAACCTGCCCTTCAAACCGCAGTCAAGGAACCTCCTCAAAAAAGGTGCATCAATTTGGCATATCAGGCACCTCAATGATCTTATTAAGGAGGGGGATGTTTGGGTTTGTAAGGAGTGTCCTTGGATTGTGATGTTGGGACTTTGGAAGAGGAAGGGGCGGATGGGCGTTTAGGGGGTTAGGAGTCAGAAGGGGCGGAGTGCCATTTTGAAGGGGTTCATTTGGAAGTGGAAGGGGTGGATGGGTCAGGAATGGGGGTGAATTAGGAGTTGGAAGTGGTGGTCTTGGCTGTGGTAGGAGGAGGAAGCATCTTTGAATGGGTGGTAGGAGGTTTGGTAGGGGTGAGAGAAAGGGAAAATGAAGGGTCTTTGGTAGGGAACCTGGGAGGGTGTGTGTGAAGAAGTGGGAACTTGGAGGGAGAGGAAGTGACTTTGAGTGAATTGCTTGGGTCTGTTGCAGGTGCATGTGTGTTAGGCATATAAGCTGCTAGAATGGGTATGTATAGTTTATCTAGTGTATGTTTGGTGTTTGATTGTTTGCGTCTGAGTTCTTTAGGAAATTAGAATGTGGGTGGTGTGTCTATGGATGTTGCTGCAGTGAAAGTGCTGGGTATCGGTGTTGTGCATGGAGATGTTGTGCTTACTGTGGATGTCTGTGGATGTGCTGGGATGCGTGCATGTGGGTATGGGTGTGTCTGTGGTAGATGGGGATGTTCTGAGGGTGTGTGGTATGTGCATGTATGTCTGGTCTCCACTGTCCTGTGTGGGGATGTGATGGGTGAGTGGTGGGAGTATGTGGTTATTATGTTACCAGTGGTGTTTGCAATGGTGGTGGGGTTCCTGTGAGTATGGTGGTACTTGCTGTGTCTCCATGATTGGACTTGTGTTGCCTTTTTTCAGTTTGTACTTGTGTCTGGATGTGCTGTTTAGGTCTGAATAGGTGTGTGCATGCAAATGTCTGTGTGTTCTTTGAACAGCGTTGGGAATAGGGTATGGGTGGGTAAGAGTCAAGGTGACAATCACAAGTTTGGGGAGGATAGGAGGTTATGGGCAGTGAGAAGGTCATTGCCTGAAAGGAACTAAGTAGGCGAGACATGGCACAGTGAATGCTTTTCAGGTAGGCAACCAGATGGCTGCTTGAACCTGGATGGCATTTATAAATGTAGTCTGACCCACAGAGAGGTTTCTCAGAAGGTCAATAGCCTCCTCACTGAGCATAGCAGTGGGAGAGGGGCAGGTGCTGGGGTGCATGGAGTGAAGGAGACAGGCCCCCTCTTATGGGACACGGCATGGCCAACTGGGCGGGGAGCAACTGAGAGCGTGGAGCTGGAACGTTAGTTGGCGGACAAGGAAGATGCTGGTAGATCTCCTGTGGAGTCCACCAGCACCCGGGAGTGTCCACTGGAGGCTGACACTGATGACTCAGATGAACTTGAGCTTGCCTATTCCGTGGCACTCAATGCACACTCTCGGCCACTGGTCCCTCTTTGTTGGAAGTACCAGAACCAGAACTACTGTGGCCAGCTGCTTCCCAGTAGATGTTAGCCCTGGATGGAAATCAGTTTATTGCATCTGTGATAACACATCTGGCAATGAGATGTTAATACAAAACATTTAAAGGTGCACAGATGACACCAGCTCCAAGTATTAAAACATTGGCTACAACATTAGCCTGAACACATGAATGCATGGTATATAACCTGTAAACAGTTGCTTACAGTGATGTCATGACCCCACTCAGCTACAAGACTATAAGTGAAGTTAACTCCAGTTCATCCAGATGTATCTACTGGAATTGGTCACCACTTTCTACACTTTGGTCCATTTGGGTTATCAGTTAACAAATGCCCACACCATAAGTTTTCACATTGACCTGAGGACATCTCCATTCCAACTTTGGATTGTCTGCCCACTCCATACATTCTTACCATTTGCCAGAGATAATTTGCCATTCAAGGCTCATGTGTCCCACTGACTATCTGTGACATCAATATGCAGTATAAGTTTGTTCCTAGGGTGTTAGAATATTACAGTCGCTATCATGTCATTCATAGCATCACCATTTGAACATTTCCATAGAAGTATGAGTAATGGATCAGGGTATGTGTCACACACTCACCAATGGGTACACAGTCCTGGCTGTGTTAAACATTCAATGTTTAATTAACACAATTAACTCACAAAATAATCTCGGTGGTCTAGACACACATATATGCCAGATTGACTCAGACATCAGCCTACGAATGCAGTTGCAATATGTGGAACACATGAATACTGATGACACAATTACAAGAACAGGTTCACAGGCCCACATGTATGCCACGGTACTGATTGCACCAGTTATGTAGGAACACTTATGTTATCGTACATGCCCAACCTATCAATGGGAAGTGTTGTTCAGTCACTGCATCAAAGGTTCATGTCATACTATGTCACATGTGAAAGGCATACCATCACATGACACACAGTAGGGAGTGAGCATCACTCATTCCACAATGTAGACAATTGACCTGGTCGGGGAATCGGTTAACTGGGTTATTCAACAGCATAAGATGAATCATTACTTGGGTCAGACATGTGACAGCCCATGTCAGTCATATTAAAGGATAGGTGACTGGCCACTGCTGTGTAGCAGGTTGATACAGACAATAGGCAAAGGACATCATTATTCACCTACCATCAGACTTACACATGTGGGTGCTCCTATTGTGCAGTTGAATTTGGGTCTGCTTCAGTTCAGATGGTGACAATCATGCCTGTGAGCTGAAAAATAATATTTAAACCACTTGTTCAACATTGGTTATGACTTACCCCCTTATTGCTGCTGTTCGACCATCAGCTGCCCATCAAGCCTGGGATAGGCTACCACAGATATGCAGGCCATAGGAGGGCTTAGGATGCAGCAGGTACCCCGCACACATTGGCAGGGCAGCCCCAGCTGGACCTGAATAACCTTCTGGGTCCTGCATCTCAGGTCATCCCACTTTTTGCGGCAATAGACACTACGTTTCGTGTAGACCTCCAGGATCCATGCCTTCTGTACGATGGCCTACAAATTGTCATGCTTCTGATGTGCGTTGACCTGCATAGATACAAGAGAGGAAGCACACATTTTGTAAGTGAAATTGAATGTACATCAGTTTTAATGTCACAACAGGGTATTACATCTGCTTCAAGCTGACACCAATAGTGACCACACAACATGTGTATATTATAAATGCAGAGATATAAAAACACCACAATACACACTCTGGTATTAATCTGCTGAATACCATTATCCCTGTAAAATCACAAATGTACCCCACTCACATGAAGTACCCCAGGGGAGAGCTACATGTACTGTGATGTCATCTACAATGAAACCCGACAAAACCTTGTGGGGTTTAGAAAGCTGCACAACATTAGGCAACATTTGATATGCATCTGTAAAGGCAGATACATTAACTTTAGGCCTACAGTACCTAGAGACTTGTATCAGGGTATGGCCCACAGACTTTCACTCATCCCACTATGACTGCCCTGTCATGTGTTTCAGTGGGAGGCTGATCACTGGGGTGGTGTGGAGATGTCTACTCCTTGATGGTACACAAACATACAGCTTATTGAGCATGTGTGCCATGTACTAGCTTCACAGGACACCTTTTGTAATATGTGAGACTGTCACTGTGATGACATCAACATACCATATTAAGTCCACCCAGGCTTGGTTGAATGTATGGTAGCTGCTGATTGACCTAACCAACATTACATCTTAATTAAGCAATGATTTGGATTGTGAGTGTGTAAACGTTTAATTGGAACTGTACTGTGTAAGCATACATTGTTGCATATTGTTAACAGATAACTGGTAGTAATGAGCCTGTGTTTGTAAAATTGTACACTTTGAACACTATCTGCCGAGTACAGGAGTATCAGGTAAAGGTGTTAGCTAACTCATCATTCAAAAGCTTTTGCATGTAAGACCAAACAGGGATAGGGTTGGGGTGGGCACAACTCAATTTGTCATCACACATAAAAAAAGATGACTACATAGACATTACTCTTGGCATCAGTTGTAGTGCCTCAGACATGCAGCCCAAGTCTGGGACATCCTTCTGACTGGCCACAGCTCATTGTCAGGTCTTGCTCTCTGCAGGCTGAGCATACAGGTGTCTCATGTCCAGCATATTACCAACATATCCCAATTGCAAAGGTCAATTGTGGACATCCAATAAACAAACACACTGCTGGGTGACACCCAGAAAGGGTCTGTGATATATTTCTACCTCCAAGACAACATTTTGAGAGCCAACATTTAGCCAGAGTGATGTGTGTGGCTAGACACATTGCTAACATCATCCTTCTATTGCTCTAGCCAGAGTACATGCAGTACTCATGCTGCTAAGGATATGCACATGTTTTCATATTTGGCATCATCAGAGTTGTACAAACACGACTGGAATCTGGTGGTCAACAACCTATAGTAAGAAAAGGCAAAACAATTGCAAATGCTGAATATGCAATAACCTAAACTTGTGTTCCATCTAATAACTACTTATTCAAATAAACTCCTACAACTAAGGAAAGTGACTATAGGATTTCCAACAACGGCCCTTTGTGGCCAGTGTCATCATCTGGAATTCCTGCTTTCCTACCAAAGCACCTCATAATCAAGCAGAGTGCCTCTGTGGATTACATGACATATTAGATAGGCAGCAGTAACCAAATTGTTCACCAAGTTAGGCAGGTACCGCCTACGATCAAATGTACAAAGCAGTCAATGAAAAAGAAGGAGTGCAGTGCAAAGAGTGTGAACATTTTAAAAGGATATGGAAGCAAACAACCACTTGTATTCCCATATTGCTTTCAAACCTATTAAAAATGGTGCAGGAGCGGCTTGTACCAAATGTGCCGCTGTTCTAATCAGTCTACTAGTTTCAGCCTAATAGGGCAATTTGCCCATGCTTTTTTCAGGACCTTGTCATATTCAAGCTACTGCAAATAGTGAATATATATTTATTGATTAAACAAGTACTTCCATACAGGCAGGGTGATCTTCCAACAAAATTCTATGGTTACATAAGATTAAGGTTACTCTATCGGACATGGGCCTTAACCACGTATGGCTGGACCCCGAAGGAATTCTTTCCCCTCAAAATTGGAGTTCAAAGCCCTATACAGGGAGTTGGTTTTGCAGAAGTCCTTTTCCCAGGTGAATGGAAATTCCTTAACAGGCCTCTTTATGGATAATAACATGGAATATAGATTGGAGGCCTATTGGGACACCATCACCAGTTTTGGGGACAGGAAGCTCTATTACCAATTTAGAGTGGGAAGCCTCCCTATAAAACCGTTCACCAAAAACTGGGGGACTCACTTAGATTTATATTGCTATACTTGCCCATGTGTGGAGTGGAAGAGACCTTTCCCACATCCTCTTTGTGTGCCCTGCTTATAAAGCACCTCGCAGAAAATGGCTTAAGCCACCTTATGCACAAATGGGAACAAGATCCTCTCAACTGGCTTTGCGTATTCTAAAGTCTGACACCAGCGAAGTCATAGTTGTTGCTATGGCAAAATTCTGTAGCTGGACTTGGGCCATAAGAAAGATTACAATGCAGGGCATTATGTAACCATATATATATTTTAATACTCTTTTGCCATCTTGTAAAAGGTGTTTCTGAACTCCGGTGTCTTTCTCCAACTTAAATATGTTAATATATGCCTATATTCTGGTGACTAATTTTGCCACATCTAATTGAGGTTTCATTCTCATAGTATGATTTTATTTATTTTTGATGATAAAAGTCCCCCTATATGTATTTGGAACTGGACATGTAAATGGATTTTAATGAGTTCTATCTTTTTATATTTTTATATGTTTTATTAAGACAAATTTGGTTTTAATGCTGTTTTGTACATGTGTCTTTTATGATTGTTCATAATCGAATAAAGACTAACTGACTGACTGACTCCTAAGATGTTGCATATGTTTAGTAAATAGTTCACCAGTTATGTTGTGTCACATTATTTTTTTATTGAAATTGCAAATGTTACTGTGACCATTGTACTGATATATTGTCATTTCACACATAGGTACCTTGGGAGAGGGAGGAGAAGGCAGCTTCCAGAGTACTGCCTAATTCCAGGCCTACTGAACATGGAAGAAAGGGATGTAATTAAAAGGTTTTGACTGAAAAAGTAAGCAATCTGCGATTTATGGAGGTCACAGTGAGCCACTGGGTGAGGACAATGAAGTGCCAAATGTAGATGATAGTGGTGATGAAGAAGGAGGGGACATGCATCAGGATCTCATCAACAACTTCTTCTCCTGGCTGTAAGTATTTCCTGACCTTACATTACTGTGACTGTTACAACACCTCTTGTTGTGATGATGAGATAAGTATGTTAAGCTAAAATAGAAGGAAAGGCAGGTTTTGGGAACTAGTAGACAAAGGTGTATTTTAAATAAGGTTTTGACACATGGGACTTTAGTTACTGTAGCATTGTTTATCCCAGATTTCTGGCCAAGACTGTGTTTTCCAGATACTGGCTATGTGAAGTATTGTATATGTATTGTTTGTAATCTACTCTTTATGTTATCTTCTGTTGTAGATACCTTCACCTTGTCAAGTTGATTTTGATATTTCTGAGTTGTGAAATCTACAGGCCTATGCTGCTGTTTGGAAGTGCAAGGGTGACATGGATTGTTCCTGGGACAGACACATACAGACTTTGGGTGTACCAATCCTGTACCAAGACAGCTTGCACAGTGGTTGGATGGGTGTTCTGAGGAGTCCATTGGACGTGTTTCGTGTTATGTGCTGGACTTATTGCAATATTATGTCATCATAATCTCTATCCACATGTGGTGGAGCCTATTCATGCCCAGGTCCCTTCACATTGCCTATTTGTTTGGATGTTGGGTCTTGTAAGTGCGGGGGGCAGAAGTGCAGGGCCTGGTTGTCTGCTGTTGGTCCTTCCTCTGGCAAGGGCTCCTTTTATATGGTTGCAGCAGATGTTGAGGGGCCTGATGGTGGAGCACCATAGAAAGAGGTGGATGGTGGTGGAAAAGAACTGGCCAGAGTTGTGTTAATGTCCAGCAGCACCCCAATGAGGGAGCCCATCTTAGAGTTGTGGGCTACAAACTTCACATGTATGTCCCTCTGCACCTGCTTCATCTTCCTGATTTCAGTGAGTATCTGGTCCATCTTGTCTTTGGCCTGATAGTATGCTCCCAAGACATGGTCAATGTTAGACTGGGTGTGAGTGGCCCCAGTGGCCTCACTCTGCTCGGCCAGAGATGCCCTCTTATGAGCTCTACCTTCACAAACCTGTGCCCTTTG
This sequence comes from Lissotriton helveticus, assembly GCF_964261635.1. Taxonomy (NCBI): domain Eukaryota; kingdom Metazoa; phylum Chordata; class Amphibia; order Caudata; family Salamandridae; genus Lissotriton; species Lissotriton helveticus. The sequence goes on from NC_136063.1 coordinate 2,082,882,224, forward strand.
CGTAGGTCGTGATACCCCACTGAATCCTGGGTCTTCTTTTGTAGGGGTGGTAACAGTGACATTAGTAGCCAGGACTAGGGTGCAAATGATGAGAGACACTGTGGCAGGTACGCATGTTGTGGGCCTACTCATGGCTGAATTGTTGCAGCTGTGGGAGAGGTGTTGTGGGCCTAGTGACACTCACTGTTGCCGTGTCCCCAGCCTGAAGAGATGGACCAAACTCCGTTCTCTAGATCAAGATGCCCAGGACTGTCCTCATCACTGTTGGCTTAATCCAGGCTTGTAGTATGGGTCTCTTCAATGGCAAGGCTGTGGCCACTTGTTCTGGACGATAGACCAGTTGGTAAAGGGAGAACATTGTTATTGTAGGCCGTGTTGTATCTACCTCCAAATTTTGTGAAGGTGAAAAGTTATAGGTTAGGATTAATGTGTTGATAGATTTCAGTGGTAATGAAGATGTTAAGCAGACCATTTCAGATACCATACACATGTATTTCTGATGCACAGCTCATACAGCTCATATCCTGAGTTGTAGTCAGTTACATTAGTAATTATAAATGAGAGCTATAAATAATTCAATCCAACACAGTCGAGCTCTGACATGTGATTTAACCATTTAACCAACTCGGTTGAGTTTATACCATTAGTGATCATCTGAGCAGTGGAGAGTGAAAGGTTCATCTGCCACTTTAAATATTTTGATTTGGGTTCATGGCTTCTTCTGTTGGGCAAGCATACTTGTTGTGAGGTCACTCATTCCATCAATTGTTTCAGTTGCTGAGGCAATGGCTACATACAGGACAGTATAGTGACCTGACTCTGATGCTAATATTTTGCTAATTGGATATTAGGGAAATATGTGTAAATTAGATTGTTAACAGCTGGCTTGTGAACAGAGAGGAGATTTAGGTGTCATGCCAGTGCATAAAGTGTCACTTACCCAACCCTGCTCCTCCAGGTATTTCATGTAAGCCATCAGTGTATAGAATGGCCAGGACATTCTCCTCACAGGGGAAAAAATGTACGGGTATGCTGGGAGGACCACTACCATTCCTCTGGTCCTCCAGGTGTTGCTTGGAGGCCAGGTTACGCAACTTCAACCTCGGGTCATTCCACCTATTCCTAATTTCTCCCTCTCTGCGTCACATGGTAGCTACAGCATTCACTTTGTGGATTACTCTGTCCCACATTTCTCTTTTCTGAGTGATAGTAGTATTTTGGACTTGTGCTCCAAACAGATGTGGCTCTTCTCTAATTACTTCATCTACCATGACAGACAACTCTTGCCAGAAAATATTGAATTTTATGTCTGAGCATTATCAAAAAAGGAAAGAATTTACAGGACAACACACAGGAGAACAAGCATTTGAAATGCAATAGGTCTTGTATTTAGGCGAGTTTAAGCTATTGACATTGTAAATGACAATGCCTATTATTTTTGTTTTTAAAACATATGTAAAAGGCATTGTCATTTACAATGCTAATAGCTTAAACTCGTGTAAATTTTATTTATTTATTTATTTACTGTGTCTTATATAGCGCGCGGCTACCCCAACGGGGTGTCCCGGCCCTTCTGAAAGGTCAAAAATCTTACTCCTTTAGGGGATCAGCAGAAAAGGAAGGGTTTTTTGGGGTTTTTTTGGGTTAAAAACTTTTATTGAGCAATCAGATAAAAAGTACAGAGATGGGCCTACAACCACACGGGCTGGCCGCTAATTCGCAAAGCACGTATCATGCAGTAAACATTAATCTCCGTGGCCAGGCCCAAATCACAAGTTAAATATTGCACAAAGCATATGACAGGACACAACAGTTTTTGTCTTAAACATTAAAATAACAAACCAAAACAAGGCGAATGTAACAATCACGTCAGCCCAGATGACAGAGGGGAAGTACACTAATCAGGAAGATAAAAGTAAATCAATGAGACTCGGCAAGGCCGGGGGGGGGGGGGGCAGCAGGGAGGACAGGAAAATCTTAAAAAGAGAATGAAAGATTTCGGGAACGTCAGCCTAGGGAGACAGGGTAACATCGGATGTGTCAACCAAGGGAGGGGTACAAATGTCTCCACGATATGCATTCCACTGACCCCAAATTTTAGTCCACGCCCTGGGTCTGCCCCTAGCCACATAGACGGTCTTCTCTCGAAACATGGACCAGTCCATGTTATCCTCCCACACCGAAACGTCCGGAGGTCTGGATGCGCCCCAGAGTTGCGCAATGTCCCGCTTCGCGACCATGTACCCCAAGGTTGCCCATCTGGTCTGGGCCACAGAATAATCGGTGGGTTCCCACACGTTCAACAGGCATCGTCGGGCCTCAGGCCGCAGGGCAACACCAGTCACGACAGTCATCACATCAAGTACATCAATCCAGTAGGCCGCTACCAACGGGCATTCCCAAAGTATATGCATAAATGTAGCACTCATCCCACAGCCACGCTTACATAAGCCATCCGGGGAAAAACCCATTACAACCAGGCGCGGGCCAGTTACATACACGCGGTGGAGGATCTTAAGTTGCACCAAACGAAGACGGGCGGGAATGGCTACCTCCTTAGGAGAAGAGAGTGCTGACTGCCAATCCTCGTCATCTAATTCCAATCCGTCACCGACCCACAGCTCCCGAAGGCGGACCAACAGGTCGGCGCGACTATGGATCAATTTTTTATAAATAAGGGAGATAGTACTATCAGGCAGGTGTCCATCTAGTATACGATCTTCAAGGGGGGAAGACTCGGGCAGGGTCACACCAGGAGTTAGAACTGAGGTCAGGGCATGCCGGACCTGCAGATACCGAAAAAACTCTCTATCACTCAAGTCGTATTCTGCCTTAAGGGTCTGGAATGACTTCACGCTACCTTTCGCACAGACATCACCCACCTTACATATCCCAATCATATCCCAGCGGTCGAATACCTTAGTAGACCAGAGACACCCCAAACGTTCAGAGGCATAAAGCGGCGTCGCCAGTGTCAGTCGATTCTCCCAGCCCAAACTCACATGCGCGGCGCGCCACACAGTGACTGCGATCCTGGACGGGCCCACAAGATGGCGCCCGGCCGATCTAGAATAAAGTGCTCTATTAAAGTCCCCCCCCGGCAGCTGGAGTCTATCCATCTCAAAGGCCGGATCCCGACCCGGGGAATACATCGCGTGGTTGATGGCAGACAGCTGGGCAGCCCAGTAATATCTCTTGATGTCGGGGAGCGCCATGCCCCCGTCATACCAAGGGATGGTGAGTTTCGCAAGGGCAATACGTGGACGCCCGTCCCAGATCAGTTGTCTTTGAAGACTCTCGATCTCTCGGAAATAGGTAGCGGGAATGTCGTCATAAGAATTCTGAAGTGCGTAGAGGAACCGCGGCAAGGACATCATTTTAAAAAGGGCTGCCCTGCCCAGAGGAGACAGGGGCAGCTTACGCCAACGGGCCACATCTAGTCGCAGTCTAAGAAGCGGGGGGAGGAGATTGCGCTCGAATCGGAGTGAGGAGTCCAGCGTAATAAAGATCCCCAAATACTGGAAGCCAGACTGGACCACCTGGATAGGAAATCTGTCCGGCAATGGGGGCAAAACACCCGAAAGGACATACACGCAGGACTTAGCCCAATTAATAACTAGGCCCGAGTTAGCCCCAAACGAGGTAAGAACATCAAATAAAACATTTAGAGATTTACGTGGGGAAGTAAGATACAAAAGAATGTCATCCGCGTAAAGTGAGACGCGGTCCTCAAAGTCCGGTGACCAACGGATCCCCTTGAGTGAAGGCTCCCATCGAAGCCACGCAGCTAACGGTTCCAGGGCGAGCGCAAAAAGCAACGGAGACAAGGGGCAACCCTGACGGGTCCCCCTACCAAGGCAGAAGGGGACAGAAACTCTACCGTTCACCACTACCTGCGCTAAGGGTTCAGCGTATAACAACTTCACCCAACCGATAAACTCAGGACCAAATTTTTCAAGAGCAGCCCAAAGATAGGGCCACTCCACTGCGTCAAAAGCCATCGAGGCATCCAACGAGGCCAAAATGGCCGGTTCCGTCAGAAGCCCCGCCCTCGCAACAGCACCGTGGAGACGACGTAGGTTAAGAGCCGTGTTGCGATGTGGGATAAATCCGGATTGATCCGGATGAACCAAGTCACTAATGACCGTCAAGAGGCGGGTCACCAGGAGCTTAGCCAGGACCTTGGGCTCAACGTTTAACAAGGAAATGGGCCTATAAGACGAACAAAGGTCCCGCGGTTTACCGTCCTTGGGAATTACGACTATCGTAGCCAGACGCTGATCATACGGGAGAACACCCCGTTCCCGGGACTCCAAAAACATGTCGCGAAGATAGTGCGCCACCTTATCAGGACATAGCTTGTACAGTTCAATTGGCAACCCGTTCGGGCCCAAGGCTTTGCCCGAACGGAGTGAGCGAATGGCAGTAGCTATCTCGTCAGTAATAAAAGGGGACTCCAACGATTTACAGTCTAAATCGGAGACACTGGGCAAAGCTATATCGCGCAACAGAAGGCGAGAGTCAGCAACATCCCGCCCAGACACAGGGGTATAAACCACACGAAAATACTCAGCAAAACATGCAACTATTCCAATCGGGTCCGTCACTCTCACACCATTCGAGGATTGAATCACGGGCACCACACGATTCGCCCTCTCCTTCTTATCCAACCACGCCAATAATTTGCCCGCCTTGTCCCCCACATCATACAGACGGCCCTGTTGCTCCCGGAACATCTGTTTGGCCGCATCCGTGACCAAAGACTTATAAGCAAATTGTTTCAGACCCAGGGCATGGAGTTTATCAGATGTGACTTCCGACTCTAAGGCAGCCTCCCTTTCAGCAATCTCCCTCTCGAGGTCTACCACCTCCCGATCCCTCGCCCTCTTGGATTCAACAATAAGGGAAAGGGCCTGTCCACGAATCACTGTCTTAAAGGCCTCCCACAGGGATATCGCAGAGGAGACGGATCCCTCGTTGTCCAAAAAATAGGCGTCCAAAGACTTAGTCAAAAGGCTGCGGGTCTCGGGGGAGGTAAGGTACCATGGGTTGATAGGAGCAACCCGGCCCGCCGCCTCTACCCCCATCTCAAAACAAAGCCAGAGCAGAGAATGATCGGAAATGCCCCGGGGGAGGTGTCTAATCTCACGCACCGCCGGCGACTGGGCCGCAGGCATCAGGAAATAATCCAGTCTAGACAAACTCCCATGGGCCCCAGAGTGGAAAGTGTATTGAAGCTGAGTAGGATGCATAAGCCTCCAGCAATCCACCAAACCAAACGTGTCCAGAAACCCACCCAGCCACTGTTGGGCCGAAGGGGTGTCCCTAGGGGGGTGGCGATCGTGTAGACCGGAGAACACAGAATTAAAATCACCTACAATGAAGAGAGTACTATTAGGGAGGTCCAACAAAACACGGCCCAAATCGGAAAAGGTAGAAGTCTGCAGGCCGGGGGGGACATAAACTGCAAATAAGGAGAGGGTACGACCCTCATAACGACCCACGAGGACAGCATATCGCCCCCGATCATCAAGGATCACATCATCAATAGCTAGGGAGAGGGAAGCCCGAACAAGGATACCCACCCCCCTGGAACCCGTGGTAAACCCCGAATGTGCGGCAAGGCGATAGCCCCACCTATTCATCGCACGACAAGTATTGCCCACCAAATGAGTCTCCTGCAGAAAAACAATATCTGGAGATAAACGTCGTAAACATTTCAACACCACACTCCGCTTAATACGATCCCCCAGACCATTAACATTCCACGAAACAAACCTCAACCCGCTACCCCCCATCCCACACAGCAACGCCGAAACCCCTCCTCCATGAGCATGACATAAAAACCATCAGTAGCAAGATAAAGTCGCCTTGAAAACATAACACACAAACATCGAACTTCCCAACCACCCACCCCCCAACAATCAAGAAAACACCCCCCCACCCTGCACCCCTGTAAAATGCTAAAAAGCCACCCCAACATGCAGTGTGCCTGTCGCCCAAGAACCCCCATTCTACAAAAAGACCCCGGAGGAGGAAAGGCTCTGGCCCACCCGCCACCCCGATCAAGACAGATGACGAGGAAAACACACAAACAGTAGAGGCACTTAGGCATAAAATCCCGGAAGAGTTTACTCTATACGAGGGCCCAGGAGTAGACGAAGTGTTCAGCTCTCCACACCACCCTCAGCACCACCCGGGTGGGCGTCGGACTCAGTCGCAGGAGGTCGGCCAGGCAGAGAGTCCAGCCAGTCGTTCACAGAATCTGGCCGATCAAAGAAAAAGGTTCGGTCATTGTACTCCACTCGCAGCCTGGTCGGAAACAGCATAGCGTAGCGTAACTCCATGTCCCGAAGACGCTTCTTGACACCACGGAAGCCCATACGCTGTTTCTGGACCTGTTGAGAAAAGTCCGGATAAAAGTTCACTGTGGCGTTCTCAAAGGCCACCGGGCCCTTCACACGTGATGCTTGCAGGATAGCGTCCCGATCCCTATAATGGAAGAGTTTCGCAAGAATAGGCCTCGGCGGGGCACCTGGCTTACCCTGGCCCCCCGGAACTCGATGGGCAAGCTCTACTGCGAAAAATTTACTCAGTCCAGACGGAGAGAGATAGTTTTGGATCAGGTCCTCAACCAGGAGATCAACAGAGTGAGGTTCTGGATTCTCCGGAACGCCAACCACGCGCACATTACAGCGACGTGCCCTGTTCTCAAAGTCCTCCAGGCGCCGGGTCATGAAATCGTTCACCCTATGGAGATTACCAATCTCCGTCTGTATCTCCGAGATGTCCGTCGTGAGGCTGGATGACTTGAGATCCAATGATTTCACCTTCTCATTGGTTTTCGATAGGTCGGCTCGAATCAAGTTCACATCAATGGCCACGGTGTCGATTTTGTGGGCCAAGGCCTCGTATTGTTGGCCTATCGTCTCCCTCATGCCAGAAATGGCGCCCATGATGTCCTGCAAGGACGGCTCCGTTGACACGTCCACGATGTGGTCAGCAGCACTTGGACCGGGCAGGGCGGCTCCGGGGGACCCCTTCGAGTGGGTGTAACAGTCCATAACGTTAGACTGGACCGGGCCCCCGCGCAGGGGTGTCTTGGTCTTCCGTGTCTCTCGGTCCCTTCTGCCCGCCATATTGGAAACTGCGTCACAAAGAGATTCACCAGGCTCGATGAAATGGGCACAGGAAAATAAGGCTTCGGGATCAAAGAGCCGCCAAAAGGGTACCACCAGGATAGAGCCAATCAGATAGGAGAATAAGCCAGCCAAAGGCCCGATAGCCGTCTTGTGCCCCGGACCCAGCCCAGGCCAGACTCCCCTGCCAGATGTCTCAGTCTGAGGCAGAATCGAAACCGAAACTTAAGAGGGGGACCCACAAGTCCAATCCCCCTGCCGCTGTTGTTCAACTCCAAGACGGCCACAGAGCCTCACCCAGTCCCGGGCGTACCTCAAGGGCGGATCCCAAAAGTTCGAATCACCGTAACTCCGGCACCCCGGGTCAGAATCAAATTCCGAAAGTTCCAGGACGATCAGCCCAGCGTCCTCTACACAAATCCTCGTGAAAAGTCAGGATATGTTCAGAATATCATGCCGGGAGTGGCGGGGGTCCGGAGAGCGCTGTGCTCACGCGGCCATCTCGGATGCCCGCCAAGCTCCTCCTCCGAAAAGGAAGGTTTTAAGTGCCTTACGGAAGGAGGGCTCTTCAGGAATCAACCTGATGGCAAGAGGAAGTTTATTCCAGTAGGTGGCGGCACAGACCTGGAAGGTTTTCCCTCCAGAGCGAGTTTTCTTAAATCTGGGAGAGATAAGAAAGTTTTTCGTGTCAGAGCGGAGAGATCTAACATTTTTGTAGGGGCGCAGACAAGAGGTCAGGTAGGCAGAGCCTTGTCCTTTCATAGCCCTATGAGTCAGGATGAGGGCTTTGTATTCAACTCTCTTCTGGATTGGTAGCCAGTGAAGAGAGCGCCGGTGAGAGGAAATACGCTCTCTTAGAGAGATGCCACATACTAGACGGACCGCTGAATTTTGAACGGTCTGTAGTCGGTGGCATAGACCTACAGACAGCCCAGTGTACAGACCATTGGCATAGTCCAAGTGGGAGGTGATCAGTGCTTGGACTATGGCTCTCCTGGTGTTATTGGGGAGGAAATTGATGAATTTTTTTACCATCCTAATTTTGGAGAAGCAAGCCGAAGCTACTGTCTGTACTTGGTTACGTAAAGAGAGGTTAGGGTCCCATCTAATACCCAGGTTTTTTATGGATTGTTTAGGCAAAGGGGGGAACTCAGATCATATGGCCACCAAAGGTGGGGGTCCAAGGGAGATGGCTGATGGAAAAAGAGGACCTCAGTTTTTCCTGCGTTAAGACGGAGGCAGTTATTGTCCATCCAAAGTGATATTTTACGCAGGCAGTCTTTTAAAGGGTCAAAAGCCGACTGGGAGAGGTTATCATATGCGAACAAAAGTTGGATATCGTCCGCATACGAAGTGGCTTTGATTCCGGCCTGGGCGATCATCTCGGCAAGCGGAGAAAAGTACACATTAAAAAGAAGAGGACTCAAGGAGGAGCCCTGCGGGACTCCCGACCTGAGCGGACGGCTGGTGGACGTGAACGGGGGCGTGAAAACCGCCTGAGTCCTATTGGACAGAAAGGAAGATAACCACCTCAAGGCCTGGCCTTGGATACCCTTAGAGTGGAGACGATCCAACAAGACAGAGTGGGAGACGGTGTCGAATGCTGCTGACAGGTCGAGCAGCACCAACACCGCCTTTGAACCTCCATCAAGTTTCCAGCGAACAGCATCGGCCATTTCAATCAGGGCTGATTCCGTGCTATGGCCATGTCTAAATCCATGTTGTGTATCATGGAAAGACCCGTTGGATTCCAGAAATTTAGCAAGCTGTTGTTGTGCTAATTTTTCCAGAACCTTAGCTGGTGCCGGCAATGGAGATATTGGTCTATAATTAGCCGGCTCATTAGGGTCAGTGTTGGCTTTTTTCAGGATGGGGACTAGTCGTGCATGTTTCCAAGAATCTGGAAAGATGCCCGTCTGGAATGAGTCGTTCCAAATGCTATTCAAAATGGGGTTAAGGAGAGGGGCCAAGGCTTTATATTGTTTTGCCGGCCATGGGTCGGTAGGTGAACCCGATCTGCATTTAGATAATTCTGCCAACGAAAGATCAAGGGGGATTTCTTCAAAGTTGGTGAAAATTTTAGAAGGAACTGAATCGGGGGGAATGGTAGAAGTAACCTTATTGGAGGGGTCAGAGTGGTTTTTATTAGGGAATGAGTCATAAATGGAGATGATTTTGTCCTCAAAAAAGTCAGATAAACGATCACAAAGTGATTGAGAGACTGGGCACTGGCGTTTGAGGGCCAAAGGATCGGTGAATGATCTAACCGTCTGAAAGATCTCCCTGGCAGAACCATGGGCTTTGCTAATTTTTTCCTCAAGATGTATTCTTTTGTGATCTATGATCTTTTTCCTGTACTTTTTGAGTGCTAATTTATATTCTGCTTTACTAGCGGGAGAGTATGTAAGTCTCCAGCGCCTTTCCAAAAGTTTACAGGCCGATTTGCATTTACGTAGTTCTTCTGAGAACCATGGTGCAGAGGGAGCCGAACGGAAAGTTTTGATTGGCTTGGTGGGGGCAATTGAATCAATGGCTGAGGAAATCCAACTATTGAAATTGTTCAGCCTAGAATCAAGATCGGCGGCCTCCCTCGGGGCTGTGTTACCCAGCTGAGCGCTCAGACTCACTGGCGAGATAATGCTCCAATTGCGCCCAAGGGTTTTGGCCTGAACACAACGGCGTTTTAGATGGGATAAGCACAAAGAAAACGGAATACAGAAATGGTCAGACCAAATCACGGGGTACGAGTTGCCAATGATTAAGTCTGGCAGATTGGAGCAGATAAGATCGAGAGTATGGCCCGCCTTGTGGGTGGAGCCATGGATCCGCTGTTCCAGACCGCCGTCAAGAAGTGTGGCGAGAAAGTTGGAGCTATGTAAATCCGAAGCGTCCTCCACATGGAGATTAAAGTCTCCAAGTAAGGTGAAATTTGCGTAACGCAAACTAGCCTGAAGAATATAGTCCAGAAAATCCGGTAACGCGGAGATCTTGGACTTAGGGGGCCGATAGACAAGCAGACCTGTCAGAGTGACGTTAGCCGGGAAAGTGGATACAAAAAGGGAGGGCTTCAATAGAATCAATTTGTGTACAGGAAAATGAGGAAATAGTCCAAATAGATCTAAAAATAATGGCAACGCCACCGCCGTGGGAACAGCTATTCCTATTCTCACAATAAATGTTGTAACCCGCAGGAATGGCTAGGGCTAAGGCAGGGTTGGAATCTTCCCCAAGCCATGTTTACGTCAAGAAAAGAATGTCCCAGTTGTTATCTGTTAGGGATAGGGTAATATCCAAGGAGTGCTTTACTAAAGAGCGGCAGTTAATAAGGCCTGCTTTTATCTTAACGTTTTTATTGATTGATAGGGTCTGCTTAAGATTCGTGCGAAACGGGCAGCGTCATTCCAGATTATCCTTGGCCTGATCAAAAAGACAAGGCATACATAGTGCTGACCCCCTAAATAAAGCCGACCATTTAACGAGCCAAGTAAAAGGTCCAGCCGGCATGGGCAGTATCAAATGGCGACAAGGCGGTAACAAACCTCCTAATTAATCGGAAGCCAGCATTTACCAAGGACAATGACACCAGCCAATGAAAAGTATGGGCAGAGAGAAGGGGAGGCTTAGACAGCATACTCAACTACTGCATGCCTCGCAGAGCATGCAGCGCATGCGCGCTGCCGCTAGGCTCAACCTAAAAAAAAGGTCTGAAGACAGTAGTCTTGCATGGATCTGGGAAACTAGGCAGAGCTGAGTAGTACAGCCTTAGAACACAACGTTTAAGGCTGGGTGATAATCAGAATGGTGTGTGTGACTCGTGTTCAGGGCCGGCTTTAGGGCAGTGCGACCTGTGCAACGGCACTTGACGCTGCCCTGTGGAACGGGACACCGAACTCAGGTGGGCACTGTGGTTAGCAATATCTTATGACTGGAGAGAGGAGAGGCACATTTACCTGGTGGTAGTGAGAGAATCCGAGGAGGCGGTAATAGTTGTGGGGGCTGCCAAAGGTGATTGTCGCACCAGGCACCACCAGCGCTAAAGCCGGCCCTGCTTGTGTTGGAGAAGCTCGGAGGTATTAGAGAAATGTGAAGGTAAAGAGGCCATAAGAGTGTTTGGGGCTCATTAGGGAGGGTTTAAAACACAGAACCCATGAGGGAGGGAGGGTGGCTCATAGAGGACTTAGAAGCTCTCTTAGGCTTAAGGCACCCCTTTAGCATATAGAAATGTTACGGCAAGGGTTGTTTAGAAGGGAGTGTCGAGTCTCCACATGAGATTAACGCAGGTTTAAAGCATGGACATGTTAACATAGGAGAACTGGTTCAGAAGGGGTTGTGGGACTCTCTTGGGGACGGCAGCCTATGCTTAAAATACAGCAATGTTGACCTAAGAGCAATTGAGAAGCAAGTGTGGTAGTCGCCTGGGGAAGGAAGCACACTTTTAAAAAACAAAAATGTTAAGGCAGAGATCTGAATGGAATGTGGGGTAGTTAAAGCAGAGAATCACAGGTTGAAAACACATACATTTTCAGGTCAGAGTTCAGAAGAGATTGTGGTGGACCCTTAGGGAGGGAAGCATAGTTTAAAAACATCAGAAATGTTCAGATAAGGGAGAGCTATGAAGGGAATGTGGGGCCCATACAGGAAGGAAGCACAAGTTCAAAAGGCAGAGATGTTAAGGTAAGGGGTTCAGAAAATAGTGTGGCGGTCCCTATCGGAGGGAAGCATAATTTAAAAAAGCTGAAATATTAAGTTAAGGGAGATTTCTAAAGGGAATGTGGGGTCCACACAGGAGTAAAAAAACAGGTTGAAAACACAGAAATGTTAAAGTAATAGGTTCGGAAAATAGTGCAGTGATCCCTTAAGGAGGGAAGCACACTTTTAAAAAACAGAAATATAAAGTTAAGAGAGAGTTCTGGAGGGAATGTGGTGTCCCTACCGAGGGGAAGCACAAATTGAAAATACAGAAATGTTAAGGTAAGAGGATCAGAAGAGAGTGTGGTGGTCCCTTGCAGAGGGAAACACGCTTCTAAAAAAACAAAAATGTTAAGTCAATAAGATTTCTGAAGGGAATGTGGGGTCCCTACAGGAGGGAAGCGCAGGTTGAAAACACAGAAATGTGAAAATAATGGCTTCAAAAGAGAGTGCTTGATCCATTGGTGAGGGAAGCATACTTTTAAAAAACAGAAATCTTAAGTTCATAGAGAGTTCAGGAGGGAATGTGGGTCCCTACAGTAGGGAAGAACGGGATCAAAACAAAGAAATGTTATGGTAAGGGGTTCATTAGAGAGTGTGGCGGTTCCTCAGGAAGGGAAGCACACTTTAAAAAAAAGAAATGTTAAGTCCAGGTGAAAATACTGAATTTTTAAGGTGGGGGGTTCAGAAGACAGTGTGTCCGTCCCCTAGGGTACGCAATACGCTTCAAGAAAACAGTACCATTAAGCACAGCTTGAAAACACAGAAATGTAAATGTAAGGGATTCAAGAGATAGTGTGGTGGTCACTTAGTAAGGGAAGCACACTTATAAAACAGAAATGTTGAGGAAGAATTCTGTAAGAAATGTGGGGTCCCTACAGGAGGGAAGCACAGGGTGAAACACAGGAATGTTAAGGTAAGGTGTTCAGAACACAGTGTGGTGGATCCTTGGGGAGAGAAGAACACTTAGAAAAAAAAGAAAACACATAAATGTTAAGTTAAGCACAGGCTGAAAATACAGAAATGTTTAGTTAAGGGGTCCAGAAGACAGTGTGGTGGCCCTTAGGGAGGAAAGAACAGATATTAAAAACAGGAATGTTATGAAAGATATTTAAATGGAATGCAGGGTCCCTATTGGAAGATAGCACAAGTTGAAAACACAGAAATGTCAAGGTTGGGGTTTGAGAGGAGAGTGTGTTGGTGCACTAGGGAGGGAAGTACAACTTCAAAAACAAATATGTTAAGGGACATTTCGGAAGGGAGCATTGGAACCATACAGGAGGGAAGCACAGGTTGAAAACACAGAAATGTTAAGGTAATATAGTTGTGAAGGGAGTGTGGGGGTACATTCAGTATGGAGCACAATTTGAAAACACTGATATAGTATGGTAAGAAAGTTACAGGGTTGGATTCCCTGAAGAAGGGAGTGTTCCTACAAAAAGGTATGATAAGGGGGTATATTGACGGATGAGGGAAATCATTCAGAAGTGAAGAATAGATTGAAAATATAAAAATGTTAAGATAAGGGGGAGTGAGGGGTCTCACCACCAGCTGAGCACTTGTTAAAAACGCAGGAATGCTAAAGGAGTGTGGACACCGAGAAAGGGGGTGAGGGAGGAGCACACAAGGAGAGTGACTTTCAAAAAGGGGCATAGTACTTCCTGAAGGAGGGAGTACTGCTTAAAAATAAAATGCAGCATAGGGAACTGCAGATGGAGACCACAGGTTGAAAACTTGGATATGTTAAGGTAAGGAGGGTAGAAGGGGTGTGGTTACCTGAGGGAAAGATGCCTAGTTTGAAAACACAGAAATGTTCAGGTTAGGGGCATCAAAATGGGGTATATGGCCACTGCTCTAGGGGTGGTGCAACGGTTGAAAACAGAAATGGTAAGCTTAGAAGGAGCAAGAGAGTTTGGTCTTCCCTGCAGGAGGAAAATACAGCGCTCAAACTCAGACACATCATGATTAGGGGTTCATGAGGAGGTGTGGGAGACCTCGCAGGAGGGGGCTCTGTTGAAAGTTTAAAAAGGTGTAGATATGTTCAGAAAAGAGGATGGAGCACTATGGAGGAGGAGCATCGAGCTTCCAAACAAACAACAGATGTAGGTGGGGTGGTTACAAGCAAGTATGGGCAAAATTTGCGAATTCGCGGTCTGCGAATTCACGCAAAATGGCAAACAAATCCGCAAGTTCACAAATTTTCACGCAAACTCGTGGATTTTTTTGCCTTTTGCACAAATATGTGACCATGTGTGCCTGTAACTTTGCCAGCGCACCAAAAGGCGCCGAGGTCCCTTGAGTGAGCTGGCCATTATAGTGGGGACGGGCGGGAAGACATTTCATACCGCTAGTGTGTGGCGGACGGGGCCAAACGGGTGGGTCTTCTATGCGAGTTCACATGCATCTTGTTTATAAAGGGTCAGAGACCGAGCAGAGCAGCAGATGAGGAGAAAGCAGCCTCCTGGTCACAGGAGCTACACGGGGATGGCGCTCGAGAAACTCATGGATGCAAAAATACGTTTGGCACAGGACCCCAGAATCCTTCAGATGTCCAAGATAGCTCTGCTGCGCGTTTTGGTACAAAGCCATTCTGATCCTGCCCAGTGGATTCAGGCTCATGCAGCTGCTGCTGCTGGACAATGTCCCATCTCATACTAAGCTGCCCCGTACAGGCATATGCTGGCGCTGGGCAGTAGGGTGCAGTGGCATGCGGGTGCTGCACGCCTGGTACATGCGCATACCGGTGCCAGGGGGGACACATGTTTATTGGTGCTGTGTAGCAAGTTATGACTTTACATTTTGACTGCACCAGACGGTGGTACCACCTACACGGATCAGGAGCATCCAGGCACCAGACTTCATGGTGCAAGAGCATAATGGTGCTCTGTGGTACAGGTATATATGTACTGGGGGCAGAGGGGCATTTAGCACAATGTGTGCTCACACCCAGAGGGCTCCCAGGCAATTGAGCACAAATGATTTTCACACTGAGAGGGCTCTGGGGCAGTTCTGCAGCGCGGGGGCTCACACCCACTGGGCCCTGGGGCAGTTCAGTAGCGCGGGGGCTCACAACCCCATGGCAGCTCAGCAGCGTGGGGGCTCATACCCACAGGGCTCCCGGGCAGTTTAGTAGTGCCACCCTCTGGTTCATCACTGCCACCCTGTGGTTCACCACTGCCACCCTCTGGTTCGCCACTGCCACCCTTTGGTTCATCATTGCCATCCTCTGGTTCATCACAGCACCCTCTGGTTCACCAGTGCCACCCTCTGGTTCACCACTGCCACCCTCTGGTTCACCACTGCCACCCTCTGGTTCATCACTGCCACCCTCTGATTCATCACATCACCCTCTGGTTCACTATTGCCACCCTCTGGTTCACCACTGTCACCCACTGGTTCACCACTGCCACCCTCTGGTTCATCACTGCCACCCACTGGTTCACCTCTGCCACCCTCTGGTTCATCACTGCCACCCTCTGGTTCACCACTGCCACCCTCTGGTTGACCACTGTCACCCTCTGGTTCACCACTGCCACCCTCTGGTTCATCACTGCCACCCTCTGGTTCATCACAGCACCCTCTGGTTCATCCCAGCACCCTCTGGTTCACCACTGCCACCCTCTGGTTCACCACTGTCAAACACTGGTTCACCACTGCCACCCTCTGGTTCACCACTGCCACCCTCCGGTTCATCACTACCACCCTCTGGTCACCACTGCCACCCTCTGGTTCCCACTGTTACCCTCTGGTTCACCACTGCCACCCTCTGGTTCATCACTGCCACCCTCTGGTTCATCACAGCACCCTCTGGTTCATCACAGCACCCTCTGGTTCACCACTGCCACCCTCTGGTTCACCACTGTCACCCTCTTGTTCACCACTGCCACTCTCTGGTTCATCACAGCACCATCTGGTTCATCACAGCACCCTCTAGTTCACCACTGCCACCCTCTGGTTCACCACTGTCACCCACTGGTTCACCACTGCCACCCTCTGGTTCATCACTGCCACCATCTGGTTCACCACTGCCACCCTCTGGTTCATCACTGCCACCCTCTGGTTAACCACTGCCACCCTCTGGTTCACCACTGCCACCCTCTGGTTCACCACTGCCACCCTCTGGTTCAGCACTGTCACCCTCTGGTTCACCACTGCCACCCTCTGGTTTGTCACTGCCACCCTCTGGTTCATCACAGCACCCTCTGGTTCATCACAGCACCCTCTGGTTCACCACTGCCACCCTCTGGTTCACCACTGTCACCCACTGGTTCACCACTGCCACCCTCTGGTTTATCACTGCCACCCTCTGGTTCACCACTGCCGCCCTCTGGTTCACCGCTGCCACCCTCTGGTTAATGTGTTACTGAATTTTAGCTTCAAGTCCAGCACCCGCTTCCTTATCTGTAAGTCCTTCCTGTTGCGGTTTAATTTTTGTGACAGGAGCATTGTGCCATACTTGTAACTATTCTATGACCCTGCTTCGAGGGTCAGAGCAGGGTCAGAGAATAGTTGCAAGTAGACAATGAACTCTGGAGGCGACGCTCAGGAAGCACTTACAAGGTTACAGCAGGTGCCCAAGTTGAAGTTACTTTCTTTGTAACCATTTTGTAAATGGTTACAAAGAAATTAGCTTCAACTTGGGCACCTGCTGTAACCCTGTAAGTGCTTCATGTACTTCAGTTTTGCAAAATCCGTTCCGCTCGCGATTTCGTGGAGTTTTCTGCAATTTTGTGAGATTTGCGGATTGCAAAATTGCAGAAAATCCGCAAATTCCGTGAGCGGAATGAATTTTCCACCCATACTTAGTTACAAGTGGGAGCAAAAATATGACAAGGCACAGAGCTTCAGGTGGGAGGCTGTGCGGTGCTTTTCTGCAGGACAAGGGCCTGTATTTAAAACGTTAACACATGAGGATCCCTCATAGGGTGCTTACGACACAAACACCCTGGGGGTCACATGAGGTGGTGGTATCGTGCCCAGCTTTCTTAAGAGGGCTCAGAAGATACAACTGCCCCACCCCTCGCAGCACTGGCAGGAGCAGAGGGATCGATAACAGACATGTATTGACTCACACAGCACGTACAAGCATGGTGCTGGCAGCTCTCCCACAGACTAGACTTTCACTTCTCCTCTCGCTCTTCAGAAAAAAAACCCTCAAGTTTCTCCCTGGGCTGGAAATGAAGAAACGCTCTTTTTGAATCAGAAGCCAAAAAGAGAATAAGCGAGCATTTGCAATGTAATAGGACTCACATTTACACAAGACCTTTTGCATTGCATCGGGGACAACGGGAGGGGGGATCACGGAAAACTGGAGTGTGGGCCGGGGGAGGCGGGAGAAGGGTGTGAGATTGCACAGACAAAGTATTGCTGACAGTCTAAATAACACGTACCCTACAGTGTAACACTCAAAGTAAAGGGACCAGAAGCCATGGGAGGGTACAATTGATGACATGGCCATAATAAGGAGGGACTAACAAGCCTCATATTCAATCAGAAGGCAGCATTTAGGAAAGACAATGACACAAGCCAAATAAAAACATGGCCAGAGAGTGGGCGGAGCTTCCACTGCATACTCCATTACTGCATGCCTTTCATAGGGAGCAGCACATGCACGCTCCAGCTATAGGATCAACCTAAAAATTACCTAAAACCTAAAAATTAAAAGAGAAGGAACAGTGTTTGAAGTGTTGACAAAAAATTAGCCTGCCTTCTCTGTCCCCGTTTTACCTCACAAATGCCCAAGGAGCTGTGGAGTGGCAAGGTATCGTGGATTAAAATGGGGTGTGTTTTATAGTGTGCTATGCAGGTGTATAAAAGTGACCAATGAATATCAGATGTGTTGTATTTGTGGCCATCCAATGACCACTGTTCAGTTGATTTACTGAGCGGGAACAGCAACGTTTTCCCGCAATTGGGGAACCGCTGCAAGGGGCCGGTGAGTATTAATGTATTTCCTATATTTGCTTGACTGCAATACACTGCCCTGACGGTGTTGGCATAATAATCGCTAGTACTGCAGTCCACTGCATTGCTGGCAGAGATCACTCAATCATGGTGGTCTGCTGCTCAACCTCCATGCATCTTAATATGGCAGGCAGAACACCACTGTGCAGTTTTGCATTACTTTTGTTTACAATCCAATGCATATCACAAGATTGCACTGGATTGTAAATCCCAACCTAAGAATTAGAAAATCAATGCAAATGAAATGCAAAGTCTTTGTAAATCAGGCATCTAATGTATCCAAGTCAATGCAAACACTCAAAAAACATCCAGCAAAAAACCTCTAGTAAAGTGTAAACAAGTTACTTTGTGAAATTGTTTGGACAAACCATTAAAATATTAAACTACCTTGGAGATTTCATTCTTTTTGACAAAATATTGAATAAAGGATATTGTAACAAAAATATTATGTCAAGAATATCGGATGTCAAAAATATTGTCGGCAGGTATATCGAAGTTAAGAATATTATTTTCAGTGTTGTTTTTTAATACTTATGTAAACATTATCAATTTAGAAAATATCACTGTATATATTGCTTGTGTTATTTTATATATATATATATTTTATTGTAGTGTGTTTAATTTTATGTTTGGTAATTTTCTTCATTTATGTGGTTAGTAAATAATTTCTTATTTTTTTAATTTTGCTATTTTCATTGTGTAAAATTAATGTATATATAACTTTTTAGTAGGAGGAATACTGCCCATTTGCTGTGATTTGCTTTGCTAGGTTGGTCTGCAGTTGCTGCTTCTGCTTTGGAGAGGAAAAGTACTGAACGTTGCATTGTATCCTACTTGTGAAGTTTCTTCAAGGCCTTGTGTGTGCTTCCTTCCTATTGTAAGTCTCAGGGCCATCAAATACCTCATCTGTAACATCCCTGAACTCCACTGCTGGGAGTTTTGACCTACCTTGTGTTGCCAATACCAGTTCTGAGCCCTTGGAGGTTGTTCCTGCTGCAAAGACCTGCTTGAAATCATCAATGCATCACCTTTCCAGCACCTGTTTTTCTGATGTAGCACTGCCGTGCAGGAGAAATTTCCATGCACTGCCACCGTGCAGCCAAAGAAAACAAAGCAGTGACTGCCCGCTGCCAAAGAAACTGCCTCATCACAAATTCACCACACCATGTCTCTGAAGTCCGTGACCGCCACTGACTCTGATGCTGGCAATTCTTGGCGGTTAACAAGATCGACCCATTGTGGGACCGTGGCCAAAGAAGCAGACGCAGCGCCTGTTTGCCGCTGCCACAACGATCTCTAGAGCGTGCAGATTTCCATGCATTGTACATATGCAACAGGTCTTACGCCGCATCACCTGCAGACCAGAACAGTCTTGGGATTTTGACACATTGCTTGTCCTTACTGTCGGGATTCAACGCAACACTTCTCCTGCATGCAGCAGAACTGACATATCGCCTCCCCAAGGACTCAGGAACCAA
The DNA here is from genome assembly GCF_964261635.1 of Lissotriton helveticus. Lineage (NCBI taxonomy): Eukaryota > Metazoa > Chordata > Amphibia > Caudata > Salamandridae > Lissotriton > Lissotriton helveticus. The sequence continues at coordinate 2,082,901,494 of NC_136063.1, forward strand.
CGCATTGGTTTATTTTCCAGTGCTTCCCTCCACTGATGCCATTTTGCCTTGTGAATTTTGACGCATCCATACGTACTTTGAGTAAAATTGCCTCGTCCATAGTTTCCTATGGACAAAATTGTCAAAAACCTTTAGAAGTCATATTTTGAGCTGTGTTTGTTAGATTTTATCTGATTTGGTCTTGTTTGGTTTAGATAAAGATACTTTATTTTTCTTAACTGGTGTGGTATTCATTCGCAGTGTTTTCAACATGTTACTGGTTTGTTATTTGTACAAATGCTTTACACATTGCAGTTGAAATTAGCCTGACTGCTTGTGCCAACCTACCAAGGGGGTGAGCAGGGGTTATCTTGGGTGTTTGATGCCCTTATCCTGATCAGAAGGAAGGGTCCCTACTTGGACAGTGTGCATACCAGTGCAAAATAGAGAACCCCATCTCCAACAAATGTCACCTCTTATGTCCCATTAGTGTCCAACACCTTCCCAAATTGTTTTTTATTGGAGTGAGAATAGTAAATTCCACACCTTTAGAGTACAACACCTTCCCCAAAATGAGTTAGATTGGAGTTGGAATAGTACATTTCACCCCTTTTATCAACATCCCCACAATGGTTTAGATTGGAGTGGGAGTAGTAAATGTTGCTCCTTTAGTATCCAACACCTTCCACACACTGGTTTCGATTTACACAGGAATAGTAAATATTGCACCTTAGTGTCCAATATCTTCCCCAAATTGGTTTAGATTTGAGTGAAAATAGTTAATGTCACCCCTTTTGTGTCCAACACCTTCCCCAAAACAATTTAGATTTGAGTGGGAATTGTAATTGGCACCCCTTTAGTGTTAAACACATTCTCCGAAATATTATATACTGAAGTGGGAATAGTAAATGTCACCATGTTAATGTCCAACCCTTTCTCCTAAATAGTTTACGTTGGAATGATAATATTTAATGAACCCCTTTTAGTGTTAAATTAGCTTGTTGAAATGTATTTCAATGTAGTAGCAGTAGTTTGTGTTATTTAATTAGAAAAGTTGATGTTTAGAAAGATAATTAAAATAGTAGTTGGCTGTATGTTTATTATCAATAATATTAGTATTTACATATTTTCATAGACTAAAGATATGTAACGTGTTTAACATAAAACATTATATGATGATAAAATAATGCATTTTTATTATTACATAAAAAATATAACTAATATTTAAAAAGTATTTGGTTCTTGTTATGTTTTTAACATTAATTCGGTTGTTTTATATAAGTATTCTTCACATAATGTTTACATACGTTTTTCTGTATATATTAAAAATATTAATATTTTTAATACTATTGTTTAATATATACTTTACAATTTGTGTACCTATTTTAACTACATTTATTTTAACATGCTTTACATTTTAATCCTGTATTACAATTTTGAAAACTTTTTTAACTTTTAGTACTATTCATTTCTAGGGGGAGAGATATTTTTTTTTGTTTCATTTAGGCACAATTTTATCATGACCTCCTATTTTGTAGTCTATTTGTCTCACTTTCATTCTATTTTCTGGGATCCAGATTGCAAGAATGTGTTATTGTAGTAGGAAAAGGTAAGTCCTTTTTTAAAGGTTTTTTTAGGATTTTGACGGTAGGGGGGATATAGCAAGGAGTTCTGGAGGTTAGTATAGCCTTGTTTGTGGGTTTTTAGTTCATTTAGTTGAAGTAATTCCAGCATTTTCTACAAGTGTGTTGGTTTATGTTTTCATACAGTGTTTTAATAATGTAATATTATGTTATGGTATATTGTGTTATATTATTAGTGTAATGTACTGTAATTTTTCACTGTACTTGTTTTTTTGCGGATGGGCATTCTGTTTTATTTTGCAGGCTTTTCTTTACAAAAATGTCTTATAGCCATTTGGATTTAACATTTTTAGGTTGAAATGTATTTAGTTTCAAAGAAGCCAATATTTCTTACTTTGATTTACTTTTTTGGGGGGTTTCAAGGAGTGTCCTTTTTGGGCTTCTAAGGTTGCTGGATACATTCAGATTGCTTCAATAGATCTCTATTGGATTGAATTCATGATTGCACTTTTTTTCAGCTATTGGAAAATATTTTTCCTGTTTTTGGTGGATTATAAATTTTTATGAACATATGGGGAGCGTGAAAATCACGCTCCACACCCAGATGCACTGCAGTTCATGGATACTAGATCCGACTCGTTGTAATCCATTTGTCCATTTATTTCCAATTTTAACCAAAAGTTTATCATCTTTTTCTCCTTCTCTTCAACTGTAATCCACATATTCGACATGTTGCGTTTTGGGAAACTTAGCATATCCACTCGTGCCCATCCAGGCCTCTTCGTACATACGGACCCAACGCAAAAAGTAGTTCAAAGCAGTTTTTCTTTATTCATGACCCAATGCATTTCGGGCATATTCAAATGCCCTTCGTCAGGGGTAACTGTGAATCAATAGTTATAAACATTCCATTAGTAATCGCTTTTTACAAACTGTGCACATTGCGCCTTTTCCACACACATACTGCATGAATTAATTCCACTATTACATTTACTTTCTTTTACAAGTCGTTTCCAATAAATAAATACAAGCCAACAATACAAACAAAATTCTCCAAACACCTAACACCCGTGCGTATTTCATCCCTAAATTATATGAAACTCTGCTTAGGAGAACGATAGTCCTTTGTCTGACTCACTCGCGTTTACCGGCTTCCCACTTATGTTGCCTCCCTCGTTTAATCTAGTATCACAACAATTCCCAAAGATTTATACTAAAGCAGCATTTTAATTTCGAATGGTCTTCACATGCCAAGTTCTATCAAATAAACAACTCTGTTATTTATTTGATAGAACTTGGCATGTGAAGACCATTCGAAATTAAAATGCTGCTTTAGTATAAATCTTTGGGAATTGTTGTGATACTAGATTAAACGAGGGAGGCAACATAAGTGGGAAGCCGGTAAACGCGAGTGAGTCAGACAAAGGACTATCGTTCTCCTAAGCAGAGTTTCATATAATTTAGGGATGAAATACGCACGGGTGTTAGGTGTTTGGAGAATTTTGTTTGTATTGTTGGCTTGTATTTATTTATTGGAAACGACTTGTAAAAGAAAGTAAATGTAATAGTGGAATTAATTCATGCAGTATGTGTGTGGAAAAGGCGCAATGTGCACAGTTTGTAAAAAGCGATTACTAATGGAATGTTTATAACTATTGATTCACAGTTACCCCTGACGAAGGGCATTTGAATATGCCCGAAATGCATTGGGTCATGAATAAAGAAAAACTGCTTTGAACTACTTTTTGCGTTGGGTCCGTATGTACGAAGAGGCCTGGATGGGCACGAGTGGATATGCTAAGTTTCCCAAAACGCAACATGTCGAATATGTGGATTACAGTTGAAGAGAAGGAGAAAAAGATGATAAACTTTTGGTTAAAATTGGAAATAAATGGACAAATGGATTACAACGAGTCGGATCTAGTATCCATGAACTGCAGTGCATCTGGGTGTGGAGCGTGATTTTCACGCTCCCCATATGTTCATAATACTTTATGTTGCATTTGGGCAAAGCGTAACCCGGTTTGCACGCGATTGATATAGTCTGTAAAATGATGATGATAACGTATAATACGGTGTGCACACCCCCTCATTCATTGGATTATAAATTTTGACTACATAGCAACAGAGGATAATCTGCAACTACAGAACAGTAAATTATATTCAATTTAGTTATTTTGAATGAGAAATGTAATATGTTATCATTTATGTAAGTGTTATCTAAGTATAGTTGGTATTGTATATTATATGTGTTGTAATTATTTTTCACAATGGATTGAGTTGGTTGTTTGAGGTTTTTGGTTGGTGAGGTTTAGGCTTTTTATATAAATAATATTCATATTAATTTATTTTATTAGTCAAATTTAAAATGTATTTAATGTTTTGACTGATGTAATAAATATTATATATTATGGTTATTCTTTTTATAAAATAAATGATTTGTAATGTTGGTTAAGATTACGCTATAATTTTTGGGAGTTTTGTAGGTTAGTATTTATTTGATATTATGCTCTACTCCTTTGTTGTTCATGATAGGTTTTACTTTAAATTGTAGCATGACGTACATTCTTTTTGCTTTTTGCAAATTTTAGGTGCAATGTGAGTTACGGATTGTTCAATTCATAGTTGTTGGTAGCTTAGCTTCTTTTGTAGGGCTTCTTTAAATTTATAGAATGTAGGTCTCAGTCTGGTTTTAGGGCTGGCTTCTCAACCGAGTCTACTCTTCTCGGGGTCTCTGAGGCCATTCGATGCCAGGTAGACAGAGGGGAAACTGTGGCACTCATCCTATTGGATTTGAGTGCCGCTTTCAACACTGTTTCCCACTCCATCCTTCTCACTTGATGGCAAGTCCATCGGCATCAGTGGCTCAGCTCTCGGTTGGGTGGCCAGATATTTGTCTGACCGCACGTTTCAAGTCTTCTCCCCCTCCTCAGCTTCAAAAATCCATCATTCCACTCATGGCGTCCCGCAGGGCTCTATTCTGAGTCCACTTTTCTTCAACTTATATGTTAGACCCCGTGCTACCATTGCAGAACAAGCCAGACTTATTATTTATTTTTACGCTGATGATGATACTCAGATCATCTACTCACTTTCCACAGGCCAACACTCCACCACATCATCTCTCCTCTCTGGTCTCAATAATATAGCTAGTTGGATGCATAACAACAAATTAAAACAAAATGGGGATAAGACAGAGCTTCTCCTGTTTGGCCAAAACACCACACTCTGGGGCCCCCACCATTGGCCACAGCAAATGGGTCCCCTACCTGTTCCCTCCAAAACACTTCGCAACCTAGGCATCATATTTGATGATCAGCTGTCGATGAGGCAACATGTGATCAAGGTCTCGGCCACCTGTATTACCATCCTCAAGTGGCTGAGAAAGATCATATGGATGCTTCCCCATGACACCCAGAGAACCGTAGTCCATGCGTTAATTACATCTCGGTTGGACTATGGGAATGTCCTCCTTCTGGGTGCATGTAAGGATGTGACTCGCAAACTTCAGACGGTCCAAAACATGGCTGTTCGATTACTCTGCAATCTTCCTAGAACCTCTTCCACCTCGGCTTCTTTGCGCAGCCTACATTGGCTTCGAATCGAAAGCCGCTCTAAATTTAAAGCCCTCTGCATTATGCACCGTATTAAGTCAGGTACTGCCCCTCTTTATTTAAGCACTCTGGTTCACCACTATTGCCCCCCCGCACTCTTCGTTCGTCTACCCAACATAGATATAAGGTGCCTCGTATTAGGAGAGCCAGAATGGGCGGCCGCTCATTCGCTTATTTGGCTCCTTCCTTGTGGAATACCCTACCTCTTTCCTTACGCACTGAATCCTGCTATCTAAGGTTCCGCAGAGACCTTAAGACCTGGTTATTTAACTCATAGACCCTTTATGTTGGTAAAGTCGGTTCTTTGTAACTACCCCGCTCTCTCTCTTTTTGTTTAGCGCCGGGAAACCTCCGGGTAGCTGTGCGCTGTATAAAATTAAATATAATAATAATAATAATAGGTTGGTTTCTGCCTACTGTGGATTGGAAGGAATTGCCCTTTCACTGTGTTTTTTGTTTTGGATTCCTATGCCAAGGTGCTGTCAACTCATTTCACCATTGTAATTAGAATTTGGGTTGGCATCTACTTCTGGAGTGAGTTAGTCCGCCAACCAAAGTGTCTTCAAAATATTCCATTAGGAGACCTAGGGGCATATGTACAAGCCCTTTTTGCCATGGGAACATCACTTTTTGTGACATTCCCATGGCAGAAGAGGCCTTGCCTTATGTACAAGGCAGCATTAAGCCACTTAATGTGGATTAACGCTGCGTTTTACATAAGGCATGCTTTCATCCTATGTTTAGCGTGAAAGGGGCCTCCAGTGGGTGTTGTGGTAGGTGTTCCACCGCAACACCCTTTGTATTTGACGTTGCTCCCCCATGTACAAGTGTGGCATACATAGGAGGCACCGCCAAAATTAAGACCAGGAAAATCCTGGACTTAAGTTGGTGAATCGAGGAGAAATGCCTTGTTTCTCCTCGTTTTTGCTTTTTCCATGTGTGCTGCCTTGTGCAGCACACATTGAGAAAGTAAAATGCCATGGTTTATTCATGTACAGGAAGGTGTCCCTTCCTGTACATGAACAAGCCTTTTTGAAAAATGCCATTTTGTAACTTTCATGTGTGCTGCATGAAACAGCACACATGAAAGTTACAGAATGGCATTTTAGGACTGTGTGTGCAGGAAGGCACACCTTCCTACACATACCCAATTTTCCCCTGCACACAGACACTATTGCAATCTGGTGCAAGGGTGCCTGCGTTGGCGCTAAGGTGTTAAACTTAGTGCCATCAAAGGGGGAAACGCAATGTGCACCACATTCTTGTAGAAATATGGTGCAGCCTTGCATTTCCGAAGTGGCGGAGGATGTTGTTAAGCCCAGGAGGCTATTGACACACTCCACCACTTCATTGTACATATCCCCCTAAGTTTTTATTTGTTTTGTTGGTTGAAAGAGCTTTCATTTAGTGAATTGTAGTGGTTAGCTACTTGGTGCAAATTGTTGGAGATGTCTCCATATGATTTGATTGAAATGGTAGTAACAGCCTTGTATGGCGGTGTGTGGGTAGACTTTTAAAATGGTTTAAATCATGGCTTGTTCAAAAACTATGTTTATTTTTTGTGGGTAGTGGTTATTTGTTTTATGTTTAATGTGCTTTAAGAGTTTGTAGTAAGTGTTACTTTGTTTATTTGAAAGGGATATTTGACTAATTTATTATGTATATCTGAGTGAATAGTCTGGATCACATTTTGAAGGTCCCATCCATCATCCAGGTTTGACAATGACTTCATTTTAGTAAGGTATCTGCTGTTGAAAATATTAGGATTCATCTATCATTGTTAGGTTGTCATTAGGTTGTCATTTAACAGGAAGGGCTTCTCATTACGTGTGAGTTTTAAGTGGTCAGATATTTTGATATCTTTGTACCTTTTTGGGGCAGGAGGCGCATCACTGGTTGCTTTTTTAGTTTGTGGAATTAAACATTACAATAACCTTTTAATTGGGACCAGGTAGCCAGTTCATGTTTGTTATCAATGGAATTGTACTGCAAACTATTCTTTAATGGTAAAGTCTGATATTTAATTACAATTTAGAAAATGGCACTTTAAGAAAGTTAAGTAACAAAAAAAGTACCTAGCCATCACATTTAGGGTGCTGTACTTGTTTCAACACACTAAAAACTATTGCTGATTTCAATAGTCTTGCATAAAAATTTACTTATATTTTTACAACTTTTTTTGCAAGTTCATTTCATTAAAGGAGCACACCACCTTCACCAATTGTTTACACATATATACAAAATGTACAAACTATACAGTTAACACAACAATATTTATGAAAAAAACAACTTAAACAAAGTTGCATTCAGGTTGAGTCAATATTCAAATCAACAGCCATGTGGGTGATTATTCCTTACAGCTATTTATCTCTGATATAGGGGATGTGGCCTACTGGGTTCACATTTGTGGCCTGCTGGAGCAAGACCTTTTACGTAAACCTTGCCCGCGACAGTTAAGAAAGGTTCAATTCATATTCTTATCCCAGTAGAAATTAACACGGATGCGTTTCGAGCCCCATCTCAGTTTTGGGGTTCTCCTCAGGGCCTTAGGACTGGATAAACTCTAAAATAAAAAACCCAGAGAAATTCATTTTTTCACAACTCTGCACTCCAATTATATTTATAAACACTACAATTTCCCAAAAACTATGGGTAAAGTACCTGTAGAGTCTTGTTAATGGCACAACTTTGTGATGTTGAGGACTTGATTAAAAACGAGTTATCTGCTAACTGTTTTGCCTATTCTGAGCACAAAGGAAAAATACATAATTCAGATTTCTCTCACATACAATGAGAGATGGTTTGGGTCTAGTAAGGTTTGTATTGTTAATGAACTTACTTTAACTAATTATGAGCGTGTCTGATAAATATGGGCAGTCTTGATGGTGCCACTATTATCCGTAGCTTCTAGCTGAGCAGTGGGACATGGGACCGGTTACTGCAATTGAACAAAAAACACACTCCTCAATGCGATTGTTACATTATAAGCATATTTTAGAGCAAGTTTGTCCACCTGAGGCGGAGTCAAAGTATCCATTTGTTTAAAAGTGGGGATTATTTCCAGTCTTTCACGTTGTTTTAAAAAAAATCAGCTTACTTTGGCAGTCTTTTCAGCTCTTTTTATGTAAACGGGCTAATCAAAATGCAATGTTGCAATTCATCATGACTACGTTCGGTGCTAATTCCACTGAAGTATTTTTTATATTCAGGATCGTCAGTGAAAATCACTGGGATGTTCTTGAACTGAAGTCCCCCGCGATGGTTCCAGCTTTAAGGTGTTCAAGTAAAAAGTGACCATGAAGTTCTATTCTTATGCGTTTTTTCCGAAGGCGTATTAGTTTTTCAGATTCGTTTTGTTGTTTTGCTGTGGTACTAAGTGAGATTGCCTTTAGCCCGTTTGTGCCTGCAGCCTGTTTGAGTCACATGGGTGTAACTGACAAACATTGTGAATTACTCCCAGCCAGTCACATGCTAGAGGTATTAAGTGTTACTGAATTGACCATCTGCTGGCAGGATGGAGGTGGAGCCGAGAACAAACCCACTTGCACCTGAATATGGTGTGCTTTGCCTACATATAAAGGACTTATCTCCTCCACATTGTCATTGGAGCCAGCTTGGAGCCAGGGCAGGGGTTTCAGGAAACTCCATGGACTTCAAAGAACCTTTCTAGAATCTTCTCCCTCTTTCCAGAAGATGGGCAGCAAGGTATAACAACAGTCCTTAACCCCTTCACTATTGTTTCTGGATAACGGAGGTGTCGGACAAACCTGCCTATTTTTTAAATAGGTCTTTTCAAGCTTGAATCTTTCCAAACGGTTTCCTTGAATTGCAACCCAGTTGTGCTACAAAGTTTACTTTGCACCTCTTTCTTTGTGTGTCATTATGGCCGCGGTGAACATTCCGCAACATAGTCGTATTGCGGTGCGCAATCATTTGCAGCATTTTAATGTTCCCTTGGATGGCATGGCTGTGATTATGGTGGTGAGTGCAGAGGTAGCTTACCCTTACGAAATCTTTTACTCGTGGGGACCTTCCCAGCTGCGAATGCAAATACTACTGTGTTCGACACATACACTGCCACAGCTGTGCCACTGGAATATACTCCGTATAGGGCACAGGAAGTTCCTATTGATGCTTGTCAGCACCGCGTTTGGATTGATGGCGCCCTCCCCCACTCTTTGACAGCTCCGAGGTTAGGTCAATCAATCAATCAATCATAACATTGGTATAGCGCGCTACTCACCCGGAAGGGTCTCAAGGCGCTTGGGGGAGGGATCCGCTACTGCTCGAACAGCCAAGTCTTGAGTTGTTTCCTGAAGGCGAGATGGTCCTGTGTAAGCCGGAGGTGGATGGGGAGGGAGTTCCATGTCTTGGCTGGCAGGTAGGAGAAGGATCTTCCTCCGGCGGTGGCTCTTCGGATGCGTGGTACGGCGGCGAGGGCGAGGCTCGTAGAACGTAGCTGGCGGGTGGGCGTGTAGAAGGTTAGGCGGTCGTTGAGGTACTTGGGGCCCAGGTCGAGGAGAGGCTTGTGTGCGTGGTTAAGGAGCCTGAACGTGATCCTTTTGCTGACGGGGAGCCAGTGCAGGTCCCTCAGATGGCCGGAGATGTGGCTGTGTCGGGGGATGTCCAAGATGAGTCGGGCGGAGGCGTTCTGTATGCTCTGGAGTCTTTTCTGTAGTTTGGCTGTGATTCCCGTGTAGAGGGTGTTCCCGTAGTCCAGTCGGCTGGTGACGAGTGCCTGGGTGACCGTCTTCCTGGTTTCGGTCGGGATCCATTGGAAGATCTTTCGGAGCATACGCAGGGTGTTGAAGCACGATGAGGAGACGGCGTTGACTTGTCTGGTCATCGAGAGGGAAGAGTCCAGGATGAAGCCCAGGTTGCGTGCGTGGTCTGTTGGCTTGGGAGCGGTGCCCAGGGCGGGAGGCCACCAGGAGTCGTCCCAGGCGGAGGGCGATGGTCCCAGGATGAGGACTTCCGTCTTGTCTGAGTTCAGTTTCAGGCGGCCGTTCTTCATCCACTCGGGACGTCTTTCATCCCTTTGTGTAGGCTCGTTCTGGCGGTGGCGGGGTCTCTGGTGAGGGAGAGGATCAGCTGGGTGTCGTCGGCGTAGGAGATCATGTTGAGGTTGTGTTGGCATGCCATGGCTGCAAGAGGTCTCATGTAGACGTTGAAGAGGGTGGGGCTGAGTGATGATCCTTGTGGTACGCCGCAGATGACTTCGGTGGCCTAGGATCGGAACGGGGGGAGGCGGACTCTTTGTGTTCTTGCGGCGAGGAACGAGATGATCCACTCCAGTGCCTTTTCTTGGATACCGATTTGGCTGAGGCGTTGAACTAGGGTGCGGTGGCAGACGGTGTCGAACGCTGCAGAGAGGTCCAGGAGGATGAGGGCCGCTGTTTCCCCGTTGTCGAGCAGGGCTCGGATGTCGTCGGTGGCTGCAATGAGGGCGGTCTCGGTGCTGTGGTTGGCTCGGAAGCCCGACTGCGAGGAGTCGATGGATCCGTTCGTCTCGAGGAAGGCTGCAAGCTGTCTACTGACTGTCTTCTCGATGACTTTGGCAGGAAAAGGGAGGAGCGAGATGGGGCGGAAGTTCTTGAGGTCGGTGGGGTCCGCTGTTGGTTTCTTCAGTAGTTACAAACCAGCACGAGCACCAATATTGCCAACCTATTTTTATTGTGATCCTTACTTATCACTCGAATAACTGAAGCAAAACAGTAACTCTTGGGGAATTCTTTTTCCAAAATCAATCAAATGAGTTTTAATAATTTTGCATTGAGATAACCAATTCAATGGTTACACATTTTTCTGTTTTTTATGCAACACAATACTTATTTTTCAAATCCACATCACATATAAATAGACATAATCATCCGACATAACAACTTTCACTCAAAACACTCATACATAACAGCACATCAATATATACAACTTTACAACATTATTTACAATTTCCTGGTCAAAGTGAAAATTAGCACTGGAAAAATACAAATACAGATGTTTATATGATTTGAATTCAATCCGATATTCCTAGTGCTTGATGCCCCTCATCAAGCACTAGGAATATCGGATTGAATTCAAATCATACAAACATCTGTATTTGTATTTTTCCAGTGCTAATTTTCACTTTGACCAGGAAATTGTAAATAATGTTGTAAAGTTGTATATATTGATGTGCTGTTATGTATGAGTGTTTTGAGTGAAAGTTGTTATGTCGGATGATTATGTCTATTTATATGTGATGTGGATTTGAAAAATAAGTATTGTGTTGCATAAAAAACAGAAAAATGTGTAACCATTGAATTGGTTATCTCAATGCAAAATTATTAAAACTCATTTGATTGATTTTGGAAAAAGAATTCCCCAAGAGTTACTGTTTTGCTTCAGTTATTCGAGTGATAAGTAATGATCACAATAAAAATAGGTTGGCAATATTGGTGCTCGTGCTGGTTTGTAGTTATAGATTTGAGGCTTGTCCTTATTGCCATAGAGCCCAGACCCTGTCTTGGTATTGGTTTCTTCAGTAGGGCGTTGAGCTTGGCATGCTTCCAGCTCTCCGGGAAGGTGGCGGTGTTGAAGGAGGAGTTGATGACGTCCCGGAGTTGGGGTGCGATGATGGAGTTGGCCTTGTTGAAGATGTGGTGGGGGCAGGGATACGGAGTGGATGGTGTTCATCGTGCGGGCTGTGTCTTCAGTGGTCACCGTGGTCCAGGTGCGGACGGTGGCGGTGGGGGGCGTTGGTTCGACGGTTGGGTGTGTGGATGGTGCGCCGAAGCTGTTGTGGATGTCGGCGATCTTGCGGTGGAAGTACGAGGCGAGAGAGTCGCAGAGATCTTGTGAAGGAGTGATGTCGTTTTTGCCGGTGCTGGGGTTGGAGAACTCCTTGACGATGCTGAAGAGTTCCTTGCTGTAGTGGGCGTTGTTGTCCAATTGTTCCTTCAGTGATTTCTTCTTGGTGGTGCGGATGAGCTGGTGGTGCTTGCGGGTGGTGTCTTTGAGGGCGGTCATGTTGTCTGTGGTCTGGTCTAGGAGCCAGGCTTTCTCGAGGGTGCGGCAGTTCTTCTTGGAGTCCTTGAGTTCGACGGTGAACCAGGAGGCTTTCTTACTTCTGAGTCTGCTGGGAGGGTTCTTTAGTGGCGCGAGGTCGTCGGCGCAGGCGGTCAGCCACTGCGTGAGGTTGCGTGCTGCTTCGTTGGGGTTCCTTGTGCTGGCGGGTGGGTTCTGGCTGAGGGAGGTGGTGAGCTGCTCGGTGATGATCTTGCTCCAGCTCCTGTGAGGAACCTGTTGCGGGTGGCGGTGGGTCATGGTTCTTCTGAAGCTGAAGTGGACGCAGCTGTGGTCGGTCCAGTGAAGTCCGGTGGAGTGGCTGAAGGTGATGTGCTTGCTGGATGAGAAGACGGGATCAAGCGTGTGGGCGGCGTAGTGGGTGGGGGTGTTGACCAGTTGCTTGAGTCCGAGGTTGGCGAGGTTGTCCAGCAGGGCGGCGGTGTTGCGGTCTTTGTTGTTCTCCAGGTGGAAGTTGAGGTCACCTAGGAGGATGTAGTCAGCGGAGCGGAGGGCGTGCGGGCTGATGAAGTCCGTGATGGCTTCGCTGAATTGTGTACGTGGCCCCGGGAGTCTGTAGACGAGGGTGCCTCTGAGGGTCGTCTTTGGGTCGGTGTGTATCTGGAAGTGGAGATACTCGGCGGCGGCGAAGGTGTCGTTGGAGTCAGTCGTGATGCGGATGGTGTTCTTGTGTACGATGGCGATGCCTCCTCCAGTCTGGTTGACGCGGTCGCTCAGGATGATCTTGTATCCGTCTGGGATGGCGATGTCAGATGCTGAGGAGGCGTTCATCCAGGTTTCTGTGAGGAAGACGACGTCTGGTGAGGTTGTGTCGAGCAGGTTCTAGAGTTCGATGGCGTGTCTGTGGATGGAGCGGGTGTTGAGCAGGATGCACTTGAGGTGGCTGTTGTTGGTGCTCGGCTTGGCAGATGTGGTGCAGGTCCGGAGGCAGGTGAACTTGCAGGCTTGACAGGTGAAGGGTCCGTGGGTGCGTCTCGGGGTGGCTCGGTGGCAGGCTCTTGGTCGATCGGGTTTGAGTGTGATGAGGGTGGCGGCATCGTAGGTCCGACGGGGGCCAGGGGTCCTGGCGCTGGGCACGGGCCAGGCGCGGATGGCACAGACAGGCGTGCCTTTGGCACGCCTTCGGCGCACAATCGGCGCGCCCGCTGCGCGTACGCATGCACTCTGCCATAAATGGAGAGTGGGGATGGGAGGGGCAAGGGAGGAGCAGCTGGGAGGCGGGAGCGGGGTGGCAGGAGGGGGGCAGCGGTGCGGTGCTGCTGGAGGGTGCGTGGGTGGGGCCGGGTACAAGCGGAGACACGGGGCACAAAGCGACACAACAAGTACAATCCAAGGGGAATTCACAGAGAGTACAATATTACACAACACAAGGACGGCGTAAATTCACAAAGAGTACAGTATCACAAATCACAGGGACGGCGGAACGAGTACAATACCAAGATCACAAGGACGGCGGTACGAGGCACACAAGGGTGGCGGTAGAGGTACTGAGGGCAGGCAGGGTCCACAGTCAGGGGCAGAGCTCCGAGGCAGCAGGAGGAGGCCGGGCACACTCGGGGCAGGCCACGCGGCGGGAGGAGGGAGCGACCGGGTCTGACCAGGTCAGATCAGGTCACAGCTCCTCGCCCGTGAGCCGTGCCTTATCTACTCTAGCGGGAGGGAGGAGCAGCTGGGAGGCGGGAGCGGGGTGGCGGGAGGGGGGGGCAGCGGTGCGGTGCTGCTGGAGGGAGCGTGGGTGGGGCCGGGTACAAGCGGAGACACGGGGCACAAAGCGACACAACAAGTACAATCCAAGGGGAATTCACAGAGAGTACAATATCACACAACACAAGGACGGCGGAAATTCACAAAGAGTACAGTATCACAAATCACAGGGATGGCAGAACGAGTACAATACCAAGATCACAAGGACGGCGGTACGAGGCACACAAGGGCGGCGGTACATGTACTGAGGACAGGCAGGGTCCACAGTCAGGGGCAGATCTCCGAGGCAGCAGGAGGAGGAGGCCGGGCACACTCGGGGCGGGCCACGCGGCGGGAGGAGGGAGCGACCGGGTCTGACCAGGTCAGATCAGGTCACAGCTCCTCGCCCGTGAGCCGTGCCTTATCTACTCTAGCGGGAGGGAGGAGCAGCTGGGAGGCGGGAGCGGGGTGGCGGGAGGGGGGGCAGCGGTGCGGTGCTGCTGGAGGGAGCGTGGGTGGGGCCGGGTACAAGCGGAGACACGGGGCACAAAGCGACACAACAAGTACAATCCAAGGGGAATTCACAGAGAGTACAATATCACACAACACAAGGACGGCGGAAATTCACAAAGAGTACAGTATCACAAATCACAGGGACGGCGGAACCAGTACAATACCAAGATCACAAGGACGGGGGTACGAGGCACACAAGGGCGGCGGTACAGGTACTGAGGGCAGGCAGGGTCCACAGTCAGGGGCAGAGCTCCGAGGCAGCAGGAGGAGGCCGGGCACACTCAGGGCGGGCCACGCGGCGGGAGGAGGGAGCGACCGAGTCTGACCAGGTCAGATCAGGTCCTTTGTTCATTCCAGGCACAAATTGGCCTGTTTTGGCTGGATTTACTCCTCACCCTCAACACGGCGCTTGTACCGTTGTTGAACTAAGACGACTACATGTAGTTGCAATTAGAGTGATTAGGTCGTTAGTGAAATACATAACCCTTAATCTCCCGGGCGGGGCCCCAGGAGGTGCGGCGCTTCCTGCTGGACAGGGCGGTATGAAGCTCAGTCCCGTGATGGTCAACGCTGTGATGGGCAAGCGCCCCCAGGATAGGGATGATTTTCCTTTTTGGCTTGCCGAAAAGTTTAACCAGCTGGAAGCCATATTTTCTAACACGACTCCTGGTGAAAAACACAGGATTCTGACAATTAGCATGCCGAAAGACTTGACTCCTGAAATCGGTGACTGTGAGACCTGGGGTAGAACATTTGAGGCAGTCTATGTGAGGTGTTACAGCACACCGTCTATGACTGTTTTGCCGACGGTCCTTAAGCATATTCAGGATGAGCACGGACCTGAGGCTGCTGTTGAATTGGGTATGCGCCTTTGTGGCTCCTTTGATGTGGTTTACGATCTCATACTTGCTAATGTCAAGGGGGATGGGGTGAACTTTCAGGTAGCCAATGCTTTGCCGGCGATACCCGAGGTTGAGAAACCCCGACAGTTAGAATTATTGTGGTGGCTTATAAAACCGTGGGCCGCAATAGTAGGGGTCTCAAGCCTTTTTCTACAAAAGAGAAAAAACAACCTCAAGGGCAAAAGTCAGAAACTGACGAACAGCCCAAGACCAAGAAACAAAATTGGCCAAAAAAACAAAAACAGGGTAAGCAACAACAACAGAGACAGGAGTATTGTCCTGCGTCTCCTTTGCCTGCGCCCACAGAATGTGTTTATGACTTACGCGATTGCGCGACGATAAAATCACCTGATCGATTTCAGATTTCTGATCAACGCTCTCCTCGTTCTTTTCAGGAGTCATCGGCCTCAATGACCGGTGGAGGAGGACGCGGCAGGGGTCGGGGTGGTCCGCAAGGACGCGACCAGCCCCGCCCGAAAGACGGTAAAGGCAAGCAGGACGGTTCTACACCGAAAAGACCCCAGTTTCAGAAAAAGAAAGTCGCCACTTTAACAGCGGGATATGCCACAGATAGTGAGAATGCAGCTTCGGAATCAGACATGGGCTCTGACCTTGCTGGACAGCGCGGCGCAGATCACCATTGTACGAGAGGCGCTCCGTCCACTACTGAGGGTGGAAGCGACTGACCGTTATGTTGTTGTGGAGACAGCTGACACTAGGGTTGCTCCCCCTGACAGACTTTATGAAATAGTCCTGTTCTTTGAAGGTGACATACAACCTACCATAAAAGGGGTATTTTGGGAAAATCTTACAACTACCTATGACATTTTGTTAGCGGAGGCTGACTGGCCCCCACCTTTTGTTCTCGCAGCTCCGAGAGGGGAGGAGGTAATCCTCCCTAGTTTCGCGCACACGGTCTCAAAGGAGCATGCGCCGAATTTTGCAGAAGAGTGGGCTAGAGCCCTTGCGCCGGCTCTGTTCCGTACTCACTATGGTTGGGATAAATTTTCCCCATGCCACGAAATTCCTTTGCGGTCGCAGCCACAGCCTCAACCACAATATCCCATTAGACGTGAAGCTAAGGCTTCCGTTGCGGAAATCCTTGAACAATTGGAATATCAAGGTGTGATTGAAACGTGTGTGTCACCAATGAATAACCCTCTTTTTACTGAGACCAAGCCTGATGGATCATATCGTTTGGTATTGAATTACCGGCATTTAAACTCGCATTGCCGTACCTGTGCAGTACAGAATACTCACGGCTCTGCCTTAGTGGATAGTCGTTTGCGTAAGCGGATTAAGACCACGCTTGACATTTCCAACGGTTTTTATGCCCACCATTTGGATGGTCTGAGTTCCCAATGGACCAGTTTTACATGCGGCGGCGTCCAAAAACAATTCAGGTGTTTACCGATGGGCTATAAAATAGTCCTGGGGTATTTGCTGTCCGCATAGTCTCTCTGTTAGAGAGAATCGACCCTGATGCGTACTTGTGTGCGGATGACATTTATCTCACAGACGACGAACTTTGGGAGCATTTGTGTCGAGTTGAGCGCATAATTTGTAGCTTTGCGGACTTTGGTAACAAATTCAACTTTGCAAAGTCGCACATTGCAGAGTATACAGTATATGCTGTGATGGATTTTGTTTTGATAGCTTAGATGCTTTAGGCACTTTGCCACTGCAGATCAGTGTCAAAGGTCAAGTGCTCCCCGTATAAAGTGTTATGGTAATTGGTTGTCCATAATTGGTATGTTTTAAGCCTGGGCGTAGTTCGCGGAGCCGCACTCCGCGGAGCTACGCGAAGACGCACTTGCACTCTGCGAGATACGCGTAGCTCCGCGGACATGCGTAGTTGCTTGCTAGACCCGTTCGCGCGCCGTTTTTCATCTTCGGGAGCACGGTGCGCGTGTTCGGGGAGCTGCCTGCATGCTCGAGATAGCTAGCGCGCTAAGTTACCCAAGAGGTTTGTCCCGCCCGCTTGCGTTCCCTTATTTCCTGTTCCGGGGCACAAGTAACGTGTTCGCGTTGTGTAAGACATGTTCGGGAACTCATCTTCTCGTTCGCACTACAAAAGTGCGTGATCGCGTCAAATATCGCGCGAACCTACCCAGGCGGTCGCGACGGGCGGAGCCATCTTGGATTTCACACTCTGGCTATGGTTTTGGGCCTACTTTAGCATCTAACTCCTATCTCTTCAATCCTGGTCTTTTCACTCACTTTTTCAAACTTTCTTTAGTTATTACCTCTCTCTCTCTGTGCCTAGGTTTATATTTTTCATTTTATTTCTACTTTTACAACTTTTTTGCAAGTTTTCTCTTGTTTTTTATTACTTCCTTCTTTTACCTTGCTTCTTCCTTCCCCTACCTTTTTGTCTTCAACTTTTCTTCTCCCCTCCACCCAGAACCATGGTGAAGGGTGCCAGCAGCATCGGCGGCTCAAAGGGCAAGGCGGCTGTGCCCAAAAAAAAACGGCTGCCTTGCGGCAGAATGCGCCCCGCAGGAGTGACGGCCCGCCAACTTTTTGGGGAGGAGGAGGTGGCTGCCCTGGTCTTTTTTATCCAGCGCCACCTCCCCTTGACCTTGGCAGCAGGCGGCAGGCCCGGCTCCGGCTACCGGCGTATTGAAGAGCGTCTCCGGCGGTGGGCGAAGGTGCGCCGGGCAGTCTTCCGCTGCTCCGGTATCCGGCGTACCCACCATCAGCTGTCCCACCGCTGGGCCGACATTTTGGACCGGGAGCAGGACCTGTTGGACCTGCTTGGTGTCGAGGTTGTGGGTCTTGGTGATCTATATATATATATATATAGTAGTATAAATATTGTTATTGTATCTTTGTAAATATTGGCTGAATAAGTAACGCGATGACTGTTGCTCCTAGTTACATTTCCGATGTATTCCGGTATATCTACTGTAATTGTATGACACTGTTCTTCTTCACTGACTCTTGCGTGTTGTTTCAACTTGGCGCTAGCTGTTGCTGTTTATTGATGTGAGATTTTCTTTATTGTAGAGAACTGAAGTTAGTTAATGCTATTAATAGAGTCTTGTCCTTCCTTTGTCCGTCAGTGAAATAGCGGTGGATGGATAATTGTACGTAGTTTGCATATTGTAGCAAGTTTTTCACGGCCTTCTCTTCTGCATGAATCCTCCTCTGGCAATGAATGCTGAAGTTACTTTGTTCTTCTTACCTCAGCCAGGGCCGGCTTTAGGCATGTGCAAGCTGTGCAACTGCACAGGGCCACCAAACTTCAGGGGCCACCGCACCAATATATATCCTTAATTTAATAATCCTCTGAGGATGGATACATATTTGCGTGGCGGCCCCTGGCAGGGATTTGTTGCCTCCGGCTCTGTTCCACTTCCAAACACCCTGACTCCCCCTCTTCACTGTCCTCCGTCCTCCGTCCCGACCTCCTCTTCCGGGGCCCCCTACCTACGCTCCCTGCCCAGGAGGACCACCATGAGCCTAGATCCACCCCTGCCTCAGCCCTCCATAGAACTGATGTAGTTTGTTTAATGAGTGGTAGGCTTGGCAGCAGTAGCATTCAGTCAGTAGCAGAACAAAATATGATGCAACGAACGTACAATTTCGTGTATGCACTAAATTTCTGCATGTCTCCTCCTTGTGATCTATGCATTTTGCTGGCAAAAATGAAAAAGAAATGACTACTCACAGATAATTGATTACCCCATTCTTGAATCTCTTGAATCGGTGGTGTTGTTCAGGTGTTACTGCCTCTGTGTTACTTAGTAATCTGCAATCAGAATGTTTATGGAACATTTGATTTGTTTTCTACAAGTATACAGTTAGTGAATCTTGCAAGGCAGTAGTCATTTGGTAGATCAATGTTTGTTTCTTTTAATGTTCTAGCAGTGGTTTTTGAAATGATGTCTATGTTTCACAGCACTCAATGTTTTTCTCTTTGTTTATTATTTCTTACATGAACCACAGAACCCAGGGGCAAGCAGAATGCTGGGACCGAGTCGGCGGGTGAACCACCACAGGCACAGAGCTCCTCTACTGAGGATCCTGCTGCTGTCCCCAGTAAGTCCAACAGTGCTTTCTTTTGGAACAATGATATTTCCCTAACTTTGTAACGGAGCTTTTTTTTCAACCGATTAATTACATTTACTTCCTAAAGAAATTTTGACTCTTTAGTAAAGGTATTAATCTTTTCCATAAATATGTGACAAAAAAACAATTAGAATAGCTGTAGGCACAGGGTCCACTCCTGTCTTAGGTTTTTTCCTCTGTAATGTCTGTGCTTTGGCAATTGACACCAACCAAGTATGCATCCAGATGTTTGTCTAGTATTTTGTAAACTTTAGTATACCACTACTAGTCTTGTGGGTATTCTATCTTCTATGGAGTCATATACATATTACATAACTATGTATGCACCAAAAAATTGGATGTTGGTGCTGCTGATAGGCAGGTTGGACCTTACTTACACCTCAGTCACAGAACTCTGAGGAACCCACAATTCACTGAACGACAACCTATATGGGCTCAGTCATTGGTCAATTATTCAATTATCACACTCCTGAACCCCAATACCAAGATGCCCAATGCTTTTATTACACAAACCATAACCTAAGAAACCCCCTTTTGCTCACTCACTCGTGTGAGTCTACAAGACAACAGACACTGAAAATAAACTTCAGTTCAGAGTCAAAGTGGTACTTCAAAAGCTTTATTTTGTTAGAAGTAAGTAAGTAACATCAATGTTTTTAAGTTGTTCCGTGAAATACGTCGAGGGGCCCACCAGAAAAAATCCAGAGTTAAAAAAGGCAGAATAAAGTAATCAACATTTGTACAGCTACTAGTGCACGATAGGGAAATGTGGGAAATGTCGGAGACCCCTCACCATTCAACGTATACTGGTTACATATGCCTCTTTTTGGTAAGCTCTGGAAATGTCAGCTTCGTAGAAGGAAATCTTCTCATCTGCCGAACATTAATGACAAAAGTGGTGCACGTTAGACAGTATGAAATACATTTAGGCCAGTTTTATGCAGCCATGCTAAAAAGAAGTTGTAACCTGTAAGCAAACTCTATTCCACAATCCACATAGAAAACTTAAATACGGGCCCTTTTATTTTCCAACCTCTTCAGGTGTACGCATTGAACAATCATGTTGCCTCAAAGGCGTCTTCTCGTACTGCGCAACAAGCTGCGAGGTAGCATGCGCAAAACTGGATACATTGATGTACAAAGGTTACATAGTTCACTTCAAATTTCCAAGGACTAGAGTAGCAGTACAGATGAGATGAGCTTGGGTACCATACCCTAACAATGAATGCTAATATGTGTAGTGACTCTGCTGTACTATGCAATGTGGACTCCTACTGATTACGTACGTTGTACTTAACTGTTTTGAAGAACTCCATTCTTGGTGAACAAGTACAATGGGGGCTGTGTATCCATCTAAAAAGGTGTACTTATTTTTATAGGTGCAGAACCCGTACCATCCACCAGTGCCGACGGGGACAGCGGCGCAGCGTCAGCGATCCCGGCGGGGACAGGAGGATCAGAGGCACCTACACCAGCACCAGCAGCAGTGGGGGGGGAGCCAACAGCGGTGGGCGATGGTAAGTTACATTCAATAGTGATCCGCATTACTTGGTGGGAGGGGAAAACTTCCTCACTGTACTCTACTGGACAATATATGATGTTACCTTTACTTGTCATTACCATGCTTAGCATTACCACTACAGTAATGCAGGTGGCTGATAGCAGTCGGATGCATGGGTTGTTGTTGAAGCATGGAAAGGGGAAAACACAGCTGCCAGCGTGGTTGGGAGACACACCCAATATCGGTGGTTAGTGGATAGTCTCAGCAGCAGCGGTGTTTTGGTCAAACCCAAAGGCAAGGGAAGGAGGGGATGACTGGATGCATGGGTCGTTGCTGGTGAATCACAAACCAAATAAGGTTTGTTGCACGATATAAAGAATGATAGTCTCTACTAGACATGTACTACTAGCTGCCCCCTGTTAATTAATGTTAGTTTGAGACTGTTCCCGCCTTCCCGGAATCAGAGTATATAATATAAAACGAGATATGAAAAAGACAGGTGTTCGTTCTAATGTGTGTGACCGTTGAAGTACACCCATGCTACTAGGGCAGGCATAATGCCGTGCCAAAAAGTCCAACAAATTAATTATATAGGCTGTAGAATGTTCAAGATAGATGCAACACAATTTTTTGTACTCAGCTTGCTTGCTAGTGCTACTGTGCCACTATGTGTTGATTCAATTTTGTGTTCTTGATTTGCGGGGATTTTGGATTACAACAATTCTGTTTCTTTCTTTATAGTTACTCCTTCAAAACCAACAAGGAAGGAGTTGGCAGTCCGGGCCCGGCAGCGGAAACTGCAAGCCATCGTAGAGGCCTACCGCCGGCTGGTGGATCAGGCCGAGGAGGAGGAGGAGGAGGCGGCGGCAGCAGCTGCTGCCTCTTCCAATGCCCCGGCTCCCAAGCCTGCAGGACTACGTCGCCGTGGTCAGGCAGCCGCCCGCCGCCGAATTGTTACATCATCGGCGGCCCCCCCACAACATGCGTGCAAATGTAGGTGCCGGGAATTTCAAGAAAAGATTCTCTGCCGGGTAGCGAGGCTTGAGGAGGAGCGGAAGAAGCTTGAGGATGGAATAGAGGAGCGTGTCAAGGTCATTGTGGACAAACACCTGAAAGCCCGCCGGCTTTGAGATAGACCCTGTTGTTTGCCCCTTTTTAAATCCTTTTGTTGGTGGGTGGGATTTGGGTGTTGGGGTTTACATTTAACTTTGAAATTTGGTTGGGGTTAGGGGAGGGTAGGGACAGCTGTGGGGTAAGATTTGATAAATATTTTATTTTTCTATCATCTTTCTTTATGTTATGTTAAAATAAAAATGAGACAAAGTTATTTTCAAAAGAAAACATTTGAAGTTCATTTGTGTTTGTTGGGGGGGTGGAGGGGGGACTGTTTCACCAAATAATGTACGTTGTGCAACATCACAACGTTTAATTGGCCATGCAGGTCAGGGGACAGTGCTTTCGAATTAAAAAATATATTGGCCACATCTTTAACATGCAGACAGATAGATGCGGTAAACCCTCACCGAGTTATATTTGTAGTATTAGAAGAACTACCAGTCTGTCTTGCGTTATACCTCACAGCAAACTTATCTTACCTGTGATTGCTGATGATGAAGTGGGCTGCATTTGTTTCCCAAGACAATGGATAAGAATCTGTTGTTCTGAACTTCTGTGATAGTAGTAGTAGACAGACCCTGCCAGTAGCATTTTGAGACAAAAAGAAAGAGGCAGTCATTTTCGTGATAGACAATGTGGGGGTAGTATAAGTATTAAGTACAGTACATTACACGACTGACCCAATAATATTTTGCAACTGCTAAACTGAAACAAAACAATGGTTTTGGGGACTGGAAAGTAAGTGCAAGAGAAGATAAGAAGTTCAACTGTAGTTGTAGTACTCACGTCAACGTCAAACTTTTCTAAATCATAATGCTATAAACTTAAACACAAACAATGACGCCAATTCATTACGTATTCGTTGTTTGATGGTAATGGTAAATTAATTGGCATTATACACAGAGCTTGAGTTGGGAAGCAGAAGAAGATCCCGGCCATGCCTTGTTGAAATGACACTATTGTTGCTTTCACCACATCTGCCCCAGCAAGCGCGTGATCAAATTGTTGGTGTATATTTAATGTAACAAACATCGCACCTCAATGAAACCACGCAGCCCGGGGGAAGAGGGTTAGGGTTTGTTGAATGGATGGGTACGGGGGTTTTCGGAAAGGTTTGAGAAATAAAAACAGTACGCATGTAGACAACAAAAGCAAAACAATGAAGACGATATTTATGATGTTGAATTTGATCCACTAGCCAATGAATGTAAGGAATAAACGTAGAAACAGGATACGCTGAATATCATTCTTTGTTTCCCGCCATCCAATTGCTTGATGATGATGATTAGTGGTAATGGTGAGTAGACGCTCATAGTATAATAGCAGTGGGTGAAAAACGTCCAGCCTGTGTGGATTGAAAAAGAAAAGGCAAATACAAAAGAATGTGAATGACCTAAACAAAGTGTATTTGAAATACAGTGAAGATCAAAAAAATAATACAAGCGGAGTAGTCGTAAAGAGAGGACTTTCAGACTGAGGAGGCTTCGATACAATATATTATGTATAAGTCTACTAGTTGCACATCATTATTAATCTAGAAGTACAAGAAAAGATAGGAGCCAGCACAGAACAGAGTCACAGACCCACGACACAGGGTCGCCAGTAACACAAACTGCATTTACCTCACAATTTGACTGAGCCAGAGAAAGGGGCATAAAAATTAAAAAAGCAACCTAGCGCTTTCAAAATTAATCAACAAAATCAATGCGTCATTCTCAGTCAGCAATCATACCACTATTGTACTGTACCACTGCACAGTGCACACACATGAAGTAGCCTGGGTCTACTGTGCTGTGCCTCTTATTTGTATTTACCTTGTATTCCACTCCAAGAAACATCGTACATCAATCAGCTCAGATCCAACTGCCTGACAGCGTGCAATGATATGTGTGGTGTCACCATCATTATCAGGTGTGGCACGTCTAGTCCAACAGCACCAGCAACTCAGTCTACTCTGTAGTGAGTGACTACGAACGATAAATTAAGTCCTGACTGCACCTGTAGTAGTAGGATCACAAGTGCGTAAATAATTTATATTATTAAATAACATGGAAAAATTGCCCATCACGTGAGTCTGAACTTACTAGTATACTTCAATTCCATGCACATTTGCTCAGCGTCAGCTAAACATCCTATGCAATGCATTGCATCATTCATTTAATATACCTGTCTTGCTCTTGTCTTTCACTATCAGATGATTGATCACAGATGCTGCCGAGCCTTTTAAAAATAATGACGAGTCACAACAAGTTGACTTCAGTTGTGGATGCCTGCTCAAGTATTGACACTGAAGAGTCGTCTATGAATGCCTGCAGACAGAGGTGGTAGCCTTAAGAGTAAGACAGTGATGAGTTGCAGATTTCAAATGATATAGAGGATGGCTGTAGTCACAACTGTACCGTTCACTTGTTATGGAGGGACTGTTAGAGGCTACATTATTGTACTATACTCCATCTACATACAACATCCAATGTATGGCTGGCAAGATGGAATTGTATTGACTTGAGTGGGAGGCAAGAAGATGGAGCAAGACTCTGAGGAGTGCTGCAGTCAACAAATGCACAGGCGTGCAACTCCAGTAGGTAAATAAAAATATACAGTGAAAATAAATGCACAGGCGTGCAACTCCAGTAGGTACATAAAAAGAATCAGTGGTGGGGATGGATTTGGTTGTGGTTTTTATTTGCAGTTTAGCACCAGAAAGCCATTGTTAATAAGAAAATAACACAAATAAAGGAAGGGAGAAAGTAACAATTTAAAAGCCTAGTTGTCAGGGAAGAGGAGCTCGTCCTCAAACTCTGTGCGTTCGGACAGAAGTAGGTCATGTAACCCAGTAGTGAGGAGGTCTTCGGACTCGCTTTCTTCATCCTGCTCTGATTCACGTACTTTATAGTCTGGTGGTATGAAGCGTTGATTCATTTTTATCATTGTCAGCCTCTCCACGCTTTTGGAGGAGAGACTAGTCCTTTTTGATGTCACAACGGCACCAGCAGCACTGAAAACCCGCTCAGAAGAGACACTGGCTACAGGACAAGCCAGATACTTTATTGCCAGCCTGCTCAGCACTGGCCACTGTCTCCTTCTTTCATACCAATAGACCAATGGGCTTTGCTCCATGAACAGCTCTGTTGTGTCATCCAGATAGGCCTGAACCATCCGCTCAGTGTTCATTGGGGCTTGGCTTTGCTGGTCCTCTTTCCCCTTTGCAACAGCAACGGACTTACCCATCCCTTTCTGTAGAAAAAAAGCAGTTATGCTTTTGGTTGGGTCTGCTGAATCAGATCGTGTAGGTGCTGCTTTTGGTACTGTTGGTGCCTGCTGGAAAGCAGACGCACTGCTCTCATGCTGTGAAGAACTTGTGTCAGGAGTACTTGGACTGGCCTGGGCTGGCACTGGCAGGCCTTTAAGTAACAGCCGTTCAGTTTCTAAATCATTAGCTTCCGCAGCTATGGAAGTTTTGTACTTGGCAACATCCTCATCTGAAAAAGGAATTACTGCGCTACTGCTGACACATAATTTGTACCGTGGATCCAACATTGTTGCAGTTATGTAATGTTCACCTGACACAATCATTTGAAGCCTTGCGTTTAGAGATAAGCGGTTGGCTAAGCCCTTGGCCAAGGTATATGCATCAACTTTGTGTTCGTCACCTTCGTATGTTTGACAGACCTCCTTCACCTGTTGCTCAAGCATGTACAACAATGGGATGGCTTGGCCCATAGTACAGTCCTCCCTGCTAACTGCACGTGTGAAGACCTCAAAGGGTAGTAGCATCTCTGTGATGCATTTAATGAGGTCCCACTGCCACATCTCAATGGTCAGGGCTTTAAGATTAACAGTAGGATCCCCTAATCTTCTTGACATGACATAAGCATTCAGTGGTATGTACTGCTCAAAGAGACACTCGAGCATGAAATAAGTAGAGTTCCAACGTGTTGGGACCACCTGGATCAGTGCTTTGACTGGCAATTTATGGCCACGCTGAATGACCCGTAGCAGCTTCCGTCCTTTAAAAGAATGGTTAAAGTGCGTGCATATTCTTCTGCAGATGTTCAGTATGTTGCTGACTTTGGCTTCAGTTTTCAGAAAGTCTTGCACGACTAAGTTAATGCAGTGTGCCAAACAGGGTACCCTGAAATAATGTCCTTCTCTCATTGCCTTCACTACATTACTGCCATTGTCGGTGGCAACAAAACCAATCTTAAGGCCTCTTGGTTTCAGCCATTCAAAGACCTTAGTGTTAAACTCAGACAAAATGTTTTCAGCAGTATGACTTTTCTCCATAGCAAACATGGCTATAGTTACATGTCTGCGCGTATCATTAAAAATCCCAGCAACGTCAAGGAGGCCTGAAGTTAACTTGTCTTTAACACCTGCAAAAGAGATCCAGTGTGCGGTGATGCACATGAAATCTGTAGCATCGCAACTGCTCCACATGTCTGTTGTCAGGTGGATACAATGGACAACACTCTGTTGTAAGGCTTTCCCAATCAATTCCAGCACGTCGTGGTGTAGTGCTGGAACAGCAACTCGGGCAAAATAGTAGCGACTGGGAACGTTCCATTTTGGGCAGAGGGTTGCCACTAATTCCAGAAATCCAACAGCCTCAACAAATGAAAATGGGAGAAGGTCCAGTGCCAACATTTTCGCAAGTTTCGCATTGTACAAACGTGCTATTGGGTGGTTCCGCTCGTACTTTCCCTCCTGCCTAAACATGCTAGGAATGGTACGCTGCTTTGTATTTCTTTCAGTTATGCTAGACTGACCACCTTGCATCGCAGACTTTGCAATCCTTGGTGTCTCCAGCTGACTCTGGTGCCACTGAGCAGTTGCTAATGCGGAGGATGTGGACTTTACCACTCCAGTGCTGGCGACAGGGCTTATTTGTGTAGCACTCCTAGATAGAAGGTCATCGTCTCCCTCTTCTTCTACCTCCTGGTCAACCATGAGTGGACCTTGTAGCACTGTATCCCCACCAACACCAGTGCTCACATTTTTTATGCTTGCAAGGTGGTTCTCCCACCTGATTAAGTGTGTTTTTTTCAAATGGGTCGTTTGGCCTCCAGTACCATAGTTTGTACCAATCTTACCACGACTAACATTGACATGACAAATGGTGCATACAGCAATGTTCTCCTGAACTGGGTGAACCGTAAAGAATTCCCACACTGGGGAGGTAAACTTTTGTCTCCTGCCATAGGAAGAGGAGGACCCACTCCCAATGCCGGATGGACTGGAGGATTGTTGAATTTCACTATGTGACAGCTCAGTCCTAGTACTGCCACTACCTCCTTCTGTTGAAGTGGCGCTTCTGCTGGATGTCGGATGCTGCCGGGCCTTCGCTGATGAAAAAATGGGAGCTGGTGTTACTTTGGGTGTTGAGTGTGTAGGAGTTATGCGTGCTACCTGCTCATCACTAATCGCAGCATTTCTGGATAGGGTGAAAATGTTGGTCTCTACATCCTCTGCACCAGGAATAACGTTCGTGATGATGACAGTGTCAGACCCGTCTTTATCACCAGCAGTATCCTGCTCACCTTCATCGGCCTCCATAAGTTCAAGCCTTGCTGTAAACTTCCTTTTTCCTAGCTTGGTCTTCTTGGGATGTCTCTCCTTTGAATGCTCAGATAGTTGTGGCTGCCAATCCGTATCAAGGTCATCGGAAGGGATGCTTGGCGAAGAATTCGATGCACTAACCCTCCTTTCCCTTGGTGAATTCAAAGACAATAGATCACCTCCAGAAGTGGCTTCCTCTTCTTCTTGCTCGGAATGAGGCTCTACTTCCTGAACTGCCCCGACTTCTTGGTGGTGGAGGACCTAGTAGCTTTCTTAGGGCCCATCGTCTTCTGATGTCAGTTCACAGCAGCACAAATTGCAGAGATGTCTGGTCAGATGAGTCACACACCACACGTGGCGTACAACTGAAGGACGTCCGTCTGGCAGTAGAACAGGTGATGGATGAAAAAACAACCAGCACCTCCTCTGTCTTTTT
Organism: Lissotriton helveticus; assembly: GCF_964261635.1. Lineage (NCBI taxonomy): Eukaryota > Metazoa > Chordata > Amphibia > Caudata > Salamandridae > Lissotriton > Lissotriton helveticus. The sequence goes on from NC_136063.1 coordinate 2,082,929,513, forward strand.
TTGTGCACCTACAAGCAAAGAAGGCAGAACAACATCAGTCAAACAAGCAGTAAGGCAACATGAACAATTGAAAGACACACAGGCCAATGTATAAAAGACAAAACAGAAGACTAATACTACCAGTCCAGCACCACAGCTCCAAGCCACATGAAGTCCAGAAAGAACCAATAAAGTCAAGCAGGCCTATATATACCAATATGGATAGAAAAAGGAGGATGCCTGCTGCACATGACAGGTTAATGCAAGGAATAAAAATACCCCATGGCTAAGACAGAGGTTGTAAACCTAACACCGCAAAAACACATACAAAACCCATGCCCAGACAACACATTTTGGAATGCAATGCCATACACACATGCCCTAATGATGTTAATTGCATACACCGAATGAAAACAGCTACATAAAGGCAGCACCCCCGCTAACTACTACCTCTGGGACTCTGGCCTACTGTCAGATCAGACCAAAAGCTTGGAGACCAATGATAAATGCACAAAGGAAGTACCTACAAAATGGCCGCCACCACATGGCCTGGCCACCCCCAGCAACATGAAAAGAAAGAGAAAAGAGAAGACAGACAATAAATGCCTATGGGAAAGGGACAATGCATTGTTTTGCTTCACAAAGTAGCCGCACCGCTGCCCACGTGGTCAGCCCACCCACAAACCAGAAGACAGACACAGGAATTGTTCCAGGCTCCAAAAACTACAACCAAATGACAACTTCAGTTTTTTTGGGTGCACAAGAAACACATGCAACATTTTCGAGAAACTTTTATGCAACTCGGGACATATTGTTCGCGAGAATGCAAAATCGGCGTGTTCGGCAGCGCGAATGGAATAAAACGTCGTTATCGCGTTCCCGAGCAAGTACATTGAGCGCGCGAACAAGACAAAAAATGTAATGTCGCGTGTCAAGAGTTGATTAACTTTAATGCACCTATGGCTATGAGTAGTAGTAACTCTGCCCTACTGCCAGAATAGTCAAAAACCTTGGATGCCTATGGCAAAAGCACAAAGGAAGGACACACAAAATGGCCGCCACCATAGGGCCTGGCCACCAACAACAACATGGAAAATTCACAAAGGATGTATACACAAAATGGCCTCCACCACATGGCCTGGCCACCAACAACAACATGGCAAAATCACAAAGGAAGCATACACAAAATGGCCGCCACCATAGGGCCTGGCCACCAACAACAACATGGAAAATTTTAATGTATACACAAAATGGCCTCCACCACATGGCCTGGCCACCAACAACAACATGGCAAAATCACAAAGGAAGCATACACAAAATGGCCGCCACCACATGGCCTGGCCACCAACAACAACATGAAAAGAAAGAGAAGACAGACAATAATGCCTATGGCAAAGGGACAATGCTTTGCTTCACAAAATGGACACACCACCACCGCCCAAATTGGTCACCCCACCCATAAACAAGAAATCCTTACATAGAGGACAGAAAATGGAAGTGGTCCATGCTCCAAAAAGAGAAAACTACAACCAAATGACAACATAAATGAGGACTTTTTGTAGCACAAGAAACACATTAAACATTTTCGGCGTGTTCGGCAGCACGAATGGAATAAAACGTCGTTTTCGCGTTCCCGAGCAAGTACATTGAGTGCGCGAACAAGACAAAAAATGTAAGGTCACGTTCTCACACTGTGCGAAGTTACCAAAACTACCCAAGCTGTATTCCTAGGGTTACCTAATGGCAGAAATTGACAGAGTATTTAAACACACCCAAAACCTGAAATACCCCACACATGAAAATCAGATTTTCTACATCAATCCAACCCATCCATGATTTTCAAATTAAGGGTACACCACAAAAACAGTTGATTAACTTTCATGACCCTATGAGTAGTACCTCTGGCCTACTGGCAGAGTAGGCCACAAGGTTGGAGGCCTATGGCAAGAGCAAAGTGGCTGGAAACATAAAATGTCCGCCAACACATGGCCAGGCCAACCACAGAAAGTTAATACAATGAACTCAAGCATGCCTACACACTAACTACATGGAGTACTAGGGTCAGCTATTAGCTTAAAAAATAAAAACATTTTAAATTCCACAAACATAAATTCCACAACAGACATTGCTATTGCATAATGAACATAATCCAATGCCATCCATGATGTTTGTTTACAAACTGGAATAAAAATGTAAACACAGACTACAGAAACATGATTGGACCCATGGGTACCTCTCTATGTAGCCTGGATGAAATTTTAAAAAAAAATACAAGTTGGGACCTCATAAAAGTACAGGCCTCCATCAATAATTTAATTCCAGGATTGAATACTGTAGTTAAAAAAACCTCAAATCAAACAAACACAAGTCTACATCATACTCACTCATACATTACACAAACTTACTTGAAAAAGAGAATTCCAAATCAAAAAGTCCTCAATAAATCCAAGAAAAATCAGTAATGCAGCCAACACACACAGAAAGTGATCCTTCCAGCTCAAAATCCAAAGGAAAGTGAGCCCCACATGGACAAAGCACTGGGAGGAGCCTGGTGGACAGGAACAGGAAGTTGTAAACTCAAGGGCCCTTCCTCCTTCCTCCTTACTCATCAAAACAAGAGTAGAAACAAAAAGAGGGCTCCTTCCCCCCAAAAAATACAGCCAAAGGTACAACTTTAAGGTTTTTTTTTCATTTTTTTGCTAACCAAAATGGTAATTTATTATGGTTTTAACATGCTCGCGAGTTATTCTGTGCAAGAATGCAGTTTCTGCGTGTTCGGCAACTCGATCTTACCAACAAGCATCCTCGCGCATCCTTATGACGCTATCGCGCATCCAAATGACGTTATCGCGTTCGCACAGTCGCACGGGATTGTGCGAGAGTGTTTCCAAACATGGTGGCACACGCGACCAGGAAAAAAGCGAACACAGAACCAAGGTAAGCCATTGCCGCGCACGCGATAATGTTATTCAGCGCGCGAGAACTACGCTACGCACCGGATCGCGGAGTAATCGACAGCTTCGCGTTCTCCGTAGAACGCGGAGTTGCCGAAACTCCGCAAGCTCCGCGAACGGAGCGTAGTTCTTCGCCCAGGGTTAATTACAACCCAGTTGTGCTACAAAGTTTACTTTCCACCTCTTTCTTTGTGTGTCATTATGGCCGCGGTGAACATTCCGCAACATAGTCGTATTGCGGTGCGCAATCATTTGCAGCATTTTAATGTTCCCTTGGATGGCATGGCTGTGATTATGGTGGTGAGTGCAGAGGTAGCTTACCCTTACGAAATCTTTTACTCGTGGGGACCTTCCCAGCTGCGAATGCAAATACTACTGTGTTCGACACATACACTGCCACAGCTGTGCCACTGGAATATACTCCGTATAGGGCACAGGAAGTTCCTATTGATGCTTGTCAGCACCGCGTTTGGATTGATGGCGCCCTCCCCCACTCTTTGACAGCTCCGAGGTTAGGTCAATCAATCAATCAATCATAACATTGGTATAGCGCGCTACTCACCCGGAAGGGTCTCAAGGCGCTTGGGGGAGGGATCCGCTACTGCTCGAACAGCCAAGTCTTGAGTTGTTTCCTGAAGGCGATATGGTCCTGTGTAAGCCGGAGGTGGATGGGGAGGGAGTTCCATGTCTTGGCTGGCAGGTAGGAGAAGGATCTTCCTCCGGCGGTGGCTCTTCGGATGCGTGGTACGGCGGCGAGGGCGAGGCTCGTAGAACGTAGCTGGCGGGTGGGCGTGTAGAAGGTTAGGCGGTCGTTGAGGTACTTGGGGCCCAGGTCGTGGAGAGGCTTGTGTGCGTGGGTAAGGAGCCTGAACGTGATCCTTTTGCTAACGGGGAGCCAGTGCAGGTCCCTCAGATGGCCGGAGATGTGGCTGTGTCGGGGGATGTCCAAGATGAGTCGGGCGGAGGCGTTCTGTATGCGCTGGAGTCTTTTCTGTAGTTTGGCTGTGATTCCCGCGTAGAGGGTGTTCCCATAGTCCAGTCGGCTGGTGACGAGTGCCTGGGTGACCGTCTTCCTGGTTTCGGTCGGGATCCATTGGAAGATCTTTCGGAGCATACGCAGGGTGTTGAAGCACGATGAGGAGACGACGTTGACTTGTCTGGTCATCGAGAGGGAAGAGTCCAGGATGAAGCCCAGGTTGTGTGCGTGGTCTGTTGGCTTGGGAGCGGTGCCCAGGGCGGGAGGCCACCATGAGTCGTCCCAGGCGGAGGGCGATGGTGCCAGGATGAGGACTTCCGTCTTGTCTGAGTTCAGTTTCAGGCGGCTGTTCTTCATCCACTCGGGGACGTCTTTCATCCCTTTGTGTAGGCTCGTTCTGGCGGTGGCGGGGTCTCTGGTGAGGGAGAGGATCAGCTGGGTGTCGTCAGCGTAGGAGATCATGTTGAGGTTGTGTTGGCGTGCCATGGCTGCAAGAGGTCTCATGTAGACGTTGAAGAGGGTGGGGCTGATTGATGATCCTTGTGGTACGCCGCAGATGACTTCGGTGGCCTCGGATCGGAACGGGGGGAGGCGGACTCTTTGTGTTCTTCCGGCGAGGAACGAGATGATCCACTCCAGTGCCTTTTCTTGGATACCGATTTTGCTGAGGCGTTGAACTAGGGTGCGGTGGCAGACGGTGTCGAACGCTGCAGAGAGGTCCAGGAGGATGAGGGCCACTGTTTCCCCATTGTCGAGCAGGGCTCGGATGTCGTCGGTGGCTGCAATGAGGGCGGTCTCGGTGCTGTGGTTGGCTCGGAAGCCCGACTGCGAGGAGTCGATGGATCCGTTCGTCTCGAGGAAGGCTGCAAGCTGTCTACTGACTGTCTTCTCGATGACTTTGGCAGGAAAAGGGAGGAGCGAGATGGGGCGGAAGTTCTTGAGGTCGGTGGGGTCCGCTGTTGGTTTCTTCAGTAGGGCGTTGAGCTTGGCATGCTTCCAGCTCTCCGGGAAGGTGGCGGTGTTGAAGGAGGAGTTGATGACGTCCCAGAGTTGGGGTGCGATGATGGAGTTGGCCTTGTTGAAGATGTGGTGGGGGCAGGGGTCGGTTGGGGATCCGGAGTGGATGGTGTTCATCGTGCGGGCTGTGTCTTCGGTGGTCACCGTGGTCCAGGTGCGGAGGGTGGCGGTGGGGGGCGTTGGTTCGACGGTTGGGTGCGTGGATGGTGCGCCGAAGCTGTTGTGGATGTCGGCGATCTTGCGGTGGAAGTACGAGGCGAGAGAGTCGCAGAGATCTTGTGAAGGAGTGATGTCGTTTTTGCCGGTGCTGGGGTTGGAGAACTCCTTGACGATGCTGAAGAGTTCCTTGCTGTAGTGGGCGTTGTTGTCCAGTCGTTCCTTCAGTGATTTCTTCTTGGTGGTGCGGATGAGCTGGTGGTGCTTGCGGGTGGTGTCTTTGAGGGCGGTCATGTTGTCTGTGGTCTGGTCGAGGAGCCAGGCTTTCTCGAGGGTGCGGCAGTTCTTCTTGGAGTCCTTGAGTTCGACGGTGAACCAGGAGGCTTTCTTGCTTCTGAGTCTGCTGGGAGGGTTCTTTAGTGGCGCGAGGTCGTCGGCGCAGGCGGTCAGCCACTGCGTGAGGTTGCGTGCTGCTTCGTTGGGGTTCGTTGTGCTGGCGGGTGGGTTCTGGCTGAGGGAGGTGGTGAGCTGCTCGGTGGTGATCTTGCTCCAGCTCCTGCGAGGAACCTGTTGCGGGTGGCGGTGGGTCATGGTTCTTCTGAAGCTGAAGTGGACGCAGCTGTGGTCGGTCCAGTGAAGTCCGGTGGAGTGGCTGAAGGTGATGTGCTTGCTGGATGAGAAGACGGGATCAAGCGTGTGGGCGGCGTAGTGGGTGGGGGTGTTGACCAGTTGCTTGAGTCCGAGGTTGGCGAGGTTGTCCAGCAGGGCGGCGGTGTTGCGGTCTTTGTTGTTCTCCAGGTGGAAGTTGAGGTCCCCTAGGAGGATGTAGTCAGCGGAGCGGAGGGCGTGCGGGCTGATGAAGTCCGTGATGTCTTTTTTTTTTTTTTTTTTATTGAAAGTTCATGACCATATAATGTTCTCTGTACATAACAATAGATATTAACACAGAAATATAAATATACATACAGGATGTTGAATACGCATAATAAGAACTCAGATGTTAAAACATAGGGCCATAAATACAGTAAATATGTTAAAAAATGTCAACAGTATCAACATGGGTGTTAGAAGACTATAGACTATAGACCCCCACTTTTTGACCGCCTCCATAATGCCACGGGCGACCAGATCCTTTGTCCCATTTCCCTGGATTTCGCTCCCTTTAGGGCATACAGCTCCGATTCGATGTTATGGATCCCAAGCATCCTACACATCCACATTTGAAAGGTTGGGGCCTCAACATCCTTCCATGCAGCAGCGATTAATATTCTAAAAACAGCTGTTGATATAAAAACAAGTGCCTCAGACTCTATACTTAAACCTAGTTTGGCATCACACCGATTATTAAAAGTGTAGGGGATAGGTCTATTTTGACAGCTAGCAGCCCCTCTAAAAACTTTTCGATTTCCTTTTTAATTGGCCCTAATTTCCCACAACTACAAAACATATGTAATGCATCAGCAGGCCCATTTCCACATCTAGGACAGTTGTTATCCGCTCTCTTTCCCCATTCATACAATTTTGCCGGTGTATAGTATAAGTTAAAGAGAGTCTTACAGTGCTGTGCTCTTAGATTTGAAGATCGTAGGAACCTTTTATCCATAAGAATGGCTCTATCCAGATCGATGTCAGGATCTCTCAATTTATGAACCCAGGTAGCCTCTGTCTTGAGCATGTCATCGGGTAGCGTTTCCAAGAATAGTCCATACATTACCCTGAGGCTACGACCACCTCCCTTCAAATAATCTAATAGTCTTTGTTGTTCTCCAGGTGAAAGTTGAGGTCCCCTAGGAGGATGTAGACAGCGGAGGGGAGGGCGTGCGGGCTGATGAAGTCCGTGATGTCTTCGCTGAATTGTGTACGTGGCCCCGGGGGTCTGTAGACGAGGGTGCCTCTGAGGGTCGTCTTTGGGTCGGTGTGTATCTGGAAGTGAAGATACTCGGCGGCGGCGAAGGTGTCGTTGGAGTCAGTCGTGATGCGGATGATGTTCTTGTGTACGATGGCGATGCCTCCTCCAGTCTGGTTGATGCGGTCGCTCAGGATGATCTTGTATCCGTCTGGGATGGCGATGGCGATGTCGGATGCTGAGGAGGCGTTCATCCAGGTTTCTGTGAGGAAGACGACGTCTGGTGAGGTTGTGTCGAGCAGGTTCTAGAGTTCGATGGCGTGTCTGTGGATGGAGCGGGTGTTGAGCAGGATGCACTTGAGGTGGCTGTTGTTGGTGCTCGGCTTGGCAGATGTGGTGCAGGTCCGGAGGCAGGTGAACTTGCAGGCTTGACAGGTGAAGGGTCCGTGGGTGCGTCTCGGGGTGGCTCGGTGGCAGGCTCTTGGTCGATCGGGTTTGAGTGTGATGAGGGTGGCGGCATCGTACGTCCGACGGGGGCCAGGGGTCCTGGCGCTGGGCGCGGGCCAGGCGCGGATGGCGCAGACAGGCGTGCCTTTGGCGCGCCTTCGGCGCACAATCGGCGCGCCCGCTGCGCGTACGCATGCACTCTGCCATAAATGGAGAGTGGGGAAGGGAGGGGCAAGGGAGGAGCAGCTGGGAGGCGGGAGCGGGGTGGCGGGAGGGGGGGCAGCGGTGCGGTGCTGCTAGAGGGTGCGTGGGTGGGGCCGGGTACAAGCGGAGACACGGGACACAAAGCGACACAACAAGTACAATCCAAGGGGAATTCACAGAGAGTACAATATTACACAACACAAGGACGGCGGAAATTCACAAAGAGTACAGTATCACAAATCACAGGGACGGCGGAACGAGTACAATACCAAGATCACAAGGACGGCGATACGAGGCACACAAGGGTGGCGGTACAGGTACTGAGGGCAGGCAGGGTCCACAGTCAGGGGAAGAGCTCCAAGGCAGCAGGAGGAGGCCGGGCACACTCGGGGCGGGCCACGCGGCGGGAGGAGGGAGCGACCGGGTCTGACCAGGTCAGATCAGGTCACAGCTCCTCGCCCGTGAGCCGTGCCTTATCTACTCTAGCGGGAGGGAGGAGCAGCTGGGAGGCGGGAGCGGGGTGGCGGGAGGGGGGGCAGCGGTGCTGCTGGAGGGAGCGTGGGTGGGGCCGGGTACAAGCGGAGACACGGGGCACAAAGCGACACAACAAGTACAATCCAAGGGGAATTCACAGAGAGTACAATATCACACAACACAAGGACGGCGGAAATTCACAAAGAGTACAGTATCACAAATCACAGGGACGGCAGAACGAGTACAATACCAAGATCACAAGGACGGCGGTACGAGGCACACAAGGGCGGCGGTACATGTACTGAGGGCAGGCAGGGTCCACAGTCAGGGGCAGAGCTCCGAGGCAGCAGGAGGAGGCCGGGCACACTCGGGGCCGGCCACGCGGCGGGAGGAGGGAGCGACCGAGTCTGACCAGGTCAGATCAGGTCCTCTGTTCATTCCAGGCGCAAATTGGCCTGTTTTGGCTGGATTTACTCCTCACCCTCAACACGGCGATTGTACCGTTGTTGAACTAAGACGACTACATGTAGTCGCAATTGGAGTGATTAGGTCGTTAGTGCAATACATAACCCTTAATCTCCCGGGCGGGGCCCCAGGAGGTGCGGCGCTTCCTGCTGGACAGGGCGATATGAAGCTCAGTCCTGTGATGGTCAACGCTGTGATGGGCAAGCGCCCCCAGGATAGGGATGATTTTCCTTTCTGGCTTGCCGAAAAGTTTAACCAGCTGGAAGCCATATTTTCTAACACGACTCCTGGTGAAAAACACAGGATTCTGACAATTAGCATGCCGAAAGACTTGACTCCTGAAATCGGTGACTGTGAGACCTGGGGTAGAACATTTGCGGCAGTCTATGTGAGGTGTTACGGCACACCGTCTATGACTGTTTTGCCGACGGTCCTTAAGCATATTCAGGATGAGCACGGACCTGAGGCTGCTGTTGAATTGGGTATGCGCCTTTGTGGCTCCTTTGATGTGGTTTACGATCTCATACTTGCTAATGTCAAGGGGGATGGGGTGAACTTTCAGGTAGCCAATGCTTTGCAGGCGATACCTGAGGTAGAGAAACCCCGACAGTTAGAATTATTGTGGGTGCTTATAAAACCGTGGGCCGCAATAGTAGGGGTCTCAAGCCTTTTTCTACAAAAGAGAAAAAACAACCCCAAGGGCAAAAGTCAGAAACTGACGAACAGCCCAAGACCAAGAAACAAAATTGGCCAAAAAAACAAAAACAGGGTAAGCAACAACAACAGAGACAGGAGTCTTGTCCTGCGTCTCCTTTGCCTGCGCCCACAGAATGTGTTTATGACTTATGCGATTGCGCAACGATAAAATCACCTGATCGATTTCAGATTTCTGATCAACGCTCTCCTCGTTCTTTTCAGGTGTCATCGGCCTCAATGACCGGTGGAGGAGGAGGCGGCAGGGGTCGGGGTGGTCCGCAAGGACGCGACCAGCCCCGCCCGAAAGACGGTAAAGGCAAGCAGGACGGTTCTACACCAAAAAGACCCCAGTTTCAGAAAAAGAAAGTCGCCGCTTTAACAGCGAGATATGCCACAGATAGTGAGAATGCAGCTTCGGAATCAGACATGGGCTCTGACCTTGCTGGACAGCGCGGCGCAGTTCACCATTGTACGAGAGGCGCTCCGTGCACTACTGAGGATGGAAGCGACTGACCGTTATGTTGTTGTGGAGACAGCTGACACTAGGGTTGCTCCCCCTAACAGACTTTTTGAAATAGTCCTGTTCTTTGAAGGTGACATACAACGTACCATAAAAGGGGTATTTTGGGAAAATCTTACAACTACCTATGACATTTTATTAGCGGAGGCTGACTGGCCCCCACCTTTTGTTCTCGCAGCTACGAGAGGGGAGGAGGTAATCCTCCCTAGTTTCGCGCACACGGTCTCAAAGGAGCATGCGCTGAATTTTGCAGAAGAGTGGGCTAGAGCCCTTGCGCCGGCTCTATACCGTACTCACTATGGTTGGGATAAATTTTCCCCATGCCACGAAATTCCTTTGCGGTCGCAGCCACAGCCTCAACCACAATATCCTATTAGACGTGAAGCTAAGGCTTCCGTTGCGTAAATCCTTGAACAATTGGAATATCAAGGTGTGATTGAAACGTGTGTGTCACCAATGAATAACCCTCTTTTTACTGAGACCAAGCCTGATGGATCATATCGTTTGGTATTGGATTACCGGCATTTAAACTCGCATTGCCGTACCTGTGCAGTACAGAATACTCACGGCTCTGCCTTAGTGGATAGTCGTTTGCGTAAGCGGATTAAGACCACGCTTGACATTTCCAACGGTTTTTATGCCCACCATTTGGATGGTCTGAGTTCCCAATGGACCAGTTTTATATGCGGCGGCGTCCAAAAACAATTCAGGTGTTTACCGATGGGCTATAAAATAGTCCTGGGGTATTTGCTGTCCGCATAGTCTCTCTGTTAGAGAGAATCGACCCTGATGCGTACTTGTGTGCGGATGACATTTATCTCACAGACGACGAACTTTGGGAGCATTTGTGTCGAGTTGAGCGCATAATTTGTAGCTTTGCGGACTTCGGTTACAAATTCAACTTTGCAAAGTCGCACATTGCAGAGTATACAGTATATGCTGTGATGGATTTTGTTTTGATAGCTTAGATGCTTTATGCACTTTGCCACTGCAGATCAGTGTCAAAGGTCAAGTGCTCCCCATATAAAGTGTTATGGTAATTGGTTGTCCATAATTGGTATGTTTTAAGCCTGGGCGTAGTTCGCGGAGCCGCACTCCGCGGAGCTACGCGAAGACGCACTTGCACTCCGCGAGCTACGCGTAGCTCCGCGGACATGCGTAGTTGCTTGCTAGACCCGTTCGCGCGCCGTTTTTTGTCTTCGGGAGCGCGGTGCGTGTGTTCGGGGCGCTGCCTGCATGCTCGAGATAGCTAGCGCGCTAAGTTACCCAAGAGGTTTGTCCCGCCCGCTTGCGTTCCCTTATTTCCTGTTCCGGGTCACAAGTAACGTGTTCGCGTTGTGTAAGACATGTTCGGGAACTCATCTTCTCGTTCGCACTACAAAAGTGCGTGATCGCGTCAAATATCGCGCGAACCTACCCAGGCGGTCGCGACGGGCGGAGCCATCTTGGATTTCACACTCTGGCTATGGTTTTGGGCCTACTTTAGCATCTAACTCCTCTCTCTTCAATCCTGGTCTTTTCACTCACTTTTTCAAACTTTCTTTAGTTATTACCTATCTCTCTCTGTGCCTAGGTTTATATTTTTCATTTTATTTCTACTTTTACAACTTTTTTGCAACTTTTCTCTTGTTTTATATTACTTCCTTCTTTTACCTTGCTTCTTCCTTCCCCTACCTTTTTGTCTTCAACTTTTCTTCTCCCCTCCACCCAGAACCATGGTGAAGGGTGCCAGCAGCATCGGCGGCTCAAAGGGCAAGGCGGCTGTGCCCAAAAAAACCCGGCTGCCTTGCGGCAGAATGCGCCCCGCAGGAGTGACGGCCCGCCAACTTTTTGGGGAGGAGGAGGTGGCTGCCCTGGTCTTTTTTATCCAGCGCCACCTCCCCTTGACCTTGGCAGCAGGCGGCAGGCCCGGCTCCGGCTACCGGCGTATTGAAGAGCGTCTCCGGCAGTGGGCGAAGGTGCGCCGGGCAGTCTTCCGCTGCTCCGGTATCCGGCGTACCCACCATCAGCTGTCCCACCGCTGGGCCGACATTTTGGACCGGGAGCAGGACCTGTTGGACCTGCTTGGTGTCGAAGTTGTGGGTCTTGGTGAGTGGCTACCCAAAAAAAAAAGTGTGTGTGTATATATATATATTGGTGTGATCAAGAGCACGAGTTGCTCGAAACGCGTCGCCTGAGAGGTGAATAAAATCTCCCTTACTGCAGCCTGGGGTCCGTGTCTTCTTTGTGCAAGAATTGAAGATTTGGTGTTATATATATATATATATATATATATATATATATATATATATATATATATATAGTTATATTTATATATATATATATATATAGTAGTATAAATATTGTTATTGTATCTTATATATATAGTTATATATATATATATATATATATATAGTAGTATAAATATTGTTATTGTATCTTTGTAAATATTGGCTGAATAAGTAACGCGATGACTGTTGCTCCTAGTTACATTTCCGATGTATTCCGGTATATCTACTGTAATTGTATGACACTGTTCTTCTTCACTGACTCTTGCGTGTTGTTTCAACTTGGCGCTAGCTGTTGCTGTTTATTGATGTGAGATTTTCTTTATTGTAGAGAACTGAAGTTAGTTAATGCTATTAATAGAGTCTTGTCCTTCCTTTGTCGGTCAGTGAAATAGCGGTGGATGGATAATTGTACGTAGTTTGCATATTGTAGCATTTTTTTCACGGCCTTCTCTTCTGCATGAATCCTCCTCTGGCAATGAATGCTGAAGTTACTTTGTTCTTCTTACCTCAGCCAGGGACGGCTTTAGGCATGTGCAAGCTGTGCAACTGCACAGGGCCACCAAACTTCAGGGGCCACCGCACCAATATATATCCTTAATTTAATAATCCTCTGAGGATGGATACATATTTGCGTGGCGGCCCCTGGCAGGGATTTGTTGCCTCCGGCTCTGTTCCACTTCCAAACACCCTGACTCCCCCTCTTCACTGTCCTCCGTCCTCCGCCCCGACCTCCTCTTCCGGGGCCCCCTACCTACGCTCCCTGCCCAGGAGGACCACCATGAGCCTAGAGCCACCCCTGCCTCAGCCCTCCATAGAACTGATGTAGTTTGTTTAATGAGTGGTAGGCTTGGCAGCAGTAGCATTCAGTCAGTAGCAGAACAAAATATGATGCAATGAACGTACAATTTCGTGTATGCACAACATTTCTGCATGTCTCCTCCTTGTGATCTATGCATTTTGCTGGCAAAAATGAAAAAGAAATGACTACTCACAGATAATTGATTACCCCATTCTTGAATCTCTTGAATCGGTGGTGTTGTTCAGGTGTTACTGCCTCTGTGTTACTTAGTAATCTGCAATCAGAATGTTTATGGAACATTTGATTTGTTTTCTACAAGTATACAGTCAGTGAATCCTGCAAGGCAGTAGTCATTTGGTAGATCAATGTTTGTTTCTTTTAAAGTTCTAGCAGTGGTTTTTGAAATGATGTCTATGTTTCACAGCACTCAATGTTTTTCTCTTTGTTTATTATTTCTTACATGAACCACAGAACCCAGGGGCAAGCAGAATGCTGGGACCGAGTCGGCGGGTGAACAACCACAGGCACAGAGCTCCTCTACAGAGGACCCTGCTGCTGTCCCCAGTAAGTCCAACAGTGCTTTCTTTTGGAACAATGATATTTCCCTAACTTTGTAACGGAGCTTTTTTTTTTCAACCGATTAATTACATTTACTTCCTAAAGAAATTTTGACTCTTTAGTAAAGGTATTAATCTTTTCCATAAATATGTGATAAAAAAAATTAGAATAGCTGTAGGCACAGGGTCCACTCCTGTCTTAGGTTTTTTCCTCTGTAATGTCTCTGCTTTGGCAATTGACACCAACCAAGTATGCATCCAGATGTTTGTCTAGTATTTTGTAAACGTTAGTATACCACTACTAGTCTTGTGGGTATTCTATCTTCTATGGAGTCATATACATATTACATAACTATGTATGCACCAGAAAATTGGATGTTGGTGCTGCTGATAGGCAGGTTGGACCTTACTTACACCTCAGTCACAGAACTCTGAGGAACCCACAATTCACTGAACGACAACCTATATGGGCTCAGTCATTGGTCAATTATTCAATTATCACACTCCTGAACCCCAATACCAAGATGCCCAATGCTTTTATTACACAAACCATAACCTAAGAAACCCCCTTTTGCTCACTCACTCGTGTGAGTCTACAAGACAACAGACACTGAAAATAAACTTCAGTTCAGAGTCAAAGTGGTACTTCAAAAGCTTTATTTTGTTAGAAGTAAGTAAGTAACATCAATGTTTTTAAGTTGTTCCGTGAAATACGTCGAGGGGCCCACCAGAAAAAATCCAGAGTTAAAAAAGGCAGAATAAAGTAATCAACATTTGTACAGCTACTAGTGCACGATAGGGAAATGTGGGAAATGTCGGAGACCCCTCACCATTCAACGTATACTGGTTACATATGCCTCTTTTTGGTAAGCTCTGGAAATGTCAGCTTCGTAGAAGGAAATCTTCTCATCTGCCGAAAATTAATGACAAAAGTGGTGCACGTTAGACAGTATGAAATACATTTAGGCCAGTTTTATGCAGCCATGCTAAAAAGAAGTTGTAACCTGTAAGCAAACTCTATTCCACAATCCACATAGAAAACTTAAATACGGGCCCTTTTATTTTCCAACCTCTTCAGGTGTATGCATTGAACAATCATGTTGCCTCAAAGGCGTCTTCTCGTACTGCGCAACAAGCTGCGAGGTAGCATGCGCAAAACTGGATACATTGATGTACAAAGGTTACATAGTTCACTTCAAATTTCCAAGGACTAGAGTAGCAGTACAGATGAGATGAGCTTGGGTACCATACCATAACAATGAATGCTAATATGTGTAGTGACTCTGCTGTACTATGCAATGTGGACTCCTACTGATTACGTACGTTGTACTTAACTGTTTTGAAGAACTCCATTCTTGGTGAACAAGTACAATGGGGGCTGTGTATCCATCTAAAAAGGTGTACTTATTTTTATAGGTGCAGAACCCGTACCATCCACCAGTGCCGACGGGGACAGCGGCGCAGCGTCAGCGATCCCGGCTGGGACAGGAGGATCAGAGGCACCTACACCAGCACCAGCAGCAGTGGGGGGGAGCCAACAGCGGTGGGTGATGGTAAGTTACATTCAATAGTGATCCGCATTACTTGGTGGGAGGGGAAAACTTCCTCACTGTACTCTACTGGACAATATATGATGTTACCTTTACTTGTCATTACCATGCTTAGCATTACCACTACAGTAATGCAGGTGGCTGATAGCAGTCGGATGCATGGGTTGTTGTTGAAGCATGGAAAGGGGAAAACACAGCTGCCAGCGTGGTTGGGAGACACACCCAATATCGGTGGTTAGTGGATAGTCTCAGCAGCAGCGGTGTTTTGGTCAAACCCAAAGGCAAGGGAAGGAGGGGACGACTGGATGCATGGGTCGTTGCTGGTGAAACACAAACCAAATAAGGTTTGTTGCGCGATATAAAGAATGATAGTCTCTACTAGACATGTACTACTAGCTGCCCCCTGTTAATTAATGTTAGTTTGAGACTGTTCCCGCCTTCCCGGAATCAGAGTATATAATATAAAATGAGATATGTAAAAGACAGGTGTTCGTTCTAATGTGTGTGACCGTTGAAGTACACCCATGCTACTAGGGCAGGCATAATGCCGTGCCAAAAAGTCCAACAAATTAATTATATAGGCCGTAGAATGTTCAAGATAGATGCAACACAATTTTTTGTACTCAGCTTGCTTGCTAGTGCTACTGTGCCACTATGTGTTGAATCAATTTTGTGTTCTTGATTTGCGGGGATTTTGGATTACAACAATTCTGTTTCTTTCTTTATAGTTACTCCTTCAAAACCAACAAGGAAGGAGTTGGCAGTCCGGGCCAGGCAGCGGAAACTGCAGGCCATCGTAGAGGCCTACCGCCGGCTGGTGGATCAGGCCGAGGAGGAGGAGGAGGAGGCGGCGGCAGCAGCTGCTGCCTCTTCCAATGCCCGGGCCCCCAAGCCTGCAGGACTACGTCGCCGTGGTCAGGCAGCCGCCCGCCGCCGAATTGTTACATCATCGGCGGCCCCCCCACAACATGCATGCAAATGTAGGTGCCGGGAATTTCAAGAAAAGATTCTCCGCCGGGTAGCGAGGCTTGAGGAGGAGCGGAAGAAGCTTGAGGATGGAATAGAGGAGCGTGTCAAGGTCATTGTGGACAAACACCTGAAAGCCCGCCGGCTTTGAGATGGACCCTGTTGTTTGCCCCTTTTTAAATCCTTTTGTTGGTGGGTGGGATTTGGGTGTTGGGGTTTACATTTAACTTTGAAATTTGGTTGGGGTTAGGGGAGGGTAGGGACAGCTGTGGGGTAAGATTTGATATATATTTTATTTTTCTATCATCTTTCTTTATGTTATGTTAAAATAAAAATGAGACAAAGTTATTTTCAAAAGAAAACATTTGAAGTTCATTTGTGTTTGTTGGGGGGATGGAGGGGGGACTGTTTCACCAAATAATGTACGTTGTGCAACATCACAACGTTTAATTGGCCATGCAGGTCAGGGGACAGTGCTTTCGAATTAAAAAATATATTGGCCACATCTTTAACATGCAGACAGATAGATGCGGTAAACCCTCACCGAGTTATATTTGTAGTATTAGAAGAACTACCCGTCTGTCTTGCGTTATACCTCACAGCAAACTTATCTTACCTGTGATTGCTGATGATGAAGTGGGCTGCATTTGTTTCCCAAGACAATGGATAAGAATCTGTTGTTCTGAACTTCTGTGATAGTAGTAGTAGACAGACCCTGCCAGTAGCATTTTGAGACAAAAAGAAAGAGGCAGTCATTTTCGTGATAGACAATGTGGGGGTAGTATAAGTATTAAGTACAGTACATTACACGACTGACCCAATAATATTTTGCAACTGCTAAACTGAAACAAAACAATGGTTTTGGGGACTGGAAAGTAAGTGCAAGAGAAGATAAGAAGTTCAACTGTAGTTGTAGTACTCACGTCAACGTCAAACTTTTCTAAATCATAATGCTGTAAACTTAAACACAAACAATGACGCCAATTCATTACGTATTCGTTGTTTGATGGTAATGGTAAATTAAATGGCATTATACACAGAGCTTGAGTTGGGAAGCAGAAGAAGATCCCGGCCATGCCTTGTTGAAATGACACTATTGTTGCTTTCACCACATCTGCCCCAGCAAGCGCGTGATCAAATTGTTGGTGTATATTTAATGTAACAAACATCGCACCTCAATGAAACCACGCAGACCGGGGGAAGAGGGTTAGGGTTTGTTGAATGGATGGGTACGGGGGTTTTCGGACAGGTTTGAGAAATAAAAACAGTACGCATGTAGACAACAAAAACAAAACAATGAAAACGATGATTTATGATGTTGAATTTGATCCACTAGCCAATGAATGTAAGGAATAAACGTAGAAACAGGATAAGCTGAATATCATTCTCTGTTTCCCGCCATCCAATTGCTTGATGATGATGATTAGTGGTAATGGTGAGTAGACGCTCATAGTATAATAGCAGTGGGTGAAAAACGTCCAGCCTGTGTGGATTGAAAAAGAAAAGGCAAATACAAAAGAATGTGAATGACCTAAACAAAGTGTATTTGAAATACAGTGAAGATCAAAAAAATAATACAAGCGGAGTAGTCGTAAAGAGAGGAATTTCAGACTGAGGAGGCTTCGATACAATATGTTATGTATAAGTCTACTAGTTGCACATCATTATTAATCTAGAAGTACAAGAAAAGATAGGAGCCAGCACAGAACAGAGTCACAGACCCACGACACAGGGTCGCCAGTAACACAAACTGCATTTACCTCACAATTTGACTGAGCCAGAGAAAGGGGCATAAAAATTAAAAAAGCAACCTAGCGCTTTCAAAATTAATCAACCAAATCAATGCGTCATTCTCAGTCAGTAATCATACCACTATTGTACTGTACCACTGCACAGTGCACACACATGAAGTAGCCTGGGTCTACTGTGCTGTGCCTCTTATTTGTATTTACCTTGTATTCCACTCCAAGAAACATCGTACATCAATCAGCTCAGATCCAACTGCCTGACAGCGTGCAATGATATGTGTGGTGTCACCATCATTATCAGGTGTGGCACGTCTAGTCCAACAGCACCAGCAACTCAGTCTACTCTGTAGTGAGTGACTACGAACGATAAATTAAGTCCTGACTGCACCTGTAGTAGTAGGATCACAAGTGCGTAAATAATTTATATTATTAAATAACATGGAAAAATTGCCCATCACGTGAGTCTGAACTTACTAGTATACTTCAATTCCATGCACATTTGCTCAGAGTCAGATAAACATCCTATGCAATGCATTGCATCATTCATTTAATATACCTGTCTTGCTCTTGTCTTTCACTATCAGATGATTGATCACAGATGCTGCCGAGCCTTTTAAAAATAATGACGAGTCACAACAAGTTGACTTCAGTTGTGGATGCCTGCTCAAGTATTGACACTGAAGAGTCGTCTATGAATGCCTGCAGACAGAGGTGGTAGCCTTAAGAGTAAGACAGTGATGAGTTGCAGATTTCAAATGATATAGAGGATGGCTGTAGTCACGACTGTACGGTTCACTTGTTATGGAGGGACTGTTAGAGGCTACATTATTGTACTATACTCCATCTACATACAACATCCAATGTATGGCTGGCAAGATGGAATTGTATTGACTTGAGTGGGAGGCAAGAAGATGGAGCAAGACTCTGAGGAGTGCTGCAGTCAACAAATGCACAGGCGTGCAACTCCAGTAGGTAAATAAAAAGATACAGTGACAATAAATGCACAGGCGTGCAACTCCAGTAGGTACATAAAAAGAATCAGTGGTGGGGATGGATTTGGTTGTGGTTTTTATTTGCAGTTTAGCACCAGAAAGCCATTGTTAATAAGAAAATAACACAAATTAAGGAAGGGAGAAAGTAACAATTTAAAAGCCTAGTTGTCAGGGAAGAGGAGCTCGTCCTCAAACTCTGTGCGTTCGGACAGAAGTAGGTCATGTAACCCAGTAGTGAGGAGGTCTTCTGACTCGCTTTCTTCATCCTGCTCTGATTCACGTACTTTATAGTCTGGTGGTATGAAGCGTTGATTCATTTTTATCATTGTCAGCCTCTCCACGCTTTTGGGGGAGAGACTAGTCCTTTTCGATGTCACAATGGCACCAGCAGCACTGAAAACCCGCTCAGAAGAGACACTGGCTACAGGACAAGCCAGATACTTTATTGCCAGCCTGCTCAGCACTGGCCACTGTCTCCTTCTTTCATACCAATAGACCAATGGGCTTTGCTCCATGAACACCTCTGTTGTGTCATCCAGTTAGGCCTGAACCATCCGCTCAGTGTTTATTGGGGCTCGGCTTTGCTGGTCCTCTTTCCCCTTTGCAACAGCAACGGACTTACCCATCCCTTTCTGTAGAAAAAAAGCAGTTATGCTTTTGGTTGGGTCTGCTGAATCAGATCGTGTAGGTGCTGCTTTTGGTACTGTTGGTGCCTGCTGGAAAGCAGACGCACTGCTCTCATGCTGTAAAGAACTTGCGTCAGGAGTACTTGGACTGGCCTGGGCTGGCACTGGCAGGCCTTTAAGTAACAGCCGTTCAGTTTCTAAATCATTAGCTTCCGCAGCTATGGAAGTTTTGTACTTGGCGACATCCTCATCTGAAAAAGGAATTACTGCGCTACTGCTGACAAATAATTTGTACCGTGGATCCAACATTGTTGCAGTTATGTAATGTTCACCTGACACAATCATTTGAAGCCTTGCGTTTAGAGATAAGCGGTTGGCTAAGCCCTTGGCCAAGGTATATGCATCAACTTTTTGTTCGTCACCTTCGTATGTTTGGCAGACCTCCTTCACCTGTTGCTCAAGCATGTACAACAATGGGATGGCTTGGCCCATAGTACAGTCCTCCCTGCTAACTACACGTGTGAAGACCTCAAAGGGTAGTAGCATCTCTGTGATGCATTTAATGAGGTCCCACTGCCACATCCCAATGGTCAGGGCTTTAAGATTAACAGTAGGATCCCCTAATCTTCTTGACATGACATGAGCATTCAGTGGTATGTACTGCTCAAAGAGACGCTCGAGCATGAAATAAGTAGAGTTCCAACGTGTTGGGACCTCCTGGATCAGTGCTTTGACTGGCAATTTATGCTCATGCTGAATGACCCGTAGCAGCTTCCGTCCTTTAAAAGAATGGTTAAAGTGCGTGCATATTCTTCTGCAGATGGTCAGTATGTTGCTGACTTTGGCTTCAGTTTTCAGAAAGTCTTGCACGACTAAGTTAATGCAGTGTGCCAAACAGGGTACCCTGAAATAATGTCCTTCTCTCATTGCCTTCACTACATTACTGCCATTGTCGGTGGCAACAAAACCAATCTTACGGCCTCTTGGTTTCAGCCATTCAAAGACCTTGGTGTTAAACTCAGACAAAATGTTTTCAGCAGTATGACTTTTCTCCATAGCAAACATGGCTATAGTTGCATGTCTGCGCGTATCATTAAAAATCCCAGCAACGTCAAGGAGGCCTGAAGTTAACTTGTCTTTAACACCTGCAAAAGAGATCCAGTGTGCGGTGATGCACATGAAATCTGTAGCATCGCAACTGCTCCACATGTCTGTTGTCAGGTGGATACAATGGACAACACTCTGTTGTAAGGCTTTCCCAATCAATTCCAGCACGTCGTGGTGTAGTGCTGGAACAGCAACTCGGGCAAAATAGTAGCGACTGGGAACGTTCCATTTTGGGCAGAGGGTTGCCACTAATTCCAGAAATCCAACAGCCTCAACAAATGAAAATGGGAGAAGGTCCAGTGCCAACATTTTCGCAAGTTTCGCATTGTACAAACGTGCTATTGGGTGGTTCCGCTCGTACTTTCCCTCCTGCCTAAACATGCTAGGAATGGTACGCTGCTTTGTATTTCTTTCAGTTATGCTAGACTGACCACCTTGCATCGCAGACTTTGCACTCCTTGGTGTCTCCAGCTGACTCTGGTGCCACTGAGAAGTTGCTCATGCGGAGGATGTGGACTTTACCACTCCAGTGCTGGCGACAGGGCTCATTTGTGTACCACTCCTAGATAGAAGGTCATCGTCTCCCTCTTCTTCTACCTCCTGGTCAACCATGAGTGGACCTTGTAGCACTGTATCCCCACCAACACCAGTGCGCACATTTTTTATGCTTGCAAGGTGGTTCTCCCACCTGATTAAGTGTGTTTTTTTCAAATGGGTCGTTTGGCCTCCAGTACCATAGTTTGTACCAATCTTACCACGACTAACATTGACATGACAAATGGTGCATACAGCAATGTTCTCCTGAACTGGGTGAACCGTAAAGAAGTCCCACACTGGGGAGGTAAACTTTTGTCTCCTGCCATAGGAAGAGGAGGACCCACTCCCAATGCCGGATGGACTGGAGGATTGTTGAATTTCACTATGTGACAGCTCAGTCCTAGTACTGCCACTACCTCCTTCTGTTGAAGTGGCGCTTCTGCTGGATGTCGGATGCTGCCGGGCCTTCGCTGATGAAAAAATGGGAGCTGGTGTTACTTTGGGTGTTGAGTGTGTAGGAGTTATGCGTGCTACCTGCTCATCACTAATCGCAGCATTTCTGGATAGGGTGAAAATGTTGGTCTCTACATCCTCTGCACCAGGAATAACGCTCGTGATGATGACAGTGTCAGACCCGTCTTTATCACCAGCAGTATCCTGCTCACCTTCATCGGCCTCCATAAGTTCAAGCCTTGCTGTAAACTTCCTTTTTCCTAGCCTGGTCTTCTTGGGATGTCTCTCCTTTGAATGCTCAGATAGTTGTGGCTGCCAATCCGTATCAAGGTCATCGGAAGGGATGCTTGGCGAAGAACTCGATGCACTAACCCTCCTTTCCCTTGGTGAATTCAAAGACAATAGATCACCTCCAGAAGTGGCTTCCTCTTCTTCTTGCTCGGAATGAGGCTCTACTTCCTGAACTGCCCCGACTTCGGGAGGAACAACTACTACTATTGCGTGCGGAGATGGTGGTTGTTGTTCTTGAGGAAGTACTATTGCGGGCTGTGGTTCTTCAACAACTACTATTGTGGGATTTGGTTGTTGTTGTTGAACAACTCCAATTGCGGGCGGTGGTTGTGGTTGTTCAACAACTGTTGCGGGCGATGGTTGTGGTTGTTCAACAACTGTTGCGGGAAGTGGTTGTGGGTGAACAACTCCTATTGCGGGCGGTGGTTGTGGTTGTTGAACATCTACTGCTGGCTGTGGTTGTTGAGCACTTCCATCTTGCGTGGATTGTGTACTACTTTGAGACAGCGATAAGTTTAGTTCAGGCTCAGTATCACTGCTCGCAAACATTAGGCCGGCTACCTCTTCGACCCTCATCATATGCTTGGCCCTGGGTTGGTGGCTTGACGCCACTAATGCGGATGTGCTGGTCCCAGCTTGCACCCCAGACACCGCTGCTGCAGGCGTACCTTTTGGGGTCCCAAAAAAGGTTTTGGGGTCCATACCAGACTTAAGTGACACTTCCTTCTTCTGTTCCTTCTTCTCAGCAACTTTCTTGGTGGTGGAGGACCTGGTAGCTTTCTTAGGGCCCATCTTCTTCCGATGTCAGCTCACAGCAGCACAAATTGCAGAGATGTCTGGTCAGATGAGTCACACACCACACGTGGCGTACAACTGAAGGACGTCCGTCTGGCAGTAGAACGGGCGATGGATGAAAAAACAACCAGCACCTCCTCAGTCTTTTTTTGTGCACCTACAAGCAAAGAAGGCAGAACAACATCAGTCAAACAAGCAGTAAGGCAACATGAACAATTGAAAGACACACAGGCCAATGTATAAAAGACAAAACAGAAGACTAATACTACCCGTCCAGCACCACAGCTCCAAGCCACATGAAGTCCAGAAAGAACCAATAAAGTCAAGCAGGCCTATATATACCAATATGGACAGAAAAAGGAGGATGCCTGCTGCACATGACAGGTTAATGCAAGGAATAAAAATACCCCATGGCTAAGACAGAGGTTGTAAACCTAACACCGCAAAAACACATACAAAACCCCTGCCCAGACAACACATTTTGGAATGCAATGCCATACACACATGCCCTAATGATGTTAATTGCATACACCGAATGAAAACAGCTACATAAAGGCAGCACCCCCGCTAACTACTACCTCTGGGACTCTGGCCTACTGTCAGATCAGACCAAAAGCTGGGAGACCAATGATAAATGCACAAAGGAAGTACCTACAAAATGGCCGCCACCACGTGGCCTGGCCACCCCCAGCAACATGAAAAGAAAGAGAAAAGAGAAGACAGACAATAAATGCCTATGGGAAAGGGACAATGCTTTGTTTTGCTTCACAAAGTAGCCGCACCACTGCCCACGTGGTCAGCCCACCCACAAACCAGAAGACAGACACAGGAATTGTTCCAGGCTCCAAAAACTACAACCAAATGACAACTTCAGTTTTTTTGGGTGCACAAGAAACACATGCAACATTTTCGAGAAACTTTTATGCAACTCGGGACATATTGTTCGCGAGAATGCAAAATCGGCGTGTTCGGCAGCGCGAATGGAATAAAACGTCGTTATCGCGTTCCCGAGCAAGTACATTGAGCGCGCGAACAAGACAAAAAATGTAATGTCGCGTGTCAAGAGTTGATTAACTTTAATGCACCTATGGCTATGAGTAGTAGTAACTCTGCCCTACTGCCAGAATAGTCAAAAACCTTGGATGCCTATGGCAAAAGCACAAAGGAAGGACACACAAAATGGCCGCCACCATAGGGCCTGGCCACCAACAACAACATGGAAAATTCACAAAGGATGTATACACAAAATGGCCTCCACCACATGGCCTGGCCACCAACAACAACATGGCAAAATCACAAAGGAAGCATACACAAAATGGCCGCCACCATAGGGCCTGGCCACCAACAACAACATGGAAAATTTTAATGTATACACAAAATGGCCTCCACCACATGGCCTGGCCACCAACAACAACATGGCAAAATCACAAAGGAAGCATACACAAAATGGCCGCCACCACATGGCCTGGCCACCAACAACAACATGAAAAGAAAGAGAAGACAGACAATAATGCCTATGGCAAAGGGACAATGCTTTGCTTCACAAAATGGACACACCACCACCGCCCAAATTGGTCACCCCACCCATAAACAAGAAATCCTTACATAGAGGACAGAAAATGGAAGTGGTCCATGCTCCAAAAAGAGAAAACTACAACCAAATGACAACATAAATGAGGACTTTTTGTAGCACAAGAAACACATTAAACATTTTCGGCGTGTTCGGCAGCGCGAATGGAATAAAACGTCGTTTTCGCGTTCCTGAGCAAGTACATTGAGTGCGCGAACAAGACAAAAAATGTAAGGTCACGTTCTCACACTGTGCGAAGTTACCAAAACTACCCAAGCTGTATTCCTAGGGTTACCTAATGGTAGAAATTGACAGAGTATTTAAACACACCCAAAACCTGAAATACCCCACACATAAAAATCAGATTTTCTACATCAATCCAACCCATCCATGATTTTCAAATTAAGGGTACACCACAAAAACAGTTGATTAACTTTCATGACCCTATGAGTAGTCCCTCTGGCCTACTGGCAGAGTAGGCCACAAGGTTGGAGGCCTATGGCAAGAGCAAAGTGGCTGGAAACATAAAATGGCCGCCAACACATGGCCAGGCCAACCACAGAAAGTTAATACAATGAACTCAAGCATGCCTACACACTAACTACATGGAGTCGGGACGACTCCTGGTGGTCCCCTGCCCTGGGCACCGCCCCCAAGCCAATGGACCATGCACGCAACTCGGGCTTCATCCTGGACTCCTCCCTCACGATGACCAAGCAAGTCAACGCCGTCTCGTCATCCAGTTTCAACACCCTGCGCATGCTCCGAAAGATCTTCCGGTGGTTCCCCACCGAAACCAGGAAGACAGTCACCCAGGCCCTCGTCACCAGTTGACTGGACTACGGGAACACCCTCTATGCTGGCAACACAGCCAAACTCCAGAAAAGACTCAAACGGATACAGAACGCTTCTGCACGACTCATCCTGGACATCCCCCATCACAGCCACATCTCTTCCCATCTGAGAGACCTGCACTGGCTCCCCGTCAGCAAGAGGATCACGTTCAGACTCCTCACCCACGCAAACAAGGCTCTCCATGACATGGGCCCCAAATACCTCAACAGCCGCCTGACATTCTACACACCCACCCGCCAGCTCCGTTCCGCCAGCCTCACCCTCGCCACCGTCCCACGTATTTGCAGAACAACCGCCGGAGGAAGATCCTTCTCCTACCTGGCGGCCAAGACATGGAACTCGCTCCCCACCCACCTATGGCGGACCCAGGACCGTCTCTCCTTCAGGAAACAACTCAAGACCTGGCTGTTCGGGCAGTAGCCCCTCCCACTCCCGCCAGCGCATTGAGACCCTAACGGGTGAGTAGCTCGCTATACAAATTCGCTGATTGATTGAATGAGCAGTGGTTATCTAAGAGTGTGTCCCTCCTTTTCCTTACTAGAAGCAAGGGTCCCTATTTAGACTAAGGTGCCTACCTCAGCCAACTAAAGACCCCCAGATCTAACACTCTGGTGACGCACATTGCAGTGCCATAGCTACAAGACCACATAAAGCCAACATGCATGGCTTTTCATGGATGGCCTTGTAGATATGGTTTGAGGCAATGCAGTGCAAGTCACTGCGTTGCTGCCCACTGCGATGAGGAGGTGAGCAAAGGGCTTTAAAGTGGGTGTTTCCACATAACACCCATGGCATTCCCAGATTAACAAAATTCTGTAAACCTGGGAATGCATAAAAATCCTAGACATAGGGGAGGCACAACGAGGAGAAATAACTTTATTTTTCCTAGCTTTTTACTCTTTCTATGTGTGGTGCATTCATTGGTTGTGTTTGTGCAGGAAGGTGCCCCTTTCTGCACACAAACCATCATTCCTACAAAGCAGACACCCTTGCAACATGGTGCAAGGTTACCTGCATTGGCACATGTCAGCCAATTGAGCACCAGCAAAGGGAAAGGGGACAGGAATGCATTGCATCTGATAGAAACAGTGCATTCCTGCCCTTTTGTTTTGCCATTGGGCAGCTCAGCAGGAAGGCTTGTGGGGTTACCCTATAACAAAATATTGTAAATAAGGCCCTGAATCTGTACCCTACCTACATCCCAAAGTGAGTTAACTGTTAACGTTCTGTCAGCAAATACAAGGCACTGTGGTTACAGTACATCATTCTTGAGAAATTAGGAATTCCATAATGCTATTGCCAATGAAAAACTCATATCAATGAATAAGGCAGATACAGATAATGCCCTAATAATTCAACAAAACCCAGCAGACAACACACATTGCCCAACAAAAGTGTATCCATAGTCAGGGGATTTCGTATTCGGTGGACTGAAACCTGGACAGAAAAGTGCATCAATTGCAAAGGAGCTGATGTATTTTTTTATTCAAATATTCAACAATCCACAGCAGAGTATGTTGAAAATAAATGCTGTGTATAGCTATGTTGGCACTGTACAGAGGACTTTGGCATGTATGATCAGCAATCAGTAGCTTGTAAGGGAGCAATATTTTTAGCTGATAGTCCATCTGCTTGATTGTGGTATAGTGAGGTAGAAAAGTTTCTAAAGAACCTGTGTAGTCTTTTTAGTGAAATGGTTATCTTTAGCTAGTAGATTTAAAGAATATAGGACCTTCCTATATCAGACTGTTACACTAGTCAAGTAAACTTAGAACGGAAGAGGATAATCTTTTTTTGATTTTTGCTAGGAAATGTTTCAACATATTTAAATTCTACACTAGAAATCTGGTTTCTGTGGTTTTTTTGGTATGATTGTTGCTAAGCTCCTTGATGGCTTGAAGTTGTTGTATGACGTTTTAGGTTACGAGTTAATTTTCTCGATTCATCCCCTTATATAGGTACAATTCACATTGCCCTAATATAGGCATAGCAATCATTCCATTATTTAGACATAGACCATGCAGAACTAATACAGGCATGGCTACTTCCATCCATACCAAAACGTCACAATGATTTTTCGAAAATTGGCTTAAGCAGTCAGGGACCTTCTCTTGCTTGAATATTGATTTGTCCAAGAAATCATGTACTTTACAAAGAACTACAATTTCCTGACATTATTATGCCTGACTTTACATCAAACTAAACACATTCAAGGTATAAATATGCCTTCACTTTCTCTAGCAAGACAGAGTGGTTCGGAGCAGTTCGACTATTTACTTACCCGACGCAGCTCGCTACAGCAAGTGCCGAAGGAAGAGGACCCTCCAGCTGACGCACTGATCGAGAGGCTGCGTTTCTCTTGGCGAGAATCCAGCTCCAGTGTTTCCAAGTGTTTTTCAAGACCTGGCTGTTCGAGCAGTAGCCCCTCCCACTCCCGCCAGCGCATTGAGACCCTAGCGGGTGAGTAGCTCGCTATACAAATTCGCTGATTGATTGAATGAGCAGTGGTTATCTAAGAGTGTGTCCCTCCTTTTCCTTACTAGAAGCAAGGGTCCCTATTTAGACTAAGGTGCCTACCTCAGCCAACTAAAGACCCCCAGATCTAACACTCTGGTGACGCACATTGCAGTGCCATAGCTACAAGACCACATAAAGCCAACATGCATGGCTTTTCATGGATGGCCTTGTAGATATGGTTTGAGGCAATGCAGTGCAAGTCACTGCGTTGCTGCCCACTGCGATGAGGAGGTGAGCAAAGGGCTTTAAAGTGGGTGTTTCCACATAACACCCATGGCATTCCCAGATTAACAAAATTCTGTAAACCTGGGAATGCATAAAAATCCTAGACATAGGGGAGGCACAACGAGGAGAAATAACTTTATTTTTCCTAGCTTTTTACTCTTTCTATGTGTGGTGCATTCATTGGTTGTGTTTGTGCAGGAAGGTGCCCCTTTCTGCACACAAACCATCATTCCTACAAAGCAGACACCCTTGCAACATGGTGCAAGGTTACCTGCATTGGCACATGTCAGCCAATTGAGCACCAGCAAAGGGAAAGGGGACAGGAATGCATTGCATCTGATAGAAACAGTGCATTCCTGCCCTTTTGTTTTGCCATTGGGCAGCTCAGCAGGAAGGCTTGTGGGGTTACCCTATAACAAAATATTGTAAATAAGGCCCTGAATCTGTACCCTACCTACATCCCAAAGTGAGTGAACTGTTAACGTTCTGTCAGCAAATACAAGGCACTGTGGTTACAGTACATCATTCTTGAGAAATTAGGAATTCCATAATGCTATTGCCAATGAAAAACTCATATCAATGAATAAGGCAGATACAGATAATGCCCTAATAATTCAACAAAACCCAGCAGACAACACACATTGCCCAACAAAAGTGTATCCATAGTCAGGGGATTTCGTATTCGGTGGACTGAAACCTGGACAGAAAAGTGCATCAATTGCAAAGGAGCTGATGTATTTTTTTATTCAAATATTCAACAATCCACAGCAGAGTATGTTGAAAATAAATGCTGTGTATAGCTATGTTGGCACTGTACAGAGGACTTTGGCATGTATGATCAGCAATCAGTAGCTTGTAAGGGAGCAATATTTTTAGCTGATAGTCCATCTGCTTGATTGTGGTATAGTGAGGTAGAAAAGTTTCTAAAGAACCTGTGTAGTCTTTTTAGTGAAATGGTTATCTTTAGCTAGTAGATTTAAAGAATATAGGACCTTCCTATATCAGACTGTTACACTAGTCAAGTAAACTTAGAACGGAAGAGGATAATCTTTTTTTGATTTTTGCTAGGAAATGTTTCAACATATTTAAATTCTACACTAGAAATCTGGTTTCTGTGGTTTTTTTGGTATGATTGTTGCTAAGCTCCTTGATGGCTTGAAGTTGTTGTATGACGTTTTAGGTTACGAGTTAATTTTCTCGATTCATCCCCTTATATAGGTACAATTCACATTGCCCTAATATAGGCATAGCAATCATTCCATTATTTAGACATAGACCATGCAGAACTAATACAGGCATGGCTACTTCCATCCATACCAAAACGTCACAATGATTTTTCGAAAATTGGCTTAAGCAGTCAGGGACCTTCTCTTGCTTGAATATTGATTTGTCCAAGAAATCATGTACTTTACAAAGAACTACAATTTCCTGACATTATTATGCCTGACTTTACATCAAACTAAACACATTCAAGGTATAAATATGCCTTCACTTTCTCTAGCAAGACACAGTGGTTCGGAGCAGTTCGACTATTTACTTACCCGACGCAGCTCGCTACAGCAAGTGCCGAAGGAAGAGGACCCTCCAGCTGACGCACTGATCGAGAGGCTGCGTTTCTCTTGGCGAGAATCCAGCTCGAGTGTTTCCAAGTGTTTTTCAAGACCTGGTTGTTCGAGCAGTAGCCCCTCCCAATCCCGCCAGCGCATTGAGACCCTAGCGGGTGAGTAGCTCGCTATACAAATTCGCTGATTGATTGAATGAGCAGTGGTTATCTAAGAGTGTGTCCCTCCTTTTCCTTACTAGAAGCAAGGGTCCCTATTTGGACTAAGGTGCCTACCTCAGCCAACTAAAGACCCCCAGATCTAACACTCTGGTGACGCACATTGCAGTGCCATAGCTACAAGACCACATAAAGCCAACATGCATGGCTTTTCATGGATGGCCTTGTAGCTATGGTTTGAGGCAATGCAGCGCAAGTCACTGCGTTGCTGCCCACTGCGATGAGGAGGCGAGCAAAGGGTTTTAAAGAGGGTGTTTCCACATAACACCCATGGCATTCCCAGAATAACAACATTCTGTAAACCTGGGAATACATAAAAATCCTAGACATAGGAGAGGCACAACGAGGAGAAATAACTTTATTTTTCCTAGCTTTTTACTCTTTCTATTTGTGGTGCATTCATTGGTTGTGTTTGTGCAGGAAGGTGCCCCTTTCTGCACACAAACCATCATTCCTACAAAGCAGACACCCTTGCAACATGGTGCAAGTTTACCTGCATTGGCACATGTCAGCCAATTGAGCGCCAGCAGAGGGAAAGGGGACAGGAATGCATTGCATCTGATAGAAACAGTGCATTCCTGCCCTTTTGTTTTGCCATTGGGCAGTTCAGCAGGAAGGCTTGTGGGGTTACCCTATAACAAAATATTGTAAATAAGGCCCTGAATCTGTACCCTACCTACATCCCAAAGTGAGTGAACTGTTATCGTTCTGTCAGCAAATACAAGGCACTGTGGTTACAGTACATCATTCTTGAGAAATTAGGAATTCCATAATGCTATTGCCAATGAAAAACTCATATCAATGAATAAGGCAGATACAGATAATGCCCTAATAATTCAACAAAACCCAGCAGACAACACACATTGCCCAACAAAAGTGTATCCATAGTCAGGGGATTTCGTATTCGGTGGACTGAAACCTGGACAGAAAAGTGCATCAATTGCAAAGGAGCTGATGTATTTTTTTATTCAAATATTCAACAATCCACAGCAGAGTATGTTGAAAATAAATGCTGTGCATAGCTATGTTGGCACTGTACAGAGGACTTTGGCATGTATGAACAGCAATCAGTAGCTTGTAAGGGAGCAATATTTTTAGCTGATAGTCCATCTGCTTGATTGTGGTATAGTGAGGTAGAAAAGTTTCTAAAGAACCTGTGTAGTCTTTTTAGTGAAATGGTTATCTTTAGCTAGTAGATTTAAAGAATATAGGACCTTCCTATATCAGACTGTTACACTAGTCAAGTAAACTTAGAACAGAAGAGGATAATCTTTTTTTGATTTTTGCTAGGAAATGTTTCAACATATTTAAATTCTATACTAGAAATCTGGTTTCTGTGTTTTTTTTGGTATGATTGTTGCTAAGCTCCTTGATGGCTTGAAGTTGTTGTATGACGTTTTAGGATACGAGTTAATTTTCCCGATTCATCCCCTTATATAGGTACAATTCACATTGCCCTAATATAGGCATAGCAATCATTGCATTATTTAGACATAGACCATGCAGAACTAATACAGGCATGGCTACTTCCATCCATACCAAAACGTCACAATGATTTTTTTGAAAATTGGCTTAAGCAGTCAGGGACCTTCTCTTGCTTGAATATTGATTTGTCCAAGAAATCATGTACTTTACAAAGAACTACAATTTCCTAATGTTATTATGCCTGACTTTACGTCAAACTAAACACCTTCAAGGTATAAATATGCCTTCACTTGCTCTAGCAAGACACAGTGGTTCGGAGCAGTTCGACTATTTACTTGCCCGACGCAGCTCGCTACAGCAAGTGCCGAAGGCAGAGGACCCTCCAGCTGACGCACTGATCGAGAGGCTGCTTTTCTCTTGGCGAGAATCCAGCTCCAGTGTTTCCAAGCTCCCCGTGCAGGGTGTTGTGAAATTGTGTCCCAAGGCTGAGATACTAGACCTCCTTCATTCTAAACTAAAGGTATGGAGCTGATTAGAACCCAGAGAAGCCTTGGATAGATGCTTGGCAAAGAAAAACTAAGCCTATGCTATACCATACTTACTCCTTCCCGCGTACTAGACTTAGTTTAGGTACATTGGGGTAGGCGTGATTTAGAAGCACCATTTGAGTACTTTTAGCCATTGTTATTTATGTATGTATTTATAAATAGTTTAGAAACCATACAATGCTCTTACAGTATTATTTTATAATATTGTTCTCGCTGTACGCATTATACTTTGCAGTCTGCATTACGATTGTAGCAGTTCACTTTACTTGCATGAGAAAGAAGACTGCTCAATAAAACCTTTTATTGAAAACGCCCGTCTTTCTATTTCTCTGCACCTCTGTAGAAATGAAGCATGCACGAGTGACTGAGTGAAATACTTATCTATTGTTTCCGCGACTCTAGAGATATATTTCTTATTCTTGGGAAACAAAGTTGACATGTTTATGCGGTTGTCAAAAACTAATCCTTTCCTGTGTTTTCGAGAAAGTTTCTAGTGACCTATGAGCTAGCTGGCATTCACTATTCATTTTAATATATTCGATAGAGACCAAGTCGACCTCAGTCCTACGTCTAATCTATAGGATAGGTAGAGCCTATTGGGAATATAGGAACTACACTACTTGGCGCCCAGCATTTGGTAAGGCATTAATTTAACGCTAGATACTAAAGTAACTCAGTCGTGTTTTTCTCAGAGACCCCTTTTTCCCATAAAATACTCCAATAGAGTGGGTAAAAGGATAAAATATCCACCATAATTGAGTAGGGCGAAAATCCTATGTATTCATTTTTGGTTTGTTCAATGTTGAAGGATACAGTGTTCCAAAATATTGTGCACCTTATCTTTGTTTCCTTGAAACATGCTGTGCAACTTTCATTAAACAATGTCGTTAACGGCGTCAACAACTCAACCGGTGGAGCTGCAGCAGCTGCAGCCCTACCAGGCTTAGACGTTACAGGTTTCCAACAAGATGACCCGGATGCTATATTCATCCCAGAAAATTTAAGTAAAACCATCACTATAAAACTTATAACAAATGGCCTATCATCAAGAGGTGGTAGGGTAATTTTTGTTATTGAGGCACACGAATATCGGCAGACAGAAGTATTCTATTGATGGATTATCTTCCCTGATGCAAATTCAGTAGCACATGTGTTTCACTTCTACAAAGTAGAGGAACATCCAATAAATACATTCCTTTTGAGGATATTGAAATTGCACTAACTTACCAAGAGCATGCGCTCTGGTTTAAAGGCGCCCTACAACATAAAAATCACATTACCAGGCTCGGTCCACTAGGTAGACCAGGAGCAACATGGCCGGTACTAGCCAGCTATACACCACATCCTGACATTGAAGAAATGACAGATGCGGAACTATTAGTTCAACTAAAACAACTAATCAAAATACATAGAAAATTGGTTCAATATGTCATGCAGACTCTAACAGTCCCACCTCCAAAAGGATTCCACAACACACCCCTTACCAGAGGAACACAAATAAAATCACACCACAGACTATACAATCAGTCATTGGTAAATTACCTGCAAAAAGGGAACAAATTCCATTCTGGATAGCTAAAAAAATTACTCAAATCGATGCAGTATTTCCTGATACTACCCCTCATGAGAAACACAGGATTTAACATTCTGTTTACCAATGTGGATCGCAACGCACCTCGAGTACTGTGACACTTGGGGTACAGTCTTTGCTGCAATCTACACCAAAACACATGGTGTTCCGTCTATGGCGGTAATACCAGACGTCCTGAAACAAATTCAAAATGAATGCAGGGCAGAGCCTGCTTTAAATTTAGGTATGAAATTGCTGAAAGATTTCAAACAGGTCTCAACAATAATATTAGCTAATATTAAAGGTGAAGCAGAA
Organism: Lissotriton helveticus; assembly: GCF_964261635.1. Taxonomy (NCBI): domain Eukaryota; kingdom Metazoa; phylum Chordata; class Amphibia; order Caudata; family Salamandridae; genus Lissotriton; species Lissotriton helveticus. Next base: position 2,082,962,743 of record NC_136063.1, read on the forward strand.
TCCGTGGTGATCCGCCAAAAGTTAAGAGAATTTGATGTAACTGAGCAACCTCAAGAACTAGCCAGAATATTCAAAAAATCCTATGAAGAACTAGGTATGAATTTGAATTTAAAATTATTTATAAGAGCGCACATACACCAGCGGCTTCTTGGCGCTACCACTAACAGACTACTGAGAAAGGAGAGAAACGGGGGGCCGGGGGGGGTTATTCAAATGATTGCTTAAATAGGTGGGCCTTAAGTTGTTTCCGAAAATGTTGGTAAACAGTGAGGGATCGGGTTCCCAGAGGCAGAGAGTTCCACAGGGACGGGGCCAGGGTGGCGAATTTAGATCCTCCCCACTTCTTCCTCCGGAACCGTGGAACCGTAAGAAGGGCCTGGGAGGACGAGCGGAGCTCTCTACCCGGAACATACTGGGTAATCTCTGAGGAAATGAAGGCTGGGGCTAAGCCTAGACGGGCAAGAAAGGTAATGGAGGCGATCTTAAATTGAACTCGGGCCTGCACGGGCAGCCAGTGTAGGGACTTCAGGAGGGGGGTGGAATGATGAAATTTCGGGAGATTAAAGACCAGGCGGGCCGCCTGGTTCTGGATGAGTTGGAGACGCCGTAAACTATATGCAGGGATACCCGCATATAGGGCGTTCCCATAGTCCAGGCGGGATACCACCATGGCCAAAATGATAAGCTTGAGGGCAGAAAATGAAAAAAAACGGGACACCCTGCGTATAGTACGCAGTGCAAGAAAAGAGGCAGAAACCACAGAGCTGACCTGGGAGTGAAGGGACAGTTGAGAATTGACTTTAATGCCAAGGGTTTTAACTGAGGTAGCAGGAGTGGGAGAGGGACCAAGAGAGGGGGGCCAAAACAAAGGGGTCCAGGGGCTGGATGAACCACCTGTCAACACCAACTCGGTCTTATCGGGGTTGAGTTTAAGGTGGTTGTGGTTCATCCAGTCCCTGATGTGAAGCATGATAGATTGAAAGTTAAGAGCAGAGGAAGAAGAAGAGGACAGGTCAAAGACAAGCTGGAGGTCGTCCGCGTAATTAAACACGGCGACCTCCATTTGTTGCAGAGAAAAAATAAGAGGGGCAATGTAAAGATTAAATAAGAGGGGGGAAAGGGAGGAGCCCTGTGGGACCCCGCACTGAACTTTCCGGACGTCCGCTGTAAAATCACCCAGGCGAACAGCCTGGGTGCGGTCCCTCAGGAAGGAGGAAAGCCAGACCAAGGCAGTCCCCCCGACCCCCGACGCCCTGACACGGGAAAGTAAGATGGTGTGATCCACCGTGTCAAAAGCGGCTGAGAGGTCGAGGAGCACCAAGGCCTGGCGTTGGTTGGTATCCATACCCTCCCTGAGGCTGTCCAAGACAGAGATGACCACGGACTCCGTAGAGTGTGCGGGGCAAAAGCCGGCCTGACGGGGGGCAAGGGCTCCATGCATCTCCACAAAGGTACTCAGTGCGCAGGTGACATGGCGCTCGAGCACCTTTGCCAGAAATGGCAAGAGGGAAATGGGACGAAAATTAGCGGGCACAGAGGGGTCCAAGCCGGGCTTTTTCAGGATGGGCACAATCACCGCCGATTTCAGGGGGTCAGGTACCACACCCTGGGCAAGTGAACTGTTTAAGAGATGAAGTGGAGGGTCAGGACATGAGGAAAAAATGTGACGAAAAACATGAGCGGGACAAGGATCACGTGGGGAACCAGACTTAACCAGGGGGACCAAAGTGGACAAGGTTTCACTAGTCATGAGAGGAAACGAAGTGAATTCAGCCTTAGGAGGGGGACACTGGGGGTCAACAAAAGAGGGAGAAGGAGGGGGAATGTTGGCCTTAATGGTCGCAATTTTATGGATGAAATAATTGTTAAGGGAACAGCAGAGTTCCTCGGATGGGGCAGGCTTAAGAGTGGACCTGTCCGAGAACGCCAGGTTGTGGACAATGGCAAATATTTCTTTGGATTTCAGCAGCCAATATTTTGGAGGAAAAATAGATGGTTTTGGCCTCCAAGATGTCTTTTTTGTACTTGGCCAGGATGGTAACATACTCCAAACGTACAATGGGGCTATAGTTTCTCCTCCAGGCTCGCTCGGCGCGTCGAACCGCTAACTTGGTGGCCTTAAACTCTTTACTGAACCAACGGTTAGCGTCTTTGTCGCGCTTAGAGGTAATACGTTTGAGCGGTGCCACAGCGTCACAACCTGAAGACAGCCACTGTTCTATGGCCTTGACCTGTGAAAAGATGGATAAGCCCTTTAGTGAGGGGGGGGAGGCAGCGAGTGAGGCAGAAAGATCATCCAGATTGGCTCGACCCCAGGCTCGAACCCAGACGTTTTTAGGGCGGGGGAGTTTGACAGGGGAGTGCACAGGAAGGGAAAATGATACAAGGTAATGGTCAGACCAAGTGCAAGGGGAAATTGAAAGAAGGTCCACCGGGCAGTTAAGGGACCAAATCTGGTCAAGTACGTGGCCCTTAATGTGGGTGGGAGAGTGAACATGTCAAATGAAACTGAAAGATCGAAGGGATTCAGAAAACTCCTTCGACGAGGAGCATTCAGCGGGGTCAGAGGGCCAAAAATTAAAGTCACCGAGGAGTAAAATGGAAGAATTATTAACAGTGATGGTGGCCAAAACTTCCAGAAAATCATGAAGGAACAACAAAGGAGATTTGGGAGGACGATAAATGAGAAAACAGGTCAAGGGAGGAGTAGTGGCGGTAGTGCGAATGACCAAGTATTCAGAGGTTGAAATGGCGGGCAAAGACAGGATTTGAAAAGGGAGGTCAGTGCGGGCGATAACCGCTACACCGCCTCCGGTTCTGTTAGTAGGACGGTCTGCTCGCAGGGCATAATATTGGGCCGGTAGAGTGGCTAAAAGGGCAGGAAGAGAGTCATCACCAAACCAGGTCTCCGTAAGGAAGAGAAGGTCTGGTGCATGAAGGTCCAACAGGACCGAGAGTTCGTGCGCATGAGCGACAGCAGATCTAGTATTGAGGTACAGAGCTTTGAGGGATTTGGAAGCTGTCGATGGGTTCGTGTCGTCAACAGGACATGAGACAATTTGGGTGGCAAACCAGTAAAACCCCAGCTGACTGAAAGTCCTGAAAAGGACTTTATTAAAAACACTCTCACCGTTCCTAAAAAGAAGTGGGAGAACACTAAACAAACTTCCAAAGAGGAGCGTTCTCAATCCCGAGGTATGTCTCCTCAAAAGGAGCACTCTGAAAGGAGGTATAACCTCAGGAATAGGGATAACTTGAGAAAACCTGATAAATATCAGGATGCTAATACACATTCCTCTCTTACCTTTCAGACTTCATAATAGAAATTGGAAAGAAGAGGACGATCAGTACAAAAGGAAGAACGCGTGAAGTCCAAAGACGATCAACACGTTCTAAAAAAGAAGAAAACTCAATTCACCAAAAAGAAGGTAGCAGGTCTAAAAATCAGACATGCCGAGGATCTTGAGGACACAACCCAAGAACGGGGAGAGGGCTCAGACAATGTTGGACAGCGCAGCAGAAGTAACCGTAGCTCGCAAGATCTTGAAGGATCATCTGGAGACAGTGGACTTGAATGAGTACATCCAAGTTGAAACTGTTGATACCAGGGTTAGTGTCCCACACAAGTTATATGAAGTAACAGTCCGGATGGAGGGGGACATAACTAGAAAAATAAGACCACTCTTTTGGGAGAAGCTCTCTAAGGGTTACGATATTCTTCTAGCTGAATAAAACTGCCCACCTGAATTTGTCAGCTAGTGCCCACATGGTGAAGACATCATTATGCCAGCCTTCTCCAACCATATTCCAATTCATAAAAAATACACATATGCCAGGAAATGGGCAGTCGCCCAGGCACCTGCATTATGTAAAAATAAAGTGGGATGGGATGAGGATTCTCCTCAACATAAAATCCAGTTAAAAACTAAACAAACTGCACAAATGCAGTATTCTGTTAAGCAAGAAGCTAAAAAACAAGTCAGGGAGATCTTAGATCAACTTGAATACCAAGTGGTGATTGAAACATGCACCTCGTCAATGAACAATCATTTGTTTCCTGTATCCAAACCAGACAATATATATTGTCTAGTTTCGGATTACAGACATTTAAATTCCTGTTGCAAAACTTTTGCAGTACAAAATGCACACAGTGCAGGACCAATGAATAACATTGTGCGTAAAAAATATAAAACTACATTGGATATTTCTAATGGTTTCTTCTGTCAAAATATTGCACCGGAAAGCAGGTATCTGACCGCTTTCTCAAGTATGGGGACACAGGGTCAATTCTGTTGTCTCCCCCAGGGATTCAAGAATAGTCCAGGGTTATTTTCAGCCAGAGTAACAGAGTTACTACAAACATATGATGATGATGCATTATCACATGTCGATGTCATCTATCTAACAGACGATGACTTAGATAGGCACTATAATATTGGGCTTTGCCTCTGAGGGGTGCAAATTCAATTAAAAAAAAACACAAATTGCCCACCTCAATGTCCCGTTTCTAGGATATGAATTATCATGTGAAGGCGAAAGCCTGGCAGCGAACTTTCTAGAGAAATGTGCGCTGCTCCAAACTCCAAAAACACTGAAAAACTTACAGTCAATTCTAGGTTTCCTAAATTTCAGAAGAACTTACATTCTAAATTACACAGAAAGAGTTAGACCTCTCTACAAATTAATCAAACCAGATTTCAAACAAATTAATTGTGTGTTCAGTGCAAACAGACATGTTAGCAACCACACATTTACAAACACTCGTAAACATACACAATTTAGTAATCCAAATTATTCCAGGAAGATGCAGATTCACGTAGTTAACCTTTAATGAAGGGGAAAAAGTACCAATTGCTTATGAATCACACTAGTACACTCAAGCAGAAATGAAATTCACTTCTACAGAAAAAATTATGACAGTGGTTCAAACTGCAGTAGCAAAAGAGAGAGCCCTCGCACAGGGAAAACGCATATTGGTCGTTACTCCTGTACCTGCGTTAGAAGCAGTGACAAAAGCGAGCGTTCCAAATGCAAAGACTTTACATCCAAGATGGATACAATGGGATAATTCTCTTGCTGCAACAGACGTTGAATACGTTTTTGACCCGTATTTGAAAACACAAGAATTTCTACAATACGAACAAGAATGTCCTCTGCCAGCTGAGATTCTGCCTCTTGAACAGTATGATTGTATAATTTATACTGACGGATCAGCACAACCAGCAATTGGGGGTAAACAAGCTTATAGTGCTGCGGGTGCAATCATTAAAGGTAGCTGGCGCTATGATAAATTCTGCCCTATGGTCACAAAAACACAATCTACCAGGAGATTGTACAGCTCAGCGAGCTAAACTACAGGCATTCAAGATGGCGCTCAAAAAAACAGATCGCAAATTCCGCACACTCATAGTGTGCGATTCCTATTATTGCGTTCAATCTTATAATGGATACTTGCAGAACTGGATTGAAAATGGTTTCAAAGATGCAAAAGGTGCCACAATCAAGCATAAGTTGCTTTGGGAACAAGTAGTTCAGTTACGAAGAGAACTACAAAAAGCTCACTGTGATCCATACACTGAGTCATCAACGTGATGGTGTTCACGTTGCAGGGAATTCATTGGCCGATGAAACCGCGAAGGCAGCTGTGCAAACGGCTTCCGTAGCTGCAATCACTCGTTCAAAAACAAAAATAGACAGCAAAATAATGCTAGCTGTAAATGCCACAAGCAAGTGCAGTGTTACCTCTAAACTATCCACCCGAATATTCATACATAATTGATGCCAACTCCGTTCCTTTTGCTCGAATCCCTGGAGTGGGGGATAGAGTAATTCCAAACAGGAAACGTAGAGTAGCTTTGATACACAAAGCACATTTGGGAGAGGGTCTGATGCATCAGGGGATCTCTAAATCTATACTAGAATGAAAAGAGACGTATTGGTGGCCAGGGATGAATAGTCACATATACACATTTGCAATTAATTGCCATGACGGCATTAGAGATCGCAGCATAGAAAGCCGCCAGATACCTGACTACAGTGTAGACAGCCCAGGCCAGACACCATTGTTAGACAGCATTAGACTGTATACACGCAGACGTCCCTATGGACAAATGCGTTCCCACAAATTTTAAGACGAGACTCATTTGGAAGTGGCCCCAGCGCTCAGCTGATGCCCGAACTGTTATAAACGATTTGCGAGTCTTTATCGGCACATACCCAGTCGGCACGCTACGCTACCAAGGTCCTGCGTTTAGCTCAAAAGCTTACAAGGAGGCCATGGCCAATCCGGGCGTTGCATTGTGGTTTTCTAGTCCATTCCATCCTCAGGGAAATTCGTTAGTGGAGAGAAAAAAACGGGACATAAAGCAATCTATAACAGCTAGGGTACTAGGCTTGGGTGATAGGTGGGTCAAACATCTAATAAGTGTTGAGCGTAGTCTTAACAATCTGCCAAGAAGTTCTCTAAGGGGAATCATTCCATATGAAATCCTTTTTGGAATTAGAATGATTGTCCAGGACCTTGATCGTCACACTTCAGTGGTAGAACAAAAACCATTTTGATATCAAAGACCGTTTGGCTGTTTTGCAGGACTTAAATGAAAAAGGAAAAAGTCAAAGCAATGTATTCAACGACCACTGAAGAAAAACCACCCATCCCAGCAAGGCCTGCCTGGATTCCAAAGATTGGGGATCTGGTCAGAGAAAAGATCGCGGACAAGAAGGAATTTGACCTTCATAGAGACAACCAGTAGCAATTCACGGATCAAGAACAGTATTACTCCCACCCCTTGCTGGAAGAAAGGAGAACAGGTTTGTATCCATCGACCTGGTAAAACCACATCATCTGGCCAATCATAAGTAGTAGGCCAAGTGGACTTCAAAGATGTAGCAGACGCCCGAATCTGGCTACAATCCAAGAGGTTCAGACTGAGAGAGTGACAACATTCGAAGACTCTGCAACACAGAACAAAGGACTATGTAGCAAAGCCATGGAACTTGTGCTTCTTGAGACCCAAATAACACTTCATTAAGAAACACCTGTCTACAATGATATAGCATCCGAGTATACTAATATGACAAGTGATCAAGTGATTCCCGCAATTTCATCGAATACAGAAGCAATCGCTACAATTGACAGAACTGCCTCTGGCTATTTCATTAACTTTGATACATTTTACGAGGATCTGGGTGAACCTTTAATGCCGCCAGCTAAAAAAACTTTCAAAAAAACAAATAACAGATCTCTTTCAACAACTGGAAAAGACATATCTGGTTTCACCATGGGTTGAAGTATGGATTGTCTTAGGTGCACTTTTTATTCAACTATGGTTGACTATGGTATTTACCTTTGGAAGGCTGGTCAGTGGGAAATATAGTACAAATGACACAGTAAGAAAGAACATCAACTTACTCCTCAAGCCGCATAAATCATCCCATCGTGTACAAAGAGACTTGTCAGCAGTAAACATTACAGCCATTCCTATACCAGGTGGTATAGCTTGGGACAGAACTGAATATGATATTCTTGGTCCGGCGGAGCTGTTGAAGATTCTACACCAATTCAAGGTTTCCTTGAGTGATTTTGTTTCACCCAGCACATTTTCTGAAGATTGGGACTTTGAGACTGTTAATAATATGATGTCAGACCTAGAAATATCTGCAAAATTTACAAATCATGAATACTTAGAAGGTTCATCAGATTATGAACAAATGTACTGTTATAATCACTATGGTCATCATTTCTTGCATAGATCTGCAAACCCTAGAAATGTTTTTACTTATACCCAATGGGAACATTGTTCAACGCCACCAAAAGGTAGCTCAAAAACATTTCATGACAAATTTCCGTACTTTTCGGGCTTTAATGTTTCCAATCAGAATCATTTTACTTTAAAAATGTTAATAGAACAGGAATGAAAAGTATGTTGACAAATACAAAGCAACTGTATTCTGCGGCCTTTTATGCTCAGCTGTCTACATTAGGTTTTGACTTTTGGAATGACACCATTGGGACAAAAACTGTCTGGGGCACAAAAGACTGGCAGGTGCAGGGCTTAGAAGCTTTATTTAGAGCCTGCATTATCCCAGAACAAATAATGTTTTTGAATGACACTGTTCAACAGACATCTTGTCTTGGATTAGCTAAGATAAAAGATTTAAACAAACCGTCAGTACCTACATCTACACCTGAAAGCAGTAACACTTCAGAGGGGGTGGTCGACGTAAAAACTATTTTGCTTAACAACAGAACAGATCCTGATTGGAAAAAAATGGTTAATCTGGCCTACGGACACAAACAACTTTCAAGATAGATTCCTGAATAAAACAAAGGGGTTCACATTCACTAGGCCAGATCCAAGATATGTCCAGAGACAACATCCAGGGATAGTAACATGATACAGTGTGGGAAAACTCAAAACTGTGCCTTGAGTGTCTACACAAATCTACACTAAAGGAAGTAAAACAACACTTATCTTTACTTAAAGATGGGATTGATTTAAGGGACCTCTTACAAGGACCTGTGAAACTGCTTCATAAATGTTTTATATACGCCGGTATCTATGCCATGTATAATGAAGCATGGAAAACAACGCAAGCAGAGACTGCAGAACGGATACGAGAAATTGATCATATTCATTTAAAGAAGTTTCTCCCTGTAGTTGTCAATGGGTTAACGACTCTGTCATCCAGAATATATTCTTTGTACAGCATAGTATCCTCTGCCATTGACATAATGGAACAGGACTTGGTCATTGTCCAGCATGGTCAGTCACAATTGCGTTCTATAATGCTTCATTCTGGCTATTTGCCATGGCGTCTAATCAATACCACGTCATTGTTTTCTGAGTTTAACCTTACAGATAAACAAATCACTTTGTTACAGAGAGGGGCAGACTATACGGTGCTGAGCATTGAAAAACTGGAAAGATTACCATTAACTGTTTCTGAGAAGCCAGCGACAGAATGAATAATACATGGTACAATCATTCTGCCAGTGACGATTTTCCATTTTCAGTATTTTTTTTTTTTGTCCTCATTTATGCAAATTTTCGTGGTTATGGTAGACAAGATCCCCATGTCACGTTACCTTCCAAGGAAATGAAGAACGCCTTCTTCATATCATACTCGGATATTGTCCAAGAACCTTCAAATTGATTGAATTGACCAGTCATCAAGCCTCCAAATCAATTGTTTACAATTTGTTTGTTCGCATATGGTGAAATCATTGGACAGCCCTCCCTACCCTACCTCATGTTCTTATCCCACAGTTCCCAGTATTTAGTTCTCTTACTATTCCTTCTTGCATTGCCAAGCATCCTGACCCTTCTTACATAACAAAGCCAATCTACCCCATTTGGAGGAGTGGCATGAATCCAGTTTACACATATCTCGGACCTGGCTAAAAGAATTAACATAATTAGTAAACATTTTTGTATTTTAGTTAGAATAATACTATCATTATTGTCATCCAAAATACCAAAACTAATAATAAATAGGCTTACCTCAATAGTAGTAGCTAATGCTTTGTCAATAATCTTACCAACTTGTTCCCAAAAAATTTTGAGTTGAGGACACAAGCAGAACATATGGATATCATTTGCTCTTAACTTCCCACATTTTGGGCATTTTTTCTCCACTTGGTTACTCATTTTGGATAACTTTTCCGGTGTCCAATATGACCTGTGTAAAGTAAAAAGGTGGTTTCTCCTAAGAGGTGCAGAAGCTATGAATTGCCATAAAAAAGTGCAGTAAATCTTGAGCTGGGAAAATCTTCTTCCGAATATCATCTGGGATTGTAAATTCTTCCTCTCTTGTTTGTATCAAGTGCCAATACCAGATTGATATTTCCTTCTTCTTCGGTTCACATTGAATTTCAGTTTCTAATTGTTCTATGGCTTCTAAGAATTTCTCTTTGTCCTTCACCCAACTTGACAGTTTATAATATTTGAATCTAGAAATGTTCCCCTTTGAGTCTTCAAGCAAAGAATTCTAACTTCGTAGCGTGCCAAAGTCCAGCAGTTGACCCCATCTTGTTATTCCTACATCCTTCAACCCAATTGCTAAGGAATCTTTTAAACAGTCAGGAGTTCCTGGAGATCCCTGTATGGGTACCAACCAACTGTAATAGGGGATCTTCCACTTTCTTCTTATTTCATATCATGACTTATATGCCGCACGCAATACCTTTAGCTGAATCTTTTTAAAGTATTTGAGATAACCAAAATGTGTATAAGGTGTAGTCTGTAACAGCTTTCCAGTAGGAAAAATAAATGACATGAGGTCTAAAAAGAATTCTTATGTTTGTAAATTGGAAAGCCCTACAATAGGACAGCACGTCAGGACTAGCTATGCCCCCACAATGTTTCTTTTGACATAGCTTTTTCCATGTTATTCTTATGCCTTTGGAAGCCCATATGAACCCATTAATTTCGCGTTGGATCTTTTTTAACCATTGGGTCTTGAACTCCAGTGGTATTGTATTAAATAAAAAAACTTGGGGAGGATAGACATTTTTATGACATTCGATCTTCCCAGAAAGGAAAGGGATAAGCAACTCCATGATTTAAACAGTTTCCTCATCTCCTTAACTTTTAAATTTAAATTTAACTGAGCAATTTCGTCTATATTTTTTACAACCTCTATCCCGAGATACTTAATTCTGTTTTTTGATGTAGCTATTGATGATTCTAGGTTCCAGTACATTATTTCTGTTTTCTCCCTATTAACTTGCCAACCTGAAATGCCTCCAAATTCAGTTAGTAGCTTGGTAATTATGGGGAAAGAAGTGTTTAAGTCACTTGTATACACCAGTAAGTCGTCAGCGTATAGAGCTACTTTGTTATTCCGTACCTTAAATTGAAATGGGACTATTGCCTGAGTTTTCCTTATCATATTTGCTAAGGGTTCAATGTATAGATTAAAAAAGTGGGGGGATAACAGACAGCCTTGTCTCGTCCCTCTTTTGATTTGGATTGCTTTTGATAGGCTGACATTTATAAGTATTTTTGCTACTGGAGCTGTATATATGTTCCTTAGTGCTCTTAAAAGGTTTCCTCCAAGGCCTTAGTAAGATATAGCATTCTGCAGAAATGACCAATTCACTCTATCAAATGCTTTAGCAGCGTCAAAAGTAAGAACAGCTAGTGGGATCTTTTCTTGAGTTGCGATGTCAATTTCTCCAATAATTTGATAGGTAAGATCATGTAATTGTCTTCCCCTTGTGAACCCCTTTTGGTCAGTATGTATAAGTTTACCCTTGATGTTTCCTAATCGTGTGGCTAATATTTGAGTAAACATATTGTAGTCATTATTTAATAAAGATATGGGTCTATATGACTCACAATTAAGAGGGTCTTTCCCTGGTATTAAAATCAGGCTAATAGTTGCATCATTCCGGGATTTAGGGAGAGTTAGTTCTTCCAAATAAATGTTATTGAACAGGTCCACTAATCTAGGAATCAATGTTTCTTTTAAAACTACATAAAACTCATTGGGGATGGCATCTGGGCCTGCTGATTACCCTTTTTTAATCTATTTAGCGCATTCAACACTTCCTCACTAGTGATTCCTGCATTTAATATCTCACTAAGCCCACCCTCTAACTTTGGAATCAAGGAATTTCTCAAATAGGAATCTACTTCATGATCTATGGGTGCTAAGTCCTCTTCGTATAAGGATTGAAAGAAGTCTTCAAAGGTTTCTTCTATTTCAGTCTTATTCTCTACCTATCCACCCATCAAACTACTGTGTACTGCCATAATTATATTTCTGTTGGAATCTATTTTAACTTTCCATGCTAAGAGTTTCCCACTATTTTCCCCATATTCATAATTTGACAATCTACTTGATTCCCATCTTTTCCTTACTCTTCCCTCCAAATAGTTAGATAAGTCGAATTTCTTCTTGGAGATTTCATCTTTTGCTCTTTCCCTTTCTATGTTAGACGTTGTTGTTGCCAGAATATTGTGCTGATCTAAAATGTCTGCTTCAAATTGGAATTATATGTCTATTCTCCTTATTTCTTTTTGCTACCTGACCGATCAAAGTACCCCTAACAACTGCCTTATAAGCATCCTATACTACTTGGATGGGAACTTCCCCATTAATAATAGTTTGGAAATATTCTTCCTTTATGTCCTTCACCTTCTCCATAACTTGTTCGTCTGAAAGAATTGTGCAGTCTAATGTCCACCTAATCTCCCCCTGAGGATATCCTGTATTTATTTCCATTTGGACTAGAGAGTGATCAGAAAGATGGGCAGGTACATGTTCTATTTTAATTACACTTATACTTAACAATTTGTCTATCAAGAAAAAATCAATTCTTGATGCATGCCCATATTTCTGATTTTTATAAGTGAATCTATTTATTTGATCACCTTTAATATTCCAAATGTCTACTAGACCCATATCTTCTTTAAATCTATTCATCCATTCCCTCATTTTGGGATGTCTGTCATTTATAGGGTCTAATAAGAAATTAAAATCCCCGCCCAAGATAATTGGGATAGTTACGCTAATTAACTGAGCATATAAAGACTAAAGGGGGGTAGGATCGTCAGTATTTGGACCATAGTATCCAACTACCAAAAGATACCTCTCCTCTAGTTTAATCTTAGCAGCTGCCCATCTACCTTTCTGATCATTGTACTCTTCTACTATGGTTGGTTATCTTGGAGGGTTTTTTAACAATTATTACCACTCCCTTAATATAGCACGTCTGTCATGTGCACACCTAATTATCCACCCATTTCTCATATTTCATGATTTCGGGCCATTCATAATTTAATAAATGGATTTCCTGTAAAATTATTACATCGCATATTAATAACTTAAGATATTCAAAAATCTTTTGCCGTCTTCTCCTTACTCTCAACCCATTTACGTTCCAAGTTGCAATTTTTATTTTCCTTTTAGTGTCTATCATCTTTGTTTAGAACTCTCTTCCTTCGCTTACTTACAGGTATTTGGCATGATTATACAATCATCGGGATCTTGAATGTCCTTGTTTCTTTCATATTGGACAAATATATATTTTTTTTATTTCTCCCCGCATGCTCCCCCCCCAAACAATTGTAAACTTGTGCTCAAAGTAATCAAAAAAGTTACACCCATCACCCACCCCTGGAGAACCCCCCCTGCTGTCATTGGGCAATGCTATTTGCCCCTTTGAGCTCCGCTTTTGTGAGACTTTTTAGTGTATCATGTTTGTACGGCCATATTTTTTCGCTTTAATTTGTTCAAGTAAGGTTTCTACTTCTTTCGGTTTCCTAATGTTATAGTTTTTTTTATTCCACATGATCTTTAATAAAGCGGGGAACCTCATCTGAACTGTGGCACCTAATGATCTCAATTCTTGCATAAAATTCCCAAGCGCCCACTGACTATCTAGTGTAGCTTTCGACATGTCTGATCGAATCTTAAAAATGTAATCACCCCTGGACAAAGTACCTACTTTCAAGGTCCTACTTGAGATATTCTCTTTCAAAGTATAAGTTTTAAAGTTTACCAATAATTTCTGGGCATTTTTTCTTAATTTGTTCTGTCTGTAGGGGTCCCTGTGTACTCTTTGAACATCATCGTCTAGATTTTCCTCTTCCAATTCTGGGAAGCATTCTCTCAGAAAAGTTACTACAATTGTTTTTATGTTTTGTCCTTCTAGACCTTCCGGGATATTTAGTATTCGTATATTACTTCTCCTTCAATTATTTTCCAGGGTCTCAATCTTGTCTCTAAGCTCTTTTTCACTAGATCTCAGTTTGTCAATGTCATCCTGACAGGTTCTCACCTCCTCCCTGGTTTGTTCTATTTTGTTTTCCATATCTGACACTCTGTCTATTAGAGCAGTAAATCTAGATTCCAGGGCCTCACAGGATGCTTTTGTCTTTTCCTGATTATTTTCAGAAGTGGCGAAACCCAGTTTCATCTCTGTCATTAATGCTCCCAGCAGGTCGCTCGATCCATGCTGCAGTGAAGAAATCATATCCTTTTCGCACTCTATAGGAGGGACACTCTGAATTAGATTTCCCTCTATCTCTACGTCTTCTTCAACTTCTGTTCAATATTCCTCCACCTGATCTTTAAGTGCTAGAACTTGGAAGCGGTTTGGAGATATCACATTATTGTTATCGGGGAAAGATGTTAGATCCTGCATGCTTTGAACACTTACACTAACACCTTCTCCCTAGGAGCGAAGAGAAGGTGTCATTTTTTGGTTGGCCCCTTTCACAGCTTGTTCAGTTTTTGCAGCCTTGGCAGCTCTGGTTGACACTACTGCTGTGGTTTTGGTCTTTATTTTCTGAGCTCTTTGCTTCTTATTTGTATTTATATATATTTTTTTGCACCTCCACCAGGAGTAGTCTTTAATTCTTACTCTTCTGCCAAAAACTGGCCCGTTTTCTCTAAGGGGTCCAGCGTGGGATGTCTATTCCTCAGGCAGTAAGCTGTACCACTTATACTACTTAAAGTAGTCTCTTGCTTCGTGGAGTCTAAATGTTCTAATTGCTCTTTTGTGCCTTCTTTTATATAGCTAGGAGTTCTGTTTTGCTCTAACAGCGAACCCCCCTGGTCGTTGCTTTATTTTACCGGTTAAAGCAGCTCCTCTCTTCGACCTTACCTTCCTCCTTACCGGATTCATACACACCAAGTGGCCCAATTCCTCCTCACTGGCTTCCTTTCCTTTAGACCATCTTCCCGAATCTAAAAACCATCCAGAACAACCACTGGGCGGGCCTCTGAAAGTAATTCTGGCCGTTAATTTCCTTCGTGTTAGTATCCTGGATGCTGCCTCCGTCCAAACGCTCCAGCTTGGCAGGCAGGATGTTGTCCCCCGCAAGGCCCCGCCACCACCTCTGCTCCCAAGCAACGCCAACCTGGGAGCCGCGGAAACTCGCTCTGCCGCTTTGGAGTTTCTCACATGAAAGCTCCAGCAGCCCACAAGACCAAAAACAAAGAAACTCAAATCGCCACTACGCCTCCAAGTCTCCTGAATCAGTTGCGGGTAGAAAACCTATTAACTCAGAGCCGTAACGCTCCATCTCAGCACGCCTCTAGCGGAGCTCGCGGACGGACATTTTAGCCATCCATCATGTTCTCCAGTTGAAGATGCTTTGTTCAACAGAAATGCGGCTGGGGGTAGCGAATAATGTTTTCCATTTTCAGTATTGTTTAAAACATATACCTGCGGGCGAATATGAAAGGTTGGGTAGAGAATACATCAAGATATTCTAGGATTCACATTTTACACACCAATGTTGGAGTGGGGAAAAAGAAGTATTTCTTAGTGGTATGAATTGTGAAAACACACTAAGTGGTTTACTCTTATGTCAGGGTATTAACTTACACGGGCCTGTGATGGTTCCTCAAACAACTTATCCTGCCACCTGCAAGGTTCTCTAGCTGCTTTCTCCCTCTGTCAGGCGACCATATGCCACTTCGGTGAAGCTGCAGCTCTCTCCTCTGCCGAGAGCATCCCCGCTTTGGCTTGTAAGATGTCCTTTATGGGTGCAGTGCTGGAGCACTCGGTGTGAAGTCTTGGTTTAGGGCCGGGCAGTGAGAAGCAGCGGTCCTTATCCTGAGTCAGCAGCTTCAGCTGCTTGATAGCAACACCTTGCACTCCTGTGGCGCTTGATTCGTTGACTCATGGCCGCACTCTGCTTTTCTCAATTTCTCCTGCCACAGCAGATGGGGCCTCAGCCCCAACAGCGCTCCTCACACTCTTGATTTCACCATGTGAAGCACTCCTTGTGGTTGGTTTGTTTGCTCTTTATCAACGTGGTATTTAAAGCAAAGTGCTCCACATACACTTTGGGAGGGAGAAAAAAATCAAGTTCTGTTGCAGGCTTTCTATTAAAACAAAAAGGTGAAGAACAGTCCAGTCCTTTTCCTGCTCCAGGCAGGAGCAGCCACTGCTGGCTGTCCTATACCACTCACATTAGGGGCAGCACTCCTCACGCAGTTTCTTCAGCACTCTTCCTAGGCAGGACACTTTTTAAGATCCTGCAAGGATCTGTCTTGAAATCTTTTATCTCCCAGAGATTTTCAACAGAAGGCAAGCTCACACAAGCCTTGGAGATTCGTCACAAGCAGGATATGACAGCAGGGCAAAAATTCAGTCCTTTTCCTCCATTCCAGACAGAAGCAGCAACTGCACTCCAACCCACCCCTCACACAGAAAAGGCAGCGCTCCTCATACAGTCCCTCAACTTTTCATCTTGACAGGGTACTCTTGTTTCTGTAAGTATCTCAAGTCTTGGGGTTTTGGATCCAATACTTATACCCCATTTTGTCATTGTTCTCTATGTGGCAACGGTGTCTGAGCCCAGTCCAAACCAGTCCTGTCCTCCCTGGTGTGGCAAGAACACAGGGGGTGGAGACAGCATTGTCAAAAGGAGACACAGCCTTTTCAGATGCAAGCGAAACTCCTTCCACCACTCTAAATGCAGACCAGGTCTATTCAGCCCAGAGATGAGTCATCCAGGCAATGCAGGGCAAACCTCAAACCCCTTATGAATGTCTAGAGTGAATGCACATCCCCAGCGCCTGTTACTCCAACCACAGACGCTGAATACGCAAACAGTCTGAGGCACAAGTAATAAATGGGGGGGCCCTATATCGCTCAGCTAGACTGGGCCAGTAAATGTAAACAAGGGAAAAATTGCTAGCTCACCGTTGAAATATGCTGTCATCAATTCAGCGTCCACGGACCAAGATACTTAATAGGTTTGATGCAATCATTTAATCATTGCGTTTTTTATCGTTCTCAGATTGGCTTCAATGATATTTAGCAAAAAAGAAGGACAACACTTCACAATTTACATAAATTCTTCATAATTCAAAAAACGTAGGCTATTTACTTCGCCACTGCACAAGAGTTTGAGACTTTGTAGCTAATTTAAAGCTACTGGAATACTCACTTAAAAAAATACAGCAAGAACAATCTGATTTCAGTTCCACTCCTATCTGCTGCACCGAGGTGGCAGTGGGCGGCTAGATTAAAATGCAGGAGGACTGATTTCCTGTTACCAACCTCCCAGGTGCAGGAGAGTCTAGCAAAGGTTTCTGGGCTTTCTAGTGTGTGAAATTATTTATGCATGTGTTTTCACAGGCCTATGGTCCTCTAAGTGACTCATTTAACACTTGGGGTACAACAAGTGTTGGAGTGCAGTGACATGAACCTATATTTAAGGCCGATCATGATTTACTGAGGCATATATCATAATAAGCTCGAGAAATGTCAGACATTTCACTTAGTCCAGATATAGCGCTATTAAATTTGAGAATGAGGTAAGCCTCTTTTTGAAGAACCAGTACCTTAGCTTTGGTCTCAGGCTGTAAGGCTGTCCTGGTCGCTTCCTGTTGCTGCGTTTCCGGTTGCTGGTTGTTGGTTGTTGGTGTGCCGAGCCGAACCGCGTCGCACTGCCTGGAGGCTCCAGAATCAGGCATGGCTTGCGGAGGTGCCGCGAGGCGAACGGCCCCGCCCACTACTTTCTCCCCGTGCGGTGACAATTCTCTGCCCGCTCCACTACCAGCTCCACTGCCCGGCAGCCCACAGGGAGCTGCTGGTGTGCCGAGCCATGCTGAGTTGAGCCTGTGGCGGAGCTCCTCGGTGTGCAGGAAAGGGTGCTTCTGTGGAAAACTGTCAGGCTCCAGAATCAGGCACGGCTGGCGGAGGTGCTGCGAGGCGAGGCGTCCCGCCCCGCCCACTTCTTTCTCCCTACGCAGCCCTCGGAGAGCTCATGGTGAGCGGAGACAGACCTCTGCTGTCCGGGTCGGCTGCTGCAGTCACACCCAACTAGTTTGAAGGTCAGCTGGAAGGCAACAGTGGAAAACTGAACCAGCAGTAGGGAAAAAAGGTTTTTTACTGGATTAGGGTGGATAGGCTCTGCAGTGGTACGGTCTACCTAAACCCCTAAGCGGGCCTGCCCAGCCTTTGTTGTTTTTTCCTCTACTACACCAACTACATCTGCAAGGACAGCTGTCTCAAGTGACCAAGTGGACAGCGTGGTGCAGCGCTGGAGAAAGGCGCTGCACAGAATTACTACTCTAGGTTAGTGGAACCCTGACGCTACCCCTAAGGCGTTTTTTACACATCAGTAGGGGGGTAGTGCACGCAGAGATCATTCACCGCACACCGTCCCCTTCAACTGTTCTGCCCTCTGCCCTCCTTTGGTGGTGATCCAGGCTGCGCCCCACCTAGCCCAGTCCAGATCTTGCCGGTTGCTGAGGAGCAGATCGTCTGCAAGCAAGAACGCGGTGAGGACACTGCAAAAAAGCCGAAAGAGCCGAATAGCTGCTTGAGCCGCGTACGCCGCTGAAGCGTCAGACAGTGATTCCCCTACTTGGCCCCCCATCATCAGAGGTCATCAGAGGTGAGGCGGCCGAATTTGGAGTCACAGGGGGGCCGACCGGCGACCAGAGCTGCGAAAGACTGCCGCAAGAGTATTGCCGTATACCAGAGACGGCGAACCGAGCCCCCTACTTGGCTCTCCTCGGCCCTCCTTCACCAGAGGTGAGACAACCGGACAACCGGTCTTTGCGTCGCAGGGGGCTGCCTAGAGCCTAGCGCCACGAAAAGACTGCTGTGAAAGACTGTGCTTATCAGAAAAGTTTGTGTGTACCATGGAGGCACGGAGGCGTGGTGGGGTTGGCGAAAGATTGCTGTGAAAGACTACAATATATTAGAAAATTGGTGTGTACCACGGAGCCACAAAAGCTTGCCCATCAAAAGTTTGTTCAAGACAGCAGGAGCCACGGGGTGTTGGCCAGGTTTGGCCAGTGCAGTGGGAAACACAGTGGGTGCAGCAGAAGTTGGTTTAACGTGGCAGGAGTCGCATACTGGAAACATGGCTTCAGTTGGGAAGTGATCCGACTAATGTGGGGGCTATTCCACAAGGTTACACTCTTAAACATTTAGACCGCCAGACAGGCAAAGGTGGCGGACTGGCCATCATTTATAGAGACAGCTATAAATGCCTCATTACTCCATCTACCTCATCAGCCTGTGAGAGCCTGTATTTTACCTTAGAATTCTCTCCCACCACCACATTCTCTGGCATTTTAGCTTATCGACCACCTGGCGCTCTTAATAATTTTGTATCTAACATGACAGACTTTTTCGCCAATGCTTTGTTCACTGCAGCAAATTTTACCTTGCTGGGCGATTTTAACTTGCACTTGGACGATCCTTGTGATACATCAGCCACTAGTTTTCGATCCAACCTTCATGCTATTGACCTGCGCCAAAAGGGTTTTCTTGCGACACATACCAAGGGGCACCTTTTGGATCATATCTATAGTAATTTGGACAGTCTAACGGTTGAGACCCCTATTCCATTACCCTGGACATATCATTTATTAATTCCTTTTACATGGTCCATTAATCCCCCCTTTATTCCTCAAAGCCTTCATAAGCACTGGGGAAGGAAATGGTCCTCGCTTTCACTCCCTGACTGGGAACTGGCTCTCACCAAATACCCTCCCCAGAGGTCGAGGGATCCTAATGTTGCTACAATGAACTTTGATAACTGGATCTCTAGCTCCCTGGATCAAGTTCTCCCTAGGAACCCCTTAAAATCAATAATAAGACCCAAAGTTGCCCCATGGTACACGCCTGCCCTTAGAACAATGAAGCAAGCCTGTCGCAAACTGGAGAGAGCTTGGAGGCAGCACCACCTACAACAGAGGAAGGCTGAGTACAGAGCTGCTATAAAGCTCTATAAAAAGGAAATAAAATCTGCACAATCTCATTTTTATGATTCGAAAAGTAAGTTGGCTGCTAATGCCCCGAAGGAAATTTTTAAAATAGTCAAATCTTTAATTTCTCCCCCCCCCTGAGCGGCCATCATTAGACGGCGCACAATCTCGCTGTAACGATTTGGCCACTTTTTTCTCCCAGAAAATCCAGACCATTTACTCTTCATTTACCACGGGCAGTATTGATTCCACTCCTACAACTTCCGACCATTCTGTTCCCTGTTTGCTCGACAAGTTTCCACTCCTCGACCTCACCACATTAGATAGGCTGATTCGTAAAACCACCTCGGGATCGCCTAATGACCAAGCACCCCCTCAGACCCTCATTAAGGTCATTGACGTCATTTGTCCGGTTGTCCTGGATGTCCTTAACGCCTCCATCACTTCTAATTCCGTTCAATCTTTATAGAAGTGTGCGATGGTGAAAGCTTTACTGAAAAAGCCTACACTGGACCAGAACAACTTGGCTAACTATCGTCCTATCTCATTGCTGCCATGGATGAGTAAACTGCTTGAGAGGCACGTAAATACCATCTTAGTGGACTATCTAGAGTCCAATAGTCTGCTCCGGGCCTCTCAGACAGGGTTCCGCCTCAGCATGGAACTGAAACTGCTCTTCTGGCAGTGACAGAGGAAGCCAGAGCGGTGCTGGACCGAGGAGGAAAGGTCGCCATCATATTACTTGATCTCAGTGCCGCGTTCGACACGGTTAACCATGCCACATTGTTACAACGATTGAGTGGTTTGGGCGTGTCGGGCGCGGCCCTGGAATGTCTAGCCTCCTTCCTCGATGAACGATTTTTCCAGGTCTTTGAGGGCGAGTCAGTTTCCCCCAAGCATCCACTCAGCTGTGGAGTGCCCCAGGGCTCCTCCCTGAGCCCCACTCTTTTTAATGCCTATATGGAACCTCTAGAAGGGATAGTCCAGCCCTTTGGTGTGCGTATTGTTACCTACGCCGACGATACCCAATTGGTGGTCTCCCTTGACCACTCTGAGGGATCGTCTTCCACCTTAGGCCCCTGTCTAGAGGCGGTGGCTAGGTGGATGCAATCTTCCTATCTTAAGCTTAACGGAGAGAAAACTGACATCATGTTGCTGGGCAACCCTTCTCCGCCCACCATAGCATCCATCTGGCCCCCCTGTCTTGGCACGCCTCCTCCCCCCAAATCCCAGATAAAGAGCCTGGGAATTTGGTTGGATAAAGCGCTTGACTTTTCAGTCCAGGCTACTAAAACTGCCTCTACATGCATTGGGCTGATGAAGATGCTTCGCAAGGTGCTCCCTTTGCTCCCATTCCAGGCAAAGAGGATCATGGTTCAGGCCCTGATTGTCTCTCGCCTGGATTATGGGAATGCCCTTCATATAGGAGCCCTGGCAGCAGTGACCCACAGGCTTCAAGTCACACAAAACTGTGCCGCCCGGCTACTGTATAATATTCCCCGTTGGCAGTCAGCCAAGAAAGCCTTGAAAGAACTTCATTGGCTCCCAGTAGCGGCCAGAGTGCAGTTTAAGGCTATGTGCATTGTGTTCAAGTCTTTTCACCGTACCGGCCCGGCAATTCTGCACCCCATATCTATGCCTTATGTCCCGGCCAGAGCTCTGCGCTCTAGTTCTTTACTTCTTGCGACTACTACCAAAGTCACCAAAGCCCGCTGGGGTGGTCGCTCTTTTTCCCATACCGCGGCTAAACTGTGGAACTCCCTCCCCCTCTCCCTCCGAGAGATCAATGATCGTATGTCTTTCCGAAAGGCCTTAAAGACACACCTGTTCGCAAAAGCGTGTTAATCTACCCTTAGCCCGCCACTAGCAATCAGTCAAAGCGCTGCGAGGCCTCCGGGTAGTCACGCGCTATACCAGTGCAATTTTTCATTTCATTTCATACTAGAAAAGTGTCACTTCACGCTGAAGGAACCGCACATCAGAGGGTTGTCTGTGCCATGGTAGTGCTGCCTGGTGCGGTGGAGCCGCATATCAGAAAGGTTGTTTTACGTGGCAGGAGCCGCGGGCCATCTCACAGCGAGGCAGACTCTGGCCCCCGGACGAGTCATTCTTTGGAGCGGCGTGGCCGTGGGGCATTCTTCTATAAGACAGAAGCCGCAAACCTTCAAGAGAACGCAGGCCAGGAAGGCTGAGGCGTTGCCGGTGAGGTGTCTGCACGAGCTCCCTGCAAAGCCTGCGGAGTGCTGCGGTGTGCTGTGGGGGGAAAAGGAGAAGGTGAAGGCGAAGGCGTCTGCTCGCAGAGGGACGAAACTCGTGAGGGCTGATCAGTGAGAAGGGAGACGGTTAAGCATAGAGAATACTAACAGCAGTCAAACATCAAGGTAAATAGCTTGATTTGCACTACAGCACCACAGCTCCACAGCACCCACAGAAGTGCTCCAATCAGAAATCAAGATTTAAAGGTCAACATTCGACTACCTGTTTGGACCATAATTTAATTGAAGGTTTCTAAATACAAAACTTGGCTGCGGGGTGGCATATTCGACGGACTTTCAACGGTCTCGGTCATAGGTGGCCACATGAGGTCGAGAAGAATGAGAGAGGCTATGCCACCCAAACTGAAAGGAAACAAGGTAAAGAAACAAATCCCCAGCTCTCAGGTCAATGTCGAACAAAAACTTATTGCAATTGAGCAGGACCAAAAAGAGAGCACAGTAAGGACGCTTTCAGGTAACGCGGTACCTACTTACCAACCCAAGATATTCACAAAGTTTAATTTTTTTTAAAGATGCAGGAGCAGTCTGTTTCTCGAGTAATGCCTCTCTCAAAGGCCTGCATTCGCCACTGCTACCTTTACCTTTGGAAACAGAAGGGACTGTATCATCTCTGCCTTCCCCAGACAAAAATGGATCAACACCGCAACAAGGACAGAAATTGACGTTTAAACACCAAGTGCAAATACATTCGGCTAGGAAGAAGGAGGAAGGCAATCCACCGCCAGCGGGCTCTGTAGGAATGCCTGGGAAAACAGGACTGCCCTCAATAAAACTCAGACAACAGGACTGCACTCAGAAGAGTCCGACCGCAGAACATGACCCTCAAAAAATAGAGGTCAATGCTAAAGCTGAAGAGCAGGTCATCAATGGAAATAAAAGCAACAATGAAACCAAATCAGACTTGGAATTAGGAGATGGGGTTCAAAATACCGATACTAACACCAGCATTTCAACCAACCTGGCAATAAAAAGCTACAGTACTCCCATTAAAGACACAGATCGAATAAACTCCCTAATGCCACAACTTTTGGCCCACGGTACGGTGATCCGCCAGCTTGGAGATCCAGCTTCAGGGGTCCCGGAACTAAGCTAGAAAGGGGAGGGAAGGGCGACCATGTCCTATCTAAACACAAAAGAATGGGAGGACATGCTCGCTACTTATATACCAGATCAAGCACAAAGAGTGCACCTCCGTCAAGATCCTCGGCAAGAATGTCCAAGAGATTCTTCTTCGGTAGGACAAAATAATAAAAGCGAAAAAGAGACTGAGCAAAGAAAGGAACAAAACTCTGGTACTTGGATCTCACTTCTAAATACAATACAGCTAACAGTTGAAGCACTGCAATATCAGTCTGAAAAAATGGAGATCCAATTGTCTTTATTGAACACACTGGCAGTTTTTACTGCAGGCATTGATGAAAAATTGGGCAATCTAAACGGCCTGATAACAAGAGCGCAAGCAAATACATATCTCAGCTGTAAATGTGAGCAGGTTGTTGATAAACTATCTACCTTGTCCATAATGCTAAGTGGGTTGATAACGGATATAAAAAATGCAACAAAAGGTAATTCAACTAAAGACCAGGACATGTCAAACAGCCCGGAGGGAACAACTAAAAACAAAACATCTGCCAACATACATATACGCAACTCAGAGGCAGACACCGAGAAGGCAAGTGGACACGAGGATGGAGTGCTCCAAAAACTCAATGCTAAACAATGCCGTCAACAGAAAAGGAAAGGGCGTAACCAAAAGCTCCAAACAAACGCAATGAAATACTTTCCCATTTTTGATGGTCTGCAGAACAGACAGAATAATAACCTCAAAGACGCAAACTTAAACCCAACTAAGCAGGCTCAACCGCTACCAGCCAATCCTAACCAGATTACGGCACAGGTAATAGTTACAAAACAGTCACATGGAATCAAGGCACATCCTGACACAGGAGAAGGATCCAGCCAAACGTCTCTACAATGGGAGAACATAGACCAAATAGAAATAAAAAAGCAATGGGAGAACATAGACCAAATAGAAGTAAAAAAGCAAGAGTCTACCACTATTGTGCTATCTAGACCATCTGTAAGAGGTGCCAACGGTCAGCCAATAAACAGATCAGATCTGAGGAGTGAACCTATAACACCTCAAAAGGCTTGTGGAGCAGGACATGACTGAAGGGCCTCAAGTTTGAAAGCGAGGAAACAAATATCTACCAACACGAGCCCTATTATCGAGCCCAGGAGAAAAGAGTATGGAATGACAGAGTTGCTGGACAAGGTCTCACCGGCCAGGGAGACTAAAAAGCTCTGCACACCAACCAAACTGAGCCCCAAATACAAATCATTGGAAAAAGGGCCCAGACTGGGGGCCAACATCAAAACAAATAAGCAATACACCCACAACACTAAAACCGACTAAAATGAACCACATGGCAGAAGGAACAAGTAACCAGCTGGAGATCCAACCAGCAAAAGCAAAAATATTTACATCCTCTCTAGAAATGTCTGACACTACAAATGTACTGCCAACACAAGTATCAGGTACCAGACAACAAGAAATAGAGGCCCTGGTCTTTCATCCGCTATTCACCTTAAAGGGTCACCAGGACACACTAAATCGAGGAAACATTCTAAGACTAATGAAGTCCATTCCAAATTTGGCTAGCATAACTTCAAATGATCTACTGTCTGTAGAATTTAGATCTCCTACCACTTCTACTAATCGAGAGGCTACAAAGACAACATGGTCCACAACTAGAATTGCAGAAATAATTCTAGCTGAACAAGGGGTATTCTAAAACTGGGGTATTGACATTACCCCCCTACAAAAACCACCCTATCCATTCCCGCTACTGAGTACTCTAAGCCCGGCATCAGCAAAACATAAAGCATATGCAAAGAGTGTGCTTAGAGGAGCACAGGGAAGAACGGGTCAAGTGAATACAATCAGCCAGAGGGTTCTATCGGATTCACGGCTGGAAGTAGCTTCCGATTCAAATCAAGGTTCAAGAAGGGAAACAATATCCCGCACAATAAATATGCATTTACAGGACGATTGACGCAACATACGACAGAAAGTTCATAGTAGGTCTATGGAATTGCCCCTTAGCTTATGCTCATGGAATATCAATGGGCTAGCAACAAAAATAGAGGACCCTGATTTTTTTAATTATGTTACTACTTTTGACATAATTCTGCTGCAAGAAACATGGCTCACAGAGCCACAGCACATTAAGGGCTATACATGTTTCGCCACCCCAGCAGTAAAGATCGGCAGATATGGCCACTGCTCGGGTGGGCTGATTACCTACATCATTGCAACAAGCATACTCTCAGCAACCCCCATGGACTCTATGCCAAGCACGACTTTGGCAATTAGAATTAGGATCAAGCTGGACGAAGAGGAAAAGGAGGTCTGCACAATCAATTCATATGTCCATCCCAAATGAAAAGCAAAGGACTCTACTAAAATCATCAATCTTTTGTCAGAGTATGCAGCAGAGGTGGAAAATCCAACATTCATTCTGTCGGGGGACCTAAATCAACATCTCCTTGGCTCGGCAGAAGGGGAGGAGGTAGCAGCTCTGACCAGAATGTTCAATATTCCTAAACAATTGGATCCATTGCATGCAAAGAAGAAAGTTCACCATAGCCACTTCCTTGACGATCTAGAACATCACATCTCCGAGCACTGAACGGAAGATTTCCAAAAGACTGCCCCCCAGTCGAATCCTTCCATTCCATCTCTGCATGCTCCATTCTGGACTATACTTTTGTCAGCCTCGAGCTGTTCCCTTATATTCTTGGGTTCAGAATGGGGGATACGGGTGATAGTGACCACCGCCCCCAGGAAATTCAGATAATAGCTACAGCTACTGCACCTACTTCAATAAGGCCAGATATATCCTTGGGGCCCATTCACACCCAAGATCAAAAAAGGATCAAATGCTCACTGGGAGGTCTTCACAGCCACACTGCCATAAAAGCTTGCAGGCACTACCCCCCACTAAAGTTAACTTCCAAGGAAAAGGGGGAAAAACAAAATACAGAAAAAGCATAGAGTACAGCTCATGACATTGAAAAGATCAATAAACTCAAGTCTGCGTAGGCTGAGAAGTTCGCCAGGAAATGTTAACACACGAGCTTCCCTGCATCAACAGAGGGCAGCCCTAAAAAGATTAAAATGGAACATCAAGAGATACTATGAGAATGAAAGCTGGGCAAAACTCTTATATGATGTAAACAGCAATGATAGCGCCCGTTTTTGGAAAACTGTGAATGGGATATTGCATCCAAAATCTGAGGATATTGGGTCACATATCTTAGAAGGAGCCTGGATAAAATATCTTACCAGCCATTTTAACAACTGTATGGAAAACCTAAGAGAACGAACGGTCAATCGTGGGTTCTCAAAGAGAGCAGCTGTAGCTTGTATACCTTTAGCTAGTATACCTGAACTAAAGGTGCAGCAATGCCCAGCCATAGGAAGCAAACGACTGGGAATAATAAACCATCCGCAGTCACTCCTAATACAAAAACAGATTGTTAAAGGGAGGAAAGGAGGTACCCCGGGACCAAATGGCATACCACCAGCCCTGTTTAAAGCTAAGTGCAAAGAATGGGCAGATATTCTACAACCTCTGTTTTTGGAAATCAAACTGCAAAACAGAATACCAGAAGCCTGGAAGGGCTCAACAATAGTCCCAATACACAAAAAAGGTGACAAGGCCGAGCCCAACAACTACCGCCTAGTTGCGCTAATTGACAACGAAGCGAAGTATTTTGCAGGAATTATTCTAGAGGAGCTCACACTCTGGGCAGAGACGATTCATATGATACCACTGAATCAGACCGGTTTCCGCAAAGCAACCAGCACAGCTACAAATATCCTCGCAATTTCTCTAATAATTGATGCGGCAAAAACTACCAACTTACCATTATACCTATGCTATATTGAGTTTAGTGCTGTGTTTGATAACATCGAGAGAGGCAGACTATGGGAGAAATTGGCACGATGGGGCATTCCCCAGTCTATTTTAAACATCCTGATGCTCCTACACACGGACACCTGGGTACAGGTGAATCTAGGTGGAGGGACTCATCTCTCCTCGAAAGTACCAACCACAAAAGGATTGAAGCAAGGTTTTGTGCTCGCCCCAACCTTGTTTAATTTATTCATGGCTGACCTTCCTAATCGGCTGGATGCCTGCAACTCCCACGCCCCCAGGTTGGGAGGGAAAACTCTAACCAATCTCATGTACGCAGATGACGTAGTTCTGCTAAGTCATACTTACGTTGGCCTGCAACACCTACTAACTGAAATGCAAATCTACGCAAAAGAAAATAACTTCAAAATAAACTTGTCCAAAACAAAGACAATGTCAATTAACAGCAAAAACTGCATACAGAAACATTGGTTTCTTGGCAGCATCAAAATTGACCATGCCAGAGAGTACAAGTATTTAGGGGTTGTATTTGACAAGGAAGGCTCATTCTTGCGTCAAAAAGAGGGAATAAAAAGGAAAGGTCTGTTAACTGCCTTAACGATGAAAAATCTTGCAAACAAACTGATGGGACCGACATTGATCCTCCTATTGAAGGTAGTTCATGCTAAACTTCTCCCCTCGATAACTTATGGCAGTGAGGCAATGAGGGGAAGAGATGCTAAAGAGCTGGATAGGACATTGGTCAAAGCCTATCGAACTATGTTTTGTCTTCCGTCATATACGTCAGCAGCACAAATAAGGCTGGAGTTTGGCCTTCAACAACAAGTCTTGGCTAGATACGGGGCTTATATCATATGTTGGCATAAGATAAGTAAGGCCAATCTAGACACGCTTAACTATCTGCTGTGGCTAGACATACAACATAGGGAGGTTTCCCAAGCAAGAAAGTACCTCAAACTAGCCATAGACTCCACCAAATTGTCTGGATTATGGGAGGCGCAACTCGGCCAACTTACTTTAAAAAAACTGGTCTGGAAAAACATAAAACTATCCTCCCTACTTAAGGATAAGGCAGCCTTCTCGAAAAGATCTCACGCCTGGATGACCCTCAGCTCTTACAAATCGCTCACCCCACAAACATATTTCAATCAGCCCTACCCTAGGGTGACAAAAATGAATTTCCTAAGGTACAGACTGGGGATCCTTCCATGTACCCAACATTCACCACCATGGGTGAGGACCAAAGGCCAAGCTGCCTGCAGACTGTGTAACAACAAGAATGGTGACATTTGGCACCTAATTTGTCTATGTGAAGAACTGCATCAAGCACGGACACCTCGGGCACGCATGGAAGCATGCGGTAGTTATGCCCATTTTGAAAAAACCATCTCTCGACCCCTTAAAATCGGAGAACTACCGCCCGATTTCGCTTCTCCCGTGGCCAGCCAAACTCGCGGAGGTGCATGTTAACACCGCCCTCACTGATCATCTGTCGCGTGCCAACATTCTGGACGACACCCAGAATGGTTTTCGGGCCGGCCACAGTACGGAGACAGCATTGTTATTTATGGTCGAGCACCTGCGGGCAGTTCTGGATGCAGGTCAAACGGCGGCGCTTGTTTTGTTAGACCTAAGCGCCGCCTTTGACACGGTCTCCCATGAAATTCTCCTGCAGCGGCTGGAGGAGATAGGGGTGACTGGCACTGCACACCAGTGGTTTCGTTCGTTTCTCAGGGATCGTTCCTTCTGTGTGGCGTCCCCGCCCTATCAGTCCAAATGTCATCCTCTGTCTCTTGGGGTTCCGCAGGGTTCCTCGCTGAGTCCCACGTTGTTTAACATCTACGTGAGGCCGCTGGCTGAGGTGGTGAAGCTCTGTGGTATGACCATGGTTTCATACGCAGATGATACCCAGCTAGCGGTCACGATCAGCGGGGACTCTGGGGTGGATGCCCCAAGATTCAGAGAAGGACTTAGGGCGGTGGCTGGTTGGATGACGTCCAACTGTCTCCAACTTAACGCCAAAAAAACGGAGGTGATGGTCTTTGGGAAGCGGACGGACCTTTGGGGAGATACCTGGTGGCCCCCTGAGTTGGGTCCCACCCCCACTCCGGTTGCGGAGATCAAAAATCTTGGTGTCTGGCTGGACCCTTCCCTCAACTTTGTTGGTCACACTAAAAGGACGGCGGCGTGCTGCTTTGGCATCTTGCGCAATCTGCGACCTGCCCTTAAATATTTTGATGCCGCAACCCGTCAACTTGTGGTACAAGCAACGGTTTTGGCTCGGCTGGACTATGCCAGCTCCCTTTTCATAGGGTTAAACCAGGCCGAGCTAACCCGACTTCAAAGAGTGCAGAACGCAGCGGCCAGAGCAATCGTAGGTCTTCCTAGGTTTTGCTCGGCCGGTCCAACCTTGCGAGCCTTGCATTGGTTACCCGTTAGGCAGCGGATCCATTTTAAAGTACTGTGCATATCTTTCAAGATTCTGAAGGTCCTACCGCCTCCCTTACTGTGCCAACTTTTGTGCTCTTACATCCCGGGCCGCACTTTGCGTTCGTTGGACCAAGAACTAGCGGCAGCCCCTCGGTTCAAACTCAGTCGGGCGGGGGGTCGCTCTTTTAGGGTGCGGGCAGCCGCGCTCTGGAACGCTCTCCCCTTGAAACTCCGGACCCTTGGCGACTTGCTTTCCTTCCGCAAGGCCGCTAAAACCCTTCTGTTCTCTGAGTTATGTTAAAATCCATACCCCCATTTTTAAATAATATTTTCTGTTTTCTGTTGTGTTGTGTTCGCCACCTTGTCGGTGCGCCGGGACGCTCCTTCGCTGGAGCAGCCGTGCGCAATACAAATAGCCCTAACATAACATAACATAACATAACACAACTTTTAAAAGATTCATTTAATCAGAAAGGGATCCGCACCAGAAGGCAAGCGTTGCTGGCCTGCTTAAACCCGGCGAACATTCAATTAAACTGTAGACTGGTAAAATATCTGAGGATGGGCGAACAAAAAAATGCAGCTAAAGTTTGCTCTCAAAGCCCAACTGTGTGAAACAGCTATTGGAAGTGGATAAGCAGCAGCATCAGGAACTTAATTGTAACAAGCAGAGACAATCTCGCTAGGATATCTGAGCATGCATGGCCGCTGCCCAGATTTCCGAATCACATAAAAGTCACAATATCTCGTGATCCATTGACTGTTCCAAATACCGTAATCCAATCATGTTTTATTACAATGTATTTTTTATTCTAATTTTTAAAATGATTTTAAACAACGTTATATGAATTTTGTAGTGCTACTTTGGCAACGGTTTTAATTAAATATGCTAATAAACTTAGACTGAAACTGAATCTTTTTGAAGAAGAATTCTCTGAAGGTCCCCACCCCTTGGAGGTTGTTTTATAATGCATAGGACCATCTATCTTATATCTCTGTCACAGTGATTTGCTTGCACAAATGATGCAGTGGTGCAATGGTGCAGTCATTACTTTTGTGCCTATCCTGGACCTGTGTTGTCCGATTTGCAAGAGAATCTGTTGGTTGGTTTTGCAAATGTATAATTTACCACACAGGCAAGTCATTGTAATTTTAATTATAAGTTCTTATATAGCGCAAACTGCCACCCTTCAGGTATCTTGGCGCTTAGACTGAGAAAATAACCAGCATGCGAACGGACCAAAGTATCCGGAAGAAGAGGGATCAATCCTTGGGAAAGAGACAAGTTTTCAGACTCTTGCTGAACTCGATCAGAGAATTGATTTGTCTGATACTCTGAGGTGGCTCGTTCCAAAAATGGGCAGCAGCCACACTAAAGGCACTCCCCCCATCCTAGAATGCTTGAATCTAGGAATCACCATCAAACTTGCACTAGAGGAGCGGAGCTGCCTCTCGGGATGGTACCAGGTAAACTTTTCCTGCAGTGGGACAGGGCCCAGTTCGTGTACCGCTCTGTACACCATACAGATCGATTTAAAGTGGACCCTTTCCTTAATATGGAGGTCTCTCAGAGCCAGGGTAGTGGAGGATCTACGTTGCCTATAGCACCAATTTTGCTGCTGCAGACTGGACACTCTGCAACCCCTGAAAGATGTACTGTGGTGCTTCCAGATAGAGGGAGTTGCAATAATCCAGCCTGCTTAGCACTTTGCTTCTCACTACAAGGGAGCGCGAGTCCTCTGGTAGTAGTGGGAGTATCTGGCGCGGCATGCGCAACAAGGAGAAGCACACACTGGTGGTCTCATTTGCCTGCGACTCCGTTTCTGGATTAGCATTGATCAGGACCCCTAAATTGCGCACCGTGCTGACCGGGACCAGAGGTTCCTCCTCAGGGGTGAGCCTAAACTCCAGTGGTATGTGCTTGGACATCTTAACAGAAGAGCAATACACCACCTTGGTTTTCCCACCTTTAAACTGTAAAGAGTTTCTCCTGAGCCAGCTAGCAGTCTGACACATACACTCCAGGAACGTGTCCATGGATACTGCGTGTTTCCCTTCCAGGGAGAACGCCAGTTGGGTATTGTCAGCGTAATTGACTAGGTCGACCCAAAATGATTTAATGATGGAGTGCAAGGCCTGTAGATTGATGTTGAAAAGAATAGGGCTGATCGCAGAGCCCTACGGTACCCCATAAACTACCGGGGATTTGCTGGAGGTGAACGGTGCCAAGGTCACCACCTGCTGTCTCTCCGATAGGTAGGACTGTAGCCACTAAAAACCCGCCCTTCACCCCTATCTTCCCCAGTCTCTCCACTAAATTTGAATGTCTCACCGTGCGGCCGACATATCGAGAAGCACTAAAACAGTGGCATTCCCGTTGTCGGCCCGCATGCGTAGGTTATCCACCATGGTTGTCCGAGCCGTCACGATTCCATGACATGGGCGGGAACCGAATTGGTCCTTATCCAGCAGCTGATTATCCTCCAGAAAGCATGATAGAATCTTGCTTCCAGCCTTTTCCAGGATTTTAATCGGGTATGGCAGGAGGGAAATAGGTCTAAAGTTAGCTGGGGTTGTCGGGTCCAGTGAGGGCTTCTTAACCGCTTCCATGCTCATGACGTCATGAGCCTCGGTTGAGCTGTGCTCATGACGGAGCGGATCCGTCATGGCCCGCCTGGCGCGCCTGCGCGGCGC
Source organism: Lissotriton helveticus (assembly GCF_964261635.1). Classification (NCBI taxonomy): domain Eukaryota; kingdom Metazoa; phylum Chordata; class Amphibia; order Caudata; family Salamandridae; genus Lissotriton; species Lissotriton helveticus. Next base: position 2,082,994,781 of record NC_136063.1, read on the forward strand.
GAATTCCGCGCCTGCGCTGGACGTTCCATTGAGCGGGCGGGGCCATGACGGAACCGCTCCGTCATGAGCACAGCTCAACCACGGCTCGTGACGGAGCGGCTCCGTCACAAGCATGCGAGCGCCGCTCCGGCCGCCCGCCCCCCTAGCACTACGGCCGAATTCTAGCCGCAGCGAAGGGGTTAATCAATGGTGTCACCACTGCTTGCTTGCACCTCTCCGGGACCGTACCTTCTTCCAAGGACTGGTTACAAATTTATCGCAGCCAGGGGAAGGTAACTTGGCCAAGTGTCTTCCATATTTCGTGGTGGAAGGGATCCAGGGGGGAGCCCGAGGATACACTGTGTGCCAAGTTATTAAAAGAGGTGTCCGTGAGAGTCTGGAAATTGGCCAGGGTGGTTGTCTGCCGCGGATCCTCATCCGCCTTCTGTGTGATGGCATAAACAACATTTTGGGATTTACAATTTGAAAACGTTTTGTGGGTCCATTTAATATCTGTGCCATTTGGGGAAACTTAAAGGGGGGCTTGGCACTCACCAGGTCTTGTTGGAAGCCTGGGCTCAATCGTCACTCCTGCCCGCCCCGGTCCGACGCGGTAGCCAGTACCGTTGCGCGGAGGGCGGGTCAGGGAGAGCCAGGCACGTCCACCCTTCCACTGGAGCGGTTAGCGCTCTAGTTGTCGGATTATCAGGGCTATTTAGCCCTCGGCTGTCTTCAAGAGCGCAGCGATTGCGCGTAGGGAAGCGCCAAAGACACGCCAAAGAGTAGCCCGTCTGCGCCCGTCCGCGACAGGACGGGGCCAGGCGCTATGGACTCTGCCCAGGTCAGCACAGATCCTGTTGTTGTTAACCGTATTACATACTCAGCCCATAAATTATTGACTCTTCAGACAGTGCCCTTATCTGGCTGTGCACGCGACTCCTGGCCAAGCCTAGAGGGTCCCATCTCATGTAGGCACTGCCGGTTTCAGGCTTCCCACCTGGCCACTGTAGCAGGGTGCAAAGGGGGGGAATACCGCAGGCGACTGGCTGGAAGAGTTTCCTATGTAATGTTCACTCCCTACCCTAAACACCATACGGAACTATGGGATCTTATCTCTACTGCCCAGCCCGAAATATGTTTCCTAACTGAGACCTGGCTAAAAACCCACACAGTACCTGCCATTACGCTCGGTATTCCAGCGGGGAATAAAATTGTAAGATTGGACCGTCCCATTAAAATTGGTGGTGGCATTGCCATCATTCATAAGGAGAGGATCAATGTCTCAATAGTCGAACAAAGAAGCACCCCCCAGATGGAAATTATGATCTTTCGGATTAACACCGGGCCCAAAAATCTGTGGAAGAGAGCTCTTGTCTACCGTCCACCGGGACCAAGTACTAATTTTGCACTCTCTCTAGTGGAGGCATAAGCCCCGTATTTTAAAACTGGAACTGACTTCCCTCTCCTAGGGGACTTTAATGTGCATGGGGGGCTCTCTAACAACTCTGAAACATTGTCCTTCTTTGCAGATCTGTCACTATTAGGGCTTACACAGCATAACAAAGGCCCTACTCATCTAGCAGGCCATACCCTAGATATGATCTTTTCAAAAACCTCCAAGATTGTATGCCAGCCCTCCACCCAGGTGAATTGGTCAGACCATTTTGTCATTGATTTCTCCCTATTAGGGTTGGATACGCCTAGTAAAAGGTCCTTCCTCCCCCCATTTTGGCATAGACAATGGCATAAAGTGACCCCAGAGGACTTTCGGAGAGCTCTAGTTGAACCCTCCATAACAGCCTCTGACAACACTGAAGCGGCTTTATCTAATTTTAATTCAGTTATCTCAACTGTAGTCAATACTCTAGCCCCTCTGAAATTATGCAAACAGCGCCCTCCCTCTCATTGTATACTGACCAGCTGCTCTTAGAGAAGCAGGCCTGTAGGAAACTAGAAAAAACATGGAGGAAAAGTCACTTGGAAGCAGACAAAAAGAGGTACTATGCTACCCTGTCCACATACCATAAAAACATTAGATCAGCCAGGAAAAATCACATAGCCTTGCAATTGGCAGAGGCGGGCAACTCCTCAAGGGCCCTTTATCGGATTCTACAAGCCTTTACCAAACCCACGGCCTGTGAGAGCCTGGATGTTTTCTCACAATCCCTATGTGATGACATCTCTCTCTTTTTTAAAGATAAGATAGAGCTGATCTATGACAAAATCATCAAGACAACCTGTATTACGGACTCCCCTCCTATAGCCCCCCCTCAGTCCCAGGTTATGGACGCGGAGACACTCACAATCTTCCCAGCTGCCAACTTAAGTGACATTGAGGCACTAATGGACCACATCAACACAGGGTCTCCGCTTGATCTCATTCCGGCCAGAACTGTCTCCACCTTGGGCAACTCCCTTGGGCCTCTGATTCAAACTCTGGTGAATTGCTCTATTGCTGAGGGCCAGGTACCACGAGATTGGAAGAAGGCCATTGTAAACCCAATCCGGAAGAACTCGGCCCTTCCCTGGTCAGACTTATCCAACCTCCGCCCTATATCGCTCCTTCCGTACCTAAGTAAGATGATGGAAAAGCACATTAACACCCACCTGTCGAGATTCATCGAGCGGTCTGGTGGCTTAGACCGTTCCCAGTCCAGATTTAGGGCCAACTACAGCACGGAATCAGCACTACTATCTGTGACAGATACCATCAGAATGTCACAGGGTAATGGTAGTTCTGTGATTCTAGTGCTGTTGGACTTCTCCGCGGCTTTCGACACGGTATCGCATGAAATCTTACTTAGTCGACTGCAGGAGATTGGGGTTGGGGGTTTGGCATGGTCTTGGTTAAAGAGCTTCCTATCAGGCCGGTCGCAGAGTGTCAACCTGGGCACCTTTCGCTCAGCCCCGATAGAACTCACTAAGGGGGTTCCACAGGGCTCATGCCTAAGCCCCACACTTTTCAATGTGTACGTGGCCCCCTTAGCGGATCTCATGAGATCATATGGATTTATTCCTGTCTCATACGCAGACGATTCCCAGCTGCTCTTCCCTTTTAAAACCCTGACAGCTGCAGTTAAACACTCATTTTCGGAAGGGATGAGTGCTGTGTCCCAATGGATGGCCGCAAACTTCCTGCAATGTAATGTGGGGAAGACTGAGGTCATGCTATTTGGAGATGCACCTCTGCTGTGGTCACCGGACTGGTGGCCATTAGATCTAGGCCCCGTTCCTATCCCCAAACAGACAGTAAAGAACTTGGGGGTTCGATTAGATCAGGGATTATCACTGAAGGAACATGTCAGCCAAACAGCTGGGTCCTGCCTGCACGTAATTTGACTCCTTAGAAGAGTGTTTCCTCTGCTGCCGGATACATCTAGAAAGACTCTAGTCCAGCCCCTAGTGCTTAGTCGCCTGGACTATTGTAATGGGTTACTGATATCAGCCTTTGATAACTCATTAAATAGGCTTCAGGTGGTCCAGAACACCGCAGCCAGGCTGGTTCTCGATGCCCCCCCGATAACTCCCTCGCGCCCTCTTCTGGATAAATTGCACTGGTTACCAATCCGGGCACGGGTGCAATTTAAAACGTGCTGTATAATCCACAAGAGTGTTTTTGGCTCATGTCCTCTGTACTTGGCTGAGAAATGTGTCCCATACAACCCAGTACGCACTCTCCGCTCCAGTAACCAACACCTACTCCAAGTTCCCTCAATAAGAAGGGCGAGACTGGGCTGAAGAGCTCTTTCATTTTTAGGTCCCACACTTTGGAACAAATTACCCCTCACCCTCAGACAGTGCTCCAACCATTTAGCCTTTAGGAAAATGCTGAAGACCTTTCTGTTTTGATTCCATCCCAGTCTTCAATTTGGTGAGCACATCACCCCTACCTGTAGGGCGTACAAAGCGCAGAGATACTCCTTCGGGAGTCGAGTCCAGCGCTATACAAGCCTATAAATAAATAAATAAATGTTGTTGTGCTCAAAGGTGGTTCCTCTACACGTGATCTCACAAAACACACAATTTCCACATTTGTGATGTCCCTCTATTGGTTTGAGATTCCATTGAGCAAAAAGGTCTTGTTTTTCAGTTGTTGTGGCATTTCAAAAGGACAGTCTAGGCCTTCCAGTAAATGCCTATTTCTGAGGATCATTTGGCGGAACATGTTTGTGTGTGGACTGTAGGTAGACACACACAATTTCTGGGAGATGGGTTACTTCACCCTCTTAGAGAGGAGACACTCTCTTGGAGCGAAGCATGCACGCCTTTTAGCTTTTTTAATAAATGCTTTGGGTAGCCTCTTTCCCTTAGTTGTCCGCACAGTGCAGTGGCATGGACATGAAAGTCCTCATTCCTAGAACAGTTCCTTCTGATTCTTAATAAATGGCCGTATGCCAAGTTATCCTGTAGATTTCTTGGGTGTGAACTTTTATAATGAAGGATCGTGTTTCTGTCAGTTGGTTTTCAGTGCAAAGTTGTCCTTAATTCATCTTTTATGGACATGTTTTCAACATCTAAAAATGTGAGAGCGGTCGTACTTTTGGTTATCGTAAATTTGATATCTGGATTCCTGGTGTTTAACCAATTGAAAAAGAGGGATAAAGGGGAATCAGTGCCGCCCAAAGGCACCAGATATCATCGATGTATCGATTCTATTTTGCCAGATGGTGCCTGTAATTTCTCTTCAAATCTGGCCATTTCCGGCGCGAAGGGACATTCCATGGCGGTCCCCATGGTCTGAATATAGAATTTACCATCAAATTTGGAAACATTTCAAGCAATTGATGCAAGTTGTAGGTTAAATTCAGTGGGGACCTGGTGCGGATGTTCCCTTGTAGCCAAATAAGATTCCAATGCTTCAAGGGCTTTGTCTTGGGGGATTTGTGTATATAAAGATACTATGTCAAATGAGACAACCCATTTATTGTCAAGATTAAAGTGGAGGCCTTCAACCTTATTTAAAAATTCCATCGTGTCTCTAAGGTATGATGGGACCTGCTGAAGGAAGGGCTTGAGGAACAAGTCAACATACTTTGAAATAGGCTCTAATACTGAGTCACAACCGGAGACGATTGGTCTTCCCGGTGGATCTAAAAGCTGTTTATGGATTTTGGATACAAAATACATTATCGGTGTTCTTGGATGATCTTTATTCAAAAATTCATACTCCTTTTGACTCAAAAAACCACTTTCCAGGCCTTGATTCAAAATAGGTTCCTGTACTGCTCGTGTCGGGTCCTCTTGTACATGCCTGTACCAGGCATTATTTTGTACTAAGCCACAAGACTACCGCCCCTGCCTTGTCTGCTTGTTTGATGACAATTGATGTATCTTGTTTGAGAACCTGAAGGGCCTTGCGTTATGATGGTGTCAACATAGGAATCTCTATTTTCAAATTGCTGAATAGAGGACAGTACCACTTGCTCAAAAGCTAGCATTTGCTTTGGAACAGAGGAAACTGGAAGGACAAACTTGGATTTGTTAGCTAGTCCTGATGCACCTTTGAGAGACGGATTTTCTTTATTGTGAAAAAAGGCCTTAAGTTTTATTTTTTTAGAGAATTAAACTGCTCCTATCTTGAGGCGGGTTATAACGGTCATTTCGGGACGAATTTAAGTCCTAACTCATTTACTGAAATTCCATCAGCTGTCAAATTTTTTGTGGATAAATTTACAATGAGCGAAGAGGCTACGACTTGTAGTACTGGCGTCGGGTACGCATCTTCCATGGCTGGGTTTTGAAGCAAATCTTCTTCTGCTGTTCCTTCTCTAAAAAAGTCTTCTGTCATTGCTGATTACGGTTTGATCCGCCCTCACCACTAACAAAGCTGATGAAGCCTGTTTGAATAGAATTACAGGTGAAACATATGAGGTAAACACATTGAAAAAGAGGGGCTTTGTTTAATCCATGTGTAAATTATCCCCCTAAACAAAGTTTTTCTATTTTCCTTCTTGGTCCCACAGAACCCAGTCACTGCCCTGAAGAGATGTCCTCTGATTCATAAGGGCTTTGAAACGTGTTGGCATTTATTTTACCAACATGGGATTAAGGTATCAAACTAGGCAGCAAATAAAGGAATTTGTTTCCATCTTGCTGATGTTGCTCTATAGCGTGCCTCATGCTAGAATCTGTTGTTCACTGGCAGATATTTGAATTTGTTTCTCAGTATTTAAGGCTGTTTATAATTGTTCAAATCGTTTTTCTGTGTGAATTACGCTTTGTGTCTTATGAATTGCTTTTTACTCTTCCTTAAATGTTTAATGTGAATTTCTTAATTGTGAATTATAAAGGAATGTATATAAATTGTGAAGTGCTGTCCTTCTTTTGTACTAAATATCATTGAAGCCAATCTGAATAAGATAAAAAACGCAATGATTAAATGATTGGATCAAACTTATTAAGTATGTTGGTCCGTGTCTGTTGAATTGATGACAGCATATTTAAATGGTCAGTTAGCAAGTTTTCCCTTGTTCAAACTTTCTAAAAGAGGCGTTTTCGAACACTGAATTTAAATACCACCTTCACCAAAAGGTGTGTTAATAAATTCTGAGTTTAGAGATCCTAAACTCCAAGTTTCTATCTTGCCCCTATTGGAAGTTACACATGTAAAAAGGTTACAGTCCCAATGATAAGTCAACCTTTCAATAGTAAAAAAAAAAAAACACAGTATTTAACTATCAGGACATGTCACACACACTAATACATGTCCTACCTTTCACATACACTTCAACTTGCCCATATGGCCACCTTGGGCCTACTTCAGGGGTGCCTTACATATATGAAATGGGAATGTTAGGGCCTGGAAAGTGGGGAACTTGACAAGACAACGTGGCAGTTTAAAACTGCATTCACAGAAACTGTACCGGCAGGTGTGAGATACATTTACAGGTATACTCATGTGGGTGGCAAAAGCAGTGCTGTAAGCCCACAAATACCATTTGATGTTCAGGCCCTGGCACACACTGTGCACTTTACTAGGGACTTACCAGAATATCAAATATGCCAATCAAGGATAACCAATCATATCACAATTTATACAGACTGCATATGCACTTTAGCACTGATCAGCAGTGGTATAGAGCCCAGAATCCTATAGTCAGCAAGAACAGGGTCAGAAAAAGAGACAAATGGCAAAAAGTTTGGGGATAAACCTGCAAAAAGGGCCTGGTCTAACAGACTTGTAGCTGAGATTTCACCAAACAGATTTGATAACATAAAACTGAAGATCAAGGTAATAAATCCAAAAATCGTTGTATTCCCAGTTAACAGACCATATCTGATGATTTTAGGGACTTGTCTCATCCTGTTGTATTTGATGCATGTGAGATAATGCAATACATTACCAAATCGGTTAAGTACTGAGTTTGCAAAAACTGTTGAGTTTCAGATACCAACCAAACTGTTTGAAGAAAACGTTTTCTGCTATAGAAATTAAACACACCTCTTCCTGTGGCAGAAGTGCAAAAAGTGCGTTTAATTTATCAGAGCATATATTTATAAGGTCTAACTTTGGCCAATGAGCACTTCCAAAAAATCTTTCTGAGAGGGGCATAAAACGTAGTACCACGATGCAGCACAATTTTTTAATCTGTCAAAACATAGATGAAACCTGGTGTAGTGTAGGGGAAACATCCTTTACAACGCAACTTTTACCATGCAGTGCCTTTACGACGCAACTTTTACAACGCAAACCATTACAACGCATTGCGCTGGGGGGGCGCTCTAGGATAGGGAATACATTTAATTTACTATCCAACACCTTCCCTACTATCCACGGGGACTGGAGTTGGAATAGTAAATTAAACAATTCACTATCCAGCACCCCAAAGCGCTATGCGTTGTAAAGGCATGCGTTGTAAATACCGCGTTGTAAAGGCATGCGTGGTAAAAGCATGCGTTATAATGTCATACATCCGTAGTGTAGTTCCTATATTCTCAATAGGCTCTACGCATTGGAATAATATATCCTATAGATGTGACGTAGGACTTAAGTCGATTAGGTCTTTATCGAATATATTAGACTGAAATGTGAGTGCCAGCTAGCTCAGAGGTCACTAGAAACTTTCTTGTATACACAAGAAGGGATTAGTTTCTGACAACCGCATAAACATGACAACTTTGTTTCCCCAAGATAAAACTGATCTTCAGAGTCGTGGAAACAATAGATAGATATTTCACTCAGTCAATCGTGCATGCTTCTTTTCATCAGAGGTGCAGAGAAATAGAGAGACAGGCGTTTTCAATAAAAGTATTTATTGAACAGTCTTCTTTCTCATGCAAAAGAAATGAATGGCTACAATCGTAATACTGGCTGTAAAGTATAATGCGTACAGCAAGAAGAGTATTATAAAATAATAATGTAAAAGCATGGTATGGTTTCTAAGCCATAAAATACATACATAAATAACAAAGACTAAAAGTACTCAACTGGTGCTTCTAAAATACGCCTACCCCGATGTACCTAACCTAAGTCTAGTACGAGGGGAGAAGTAAGTATGGGTTTAGTTTCTTTGCCAAGAATCTATCCAAGATTTCTCTTAGGGTCTAATCAGCTCCATACCTTGGTTTAGAATGAAGGAGGTGTGGTTTCTCTGTCTCAGACTCGATTTCCCAACACCCCTCGAGTGGAGCTTAGAAAAACTGGAGCTGGATTCTCAGTGCGTCAGCTGGAGGGTTGACTTCCTTCGGCACTTGCTGTAGCGAGATGCGTCCGGCAAGTAGATAGTCGAACTGCTCCAAACCACTGTGTGTTTGCTAGGGCAAGTGTGGGCATATTTATATCTTGAAGGTGCCTGGTTTGACGTTAAGTCAGACATAATAACGTCACAAAGAACGGTAGTTCTTTGAAAATGTCATGATTTCTAGGACAAATAAATATTCAAGAAAGGGGATGTTCCTGACTGCTGAAGCCGAGTTTTCCAAGAAATCGTTGTGGGTTTTTGGTAACTAGTAGAAGTAGCCATGCCTGTATTAGGACTGCATGGGCTATGTCTAAATATGGGAATGATTTCTATGCCTATATAAGGTTAATGTGAATTATACTTATGTAAGGACATGAATCAGGAAAATTACACTAGGGTCCTAAAATGCTATACAACACTGGGGACAACCTACAACAAGACTCATTTGTTCTAATTCCTAGGACTGTATCATGTGAAGGAATAGACAGGTGCTGCAGGGAGTTTACAAGCATGGAGTGGATTTAAAGGGTTACAAGTGCTGTGGAAATTGATAGAGTCATGAAGGAGTGATTGTCCTAGTGGGTTAATGCTTGCAGATCACTAATGAATTCAGGATTGTCTTTTGTCCAAAAGTATTTCTTGTTGAAAAAGGCAGAAAAGTGCAATGCCATCAACCTCTACTTCAGTAACAAAATACACAAAATCCAACAGCACATAGGCAAGACTAAGCCTGCTTCATCTCTTGAACCCACCCTTACCCGTAATATTCTCAATGGGCAGCCTTCAAAGCCCTACTTCTCTCAGATCTCACTGACATGCTCAACTCATGTGGAAAAAGTAGATTCTGAATTATGTTGGACCGTAGTCCAGCAAAACTAGTAACATCACTATTATTAGGACCAGTAAAGGTTTCAGTACTTTAAATCTGCGCGCAACCCTGGTAGCTATGTCATAGAGCAAACAGGTTTAACTTAAGAAAATGTGAAAAGCATTTAGGAGTACCAAAGCAGCTAAACAGTCAAAACCGAAACACAATAGAAATTGTCATTTAATTGATAAAAATAGAGATTATTATAATTAACAAAATGACACAAATCTGACAAAAATCCAATAAGGGGAACCAGACATTTGAAATATTAAAATTTTTAAATAAGAATAGAGCCAAAAGGCATAAAGCCAACCACAGGCAACTGGTCTTGCTGGACAGGTTAAAGGATAAGATTTGAGGCAGACAGCGATGCAGCATGGGTCAGACACAAGGAGCTGGTCGGTCCAGGTCAAAGAGTTACCTGTGGCAGCAGACTGTATCCATAGACGGGGTCGATGATGATGGGTTTCCCCTGTGTAAAGACCCAGTGAAGCCATTGACCAAGGCAGGAAAATCTCTGAGCAGGAATATTTGGGAGTTTGTGCTCCGGAAGTCATTGACCACGGCTGGCTGCAGCTCAGAATTGCGCCAGGTAAAGTTTTGTTTCTTCAGACTTAGGGACTGATTTAGACAATGGTGGATGGGTTAGTCTGTCAAATTGGTGATGGATATCCTGTCTGCCAAAATATAAATCCCATAGGATATAATGGGATTTATATTTTGGCGAACATGATATCTCTCACCAGTGTGATAAAGTAACCCATGCACCAAGATCTATATCACTTTTCTGGGAATTGGATTCCACCAGCTGGAAAAGGATTCAGGCTGTAGCCGGAGAGTTTAATATCATTGGATGTCAGTCTGCATCGGGCACTGAAATTAATTTGTTGCTGCAGAGAAGAACATAGCGGGAGCTGAGGCTCAGTCAGGCCAACCAGTGAAACACCCTCACTAGATCAGCTTGGCAGCTTGGTCCTGTTCTTCGGTCAGTTCTACAGGTAACAAATTGTGATAATTGTTTAAGTCCCAGGTTTTAGGGTTAGGCAGTAAGAGTATACTCAGGCACACGCTAAGGGTTCCAAGACTACTGGCACAGGATTTGTAGGTCCTTGATTGAAGCTATCTGTAGGGACGCTTTCTTAACTGTACTTACCATTGTCAATGCTTCCCTTTCTCAAGGCATCGTCACAGAAGTTTACATTGGGATTTATTCACCTATCCTTCAATGGCAAGATCATTGAAAAAGCACTCTATGCTCAACTCCAAGATCACATCAGTGCTAACCATTTCCCACACAACTAGCAATCTGGCTTCTGATCATGCTACAGTATGACAAACACTAACTTACACATGCTAGATAGTTCACTTTTGACCACTGATGAAGATGACCCCTATGCCCTGATATTGCTGGACTTTCAGCCCCTTCAACAGAGTCCATTGCTACACCTTCTTATGCATGCTGGAGTCTTAAATTGGATTCACTGGCAACGCCCTTCACTGGGTCTTCGCCTACATTTCTAACCAACACCAGTTTCTTCACATTGGCACCTCCAGGTCATAATTGACCTTGATCACTTGTGGAGCTCCCAGCGGTTCAATACTGTCTCTTGTCATCTTCAAACCTTCACATGGAACAGTTTGGTGCTATACACACAGATAACTGCAGCAACAAAAATATGATGGATGGAATGCTTGATTTAATCTCAGCCAATGACTATCACTACAGCCGCATCCCAATACATTAGGTCCAAACTCAGGTGACATGGTGTGCAAAATAACAATGGATTGGGATGCAGCTCTGAGTTATTACCAGTGGCTGAGATTAATAAAAGCTTTCTAGCCATCACTTTTTTGTATGTTTTAATATGTCTACTTACCAATAACAGCATCGAGATTTAATCAAACTGCCAATGAAACACAACTCTACTTGAACGTCTCCTCTGCTTCAGACATCCAGTGCCTCAGTCACCACTTGCACATCATCCAGACCTGGATGTTCAGTGCCGACCTGAATACAAACCCATCCAAGACATAATTCCTAACATTTAACAAAATCAACATACATGATACAGGACAAACCTAGTTGAATGACATGAACTATGACAGCTTCCAACCTCTACAGTCACTGAATGCCATGTATGTTGGATTCACTCTTGACACTAACCTGAAAAAAGCCAAATAAAGATGGCCTGGTATCAGCTCTATCTTCTAGTTAAAATCTACCTGTTTCTTCCAGAAAGTGACTTCAGAACTGCTGTTTAAACCTGAGTGCTCTCATGTGTGCATGGTGATAATGCCCTTCCAGGCTCCACACTCGCACCCAATAAGGGCATTCAACACACTATAACAAGTCTCATTCAGGCCAAGAAGGAATATAATCACATCGCCCTCATCATGATGGAACTCTATTGGCTCCATTGCCAGCCCGCACTGTGTACGGATGCCTGCATTGGAACAATGTGCACCGGGGCAAGGAAAATACTGTATAATTTTGTATTTGTATTTGTAGTTGAATTTATAGGGCGCGCAGCTACCCACAAGGGGTCTCCCTGCGCCAGTAGAAAAGTGCTTACAAATCACAGTTATTATTGAGGGAAGAGACAGGTTTTAAGGTCGCTGCGGAATTTCAACAAAGATGGTTCGAGTTTCAATGTCACCGGGAGAGAGTTCCACAGCCTAGGGTCAATGCAAGAGAAGGAGCGTCCACCCATTCTCGTCAGTTTGAAACGCGGAATCAGGAAGTTACCTTGGGATGAGGATCTGAGAAGGCGAGATGGGGAGTATTGTTGGACAAGAGACTGTAAGTAGGTTGGAGCCGACCCTTGTTTGATCTTATGCATAAAGCAAAGAGCTTTAAATTTGACTTGGTTTTCAATGCTGAGCCAGTGAAGGTCCTTAAGAAAGGGGGAGATAGAAGATTTCCACGGGACCTTACAAAGGAGGCGGGCAGCCGAGTTCTTGACAAGCTGAAGTCTCCTCTGAATCTCCAAGGTGACTCCCAGATAAAGCACATTGCCGTAGTCCAGGCGAGAAGTAATCAGAGCCTGGACCACCGAACGCCTCGTCGAGACTGGGAGCATCCATAAGATCTTCCGGAGCCACCCCAGGATGGAAAAACAGGTGGCTGCCACCTTGACCACTGGGTGACACATGGAGAGTGAATCATCCAGAACAAAGCCAAGGTTGCGGACCTGCGTCACTGGAAGGGGTGGAGGACCCATTTCTGACGGCCAATGTGCGGGGCTCCAGAGGTGCTTGTGCTTGCCCAGAATGACCACCTCCGTCTTATCTCCGTTCAGTTTCAGGAGGTTTGCCTGCATCCACTCTGCCACTCGGCTAAGTCCTAGTTTAAGAACAGATGGATTATTCGCTTTGGCCGAGGTGAGGGAGAAGAGAATCTGGGTATCGTCTGCGTATGAGTAAAGGGAGAGACCTGCGTCTTCCACGATGGTTGCTAGGGGCCTCACGTAGATATTAAAGAGCATAGGGCTCAGAGAGGACCACTGCTGTACCCCATACGCAGATGAGCGAATAGAGGAGGAAAAACCAGAAGAAACAACCTGAAATGTCCGGTGGCTTAAAAAGAGGCCAGCCAAGCGAGGGCAGAGCCAGTCACCCCGGCCGCTTTCAATGCTCTCAAAAGAATGGAGTGTGAGACCGTATCAAATGCGGCGCTTAAGTCTAGAAGAATAAGCGCCGAGGGCTCACCATGATCAAGGCGAGAGCGTAGGTTCTCAGTGACCCCCAAGAGGGTAGTTTCGGTGGAGAAGTGGGAGCGGAACCCTGATTGGGACGGATGTAAAAATCCTGTAGTCTCCACATGACAAGTGAGATGTATGTTAACATGCCTCTCCAGGATCTTTGAGAACATGGGCAGCAGGGAGATGGGCCGGAAGTTGGCAAGCGTCTTGGGATCTGCGCCAAGTTTTTTTAAGAGCGGAACCACCATAGCTCTTTTCCATTCGTCCGGGACAATAGATTCCCGAAGTGAGGTGTTCAAAAGCTCTTGGATAACTGAAAGAACATCAGGAGATAGCTGGCGAAAGATGTCCATAGGGATTGGATCCAAAGGGGAGCCTAACTTTACCTTCGCCATGCAGGCGAAAAACGAGTTTGAATCAAACAGCGGCCACTCCGAGATCTGAGTTGCCGGAAGTGGGGGGTCTGATACGTCCAGAATAGAGGAGTCAAGGGGGGACTTGGGGGAGGTCAGAGAAAGGGCGTTGTAGATAGTTTCGACTTTGGATGTAAAAAAGTTTGCAATTTCATTGCATTCCACTTTCCCTAGCGCAGGTGGGGTGGGGGAGGTGTTAGAGCCTGCTAACTTCTTAACCATAGAGAAGAAAGCTTTCGGCCAATTAATAGCCCTTTCAATAGACTCCGCGACAAAAAAGGCTTTCGCCTTTCTGCAGGCTTGATGGTATCGCCTGAGTGCTGATCGATAGATCAGTTTGTCATTAGGAGCGTAGGCTTTTCGCCAGGATCTCTCCAGGTGTTTACATTCGGACTTCATTGCCTTCAGATCGTCCGTAACCATGGGGCTGGAGCAAGATGTGGGATTGGTCATCTACGACGTGGCGGCAGATGGCGGTTGATGTTAGAAGTTAGCCAGTGAGATACTTCCTGAACCAGAGAGGTGCACCTAAGTTTGGTGTCGGGGCAGGTGGCGGTGAGTGAGGAGTTAAACGCTGAGATGTTCAACCTAGTCCAGGCTCTGTGGTTGGCCATGGTGCCAAAGCAGGGCATACCCTTTGCGGTGTCAGCAAGCAGAGTAAAGTGAAAAGCAAAGTGGTCAGACCAATCAAGGGGGAGGGCAGAGGAGGTGCAGTCAAACAAAATGTTGGAAATGACAGGATCAAGTAGGTGGCCTGCCTGATGGGTGGGACCACGGTTGCGCAGTATTAAATGTATGGCCTCGCAGTCGGATAGAAACATTCTGCTTAAGCCATTAAGCGTGTCTTCCAGATGGAGATTTAGATCTCCCAGGATGGTGAAATTAGCTGACTTCATCACATAAGGGGCTACACGTTCCGCGAATGAAGATAGCCATTGAGTCGGTTTATCAGGGGGGCGGTAGATAAGTATTTCTGATATCATCAGTTGAGGGGTGACTGCCAGTTTGAATTGCGCTGCTTCACAGTCTGGGAGTGGAATAACTTCCAGAAAACAGGAGTAGATATCCTTAAAAATATTTGCTATCCCACCCCCTTTCCCAGTGGCTCTGTCTTGCCTGACTATAACATAACCAGGCGGCAAGGCACTGGCCACATCTGGCCTGGAACTGGCGTGAAGCCAGGTTTCCGTGAGAAACAAGGCATCTGGCTGGGTGGAAGTTAATAGGTCAAATATATGATCTCTGTTTTTGGGCAGAGATCGACAATTAATGCTCCAAAATTTGTAAGGTGAAGTAGGTGGTACTGTAAGTACAATGTTACAGGTAAATTGATAGTTACAATGTGGGCATCTTACCGGGGTATTGAGCGAACAATCGAATGGTACACAGAAAGGAAGGCTGCTATTAAGGCGGCGTAGCTCCTCAGATGAATATGAGACTGGGCGGTGGGTAGCAGGCTCAATTTGGGCAGAATTCATGGCCGCTGGGTGCCTCAGGGCGTGGACGGGCGCAGACGGACGCAGACGGGCTTGCCTTTGGCGCGCCGCCGGCGCACCCGCTGCGCGGCCGGGAAGTGGTGCGTACTATGTAGGGTTGGGAG
Organism: Lissotriton helveticus; assembly: GCF_964261635.1. NCBI lineage: Eukaryota > Metazoa > Chordata > Amphibia > Caudata > Salamandridae > Lissotriton > Lissotriton helveticus. The sequence continues at coordinate 2,083,010,023 of NC_136063.1, forward strand.
AGGGCGGGGCTCATCCCAGCACAGGTGCGTAGAATGACTCAACCCCCAATGGCGGCAAGCCCTGCCTCCAAAGCGTCAGATCCTAGTCATCTGCGCGAGGAGCGGGCGATGAGTGCGGCGGGGCAGGGTGAGTAAAGCGCTTGCTAAAAATAACACAATTGCAAGTCTAAAAATGCAGCAAACAAAGAAAGAAAGAAAAAAATTTGTTAAACGAGGCTGTCTCGTCTTCAGGCTTCCGCCTCAGAGGAGTCGCAATCACTGATCTAAGGCGGGCGGGGAAGCGAGGGATTAAGTAGGCGGGTGGGCGGGACTCATCCCAGCACAGGTGCGCAGAATGACTCAACCCCCAATGGCGGCAAGCCCTGCCTCCAACGCATCAGATCCTAGTCGTCTGCGCGAGCAGCGGGCGGTGAGTGCGGCGGGGCAGGGTGAGTAAAGCGCTTGCTAAAAATAACACAATTGCAAGTCTAAAAATGCAGCAAACAAAGAAAGAAAGAAAAAAATTTAAAAACGAGGCTGTCTCGTCCTCCGGCTTCTGCCTCAGAGGAGTCGCAATCACTGATAAAGTAGAGTATAAAGTAGATTACGACATTTTCTTGCCCTTTTGCTATCACACACATAATATTTGGATAAAGATGTAGGTTTGACTGACAATGGGAACCTAAACGAGTTATCATGACTGTGAACCAGAGAGATATACAGGAGCCTATACACCACCATGAAATACATATGTTAACATTTCCTATACTAGCAAAAAAGAGAAAGAGTTAGTGAACAGCAGATTTTGAGATGTCGAGGTTAAGACCATAGGTTCCTAGATTTACTGGACTGAAGAATGTTAAAGAGCCTATGCTGCGAGGAAGTCACTTGGTAATTGAGTTGAAGATATTCTGAAGGTTGACACCAGGAGCTGTTGTTTGATAGAAGCTGATGGAAGAGAGAGAGAGAGAGAGAGAGAGAGAGAGAGAGCGAGAGAGAGAGAGAGAGAAAGAGAGGCATACGTAGGGGAGTATTTGTAAATCAATGAGCAAGATGCCAGTTACAAGTTTTTACTTCTCAGTTTGAGAGGCACACACATTGATTGAAATTCCAAGTGTGTACCATCCTTCTGGTGTGTGGTGCCAGTCCCTATGTGGTTGCAATGCTATGTACAGAAGTCCAGATTGAGGCAGGTGCTAGAGGGGACAACAAGACAGGACCTTAGACATAAACAAAAAACATTAATATATATTAGTTTACAAATATAAAAAAGAAGGTGAGACTTGAATACAATTAAAAGAAGTCCAAGATATGGCAAAACATATATTGACATTTTTTTTATTTAAATAATTTTTAACAATCCTCTATAGTCTGTTCTTAAACGACATGGAATAAAACACATATTAATATTTCTGTTTTGAAATAAAAATGGACAACAACCCTCAATTGTCTATTATTAAAAGACACAGCAAACACATATTGACATTTCTATTTAGAAAACAAAGAAAATTGGTGAGAACAATCCTCTATGTTAGTCAACGTGCCAGCATAGGGACATATTTATCTGTATATATGGGTTACATTATAAGACCTGCCCTGTGTGTCACCACACTGCGTTGTACTGATTTCTGCCCCAGATTAAGCAACAAATTTGGCTGTATGAGGAGAAGTAAAATCAACAGCAATACAACTTGTATAAACTTTTAGGATGTGTGTTACAGGGTGTTAAGGAGGAATATTTAAGTGATGTGCGATTAACAATACAGGTGTGAGTGAAGGACAGACATAGATGAGTGAGGGTAAGTTTGTTTTTATAGAGTAATGGCTGATCACGTTTTTTTTTGGCATTCCAAGATGACAAGTCTCATAACTCAAAGACAAAACTGTGAGTGGCTTACCTTGTCATACATGGCCCTGGGGAAATTGAGAGGGCCATAATCCTACCTAGTACCACATTAGTGTTGTCCTGAAGTGGCAGCCGATACAGCAGATGGGGGTGCATGGTGGAGAGGATGTCCTTCTGTGGAGGGGTGCTTGTAGCATTTATCCAGAAATTAAACTGTAGGTGTTGTCTCCTCCTCAGTAAAAAATCTATTCCTCTTCAACACAGGCAGCATCCTGAGTTTGAGAAAGAAGCAATGGTGAATGCTCAACACTAAATTGAAGAGGAAAGAACAAGATCCTATGTGATGGGTAGTATTTTTGTGTTTTGCATTTGTAAGGGAATGTGTATCAGGTGTGTCTGATTTCTTTCAGCAGCATTTCATTTTCCTATTCACTGACATGCAATTACCCTGTTAGCAGACACTCCACCCCTTGTGTGGAGATCTACTTACTACCATGCGGAGTCTCCACCCTGTCTGCGAGGTTCCGTCCAGAATGTGTAGATTTCACTAGGTGTAAAGTACAGTTGTAAGTTACATTAAGTAGCTATAAGGTCATAAATCATGATTATTCTGACGCCACTCCCTAAACTGAGGGTTGGGAGACATGTAAGTCTACATTTTGGAGTAAATTTACATTTGAATGTTGTAAATAGCCAAAAGTAGGACATTTACTCAACATGGTAATAGAAAATTACACATGTACATTTACACACATATGGTAAGTAACCTTTGTGAAGAAACCCCTATGTCTCTAAGATGTCTGCTTACAGACCCCTTAAAATAGCTGTGTGTGTTTTCATCAAAATACTTTCAGAATATGTAGGAATAAATAATTCATATAAGGGTTTAACCCACTGAGCATAATGTTGCAAATAAGCTCTTTCAAAGTTAAAAAGCTTGAGTAGGGCTAGTAATGTTGTACATATATTTGGAAGTTGGAAAGTAGCACACTTGTGCAGGAAGCCAGGAAAAAATCATTCACTCTCTCTGAATAACTAATATTTATAGGAAAATCACTTTAGATATACAGTTTTAATTTTTTTATAATTGGTTTTCTATCCATGCTGGACTAAAAGTGTCATTATTCAGTTTCTTGTCAATGTGTATAGTAAAGTGGTCATCTGTAGCATAGATGTCTTTTTGGAAAATCTCTATAATCATTACTGCAAGGAGTCCAAGGTTGTTCTTATACCCTTCATTCAATCTTGCATAAGCATACTAAAAACAAAAGAATGAAAAAGGATTCAGATACCAGATTCAGGCTTTATAATTTCATTGAAGAAACCATTAGCTATATCCAAAGTTTTATATTAGAGTAGATTTGTAACTAGTCAAGTACTGTGACAATTTTGTAAAGAATGAGTGATTGCATGTGCATTTAAATTTCTATAATTTAAAGCTATTTTATATTCATTGTCAGGTTTAATACCAGAGAAAATGAGTTTCAGGATAGAGTGACAAGGCACTATTATAACTTGGTATTGTATTTCATCTCAAATAGCTTTTATATTGTGCTCAGCTTTTGACTTAAGAGGATATTGAACAAGGACCTGTGGCTCATTGCTTAGGGGTAGTAAGGCGAACAAGGGTACCCCAATATGTGAACCTGGGGTGATAACTGTTTAAAGGATCAGTGGTTCTAATGTGGCCTAACGGTCCAAGTTTGAAGTAACACTGTGGAGGGCACTAAAACAGAGGGTAGGAACTTAATTCTAAAAGAGAGCGGTGGGTCATTTAGGAGGGACATATAGGTCAGTGTATCACAAAGATTTATTACGCAATAATAGTATTAAGGTGCTCACACAATTAGTAACAATAGACGTGACGTGAGAAGTGAGGGTGAAGTTAAAATAAAGACATCGCATTGACAACAATGATAGAACTCCTTTAGAAGATTTTTATAGAGTATAAGGAGTTCATGTTGTAGGGGGTTGACAAAGTTTTGAACTCAATTATTCGAGTTCATCTTCAGGACAAACAAGGGTGAGCAAGCTGAATTGGGCTGAGGGACTGGAGGTAATTGAACTTCCTGGGTGGAGGGCGCCTATGAAACGCTGGGCTCCTTGAGGGGACGAGGGAGATTGAAAGTTATTAATGTCCGCGATAAGAACCGCCCGTGAGATGCTGAATTGCTTAGAGGTAGGTTTGTGGGAGACTTGTGAGCAGAGTAAAGTACTGCATAGGCAGCTGGCTGCAGTGTGGCAAGGTGCAGTGCTGGTGTTTTATTTAGGATGAATCCGGGGCAGTCAATGAAAGTATGGAGGGTTACTGAAGCGTCTCCAGCCTCTGCTTAGGTCCGCGCTGAGTGCAGGGTTACTTCAAACTTGGACCGTTAGACCACATTAGAACCACTGTTCCTTTAACCAATCATTGCTTAGGGGTAGCATATGTGGTACAACTTCTTTGGATGACCAGTTCAGTTTTTATATGAATCTAAAGTCTGCTTTAAGGCCCATTCATGTGCATATTTTTCCTAGAGCTGCTCTTTAGGTACTAAGAAGGAAAAAACTTGCATTACTAACTCTTCATCTCAATGTGCATCCCTTATAAAAACCAGAGGCCAGTCATCCTCCACAAGGATGATGTTGTCCATCCATAAGTGACAACAGACTATAGCTTTGCTTTTAAGTAATATATCATCCTCAAACTTTCTTTCTAGCCTGTCAAGAGGGTTCACATGTCCATTCGATGTCTCAACCTGTATATTTTTATTTGCTGGAGTCACCACATGATAATCCTTGAGAGTACTGCAAAGTGTTTCCCCTTTTGCTGAGCTGTGCAGAAGCGTCATTGTCCAAATTCTGTTCCATAGAAGAACCCATAGCCACCAAGGAATGCATTTTTGCTAAAACAGCTACTTTTATTTCCTAAAATATGTCTTTGAATCTGAAACTTTCTCTTCTTTATACTAACTTCAACTTCATACACTGGTTCAGATTTATGTGTGACGTATTCTTACTCTAAACAGTACTCAGTATGTCCACTCATTTCTATCCTTTTTCTGTCCTCAAAGATATGAATGGGAAGAATGGCTATTGAGAATACTAATATCAATTTAGCTTTCCACATTTATCAGGGTCCCTCAAATTATTTCTACCCCTGCTGGGCCCATTTAATCAAAGAGATCCAGTTCTGGTTTTCTGTTTTGCTTTCTGTTTTTCCTTAGCCCCCAGTGTAGCTTTCTCTTTGCCATAGCCTTCAGTCCCATTTTTGCATGGGGTTGCAGTTTTGCAGCTTATCTTAAAAAGCTCCAATTCAAGATTTGTGTGTTTGAAAAACCATTGGCCAAGAAGTGTTGTGTAATTTCAGCCCTGGATTTTACTCTCATCGAAATATGTAAAACTGTCTCAAAATATGAGATTCGAAATAGAAAACAAAATGGGGAATAACCTTCTATAATTCACATGGTTAGCAAACCCACAGTAGAGAGGGAGCACCTACTTGAACTGAAGGGTGTGACCAAAATGACTGCTATTAGTAATAATTGGTAAAGTCTTGAGTGTGTCATCCAAGAGTACTCAAAGATCAGGCCTGTATTAGATTTTATTGATTTCTCTGAAGGGCATGAACCAAGAATGGTTTCTCTTGACCCTTCAGCACTTATTACTTAGGGCCTGATTCAGAGTTTGGCAGATGACGGATATCCCATCCACCTGATTACAAGTGCATTAGGATATAATGCACTTGTAATTAGGCAGACAAGAAATCCATCACAATCGTAACGGAGTAACCCATCTGCCAAACTCTAAATCAGGCCCTTAGTCAGTATCACAACCTGAGAAAGATAACCGGATAGACTGCAACCACCCTGCAAGGAACTGATCATTACTTGATGGAGTTACACTTTAGGTAATAATTAGTCCTGTGAAATTTTACGGGGATAGTAAGTGCACACTCAACAACAGTAGGAGGCTAGGAATATATTTATTAAAATCAAAACCATATCCTGATGCACACAATATGAATAGTAGTTAATATAAAATTAAACAAGATAGCAGTGACGATACTTGTCAGAAGGCAGAGCAACAATATGATTGTATTATAGTGGTCCTTTACATCAAAATCCCCAAGCCCTCCTTTCTTTAGACTATTTAAGTTAAACGTAGACCGGAAAGGGATCTATTTCGAGTTTCATAAATGGTCAGTCTTGCGCACCTTTTCTGGACATTCAAAGCAATGTTCCGTAAAGAAACTGAAGCCTACTATTCCTGTCAGCATCTCAGAAGATATGTCCTCAAGTATGCAGATAAGTTTGTGTTACACCTGTCAGTCTTAGGGTGGTCTTCCTCTGAACCTTTTGTCATCCTCCCCCATTTTTGCTGGTCTCACTTTTGCTGGCCTTAGAACTCTGCATACCTTACCACTTCAAAGTAATGCTAAAGTGCATGTGCTCACTTCTTAAAGATTCCTCAGGCCTGCCATTGCAGCCTGCACTTGCGGTTTTAACTGCTATTTCAACCTGGCAAAATAGACCTTTTGTCAGGCTCAAACATATCCTTTTTATACACATATGTCACCCCTAGAGTAGGCCCTTGTTAGACCAGAGGGCTAGGTGCAGTGTATTTTGGTAGTCAAAAACCCTAAATTAGTTTTTCACTACTTCAAGGCCTAACTCTCCCATAGGTTAACCCTGGTGTTAGATTATTACATTTAATCAGTTGTAATTTCCAAATGGAAGCAGGTACCCAGTACATTGTGTGTGTCTTTGTAATTGTAATGAAAAATCATAACTTATAGTGAAGTTGGATTTTACATTGCAATTTTAAAAATGACACTTTTAGAAATTCGACATTTTCATGCCGTAGCCATTGAGTGTCTGTAGCCTGTACTTGGATCACATGACTGGGTGTAGCTGACAGTTGAGCTTTGTGTGTATTTCCTAGACAGCCACACAAAATAGGGAGCTTAGGTGTGCCTCTATAAGCCATCACTGGCAGAATGGGAAGGAGGAGCTGGACACAGCCCCACTTACACTTGAATAGACTGTGCCCTGCCTGCGCACAACGGGCTGCATACCCCCTGTAGTTAGTCTGGAGACAAGACAAGGAAGACAGGTTGCCTGGAGTCATCAAATGGAAAGATCTAGAAGCTTCTCCTCACATCAAAGGCACAATAAGGTATAAATAGTGGACCTCAGACACCACCTCTTCAGTATACCTTTTGACCTGCCTACACTCTGCTAGGAAGAAGGACCGCTGTGCTGGTGAAGTTTGCTAGGCTACTGCATTGATAGACTCCTTCCTTGTTGAGCTCTCTGTTGTCTTCTTGCCTGGGTGAGAAGGACTGGACCTGCATCTCTTGAACCCGGAACCACAGAGTGACTCCAAGGGCTAGTTGGCTAGCCTCCTGAGTTTACCCCCTGCAACAGAATGCTCAGGCAACCGTGCTTTCTGGACTCCGCCACCTGTGACTTTACCATTCAAAGTGGTTCTACCCCAGTCTTGAAACCTTGAAAGTGGGCCTAAGTTGCTCTGCCAATCTCTGTGATCCAGTGGAACCGACACATCTCCTATGGTGGGAAGCACAACCTTGAACAGAATGACGCATTGGCAATCAAAAACTCTGCAAAGACCCGCATTGCGTCATAGCCCGTCACTACATCATTACTGCTGTTGAATGGTGCATCCTCTGCACATGCCCTCACATCCCTTATTGACGGCAGCCTGGACAAGGATAGCAGAGTCTGCATCACATCAGGGGAGGTCATCGGAATCGGCACATCGCTTTGAATGTACAACACATCTTCAAACTCTGGACTTCACATCGCAAGTCCTCGTCGATGGGATCCTCAAATTCGATGCATCAGGACCTTGCGCCACAGCCTCACTGCATCTTGGAACCGTCAAATCGTTCCAGTTGTTCTACACATTTTCGACGCTGATCCTCACAATGATCTAAAAATCAGGTATTATGGCACTCTGTTCTGTTGGCCTAACTGGGTCCCTCAACTTGTGACTTAACCCTGATCGGGTGCAACCACATATCTGGATCTATGCCCTTATGGTGCTATTTTTACTTAAAACTTTGGTATTGAATATGTCCGGGTCTATTAATTGGCTTTTGTGGAGTGTTTTCACTGTGCTACTGTTTGGAGTGTTGCACAAATACTTTACACATTACCTCTGATTTGAGCCTGAATGCTCTGTGCCAAGCAACCGGAGGGTTGAGCACAGGTTAATTTATTATTTGCTTGTGACTTCACCTTGAGATAATTTGTGGTTGCTCTTTAAGAAGGGTTTAACCCTTTCAACCACCAACTTAATTTCTTACAGTACAGGTGGGTGTAACTGGTGTAATTCCCTCTAGCCTAATTTCCCAGAATTACAGAAAAATACTCATAATTATATGTGATTGTGTGGGAAGCGTAATCCACTATTAAGCAAAATGCATTCTCATGTCCAAAATGGGCCACAGTGTCAAAATGACACTTAGGAGCCTTTGGTCGGACCCTTTAGGACTGCATCATAATGTGTTGGTCGGATTCCTTTCCGACTGCATCATTTTGTTGGAGGCGGTTGGAAAGGAATACAACCAATCATTTTGGCTGGCTTCTGACGGGCTCAGAGAGCCAGTCCGACAGTCGGATTAGGCCTTTATTCACAAGTTAAGCCTTGAGATTACAACGCACGGTTTCCGACATGGTTTCCATGCTGGTCTGTCTGACATGGAAACCATGTGCGAAAGCATGTTAGGGGCCTCCAGCAGGGTCCCCTTTGGTGCATGCTCTCCGGTTGGAGGCAGTGGAGGCACCTGTGGTGCCCCCTGTTGATCCTTGCACCTTGTGGCAGGCACTTTGAGGTGCCTGCCATGGGGAGCAGGGATGAACCGCACCTCCCATTTCAGTATGGGAGCCTGCATTACCCTGGTTTTGCGTCCGTAATGCCTGCGCCCATAGTGAAATATATGAATGCGACCGAGCACTGTTCGGTCATATTCTAATGGAGCGGTCAGGACCGACGACCGGGTGTCGGTCGGTCCCATGACCAAGTGGGTGTTGTGCGGAAGTGATTCCACCCAAAATCTTAATGTCCCCTAAATATCTCACTCTCGCCCACTCTTAGTTCATTGTTCCTGTGCTCATGCAATAGTATTTGTACCCTAAATTACTCCTAATTACTCAAGCTGGTGTAATTGTGTGATTATGATCATTTTGCATCACAAGATTAATGTCTAATTACTGAAATTACTCCAATTTGCTCCTGTGTAATTAAACTTTTGCCCAGGTTTACAGATAAGTGGAGGACTCGATGTTCCTTCCCTATAGCCTTCAATTAAAAAGAAAGGTGTTTACAGCTAAAAGATTACTCTCAGTTTCTAATTATTGGAGAGAAGTTGCTCTCTATCTAATAATGTTTTGTTCCAGATTATATAATCTGTTTGAACTTTGTTGAACATTTTCTAAATAAATGAGTAATAGACTTTCACCTACTCATATTCTCTGAAAAAATGCTTATAGTTTTAAAACTATAATGGAAAAGCAATCAAAACTGTGTAGAAATAAACCTAAATATATCCAAGCAAGCTGAATTATCATGCTGCAATGAATAACAACATTACCAATTATGAATTTGTGTTTGACACATATGTCTTAATAATTGAACACATATAATCCAAAGAGGGCATACCAAGAACAGGAAATATATGAACATTATAACATACTGTGATTATTAATATTATTAAATAATCAAATACATCACACATGAGCAGTAGCTAATCTGCCATTCTGCAGCTTCACCCCGAAATGGTCACGCTTTCTAATCCTATTTTTTGCAGCTTTTTAAATCTGTGAACTTTCCCCCTCCTAAACAGGAGTAAAGTTCCTTTGCCCTTTAGACTTAGTTAAATTGTATTACCTATGACTGACATATTAAACTTGCCCGTAAACTAGCCTGTAAATCCCTATTTTATGGTGTAGAACAGTGATTCCCAAACTTTTTCAACTGCCGGTTCCCTTGACGTATTGCCTGTTGGCCAAGGCTCCCCAGTATTATATGTCTTGGTGGTGGTATGTAAGCCAGACATCAAGAGTACTTCCATTTACTTCCATTTTCTCCCTGAAAGCTACTGGGATGATGTAGATGAGGTAATAGAATCATAGATGAAACAAAAAATATATAACAGATGTTTAATAAAAAAACTTCACTTGGTTAAGTCTGAAGAAATACTCTTACACTCGTATATGGAGTCTGTATATGGACTTTTTTAAAACAATTTTTGTTTAAAAAAATTGCCTCTAGCATGTTGGAGGAAAACACACTTTTTTCTGTTGTTGGTAATTAGAGTGAGGGAAGCAGAAGACCGCCCTGTCCATCATCATCAGCAGTACGGGCTGGGCTGTTCCCATGAGGAACAGGGTCTGTCCATCATCTTACTGTGTTTGCCTTGGATATATTTTCCAGAGTTTCCAAGTCATATTGGTATTACCATGTGTAAATGTACTAAATTTGTCAATCTTAGAACAGCAGAATGGTGAGTTACCTACTGAGTGTTCAGCGGTATAATCTGTAAATTATTTTATGATTTCTACACCAATCTAAGCCTCTGAGCTACCTCAGTGGTATACTTTCCTGACAATACGTTACTAGCTGGGTACTACTCCGCAGCAGATACTGTAGCATTCAAGCTATCCAGCAGGAGTTAAATTGTGTACATGCTTGTGATAAACCAAGTCCTGTAGAAGGCACACTAGTAGGTAAGACAGCAATGCAGCTTTCATTTAAAGGTAAACGTAGTGCTTGAACCCTTGATAGCTTACACTGAGATAGTGTGTTCTTCTTTGCTCTAAGTCAGTAGAACAGAATGCATCATATGGTTAATTCAGGACTGTCAGGTGCCATGTAGTGGGGTAACTCATAACGGAATCTTATAAACGCAGTACAACACAAATGTATTCCAGGAACAGAAATAATGCAATCTCACTATTCTATAAGAACTCCCTTTCAACCTGAAATACTCGTTTGTAGCCAAATCTAAAATGAAACATTTTCTAATTTCAGCTAGACAAAAGATGCGGTGCAACCTTCTTTTAAGATATGTTTTAAGGGGGGAATAAAAAATGTTTGAGCTACTTCCTTGGATATGTTTTCTATAATTATATTACTATAATTCTTGAAGAGAACACTTACAACATGTCTCTTAAAATGTTAGCTGTTCTGAGAGATTAATCAGTTTTCTGTTTCACATTCAGTGTGGCAATAATTCACACTGGTCTGGATAGAAAAAAACATTGATTTCATGTTTACACATTTTTCAGTTCCAAAAGAGTTTTATTTAAAAAATATAGGTTTCAACATACAATTGATAAAATTAAGCAAAGGTCATCACCGTACAGAGAAGCTCTTAAAAAAGATACATGAATTTGATTAATGTATTATAAAAATGATATACAATGAATTGGACTTCTTGTAGGCATGTTTGAAGCATACACCAGTGCTTGGCACTCATATCAATATACAGCGTAACAGGTGCCCATAAATGCAAAAGCTTTGGTGCCAGAGACAAGGGGTAAACAAACGAAGTATCCAACCTATGATTGTGGCAAAGTGCATACCACCAAGCTTGATAAGACATTTTGGTAAAGTCTTTCCAATTCCTAGTAATTTGTTGGAAAGCAACTGCTACTAACAAATCAATATTGTTGACCTTAGACGGGTAATTGTGCCAAATAGGAGAGAGACTTCCCAAAAACACGAGTAAATGAAAAAACAAAGCTTGTACCAAAAATTGAACTAATTTGAGACCATACACGTTTCCAGAAACAGTGCACAAATGAGCAGCAAAGAGCATGTGAATCAAATCAGCATTTGAGGATGAGCATGTCCAGCAAATGTCCCCTGCCAAGGGATATCTTTTTCTTAAGGAACTTGGACATAACAAAAGCCTATTATGAATAAAAAATTAATCTTGGCCCAGATCTTTCCCTAAAAAGATAAAAGCCATGATGACCCCAGATCCTGCTCCCATGCACTCTCTATTTTAGATTTTTGTCTGGTGTCACTAGGGCAACATAAGTGAGTGCAAAGAGTGGAGGCTTTAGGCCTGGTACGCAGTAAAGTGTGAAAACTGTCAGGTGGAGCGGAGGGATGAACAATATCCGGTGTAACGAGAAATTGAGTGTAAGTGTCAAGCACCGTCTTTCTAAGGAGATTATGTTTTGGAAGAAAAGAAGCAGGTAGAATAACTAATAGACTGAGCAAAGGGAAAGGTAGAAATTGCGAGTGAGAAACTAATTGGTGAACCCAAATTAAACCTTTCTGTCTCCACGTCTACCAATCGAAAGGTTTATTACGGATTAGCAAATAATTATTATGCCGTATTGAGGATTTGAGAAAGGTCTCAGAGGTATCATGGGTTAGAGAGAAGTTTGATCTCAAAAGCAGAGATGTAAGTTCGATTATAGGAGTTGAAACAGATTGTGGTTTGCGAGAAAAAGAGAGAGATTCTTGAAAGGAGAACGGAGATAAAAATAAGCTCTCGACCAAGGTCCATAAAGGACAATCATCAGTGGAATCATTCAGCCAATATGCAGATTGGCGGAGGAGGAAAGATTATGCTACATGGAGAAATTGTGAAAATGATCCCTCCCTCATTTTTAGGGCGGGTCAGTTTGGATAATGACAATAGAGATTTTTTGTTAGTCCATAGAAACGAGGAGAGGATGGAATTGATTTTTTTAACCATTTTGGCAGGTATAGGCACTGGAATGTTGGAAATAGTGAATAAGACTATAGGGGAAAGCATCATCTGTATCGTATCAAGGCGGCCCCACCAAGACAAGTAAAGAGGATGCCACTTTGTAGTTAGCTCTGAAATCTTTTGGGTACATTTATTCATACATACGGATACTGTATCGGAAATCGGAAGAGTGAAATGTAATCCTAAATATTTAATGTTTTGGGTTCCACGTGAAGTGGGAAGGTGCAAAATCATGTTTAAACGTGTATTTGGTGAGGGGAGGATCTCACATTTATCAGTATTTAACTTGTACCCAGAAATGGAGGAGAAAGATTGCACCTCCATTAAAAAAGCAGGTATAGATAAATTGGGCTGTGACATAAAAAGCAGAATGTTGTCAGAGTAGGCTACCAGTTTGATGTGACATTCTTTAAATTCAAACCCATGTATATCTCTATTCTGACTGATTTTTGAAAGGAAAGGTTCCAGAGTCAAATTAAATAGGAAAGGGGATAAAGGGTAACCTTGGCGTACACCTCTGCCCAAGTAAATAAATTGAGAAATTAAACTGTTGGCGCAAACAGCCACGTGTGGGTTTGAATAGAGAATAGAGATTAAAGAGAGAAACCTTCGGCCAAAACCAAACCATCCGAAGGCATAAAAAAGGTAAGGCCATTTGACTCTGTTGAATGCCTTTTCCGCATCAAGTGCTATTGCTGCAAGGAATTAAGTTAAATCGGAGGATTTAGATAAAATGTTAAAGAAAAGTCGTATTATCTGTAATGAGTCGGCCTTTGAGGAAACCAGATTGTTCTTTCTCTGATAAATTCGGTAAAAATGATTATAGGTGAGGAGCCAAGGCCTTGGAAAAAATGTTGGAATCAATATCAACTAGGGAGATAGGCCTATAATTTCTACAACATTTTGGATCTTTACCCTCCTTAGGGATGAGACTGATATGTGCATCAGAAAAAGAGCCAGTGGAGTCTATTGGGAAACAAAAAGAGTACACCAAAGAATGTAGTTTGGGAAGTAGTAATTTGGAAAAAAAGAGGAACAATTTGACCGTAAAACCATCTGGTCGTGTGTTTTATCTTTTTTAAGATGTGTAAGGGCGTCAAGAAGTTCCTGTTGTGTGAGATCCGATTCTAAAGAAGATAAATCCAGAGTGGTATCTGCAAGTTTTTGAATAGTAGAAATTTTTTTAGCTAATATATGAGCTGTTGAGTGAGTCGCTGCAGTGTATAATGATTTATAGAAGCGGGAAAATTCAGTTAATATGTCAGTGTCTTTAAATTTTAGAGTGGAATGTTCGCCATAAATAGAATCAATAGTTAACTTGTTCTGTTTAATTTTCAGATAATTGGCTAGAACTTTTCCTGCTTTATTTTGACCTCCATAAAATTTCGCACTAGATTTTAATAGATACAGGGAAGCATTATCAGTGGACTCCCTATTGAACTGAAGCTTAGCTTTTATAAGTGCAGATAAACATCCTTGCAAATTAGAAGGGTAATAGGATTGCACCAGTCTCATTATTTCTTGAAAAAGGTCAGTAGTGCGCTTACGAGCTATTTTAGGTTTCTTAGCAACGTAACAAATTATGAAATCCCTGGCAGAGGCTTTAAACCATCCCAAATAGTCGAAAAAGGAACAGAATCATTCTGAATAAACTGAAAATATTCATTAAAAAAGTGATAAAGGATGAAGTAAATGCAAGATCCAAGAGAAGGGTATTATTAAAACACCATCTTCTAGGAGCATTAACCTATGGTAAAATATCAAGTTGAATTGAAGTGGGGGCATGATCTGATAATAAGATAGAGCCAATCTCTGCATTCATGAGAGCTTGGGAAACATTATGGGACACAAAAAAATAATCAATTCTTGATTGGGTGTGATGGACAGGAGAATAAAAAGTATACTAACAAGTGGTGGGATTGCATAATCTCCAAGCATCCAGGAGTTTATGTTGGGTGATACTGTGAACAAAGGATTTGTGAGATTTATTAGGGAGAAAGGTGACCTTAGAATTTCTACCCAAAAATGGATTGAATACCTGATTACAGTCTCCAGCTAATATGAAATTATCCTCAATACATACATTAATTTGCTGGGCTAGTGATGACCAAAAAGAAGAATCACCACCAGTGGGAGCATAAACAATAATAAAAGAGACTGGAGCATCTCTCAACATTAATTTAACATTTAACCAGTAGCCATTTGCATCAGAGTCTTGTGAAATGAGTTTTTTTTTTTTAACACATTTTATTATTGAAGTTTTTGTATCAAGTTTCAACTAGTAAAGAAAATGCATATATTGACATCCATACAATTCAAAATCAGTTTACATAATACAGTTTCCAAAATTACTCAAAAAATGATTTCCAAATTTTATCAAATTTCCTTATCCCCCCAATTCGCTTTGCATAACGAAATTCGCTTGTTCTAACATTATGTGAAATGAGTTTGATAGAAAGTGATTTTTGACAGAGTAACATGATACCATTACGTTTACCATCACCTGAAAAAAAGAAAACATCCCCTACCCAACCCTTTTTCAGTTTCAATGACTCAACAGCTGTCAAATGAGATTCTTGAAGACATGCTATATCTGCGTTTAACTTAGCAAGATGACTTAAAACCCTCTGTCTTTTGATGGGAGAATTTAATCCCTTGACATTTCAAGATATTACTTTCAATGCCATGAGACAATAGAGAAGGAAACAAAAAAGAAATAATCAGAATATCCAACCAATTCATTAAGAAGATTAAAGTAAATAGGAGAGTAAGAGTGCAAGAAAGTGACCAGATGTAGTATTGGGTAGAGAGAAAAAAAGAGGAAAAGTTGAAAAAAACACCAGTAAAGTTGATAAAAGCAAACGTTCAAGTGAGTTGAATTAGTTGAATTGATAAAGAAGAATAAGAGGACAAGAAGTAACCTATAAGAGATATTAGGAGTATGCAAGAAGGAATGAGGGATACAGAAGAGAGGAGTATTGACAACACCTGAAAAGAAAATAGGAAAAGGGTCTGGAGGAAGACCGAAAAGAAAAGATGAAAAATAAAAAAGAAGGCATAGAAGAATAACATACCTACATAAAGAAGATTCAGGGAAATGGGGGGGGGAATGAAACCACATGGAACAGACAAAACATCCGGGGTCGACCAAATGGAGGACTAGGAGACGAACACGCCATGAGGGTGAGACATCTGTGGAGGCGAAGAATAACAAGTGTTAAGATAATTAATAAAACGTGTATTGAACAAGAGAACAGTGAAATCAAACAATGCAGTCTAACACACAAAAAAGCTAGATTAAAACGATGTGCACATCCTATAGATAGCGCTAATTACTGAACATTGCTATAATGGACAAAACAGAATATAGAAGACCTGTTAGGAAAATACATAAAGTCACGCTTTGCCTGCAGAGGAAAGTCCCGAAGAATCTATAACATCTGTTTTACATGAATTTATGAAGCTTTGTAATCACAGCAGGTCTTCATATGTTGTTGTTCTGGTGTTATACGTGACCTTGAAAAGACAAGGGTCAAAAAGGCCATACCGAGCTCCTATTGACCAAAGATCAGATCTCACATTGAGAAATGCCTTACATCTGATAGCGGTAGCCTTGGTGTAATCTTATGCGAAAAATAAGATTGAGCCCGACCAGGTGATTCCTTGGGAAGATTTGAACTCTGACAAAACTTTTAACAAATCTGTGTATTCTAAAAAATACAAGATGACTCCTCTCGGTCTTTGTGAAGGTGAGGTATTTGAGGAAAGCCGGCCCAATCTATGTGCTTGTTGAATGTTCAGTACAGAGCTCTCTGGCATATGGAGCACTTTGGGGAGGAAAGACTTGAAAAAGGTGAGAGGATCTGACCCTTCAATTCCTTCCACTAGACCATAAAAACTAGGCCTGGGTGGTAAATTCCGTTCCGCTAGCGGAATTTGAGGAATTTGGGTAATTTTGCATTCTGCGGGTACCGCGAATTTGCCCAACATTCTTCTTTCCGCAACTTCGTGAAATTTTTTGCTTGTTCGCGTACTCAAAATGCGTGTTCGCCAGATATTATCCCCCGAGCACGCAAAGAGCAATTGCGAACAGGAAAAAAGCATCACGAAAAAGCAATTCCACGTGTTCTGTTGTTATACGTGACCTTGAAAAGACAAGTGTGGAAAAAAGCCATACCGAGCTCCTATTGACCAAAGATCAGATCTCACATTGAAAAATGCCTTACATCTAATAGTGGTAGCCTTGGTGTAATCTTGTGCGAAAAATAAGGTTGAGCCTGACCAGGTGATTCCTTGGGAAGATTTGAACGCTGACAAAACTTTTAACAAATCTGTGTATTCTAAAAAATACAAGATGACTCCTCTCGGTCTTTGTGAAGGTGAGGTATTTGCAGAAAGCCGGCCCAATCTATGTGCTTGTTGAATGTTCAGTACAAAGCTCTCTGGCATATGGAGCACTTTGGGGAGGAAAAACTTGAAAAAGGTGAGAGGATCTGACCCTTCAATTCCTTCCACTAGACCATAAAAACGAGGCCTGGGCGGTAAATTCCGCTCCGCTAGCGGAATTTGAGGAATTTGGGTAATTTTGCATTCCGCGGATTACGCGAAATTGCCCAACATTCTGCTCTCTGCAACTTTGCGAAATTTTTTGCTTGTTCGCGTACTCAAAATGCGTGTTCATGAGATATTTTCCCCCGAGCATGCAAGGAGTAATTGAGAACAGGAAAAAAGCATCATGAACCAGCAATTCCGCGTGTTCGCGGAATTTCTGCGTGTTCGCAGAGATTTTTTACCGTTTCGCAGAGATTTGCGTAACGCGTTACGTAAATCTTCGCAAAATGGTAATTGCTTGCTGCTTTAATTATTTTCTCTCAGTCATTTCATCACAATGCTGGAAAATGGTATGGCGCGCCAACATCAAGGATCCCCAAAGAGTGGCAGTAAACAAATGATGGCCTGAGCACGCTGGGGTTGAATTCAGGCAATTGTAGTTCCACGAGTCCTCAGACGAGAGGAGCTCCGTGAAACAGCGAGATCGCAAAATGGCACCCGCCATATCGCGTCGCCAAAAAGGAAAAATCACTAAGTTAAAAGAGCCCTTTTACCGGTATTAACAGGAATGGTTAGGTTCACATGGTGTCCCGGAGATCTTCAGACACCCCTAATGTGCGGGGACTTCGCAGGAAATAGCCGGATAGCGCCCAGTTGCACCAGAGAGCTTCAGCCGGACGCCACGCCCCTATATTTACACATTTTATTATGTATAGAATGATCTTTTAAACTGGGGTCATGGCCTCTAGTGTTATTCGAATGCAGCTCTGCCAATGCACCTCCAACCTGACCTGCTACTCCTCTGCTGGTACAGCCCCACCCCCACAGCTCAGTCTAACCATGATGCAGAACTCAAATGTGCCTGTACTGTGAGGCTATGCAGGTGCTAGACAGTGCAGCTCAAAAATAAAAATAAGACGACAGTAAATGCAGATCTGCATCACGCCATCTACTCTAATGCAGAGCTTTGGTGAACCATCCTCACTTACCCATATGATTTCTTTTGGTCAGTTAATCCCAGTTGTGTTTTCACGTACACACTTTCACCAGATTACATTTTCAACCGAATAAAGGCTAAATATTTTTTCTGAAAAGGAGCGCTACCTTCCTTCCTCTTTTTAGTATTTTTTCTTTTTGTTCCATATAGGTAAACATCACTTACAATGAAACTTTTACAACGCACTACCATTACAACGCGGTCATTACAACGCAAACTATTACAACGCATTGTGCTGGGGGGCGCTCTAGGATAGGGAATAAGTTTAATTTACTATCCAACACCTTCCCTAATGTCCACGGGGACTGGAGTTGGAATAGTAAATTAAACTATTCACTATCCAGCACCCAAAAGCGCTATTAATGGTATGCGATGTAAAAACCGCGTTGTAAAGGCAGGCGTTGTAATAGCCTGCGTTGTAACGTCATACATCCGTTCATATAATTTTATCGGATTTCCCATGGAGGAAAGCAATTAAGATATACAAGAGAAAAAGACAACTAACCATAAAACTTAGATAGAGTTGTGGATGTAAATGTTCTCACAAAGAGTCCAAGAGAATACACATCTCAGAAGTACGATACATTTTTACGTGAGCTTAGATCATCTGGTGTGCATTTATTTGTGATGCCTCTGGCTAGTTTTGACAGTGCACTAAGGTGCCGCAGCACACAGATTGGGTACCGCTGGTGTAGAAAATACAGTCAGGGCCTGGTGGGTAAATGCCAACTGTGGACCACAACACCCATGGTGCTATCCACAAGACTGACTGCACAATATGGCATCAGGCCTACGATGTGCAGCCTGATTGCTTCAGGCTAAAACCCTACTGTGAAGCCTGTCAAAGTAACTCTATGATGCAATCCATAAATTTGCCCTGTAAAACATGCATCAAGGGCTACCACATATAGCCTGACTTCAGCAGACTAAAAGGCTACTGTCAAACTGTCAAAATACCTTTTTGACAAGTGGGAAATCCTACTTTTAACCAGTAGGTCACCCTTAAGTGAGCTTTGTTGCCAACAAGCTAGGGCGCCTGATATTTAAAAGAAAAACATGAACAATTAAAGTCGACATGTTACTCCAGTAACTAGCCCCAAAAACTATTTTTACTGGCAGGGCTGTAGCTGTATACAAGGCAGATCATACATTTTAATGTGTAACATTTAAGGGGAATTGGCTAGAATAGCTATTTATAGACTATTTCTCATATCTATTAAAAGTCAAATTAATTGGTGAAGTTTGATTTTATTGAATACTTAAGGATAGGTAACTTTTAGAAACGTTGCTGTTACAAGCTTGAAGCTCATGGAAGATAATTTGCATTAGCTTTCCACAGCTTCCCTGCAAGTGCTTGACCTTAATGAAGTGTGAAAACAGCTCCTAGAGTAGTACAATGACCTAGATCTGGTTATAGTGTGGACTGGGTTTGGGGAATTTGATCTCTATCAAACCAGAGAAAACAGTTGGGTTACACCCAGGAACTTTATTAACTTGAGAGGAAAAGAGGTGGGACCTGCCAATTCATAGTTTGGTGTAGGGACATGCCTGTGAAAGGAAAAGCCTTTGTTCCCAAGCCCCATACAAGCAAGGCTGGTTTCAAACTCCATTGGAGGAAAGCTACAGATTTAGCAGGTTTGAAGTAGATGCTTGGGAGGGAAATGCTCCTTTCCATGGCCCTCCCTCTCGGTAATCACAAGAGACCTACACAAGGGGAAAGGCTTTCCCCATTTTGTATTTTAGGAGTGATGGACATTGTGGGATTGCCTGTAGTAGAGCAAACAGGAAATGGTGAAAAGGTGGGTATGGTTAACCCCTATAAATGTTTGCCCCATTAGTTAGGAATAGTCCAGTAGTCATCCCAACCCATTGGCTTGTAACTAAATCCTCCTCAGAACACTTTCTGAACTTGCAGAATGTAGAAAAGGTCTGGAACCTGCTTGTGGTGATCTGGGAGTACCCTGAAGGACAGGTCAGGGGCATAGCTGGAAGGGCAGGGGGTGGTCCACCCTGGGCTGCGCTGCTTCGGGGGGCTGCAGATGTGAGAAATTGTGTCTGCCAACTACCACCATCCCCCCGCCTCTGAGAACTAGTCGGCCGCCAACTACCCCACTTTTACCTGCACTGGGTGGCAAACATAAGGTCTGCCCAGGGTAGCAGTAGGTCCAGCTTGCCACTGGGACAAGACCTACTCTACCTTGTCCCCAGGACAAAGAAGTGGACACCAGGGGTCAGTGGACTGACCTCCTGTGTGGATATAGGGACACAACAAGCTGGAATTGGTTTTTTCCAGAAATGACAAGTTCCAAAGTACTAACTGGAGCCTGACTGGACAACGGTGATGGCCTCTGCTACCTAGGTACTGGTCTCTTAGTGTGTTGTGCTTTTTTGCAGTATTTTTACTTAAAACTTTACAAATTCGAATCTCATGTTCCCCATATTGAATATATGTCATTTGGTGTCATAAGTTATGTAAAATTGTACTCAATTTTTCTAATTACGTTTTTTCTTTTTTGTTTTTTGTTTTATATTACTCTATTGTTTACTGTTTTGTTACTGCATAAACACGTCACACATTGCCCTAAGTTAATCCTATTAGGTACTAAGGAGGTGAGCTCTAGCTTATTTCGTAACCTTAGGGTTCAATGTGACAAGTTTGTGTTATTTTTCCATGACTTGGGTGTTCCCCCACCTCAATATTAATCCACTTTCTTACATGGACATTGAGGGACATCAATATCTTTCTATACTTTTTTTCATTGATTCATATACTGTTTGTTTTCCTTTCCTCTGCCTTTTTACTGATGTAAATCTGTGGAAAGTCATGGATAACCCAACTAAATAATGTAAAGAAAGGGCTTTGTGTCCCCTGGTTTCTCTCTGACTTGAGGTGTGTGATAGGAACCCTCTCCCAGTGCTCACTATGAATCAGCCCGAACACACACAAATTATCAACTCTCTTGTGCTTCTGCAATCTGGTGAAAACAGATGTAGGCTGGGCAATCACTGTGCCATCCTCGTCAGATGTTAGTAACATCACACCTGTTATGTATTGCTGTCATTTGAGTAAGGGACTCTGTGGAATCTCTAGCACCACAATATAGCGCCACAAGTGAGAATGGGGTTCAGCTTCTCTAGCCAATCACAGAAAATTGGAGTGTACAGAGTCACTTTCTCTTCGTACAGATGTTGGTTAAACATAATTGATGAAGATGTTAATGGTTTAAAGTGTGTTTCGGTGATTCTTAGCTCTGTGGAAGCCCCCTTTTCTAAATCTTATTACTATAGTAACAATCTATGGAAATTCATAGAGTTATGATAATTAACCCTTGTTTATTATCATTTTATGTTTGTGCTCGGAGCCGAGGCTCCAAGAGCAAAGGCGTGATATGTTCGCTCTTTTCAAATATAGGTTATTATTATATTATGCTGCTTTCGCCAGCATGAAAGCAGCATCAGGACGGTCCTCAGTGGACTGTGGGATCCTGTGTCTGCAGTGGAGAGGAGCGCGATGCAGCAGGTAAGTAGAATATTAAGCAGGTAGTTTTTTTTTATTTGTCTCGTCATCCGTCTCTCTGTCCCCCCGCATCTCGCCCCGTCTAGCCACGTTATCAACACACCGGCCGGTACTGGAATGAACATGTATGCCTAGAGGGTAGTTTTATAACACCTAAATTCTACTTAGAATCTGCACAAATTATGAATCGGGCACGATCTAGAGGTGGGCAGTAATAAAAAATCTTCAGAATTCTGGTGGAAGGTACACATTCAGAGATGAATCCTCCAGTGAAATTTCCTTCACTATAGAAACTGTGCAGTGAAAGGAATGCAATTAGTGGAGTCTTCTACATATGTACCACTTCCACCACAAGAGGAGGATTTTCACTATCAAGCCCAAAATGAATGTATAAAATTATACAATAATATACATTTGACTCTCTGAATCAGAATTGGTAAATATATATTTAAAATTCTACACACTCAAAGCATCATTCCCTGAACATTTATTTTTTCTACAGCTGATTCATATTATGCATTTTCTGCCAGGTGAAAAGAGAAAACAATTACAATTGTAACAAGGGATGAGGTTTAAGTCACACGTTGACTTGGTTTCACTTTTTTCATGTAGAACTCTGCGGCTGCCTAGCGTTTTCTGTAACAATCTAGCGTTTTCTGTAATGGTCTCAGAGGCCAGAAATGAGGGAAGGAAAGATAACAGCAGCCTCCCCCAGCATGAATCTTCGGAAACTCATCACGAAGCCACATGTCTGTCTCTGAAGGCAGCAGATGGAAGCATGATAGCAAAAGAAGTGTTGATTGTAAAACAGCTGTGCTCCGACCAGATCCTCAGTATACAGGGCATGATTTAAAGACTCCAGATGAACGGCCTCTGTTTGCTGCGGTAATGTTTCTTGATTTTAAAGATATATTCGATGATCTTCTCAAAGAGCATTTTCATCATGTCATTTTAGAGTTATTTTCGTACTGCCAAGGTGTAATACAATAAGGTACAAATATATTCTCAGAATTGACTATCCAGGACATCAAGGAAACAATAAATATATAAAGTTAGGGGGTTGGTAACCAAATATGCTTAACATTCAGAATAACCTAATGCTGGCAAGGTTAGTAATGCAGAGAAAGGTACAGAAGATGGTGCTGGGAGTGTGGGCGTGCTGCAGTGCACAAGCTAAAATGTTAGGTTGTAGTTGCTTGGTTACAAGTTGTGGAACGGAATCATAATAACAGCCCCTTTGATGAATGCAATCAGTTGCTTTTATGCAAATTACAAAATAAATCTAGGTTTAATGAAGCATTTACAACCTTTACTAGCTGACTTTCCTTGAAAATGATTTCCCTCAGTCACGCAAACAAAAGCATTTGCTGGCCAAATAAAAACTCAACCCTTCACCAGCACACTTTTGGAGATATAGTTGATAAAAAAAACTTCAAGACTCCTCTGCAACAAACAGCCAGGGTTATATCCCTCTTGGAGCACTCACAGCAGGCTGGTGTATATGAGATAAAGCCCCTCCTTTCCATCGATGATAACAATAAAACTACCCTTAATCTCCTTGAAGTATCTGTGCAAATTACTACATAGTAGGCCACCCAACAGAGCTTGAGGTTCTCAAACAGTAGACAGGAAATTACAGTTCCATATTGCAGTGGGTCCCTTCATTTCTCACCAGTCATAGCCACAATGTAAGATTTGATCATTTAAAATATCCACAATGCCATCGGTTTGCAGTGCCCCTTGGAGATCATCCCCTTCATTCATTCTCTTCAACATCTTTGCATGCCTATGGCACTGCTTCTTGAGCTACACAAGGAGACCTTCACATATAAACCAACAACATATTGTCCACCCATTGGATCACCCATGATCAACCAAGAGGGCAAAACACAGAGAAAGAATACAATCCATACAAGCACCTCTCCTCTAGAATGTTTTTTTGTGCAAAATGATATTCCAACCCTGCTACATGCAATTCAGGAAACATTTGAAAGCCAAACTATTCAGATCTGCCTTTAATGGAATACAACACTGAACATGGGTTGTGAATGATGTGGTCCAAAACGGTTAATTATTTATGTGTGGCTCTGAACCCTGACTTCCAGTAATGATGAGGCTCTGATTTAAATATCTCTCAAATACAGTGAAGTAAATGAAATAAGACACATGTTGTTGTTAGAATTGACATTTTGGCATGGTTTACCCTGACTTTTTGCCTCTACCTCCTGCATTTTTGATGCTGTGCTGGATTTCGTTTTTGCTGGCTTAGATGCTGTGGGCAATTTGCCACTACTGATCAGTGTCAAAGTGCAAGTGCTCCCTGTATAAATTGTTGTTACAATGGGTTCTCCCTGATTGGTACATATGCTTTACTGGTAAGTCCCGAGTACAGTGCACTGAAGTATGCCGGGCGTGTAAATCAAATACTACTAGTAGGCCTGCAGCACTGATTGTGCCACTAGCTTGAGTAGCCCTAAAATGGTATCTTAGACTTGCTACTGCAGTGTCTGCGGGTGGTTTTGAACTGTCATGTCGACTTGGCAAGTGAATCCACTTGCCAGGCCCTAACCTTCCCTTTTCTTACATGTAAAGCACCACCATGGTAGGCCCAAGGTACACCACTTGGGCAGGGTCCAGTGTATGTGAAAGCCAGGACATGTACTGGTGTGTGTGACATATCCTGATAGTGAAATACTGACAATTTCATTTTTCACAATTGAAAGGCTATCTTGCTCCATAGGATAGAATGGGAAATGCGTTGTAACATCTTACAAGTATAACTTCCCATTGGGGCAAGATGAATAACTAAAGTTTAGGCTCTCAGAACTCAGGATTTAATAATACATCTTTCAGTAAAGATAGTTTTTAAATTGTGTGTTTGAAAATGCCACAGGCATTTTCTTGTTTAATCATTCTGTGTGCCTCTGCTTGTTTGTGTATTGACCGTCTGGTTTTGGAATGACAGGGGTTGGGGGTGGGGGCAGTGCATTCACTGTAGACAGCCACTGGGGGAGTTGAGGTGTGCTTAGACTTTCATGGATGACTTAGAGCTAAGCTGAATGGAGTTTTGCTGCATTTAGAGTAGTGAGAGGAGATTTCCTTGCAGCTGCATAGGGCCTTTCTCCCTTGCACAACCCTGTCTCCACCCCCTTGTGGTCATAGTGCACTAGTGAAGACAGAACTGGTTTGGACTGTGCTCAGAGACCCTGCACAAAGAGAACAAATACATTTTGGAGTATAAGTAGTAGATCTAAAACCCCAGAACTTCAGATTACTTCTGGACTCAAGAGGAACTTTTGCCAAGGAGAAGAGCTGGAGCACTGCGAAGAGGAGTACTGCCCCTTTGCTGTGCCCTGTGTGGGGTTGTCCTGTAGTTGCTGTTTCTGCCAAGGAAAGGGCTAAGACTAGAACTTTGCTTTGAACCTACTTATATATCTCAAAGGGCCTGTGTGTGCTGGCCTCCTGTTATAAAGTCTCAGGGTCACAAAGTCCTCACCCCCAGCTCACCTGAACTCTGCTGCTGAGAGTTCTGACCTTCCAGAAGGTGTCTGTTCCAGTTCTGGGCCTCCAGAGGTTGTTCCTGCTGTTGGGAGCTGAAAGAACCCCAAAGAACTGAAGAAATCGATGAATCGCTATTCTTGCAGGTGTTTTTCGGATGCAGCACTGCTGTGTGATAAGAATCTCCAAGCATCATCGTGCTGTTGCCGAAACCAACACAGCACCTTTCGCTTCTGCAAGAACTGATGCATCGAGGGATCATGGCTAAAAAAGTGACACAGTGCCACTGGAGGCCACCGCATCGATCGATCGCCGCCACATCTTGGATTTCCATGCATCCTACCAGTGTGGCAAGTTTTCCCAACACATCACCCGCAGACCAGAACCGTCTTGGAGTCGACGCTTTACTTCGCAGACTGGATTCGATGCATCACTTTTCCTGCGTGCAGCAGAACAGTTGCATCGCCTCCTCATAGTCTCAGGAACTGACACATCTCTTTGTTTCTTGGTGCTTCCCATTTCTCTGGCTGTGAATTTTTGATGCATATACAGGTACTTTGTGAGAAATTACACATCCATAGATTTCTATGGACCCAGTTGCTTGAAACCTTTTGAAAGTCATATTCTTATTACGTGCATGTTTGATTTTTGCTGTTTTGGTCTTGTTGAGTTTAAAGATACTTTATTTTTCCGAAACAGCTGTGGTGTCAATTTGTGGTGTTATCACCGTATTACTGTGTGTTTTGAGTACAAATACTTGACACATTGCCTCCGTGATAAGTCTGTCTGCTCGTGCCAAGCTTCCCAGGGGGTGAGCAGGGGTTATCAAAAATGTGTATCAATCTCACCCTGACTAGAAGCAAGAGTCCCTGTTTGGACAAATGTGCCTACCTCTGCCAACTAGGGACCCTAATTTCTAACAGTTGCACACTAAAATGTCCTAAAAAATATAACTAAATAAACTTATCTTAGGAACAACCAGAAGACATTTTGTGAAAAATTAGAGATTAGTTATTTCATCAGCTGCAAAACAGTGATGTTACTGCACCTCTGAAACCATGATATTGTAATTTGGAAGATTTTAACTCCAGGTCACCAGGTAAAATAATGTTTCTTTCTGAGTCCTTTATGTTCTGAATAAATGGTGAGCAAAACAGATATGTGTGGCAGGCTGTTTAAATAAATGGCCTTGTATCCCATGCAGTGAATCACATATTTAATTCCAGTTTTAATGAGCAGGTGCCTTCATATTGCTGAGATGCAATCACAATGTTTAAATTTGGCTCATGCGGTTTGAGCCTACTCTTGGCTTTCTGTGGTGGGAGAGTTGGAACCCCAAACTGCACTGTTAGGGGTGTATTTAAGATGCTGTGCTATAGTGGCCACATTTTGGCTTCCCTCTGCTTGCAGCTATCACCTGAGGAGGATGTGGGCAATGGCCATTTTATGTGCCAAAGTAGACATATCTACATATCCTGAATCTGTTAATCCTCCCGTGTTATTTTGTGCCTGAAGAAGTCCCTGTTGCCGACTTCGAGGGCATTTCCATAGTCCAGTCTGCTGGTTATAAGTGCGTGGGTGACTGTCTTCCTTGACTCGGGGGGATCCATTGGTAAGTCTTTCAGAGGATGCGGAGGGTGTTGAAGCAGCTCGATCCGACCAGGTTTACCTGCTTTTTCATGGAGAGAAAGGTGCCGAGGTTCCTGGCGAAGTCCGTGGGGGTCGGAGGGCTGCCAAGTGTAGTGGGCCACCAGATGTTGTTCCATACTGATGGGGTGGTTCCGAGTACGAGGACTTCCATCTTCTCTGAGTTGAGCTTCGGGCAGCTGTTGCTCATCCAGGATGCATTGTCCTGGAAGTAGTGTCTGGTGGTGGTGGGGTCCTTGGAGAGGGAGAGGATGAGCTGAAGCCGTGCTGTCTGACGATGGGGGCCATGTAGATGTTAAAAATGGTTGAGCTCAGTGATGATCCTTGGGGACTCCGCAGTTGATGGCTGTAGGTTCGGAGAGGAAGGGTGGCAGCCTGATTCTTTGGCTTCTGCGGGTGAGGAATGAGCGGATCCAGTTGAGGGTGGTTCCTTGTATGCCAGCCTCGTGTAGTCTGGAGGCAAGTGTGTGGTGGGAGACGATGTTGAAAGCTATGACAGGTTGAGTAGTACAAGTGCTGCAGTGTGGCCTTGGTCCAGGAGGGTGTGGATTTCATCTGTGGCAGCTAGTAGGGCCGTCTCAGTGCCGTGGTTCCTGCAGAATCCGGATTTGGCGGGTCGAGGATGGAGTTTCCTTCGATGAATTTTGTTAGCTGTGCGTTGACGGTCTTTTTCACAACTTTTGCCATGAGGGGCAGGAGAGAGATGGGCCGGTAGTTCTTGAGGTCCATGGAATCAGCTGAGGGTTTCTTCAGCAGGGGTCTGACTTCTGCGCATTTCCAGTCATTGGGAAATGTGCCGGTCAGGAAGGTGGTGTTGATGGTGTGCCATAATTCTGGTGCCGTGGCGGTGATGGATCTGTGGCAAGTGTGCAGTGGGCAGGGGTCACATTGCAAAAACTATGATGAATATCCAAGAACATTTATTCTATTGCATCCATGAGTAGGAGAAACCATGAAATCCATCCATAGAGTGAAACCTCACAGCACATAAAATACTGCAAACAATTTGGGATAACTACAAACGCATTGATGCAATTCATGCCATATGCATGACAAATGCAGTACTATATCTGCAGCAAAATCAACCAAAGCGACAATACTTCATTCGTAGCAATATTCTTACAGTATTTACCAGCAGTCTAAAGAGATTGTCAAATTGATTGCTATATCAATGCCAACTTCTCTGTCCTCCTCCATGAATATCTGCAACAGAGATCAAGATATGTTCTTGTGGAGTTAGTTGTTTATTACTATGGAAAGGGGGCTTTAGTGCAAATATATGCCGCCACCTCAACAAAATGAGGGATTCATAAATAAACCTGGCTCTAAAGCCTGCACTCTCTTCAGTTGCAGAAGAGAAGAATAGTATTAGCTGGTTCAAATTGCTACAGGTTCATACCTCCCTGAACTAGATGGCATACTTGAACAAAATCTGTGCCTCTTTGAATGTGGATGGTGCCTTAAGAGTAAATCATTGACATTGCACTCAAAGATGATATTGACATGAAAGTACTGACTCCTCTATCAGTGACATCTCAAATGTTGCAAACTGGAGGAGGATCTAAAAAAAGTTAGAAAATGCTTGTATTTTTAAAAAAGTAGGATGTCTATCAACATGGGCCCAGACAGCCATGGTTACACCCAAAGTAAGTTAGCAGAAATTTGCATTGACTTACAGCTATTCAACTTTGCAGGGAATACACAATTTTTAAAGCAGGTGATGTCCTCATGGCAGTGGTAATTAGTTCTAGATAATTGGCAATATGAGATCTGATTTGCAGATATCATTAATTTTGAATTCATGTTTCTTCGAGCTACAATGGTTTGATTTCATTCATACAAAGATTTCATTCTAAGCCTGCTTAAATAGGTATACCAATAAAAAGATAGAATATACAATGCCACACAGTTATGCTACGGGTGAATTAATGAAGTTATTGCACATCTGATAGGGGTCACTGCTGTCAGTGAATGCATTGTTGTTCACATCTGTTGGAGAATGACTACAAACATGAGAGACTCAAAGGTAAGGCCTCATGTCTCACCGGCAACAACATGAATGAATGAAATCCAAAATATTTTTTTATGGTTACCACTTCTCAGCAGACTGTAATGTGTCTATTCCAAAGAAAGAAGAGGACATCAAGCGAATGCAGCCTGCAGTCAATTTCTAAAGTGAAATGCGTTGTGGCATGGTCAAGTACGGTCACTGCGCATAAAGAATATAAAGTACCTCAGACCAGTTAGAGACTCCCATGGTGTGGTCCTGGGGTAAAAAAAGGAGAGTGCTAGCACTTCCTTATGGGTGCTGCTGCACCGCTTCCTTACTTTTTCAAAGCATGCAGAGTGTCTTACAGGCTGAGGAAAGGCAAGCCAGTTAGACACTTATCATGTCAGGGCCAGGAAGCCAGTCACTTTACATGTGCCAATGAGCAAGCACCTGGCAGCCGTTCCATGTTTTGCAGGGCTGAAGTTCCCTCAGCCCTGAGGGAAGTAATATAATCAGTTTAGGGAATCCTTGCGAGGGTCTTCCCCCTCAGGACAATGCAGAGCATCACTGATAGAGTTAGCCCTGATCACGTCCGGTTTAAACCCTGATGTCACCAGTAATTATTTTTGTCTATGACACCTCACTTTACCTTTTGCCAACTTACCCTAGAGTGGAGTGGGACTAATAAGTCACACTGACTCCTCCTAAATCTATGACAAGTAGGAAAATTGCTCAGACTCTTCATTATGTCTGTATTACACTAAGTATCAAGGTCTTTCCATTTTCACAGAAGGTCTCCTATTGAGAGGCCAGTGACTATGAATGCCTGGTTGCTTAATCTCAGTAGCACTGTATCTAGCTTACAAGAAGTGATCATCAAACCCAAGAAAAGGGTTGGAGGCAAAGTATGGTTCCCTCACCTCAATAATGTAGACGCGCTGAATAAAGTCAACACTGCCTATTAGGGTTGTGTGGGATCTGTATCCCTACCATTACTGACAATATTCCTGTTGTTCCCTATACCGAGGGATGCCAAATCTAGTAGTCTCCTAGATGGGAAGGTGTAGAGTTGACCTCTGCAGATTACATGATCCAAAAGATTGAATAGGTCTTTGTATCCCATGAAATACTGATTTTATCTGGAATAGTAGTGGGTAATCTTTTCAAGGTAAATAGGTTGATGAACACTTCAAATTATTAAAAATAAATCACATCAAAATTAGTCTAACAAGGGAAGTTGAACCCTTTTGGCACATGTGAACAAATTATTTGAATTACTCATGAAGCCAGTATGCACCCCAATATCGTTGTACATCAGTAAGACAGTTGTCTAAATACATCCCTCATCACTAGTCCTGATACCTTTCTCCTACTGCAACAGATTATAGACTGTCATTTAGAAAACATATTAACTCGAGAGTCAGTGAACAAAAGCGTTCACAGTATACTCAGCTTCTCAGGAGCGAGTGACTCAGGGTGAAGTATCATCAACCAAGGAGCATTTACATTTGAAGGCAGTGCCTTAGAAGTTGTAGCATGAAAAAAAGTTATGTGGAAGTATCACATATTCCCCCGACCCCCGAGATTTAGGTTGGTGAAAATGGGCGGTCGCTCATTTTCCCACCTTGGTCCTAAGCTCTGGAATGTCCTGATTGTTGCTTTAAAAGCTGAAACTAAATTTTCCCTTTTCCGCAAAGGACTTAAGACCTGGCTCTTTTGGCAATGATCTACGGCTGCTCTCCTCTCCTTCTTCTAATCTGTCCCTTGGCGCCGGGAAACCCACTACGGGTAGCTGCGAGCCTTATAAGTAGAATAAATAATAATAATAATTCATTCTTCTTCAATAAGTAACCCGGCCCTTCCTCAGGGGGTCTTGATAGACCTCTTTAGATGTCAGTGGAAACAATGATGCTTACCTGCTGAGATCTCAAAAAAGTACACAACATTAATATTGTATAAAAACTATTGCCTGACACAAATATCATTACGAATTACCTAACAAAAATGTTTTAATGAGAAACTATAGTGAGACAGAATCCTGTAAAATATATTTATTAATATCGATTTTGTTTTAATATTTTGCAACGTTATATGATTATGTCTGTTATTAACCTTTTAATATTAATGGCGTGTTTTAAGTATTTTTTATTGTTTTGATAATAGTTTTAAAGTAGTATTTTATATTGTTTTATTTTTTAAATTAATTAAAGGATTATTCATTTTAAGGCGGTAAGGTGGAAAGTTTATTTAATATATGTTAATATTTTTATACACTTGTTTTTCAATTAGTTCATTTTACTATTCACTATGTAGATTAGCTAATTGTTCAAATATTTTATATTTTTTATAATTTATCAATTTTTTAAATATATTAGTTTGATTAGTTATGTACATTGTATAATTGTTGAATTAATTGATTTACATTTGTTTAATGCATTATGTCATTGCTTTAAATATTTTATGATTTATAATTTGTATTTGTTAGAATGTATTTATTTTTTAATTGTCAGTTTGTGAAAGTGTACTTGAGTAGAGTGGGACACGTTCACAGTTTTTAATTGACAAATAATGATTATACTAGTTATTTTTATAAGTAAATAAGTAACAAAAGGGGGGTGGGGTCGCACACTACTCACAAACTGGCGGTATCGCCCCTAAGGACTCTGGTTAGTGTAGTTGAGTGTTCCGCGATGCATCATCTTTCGATCTTCTGCTATCTTCGCTGTCTTCGCCATCCCTGGACACGTGTTTCGGGGTATCACCCCTCCTCAGCAGGGATAGGCCGTGTTCTAGGGTTGCCGATGGCTGCCAAATATCTGCCAGGTTTAGTACCACTCAGGCGCGTAGGTGCGGGATCCCAGGCTCGTCAGCCTGCGGCTCAAGGGAGCTTAAAGTTACAAAAGGGGGGTGGGGTCGCACACTACTCACACACCGGCGGTATCACCCCTAAGGACTCTGGTTAGTGTAGTTGAGTGTTCCGCGATGCATCATCTTTCGATCTTCTGCTATCTTCGCTGTCTTCGCCATCCCTGGACACGTGTGTCGGGGTATCACCCCTCGTCAGCAGGGATAGGCCGTGTACTGGGGTTGCCGATGGCTGCCAATATCTGCCAGGTATAGTACCACCCAAGCGCGTAGGTGCGGGATCCCAGGCTCGACAGCCCACTGCTCACGAGAGCTTTAAAGTTACAAATGGGGGTGCGGTCGCACACTACTCACACACCGGCGGTATCGCCCCTAAGGACTCTGGTTAGTGTAGTTGAGTGTTCCGCAATGCATCATCTTTCGATCTTCTGCTATCTTCGCTGTCTTCGCCATCCCTGGACACGTGTTTCGGGGTATCACCCCTCCTCAGCAGGGATAGGCCGTGTTCTGGGGTTGCCGATGGCTGCCAAATATCTGCCAGGTTTAGTACCACTCAGGCGCATAGGTGCGGGATCCCAGGCTCGTCAGCCTGCGGCTCAAGGGAGCTTAAAGTTACAAAAGAGGGTGGGGTCGCACACTACTCACACACCGGCGGTATCGCCCCTAAGGACTCTGGTTAGTGTAGTTGAGTGTTCCGCGATGCATCATCTTTCGATCTTCTGCTATCTTCGCTGTCTTCGCCATCCCTGGACACATGTTTCGGGGTATCACCCCTCCTCAGCAGGGATAGGCCGTGTTCAGGGGTTGCCGATGGCTGCCAAATATCTGCCAGGTTTAGTACCACTCAGGCGCGTAGGTGCGGGATCCCAGGCTCGTCAGCCTGCGGCTCAAGGGAGCTTAAAGTTACAAAAGGGGGGTGGGGTCGCACACTACTCACACACCGGCGGTATCGCCCCTAAGGACTCGGGTTAGTGTAGTTGAGTGTACCGCGATGCATCATCTTTCGATCTTCTGCTATCTTCGCTGTCTTCGCCATCCCTGGACACGTGTTTCGGAGTATCACCCGTCCTCAGCAGGGATAGGTCGTGTTCTGGGTTTGCCGATGGCTGCCAAATATCTGCCAGGTTTAGTACCACTCAGGCGCGTAGGTGCGGGATCCCAGGCTCGTCAGCCTGCGGCTCAAGGGAGCTTAAAGTTACAAAAGGGGGGTGGGGTCGCACACTACTCACACACCGGCGGTATCACCCCTAATGACTTTGGTTAGTGTAGTTGAGTGTTCCGCGATGCATCATCTTTCGATCTTCTGCTATCTTCGCTGTCTTCACCATCCCTGGACACGTGTTTCGGGGTATCACCCCTCCTCAGCCGGGATAGGCCGTGTTCTGGGGTTGCCGATGGCTGCCAAATATCTACCAGGTTTAGTACCACTCAGGCGCGTAGGTGCGGGATCCCAGGCTCGTCAGCCTGCAGCTCAAGGGAGCTTAAAGTTACAAAAGGGGGGTGGGGTCGCACACTACTCACACACCGGCGGTATCGCCCCTAAGGACTCTGGTTAGTGTAGTTGAGTGTTCCGCGATGCATCATCTTTCGATCTTCTGCTATCTTCGCTGTCTTCGCCATCCCTGGACACGTGTTTCGGGGTATCAGCCCTCCTCAGCAGGGATAGGCCGTGTTCTGGGTTTGCCGATGGCTGCCAAATATCTGCCAGGTTTAGTACCACTCAGACGCGTAGGTTCGGGATCCCAGGCTCGTCAGCCTGCGGCTCAAGGGAGCTTAAAGTTACAAAAGGGGGTTGGGGTCGCACACTACTCACACACCGGCGGTATCGCCCCTAAGGACTCTGGTTAGTGTAGTTGAGTGTTCCGCGATGCATCTTCTTTCGATCTTCTGCTATCTTCGCTGTCTTCGCAATCCCTGGACACGTGTTTCGGGGTATCACCCCTCCTCAGCAGGGATAGGCCGTGTTCTGGGGTTGCCGATGGCTGCCAAATATCTGCCAGGTTTAGTACCACTCAGGCGCGTAGGTGCGGGATCCCAGGCTCGTCAGCCTGCGGCTCAAGGGAGCTTAAAGTTACAAAAGGGGGGTGGGGTCGCACACTACTCACACACCGGTGGTATCGCCCCTAAGGACTCTGGTTAGTGTAGTTGAGTATTCCACGATGCATTATCTTTCG
The DNA here is from genome assembly GCF_964261635.1 of Lissotriton helveticus. Taxonomy (NCBI): domain Eukaryota; kingdom Metazoa; phylum Chordata; class Amphibia; order Caudata; family Salamandridae; genus Lissotriton; species Lissotriton helveticus. The sequence goes on from NC_136063.1 coordinate 2,083,043,822, forward strand.
ATCTTCTGCTATCTTCGCTGTCTTCGCCATCCCTGGACACGTGTTTCGGGGTATCACCCCTCCTCAGCAGGGATAGGACTTGTTCTGGGGTTGCCGATGGCTACCAAATATCTGCCAGGTTTAGTACCACTCAGGCGCGTAGGTGCGGGATCCCAGGCTCGTCAGCCTGCGGCTCAAGGGAGCTTAAAGTTACAAAAGGGGGGTGGGTTTGCACCCTACTCACACACCGGCAGTATCGCCCCGAAGGACTCTGGTTAGTGTAGTTGAGTGTTCCGCGATGCATCATCTTTCGATCTTCTGCTATCTTCGCTGTCTTCGCCATCCCTGGACACGTGTTTCGGGGTATCACCCCTCCTCAGCCGGGATAGGCCGTGTTCTGGGGTTGCCGATGGCTGCTAAATATCTACCAGGTTTAGTACCACTCAGGCGCGTAGGTGCGGGATCCCAGGCTCGTCAGCCTGCAGCTCAAGGGAGCTTAAAGTTACAAAAGGGGGGTGGGGTCGCACACTACTCACACACCGGCGGTATCGCCCCTAAGGACTCTGGTTAGTGTAGTTGAGTGTTCCGCGATGCATCATCTTTCGATCTTCTGCTATCTTCGCTGTCTTCGCCATCCCTGGACACGTGTTTCGGGGTATCACCCCTCCTCAGCAGGGATAGGCCGTGTTCTGGGTTTGCCGATGGCTGCCAAATATATGCCAGGTTTAGTACCACTCAGACGCGTAGGTTCGGGATCCCAGGCTCGTCAGCCTGCGGCTCAAAGGAGCTTAAAGTTACAAAAGGGGGTTGGGGTCGCACACTACTCACACACCGGCGGTATCGCCCCTAAGGACTCTGGTTAGTGTAGTTGAGTGTTCCGCGATGCATCTTCTTTCGATCTTCTGCTATCTTCGCTGTCTTCGCCATCCCTGGACACGTGTTTCGGGGTATCACCCCTCCTCAGCAGGGATAGGCCGTGTTCTGGGGTTGCCGATGGTTGCCAAATATCTGCCAGGTTTAGTACCACTCAGGCGCGTAGGTGCGGGATCCCAGGCTCGTCAGCCTGCGGCTCAAGGGAGCTTAAAGTTACAAAAGGGGGGTGGGGTCGCACACTACTCACACACCGGTGGTATCGCCCCTAAGGACTCTGGTTAGTGTAGTTGAGTATTCCACGATGCATCATCTTTCGATCTTCTGCTATCTTCGCTGTCTTCGCCATCCCTGGACACGTGTTTCGGGGTATCACCCCTCCTCAGCAGGGATAGGCCGTGTTCTGGGGTTGCCGATGGCTGCCAAATATCTGCCAGGTTTAGTACCACTCAGGCGCGTAGGTGCGGGATCCCAGGCTCGTCAGCCTGCGGCTCAAGGGAGCTTAAAGTTACAAAAGGGGGGTGGGGTCGCACACTACTCACACACCGGTGGTATCGCCCCTAAGGACTCTGGTTAGTGTAGTTGAGTATTCCACGATGCATTATCTTTCGATCTTCTGCTATCTTCGCTGTCTTCGCCATCCCTGGACACGTGTTTCGGGGTATCACCCTTCCTCAGCAGGGTTAGGCCGTGTTCTGGGGTTGCCGATGGCTGCCAATTATCTGCCAGGTTTAGTACCACTCAGGCGCGTAGGTGCGGGATCGCAGGCTCGTCAGCCTGCGGCTCAAGGGAGCTTAAAGTTACAAAAGGGGGGTGGGGTCGCACACTACTCACACACTGGCGGTATCGCCCCTAAGGACTCTGGTTAGTGTAGTTGAGTGTTCCGCGATGCATCATCTTTCGATCTTCTGCTATCTTCGCTGTCTTCGCAATCCCTGGACACGTGTTTCGGGGTATCACCCCTCCTCAGCAGGGATAGGCCGTGTTCTGGGGTTGCCGATGGCTGCCAAATATCTGCCAGGTTTAGTACCACTCAGGCGCGTAGGTGCGGGATCCCAGGCTCGTCATCCTGCGGCTCAAGGGAGCTTAAAGTTCCAAAACGGGGGTGGGGTCGCACACTACTCACACACCGGCGGTATCGCCCCTAAGGACTCTGGTTAGTGTAGTTGAGTGTTTCACGATGCATCATCTTTCGATCTTCTGCTATCTTTGCTGTCTTCGCCATCCCTGGACACGTGTTTCGGGGTATCACCCCTCCTCAGCAGGGATAGGACTTGTTCTGGGGTTGCCGATGGCTACCAAATATCTGCCAGGTTTAGTTCCACTCAGGCGCGTAGGTGCGGGATCCCAGGCTCGTCAGCCTGCGGCTCAAGGGAGCTTAAAGTTACAAAAGGGGGGTGGGGTTGCACCCTACTCACACACCGGCAGTATCGCCCCTAAGGACTCTGGTTAGTGTAGTTGAGTGTTCCACGATGCATCATCTTTCGATCTTCTGCTATCTTCGCTGTCTTCGCCATCCCTGGACACGTGTTTCGGGGTATCACCCCTCCTCAGCAGGGATAGGCCGTGTTCTGGGGTTGCCGATGGCTGCCAAATATCTGCCAGGTTTAGTACCACTCAGGCGCGTAGGTGCGGGATCGCAGGCTCGTCAGCCTGCGGCTCAAGGGAGCTTAAAGTTACAAAAGGGGGGTGGGGTCGCACACTACTCACACACCGGCGGTATCGCCTCTAAGGACTCTGGTTAGCGTAGTTGAGTGTTCCGCGATGCATCATCTTTCGATCTTCTGCTATCTTCGCTGTCTTCGCAATCCCTGGACACGTGTTTTGGGGTATCACCCCTCCTCAGCAGGGATAGGCCGTGTTCTGGGGTTGCCGATGGCTGCCAAATATCTGCCAGGTTTAGTACCACTCAGGCGCGTAGGTGCGGGATCCCAGACTCGTCAGCCTGCAGCTCAAGGGAGCTTAAAGTTACAAAAGGGGGGTGGGGTCGCACACTACTCACACACCGGCGGTATCGCCCCTAAGGACTCTGGTTAGTGTAGTTGAGTGTTCCGCGATGCATCATCTTTCGATCTTCTGCTATCTTCGCTGTCTTCGCCATCCCTGGACACGTGTTTCGGGGTATCACCCCTCCTCAGCAGGGATAGGCCGTGTTCTGGGTTTGCCGATGGCTGCCAAATATCTGCCAGGTTTAGTACCACTCAGGCGCGTAGGTGCGGGATCCCAGGCTCGTCAGCCTGCGGCTCAAGGGAGCTTAAAGTTACAAAGGGGGGGTGGGGTCGCACACTACTCACACACCGGCGGTATCGCCCCTAAGGACTCTGGTTAGTGTAGTTGAGTGTTCCGCGATGCATCATCTTTCGATCTTCTGCTATCTTCGCTGTCTTCGCCATCCCTGGACACGTGTTTCGGGGTATCACCCCTCCTCAGCAGGGATAGGCCGTGTTCTGGGGTTGCCGATGGCTGCCAAATATCTGCCAGGTTTAGTACCACTCAGGCGCGTAGGTGCGGGATCGCAGGCTCGTCAGCCTGCGGCTCAAGGGAGCTTAAAGTTACAAAAGGGGGGTGGGGTCGCACACTACTCACACACCGGCGGTATCGCCTCTAAGGACTCTGGTTAGCGTAGTTGAGTGTTCCGCGATGCATCATCTTTCGATCTTCTGCTATCTTCGCTGTCTTCGCAATCCCTGGACACGTGTTTTGGGGTATCACCCCTCCTCAGCAGGGATAGGCCGTGTTCTGGGGTTGCCGATGGCTGCCAAATATCTGCCAGGTTTAGTACCACTCAGGCGCGTAGGTGCGGGATCCCAGACTCGTCAGCCTGCAGCTCAAGGGAGCTTAAAGTTACAAAAGGGGGGTGGGGTCGCACACTACTCACACACCGGCGGTATCGCCCCTAAGGACTCTGGTTAGTGTAGTTGAGTGTTCCGCGATGCATCATCTTTCGATCTTCTGCTATCTTCGCTGTCTTCGCCATCCCTGGACACGTGTTTCGGGGTATCACCCCTCCTCAGCAGGGATAGGCCGTGTTCTGGGTTTGCCGATGGCTGCCAAATATCTGCCAGGTTTAGTACCACTCAGGCGCGTAGGTGCGGGATCCCAGGCTCGTCAGCCTGCGGCTCAAGGGAGCTTAAAGTTACAAAGGGGGGGTGGGGTCGCACACTACTCACACACCGGCGGTATCGCCCCTAAGGACTCTGGTTAGTGTAGTTGAGTGTTCCGCGATGCATCATCTTTCGATCTTCTGCTATCTTCGCTGTCTTCGCCATCCCTGGACACGTGTTTCGGGGTATCACCCCTCCTCAGCAGGGATAGGCCGTGTTCTGGGGTTGCCGATGGCTGCCAAATATCTGCCAGGTTTAGTACCACTCAGGCGCGTAGGTGCGGGATCCCAGGCTCGTCAGCCTGCGGCTCAAGGGAGCTTAAAATTACAAAAGGGGGGTGGGGTCGCACACTACTCACACACCGGCGGTATCACCCCATGGACTCTGGTTAGTGTAGTTGAGTGTTCCACGATGCATCATCTTTCGATCTTCTGCTATCTTCGCTGTCTTCGCCATCCCTGGACACGTGTTTCGGGGTATCACCCCTCCTCAGCAGGGATAGGACTTGTTCTGGGGTTGCCGATGGCTACCAAATATCTGCCAGGTTTAGTACCACTCAGGCGCGTAGGTGCGGGATCCCAGGCTCGTCAGCCTGCGGCTCAAGGGAGCTTAAAGTTACAAAAGGGGGGTGGGGTTGCACACTACTCACACACCGGCGGTATCGCCCCTAAGGACTCTGGTTAGTGTAGTTGAGTGTTCCGCGATGCATCATCTTTCGATCTTCTGCTATCTTCGCTGTCTTCGCCATCCCTGGACACGTGTTTCGGGGTATCACCCCTCCTCAGCAGGGATAGGCCGTGTTCTGGGGTTGCCGATGGCTGCCAAATATCTGCCAGGTTTAGTACCAATCAGGCGCGTAGGTGCGGGATCCCAGGCTCATCAGCCTGCGGCTCAAGGGAGCCTAAAGTTACAAAAGGGGGGTGGGGTCGCACACTACTCACACACCGGCGGTATCACCCCATGGACTCTGGTTAGTGTAGTTGAGTGTTCCACGATGCATCATCTTTCGATCTTCTGCTATCTTCGCTGTCTTCGCCATCCCTGGACACGTGTTTCGGGGTATCACCCCTCCTCAGCAGGGATAGGACTTGTTCTGGGGTTGCCGATGGCTACCAAATATCTGCCAGGTTTAGTACCACTCAGGCGCGTAGGTGCGGGATCCCAGGCTCGTCAGCCTGCGGCTCAAGGGAGCTTAAAGTTACAAAAGGGGTTGTGGGGTTGCACACTACTCACACACCGGCGGTATCGCCCCTAAGGACTCTGGTTAGTGTAGTTGAGTGTTCCGCGATGCATCATCTTTCGATCTTCTGCTATCTTCGCTGTCTTCGCCATCCCTGGACACGTGTTTCGGGGTATCACCCCTCCTCAGCAGGGATAGGCCGTGTTCTGGGGTTGCTGATGGCTGCCAAATATCTGCCAGGTTTAGTACCACTCAGGCGCGTAGGTGCGGGATCCCAGGCTCGTCAGCCTGCGGCTCAAGGGAGCTTAAAGTTACAAAAGGGGGGTGGGGTCGCACACTACTCACACACCGGCGGTATCGCCCCTAAGGACTCTGCTTAGTGTAGTTGAGTGTTCCGCGATGCATCATCTTTCGATCTTCTGCTATCTTCGCTGTCTTCGCCATCCCTGGACACGTGTTTCGGGGTATCACCCCTCCTCAGCAGGGATAGGCCGTGTTCTGGGGTTGCCGATGGCTGCCAAATATCTGGAAGGTTTAGTACCACTCAGGCGCGTAGGTGCGGGATCCCAGGCTCGTCAGCCTGCGGCTCAAGGGAGCTTAAAGTTACAAAAGGGGGGTGGGGTCGTACACTACTCACACACCGGTGGTATCGCCCCTAAGGACTCTGGTTAGTGTAGTTGAGTGTTCCGCGATGCATCATCTTTCAATCTTTTGCTATCTTTGCTGTCTTCGCCATCCCTGGACACATGTTTCGGGGTATCACCCCTCTTCAGCAGGGATAGGCCGTGTTCTGGGGTTGCCGATGGCTGCCAAATATCTGGCAGGTTTAGTACCACTCAAGCGCGTAGGTGCGGGATCCCAGGCTCGACAGCCTGCGGCTCAAGGGAGCTTAAAGTTACAAAAGGAGGGTGGGGTCGCTCACTACTCACACACCGGCGGTATCGCCCCTAAGGACTCTGGTTAGTGTAGTTGAGGGTTCCGCGATGCATCATCTTTCGATCTTCTGCTATCTTCGCTGTCTTCGCCATCCCTGGACAAGTGTTTCGGGGTATCACCCCTCCTCAGCATGGATAGGCCGTGTTCTGGGGTTGCCGATGGCTGCCAAATATCTGCCAGGTTTAGTACCACTCAGGCGCGTAGGTGCGGGATCCCAGGCTCGTCAGCCTGCGGCTCAAGGGAGCTTAAAGGGATGGCAAAGACAGCGAAGATAGCAGAAGATCGAAAGATGATGCATCGCGAACACTTTACTACATTGACCAGAGTCCTTAGGGGCGACACGGCCGGTGTGTGAGTAGTGTGCGACCCCACCCCATTTGTAACTTTAAAGCTCCCGTGAGCAGTGGGCTGACGAGCCTGGGATCCCGCACCTACGCGCCTGAGTGATACTATACCTGGCAGATATTGGCAGCCATCGGCAACCCCAGTACACGGCCTATCCCTGCTGACGAGGGGTGATACCCCGAAACACGTGTCCAGGGATGGCGGAGACAGCGAAGATAGCAGAAGATCAAAAGATGATGCATCGCGAACACTTTACTACATTGACCAGAGTCCTTAGGGTCGACACGGCCGGTGTGTGAGTAGTGTGCGACTCCACCACCATTTGTAAGTAAATAAGTACATTGTTTTAAAAAAATTGTGTAAGAGTATTTTGTGGACTGGTTATGAAAATTGCCATTCATATATTTTTTTATGTATTTTTAATTGATAATTTAATGATTATTGTGATATGTTGTGATTTTGTAAACATATTTTATGATATTATTAAATATATTCCCTTCACTTTACCTACTGTTGTCGATGAGGGAGTAGAAAAAGTAAATCGGAATCTAATGCTTTGCCTACTGTTGCTTATGTTGGAAAAGTACATAATATTTTGATGTACCTCATGTAACAAATGTTAAAATGATGTTCTAAATAGTTTTAATTAATATTTTCCCCCAAAATTACTTGTTTCTGTTCTTATGTAAATATCTATATATATATTCACTCTATCTAGAGAAAATCATCCCCACTCGAATCTTGGGGTTAACTTCTTTTATTCACCAACAGCACTTGTATAAAAAACTGGAACCCATTTCGGCTGTAGACACTGCCTTTGTCAACGATAAAATGCACTGATAAAAGGTTGTACATTGACTTATAAAAAGTTGTATATTGCTAGAAACATGCAATAACCGAAATTGGCTTTAACTTTACTTTTCTGCAAGTGATTGCCAAGATGAGAATATTGGGAACTGCTAACACGAAAGATGAAAGACTACAAAAGTGACTCTTTCATGTTTATGTTATTGGATGCACCTGATGAGATATTTTAAAAGAAAAAATCAGTGCATATTATGTTTGACAAAGGCTGTGTCTGCGTTCCAGTTTTTTATACAAGTGCAAATTATTATACTTGGCTAACCCCTCTTTTGGAGGATGGATCAGGCTTCCAAGATCACTTTAAATCTTTGGTGGTTGCTGTTGCTGAATGTATAACTACTAACTCACTCCAACTTAACTCAGATAAAACGGAGGTCTTGGTGATTAGAAAATCTGCCTGTTGGTCGTCGTCCTGATGGCCCCATTCTTTTTGCCCTAACCCTGCCACCTATGTACGCAATCTGGAAGTCATGTTTGATGCCAATCTCTCTTTTGGTGCTCAGAATCAGAAATTAGCTTCCACCTGCTTCCTTATTATGATTTTTTTTTTAAAGTGCTACCCCTTATCGCTTATCCCCACTGTCTTTATGCAACAGTTGATCCAGTCGCTGGTCATAAGCAGATGGGACTACTACACTGCCTTATATGTGGGACTTCTCCTATAGATATCCCATAGAATATGAATCCACCAAAACGGATTCTTAAACATGCAAGTGTTTCGATGCACCTTAAGAAATTACGCCGCCTCCGCAATAAAAAAGATGCCTATTTAATGAACTCTGGGGCCTATTAGCACCAACTAGCAATGTTCATCGCTAAATGCGCTTAGAGCTAATTTTTTTATCGCTTGCTCTCGCCGGATATAATTGCAGGGATAACGTGCTATTAGCAACGTTTATCTCTAATGTCCGGTGATATTCTCACATTAACGCCAATGGGGGCTTAATGTGATAATCCACCCTCCATTGACTATACAGGTAAGTCAACTTTTTAGCAGGCGTTGGTTTCTAGCGATAATTGGGCTTAGCGTGATTTTTTTTATCGCTTAGCCTGCCTTGCTAATAGGCGATAGCTGTGGTAGTGACTGTTTTCAGTTGCTAACAGTTTGGGTACGCCACTTTGCATGTCATTAGTGATAAATATCGCTGACATGCAAAACGAGCCCCAAACCTGTAGCTATCGTCTAAAAGCTGTTGCTAACTGCTGTTAGCGATAGCTTGCTAATAGGGCGATAAAAATATCACCGATTTAGTAGGAAAAAGTCCCGCTAAAGGGGCGATATGCCCCTCTGTCTTTGCCACAAAGCAGTCCACTTAGCTTCACACACAAACTTCATCTCTCCATTATTGCAGAGATATATCCTTCCAAGCCTCTACCCTGCACCAACTTGTGTTTTGGTCCAGTCCCTAGGTTTTGGAGAGCTCGCCTGGAAGGGTGTTCCTTCTCCGTGATAATCGCGAAAGCCTGGATTGCTCTGTTTCTTGTTATCCTTTCGGAACTACGTTGACTCAAGCTCCCTAAAGTCGTGAAAAGGCATTTGTTCAATAACTTTTTGTGTTTCTCTCTTGATGTAATTTTCTCTTCTTACAGGCTGCAGCAGCAGGACACCCAAAATCAAATCAATAAATGAAATCAGATCAACCCTCTGGAACATGCTGAGCCTCCTCATGAGACTCCAGCAAAACTTTCATGCTCACCTGTACCACGTTATCTTATGCGCCTTCTTAATGTTTCCCTTCCTTTTTTCCATCTGTGTTCTAAGGTTATAGAACTATCCTATAGTTTGAAAAAAAAATACATAAATATCTGTAGCTTTATATGGCTAATTAAGGGAGGGCTGCCTGTAGTTCTGTTCTGCCTGAATGTTAGGTTTGCTCTGTTTATTTTCAACACGTGCTGCGGTGTGCGTTATTTTTTATTCAGTGACTTCTGTTAATTCTCTTTGAGCCATTGACATTCACAGCTGTTATGATGAACTGTAATTCACCTCAAGAAATAAAGCAACTCATTTGAATCACTTGCAAAAACAAGGTCCCTTGTTCTTGCCGTCGAGTTTGCAAGATGGCGTCTTCAGGGAGGCCGACAGCGTCTTATTGTGATCGAAAAAAGCATGAACCGTAAAACTCAGCTTCTGTGTCATTATGAGCTCCTGTCCTCGGAGTGAACCCAGGTAGAGGCAGCGACGTCTCCCGTGCCCAGATTTGCCGTATCTCCTTTGTCACCGAATTAAGTCAAGTCTGCAATTTTAAACCGTTGTCGATTCCTATTACTTTATCCCGCGAAGCAGCAAATAATGTCAAGTTATGTTAGATTCAATCAGACCAACCACAAACTGTATGCACGCTGAAATTATGAGATTAAGTGACTCCGGGGGTGTTTTTTTCATCCCAAAGGGTCAGTTTGTGCTTCGATGATTTTTCCTTCAGTGCCAGAATACATACTTTCGTCCTGTACCTAAGATTTACATTTGGAAATCAGAAGAATAAAACAAAAAGTGCAATTTTTTAAACTTTAAATAATTCATGGAGACTCATGAAGCATTGCTGGATGGCTGTAAGTTTATAGTAGTTCGAAAGCTTTCTAAATGACGATTTCACATTTCAATCCAGTAACATGCAATGACATTCATTTTTTATGATGTGCTCTTTACTTGCTCTAGACATACAGATTTAAAATTTATAAGCAGCGCCCTAAATTGAAATACGGTGGCTCTTGCTGGAGACCAAAAAGCATGACGAAAATGGAGATTTAAATTTCATGAAATATAGACAACTGCAAATTCTGTGAAAGATGCAGAGCGTCAGTTGCCTACAAAATACTTAGCTAAATATGTTTATAAGAATGAAATGTGTTGTAAAACAATATTAAAAATGAAGAAGCGAAGAAATATCTTCAAGAAATCCACATCTCCTGCTTAGATGGCAGGTCAGATCTCGGGAGTTGTAGTTTACACATATTTCCCAACGAAATTGATCATACGCTGCAACTTGAAAGGGCATGTGAAAATTTCACTCTTTGAGTGTATATAGTTGCTTGCCATAAATTCTAGGGGCCTTATTTATGAAGGCCTTGCGCCGCCGGTGCGTCACTTTTAACATGGGAAAAAGTGACACACCGGTGGCGCAAGGCTTTCATAAATAAGGCCCTAGAGATATTAGACATGTGAGTATTCAATGAAATTTCAACACCTGTGCTTGAATGGAAAAATAGAAGTCTAGATACTCTGTACCAGAGTACCTGCTTGTTTCTTAGAAGTGCTGGTACTCTCCGATTAAAAGGATTATGTCTCTTTTGAGAAGTGCCGGTACTCTCCCTCCCAAAATAAAAAAGTTTTGGTACTCCTAACCGAACAGTACCAGCCCATTTAAAACACTGCTTAACACATGTTTTGTTCTGTCATGCAGACATGCACGATGAACTTAGTGAATAGCTACCAGGCTCGGACTGGCCGTTGCGGGCACCGAGCAATCCCCCGGTGGGCTGCACGGGTGGGGGACGGTTTTGGGCCCCTGGTGGCATTTTTTGTTACAGGGCCGTTTTTGCAGCATGTGGTGACGGTCTAGTCTTTTGGCGGCGCTTGCCGTGACCGGAACCGGAAGGAAGACCATCTTGATTAGCAGCCGATCCTCCGTAGGTAGCGGACGCATTCCCCAGCGCTCTGGCAATAAAGGAGTTATTTACCTAAGCACCTGGCTCCGAGAAGTTATTTGGGGTACGGGTGCATTTCCACATTGGCGACGAGGCGGGATGTCTAAAAAAAAAAAAAAGAAAAGAAACGAACAAACTCGAGCAAATCCCGGGAACAGCGAAGAGGCAAAGGCCAGTAGCCAGAGCTCGGCAGAGGGAATCCGCGTGCCAGGACACGCGTGGAGGTGAAAAGCAACACAGAGGGCGGCGCAAGGAAGGACAAGGGCGTCCTTAAAGCTCCTACTGCAGGCATACCCGGCATCACAGTACATGCTGAGTAAGCACCATGGAGGAAGTCAGTGAGGCGCCTGAGCACCAGATAGTGAGACTAGTGGGGCACCAGAGAGTGGCAAAGCGCGATCATAGAAGCCACAGAGAGCCATCGAGAGCAGGCGGCTTCGCACCCAAGGGGAAGAGTCCAGCGCCCCATACCGCCAATGCAGCGGCAGAGCCAGGCAGGCCCGCCAGCACGCGATAAAACATCGCGACAAAGGGGCTACAAAGCAATCCTGGACACCGCTGGGACCTCAAGTGGCAACGAAGGTAGCCAAAGTCTGCGAGGGGGACGGGACGAGAGACAAGCACCCGGGAGCCCACCGAACAACGAGTCTACAACCTCAAATCCTAGAGACACAGGGAGGATGAGTGTCCAATCAACATCCCTCACCAGCTTAGTACCGTTTCTACCAAAAAGAGGCGATCCCACAATGCCGTGGGAGGATTAGAAGAGGTATTTCCTCAATTACTTGTCAGCATTAGAGGAAGAAGGCGAAGCAGAGTTCTCAAGCTCAAGACGGTAGAAAATACTACTGCACAATCTAGGCCCAGAAGGCATTAGAGTGTACGACAACATAGTGAAGGTAACCAGGCCTGCAACAGACACAGACGTGTTCCAACACGCCATAGAAGATTTAGACACGCACTATCGACTGGTGGTCTGTGTGGCCATCGACAGATACAACTTTTTCCAAAGGAAACAAGAAAGCGGCGAAACCATAGACGAATATGTGGCGGCACTACAAAAACTAGCACTTACGTGCAAGTTTGGAGCATTAAATGATGAACTGGTAAGAGATCAAATCATCATGCACACATCAAATACGGCAGTGCAAGAAAAACTATGGGTCAACGGCGATGCACCACTGAAGGAGGTATGGGCATCGGTGAAAAAGGCTGAGTTGTCCAAAAGGTGTGTGGAAGCTGCGAGGAAGGACACGGTTAGCAAAACCACGGTGTGCAGAGTAATGGAGAGCAACAAGATGGAGAAGAACAAAGTGACAGGACCCCCCAGAAATCAATACTCGAAGAAATATCAACAGAAAACAGGGACTACACAGAGGATGAAATGGGAAACGAAAGAGTACTGCTACCGATGTGGGAGCTCCTCACATGTGGGAAATGACAAAGTGTGTCCAGCGTTCAAAGCCAAATGCCTGTACTGCGGGATTTAGGACATTATGAGATGGTATGCAGACGCAAACCCAAAGGTGCAGCAGTCAGATACATCAACCAGGGCAGTGATGAAGGAGAAGACACACAAGGAGCAGAGGAATTCGGGGAGTAGATCCTGTACATAGACGACCAAGTATTGGATGTAGACTGCAAAGGTAACAGCAAACCGGTACTAAAGATGAACATAGGAGGAGTGACAATCGACATAGTAGCAGATTCGGGATCTCCCATCACTATTGTACCAAGACAGGTGTGGATAGAGAAGTTCAGGGAAGCGATAAAAAGAGAACTTACGACCCCTGATGTGCGACCAGTCACCTACACAGGGCAAAGGATACCCATGGTCGGTTATTGCCCATTAGAATTTGAGTTCAGGGGACGTAGAGCTCAATGTAAGTTGTATGTAGCGGAAAAAGGTCCATCAGTACTGGGATGGAAGGACCAAGGAGCATTAGGCATACAACTGAACCCGGGAGGAGTGGAAAAGGTGTTGCTCATAGACATCGAACATAGGGAAGAAGGAGAAGCATGGAAAGGAAAGTGTTCAGCGGGAAAATAGGCAAGTTAGCGAAATTCACGCACCTGATACTCTTGAAGGAGGGAGCATGCCCAGTGAGCCGCAAAGCCAGAAACATTCATTTCCGGTGCCGTGAAGCGGTCCAAGAGGAACTAGAACGGCTGGAGAAGAGCGGCATAATTAATGCAATTGAAAGTGCAGAATGGCTATCACCACTAGTGGTAGTGCAGAAGCCTAATGGTAAGGTGAGATTGTGCGTGGATCTCAGGGAGCTGAACAAGAACATTTTGGTCGACAAGTTTCCACTGCCACGCATAAACGAAATGCTGACGAAAACTAAAGGAATAAAATGGTTTTCCACAGTGGACTTGTCATCAGCATACCATCAAATAGCGCTGCATCCCTCATGCAGCCACCTCACTTCCTTCATCACCCCGTTCGGATGCTACAAATTTGTGAGAATGCCCTTTGGACTGGCATCGGCAGCCACAGTATTCCAGAAAATAATGCACAAGCTATTCCAGAAGGTGGAGGGAGTACAATATTTCCAGGACGATATCCTCATTATGGGGATATCAGAAGGAGACCATAATGGAAGATTGCAAGCGGTACTGGGGATACTGAAGAAAAACGGGTTCACGGCTGAGTGGGAAAAATGCAGGTTTGGAGTACGATCAGTAACCTACCTTGGACATGAAATCAGCGAGAGGGGCATCGAACCGAAAAGAGCCAATGCTGCCGCGATAAGGGATGCACCCATCCCCGCCAGGAAGGAGCACATCAGGTCATTTCTAGGAATGGGTTTAAATGGGAAAAGGATGAACAAGAAGAATTTGACTGTTTAAAAAAGGAAATAAGTGAACCCATACCCTTAAATGGATTGGACCAGAATGCCGAATCTATTTTGACCACAGATGCCAGCGACCAAGGATTGGGAGCAGTTCTGATGCAAAAGTCGCGATCAGGTGAAATCTCCACAGTCTGCTTTGCATCCAGATCGTTGGCACCCAACGAAGAATGATTCAGTGTAATTGAGAAGGAAATGTTGGCCACTGTATGGGCCATGGAAAGGTTTTGACAATTCCTATGGTGCTCAAAATTCTTGCTGCGCACGGATCACAAGCCGTTAGTAAAGGTGCTCACTTCCAGCGGGCATGCGCATGCAACACCCCGGATAGCAAAAATGACACTAAGGCTCCTGGACTATGTATATGAGGTGGAGTGCATACCGGGTCCTAGGAACAGGGTAGCCGATTTCCTAGGCAGAGCAGAAGCCAAGGAAGGGTTGTAAAAGCAAGAACCCCCCGGATGGGAAGGGTACATGGTAGCCACGACCAAGGACCACGAGCAAGACATCAGCGAGCAGGAGTGGTCAGAAGCATACACCCAGGATGAGACCCTAGAAGCAGTAAAGGGGTGTGTGGTGCATGGTTGGCCGGAAAAAAACACTTAGACAATCAGATGAGGAAATTTTGGGAAGTGAGAGAAGAGCTGTCCATAGGAGAGATATTTTATCAACAACAGTGCCTCTGACACCATAGATAACACTCTTTCTTTTTGCCACAATAGTCCCTTTTATTGACTTTGGGCTTTTAGATAGATAATTTTTCCATTATTATGTCTTTTTTTACATTGATATTCACCTTCATTTCAAAAGCAATTCTGTTCAGCTCTCCTTGTTTTTGATCATATATCACATTTAAGACACATCAGTTTACATACAACATCTATGTACACAAAACATTAACTATACATCATATATACACTTCCGGTCATATCGTGATTTCATTCATGAACAATTGATAAAGATTCCTCATATAAAATCATCATACACATGATCAATACTTGATTTTATCAAAGAGAGTTATTTTTCTCCTCTCTGTCCTACTTTTAATATCAAGACTGTCTGACTGGGGTCAAATCCTTCTTTTTCCCTCATTCGCATCTATTTGTATAGTCCTATACAGGGCTGGTTTCGGTTCTCAGTCCGGCCCTGATAGCTACCAATGTTCCACCCTACGTATGAGAGCCATTTCGATGTTTTCAGTGTACTTATGAGTGACATTCTGCTGCAGAATTGAATTGCACAATGAGGGACAGTTTCTTGTGAATGAAACCAAGCAACGGTGCTTGCAACTGGGTGACACACCACCAGTGAGTAGTATTGGTTAACTGGCCTCGGACGCTGACCCTGAGATGATCTTGAGTTATAAGTTAAGTTCTAACTTTCTTTGCCAGGGTTGAAATGACTCACTTGTTCCAAGAGTCGAGTGCCACCCAGTGACTTTCAGCGAGGTTGAGCCCGAGGGCCACTGGGTGGTGCTGATTATATTCTGAAGTGGAGAGGCTGGGCTTGCTTGTCAATAGTAGCTTCAGCAAGGTTTCTAGGCAGCATGCCACTGGGCAGTGCTTTTAAAGGGCAAAGTTGTTCAAACAATTTACACAGGCCAAGGTGTTAGGATAGCAATAAGTCACCTCTCCACGACCTGGATCTGGTTCATCACAGCATGAGGCTGCTTAGTTCAAATTTAAATACACTGAAAAGCTGCCTGCAACACCTCATTGAGCTGCTAGGAGCAAGAAATGTGTGACTAGGGGTTTTAGTGTGGCAATGTGGAAACCAAATGTGTTAGTCTAACTCCTGATATGTAATACTTGGAAGGGCTAGCAATGTTATCGGTTAATTAGTTAGAACAGTCCACTTTCTGAATCAAATGGGTCAATAATGAGCAGTCAAGGTGTGTTTAATGGATCACAGATTTCTTTCTAAGAACTGGAGGAGTTAATGCCCTTTACTGTTCACTTGTGTGTCCAAAACTTCAAGCTTATAGTGTTGTTTAATAAAAGGGGATTGGACTGGCACAATGGACTTAATTACAAGTCACGTGGAAAGAAAGTGATGCAAGGTTTCATCCAATAATGTTTCTCGGCTTCGTTATTAGTGGTTAGGTTTTAACAAACCCAGGTTTATTGGAAGTGAAAAACCCTGACCCAAATTTACCGTCTGGAAAATTTGCAAAAGACTTTGACTGTAGCAACAGGCAAGTCTAATGCCTTTTTTCCAACAGGGGAAAGCATACAAAGCTTCTCTTGCTAAAAAAAGTCTCCTTCCCTTCCGTACTCCCCCAACCTTCACTCCTTTACCTCATGCTCAGAGCAGATAGTAAATGTACTTGGTAAAACCCCCTAGAATAGGCTGGTGCTTCCCAAACTTTTTAGAACCACAGCACAATTTTTAGAACGACAAACGTTTGTGAGCCACATGCTAAAACTATATTGCACACAAATTGTAATGTGTGAAAATCGCATCACAGTGAATATTTATCATTTGAGCATCACCAAGTAAAATATATTGATTTGTTTTGATCCTGTTACAGTTTTTGTTTCCATTACACTTCAGAATTATTATTATTATTTTTTTCTAGGGGATAGCTTGATATCCTATTGATCAGACGTTGTAACCCTAACTTTGTTTGGCTTAGTGGGATAACATTGTCTGCATATAACAGGTTTAATAAACTGAGGTATTATATATTTTTAAATTAGCTCACATGCATATACTGTAATCATGATGAAGGTATACCAATAGTATTTCCATCAGACAGAAATATGTTTTCAATGTCAGGATAGAATAATTTGTGTCTTCCACTTACTTTACGATAAAGAAACAGACAAAAGATGTTCATACTCTCTTCACAGGTTGAGAGAAATCAGCTCCCGTCTCCTCAGTACAGGCACAATGATTGAAAGCCCTATCAAAGAAATTCATAGAGCTTGGCTGAAGCAATTCCATCCACAGAGTACCGGGGTTGCACACAATTATATGTACGGTATTGCCCATCATCTTTGGCTATGGTGATTTCAGAGTATTAATTTTTCTAACTGCCCACACCTCCAACACAATGGAAAATCTTGAAAATTCATAGAATTCTACCACACAGTTGTACATAAAAGAGGTCCTTGAGCCAGGAATATAATCAAGTTACTCTTCTTAAAGTGGATTATGGTCTGGTTGAACCCAGAAGTGGATGTGAACCATGAGATCCTGAGGGACTGTCTTAGTTTAGAACATTGGGAATCTATTCAGTGGCTAAATTATGTTAAAAAGGTCGCAGTTTCACTAGGGTGCCCAGAAATATTTGAGGAGCCGTCTAAACTGGTTAAGTGAGACATAAAATGGGTCAAGACTGCTTTTAAGCTCCATAGAGGGATGGATAGAGAGGGCTCCGAGTTGAGTAAGCCCACCGTGAGAGCCCATCAGCTAGTTGTAACAGCAGATAACGATTTGGAACTATATCTGAAGGTTGTTAATAATGCCAACCACAGATATTTATTAACCAAGTTTAGATTAAATAAATTTCATCTACTCCTCTCTGGGCGCCACTGCTGGACCAAGGTATCAGATTTGAAATTATGTACCTGTGATGGTTTCTTCATAATGGACACCGTCCACTTCATGTTCTTTTGTGGTTATTTCATTGATATACGGAAAAAATGTATTGTACCCCTACTAAAGGATAAGGGGTTTAAACAAGTGAAACCTGCCCTATTATACCTTCAACTGCTGTCTAATACGTGGGAAATTTTTAATGTTGCCACCTTTTTAAATATAGCCATGAGACTAGTCAGTTTGAGATAACAGTTCTCCGTGATCTACTTGTAGAGTCTGTTCAATAATGAATTTTTATTTTAAACTAGATGAATTGTGTATGTTTTTAAACTCATATATGAACTTGATACTTAATTTTTACTGTTTTGTAATTTTTACGTTCTCTTTTTCGTTGCTGTGTTGCTATAGTTAGCTTGCCATATTGCAATTTAAATATTTTTTCCCTTTTTGGACCTCTGTATACTTTTGTGGTTTTTGTTATGAACCGAATAAAGTATTTTGACTGACTGACAATCAAGTTACTCTTTAATTCAAGTTGGGTTGCTGGTCCTGATCATAAGATGGTAATATAATAAAAACCCCACCAGGAGTGACCTCCCTGTCGCTCAGCCTTCCTGCCACCAACTCCAGTCAGCTACAGGCCAAGCCCCCAACATTCTACGATGTCACCAAGTATTCTAACAGTGACATCATGTAAGTCACAGGGAAATCCCAACTAGGGGAAAAGAGACATAGATCACATACAACATATCTCCTTTCTTTAGGGAAATAACAAAAGAGGAATTAGAGAAAGCAACAACAACATCAATGAACGAAAATCTACATCAAAATAGAGCATGCATACTCAAAACATAACATTCACATTGTGAAGGAAAGTATTGACATACATACCCAATTCATTTGTAAATAAGTAAATAGGTGGCACGTACACCATCCCCATTTCTTGGAAAGGAAGGCAAAACAAGACCTGTGCCACGAAGCTACGTACACCTGACAACACATAATGTAACAGGCAAAGGAAAGAGAAAATAGAGAAACGCATGTATAACACAAGTAAACCTGACGTCTCAGGTTCACTTATGCATCATAGATCCAGTCAACGGCAAAAGAAGAAAAGATGGATAACAGAGGAGCCACGAAGTTAACAGCGAACCAGCACTGAAGAACAACAAACAGAAAGGACCATAACCAGAATGTAGAAACATGCGTGACAACTGGTACTCAACAACGAAGACACCAGAAGGAAAACAGGGATACACTCACCCAAAACAAGTTGAAGGGATACACTCACCCATGAATACAACAAGAACGTAACGGGATTTACAAGAATACCTTAACCCGTGAGAAAAACTGGCACACACAATTGTGCACATTACAGTATTTCCCTCACCCAGAAACTTAAATAATCAATAATAAATTTGGACACACTCATACGTGCACATTACAGGATTTCCCTCACCAAATACATAAATAATCAAGAATGAATTGGGACACACTCGCACGTGCACATTACAGGATTTACCTCACCCAAATGCTTGAATATTCAATAATAAATTGGGACACACTCACTCGTGCACATTACAGAATTTACCTAACCCAAATGCTTAAATAATCAATAATGAATTGGGACACACACATACGTGCACATTACAGGATTTCCCTCACCCAGGACTATCCTTACCCAAATACAATAAGAACATTTCTTGAAACACACTGTGTGCATAGGAATCATTACTGTGACACACACAGACCCAAAAGCAAACAACTAGGAGAAGGGTCAAGACTGATTTGCATGTGGCTGTTTAAACTGTGGTGGCATAATGAGCAAAAGAACAATGGATTTAACACAGATCTCTTGACTGGGGGTGAATGTTTGATTTGTTCTGCATTCCTCCATCATTTCTGTGTATTTTACTTTTAGAAACTTTTCTTTTTGTTGCCTTAGCCATCTGGGGCCTGCAGTCTGTCTCTTGGTCACATGATTGAGTAGAGCTAACAGTTGGAGTTTGAGTATTCCTCCTAGACAGCCACACACAATAGAGAGCTTTAGGTGTGAGTGGATGGGCCATCACTGGCAGGATGGGCAGAAAGAGCTGTGCTCAGCCTCACATATACCTGAGTAGGCTATGTCCTGTTGCCAGGACTTCAAAGGGAAAGCTCTAAAAGCTTCTCCTCCACTTCAAAGGCATAACTTGGTAGATATACTGGGCCTCAGACACCTCCACTGCAGTAAACTACTAGAACTTTGGATATTCAGCCAGAAAGAAGGACTGTTGTGCTGCTGAAGGACTGCCACTCTGCTGGACTTTTGATTTAATATGCTGTTTTAATATGCTGACCTGCTGCATTCTTGCCCGAATTAGAAGGACTGGGCCTGTAGCTCTTGAACCCACAACCCAGAACGACTCCAAGGGATAGATGTCTGGTCTCCTGATCCAAAGGCTCTGGGACATAATAGGCTTTCAAAAGCTTACATATGAACCCGGCCATCTGGGAGTCTACCCTGCCAAGTAGTGCCACCCAGTCCGAGACCCTTGGGAGTTGGATTAAAGTGCTTCACCAGCCTCTGAGGAACTTGTGCATCTCCTCTGCTGTGTGATGCAACCCTGCTGCTCACCAAAGCTCCTCACACACAACCAACAATGCCCTCCACGAAGCTGGAACAGCATACCTGAACCCCCGCCTTTCATTCCAAGTGCCCACCAGACACCTATACTCTACCCAAATAGCCATTGCCACTGTCCCTCGGATACGCAAGACCAGGACCAGTGGAAGATCCTTTTCCTACATTGCTACCAAAACCTGAAACACCATGCCTCTCGACCTAAGGCTATCCCTGTTGCAGACACAATTCAGGAAAGATCTCAAGACCTGGCTGTTTGGTGGAACTGCAGAGCCAAGTCAGATCTGCAACCCCCCTCTTCTGCGATTTGAGACCCTCATGGGTGATTAGACACACTTAACAAGTATTGATTGATTGATGCATCTCTGCTGCTGCGGGGATTTCGCCAGTTGTAAAGATTTGCATCAGTGCCCCAACCTGCATCGCCTTCGGAACAGTTGCTGACTGATGCATCCTCAGCACAGACACTTGCATCCCTTGTCGATGGCAGCCTCAATGATGATGCTGAACTTCGCATTGCAGTCTTCGCAGCTCTTCAGAACCGACACATCATCCGACGCCTTCGGAACAGTTTCTGACTGATGCATCCTCAGCACAGACACTTGCATCACTTGTCCATGGCAGCCTCAATGATGATGCTGAACTCCGCATTGCAGTCTTCGCAGCTCTTCAGAACCGACATATCATCCAACACCTTCAGAACAGCTGTTGACTGATGCATCCTCGGCAGAGACACTTGCATCTCTTGTCGATGGCAGCCTCAATGATGATGCTGAACTCCGCATTGCAGTCTTCGCAGCTCTTTAGAACCGACACACCTCAACCCCAATGCCAGACGTTGCATTGCAAGACCCATCGACAGGATCCTTCACATCTATGCAACAGGACTTATCACATCCACCTCGCCGCATTACGGACCCAACGCATCTCTTTGTATGCTGTCTGGCTTTTCAAAACACCTGGATACAATGTGAACACTCTTCTAAATTGGACTAAACACCCTTTAGAGTACCAAAATACAGCATAAACAAAAGCCCAAAACTTATTTGCATATAATGAATGTATATACACAAGAATACATGCAAAGAAAGATAACTGCATGTTCACAAGCATGAGCATGAGTAATTAAATCTTGTAATATATCACTGGCTGTTTATTTTGCATCATCTCTGCCAGCATGACTGGGGAAACCATTGACAGTATCAGACAGGCAGATCTTCAACCAGGCACAATAGCCCTGGGCAGTGCATCCAGTATGGAGGAGAGTTCGTGTCAAAGCACCAAAAGGTCTCCATCGTTGTACTCTTACTCACACAGAGAGAGGCTTCTAGAAGCTCCCCCTCAATTCTTCTGCACTTGTGGTGCTGGCTGCACTCTCTGTTTTGAGGTCACTCAATGGAGCTGGCCAGGCTCTGATGAGAGCTGAGGCAGATTTCTTCACTTTATCATCCTTGGATCTTGTACACAGCACACACCTGTCCGTTCTCCCAGCTTATCTCTCCCACTCAGTGAAGTAAAAAACGTGAACATTTCTGTGTGGGTGTAAGTAACCTGGAGCCTGCCTGCATTTGCTGGTAAAAGGCAGCATCAGACAGACATAAGCTGAAACCGTACTCACGCAAAGTGGTTAACATGGAGTCAATGGTCAACATATGTTCTCGAAATTTATATATAAATGCCTGTAGCATTATAGCGGCAATGTGTTTCTTCAACACGGGTCCTTGCAATGCTCCACAACTCATATTTAAGGTATATTATTCAGCCAGCCTAACAGTCCCTGTTTCCCTTATAAAAAAATGGGGAGATAACTGGGGCAAGAGGGTTTAGCTATTATAACCAGAAGCAAGGCCCATGCTGTCTACCACTTTTGACGCTCATTTGGGGAAACATTTCTAAGAAATCATACAACACAGTGCAGTAAGGCAAGCTGCTGCATTGCGTGTGAGGGAGAGAGCTGAAGACCACCATATTACAAGGATATGGTGCTATCCAGCTGTCTCCCAGTCCTGATGCACTTGTGGCTGCCTAGCACCAACACAAGCACTCTTGTGCCATGCTGGAAGGGTGGCTACATTATGGGCAGGATAGCTAGTATGCAGTAAGTGATGCATCTAGCAAGGGATCTTACCAAACATACAACATTGTATTGAAAGGCTATGCTTCCACTACATCCTGAACT
Source organism: Lissotriton helveticus (assembly GCF_964261635.1). NCBI lineage: Eukaryota > Metazoa > Chordata > Amphibia > Caudata > Salamandridae > Lissotriton > Lissotriton helveticus. The sequence continues at coordinate 2,083,065,948 of NC_136063.1, forward strand.
AGGCGGCACATGCTTATCTCTGCAAACCTGTGCTTCAGGCAAGGCAGCTTTAAATTCTACAGGAATGTGATCCACCACCGCAGCAGGCCAATTTTAATAGATGTGGCTCTCGGTTTTTCCTTATGCAATGCAGCACAACACATTTAGTCACCTTGTTGAGTTGTGTTAAAAACAACTTAATAAGCCCCAATATCTGAGTGTCCTACACATAAAGAGGTCTGGGTAGAAAGTCCCGACCTCACTAAATCTTTAGTAGAGTGATCCACTGGCTAGCATCGAGAGAAACACTGTGCTTTGCGACAAATGTATTTAGGATATTGCAAAGATACAGGTTTGCTCGCTGTCAATACGTATATTTGCGGACCAGCCCACTATGTGTTGGAATATTCACTGATATTCTTGGTTACTTGTAATGGTGGCCTTATGACTGAACCCAATGGGTCTTGTTAATAAACCCCTCACACACCAACCTGGTTGGTGTCATGCTTCATCATCGGGGTCCAACCAGGCAGCCGAATGCCGCCTGGTTGTGCTTCCACGCCTGACTACAGCGGAGCAGGTGTTGTGCAACAGTGTGATGTGGATGAAGATGAGTTTAAAAGATACCGCTGGGAATCCTTACCTAATGTTTTATTCTTGCCGGCCCAGGGTATTGATTAAAAATATGTGATGCAATTACAAATAGAGAAATTATTACTAAGAGTTGGCTTATGTGTTGCGGTCTACATGTTTCAGTCCCTTCTGGAAAAAGTAAGCAGGACTTTCTTCAGGACCAAGAGAAAGGTGAAGTTAGTGGCAAAATGTGGTGCCACAGGTGATATTATCCTGCACATGCTCTAAGGTGTGTGGAAAAAAGTGAAAAGTAAAATCAGTGTCTATATACTTACAGACACTTGACAATTGCACGCCCCAGTGTTGATCTATTCACCAGCCCATTGGTAGCTCCTTGATAAGCAAGCGCCACGTCCTGATCTTCCCATGGCATGCCTCAAAACATTGAGTGCATGTCGCGCTCTCTGAGCATCTGTCACTTGAATTGGCCCCCAGGACCTCTCATGCATGACACCTAATCAATCGCATTGTATGCTATTTCTACGATTGCTGCATCATATATGTTGCGTATTGTTCCTTCCTTTTTTTCATAGGATTTTTCTCGCAATTGGCAAGTGTCTGTAAGTATATAGACACTGATTTTACTTTTCACTTTTTTCCACACACCTCAGCGCGTGTGCAGGATAATTCACCCGTGGCACCACATAATGCCACTCACTTCACCTTTCTCATGGTCCTGAAGAAAGTCCTGCTTACTTTTTCAAGAAGGGACTGAAACATGTAGACCGCAACACATAAGCCAACTCTTAGTAATAATTTCTCTATTTGTAATTGCATCACATATTTTTAATCAATACCCTGGGCCGCCAAGAATAAAACATTAGGTAAGGATTCCCAGAGGTATCTTTTAAACTCACATTCATCCACATCACACTGTTGCACGACACCTGCTCCGCTGTAGTCAGGCATGGAAGCACAACCACGCGGCATTCGGCTGCCTGGTTGGACCCCGATGATGAAGCATGACACCAACCAGGTTGGTGTGTGAGGGGTTTATTAACAAGACCCATTGGGTCCAGTCATAAGGCCACCGTTACAAGTGACCAAGAATATCAGTGAATATTCCAACACATAGTGGGCTGGTCCACAAATATACGTATTGACAGCGAGCAAACCTGTATCTTTGCAATATCCTAAATACATTTGTCCCACAGCACAGTGTTTCTCTCGATGCTAGCCAGTGGATCACTCTACTAAAGATTTAGTGAGGTCGGGACTTTCTGTCTAGACCTCTTTATGTGTAGGACACTCAATTATTGGGGCATATTAAGTTGTTTTTAACACAACTCAGCAAGGTGACTAAATGTGTTGTGCTGCATTGCGTAAGGGAAAACCCAGAGCCACATCTTTTAAGATTGGCCTGCTGCTGTGGTGGATCACATTCCTGTAGAATTTAAAGCTGCCTTGCCTGAAGCACAGGTTTGCAGAGATAAGCATGTGCTGCCTAGTTCAGGATGTAGTGGAAGCATAGCATTTCAATACAATGTTGTATGTTTGGTAAGATCCCTTGCTAGATGCATCACTTACTGCATACTAGCTATCCTGCCCAGGTTGGTGTGTGAGGGGTTTATTAACAAGACCCATTGGGTCCAGTCATAAGGCCACCGTTACAAGTGACCAAGAATATCAGTGAATATTCCAACACATAGTGGGCTGGTCCACATTGATTCTACATAATACATTTGGGGACAGGACGCGCCCCTAAAAACCCTTGCTCTCTCTTTTGATTATCTTAATACGTATATTTGCCCAGGCCATAGTGCCAAAGACCTGAAATAAAGGGTTCAAATAGTCAAGGGTGGAATAAAGAAAACACAATATACATTTATGAAGGCATTATGCGTATACATATAAATATGGTACCCAGCCCATTCTGATTTGGAATGCTAGAGGACCTTAAGGCTAAACTAGGTGGACATTAATCAGTTTCTCTTTGGGCACCCTGAAATGCCAGACCACACAAGATTACAAATCCTTCCTATAAGATGGATGAAACTAGCTTTGAGTTAATCTTGGCAAGTAAATGAACTAATATCCAGGCAAACTCTGCATCGAGTGCCCACGTTGTAGACTTTTTAAGTTTAAAAGCACTGTGTTAGACCTGGCATCTTTGGCGTGGTTTCCCCCTATCTTTTTGCCTCTACCTCCTGTATTTTTGATGCTGTGCTGGATTTCGTTTTTGCTGGTTTAGATGCTTTGGACACTCCGCCACTGTTGATCAGTGCCAGAGTGTAAGTGCTCCCTATGTAAATTGTTATTCTGATTTGATATACATGTTTGGCATATTTGTATCACCATGAAGTCCCTAGTAAAGTGCACTGGGTGTGCCAGGGCTGGTGATGACAAATGCTACTAGTGGGCCTGCAGCACTGATTGTGCCACCCACAGGAGTAGCTCTAAAAATAGTGTCTAAGGCCTGCCACTGGAGTGCCTGTGTGCAGTTTAGAAACTGCCATGTCCTCCTGGTCAGTGTCCTCACTGACCAGGCCTAACCCTTCCCTTTTTGTGTGCATCAGTCACCGCTATGGAAGGCCCAAGGTACCCCCCTGGGCAGGGTGCAGTGTATGTAAAAGGTAGAGCATGTACTAGTGCAGGTGACATGCTCTGATAGTGAATGGCAGCCATTTTCGTTTTTCACTATTGTTAGGCTATCTTGCTCCATAGATTAACATGGGGGATGCTGGCTACAGTGGCTTCCAGCATTTCTTCCCATAGGAACAAGATAGGACATAAGTATCTAGTATCCCCGAAATCAGAATTTAATAACACATCTTTTAGGAAAGGTTGTTTTTAAATCCTGTGTTTGAGAACAGCACTTTTAGAAAGTTGCTGTTCTCTTGTCTGACCCTTCTGTGTGCCTGGGCCTGTTTGTGTATTTACTGTCTGGTTTGAGAGTGACAGGGGCTGAGGATTCCCCAGGAGGCTGGCTGAGTCAGCCCTAGGCTGAATGACTGTGTTAGAAGCGGCTGTCTCTAGTTCGCAGAGGTATACACTTCTGACAAATAGGGACACACCTTTTCTAGTCAGGGCAAGGGGATCACACACTTAGATAACCCCTGCTCACCCCCTTGGTAGCTTGGCAAAGCAGACAGGCTTATCTCAGAGGCAGTGCGTTAAGCATTTATGACCACATACAGTAATAAAGTGAATACACTACAAATGGACACGACACAGTAGTATTATAAAAATAAGGATGTTTATATAAGGCTTAGCACAAGACCAAATAACGACAAAAATATACCACAATCTTAATAAATACTCTTGGAAGGGAAAAATAATAGTTCAAGTACGGTTTCTTCTTAGCACAAAGTCTTTAGTAACAAAAGCAACTCTTCTTCCTTAAATCAAAGTTCTTGGCAACAATGTAACCCCCACAGGAGTCACACGACGTCGAGGCGAAGTTATTCCAAAGGTTCTGCGTCGACCGCGAGGAGCGCTACTTCAAGCCCGGAGTCGCACAGACCCCCACAACACAGTACCTTGGAAAAGCGAAGCACACGATGATCAGCGACGTCGAGATGTCCGGCGTCGCGTCTTCGGCGTCGATCGGGCCTCAGAGTCGGGGCGATCTGCAGCGGCGTCGACAGATGTCAGGCAGGTGCAGCGCTCACGAGGCGAAGCAGGATACAGCGTCGTCGTCGATGTTGATGATGATGTTGCAAGAGTGAGCAGCGCTCACGGCATCGAGAGGGCTCGGTGTCGATACGATCAGCGGCGGCGTCGACACAGGGTCACTTGGAGCTGGAGCCGAACTCGCTACTCACTGGCGTCGCTACTGGCGTCAATCGGGCCCGGCGGCCGGCGTTGAAGGTGCGAGACACGGGAGCTGCACTCACGATGTTGAGCTGGATTCGGCGGCGTCCGTCGGCGTCGAGATTGCTGGATTCTTCAGAGGTGCTGGATTCTCAGGTTCCAGCAACAAGCACTTTCAGCAAAGGATGAAGTCCTTTAACCCTGTGACTTCAACAGGAGGCTGGCACTCTTCCAGCCCTTGGAGATTTTCCTTGGCAAAGCTTCAGAGTACACACTCAGTTCCTCTCTCCTGGTTCCTTGGCAAAAATAAAGAAGCAACTGCAGGATTCCCCCAACAAAGAGCACTCTGGCAGAAGGGGTAGGCAAGTCCTCGGATCAGCAGGCTTATTGTCCTTGGTTCAGGTTTCCTTGTCAGAAGTGATCTAAATTCTCAGTTATGGGGTCCTTCTCTTATACCCCTTTTTGGCTTTGATCCCTTTGTCCATGCAGGGGAATTTTCCCCCATCCTGGGTTTGTTGTGGGTGTTGCCAGGCCGAGGCACCTGGCCTATTCACTGTGCAGGGCAGAGTCTTCAGCCGCCCAGCAGGAGTGGAGCCAGCATTGTCACTGGCAGGGGCAGGGCCATCAGTCGCCCGGTAGGAGGTGGGGCCAGAATCGTCCCTGGCAGGCACAGAGCCATCAGTCGCCTGGCAGGAGGTGGAACCAGCATTGTCTCAGGCAGGGCAGGCTATCAGGAGCTACTCTTCCCCTACTCTCAATGCAAATGCCCCACTCACCCCACACTGACTCATTCAGACCTCTGGAGCCACCCAGCTCCTGTCACACGCACACCAAACCAGCAGAGACCAGTAGACAGTCAGACAAGAAAATAGCCACTTTCTAAAAGTGCTATTTTCAAACACAGAGTCTAAAAACCATCGACCCAAACGGATGCGTTATTAAACCCTGAGTTCAGGGATACCAAACTCGACATTGCACCATCCTCCCTGAGCCCGCTAGGATTATAGTATTAATAATCCTGGCAGCCCATTCTAACTGATGGAGAGCAGGTAACCTTACAATAGTGAAAAACGAATATGGCTGTAATTCACTATTAGGACATGCCAACCTTGTCAGGCTTGTCCTACCTTATGCTTACAATGCACCCTGCCCGTGGGCCTACCATAGGGGTGGCTAACATGAAGTTAAGGGAAGGTTTAGGGACTGGCAAGTAGGTATACTTGCGCAGCCCGCATGGCAGTCAGACGGCACGTAGTTCTAGCAATGGTAGACCTTCAGACATACTTTTGCTAGGACGCTCTTGTGGGTGGCACAACAAGTGCTGCAAGCCCACGAGCAGCATTTGTATTTACAAGCCCTGGCACTCCTGGTGCACTCTACTAGGGACTGACAGTAAACCAAATAAGCCAAACATGGAATCCAACCAATACATCAATTTTACATAAGGAGCACTTGCACTGTGGCACTGATCAGCAGCGGCACAGTGCCCAAAGCAATATACCAGCAAAAATATCGTAAACAGAGGAGGCAAACAGAAAAAAAAATGGAGGAGAGACTCATGCCAATGATGCCAGGTCTAACAGACTGCATTTGCAACTGGAGTGGTGGGAGGAGTTAGCACCTGGGCCTGAATAGGGCTGTGCCTGCCTTCCACAATGCTGGCTCCACCTCCTGCTGGGCGGCTGACGACCCTGCCCCTCACTCTGAAAGGAAAGAAGAAGCCAGCAAAACAAAGTACTCAGGAAACACCCAGAACTGGTTCAGACCGGGCTCAGGGCCCACATGCACAGAGAGAACAAAGACTTTAGGGGTATAAGTACAGGACCCCATACAACAGAAAATTAGATCATCCTGGAATCAAGAAGGAACCTCTGCCAAGGAGAAAGCTGACACTGAAGAAGGTAGACTGTCCTGCTGTTGCTCTGCTGGATTGACCTGCTGTTGCTTTGCTGCCAAGGAGAGGGGAAGGACTTTGCTAGTGTGCTGTGTTCCCTGTCTTGAAGGAATCTCCAAGGACCTGAGAAGAGCTAGCTCCCTGTTCTGAAGTCCCAGGAACAAAAGGACTTCACCCCAAGCTTCCCTGAACTCTGCTGAGAGAGTTCTGTCCTTCCTAGAGTGCTTGATCCAGTTGTGGGGCCTCTGGAAGTTGTACCTGTGCTGGGAAGCTTGAAACTAAGCTTGAGAGACTTTTGAAATTGAAAAGTGTCGCATCTCTCGCTTGCGGAGCACATCCCCGACAGTGCGAGAAGTTTCCCGCCGCTACGAAGGCCGAGATCGTCGCAGCGCCTGACGCCGCTGCCAGAGCCGTCGCATCCTTCGTTTGCGGGACGCACCAGACCGGTGCAGAAAATCGAACATCGTTGCGAGTGTCGTCACAGAGCCTGTCGCCGGTGGGTGAGATTGCCGCACCGCTTGCTTGCGGACCACATCACGTTACTGCGAGCATCGTCGCAGAACCATCGCATCGAGGAGCTACGAGAGAGAGGATCACCGCTGGACTGCGCATCGTCGCCCCGGAGATCGTCGCAGCCCCTACGAGATCGTTGCATCGTGCCCTTGCGAGAACAGACTTCCTTCGGAACCTAGGCACTGGAATCCATACAAGTGGCCTTCCTCCCCATACAGACTGGATTCGTCGCAACACGCCCGCTGCTGCAGCGGGGCTGTCGCAAACGCCTCCCCAGGGTCTCAGGAGCAACGCATTGCTTGTTTTCCACCACACCAGCTTCTGCTTTTGGAACTTTGTTGCAACTAAAAGGTACTGTGAGTAAACGTGACGCAACTGTGAACTTTTCACGCATCTGTAGAGAATTCTATCGCAACCTAGAGAATTCTGTCGCAAACCTTAAGAACTCTTTTGAAACCATATTCTTGAACTGTGTATGTTTGATTTTTGTTGTTTTGGTCTTGTGTAGTTTAGATTAAATACCTTTATTTTTCTAAACAGTTGTGGAGTCAGTTTGTGGTGTTTTCACTGTGTTACTGTGAGTGCTGGTACAAATACTTTACGCATTGCCTCTGGTTAGCCTAGACGGCTCGTGCCAAGCTACCTAGAGGGTGAGCAGGGGTTATCTCAGAGAGTTATCTCCTTGCCCTGACTAGAAGCAAGGGTCCCTATTTGGACAGTGGAACCTACGTCTGCCAACTAGAGACCCCAGTTCTAACACACTGCTATTGGCAATTACATGTGCTGAGGTCTGAGAAATGTAAACACAGTGAGGTGGGGGTTTATTTGTAATTTTCAAATGTATTACATACCTATAGTATTGCAGATTTTTCAGGACAACCATGGACACATACACCTCTTTTTCTGATATGTTAGCTCTTTCAGCAACACGGTGCATGATTGGGTCGAATGAAAAAAGTTATCTCACACGGCTATAAGGGTTGACACAAGCAAAAGTGAACACAGAAGCCGATTCTGAGACTGATGTGGAAGATTATTTGGCCTGTAAATTAATCTCATAATCTTCTGTTTATTTCGATTAATTTATAAGGTTTTTTGAATGCTAATTACCAGCTATAACGTCCCTGAAACCTCTGTTTTTTTAGTGCATTTCTAAAGTTCTTTTAATGCCTACACAGGTAAGACATGCAGAAAGAGAAAGAAAGGCACAGAAAGAAGCAAAAGAAGTGCAGAAAGTGGCAGGAGAGGTGGAGGAAGAGGAAGAGAGGTGCAGAAAGAGAGAAGAGGGCTGCAGAAAGAGGCACAAGGGGTGCAGAAAGAAGCAAGAGAAGTGCGGAAAGAAGCAACCGATGAGCAGAGAGAAACAAAAGAAGTACAGAAAGAAGGAACAGATGTGCAGGAAGAAGAAAGGGAGGTGCAGAAAGAAACCAAAGAAGTGTACAAAGAAGGAACAGTAATAAAGAAAGAAGCAACAGGTGCAGAATGAGGGAAGAGGGGTGGACAAAGAGGCAAGAGGGGTGCAGAAAGAAGCAAGAGAGATGCAGAGAGAAACAAAAAAAGTGCGAAAAGAAGCAATGGGGGTGCAGAAAGAAGGAAGAGAGGTGCAGAAAGAGGCATAAAGGATACAGGAAGAAGCAAGAGATGTATAGATAGAAATAAAATAAGTGCAGGAAGAAGTAATAGAGGTGCAGAAAGAAGCAATAGGGGTGCTAAAAGAGGGAAGAGGGGCACAGAAATAGGCATGAAGGATACAGAAAAAATCAAGAGATGTGCAGAAAGAAGCAACAGAGGTGCAAAAAGAAGCAACAGCGATACAGATCTGAAAAGAACCCAACCTTAGATGCATCCTTCTCTACGCGCTCCACCCGTAAACACGCCGTTAAACTCTTGGACCTACTCGACTCAACCACCCCAGACGTCGACTTCCTGATGGAGACCTGGCTGAACCCCGCCACAGCACCTGACATAGCCATAGCTGTCCCGGAAGGCTACAAGATCACCCGCAGGGTCTGCACCAAGAGCAGGAGTCGCCATCATCCACAGGAACACCCTCAGAGTCTCGACCAACACCGACGACACCCTCAGCACCGCCAAACACCCCCACTTCCACATCAACACCGACCCCAACACCCCCCTCAGAGGCACGCTCATCTACAGACCCCCCGGACCCTAACCACAGTTCAGGGACTCCATCACTGACTTTGTTAACACACACACCCTCGCCTCCATGGACTACATCCTCCTCGGGGATCTGAACTTTCACTTGGAAAACAACAACGACACCAACTTCACCACCCTGATCGATAACCTAGCCAACCTCTGAATCAGACAACTCGTCACAACACCCACCCACTCCGACAGTCACACGCTTGACCCCATCTTTTCTGCAAGCCTCTACGTCTCCTCCAACCACACCACCAAACTCCACTAGACTGACCATCGCTGCATTCACTTAAGCTTCAAGAAACACACCACACACCACCGCACCCAATAGATGCCTCACCGCTGCTGGAGCAAAGTCACCGAAGACCAGCTAACCACCACCCTCGCCCAGAGCCCACCTGTCGACTCCACCGACCCCGACACCACCGCTCGCCCAATCAAGAAACCCTCCAGCAGTCACACAAACAAGAAAGCCAGCTCATAAACTGAAGACCTCCGGGCCATTGAGTAAACCTGCCGAATGCTGGAGAAGATCTGGCTCCGTGAACGAACACCGAACAGCCACCCAGCCCACAAGATCGCCACCAGCAGACACCATCACCTCATCAGATCCACCAAAAGGCCTTCAAAGACCGTCTAGACAACAACGCACACAACAGCAAAGAGCTCTTCAACATCATGAAGGAACTCCCAAACTACAGCTCCAACACCAATGATGTCCCCCCTCGCAAGACCTGTGTGACTCGCTGACCACCTTCTTCCACCGCAAGATCGCAGACATCCATGACAGCTTCAACGCCACGACCGCCCTGACAACCACTTAGACCTCCGTCCCCACGACCACCATCTGCACCAACCGCCTGTTCTCCTGGATCAACATCAACTACGACGGTACCATCAAGATCATGAACAACATCCACTCCGGATCTCCATCAGACCCATGCCCACACCACATCTTCAACAAAGCCAGCACAGCCATCACATCCCATCTCCAGAAAGTCATTAACACCTCGTTCGAGACAGCAATCTTCCCGGAGAGCTGGAAGCATGCCGAGATCAACGCCTTACTCAAGAAACCCAAGGCGGACCCCAAGGACCTCAAGAACTTCCGGTCCATCTCCCTGCTCCCAGTCCTGGCAAAGGTCATCGAGAAGACCATCAATGAACAACTGACCTGCTACCTCAAGGAGAACAACATCCTGGACTCTTCTCAGTCCGGGTTCCGCAGCAGCCACAGCACCGAGACTGCCCTCATCGCCACCACCGATGACAGCAAGTCCCTGCTGGACAACAGAGAAACATCGGCCCTCATCCTCCTGGACCTGTCAGCTGCCTTCAACACGGTCTGCTACCACACACTACGAACACGCCTCCAGAACCCTTGGATCCAAGGGAAGGCCCTGGACTGGACCACCTCCTTCCTCTCCGGCAGAACACAGAGCATCTGCCTTCCCCCTTCCGCTCCGAAGCCACCAAGATCATCTGTGGCGTACCCCAGGGCTCATCCCTCAGCCCAAACTTTGTTTAACATCTACATGGCACCGCTCGCCCACGTTGCCCTCGGCACGACCTCAACATCATCTCCTATGCTGATAAGCTGATCCTCTCCCTCACCAAGGACCCCCACACCGCCAAACCCAACCTTCACAAAGGAATGAAGGCCATCATTGAATGGATGAGGAACAGCCGACTGAAGCCGAACTCGGACAAGATGGAGGTCCTCATCGTCAGTTCCACCGCTTCAGCCTGGGATGACTCCTGGTGGCCGGGTGCACTGGGAACCGCCCCAACGCCCACCGACCACGCACGCAACCTAGGTGTCATCCTTGACTCCACCCTCTCCATGACTAAACAGATCAATGCCATATCCTCCTCCTGCTTCAACACCCTCCGCATGCTCTGCGGGATCTACAAGTGGATCCCCACTGAAATGAGAAAAACGATCATCCAGACCCTCGTCAGCAGCAGGTTGGACTATAAAAAACGCCCTCTACGTAGAAGCCTCGGCCAAACCCCTGAGACGGATCCAACACATCCAGATTAAGTATGGGCGAAATATGCGAATTGGCGGTCCGCAAATTTGTGCGAAATTGCCCAAAAAGTCAGCGAGTTCGCGAATTTCCCGACGAACTCGCGGATTTTTGTCCCATTTGCACAAATATGTAACCACGTGTGCCTGTAACTTTGCCAGCGAGCCAACGAGCCAAAAGGCGCCGAGGTCCCTTGAGTGAGCTGGCCATTAAGTGGGGACAGGCGGGAAGACGTTTCATACCGCTAGTGTGTGGTGGATGGGGCCAAACGGGTGGGGTTTCTATGCGGGTTCACATGCATCTTGTTTATAAAGGGTAAGAGACCGAGCAGAGCAGCAGATCAGGAGAAAGCAGCCTCCTGGTCACAGGAGCTACACAGGGATGGTGCTCGGGAAACTCATGGATGCAAAAATACGTTTGGCACAGGACCACAGAATCCTTCAGATGTCAAAGATAGCTCTGTTGCGCGTGTTGGTACAAAGCCATTCTGATCTTGCTCAGTGGGTTCAGGCGCATGTAGCTGCTGCTACTGGACAATATCCCATCTCATACTAAACTGCCCCGTACAGGCATATGCTGGCGCTGGGCAGTAGGGTGCAGTGGCATGCGGGTGCTCCACGCCTGGTACATGCGCATACCGGTGCCAGGGTGGACACGTGTTTATTGGTGCTGTGTAGCAAGTTATGACTTTACATTTTGACTGCACCAGACGGTGGTACCACCTTCACGTATCAGGAGCATCCAGGCACCAGACATCATGGTGCAATAGCATAATGGTGCTGTGCGGTATGGGTATATATGTACTGGGGACAGGGGGACACTTGGCACAATGTGTGCGCACACCCAGAGGGCTCCCAGGCAATTGAGCACAAATGATTTTCATACTGACAGGGCTCCGGGGCAGTTCAGTAGCACAGGGGCTCACACCCACTGGGCCCCAGGGCAGTTCAGTAGCGTGTTGGCTCACAATCCCTGGGCAGCTCAGCAGCTCAGGGGCTCACACTGCCACCCTCTGGTTCATCACTGCCACCCTCTGGTTCACCACTGCCACCTCCGGTTCATCACTGTCACCCTCTGGTTCACCACTGCCACCCTCTGGTTCATCACTGCCACCCTCAGGTTCACCACTGCCACCCTCAGGTTCACCACTGACACCCTCTGGTTCACCACTGACACCCTCTGGTTCACCACTGCCACCTTCTGGTTCATCACTGCCACCCTCTGGATCACCACTGCCACCCTCTCGTTCATCACTGTGACCCTCTGGTTTATCACTGCCACCCTCTGGTTCATCACAGCACCCTCTGGTTCACCACTGACACCCTCTGGTTCACCACTGACACCCTCTGGTTCACCACTGCCACCTTCTGGTTCATCACTGCCACCCTCTGGATCACCACTGCCACCCTCTCGTTCATCACTGTCACCCTCTGGTTCATCACTGCCACCCTCTGGTTCATCACTGCCACCCTCTGGTTCATCACATCACCCTCTGGATCATCACTGTCACCCTCTGGTTCATCACTGCCACCCTCTGGTTCACCACTGCCACCCTCTGGTTCACCACTGTCACCCTCTGGTTCATCACTGTCACCCTCTGGTTCATCACTGCCACCCTCTGGTTCATCACAGCACCCTCTGGTTCACCACTGCCACCCTCTGGTTCATCACTGTCACCCTCTGGTTCATCACTGCCACCCTCTGGTTCACCACTGCCACCCTCTGATTCATCACTGCCACCCTCTGGTTCATTACTGCCACCCTCTGGTTCGCCACTGCCACCCTCTGGATCATCACTGTCACCCTTTGGTTCATCACAGCACCCTCTGGTTTACCACTGCCACCTTCTGGTTCATCACTGTTACCCTCTAGTTCAACACTGCCACCCTCTGCTTCACCACTGCCACCCTCTGTATCATCACTGTCACCTTCTGGTTCTTCACTGCCACCCTCTGGTTCACCCATACCACCATCTGGTTCATCACAGCACCCTCTGGTTCACCACTGTCACCCTCTGGTTCACCACTGTCACCCTCTGGTTCATCACTGCCACCCTCTGGTTCATCACTTCCACGCTCTGATTCACCACTGCCACCCTCTGGTTAATCCCTGCCACCCTCTGGTTTATCACTGCCACCCTCTGGTTCATGAGTTAACCTCTGGTTTATCACTGCCACCCTCTGGTTCACCACTGCCACCCACTGGTTCACCACTGCCACCCTCTGGTTCATCACTGCCACCCTCTGGTTCACCCCTGCCACCATCTGGTTCAGCACTGCCACCCTCTGGTTCATCACTGCCACCCTCTGGTTCACCACTGCCACCCTCTGGTTTATGACTGCCACCCTCTGGTTCACCACTGCCACCCTCCGGTTCATCACTGCCACCCTCCTGTTCACCACTGTCACACTCTGGTTCATCACTGTCACCCTCTGGTTCACCACTGACATCCTCTGGTTCTCCACTTACACCCTCTGGTTCACCACTGCCACCCTCTGGTTCATCACTGCCACCCTCCGGATCACCACTGCCACCCTCAGGTTCATCACTGCCAACGAGCCAAAAGGCGCCGAGGTCCCTTGAGTGAGCTGGCTATTATAGTGGGGACAGGCGGGAAGACGTTTCATACCGCTAGTGTGTGGTGGATGGGGCCAAACGGGCGGGGTTTCTATGCGGGTTCACATGCATCTTGTTTATAAAGGGTAAGAGACCGAGCAGAGCAGCAGATCAGGAGAAAGCAGCCTCCTGGTCACAGGAGCTACACAGGGATGGTGCTCGGGAAACTCATGGATGCAAAAATACGTTTGGCACAGGACCACAGAATCCTTCAGATGTCCAAGATAGCTCTGTTGCGCGTGTTGGTACAAAGCCATTCTGATCTTGCTCAGTGGGTTCAGGCGCATGTAGCTGCTGCTACTGGACAATGTCCCATCTCATACTAAACTGCCCCGTACAGGCATATGCTGGCGCTGGGCAGTAGGGTGCAGTGGCATGCGGGTGCTCCACGCCTGGTACATGCGCATACCGGTGCCAGGGTGGACACGTGTTTATTGGTGCTGTGTAGCAAGTTATGACTTTACATTTTGACTGCACCAGACGGTGGTACCACCTTCACGTATCAGGAGCATCCAGGCACCAGACATCATGGTGCAATAGCATAATGGTGCTGTGCGGTATGGGTATATATGTACTGGGGACAGGGGGACACTTGGCACAATGTGTGCTGACACCCAGAGGGCTCCCAGGCAATTGAGCACAAATGATTTTCACACTGACAGGGCTCCGGGGCAGTTCAGTAGCACAGGGGCTCACACCCACTGGGCCCCAGGGCAGTTCAGTAGCGCGTGGGCTCACAATCCCTGGGCAGCTCAGCAGCGCAGGGGCTCACGCTGCCACCCTCTGGTTCATCACTGCCACCCTCTGGTTCACCACTGTCACCCTCCGGTTCATCACTGTCACCCTCTGGTTCACCACTGCCACCCTCTGGTTCATCACTGCCACCCTCAGGTTCACCACTGCCACCCTCTGGTTCATCACTGTGACCCTCTGGTTTATCACTGCCACCCTCTGGTTCATCACAGCACCCTCTGGTTCACCACTGACACCCTCTGGTTCACCACTGACACCCTCTGGTTCACCACTGCCACCTTCTGGTTTATCACTGCCACCCTCTGGATCACCACTGCCACCCTCTCGTTCATCACTGTCACCCTCTGGTTCTTCACTGCCACCCTCTGGTTCATCACTGCCACCCTCTGGTTCATCACAGCACCCTCTGGATCATCACTGTCACCCTCTGGTTCATCACTGCCACCCTCTGGTTCACCACTGCCACCCTTTGGTTCATCACTGCCATGCTCTGGTTCACCACTTCCACCCTCTGGTTCACCACTGTCACCCTCTGGTTCATCACTGTCACCCTCTGGTTCATCACTGCCACCCTCTGGTTCATCACAGCACCCTCTGGTTCACCACTGCCACCCTCTGGTTCATCACTGTCACCCTCTGGTTCATCACTGCCACCCTCTGGTTCACCACTGCCACCCTCTGATTCATCACTGCCACCCTCTGGTTCATTACTGACACCCTCTGGTTCACCACTGCCACCCTCTGGATCATCACTGTCACCCTCTGGTTCATCACAGCACCCTCTGGTTTACCACTGCCACCCTCTGGTTCATCACTGTCACCCTCTAGTTCATCACTGCCACCCTCTGCTTCACCACTGCCACCCTCTGGATCATCACTGTCACCTTCTGGTTCTTCACTGCCACCCTCTGGATCATCATTCTCACCCTCTGGTTCATCACTGCCACCCTCTGGTTCACCACTGCCACCCTCTAGTTCATCACTGCCACCCTCTGGTTAATCACAGCACCCTCTGGTTCACCCCTGCCACCCTCTGGTCATCACAGCACCCTCTGGTTCACCACTGCCACCCTCTGGTTCATCACTGCCACCCTCTGGTTCACCACTGTCACCCTCTGGTTCATCACAGCACCCTCCGGTTCACCACTGCCACCCTCTGGTTCACCACTGCCACCCTCTGGTTCACCCCTACCACCATCTGGTTCATCACAGCACCCTCTGGTTCACCACTGTCACCCTCTGGTTCACCACTGTCACCCTCTGGTTCATCACTGCCACCCTCTGGTTCATCACTTCCACGCTCTGATTCACCACTGCCACCCTCTGGTTAATCCCTGCCACCCTCTGGTTCATCACTGCCACCCTCTGGTTCACCACTGTCACCCTCTGGTTCTTCACAGCACCCTCTGGTTCACCACTGCCACCCTCTGGTTCACCACTGCCACCCTCTGGTTCACCCCTACCACCATCTGGTTCATCACAGCACCCTCTGGTTCACCACTGTCACCCTCTGGTTCACCACTGTCACCCTCTGGTTCATCACTGCCACCCTCTGGTTCATCACTTCCACGCTCTGATTCACCACTGCCACCCTCTGGTTAATCCCTGCCACCCTCTGGTTTATCACTGCCACCCTCTGGTTCATGAGTTACCCTCTGGTTTATCACTGCCACCCTCTGGTTCATCACTGCCACCCTCTGGTTCACCCCTGCCACCATCTGGTTCAGCACTGCCACCCTCTGGTTCATCACTGCCACCCTCTGGTTCACCACTGCCACCCTCTGGTTTATCACTGCCACCCTCTGGTTCACCACTGCCACCCTCCGGTTCATCACTGCCACCCTCCTGTTCACCACTGTCACACTCTGGTTCATCACTGTCACCCTCTGGTTCACCACTGACATCCTCTGGTTCTCCACTGACACCCTCTGGTTCACCACTGCCACCCTCTGTTTCATCACTGCCACCCTCCGGATCACCACTGCCACCCTCAGGTTCATCACTGTCACCCTCTGGTTCATCACTGCCAGCCTCTGGTTCATCACTGCCACCCCCTGGTTCATCACAGCACCCTCTGGTTCACCACTGCCACCCTCTGGTTCACTACTGCCAACCTCTGGTTCACCACTGCCACCCTCTGGTTAATTACAGCACCCTCTGGTTCACAACTGCACCACTGTAGATTATGGGGAGAAAGCACACCTGCCCAGCCTCAAGGGGGGGCTGGTTAATGTGTTACTGAATTTGAGCTTCAAGTCCAGCACCTGCTTCCTTATCTGTAAGTGCTTCCTGTTGCGGTTTAATTTTTGTGACAGCCTGGAGCATTGTGCCATGCTTGTAACTATTCTCTGACCCTGCTTCGAGGGTCAGAGCAGGGTCAGAGAATAGTTGCAAGTAGGCAACAAATCTGGAGGCGCCGCTCAGGAAGCACTTACAGGGTTATAGGCAGCAGGTGCCCAAGTTGAAGTTAATTTCATTGAAACCATTTTGTAAATGGTAACAAAGAAATTAGTTTCAACTTGGGCACTTGCTGTAACCCTGTATGTGCTTCATGTACTTCAGTTTTTGAAAATCCGTCCGGAACACGATTTTGCGGATTTTTCTGCAATTTCGCGAGAATCGCAGCCGCGAAATTGCAGAAAATCCGCAAATTCCGTGAACGGAACGGAGTTTACGCCCATGCTTAATCCAGATCGCCTCTGCACGCCTGGTCCTCGACATCCCTCGCCGCAGCCATATCACACCCCATATGAAAGACCTGCACTGGCTATCACTGCCACCCTCTGGTTCATCATTGCCACCCTCTGGTTTATCACTGCCACCCTCTCGTTCACCACTGCCACCCACTGGTTCACCACTGCCACCCTCTGGTTCACCACTGCCAGCCTCTGGTTTATCACTGCCACCCTCTGGTTCACCACTGCCACCCTCCGGTTCATCACTGCCACCCTCCGGTTCACCACTGTCACACTGTGGTTCACCACTGCCACCCTCTGGTTCATCACTGTCACCCTCTGGTTCACCACTGCCACCCTCTGGTTCATTACAACACCCTCTGGTTCACCACTGACATCCTCTGGTTCACCACTGACACCCTCTGGTTCACCACTGCCACCCTCTGGTTCATCACTGCCACCCTCTGGATCACCACTGCCACCCTCAGGTTCATCACTGTCACCCTCGGGTTCATCACTGCTAGCCTCTGGTTCATCACTGCCACCCTCTGGTTCATCACAGCACCCTCTGGTTCACCACTGCCACCCTCTGGTTTACCACTGCCACCCTCTGGTTCACCACTGCCACCCTCTGGTTAATTACAGCACCCTCTGTTTCACAACTGCACCACTGTAGATTATGGGGAGAAAGCACACCTGCCCAGCCTCAACCGGGGGCTGGTTAATGTGTTACTGAATTTGAGCTTCAAGTCCAGCACCTGCTTCATTATCTGTAAGTGTTTCCTGTTGTGGTTTAATTTTTGTGACAGCCTGGAGCATTGTGCCATGCTTGTAACTATTCTCTGACCCTGCTTCGAGGGTCAGAGCAGGGTCAGAGAATAGTTTCAAGTAGGCAACAAATCTGGAGGCGCTGCTCAGGAAGCACTTACAGGGTTACAGGCAGCAGGTGCCCAAGTTGAAGTTACTTTCATTGTAACCATTTTGTAAATGGTAACAAAGAAATTAGCTTCAACTTGGGCACGTGCTGTAACCCTGTATGTGCTTCATGTACTTCAGTTTTTGAAAATCCGTCCGGAACACGATTTTGCGGATTTTTCTGCAATTTCGCGAGATTCGCAGCCACGAAATTGCAGAAAATCTGCAAATTCCATGAACGGAACGGATATTACGCCCATGCATAATCCAGATCGCCTCTGCATTCCTGGCCCTCGACATCCCTCGCCGCAGCCATATCACACCCCATATGAAAGACCTGCACTGGCTACCAGTCAACAAGAAGATAACCTTCAAGCTCCTCACCCACACACACAAGGCATTCCGCAACACCGGACCAACATACCTCAACAGAAGATTCATCTTCTATACCCCCACCCGCCAGCTCCTCTCCGCCAACCTCGCTCACGCCACAGTCCCCCGCTTCCGAAGAGTGACCTCCGGTGGCAGATAGTTTTCCCACCTCGCCGCCAAGACCTGGAACACCCTCCCTATCCACCTATGGCAGGCCCAAGACCTGCTGACCTTCAGAAAACTGCTCACAACCTGGCTTTTCGAGCAGTAGCAGCATTCCCTACCCCAGCGCCTTGAGACCCTCATGGGTGAGTAGTGACCTTACAAATGATATCATTGATTAATTTATTGATTGAAAGAGGTAAGTGGGGTGCAGAAAGAGGCATAGGAGGTCTAGAGAAAAGCAAGAGAGGTGAAAAAAGTAGCAAGAGAAGTGTAGAAAGACACAACAGATGAGGAAAGAGGGAAGAGGAGTAGAGAAAGAGGCAAGAAAGTGCAGACAATAGCAACAGAGATGCAGAAAAGGGTAAGAGTGGTGGTGGAAGAGGTAAAAGGGTTACAGAAAGAAGCAAGAGAGATGCAGAGAGAAACAAAAGAAGTACAGAAAGAAGGAACAGAGGTGCAGAAAGAAGCAAGAGAGGTGCAGAAAGAAACCAAATAGTGCAGAGAGAAGGAACTGAGGCAAAGAAAGAAGCAAAAGAGAAAAAGAAAGAGGCAACAGAGATGCAGAAAAGGGTAAGAGGGGTGGTGAAGATGTGAGAGGGGTACAGAAAGAAGCAAGACAGATGCAGAGAGAAACAAAAAAGTACAAAAAAGAAGAAACAGAGGCGCCGAAAGAAGCAAGAGAGGTGCAGAAAGAAACCAAAAAAAGTGCATAAAGAAGAAACAGAGGCAAAATAGGAAGCAATAGAGATAAATAAAGAAGCAACAGAGGTGCAGGAATAGGGAAAGGGGGTGGACAAAGAGGCAAGGAGGAGGCAGAAAGAAGCATGAGAGGTACAAAAAGAAACAAAAGAAGTTCAGAAAGAAGTTACAGAGGTGCGGAAAGAAGCAAGAGGGGTGCAAAAAGAGGGAAGAGGGGTGCAGGAAGATGCATGAAGGATACAGAAAGAAGCAAGAGAAGTGCAGACAGAAGCAACAGAGGTGCAGAAAGTAGCAACAGAGTTGCAGAAAGAGGGAAGAGGGGTGGAGTAAAAGGGAAGAGGAGTGCCAAAAGAAGCAACAGAGATACACAAAGAGAGAAGAGGGGTGGTGAAGGAGCCAAGAGGGGTGCAGAAAAAAGCAATAGAAGAGCAGAAAGTTGCAAAATAAGTACAGAAAGAAGCCAGAGAGGGGCAGAAAGAATGAAGAGGGATGTGGAGAGAGTCAAGAAATGTGCTGAAAGAAGCAACATAGATGCAGAAAGGGGGTAGAGATGTGGAGGAAGAGGCAAGAGACATGCAAAAACAAGCAAGAAAGGTACAGAAAGAAACTAAAGAAGTGCAGAAAGAAGGAATAGAGGTATCGAAAGAATGGAGAGGGGTACAG
This sequence comes from Lissotriton helveticus, assembly GCF_964261635.1. NCBI lineage: Eukaryota > Metazoa > Chordata > Amphibia > Caudata > Salamandridae > Lissotriton > Lissotriton helveticus. Next base: position 2,083,085,771 of record NC_136063.1, read on the forward strand.
AGAGAGGCAAGAAAAGTGCAGAAAACAGCAATAGAAATGTAGAAAGGGAGAAGAGGGCTGGAGATAGAATCAAGAGGGATACAGAAAGTAGCAGGAGAGGTGCAAAAAGAAACATAAGAAGTACAGAAAGAAGGAAGAGAGGTGCAGAAAGAGGCAGAGGGATGCAGAAAGAGGGAAGAGTGGTGCAGAGAGAGGCACGATGGGTGCAGTAAGAAGCAACACAAGTGCAGAAAGAGGGAAGAGGGGTGGAGTAAGAGGCAAGAGAAGTGCAGAAAGTAGCAATAGAGATGCAAAAAGGGGGAAGAGGGGTGGAAAAGAGGCAAGAAGGTACAGAAAAAAGAATGAGAGGGGCAGTAAGATATAAAAGAAGTACAGAAAGAAGCAAGAGAGAGGCAGAAAGAATGAAGAGGGATGTGGAGAGAGGCAAGAGAAGTGCAGAAAGAACCAACACAGATGCAGAAAGAGGAAAGAGGGGAGCAGAAAGAAGCAAGAGAGGTATATAAAGAAAGAAAAGAAGAGTAGAACAAAGGAAGAGAGGTACAGAAAGAGGTAAGAGGGGTGCAGAAAGAGGTAAGAGTGGTATATAAAGAGGCACGATGGGTGCAGAAAGATGCAAGAGAAGTGGAGAAAGAAGCAACAGAGGTGAAGAAAATGGGAAGAGGAGAGGGAAATGTGCTGAAAGAAGCAACAGGGATGCAGAAAGGGGGTAGAGAGGTGGAGGAAGAGTCAAGATGAATGCAGAAACAAGCAAGAAAGGCACAGAAAGAAACTAAAGAAGTGCAGAAAGAAGGACTAGAGGTACTGAAAAAATGGAGAGGGGTGCAGAGAGAGGCAAGAAAAGTGCAGAAAGAAGCAATAGAGATCGAGAAAGGGAGAAGAGGGATGGAGAAAGAAGCAAGAGAGGGACAGAAAGAAACAATAGAAGTGCAGAAAGAAGGAACATAGGTGCAGAAAAAGGCAAGAGGGATGCAGAAAGAGGCACGAGAGGTCCAGAAAGAAGCAAGAAAGGTACAGAAAGAAGCAAGATAAGTGCAGAAAGGAGCAACAGAGGTGCAGAAAGGAGGAAAAGGGGTAGAGAAAGAGGCAAGAGAAGTGCAGAAAGAAGCTACAGAGATACAGACAGGGAGAAGAGGAATGGACAAAGAGGCAAAAGGGATGCTAAAAAAGCAAGAGAGGTACAGAAAGAAACAAAAGAAGTGCAGAAAGAAGGAACAGAGGTGTAGAAAGAGGCAAGAGGGATGCAGAAAGATGGACAAAGGGTGCAGAAAGCATGAGGGGTGCAGAAAGAAACGAGAGGTGCAGATAGAAGCAAGGAAATTACAAAGGGAAGCAACAGAGGTTTGAAAGAATGAAGAGGGTTGGAGAAAGAGGCAAGAGAAGTCCAGCAAGAAGCAACAGAATTGCAGGGAGGAGAGGGGTGGAAAAAGATGCAATAGGGGTGCAGAAAGAAGCAGGAGAGGTAAAGAAAGAAACACTATAAGTGCAAAAAAAAGGAACAGAGCTGTAGGAAGAGGTAAGAGGGGTGCAGAAAGATACACAAGAATGCAGAAACAAGCAAGAGAGGTGCATAAAGTGGCAAGAAAAGTACAGAGAGAAGCAACAGAGGTATAGAAAGAGGCACGAAAAGTGCAGAAAGAGGCAAGAGATGTGCTGAAAGAGGCGGAAAATGTGCAGATAGAAGTAAGAGGTGTACAGAAAGAAGCATCAGGGTTGCAGAAAGAAGCAAGAGAGGTGCAGAAAGACGCAAGAGAACTGCAGAAAGAGGCAAGAGAATTGCAGAAATAGGCAAGAAATGCTGAAAAATGGAACAGGGGTGCAGGGGTGCAGAAAAAGGCAAGCGAGGTAATGAAAGTGGGAAGAAGGTTACAGAAAGAAGGACAAGAGGTGCAGAAAGAAGCAAGAGCAGTGCAGAAAGAACCAACAGAGGTACAGAAGAAGGCAAGGGGATACAGAAAGATATAAGAGGGGTGCAGAAATTTACAAGAGAATTCCAGAAAACCAACAGAGGTGCAAAAACCGAGATGAGAGGTGCAGAAAGAGGTAAGAGAAGTTCAGAAAGAAAGCAAAAGAAGTGCAGAAGGAGGCAAGGGAACTGTGGAAAGAGGCAAGATAATTACAGAAAGAGGCAAGAGAGGTGCAGAAAAAGGGAACATGAATGCAGAAAGAGGTAAGAGAGGTGCAGAAAGAGGGAAGAAGGGTGCAGAAAGAGGCAAGAAAAGTACAGAAGCAGAGGTGCAGAAAGAGACAATAGAACTATAGAAAGAGGCAAGATAGGTGCATAAGGAGGCAAGAAAGGTGCAGGAAGAGGGGTGCAGAAGGACACAAGAGGGTTGCAGAAAGAAGCAAGTGACGTACAGAAAGAAGCAAGAGAAGTGTGGAAAGAAGCAACATAGGTGCACAAAGAGGCAAGAGGGGTGCAGCAAGAAGCAAGAGAAGCGCAGAAAGAAGCACAGAAACAAGCAAGAGAAGTACAGAAAGAGGCAAGAGAAGTGCAGAAAGAGGCAAGAGTTGTGAAGAAAAAGGCAAAAGAGGTGCAAAAGAGGCAAGAGAACTGCAGAAAGAACCAACATTGGTCCCGACAAACACAACAATGGTGATAAAGGAGGTGAGAGAAGTGCAGAAAGAAGCAACAGAGGTGCAGAAAGAGGCAATAAATCCACAGAAAGAGGCAAGAGAGTTGCAGAAGGAGGCAAGAGAGGTACAGAAAGAGGGAACAGTGGTGCAGAAAGAGGCAATAGAGGTACAGAAAGAAGGAAGAGAGGTGCAGAAAGAAGCAAGAGAACTGCAAAAAGAACCTACATTGGTGCAGACAGACACAGGAATGGTGCTAAAGGAGGCGAGAGAAGTGCAGACAGAAGCAACAGAGTCAAGAAAACCATCACATAAAGAGGCAAGAGAAGTGCAGAAGGAGGCAAGAGAGGTGCAGAAAGAGAGGTGCAGAAAGACGCAAGAGGGTTCCAGAAAGAAGCAAGAGATGTGCAGAAAGAAGCAACAGAGGTGCAGAAAGAGGCAAAAGACGTGCAGAGTGAAGCAAGAGATGTGCAGAAAGAAGCAAGGGAAATGCAGAAAGAAGCAAGTGAGGTGGAGAAAGAGGCAAGAGAAGTGAAGAAACAGACAAGAGAGGTGCAGACAGAGGGTGAAGGGATAAAGAAAGAGGTCAGAGAGGTACAGACAGAGGGAACAATGGGTCAGAAAGAGGCAAGAGAGGTACGAAAGATGGAAAGATTCAAGTGGGATACAGAAAAAAGGAAGAGAGGTGCAGAAAGAAGCAACAGATGTTCAAAAAGAAGCAACAGAAGTGCAGATAGAGGCAAGAGGGGTACAGAAAGAGGCATGAAAAGTGCTAAAAAAAGCAACATAGGTGCAGAAAGTGGCAAAACAAATACAGAGAGAAGCAACAGAGGTGCAGAAAGAGACAACAGAAATACAGAAAAAGGCAAGAGAGGTGCACAAATTGACAAGATATGTGCATAAAGAGGGAAGACAAGTGCAGAAAGAGGCAACAAGGGTGTAGAAAGAATCAAGATAGGTACAGAAAGAAGCAACAAAAAAGCAGAAAAAAACACTGGTGGTGCAGAAATAGAGCTTTGATTTTCTCAGCTACAGCTGTAGCTGAGTAGATCTTCGCTTTATAACTTCATTCAGAGTCCTACTTAACAAACTTCAGGGAACTGTTTCACTCTTTAACAAGTAATTGGTCATAAGTTTGATGTAGGGTTTATGATCTTTGAGATTTTAGGATATTTTCTTCTGAGATTTTATAACAGATTTCTTCTTCTCAGTCTCTGACCTTTTATTAGATGACATGTAATTGTCTCTCTAAGGCCAAATATCATGTGTACTCGGAATTTCCTTGTAAAGTTATATGACTATACTTTAAATGCTACTAGTTGGCTGCAGCTGTTAATATTGAAAAAGTTGATGTCATAATGAATAACGATGCATTCATGTATAGAAACAAACTTGCATCTTTATTGATGAATTCGTTGATGTGAACTCCACTTCAACCTCAACTCAGAAATATGTAGCTATGCAGGCCTTGAGAACCAGGCCCAAGGTCACTGATTGACAGATTACGGGTGGAGTGGTACATAGCTGGCAGATAAACATGTGTATAGGATATACCAGATCAATCCCACAGATAGGTGCAATGACACCATAATGGTCCAGTGTGATTGGCCCCAATAAAGCACACATGGCCGGAGGGGTGCAGACATTCTCAAAACACCATAAAGTCAGAACATATAGCCAATCAGGAAACAGCACACACAGTACATACAGTGATCATGCGCTCCCTGTGCCTGACATCTGGACACATTACCCATTGGTCACATTGTGTGGGTCGAGGCCCACCTGGATTAATTCATTTATGGCTCCATAGACATGTCTGTGACTGTGCTCCCGGCCACATTGTTTAATTAAATTAACTGTTCCTGTTTTTCAAAAAGCCTCTAGTGTCTTGTTTTTACAAGAAATTTCATGTTCAAGCAAAACAGCACTGGTTGTGTCACCCACAGAAGAAGGCTTTAAGCTTGTCTCAGGTAAGCCACTGCAGTGCCTGTGTATGAAGTGTACTTCCACTTTGACTTGGTATTTAAAACTACTTACCAGTCAACCCAAGGCAGGGCCTAAGTAACCCCAAGGGCAGAGCGCAATGCAACAAAAAAGTAGGGCATGTGTCATTCTATTCTGCATACCCTGTTAGTGACAAACAGCTTATTACATTTTTCACTACAATGAGGCCTATCCATCTCATAGTTCAGCATTGTGAATTCCTTATTATACTTATATGCTGTAATTCCTGATCAGAGGGAAGTAGCTCTTTCCGGTTTGATATGTTTGGAATGTTAATGATAAATGATAAATCTTACTTAGTGTTAAAGTTGGATTTAACGTTACTTTTAGAAAGTGGTCATTTCTCGTTACTTACTGCTCTTTCTGCCTGACAGTCTGTCTCCAATATATGTCTGGGGAGGGTGACAGTTACACTCTGTGCATTCCCTCTAGACAGCCACAAACACAGGAAAGGTGAGGCTCATCTGCATTCTCATCGTTACTGTGAATTCATCTGCATTCTGATGGGTCTCTTGGGCAGGATGGAATGGGAGGGACTGACACTTACACTTCAATAGGTATTGTCCTGTCCACACACAAACCACTGATTTACCTCTCCCTTTATCCCCCTCCCTCAGGATTAGCCTGGCAGACAAGACTGGGTTGAAAGCGATCCATGTGCACTTCAGAGAGTTCCTTTGAAGTTAACCCCTTCATCAAAAGTACTTTTGGGTGTAAGTACTAGGTCTCTGACCCCCTAAAATCAGACACTTTGGGATTGTGAGCTGAACTTTTGTGAGTAGGACTGCTGTGCTGCTTAAAGGACTCAACTGAGCTGATTTTCTGGAAGGACTGCTTTTATGCCTTCTGCCCTACTGCTTCTGCTCCCTGTCTCTGCTGGAAGGAGAGTTGGGCTCGGCCTTCCCTTCAAGTGATTTCCAAGAGCTTGCTAGCTTGGTTTTGGTTTTATAAAGTTTCAGGGACCCAAAAGACTTCCTACAAGTCTGCTGGTGCTGCTGGACTCTGCATTATGTGACTTCTACCCTTGCCCGAGGTGCCCCCTCCAAGCTCTATGCCTGAGAAGTGAGTTCTGTAACTGTTTTCATGAAAAACTGATGCATTAAATTGACTCAATGAGAAATTCAGCCGCATCACACTTCAACGCTGATGCAGCGGCTGCCCAATGACAGCAGTTCCACAGCCTGCGTGGCTTGATGATGACGCTCTGCGCATCCCTACTACGATGCATTGCTTCCACTTCAGCAAAGCTCGGCGACGATGCAGCAGCCTGACTGCATGGAAAAAATCAACGCATCGAGCCCTCAGTGTAGTCACTTTCCTCCGTTCCAATGTACTTTCTCAGTGGGCCCTGCATGGGTCCTGTAGCCAGCCTGCCCTCCATCATGGTTGACCTGAATTTTGTATTTGTATCGGTCCCTTGCGAGCTCAAGTAACATTTGGACTGCTAGTGAGTTTTAGCACTATTGTTGGTTTATTCTTTACAAATTCATATCTTGACTTCTACTTATTGGATTCTTGTTGTTTTGGTCTTATTGTGCTCTGGTAAATATTCTCTATTTGTCTTAACCCGGTGGAGTCTTTTTGCAGTGTTTTCATTGTGGTATTGTGTGTGTATCTTTACAAATACTTTACACATTGCCTTTGTAATAAGCCATACTTCTCTGTGCCAATCTACCACAGGGTCTGCACAGGTTATCCTAGTGTGTATCTAGCTTATCCTGACTTGAGTGATGGTTCCTGCCAGGCCTGGGTGCATATCTCAGCCAGCCAGGAATGCCCTTTCTAACAGCCAAGATAAGCGATAGTGTTGTAGCAAAACGATGAACACAGAAACATTTTGAGTACCATTAACCTAGGGATTACTAATATCTGTTATTTTGAGGTGCTTTGAATAGGCAGAATATGCTCTATGAAGCGTTGAATAAGAAACAAGGTATTGTTACTATTATTATTATTGTTAATATCATTTTTATTATCAGTAGTATTAGTAGTCGTACAACAAAGATATAAATGTAAGGGAAAGCCTTGCCAGAGAGAAAGGATACAGGAATTTAGAGGGGAATTGAGATAATGTAAAAAACAATGGATTTCAAGATATATGGCCACTAAGAGGTACAAAGGGTACACAGAGGAGTAATGGACACATGGACAAACACGGAGGAAAGAGATAAATATTGGGATCTGGCAAAAGACATGCTACAAATAAATGATGCAAAGAATGGAGGGAGCGATGAGGGGCCATTGAGTTTCCCATATCTCACAGATATTAACTGGCCTTCTGATGTATGGGGGCCCTCTGAAGAAATGGGTTCCCATGTAGTCACGTCATAACATAAGCCCCACAACGCCCACTGTGCGGGGGGTCCCCGAGCTCCAGGGGGCCCCCTTAGCAAAAGTGGTAGGTGGTTGACTGGGGAGGTGCCCCCTCTTTGTACTTTCCAGGGTGGCCCCCTCATGTTTTGTTACTCTCTGACTGCAGGAAAGACCATTAATTTAGAGACGAAGGAGAGAAGGAGTATAAAGAAAGAAGCACCATGGTAGGTGAAATATGTTGTTCTGAGAAACATGTGCCAATGGGAAACAAACGTGATGGTAAGAGAGAGGAAACATATTGGAAATCAGTAAGAGAACACAGATGGAATGATGGCAGAGAGGAAGAAGGAGCAAAGATAGTGATGGGCAGCCATGGAGACAGAAATCAAGAAGGTGACCTTAGCAGTGCCTCCCTAAATCCATCAAAGAAATAAGGGTCTCATGCGTAAATGGGCATCTAAGAACCCTGAAAGGGCCCTGGAAGAACTTTTGAACATAAATAGGTCACAATTCTTGACACGCCTCGAAGATGAATTAAACCCAAAGAGCATGCTAGAATTGTTCACTGACATCACTATAACAATAAACAACATTTTAAAGTGTGATACAAGGCCTAATCCCTATAAATAGTTTAAATGGTTTAAAAGTGATTGCACAAGGAGTCACAATAAGCTTGTAGAAGCTTTGAAACAAAAGCACAGAGATTTAGAATGGGTGAGAGCATGTAGATGCCACAAAATTAAGCACTAAGTTGGAATTTCTTTGTGTCCCCCTGTTGCACTCCAATGGTTAAATTAACCTTGATCCAATTAAAATAAGGTCCACAAAAGTTTATTTTTTTCTTTCTTCAAACTGATTTCATTTGATTTTTTATTGCTTATTGTAGCATCACAATGATCATTCACATATATGACTGTACATTATTTCGAAATAATCTTGGTATCCCATGTATATAATGCATTTCATCAATTGTCCCAATGCATTTTGTAGTCGAGGACCCTTTTATCAGGGGACTGTATAACCTAAAAATAAATTATCAAAATCACGCATTTGGAACCTTCTAATACTTACAAGCCAAGTTTCTGGATTCAAATCTGCTGTAATATTAAGGTAGCATTCGTGATAAAGAAAAGACCACAAGTCCTTTAATAGAATGGACATTGTGAAGGAGGCATAACCAAAAGATGCTGAAAGATTGCAGTGATAGTGACACAGTAGTTAGTTGAGAGCGGGTGATACAGAGACTTTTAGGTTGTGCCGTGCGGTGCCAAGAACTACACAAAAAATCTTATTCTAAGACCTCTAACTTAACAATTAAGGAAAAACAAACCATCAAAACCTTAGTTAATAATCGTGACATAACTTGTTGTAAAGCTGACATGGTGGGAGCCTTTGTCGTCATGGATACTTCATTTTACCAACAGAAAGATATGGATCATGTACAGGATCAATTGACATACATTAAATTACCTGGGGATCCAACAAGGGCATTCCAAGAGATTCTCAATAACATAATTGAAAAAGCTTGTGATTTCAGAACAACCACAGAGAAATACAAAAAGTACTTACAGTCAGAACATCCAAGAAGCCCTACCCTGTACATGTTACCTAAAGGGACACAAAATCCACCTTTTCAGCCAATCGTGTCTACCTTCAACACTATACATGAACCTACTGAGAAATATCTCAACAAACATCTGCAACCCGTAGTACAAAGCATGATGACAGATCTACGTGACATTACTGATTTTCTCAACAAAATTAACTATATTGAGTTTGATGATGACCAAATGATCATATTGTGTACCATTGATGTATGCGCATGGTATACATCCATCCCACACCAGCAAGGAATTGAAGCAGTAGAATCCTTTCTGCTTAACCATCCCACAGAAACAATTTGAAAATATTCTTGCTAGAATTATTGCAATTCACACTACTCCACAGTTACTTCTGTTGGAACAACGAGTACGATAAACAACTGTCTGGGACATCCATAGGCAATTGTGCAGCTCCATGCTACGCTTATCTCTATATGCACCGACTTGAAATTGATCAGATTCTACATTCTATCTAACCCTAATTGGAATACCAGCATTTTAAGATAACCTCAGATACCAGAAAAAAATCAGACATAAAAGAACACTTCCTTGCTTGAATTGCAGTCATTGCAATAATATTATCAAAGGAGCGATCCTTTCTCATCCCACCAAAGGTACATCGATTCAGCTCTGAACCACTGCTACATGTGACCCCAAAGATCTTATATACCTATTGAAGTGCCCATGCAGACTTACGTGGGTAAAACAGAATGAAAAATCAAAGTGAGATTGACAGAACACAAGAGCAACATCAGAACTAAATCAGAAAAATCACCAATAGCAGTTCACTTTAACAACCACAGACACAACACAAGCCAATTAAGGTTCAGGATATTAGAAACAGTTACTTTACTTGAAGGAGTGGACAACCGGAAAAGATTACTGCAAAAGGAACTTATATGGATACAAAAATCGGACTCTTGCCAGCCAAAGGGTCTTCATGATCGTATAGAATACAGTTGCTTTTTATGAATACTTTTTCATGATTTTGTGCACAGCCTTGATATGTGATTGCTACCTCTGTTATATTTTTACCACTGTCTGAGTAGGCTAGACTTATGAAATTTCACATCATGCATCTTCCTAAGATGGCACCTGTTGTTTCTTTATGGCCGCCTTCTTACACTTTTACAAACCCCATTCCTTGCACTGTTTATATTTACATCATGCACCTCTTCACGACGATGCTCGTATTTTTCTATTACAGTGAAGATTGCACTTGTCTCCTATTTTCCTGTTTTCTTAAGGGTTCCGTATACACTTTGTGAACCATGAGAATCTTATTATATTATATATTTTTTTCTCTTTCTTATCATGCTTTATCCACATGCACCTGATACATTATTAGGTCACGCTTTTCACTTATACCGCGATCATACCTCACTGATCGATAATTCCGTAGTACTCTTCTAATATGGCGCCATCTGCTTTTTTAAAACTTGGCTACCGCACAATACACTCTGAGTCTTTTTTTTACTTTTACTTTTTGCGTCATAACGCATTTAACTCACTCAGCGTGCACCTTGTTCATAAACAATTACTGCGTTTGCGCCGCCTTTCAAGTTTGAACGAAGTACCAACTACTTATAGGTAAGCGTCCGTCATATCGTTCCCCAATTGATTTTTTCCTTGTCACGTATGCTCCTAAGCTCACCGGCGCTAACTCTTACAATTACCTTTCAGACTTCGTGAGTTCAAATCTACAGTACCCACTTGGTATTTCCAGGTAGGCGTTTTCCTAGAGCACGCCACTGTAACTCGCTTTTGACCATCGTGTATTTTTGGTGCTTTATATGTCACGTTCTCCTTCATTCAATTACACTATATCGTTAGAATTGGCACCGCACGCCACATCCTAAAAGTCTCTGTATCACCCGCTCTCACCTAACTACTGCATCACTATCACTGCACTCTTTCAGCATCTTTTGGTTATGCCTCCTTCATAATGTCCATTCAATAAAAGGACTTGCAGTCTTTCCTTTATCAAGAACGCTACCTTCATATTACAGTCGATAGTTTGGAAAACACACTATACCCTTGGAGGCTTGGGCAGTACAATGAAAGGTAAAAGGGATTTAATTTAAAACAAACCTTTGTTGGTATAATATTATTCTGGGAGTTAGTCATTACGGAAAAACTCCAAGGTGTCATTAGACAACATCAATCAATGGAATTTCTTAGCATAGAAAACATGGGAGGACCTAGTAGAGTGAAAATATGTCTTTTTATATAATTATCAAATTTCAAGAGGAGTACAAACAAATGTAATCAATCAGCAGACAGTGTTATCGTCCAACATCACTGATTGACACCACATGTAATTTGATGGGCAGTGTTTTACTTGACCACCTCGAAAAATGGATATCAGAAAAATTTACATTTTCCGATATCCAATAAGGTTTTAGAAGGGGCCTGGGTACAGTGGAGCAATGCCTTAATGTTCACTAGGTAATCAGAAAATATACTATGGCAGAAAACACTAATCTATATCTGGGCTTCATGGACCTGACATCAGCCTTTGATTGTGTGATGAGAGGGAAACTATGGCAAAAATGTTTAGGTATGGGTGTAGATGCTCCCCTGGGTCACTTTCTACAATGATGCATCGGGAAGTGTCAGGCAGAGTGAGATATGAGGCGAATGGAGAATTATCATCCCCCAATAAAAAGAACAGTGGCGTTCAACAGGGGTGTGTGTCAGCCCCTTTCCCGTTCTGTTTGTATGTAAATGATTTGGAGAGTTTCTTGAATGAAGTGGCGATTGATGTACAAAGGGTGGGGCAGAGAAGCCTCCCATTATTAAATGCAGATGATTGCGTATTAATCTCAAGAACAGGTGTGGGTCTTCAAAACCTTGTCAACATATTTAATGAATTCATGAGTGAACTGGGTCTAAAGAGCAAACCCTCCAAGTCACAGGTCCTGGCGATGGGGAACGTTCATTGTAAAATAAGACCCTGTTTCATTAATAATGAAAAATTATCCCAACTTTCAGATTTTTGTTACCTATGCATCCCATTTGACCAAAAAGGCTCCTGGTCCAATTTCTTAGAGGTCAAGAAAAGGAGCTTCGATAGAACGCTTGAAGCCCTATTCAGGTTCTCTAGGATACTTGGTTGCAGACCTATCAGGGCCCTCATTAACATCTATGCTGCCCAATGCTGTGCTGTGATTTTGCACGGTAACGTACAACAATATCTCACAATATCTCACAAGGGTATCAGTAGAAGGACAATTAGAGTTAGTACAATTAATTACTGAAAAATAAATCAAGAAAGGGAAAAAAGAATCAGGGAAACCAGATACTTTACAAAACAAAATATAGTGATACATTCACATATTTGACATATTCAATTCCATATTATCAAACAAATAAAGGGTTGTGCTGCGTTACATTAAATGTCATGTAACCTGTTGGATACTGTGCACAAGTGCTCGTGGAGGATTGTGACTGCGCAAGTGAGACTTGAGGTAGTATATACAGCGACGGTGAAGGGCGCGACGGCGAACAAGTGAGCTTTAAAATTGTACAAAGTCAGGATGACCAAACAGTAAAGTTCAGGCGGCTTGGCGGACAGCTGTAGGTGCGGAATAGATCGCGGAGCCAGCATCAGTAGCGGGAGCAGGATCATGAAGCCAGCTGTAGTCAGGCTTAGACTTTGCAAGGGGCTGGGGTGTGGGCATTCAGTAATTCTTCTATCTTACATCCTCCTTAGAAGATTAATATCTGTCCCCCAACAACCTGCCCTCTATCATATGCCATAGGGAACTGGGGCTAACCTCCCTCGCAGATCGAATGCAAAGTGCACCAATCATGCTATGATGCTCGATCTGGGTAAATGAAGAACCGGTCATCATACGAGAAATAATTGAAGATTGTTTAAAATGTGATCATGCACACAAAACACCACAGCTCAGCTATGTGAAGACGCAGCTGGCTTACATGGGAGGCAGGATTGTTTTACAAACCCTAACCTTTTTACCTCCGTCGTACAACTCCAACTAAAAAGAGATTTTTAAAACATTTTAAATGAGCACAGAGAACATGTAGAGCCCAGTAAAAAGCAGGTAGCCGACTACTTACCCCTGGTTACCACTGAAGGAATTGAAACATATCTTCTGTACCCTTTCAGTCATTTACATTTTCTTTTACCTCATCAGATTCATATTCCGCATCGCTCTTTTATTGGTGTTGTATCCTAGAAATACATAGCATGATGCCCATCATGATCCCTGCCCTTGTGACTGTAATTCAAGCCAGAGCATGCTGCATTTATTCTTTTTCTGCGAGTTATATAATAAACCGAGCAGGGAATTCATTTTACCATTCTTGAGGGTTTTGAACATCAGAAAATGTAGGCCAGGTTTATTCCGTCTCTGATAACTCCAATCAAAATATATCTACAAAGTGATACATATATGTATTTCTGCTGCAATTCGCTTAAGGAGGTTAGTTGGAAAATGATTGTCCTCTTTTCTCTTGTCTTTTGCCCTCTGAGTTTGTTTAAAATGATTTCTTGCAAACTGTGGAGGATTTCAAATGTTTTCTGCTACTGTCAAAAAAGCACTTTAAACTTTAATAATGACTGTTTAGAAGGTAGTATGTCTTGGCTGAAACCCAAATTGCATCTGAAAGTAAATGAAAAATAGGATAATGGATTCCATTGGATCGAAACCTGCACGCCACTATTGAAAAGACACTTTGCCATGATGTTTTTGGTTTGTTTTTAACGAATTTTAAGTGTGTTAAGCTGCTCCCTGCTAGCTTTATGTTTGTTATGCATTTTATGTTTTTTTACGTGTGTGACTCTTATGGTTTACTAAAAAAAACAAATAAAGTTTTCAAAAGAAGAAAAAAGAAAGAAGTCACTTAGAGCAGGAGAAGTAATTATAGAGTTAATCAGAATTGTGTCATAGAATGTGTCATTGGAACATCCTGGAATCAAGGTCACAACTAGAATTCCAAAAGAAAAATCGATTCTTAACAATGCCCTGATGGCGAAGGACACTATTTACATTAAACAGTAAGAGCAACGCCTTGTGCTGGTGCTATAAAATGAGGCTGGTTATATGGATTTGTGAACACTTAGTGTCGTGCCATACAACACAAAATAACCATAGGCCCCTATTAACAGAATTTTGACATAGGGCAGCACAGCAAGGAACCTTGCTGCACTGACCTATGTCAAAGTGTAAGGGAAGGAATTCACTATATATATGCAATATGGTGCATTCCAGTCCTTTCTCCCTGTGCTGGTGCAGTTTCGGCAGCCTAGTGCCAATGTAGGCACCCTAGCCTTTGTTGCATGTAGGATTCATTTTGAGCAGGAAGAGGCACCTTCCTACACAAAATCAATCCTAAAACATGTTTTTTTTCTCATTCTAAGTGTGCTGCACCGTGCAGCACACATAGAAAGAGAAATAAACAAGGGGAAATACATATATTTCTCCTCGTTACACCTCACCTTGGGAGTTAGCGCTGCCCCAGGTTAACATGATTTTGTAAATCTGGGGCAGTGTCAAATTCCATGGGTGTTGCATGGAAAAACCCACTGCAAAGCCCATGGAACGTCTCCTGGGGGGCAGAGTAAGGTGAAGCAGTGATTTGAGCTGCGTTACCTTTCTCATGATTTATGATGCCACACAATAGCCACGCCGGACGGCTGTGCGTGGCTTCATACATCTGATACAGAGCCCTGCGTCATGTACCACTTTATGTGGTGCATAAGTGACGGGGGCTCTAAAAAATAAGCCTCACCATACATCAAAGAATCTAGACTTTGTTCCGAATTCTTTCATCCGGAATGATATAACACATCTAAAGTTAAGGGATACACTGATCTGTGGATGTCAAAAGGCCTCACAACAGCCAAAGGAATAGTTTTACAAAACTGGAAAAGCAGAAAAAGACTAAGGGGCTTATTTACAAGCCCCTTGTGCCACTTTTGCGTCACTTTTTCCATGTTAATACCAAGTTTAAGGGCATGAGTTCTCAAATCTCCTTGGAAAAAAACATTTGGGAACTTTAGATCCTACCTACATTATGTGGCAACATTTTAAACCAAGCTATGAAAAACTTACCACCAATCCATTACCTGAACTCATTATTAAAATTAATGGGGAAATCAAGATATGGTATGATCTAGCACTTTTGGACCATGATGAATTCCTTTACCTGACTTTGAGTAGTCCCAAGGCACCTTGCCTGTATACTCTTCCTAAGGTCCACAAATGCCGGGACAATCCGCCAGGGCGGCCGATTGTCTCCGGCATAGGTGGTCCGACGGAACGACTATCCGAATTCATAGACTGCTTCCTGAGACAATATGTATATAACCTTCCGTCTTTTATTGAGGACACAAAACATGTTCTAAACCTACTGGAAGATATAGTTTGGGAAGATGGCATGTTACTAGTTACACTAGACGTGGTATCATTATATACTATCATTGATCACAGTCTAGGTATACGTGCTCTGGACCACTTTCTCAGTCAACGACCGGTTGAAATGTATGACCATACTCAAATGTTATTGCGAATTACTAAATTAGTTTTAGAGAACAATGTGTTCTTGTTTGACGGAAAGTGGTTCAGACAGCGCCTTGGGACCGCGATGGGCTCACGATTTGCTCCGTCTTTCGCCAACCTGTTCATGGGTTGGTTCGAGGCGGAGCGAATCTGGGGCCCGGCGGGAAGTGAATGGACCCAATATATACACTATTGGGTATGAACAACTGTGCCCCTGCACTTACACAAATGTGTACAATTTCAAAATTCGTATATGATTGTATGCATGCAATAGTGACATATAGCACATCAATCTAAACAATTGGTAGAGAACCGTAATTTAGTGACAATTTCATCTATTGAGACGGGTAAGTCAATCAACAGTCTGTATTTGGAGTGTCCATTTTCTGTTTATTGTTCCATTTCCAAAAAGGCCAACACGTGTTTCATCGCAAGGAACAAATGCGAATCTTCAGGGCTAAACAAAAAATACAGGGTCTGTTTTTACTACACATGTTTGGTTTATAATATCTATGCAGACAATGGGTGACTCATGGTGTCACCCTGGTGGACACGGCATGCGCAGAGGGTGGTAATGTGACTTAGTGTCCATGTGTGGAACAGTCTTGGCGCAAATGACATAAGTGACTTGGTGGTTTGTGTGGTGCCAAACGATATTTACTCAGGAACAAGGTGACTGGTGTGACTTGTTGATCAATACTTGAACAGAAACCTGGCCGGTTGTGAAAGTGAAGTGATGAGATAGATGGTGTGTGGTATACAAAGGACGGTTTCCCAAATTTCTCGTGCGTGACACAAGTGAACGTAATTGAATCACATTAGGATTGACAATATTACATAATTGTGGTTGTCCATTGCATAGTGCGTATAGAGTATAGTATCTATAATTGTTTTTATTCTAAAGTGCGCACTTTATTAAATTGGTTTTGTGCTGCTGGACTGCAGTTTAAGCATACCAGACATACCTGGAGAATGACTTTCAGGCCAGGATGTTCTGGTTATTAGTGGACATACATTAGTAACATTAGTTGTGTTTATCCACACAGCAGGTACCATTGTAAAATAACGCGATACTGCCGCTACCGGGGCAGACACCCCCAGTGCGGGGAAGCCAAATAGACATTAATATTTGGCTAGCTTGGTGAGTTTCTGCACTTACAATAATATAAATTCTTTAATTTTTACTTTTTTAATTTTCTACTTTTGCGATTGTTGAACGTTTTTCAAAAAATACCCCTCCGCATAACTATTGGCTCGCAATCGCATTTAGCTCCGGGTAGTGGACCCTACTGGTATTTTGGTTCTTTAGTTGTGTTTAATTCTTATATTTGGTCACATCAGACCACTGCATCAATCCTTATCCCTCTCATATAAAATGCATTATTAGACTCAATCCGCCTGCCTTGAATGGTAAAAAAATTTGTAACGCCCAGCGTGCTTCTCACTGTGCTGTAATTCATATAGCTCTCCACAATCTTGTGTTTATAATTTTTCCTCCGTTTCTCTTTCATCTGTCGTTTTGAAACCCTCTCACTAACGATGAACACAGTCCACGACCTGACCGGTCCTTTCGCGCCCTTTCGTATGTCCACTAATAACCAGCACATCCTGGCCTGAAAGTCATTCTCCAGGTATGTCTGGTATGCTTAAACTGCAGTCCAGCAGCACAAAACCAATTTAATAAAGTGCGCACTTTAGAATAAAAACAATTATAGATACTATACTCTATACGCACTATGCAATGGACAACCACAATTATGTAATATTGTCAATCATAATGTGATTCAATTACGTTCACTTGTGTCACGCACGAGAAATTTGGGAAACCGTCCTTTGTATACCACACACCACCTATCTCATCACTTCACTTTCACAACCGGCCAGGTTTCTGTTCAAGTATTGATCAACAAGTCACACCAGTCACCTTGTTCCTGAGTAAATATCGTTTGGCACCACACAAACCACCAAGTCACTTATGTCATTTGCGCCAAGACTGTTCCACACATGGACACTAAGTCACATTACCACCCTCTGCGCATGCCGTGTCCACCAGGGTGACACCATGAGTCACCCATTGTCTGCATAGATATTATAAACCAAACATGTGTAGTAAAAACAGACCCTGTATTTTTTGTTTAGCCCTGAAGATTCGCATTTGTTCCTTGCGATGAAACACGTGTTGGCCTTTTTGGAAATGGAACAATAAACAGAAAATGGACACTCCAAATACAGACTGTTGATTGACTTACCCGTCTCAATAGATGAAATTGTCACTGAATTACGGTTCTCTACCAATTGTTTAGATTGATGTGCTATATGTCACTATTGCATGCATACAATCATATACGAATTTTGAAATTGTACACATTTTTGTAAGTGCAGGGGCACAGTTGTTCATATTCATTGTAGACCAGGTTTCTGGTCTTTCAGAGTGGTTGTGAGGTATTACCACTCGCCCTATTGCCTACACCATTTTTACTTTTGCTTGTCACCATTTGCGGTTACCAAGGTGTGCGCCCAGTGTATCTGGAATTCCCTAAAAGACCTCAACAGGTGCTATTGGATATACACTATTGGGGACGTTTCATTGATGATTGCCTGTTGATATGGACAGGCACAGTTGACTCATTGAAGGGTTTCTTTGAATACCTCAATGAGAATGTATATAATTTGAAATTTACTACGTCCTATGACACACAGAGCATAACTTTTTTGGATGTTGAGTTGTTCGTTGAGGGTGACAGAATAAAGAGTAGGATGTTTAGGAAACCTACGAGCTGCAAAGCAATCCTTCATGCAGAAAGTAGCCATCCTAGTTGTCAGAAAAGAGCCATACCCTATGGTGAATTTATTAGGGCTCGTCGCAATTGTGTGAATGACAACGATTTTGAGAGTAATTTGTTGGACATGTCCAACAGATTTCGTAACAGAGGCTACAAGGAGGAAACAATCAGATTAGCGGTATCTAGAGTTAAGAAAATAAAAAGGGAATCCACCTTGAAGAGACATAAAAAGGATGGAAAAATTGGTGATCAGAAAGTTAGACTTATTACGAATTATGGTGTTGACAGTTCTAAACTATTTACAATTTTGCAGAAACACTGGCACCTTCTTGTTATGGATAATGATCTAAGACCACATTTATACGATAGACCGAGCTTGACCTTCAGGAGAGGGACTACCTTGAGGAATTTATTAAGTCCAAGCTACCCAAACAAATTGAATAAAACTGATTGGCTCAATAGTTTTAAGGGGTTTTATAAATGTGGCCGTTGTGTGTCCTGTAGATGGGCTAAAAAGAAGGTACTAACCTTTGAATATAATAATTCTGGAATATATACAATTGGAATGTTTATGAACTGTGACACCACATTTGTGGTTTACGTGATATCGTGCTCCTGTGGAAAGATTTATGTGGGGAGCACAATTAGAAGGCTTAGGGACAGAATTGCGGAACATTTTAGAGCCTTGAAAAATGGTGATACACGCTATCCGATTGCATCCCACCTAGTACAAAATTTTGCAAACAAAGATCAGCATTGTTTTACGTATCATGGTATCGACCATATTAAAGCAGACCCTCGTGGTGGGAATAGACTTCTGATGTTAAGAAGACGTGAAGTTCAATGGCTGATTAAACTGAAGGCCGTGGAATGCGGTCTCAATGTGGATCATGAATATGAATTTTACCTGGGCAAATGAATTTGTAGTATTATGTACATTGACATTATGAATGAAGAGCTGGAGCATGTTCTATTGACATGTTATGTTGTTGTTTTGTCGCCTCAAGGACATACACAATATCCGATGTGTACAATATATTATATAGAATTGTTGAGACTGGGATGTTTCTATGTTAAATAGATGTTATAAATGCTCATGTGTAATTTGACTTAAGATGTTAGCGTTAAGGATACCGACCGTTCAGCTACCCCTCACTTTGTGTTGGCGACTTTGTGAATTTGAATCGATACATTAGGATTTGTGTAACCCATGTGTACCGTGGACTGCTTGGTTAACGCATTGCAGCGAGTACAAGTTAAATATTACATTATTGAGACATACACATACTATCCGTTTTGCACTGTTAGCTTACAACCATTGTTTTAGAGACTTGGACTCTTAATCATGATTTGGGTGCAAATTTGAATATAGCTATTGGAAGGTGGCGCTGTGAGTAAATCCAATTGTTACAATTCATAAATAAATTTTATTAGGTATAATATGGCACCATAACATACTAATAATGTTGGATATAATTTGGAGCACCTCCTAATAGAGGTTATGCTTCTCTAGCCATTATCATGTTGATATATGATTGCTACTAGTGCGGACTAAACCATTCTAAAATGGCGCCCTTAGAATTGGTGCGTTCACGCGCTATCGGTTACTTACATCAAGCCATTACAAGATGGCGCGAAATAGTCAAACCCAATCGTTATAGTTTACAGATGCTCTCTTACGAGTATTATACAGTACCGTTTAATATTCTAGCGATGATAGATATAACTTAGTGAACCTCTTAAGAGGGGATCACGTATTTCGAGTTATCGTGAAGTCGATATGTGACTACTACTAGGGCAGACAACACCATTACAAAATGGCGCCCGTAGTAATGATGTTTTACGCGATGATCAGTCATCTATATTAAGCCATTACAAGATGGCGCGGACGCAGAACGCCACGGAATACGCGACTCCGGAAATACTGCACGGTGAGTTTTTAGACTGGTGGGATTACTATGAGAGTTAGCATTAAAATAGACATACTTATGATTGTATGGCCTGATTTTCAGATACGTACCCGTATGGAAACGGCATTTGGATATAGAGAAGTAGGAATGCAGAGAAAATCTTAAGGCTTCACAACGTACATTAGGTGAGATTACGATTTAGATAAGGGTTATAAGGTGCCAGATACCAACTTGTTTCTTGATAGTTGGCCTTTATTGGTTTAGATATGTGACTTATACATTTAATACATTATTTGTAGATACGTTTATGCTTCATACTCGCCTGAGGAGAATATAATTATTTTTGTACCTGGATTTAATGAAATATATATGATCCAGATGTTGTTTTGATTTGACAGAGAACATCAAATACTGATTTGGTGAGTAATTTTTAACTTTTAGAGATTTATGTATGAGGGACTGTGAATTACTGTCTGACTTGAGCAGTTATCTTATTATAATGGGTTTTCTTGTAGGGTTAGATATGTATAAACCCGTAATGGTATTGAACTGCTATTGATGCAGACAAATTATTGAAGAAGTGCTACCGTTATTGACCAGATCATTTGAGACTTCATTGAGTTAAGGGTGAGTTAATTATCTCATATTAATAGATAATATGCAATGCATGATCCAGCTAGCCATGCATCATGTGGTGATCACAAACCATTTATTTGATTTTATTAGTAAAAATAGTTAATGTAAACTTTTTCATGAGTACAGAAGCACGAATTTGGCGAATGTTTCTTCTTTCACACTCACATTGATATAGTTGTGAATTAGATTTTGGTTTGAGGGTGTTTCCCCTTTACTTCTTTTAGATTGCTTCTTTTACAGACGCATGTTGAAGCAAGTGTTGATAATTCATATGTTACTGTATTTAGAATTGATTGTAATTGTTTTGGGTTGCAGCCCTGAAGAAGTCATTGTCTTACAGACAGACGAAACACGTGTTGGCTGCGCATTTGAATAAATCGGAATTTCTAAAGATACTTTTATTTGTTTTGGACTGAAGATTGGATGAGTATTGATGATTGAAGACAACAATCGATAAAGACATTAATTTGTAGAGTGCTCGGAGGAATATCTTAACATTTTAAACCACATTATGTGGCAATTATCTTTTTCGTTAATTGGCTTTACTATTCATCTCTGCTCTTGTTGCGTGTAAAATGCCTTCTTTGGTCCTTACTTCTTGAATGACATTTTATACTCATTCTGTACACAGTAATGTTTGATAAATTATAAAATTAAATTAAATCTGTCACTAAAACCTAAGTGCGAAGAAAGGTAAAGAAGAATGTGAACAAGGGAATGGAAAGAACTGGAGAACATTTGATTACTCACTACATCTGACGGAGAGGTCCTTGAAGAAAAGTTAACGTCAGTGAACAATAACTGTTTTGCAGTTGTCCACACTTCGAAGAAACGTGCAAAAATGGGCACTTCACTCAACAGGCCCCATTAAGAATATCACAGTGAAGGACATTTCACTGAAAAGGTCCTTCAGGGAAAGTGCAATACACTTGACTTGGAATGCCATTAACAGAAAAGTGCAACGAATGACATGTCTCTGGCAAGGCTCTTTAAATAGGAGAAACGAGCATCATCACATCACTAGATAGGCCCTTTTATTCAAAGTACCAGAACCAACAGTAAACTAGTTATGCTATTGAAAAAGGAAGCATTCAGATTACATTTCAATTGACAAAGTGCATATATAAAGCACAACGGAGCATGCTTAGAAACACAGTACTATTAAAGGAACCCATTAAATGCCACTTCACTGGATTATTTCTGAACAGACACTTTATTGCACTCCTAGCAAATGTACTGCTCCTCGGGCCTCAAATGTATTGTCCATATTGCACACCCTCACATCACTCTTTAAATAAACATTTTGTAGCACAACCTATAAGCCCTTCAATGCTGTTTAATATCATTGTGTATTCTTGGGCAGTACTACTACAAGACTCATGCTATGAATTCTCAATCTCATACTTAATGCTTAAGTTTTAATTATTTATTTAAAAAACTAGCAAAGCATATTTTCTGACATTATTCTCCATTTCTTGTAGAACGCCCCAAGGCATGGCCGAAGCAACAGAAAGATAGCCTCAGCGTTAGTGTCAGAAGGTGCAAGAAAAGGCATTGAAACAACAGCAGGTGCCTCTTTAACTTGAGAGTTAGTTTGGAATAAAGAAGGTTATGTTGTTACCCCAGTGTTTGTGTTAGTGTCCTTCAGCTGTTTGTGTATTTCGGGCCCCAGGGGAAAGAACCATTTTCAATATTATGATTATCATGACCACAAGGAAGTAGCAGCAGAATACCAATGTACCTCCTATGCAAATATATGCAGCAATTAGGATATTCTGCAGGTCTGCTTTTATAGTGGAAAACCTTCCTTGGCCTCCAGGTGTAAACAATTCTTCAATGCACATGGGAACACACTGCTAGGTTTAAAGAAATACACATTTTTATATTTCAATATAAATGCAGACAGATTTAAAAATGTAAGCCTGCGAAAATACCAGTACTATATTGTTTGATTTAAATGATTCTCTGGAAATATTGGTAATCATTTTACTGAACTTCAGAAATCAGGACACTGGTTATGTGGCGCCAGCAGTGAGCCCATATAATTCATAATTCAGCTTAGACTGAGAGAAATGCTCTGCTGTCGTGAGTTTTAGACAGAAAAGTATTTAAGATAAGAATGCTATATCTTATTGAACGAGTAGCATAGGGTTTCAGCCAATGACTTACTGATAAGTGCCCTGATTTGAAAATGTATTTCCTCACCTTGTAATTTTTTTATCTTACATCTGAATTCCAGGAGTGGGGTGGGAATAAGCCAAGAGTTCCCAAGTGAAGTTCAGTAGTGAGCCAGGACCACTACAATAGTAAGTCACATCTACTCATAGCATAAACTTTGTGAACTGGATCCAAAGTGTTAATTCTTCACATCAGCAGATTTTGACAGCATAAATCAGTTCTCTAACCTTGACAACCTCTTGGAGAGCATAGAGCAGTAATCAGCTGTTTCTAATCATACCCTAAAAAGTGATGTTGGCACAGAAAATTAGACAACTCTATCCATCTCCTTTGTGATCCAGTAGAGCATCCCTCACGACCTATTCTCTCTCCCATTATGGTTAATCTTTATATGGAACCTCTGCTCTCTCTCCTAAGACTACATTTTACATACTACAAGAAGTCCAATTTATACCTAACATTTCCTTACATAGTGAAAATAAAATGATTACCACAACTGACATCCAGGGTATCTTTTGGCTAAAACAAGATTGGTTGTTAGGTCCAGATGAAAGTGAGTGTCCTTTCAGCATTTTAGACCAAAGCGCACATCTATGAGAGATACCCTAATGCGCCTCCTGAATGGAATAATACAGTAGTCATGTCTGTCTATCAAAGTACTTTATTTTGCTAGTCATAGAAAAAACTATTTACAACAAGGGGTGGTGAGGGACAGAGTCTCTGAATTAAGCAGAATACTCTCACCCAGTCAAGAGATCAGGGCTAGAAAAAACAGCATAAAATGTATTTCATCAGCAAATACAATCAAGAGAGACATTATAAGGTTGCTTAAAAATTCAAACCATTCTATAAACATATACATTCCAAAAGATTATCCTCATAACTGGCATTTACAGGTCCTTATAGCGCTTTGAAGAAACAGAGCCAAGCAATAGCATGTATACTGATCAGGTAACTGCTTTAAGAGATAGAGAGCTGATCGACATTGCCTCAACCCGAGTGTGCGCTACATAGGGCATACAAATCTCTTCCTCTATTCTCTATATCGTGTGCAAAAAAATAGCAAGTGGAGATCACATTGAATAGGTATAGAATCACACGGGAAGGAGTCAAAGATTTCAGCAAGTACATATTAGCAGAATAGCCAAGCATCAGTGGAATATGATTCATACGAAATCTTATCAACAAAAATCTATGGTAATGATTGGTCACAAACAATAAATAGTTAAGACCAAATGAGTTTGTTTTAGGGTCAGAAAAATATTGTCGTACCTTAGGTTTGAGATGATTGGTTTCCCACCTCTCCTTGTCCTGCTTTTCAAATAAGAGTTTTTTTCAACTCAAATCTAGAGATGGAAGAACAGGTCGTTGGATCGTCAAATAATTTTGGATATCCAATAGCATATAAGCTAGACGTGACAAATTGCAAACCATTTTATTTTGCTGCACCCATCTCGTTTTAGACAATCTAAAATGATGTCTGGCGTCAGCTTTAAGGGGTTCCTCCTCCATATCGAGTGCCAGAGAAGAGAGGAGGCGGTGAAAACTTTGTCAAAATACAGGGGAGATCTAATTCAGTGAGGCAAGTAATAAAAGGATGTTAGAAATGGGATCTCTGTTTGGCTAAGGCTTGAGGGAAAGCCAGGCAGAGACCACCACTCTAGTCGGGGCTTAGGAGTTACAACCCAAAGATAGCCCCTGCTCACCCCTTGATAGCTCGGCACGAGCAGTCAGACTTATCCTTGAGGTCATGTGTAAAGCATTTGCGCACGCACACAGCACCTACATCCAAGGCACACTTCAAAAGGAACTCCACACAAAGTTATATAAAAAATAGCCTTTGTATTGTCATAACACATTAGAATAGTAATCACACAATATACACTGTGCCAACTGGCACTGGGAAATATTTACAAGGGATTAACTACACATGAAGGGCCACATGGACCACTGTCAGAACAATCACAAAGCAAACTTAGTAAAAATGAAACTGATCATAAACGTACAACCAGTAAACACTGGTAATAACTGTACTTAGCATCAGCCTGTAACATAAACTACATTATTCACAGTATCACATCAGGCGCAAATTACATTCTGCGCCAACCTCACAAGTCTAAACCCCTTAGACCTTAACCTCCTAAGTATAACTCACATTAGGGGCGTAAATCACACAGTGAAACATCATCTCACTAGCATAAACCACAATATGCAAAACAACCTCATATTCATAAACCACAGTTGAGAGGTATAAAACGGTGTGTAAAACATACTACATGCATTACATTTCCTAGCACCACATAATTTTTAGCATATAAATCACATTACGACCTGACGCCCTACAAACCTACTAGTCCCCCTGGCCAACTGGCTATCTCAGAAAAGGGGCTCAAATGCCCTGTCGCCCAAAAGTCAGGGCGTGCTTCCTAGCAGCGATATCCAATTGCGCCACTGCGCAACCCTAAACGGTGCAGCTGGCACTAAGTGCTGCGCAGCTGTGAAGGGATGGGCAAAGGAGTGCATTTCACTCCTAACTAACAATCCATGTCCCCCAAAGAAATCAATGGCCTAAACGTTGCAGCTGCCCATTACTTGCTGGGCAGCTGTGAATCTCCAAATGGGGCCTGGCACCACTGTGCTGCTTCTGTCCCTCTCAGGGACTGCTGAAATACCAAAGCACCCTTTTTGCAGCAGCAGCAGCCCGCAACTGCGGTGCCACTGTAAAGCAAGTACGGAACTGGCACCACAGTGCCTGGCGACCCCCACTGGGGCCCCTTCAATCAAATTAGCCCAACGGTGCAGCTGCCCTCTGCAAGCCGGGCAGCTGGGAGAACTGTGGCTATGGGCCTGGGCACCTATGTGCTCTCACGTTGGAGCCACACAGGGCTCTAGAACAACTATGCCCCCCAAAACCCCCACGGGGACTTTAAACATAAATGATGGCCACGCTGGAGCCGTTTAGGCTCTGGAAATAGATATGCTCAAACG
Source organism: Lissotriton helveticus (assembly GCF_964261635.1). Taxonomy (NCBI): domain Eukaryota; kingdom Metazoa; phylum Chordata; class Amphibia; order Caudata; family Salamandridae; genus Lissotriton; species Lissotriton helveticus. The sequence goes on from NC_136063.1 coordinate 2,083,111,282, forward strand.
GTGGTGCGGCCCGCTGCAAGACGGGGCCGCTCAGGAATGTACCAATGACTTTGACCTCGAAGGGCACAAAACATGGAGCCCCCACTCACTGGAACCCTGTAGCAGAACTCCTGGTCTCCCTTGACGCTCCTGGCTGCTCTGCTCTTCGCCCAGTCCCTCTACTGGGGCCGGGACTTTACAGTGGAGCCTGGAGGCTCAGTCACTCCTCTCTTCTGTACTGGGGGAACTCGGCCCGGGGAACACTCGATGCTCCGGTCAGGCTCTTCTCTCGGGCTCCTCTTCACCCTGTCTCTCTCCTGGGACTGGGATTTCTGCAGGGAGCTTCCGAGGCTCCCAACCTCCCAGGCAGCACACGGGGCTCCTCCTATGGACAGGGGAGCCCCAACCAGACCAGCCGCATCCATGCAGGCAGGGTGGGCTCCCGCCTGCCTACTCCTTCTCACTCGGGCACAGTCCAGAGCTGGGGTGGGCTCCTGCCTGGAGTCTCCACTCACTTCCCCTGTACCAGCGGCGTGCGTGGGACTTCCCTCTGGAAACCAGAAGTCCTGCCAGCCGTCAGGCAAATCTTTGCCTGACTTCCTCCCGGCCGCATATTTCAAAGTGGCTTGACCTTGGCTGACCTTTTAACAGTGGCAAAACGCGGGGTGGGCACCCATAATTCAAATAGAAATACACGGCCAGTATGCAGGGTGGGCACCTGCAATTAAAATCCAAAATAGGCAGCCATGCGGGGTGGGCACCCGTAATTAAATAAAGATAAGTGGGGTGGCACCCACAATTATGGCATTACAGATTTAATGCAATATTAGACATGGCACAGTAAAGAAATACAAAAAAATTTACATAAGGGTTCAAATGTTTTTGTAATTTTGCATATATTAGTGCATTTAAACTACATGTTTTAATGAATTCTTGAAGCACATGGATTTATGGATTAGTTTTTGGTTCCAACTTGTGTATATTGACTTATGCTGGGCTGAAATAAATATAGGTTTTTTTTCCTATACATTTGGCTGATATAAAGTCATGGACTACAGTTACTCATTTCAAACAAAACCTACTTTAAACTTAGCTCCACTTTAGAGTTTGATGAACAGGGTACTGCCATGCCTAACAAACCCTCAGTCCTCATTTAGAGATGGACAGATCTTAAATAATTCAGCAACAGAGACCTGCTGAGATCCATCAAAGGAATGCTTCCTCCAATGGCCTGACGGAGTAGAGGCTGTCTGAAGAAGGGCATTACATCACTGGATACTGTTCTGCCTTTTTTTCCTGTCTGTCACAGCCTGGAAAAACACTGACAGTGAAGGACAGGAAAAAACAATAATTATACCCACACCCTGGGTGAAAACTTGCAGGGTTTAGGTTCAATAGTTTTGTGTACAACCATTTAAACTTACTATAAGTACATTTAAAGCAACTGTTTTGATGGTGTATCTACTGAAATCCTGAACTCCCTACTTGTAGGAACAACATCTAGTCCTCTCCAAGTGGCCCTATATGCAATGGCTAGGTTGGCTGCAGGCTCGATTAATTTTCATTGTATCATGCGGATTCAGATCACATTGATTAGGCTTATGATTCAGGACTTGATACTTCACAACCCCAGACTTAAACTCAATGAAACCTATCCACCTCTTGTATTGCATACTATGAATTACGAGTATGGTTGAATGGTTGAGCAAGAAGGCGGGTAGACCAGTGAGGGACAGAAACAATACTGAAAATATGTGAGAAGGAAGGACAAAAGGAAGAGTTTCAGGATGCCGAGAAAGGATATTGAGTGGAGAAATATATTTTGGAGTTCACAGCGTTTGGGAGTGTCTAACAAGAAGTACCGGTAGAGAAGTCAAGACAGTGTCTCCGAAAGACTCTGCCCATTGAGGAGGCGACACAGGATAAGGAAGCCCCTCAATAAACCCGGGAGGAAATCCCTGACTGGGGGGGACAAAGAAATACGGAGCAACCACAGAAAGCATCTATTATCCCACCAAGCTTGAGGAGGAGCTTAGCTACATCAGGTGTGTGGGTGCATACTAAACCAAGGAAGGGTGGGTTTAAACGAAAATAGAGTAACTGAAATAAGTGACAATGTGAAACTCTTTGTGCTAATAACAAGAACTATGTTTCTTGGAGTTTGGTTTTCTTCCCTTTTGCTGTTTTTGCTTTACCTTAACAGTTATAGTTTTGTTTGAAGCATACACGTCACAATCACTAGAGTGAAAAGAAAGTCTATCTCTCCCCTGTTGTTTTTTGTGAAAGGGGTTATTTATCTTGTATATGTTATTTTCTGTCACCTAAAAGTCTCACCTTATAAATAAGTGAAATAGATAGAAAATCACAATAAACTAATGCCATAAGATGGGAATTCATTATTCAAAATTAGTACCTGCAATATTCTTTCTGTCGGGACCTAAAGCCAAATTAGCTGAAGAAAGAAGTCTTGTTAATTCAACTGGACCTATTGCTCATGTGATAAAAATCAAAGGACATCACCAGTACTGGCTGGGTGACAGAAGGAGTGCTGTGCTACTGCCTGGGTGATTGCATGACAATAAGAGTAGTGCTTGGATGATTAGAACAGTAGTAAGGTACTGCCTGTGTGATTACATAATTGCATAGGTAGTCCCTACATGATTTTCAAGGTGCATCAACACTACCTAACTGATTGAAAGAGTGCATAGATCCTGACAGTGTGATTAGAGCAGTAGAAGGATAGTGCCTCATTGATTGAACCAGTGCATAGCTAATAGATTGATGAATCTATGGTTGCAGAAGTATGTCTGGGGGATTACACAAGTACATACATAATACCTAAGGATTACATGAGTGCTAGGGAAATGTGTGGGAGATTTGGAAGAAAAGTGTGTAAATGGTTAGAGGACTACATGGGTACAGCATACTGGATTGTGCCAGTGCATATCTTAGTAACTGGATCTTTGCATGAGTACATGGTTAGTAACATAATGATTAGAGTACTGCAAGGAGAGTGCATTGTGAATTTATAAGTGCTTGGGTTTGGTGGAGTTATTGGATTAGAACATGGTGCTCGATGCGTGATTGTAGAAGTACATGTGTACTGATGGAGTGATAACTGTACTGCAAGGGTACTCTACAGATGATTATAGCAGTCCATGGTTAGTGCCTAGCACACTGCGGGAGTACATGGGCACTGACCGCATATTTAGAGCACTGTAATGATAGTGGTGAATTTAACAGTGCTTGGATATTGGCACAGTGAATGGGTAATTGCATGGTGCTGGATATGTGATTGGAGAAGTGCATGTGAAATGACAGGGGGATTACTGGAGTGCATGGGTACTACCTGGGTAAATGGAGGAGTGAATGAGTAGTGTCTAGGTGGTTAGAGCTCAGTATGGGTAGTGCACAGAGGATTGTAGTGGTGCATGAGTTAGTGCCTGGGTCATTGCATGAGTACATTAGTAGTGACGGAATGATTACAGTGCTGCAAGTAGAGTATATGGTGATTTTAAAAACTGCTTGGGTTTTGGCAGAGTGATTGGATAAGTACATAGTACTGGATGGGTGATTGGAGGAGTGCATGGGTACTGACAGGACACAGGCTGGAGTGAAAGGGTTGTCCTCATGGGATTATATCACTACGTGATTTAGTGCCTGGATCATTGCATGAGTACAGTAGTACAAAGACAGTACATACTTAATTTATAAGTGCTTGGGTATTGGCACAGTGATTGGATAAGTACATGTTGCTGGATAAGTGATTGGAGTACTGCGTAGGGAGTGACAGGGGGATTGCTGAACTGCATGGGTAGTATTTGGGTAATAGGAGGAGTGAATCAGTAGTATGTAGCTGTTTAGAGGTCTGCATGCATTGTGCACAGAGCATTGTAGCAGTGTTAGTGCCTGGGTCATTGCATGAGTATGTCAGTACTGACTGGATGATTACATTGCTGCAAAAAGAGTGCATGGTGAATTTATAAGTACTTGGGTATTGGCGGAGGGATTGGGTAAGTATGTGGTGTTGGATGGGTGATTGGAGGAATGCATGGGTACTGACAGGACAATGGCTGGAGTGAAAGGGTAGTCCTCATGGGATTATAGCACTGCATGAGTTAGTGTGCTACATTTTACAACTACTTATTATCTTACAACAAACCAAATAGAAAGCTGGAACCATTTACATTTCACTGCTATAAATATCATCATATTCGTAAAGCATGCATGGATACCTCTGTACCACAACAGTATGTACACCCCATAGATTCACAGGACAAACTTCAAATTTGAACCAAACACCAAAAATTATGTGGCATATTTCAACTGTACCTCTCTAGCGACTTATAAAAATAATCACAAATACCTTAACTCAACATACGCAAGTAGAGACATACTTCACACACAACTCCATGCACACCTTAAAACTTGACAGACGGCACTTCTAATTTGAAAGCAACACTTAAAATGATGTGGTATACCACGAATATAAATGTGATTGGAGAAGGTTAAAGATACTACATGTGCACTGCCTAAGTGAGAGGAGGACTGCATAGTGTGTGGGTGATTCAACCAGTGTTTAACTAATGCATTGATGATTACATAATTGCAGAAGTAATTTCTGGGGATTAGAGGAATACATAGCTAATGCCTGTTGATTCCATGAATGCACAGGTAATATGTGGGTCATTTTAGGAGGGCAAAACTAGAACCTGGGTGATTTTATAAGGGCTTTGTTAGTGGCTGTGTGATCGAAGGATTTCAGGAGTAGTGGCTGGGTGATCAAAGGAGTGCTGGGCTACTGCCTGGGTGATTGCACGACAACAAGAGTAGTGCTTGGATGATTGGAACAGTATTAGGGTACTGTCTTTGTGATTACCTAATTGCATAGGTAGGGCCTACATGATTTTCAACGTGCATCAGCAATACCTAAGTGATTGGAAGAGTGCATAGATCATGACAGTGTGATTGGAGCGGTAGAAGGATAGTGCCTGATTGATTGAACTCGTGTATAGCTAATGGATTGATGAATCTATGATTGCAGAAGTATGTCTGGGGGATTACACGCGTACATAGGTAATGCGTAAGGATCCCATGAGTGCTAGGGAAATGTCTGGGAGATTTGGAAGAGAAGTGTGTAAATGGTTAGAGCTCTATATGCGTAGTGCACAGAGGATTGTAGCGGTGCATGAGTTAGTGCCTGGGTCATTGCATGAGTACAGTAGTAGTGACTGGATGAATACAGTGCTGCAAGTAGAGTACATAGTGATTCTAGAAATGCTTGGGTTTTGGCGGAGTGATTGGATAAGTACATAGTACTGGATGGGTAATTGGAGGAGTGCGTGGGTACTGACAGGACAATGGCTGGAGTGCAAGGGTAGTCCTCATGGAATTATAGCACTGCACGAGTTAGTGTACTACGTTCCCATTTTACAACTACTTCTAATTTTACACCTAGCCAAATAGAAAGCAGGAAACATTCACATTTCTCTGCTGTAAATCACACCATATTCGTACTGCATGCATGGATACCTCCGTACCACAACAGTATGTACACCTCATAAATTCACAGAACAAACTTCACATTTGAACCAAACACCAACAATTATATGGCATATTTCAACTGTACCTCTCTAAAGACTTATAAAAACGAGTCTATTCACTAATACCTCATATCAACATATACATTTCCAACTTGAAAGCAACACCTAAAATTATACCGTATATTACAAATGTACATATCCACACTCTAAAACAAACTACCATAATCAGTAATGCATATTCCAAAATACACATAATGCTATACAGAATATATATATTAAACAACATTTAAATACATTACAACAAACTGTAATAAACATTTCTACATTTTAAAATATATGTCAATTTTCAAAGTTCATGATTTATATTATACCTTTAAAAACAAAGCCAACACATAATACACCTCAGCAATTTGTAACTCACATTTCAAAGTAATTTGTAGATTATGAAGTACCAGAAACTCTGAAAAGATTTTCTTATGCACACAATCAATATAAACCACGGCTCGCAGCAAAGCAAAACCAATAATGGCAAACTTTCCCTCTCTTTCTCCACACATATACATCTAAATAACAAATCACATTGCTTCCCAGATTATTTAAAATTCTAAAACACATTTCTATGGGTTACATATATCAACCCTTCCCAACTGACTTCTAAATGAACTCAAACTGCTTCATATATAATCTTGAATGGCCATGTAAATTACGATATGTGGGCAGCACAACGTGTATTGTAAAAAAACGCGTTCAAGAGCACTTACGTGCAATTACTAATCGTGACCCACATTACCCAATCACCCGACATTTCCAAGAAAAACATCTATCCAACAACTCACTACTCAGATTTTTTGCAATTGAACAAGTTAATGCAAATAAGAGAGGAGGCAATAGAGAACTAGTTCCTAGGAAGAGAGAATCCAAATGGATCGTTGAGCTTGAGACTAGATTCCCGGGTGGCAACAATATGGATGAAGAATTAGCCACTCATTTACATGAGGATTGAAAGTTTGGAGTTTTTTGATTTCTATACAACTGTTATGACTATAGTATTTTAATATTTTTGACAGTATTGTTTTTAGATAACTTGTTTTTAACCCGGTGTCTTATCTTGATTCCTTTGCAGGAGGAAAGGAAGGGACCCTTCACTTTCACTTTTATGGACACCTCACGGCTTCCCTACCCTTTTCTTCGAGATGAGGAGACTGCACTTTTGTTAAGATAAGAGACTATTTAGATAACAATTGAGCACTTTTGTAGGAACATGTCTTTTTTAGTTGGTGACACTTTTTTCACAAGCATAAGATGAGGTCTCTGGATACAGCCACTTGGCACGAATTTTCCTCCTCACGTTGGGTTTTTGTTCTTTAAAACTTACACAAACAGGCACTAGCCCGAGCGTATATAATTTTCAATTCTACTCTGCTGGCTTTGTAGACAATGATTTACCCAGCATGATGCAAGGCATAGAGACGCACTCGCTGAAGAGTGACTTAAAGTCGAGGTAACTAGATTCTTGAATGTAGTTTTGTTTACCACATATGGGCTATTGAATGAATAATAACACGAATGTTCTCAGCTGAAACAGATCACTTACACACTAGGCAACCTTTGTGGGGATTGAGTATGGAAATCACTAACTTTAAAACTTTATAATGAATGTGTTTTCTGAAACTTTTGACATGGGTGAATGCTTTCCTTATAAAGAGTGTATCACAAGTTGTACTTATTTTGCAAATCTGGTGCATGTTTTCACAGAATTGTAAGACATCAAATGCACTGGGTTGCTATGGCTACGTGGGGCTCTGCATTATAATTTATCGCGCTTGGAAAGGTTATCGTAAAAAGCACCTTTTGTATCATTTCCAGCCCTGAGGAAGCCGGTGGGTTATGTTTAACCACGGAGAAATGCGTTGGCAAGGGATTGGATTTGAAAAATAATTAAAAAAGAAGAAAGAAATCTTCAAGAGCCTATTGGATTGTTTAATGCTTTTCTAGGTCAAATATTACTGTTGTGATAAGCGTTGTGCTGCGTTTATTGTGACTATTAAGTGTGCTTAATCTTCGGATTACGGGGTGAGAAGTGGGGTGTTCTCTTCTCCCGTTGTTATTGCAAGCACCCATTTGTATTGCGTCAAAAACAAGATATATAAGTGTATTTCTACATGAGCGCTATAAACCTCCTTTAACACCCAACGTTTAGTACTCTGCTGGCTTTGTAGACAATGAGTTACCCAGCATGACGCAAGGCATAGAGACACACTGGCTAGTATATACGGGTGAATATGCAGAGTGGAAACTGTGGCTATTTAAGATGAATGAAATTTGATTAGGAATGTACATAGTCAGATGACATCAGTGATGTCATTTGAGATATAATAAGTGATGTCACCTACCATGTCATGAGTGATGTAATATGCGATGTCATCAGCAGTGCATTGCGGGCGCACGAGTTATAGTTAGCTGAACTAACTATAACGGGGGAATTCAATGGTTTTGTATGAGTGAAATGGCCAGCTAACTATAACAGGTGTGAAACCTATGTTTTTTTCAGTGAATTTCCAAGGTTTTTTAAATGCTAATTCCTAACTATAACGTGGCTGAAACCTATGGTTTTTTCAGTGAATTTCAAAGGTTTTTTAAATGCTAATTCCCAACTATAACGTGGCTGAAACCTATGGTTTTATCAGTGAATTTCAAAGGTTTTGTAAATGATAATTTTTAAATGTATTAATTGTTATATTTTTTTATACTAATTTACTACATTGTTTTTTATTTTGTCCTCATTTTCCTCCATGGTTTCAAAGATGACAGGTACCAGATGCTGCCTCAGTATGCTACTGGTAGGGGTTGTGCGAGCTGCCTGAACCACCGCCCTTCAGCATACAAGAGCCAATCAGGACCCATACATTGAACCCAATGATAGCGTGGAAAGTGCTGCCAACATAGCTGGAGAGCCGACCCTGAGCCAAGCACAAACCTTAGTATAAAGACCACAGCAGCCTAATCATTGGACCGGGGAAAAAAAAAAACCCGGAGGTTAATTCCATTTAAGCAGGTGCCAAAAAGCCCTTTTATTCCTGTTCCCAGATCTGACCAAGTCAAGTCTGGATACTTGTAGAACTGAGGCTCTCCAATCTGAAAGTGTAGGTGGATGGTGATCCTTCCATTTTTTGCATATTTCTCTCCTAGCCAATAAGATTGAGTAAAAGATAAGATTATTCGCAGGGCTCCGCACTTAATCCTTTACACCAGTTGTTCCCAAACTTTTTTGACCTGTGGCTCCCTTGACCTAATCGGCAGTTGGCCGTGGCTCCCCACCATTTTTTTACCGGTGGGTGGGTGGTGTGTACCTCCTGTTATATTCCTTAAAGTATTTGGGATGCAATGAAGGTATTATAATGGTTAGAATGCTTGAATTATTAATCTCATCCACTGGCAATCACTTTGGCTGCATCCCAATCCATCGTTGTTTTCCCCAACAGAGTGCCTGGTCCCAAACCCTTATTTATGCCAGCTGCTGCTTTCAGTAGCTTTTGGTACTGAGACCCGCTCTCAGAAAATGGAACATTGAGTTTGGTCTGTCGTAATCAGTATCCCCAGCCTTATTTTTACATTAAAAAGGTCTGTCCTTCCATCTGTGTGCCCATCTATATCCAAACATATTCAACCATTCGCAAACCTATCCACCATATATCCTTCCGTCCATCATTTCACTCTTCCATCTCTCCATCCACCCTTTCACTCATCCATCCATTATTCATCTACCCACCCTTTCACCCCATCCATCTGTACAATCATCCATCCACCCAGCCATCCATTCACTTACTCATCCATCCACCCATTCACTCAGTCATTTATCCTTCCACCCATTCATCCTTTCAGTCTTTCATCCTCCCTTTCTCTCTCCGTCTCACTTTCACTTATCCATCCATCTACCCACCCATTTACTCATCCATTCATGAATCCATCCATTGATCCTATTACTCATCCATTCTTTCACTCATCCAACCATCAGTTCACTCATCCAGCCATCCGTTCTCTCATCCATCCACCCTTTCTCTTCACTCATCTATCCATCCTTTTGTCCATCTACCCCTTTCACTAACTCATCAATCCTTACATCCACCCTTTCACTCATCCATCCATTCACCATTTCACTTATCAAGTCATGCATCCACCCATTCACTTGCCCCTTATCTACCCTTTCCTTCATCCACCCATCCATCCTTTCACACACCCATCCACCAATTCACTCGCCCATCAGCTGCCCTTTCACTCATCCACCCATCCTTTCACACACGCATCCACACTTTTACCCATCCATCTACCCTTCCACCCATACATCCATCTATTTACCTTTTCTCTCATCCATACTTCCATTCATTCACTCATCCATCCATCATTTCTTTCATTATCTATCCATTCCCCCCTTTCATTCATGCATTGATCCTTTCAGTAATGCATCCAGCCATTCAGACATTCCTTCACTTATTTACTCACCCACCTTTTCACATTATGAGCTGAGCCTTTGTCTGCCGAGTTGCAAGCAGAAGAGGCCCATCAAGAATGAACTACAGCAAGGGGTGGGCTGGTGGAGAGTTCACTATGCCCCTGCAAATAGGCAGACTGAAAACATAGAAGTCATGCATGATGCACAGTGCCAGGATGTGAAGTTACTGTAACATGGTGTTATTTTAAGGGCTTTAAGCGGTGTAAAAAAACTGGGGGGTCTCTTCAAAGGGGGTGTTTGATGTAATTAAGAGCGCAGTTTAAAACACCTAGGCTAAAAATCTGCGCTTAGCATAGTGTTCCGCCCGACTGGTATCATGTTGTTTCTGTCATTGCATCCAGATACATAATACAGCAAGAATCATTACACCAACAACAAGCCAGGACTATTGGCTTTGTCAATGGTTGCTAGTACCTTAAAATAAAAAAGCAGCAACCATGCCTTTGTTGAATACAATATTGAAAATAGTTCAGTTCTAAAATGACGGGACAGTGAAGGAACGATAACCCGTTCTTTTTAACTTGTTTCACAGGCTTCTTTAAATGAAGTCTTTTCTAACGTTGCAGCATGGGTGTTTTACCTTTTATCTACAGATTGCCCTTCTGTACACTGAGGCAGGAGGAGGCCACCACATGCTGTCACACCCCCAGACTGCCCCATTGACATTCTGTATGAGGCAATCAGCCGCAGACTGAATGACAATGGGCGGGTGGGGCTGATCTTGTGCTCCTGGAGGAGCGCGAGGCGCCCCCATCAAGGGGGGTGAGGCCTCTCACATGGGAGCAGCGCTGCTCCCTGTGATGGCCAAAATTATAGATAAAAGGCGTAGGTACGGTCCGTGGAATTTACGGACGGTTGGTCACCCAGGTGTGCGCGGCGCCCCTGGCACCTCATTACGGCGCACCGGGGTGCCGCGGCGCTTAGTTTGGGAACCACAGCCTTACACCCATGATTGCTAGAGGAAGATCAATTGAAATTTGCAAACCCAGAGATGATGCAAGTACTTTACTGATAGCGTCCCAAAAAGTACTGATAGAAGGGCATTCAAAAAACATATGGGCGTCTTTGGCATTTATTAAGCCACATCTAGCACAAGCCACGGAGGAGCCTTGAACAAACTTTGCCAACCTGTGTGGAGAGGAGTATGCTCTGTGAGGGGTATACAGATGATTTCTTCGCAACCATGCGGGTTTCACAATATCCCATAGGACCTTGAATGAGATGGACCATAAGTCTACCAGATTGTCACAGACTAAAGAAGGGCCCCACAGCAGCACGGGTAGTTGGAATTCCCCTTCAGATTCCTCTAATATCAGGTTATACCACATCAATACTTCTTTCTTGCCTTGTGCTTTATCCAGAAGCAAAGTTTCCAGTTGGTTGCCACCCCCAACTGGGGCTCCGCTTCAACCTGAGGCCTGCGTAGGATAAGACTGTGCCCAACTGGCCATCTGGATGTACTTAAATCTGGAGAGATTAGGTCCTATTCTCTCTCTTAGGGTTACCCACGGTAATAAGTTACCCTCCACAAAGATGTCAACCCATGTTTCAAGCCCACCCTCTCGTGAGGGTGCAGCAAGCCCATCTTCCTGCCAACCTGGATTCCCTAGGGAACCCCATAAAGGGGCTCTGCTAGACAAGTAACCAAGTTTTGTTAGATTCCTCACCCTACACCACACTCTTGCCATCCCCTGAAGAACCTTCAGTTTTATTTTTTTAAAGAACTTCGGGTCACCGAATTTAAATAGAAAACCTGACTGTGGTGCTGCTTCCCCCCTAAGCATGGCTGAAAACATACAGCCAGCCCCTTGACCTGACGGCATCTTTAATAACATTCGAGCATGACTCAGTTGGAACGCCCACCCATATATTCGCAGATCAGGGGCAGCCAGCCCTCCTTTTCTCTCCGGCGCCTAAGCTTTTTCCAGGCAATCCTTGGGATATGTTTTGCCCAAATGAAAGATGTTATATCTCCCTGTAACTTAGAAATATCTACAGAATCAAAAAAAGAGGGATGGTATTAAAAAGAAAAGATACCTTCGGTAAGATAGTCATTTTAACCAAATTAACCCGACCCTGTAGGGAAAGTGGAAGATGTGACCAGGAATGCATAAGCGAACGGCATTCCTTAGCAACGGTTGTGAAGTTATTTGAGGCTAATTTATTTATACCTTTGATAATATTTAGACCCAGATATCTCAGACTAGATGAAAGATGAAACCCCATCTCAGAACCTCGATCGTTCCGGACCATTACCTCGGTCTTTGAGGCATGAAATTCGTATCCAGATATTTTTGCGCCGAACTCTAAGACCAGTTTAATGGCTGCTGGAAAAGCCGAATGGATATCTGTAGAGAATATCAAAATATCATCAGCATATAATGCTACTTTCCTTTCCCACCCCTCAAAGCTGAATGGTTTAATAGACTCCTCCCCCCTCAACAGCTGGGCGAAAGGCTCTATATAGAGGTCGAAAAGAAGGGGGGAAAGAGGGCAGCCCTGGCGTGTTCCCCTTGTAATGAGGAAGGGGTCAGCTAGTTCACCATTCACTAACACCCTGGCTGATGGATTCGAATTTAGAAGACTAATGACTCGGCAAAAGCTATGCCCAATGTAATACTTAGCCAAGACCCCCGACAGGTATGCCCAATTTACCCTGTTGAAGGCCTTGGTGGCGTACAACGTCAGAACTGCCAATGGAAGAAAATGTGTTGTCGCCATATCTATGGCTCCTATCAGATCATAGGCCAGTTCATACAATTGCCAGTCTTTAACAAAACCTTTCTGGTCTCGATGCAAGATGTCTGGTGCCACTATACTCAGTCTCTTTGCTAGTACTGTAGAGAAAATCTTATAATCCACATTCAAAATGGATATAGGCCTATTGGACCCACAGGAGGTTGCAGGCTTCCCTGATTTTAAAACTAATGTAATGGAAGCAATATCCCACGACACAGGGGGGTTAATCCATCCTGCAATATCTGGTTAAATAATAATGTAAGGACGGGGATAATTGTTTGTTCCAAGGCCCTATAGATTTCACAAGGTAGGCCATCTGGGCCAGCTGCTTGCCCCTTCTTGCCATGAAGAATGGCGGCTCTAACCTCCTCCTCTGTGATGATTTTATCCAAGGAGACCCGTTGCTCCTCAGATAGTTTTGGAAGAGGTGTCTTACTTAACCAATTCTCCATTTTTCCTTTGTCCAAGATTTTATCCTCCTGATAGATCGACTGGAAGAAATCCCTAAAGATTTTCCTTATGTCAGAATCTGATGTATAAAATATATTCTCATAGACCACTGAGTTGATGTTATTGCGGACCAGGTCCGTCTTTGCCTTCCAGGCCAAGAGTTTCCCAGCTCCCTCCCCAAACTCAAAATGAGCCAACTTACTGGCTTCCCATTTCTCCTGCTGCCGTTAATTAAGCACTGATCCCATTTGACCTTTTAAAGTTACAAGATCATTACTAAGAGATTGAGTTGGTGTACCAGGAGGGGCTTGGTCAATCTCGTTTTGGATTTTCAATATATCAGCCTCTATACTAGCTATTTCCTCTCTATATTTCTTCCTACGAAAGGATAGTTTGCTAGTGATAGCTCCACGCAGAAAGGCCTTAAAGGAATCTCATACGATTCCCAAAGCGGCTGATCCCATGTTACGCTGGAAGAAATGCTGGCATTCCACAATTAGGAAAGATATATCCTCTGGTGCTGTTAAAAGCGAACGATCAAAGGACCAAGCTCTAGAGACCATTGGGAATCCCTCCAGATCCCTAGATACTGCAGAGTGGTCTGATAGATGGGATGGTAAATAGCAAATATCTTTTACACATTCTACCAGCCTACGACTAACTAGAATAAAATCTATTCTAGACTGGCAATGGTATTTGTGGTTTCGATACGAAACCCCCTGTGCCTTTCCGGCCCTAACCCTCCAAACATCGACTAAGCCATATTGTTTCATAGTTCTAAACAGAAACTCTCGGGTCTTAGAAAGGGTAAAAGATCGACTGTTTGGGGATTTGTCTAGGATCGGATCCAAAACTATATTAAAGTCCCCCGCCAGGACTACTGGTTCTGGGAAGGACAAAAGATGTGCAAATATATTTTTTAAGACAGAGGGATCGTCTATGTTGGGCCCATAATAGCCTAGGATCGTGATTTGTAGTCCGGCAACTATTACTGTTGCAATGACCCATCTGCCACTTGGGTCCACTTGTTTCGATATTAGTTTTACCTTAAGAGGTCTTTTAAACAGAATCGTTACGCCTCTGGTATTAGATGATTGCGTAGTAGAAATGGAGAGATCAATCCACATATTCCTCTTCGCCAATAATAGTATTTCAGCCTCAGTTAAGTGTGTCTCCTGGAGAATGATAACCTGCGCACCAGAATCCCGTAAATATTGCATGATCTTATCTGCCCTAGGTCTGGTGCGGAGGCCATTCACATTCCAGGAGATGATCCTAACACTACTCATTAAAGACAGACTGAACCTCCCCCAGCACAAATCCACCAGCCAGGTTGTCCCCTCTCAGAACCAGTAGTAATACATCTTTACCACTAATAGTAGATCTGGACCAAAAGCAACCATTTTGTAAGCAGAAAATGAGGTTTTTCTTATTGCCCCCCCCCCCCTGTGCACCACCCAACCACCCCCTCGGGAAACCCTTGCCCTATCTATCTGGAACAAGTCCAGAAGATAGTGCTCCACCCCCGCAACTCCCCCTCAAAATTTCTTTTTTTTAAGTGAGAACAATAAAAATTTCGGTGAGGAAAAAAAAAAAAAAAAAAAAAACAGTTATGTTTTCCTTTTCCTTTCCCTTTTCCACCGTTTTTTTCTTCCTATTTTCCTTCTCCTCCCCTCTTATATGATCCCATTCTCCTTTTATATATATAGATATATATATATAGATATATATATATATATCTATATATATAACAATACTTAGCAGGCAGTTTTGGAAGTTTGCTAAAAAGATGCAAGAGGCACACACGGAGTCTGGTTTTCAAAAAAGCGAAGATGCTTTATTCAGTGCTTGAGTGCCCTCTCCCCTCCATCTCGACAGACGCGTTTCGCCTTCGCGGCTTTTTCAATGTCGATTACCCCACAGTGTTTCATGGTTTTTAAACCCACCCTTCAATTACATGGTCATGAAAACAAATGATGTACCATTATTCTGCCTACTATGCTTTCGCAAAGCGGTGGCCATGTTTCAATGGGTGAAAAGATACTACTATTATTGTGATAAAATTACACAAATAATATGAAAGTGCAAGTGCCTTAATAATGATAATATTGTATCAAGTTAAAAAGGAGTCAACATCCACTCCTAACATAAATTCAAAATAAACAGGTCAGTTAATGAACATTGTACAATTTATGTATTTCACTTCATAACATGATCTGTATTTTATACAAAATCTTAGTAGATGCCGTAACTGTGTAAGAGGCAGAAGAAAAGTTACATAAATTCATGGGAACATAAATAACCGTCACACAGTCACGTCTAGCTTTCTACTAAATTCACAAAATTGAGCCCTGTATGGGCATGAGACTCCCCACAAAACACTCATGATTATGTCCAAATGTACATTCAAATATTCTGGGCTGGCCCTTATAACCCAGAAGTTTTGAAAAAATTAACTTGGAGGAATTAAAGAATAGAAATGTTAGACGTACACATCAATTCATACTGGACCAAATTCCTATATGTTGCATACTCATTTGGTAACCTAACAATTCAAAAAACTACAATATCATGCTGAATAGGTATAAATACAGGTCAGAACAACAAATGGCTTTTTCAGAAAGACCGCTAATCTAGATGTGCCCAAAGTTCTTCATCATTATTGAGTCCGGCCGGGCTCATGCTTTGGAGTTCTATTATATAGCGGGACTCTTTTGCTCTCAATTTTTTCAATCTGTCTCCCCCTCTCTCATGTTTTTCCACCCCGTCAATGCAATAGAACTGCAGTAGATCCCTATTGCTCTGATGATATAGTTCAAAATGTCTTGCAACGGGGTAGGTGGGGTCTTTATTAGAGATAGCCCGCATGTGTTCTAATATGCGTTTCTTGGTAGCGTTTTTGGTGCTACCAATGTATCTCTTTTTACAAGGACAGATGAGACAATACACCGTATATTCGGAATTACAATTGTAAAAATTGTTGATCATTTTCATGGGCCTGTTGGTCCCTGGAGCACCTTCAAACTGAGTCACTTTCTTACTAAATTTACAAGTCTTGCATTTCTTGCAAGGAAAAAAGCCATTAATACCAAGTTTGTTTTTAGTGGCTAAGGGTTTGGTGAAATGACTATGTATGAGATGTTCGCCAATTGATAGACATCTTTTATAGGTGATGGGTGGGCGATCTGGTATATGCTTCTTCAAGACAGAATCGGTCTGAAGAATGTGCCAGTTCTTTCTGAAGATTTGGACAATTTGTGCAGATTTCTCATTGTATGTGGTAATCATACGTACAACGTTGTCCTCCTGTTTGTTTTTATTTTTATTTTTACTGGTTGAGGACAACAAAGTTCTTCTTTCAATTTGTTGTACCTTGAGTTCTGCACTTTGTAAATGTCCTCTCTTGTACCCCCTGTTTCTAAAACGCTGCATAGCCTGTTTTTTTGCCGTATCATAACTTTCATTGGTAGAGCAGTTGCGTTTAAGGCGCAGCAGCTCGCCATACGGTATGCTCTTAATGAGGCTACTAGGGTGGTGGCTATCGGCGTGTAGAACTGCGTTCCCCGCAGTAGGTTTCCTAAAGAGGCGGGTAGCCAAGACATTGTCTTCAATATATACCTGGAGATCTAAATAATTGACTGTGGTATCACTGATGTTTCCTGTGAACCTTAGATTGAGGTCATTATTATTCAGAGTGGCCACGTACTCCTCAGCCGAGGAGCGGTCGCCTCTCCAAATAATAAAAAGATCATCAATGTACCTTGTCCAAAGTACTATGTTATCTAGCCAATGGTCATTATGATCTCCCCAGGCCACGTGCTTCTCCCACCAGCCCACAAAGAGATTCGCGTAGCTGGGGGCGAAGCACGTTCCCATCGCTGTACCACGTATTTGTAGGTACAGTTGTCCATCAAAGATAAAGATGTTATTATTTAGACAATAGGTAACCATCTGTACAAGCATGTTATTATGTTGTGCAAATTTGGGATGCTTCTGACCCAAAAACCATTTGATTGCCTTCAGACCATCCGTATGACAGATGCAGGTGTATAAACTAGTGATATCTAGTGTTATCAACAACAGATTATCTTCCCAACAGATTCCCTCTACATGTTTCAGGAAATCCTGTGTGTCCTGTATATAGGATGCTAAGTTCTTCACA
Source organism: Lissotriton helveticus (assembly GCF_964261635.1). Classification (NCBI taxonomy): domain Eukaryota; kingdom Metazoa; phylum Chordata; class Amphibia; order Caudata; family Salamandridae; genus Lissotriton; species Lissotriton helveticus. The sequence goes on from NC_136063.1 coordinate 2,083,128,665, forward strand.
AAGGGAGATAAAAAAGAGTCTACATAAATTGCAGTGTTCTCCAGCAGACTGTTGTTAGAAGCAACTATTGGTCTTCCAGGAGGGTTACTGTAGTGCTTATGGACTTTGGGCAAATGGTAGAAAGTGGGCAGCGTAGGTTCTTCACAAAGAAGGAAGAGATATTCATCTTGATTCAGCATGCCTTCTTCTTTCCATTGGCCTAGTAATCGATGGTATTGCATAATACTTTCCACATAAGCACCACGTTGAATTTTGATGTAACATTCCATGTCTTCTAGTTGTCTTATTGCTTCTTTTTGATACTGCTCTTTACTGAAAATCACCATGTTACCACCCTTGTCCGAAGGTTTTATTTCTATGGTTTTATCATTTTTCAGGGTTTGTAGAGCTTCCCAATATTTTCTAGGAATGTTGAAGTGATCAATCTTTTTCTGGTTTTTATCGGCCAAACTTTTGAGTTCATCAATGACTGCTTCGTTGAAGACATCGATAGCGTCGAAGGGAGTCTGAGGAATCTTTCTAGATTTTCTCTCAAAGTTACTTTTGCCTCCAACTTGCGTTATTCCAGCTTGTTCTAAGTATTGTTGAGTATTCGGGGCTGTTGATTCTCCAGCACCTAAGCATTCAAGAGCCTGTAATGTAGAAATTGCCTGGAATACATTGACAGTTGGTGAGGCCTCTTCTGTATTCTCATCCTCCAAGATTGTGGGAGGTATGGATGAAGGTTCCTGCGGATTGATTAGAAAGATTTTTTGAAATTTAAGTTTCCTAATAAACTTGAACAGATCAATGCGGGTGTTTGCATAATCGAATCCTGAGGTTGGGCAAAAAGTAGGTCCCAGTTCCAATACCTTGAGTTCATCATGTGTCAATGTTCTTTCAGATAAATTGACCACAATGCGTGCTGGTTGGTCCTTTAATTTTTGTTCTTCTTTTGACGCTGACTCCTGGTTTCTCTCTGGGTTGGTGGTTCTGCCACCTTGTTTCCTACTCCGCCTTGTTTTCCTTTTGGATTTTTCGATTTTTGTTGAACAGGAACATTTGGTTGTTGCATTTTTCTTTGGCGGCTTTCTGTGATGATTTTGTACTCCCGAAAAAACGGGGGATCGTTTCCATTGCCAGCTTCCGCTGGTCCTCCGTCCTTTTTGTTGGCTGTAGATTCCTCATCCGAGACTTCTACTTCCGACTCGGAAGTTTCACATCCGTCAGTGGGTGTTGTTCCCGCCTTGTTTAACCTTGTTCTCACTTTGTCATATTTTTTAGCAAAGGTTAGTACACGCCCCGTAACATAGTCCTGCTCATCGCGTTCAAATTTATTCTGTTTTCTTCTTCGAATCGTTATCTCATAGTTCTTTAGTCTCTTGAGCATATTGTCTTTGAGATCTGTGATAGCCGCGGAATCCTGTTCTTTACTTATTAAGTCCTCCAGTCTGGCTATTTCATCTAGAGCTTTCTTTCTGTCGCTCCATGCATAATGTACCAGCATCTTTACTAGACCTTTATCAGACTCAGCTGTATATGCTGCCCAATCTTTTAACAGCTGGGGGTCCGGATTTTCATAGGCTGGCACGGTGTATGTTCTGAGGCCTCTTGGGACGCGGTCACAATCCACATATCCCTGTAATGAGGTGGCCTCCCACCACTTTCTCAGTTCCCTCTCATGGGCTTTCTCTAGATTCTGGAATAGAATTGTTAAATTACTGGTAGGATTCTTCGTGGCAGATGTATTATCATGTGTTTTGGGTCGTGCACCAGAATTAGGTTTAAACATTCCTATGGCCACTTCCTCACGTTCTTTAACGTTCGACATGACGAGTAAGTGAGGGAGTCTCTGATGTTATGCTTAGAGGCGATGTCAAATAGCGCCTTGCTGGTACTTGCACTTGTAGTGCGGGTTGGGGAGGGAAGAGGACAATATCGCACCGTGATTCGACCCCTCGAAATGAAAGCTTAGAGCTTGTTCGTAATTACACAGTCCGGAGAACACATGCAGGGACAGTGACTCACCCCGTTTCGTGCTGCAGCCTTCCGTCGAGGCTGAGTCGCGTAGCGCGGATCCGTCACCGCCTAAGCACAGTCTCTGTATCTGCAGTTTCCGTCTGGATTCGTCCGACAGACAGCGCTCTCTTAATGCCGCACACTTTCACTCCGATGTATCTCTCGGCGTCTCAGTGTGTTTGAAAGCTTCCGGGCAGACGGCCATATTGATTTCTGGAACAGGACTTCACCGCCGTCGCTCCGTTCTTCCGGGTGCACTCTCTGACGTTGGTGAAACGTTCAGTATAACAATACTTAGCAGGCAGTTTTGGAAGTTTGCTAAAAAGATGCAAGAGGCACACACGGAGTCTGGTTTTCAAAAAAGCGAAGATGCTTTATTCAGTGCTTGAGTGCCCTCTCCCCTCCATCTCGACAGACGCGTTTCGCCTTCGCGGCTTTTTCAATGTCGATTACCCCACAGTGTTTCATGGTTTTTAAACCCACCCTTCAATTACATGGTCATGAAAACAAATGATGTACCATTATTCTGCCTACTATGCTTTCGCAAAGCGGTGGCCATGTTTCAATGGGTGAAAAGATACTACTATTATTGTGATAAAATTACACAAATAATATGAAAGTGCAAGTGCCTTAATAATGATAATATTGTATCAAGTTAAAAAGGAGTCTACTAAAAAAAAAAAAAAAAAAAAAGATATATATATTTATATATATATATATATATATATATATATATATTTATAGATATATATATATTACCTACTGGCGGTCGCCAGTAGGTATATATAGTTAGGATTTTTTCTCTATGGGATTTTTGAAAATTCTATGTCTAATAACTTTGGCGTTTGTGGACGGAATTGGCAGAAATTTTCAGGAAAATGGAACATTTTGTTTCTGAGCAGCCCCTGGAAATTTGGGGGGGGGTTCGTCAAGGGGGGGCCGAGAAAAAAGGGGGGTCCCAAAACGCGTTTTTCCAATGTTAATTTCCATAGGGCGGTTGGCCTCACTTTTAGCCCGAACGGCTGAATGGATTTGCACGAAACTTGGCAAAATTGTAGGGACTGGTAACCCGATCTGCCTTTGCTAGGTCTCAATATATGTGCTCCAGTGGATTTTGAGAAATTAACGTTCAAAAAAAGATATATATCTGTAACAGCGGACCGGGCAGCGCTCCGGTTTGCGTACTTTTCGCGTTACGGAGCTTTGTGAAGCGAAGCTGATTGGTTCTCCGGCGTCTGTAAACATTCCAAACAGTCCGTAGCGGCCGCCATCTTGTCTCTCGGTAGGATCGAGAGACAAGAAGAGGCCAAAGCGAAGGGGCAAATGACCATAAGGGGGCATAGTAGATCCTCCCTGACCCCCTAGGTTTGATGTGGAGGTTTTAAAAGGGCCCCGCGGGGCAAAAAATAATAAAATAAAATAATAATCGAACGGCTGAATGGATTTGCACGAAACTTGGCAAAATTGTAGGTACTGGTAGCCCGATGTGCCTTTGCTATGTCTCAATATATGTGCTCCAGTGGATTTTGAGAAATTAACGTTCAAAAAAAGATATATATCTGTGACAGCGTACTGGGCAGCGCTCCGCTTCGCGTACTTTTCGCGTTACGGAGCTTTGTGAAGCGAAGCTGATTGGTTCTCCGGCGTCTGTAAACATTCCAAACAGTCCGTAGCGGCCGCCATCTTGTCTCTCGGTAGGATCGAGAGACAAGAGGAGGCCAAAGCGAAGGGGCAAATGACCATAAGGGGGCATAGTAGATCCTCCCTGACCCCCTAGGTTTGATGTGGAGGTTTTAAAAGGGCCCCGCGGGCCTGGGGAGCGTACTACAAGGAAACAAGAATGATTGACTTTTAACTTATTGTATGTTTATAGACTTTTTTTTTTCTTTTTTTTCTGCTGAGTGACGTCTCGGCCTATCTCCACGGGATGCAGTCCCTACCATCTTGGCGTTTAAGCCCAGGGGGACCGGTAGTGTGGTAGAGATAACGTCTGTTAACGTTCGATTCGAAGGAAATCAGGAAGTGTTGATAAACATTGTCTGCGCCATCTTGCCTTTTTTCAAATGCCACACTTTTGTCGTGCACGGCAGCCATTTTAGATGCCTTGACTAGACCCACTCTCTGCACGCTGTCGATCCTTAGCATGGCTCCCCACCCTCGCAAGCATCTCCCCCAGGCACTGGTCACCCCCGCTCTCTGTCTTACGCATGGGCAATAAACCTCCCCCCATCTGCGCTGCTCTTCCCTGAGAATCACACCCTGTGCCTGTCCGACACCTCCCTTTCGCCCTATTCACTACCGCACCCTCTGACACTCCTCTTCCTCTGTGTCCGATTGTCCAGGCCGGTCCCAGGCTATCAGCTAGCCCTGCAGATGTAGTTTATGGCCCCAGCTGTAAAGAATCACCCCTCTTCAAAGGAGTTATAGTAGATCAAGGCCCACACCGATGAGATCCGTCACACCACACGCGTTCCTACTATCTGAAAACCATTCTGTATTGTGATTGGGGAGGGGACCGAGCCTGAAGCAGAAGATTCCAGGGATGCCTCTTTGTACATCAAAGTTTTTACAATTATGTGTCACATTAAAAATATATAGCACTCCAACAAAGTAGTAGGATTATAAAACTTTAATAACTTATAAATATATACAACAAAACAAAAACAGTAAAAACATTTAAACATTTTTAGGGAAAAAGAAGGAAGTAGCGGTCGGTTGTGCGAATAGTCCCAACGCAGCACAACGTCCAGATTTCTGGACGGCACCCAGGTGATGTTGCCTGGGTGCCGGACTGATTTCGGTATCCGGCGTGGGGCGTCGCGGGGGTGGGTCATCAGTAGCGGTCTGTTGTGCGAATAGTTCCAAGGCAGCAGAACGATGGCACCAAGGTGATGTCCAGTAAGTTGCCGCCCTCCGAATAACGGCGTGGGGCGCCCCGGGGGGGGGGGGGTGAGGCGGCGTGAACGGGCCTCCCCAGGTGGAGGCTCGTCTGCTGTAGTGGGGCGCCCCTTTACCGTTTCAGTTGCCATTCCGTCCGCTTTTGGTCCACTGTGTCAAAATCCGCCATTCAGCTGAGTTGCGCCCACTCTTGCGGTGCAGCGATAGGCGGCTGCCACAGGACTCTCAAAATGGCGGCAGGCTCTTTCCTTTTTGGGCCTGGTCCACTGAAATGGCCCTGGGACACCTTGGAAATCGGACGCTAGTCTGCTAGGTCTTGGACCCCATTCTCGAAAGCGTTCCCTCAGCCTTGAGGATTGTACAAAAGTCTTGGGGGCCCCGGACTCCTGCAGGCTTCCGGTGGGGAGCGGCTGCCATGATTGATCGCGGAATGACCACGACGGAGCCACGAGATGGTGGTGCTTTCATGCTGACGCCAGCTTCAGTCTGAAACATCCAGAAACAAGGTGGGGCTTTCATCGTTTGGGAAAAAAAAAGTTTTCATCCAATGAAAAGTGTTATTTTTAGGTCATATGATCAAGCCTTCCATCATTAGGAAACCAAAAGTAAAATGAACCAATGAAAAGTTTTATAAACAAGTCACATGACCTGTTATGCGGCATAGGGTATAAAAAGCGTAGAAAATCCGTTGGCACGTGAGGCAGCGTCAGTAGCGGACCGATGTGCGAATAGGCCGAAGGCAGCACAACGCGCCAAGATCCGGATGGCACCGAGGTGGTGTCTAGCAAGTTGCCGCACTGGTGTGGCCATCGTACAATGCTGAAAGTGGGCGTGGGGCGCCCCGTTGGCCTGTGAGGTGGCGTCAGTAGCGGACCGAAATGCGAATGGGGCCAAAGGCAGCGCAACGCGCCAAGATCCGGATGGCACCGAGGTGGTGTCATAGTTGAGAGTTCTGAGCAGCGGTTGTAACACTGTCTGAAGCTTATTTGCAGCTGCTGCAGCTTCACTACGGCCCAAGATCCGGATGGCACCGAGTTGGTGTCTAGCAAGCTGCCGCACTGGTGTGGCCATCCTATAATGCTGAAAGTCGGCGTGGGGCGCCTCGTTGGCCTGTGAGTTCGCGTCAGTAGCGGACTGATGTGCGAATAGGCCGAAGGCAGCACAACGCGCCAAGATCCGGATGGCACCGAGGTGGTGTCTAGCAAGTTGCCGCACTGGTGTGGCCATCCTACAATGCTGAAAGTGGGCGTGGGGCGCCCCGTTGGCCTGTGAGGTGGCGTCAGTAGCACACCGATGTGCGAATGGGGCCAAAGGCAGCGCAACGCGCCAAGATCCGGATGGCACCGAGGTGGTGTCTAGCAAGCTATGCAGCTGAGTTGCGTGCGCACTTGCGGCGAATAGGTCGAAGGCAGCACAACAATATTTTCTGAATAGAAGACACCACAAGGCGCTGAGATTCGGTTGGCACCGAGGTGGTGTCTAGCAAGTTGCCGCATTGGTGTGGCCATCCTACAATCCTGCTCCGAATAACGGCGTGGGGTGCCCGAAGGGGGGGGGGGAGGCGGCGTGAACGGGCCTTCCCAGGTGGAGGCTCGTCTGCTGTAGTGGGGTGCCCCTTTACCGTTTCAGTTGCCATTCAGCTGAGTTTCGGCCGCTCTTGATGCTACAGCGACAGGCGGCTGCAACAGGACTCTCAAAATGGCGGCCTGTCCTTTGGATTTGGGCCTGGTCCACTAAAATGGCCCTGGGACACCTTAGAACTCGGATGCTCAAATTTTTTTTCCTTTCCTCTACATGCAAAAAAGGTAAATTCCCGGTACGTTACACGCTTCATCTGCCACGATGTACTCTCCAGAGGAACCGAAAAAAAATATAGTTATGGTAACTATACCATGCATCGTCATATGGAGAGGTGGCACCGATTAATTATAGTGCTGCATAAAAGAGAGATTTGGAGGAGAACCCCCGACCTGCCAGTACATTCATCAAAGAACTGGCACTGACAGCATCAGAGGCAAGGGAAACGGTCCCAAATATTTAGAAGAACTTTGGAAAGATTAAAATGACATGTTTAGATTGTGGCAAATTAATTTCATGTGGACAGATGAGTGTTACTCTAATAAATACAGCATATGAACATCATCATAGTCGATGGTTGGTAGAGACATTTTTACTATATCCTGGACCTGCCCGTCCTCGCCCAAAATGGCGCCAGAATAAATGGGAGTCGTAACTCCTTGTTGTGTACTGGTTGCAGAACATTGAAATCACGAGATACGTATGCAGTTTTGAAGCACATGGCGGGCGGGGACGAGAATTGATTGAATATTTCGACATCCCTATTGATATTAAGTTCTGATGTGTTATTGATTACTGTACTATTGAAAGTTCGAATTAACGTCACCCATGGTACTTGCCCGCAAATGTATATCTAGATAATTTTATTGTAACTGGCCCTGTCGTATTTTAATTATAAAATGTACGTCCACCGATTCCGCAACTGTTAGACACCTTAGTTCTTGCAACCTAATGGCCCGCCCGTTACGTTCCTCTACAGTGTAAATGTCTACTCATCATATACGATTACAGTTTGCTCCGTGGCCGGCCCACGTGGTTATAGGCCCGTATTTGTATACTGACATTTTCACAATAAAGGTTTTTAAAAGAAAACATGGTAGTAGTATTTACATTGGTAAAGTTTTTAATAATAGTCACTGTTTTAGAATCAGTAAAAGGCAAGTGAAATAAAGCATTCGAATTACATGAAGGGTAAAAGGTATAATACGCAGGAACGCAGTAAAGATAAATGGTCAAGGGTTGTTGTGTTTTCTACTCCTGCAACATAAAGTGATCGATAAGAATCTGATATTCTGGCGTATCGGCGACTAAGACAGCAGGCCGACCCTCTTTTGCTCAACGGCTCCGTCATGGGACGAAGAAACGCCCTTTTTCTCGAAAAAGGAATATATTTTACTTGCAGGACAGTTGTAAATTTTCCGGGAAAGTACATTAGCCTGGAACATTATAACATATGTTTAAGAAAAAATAATGTTCGAAAGTAATAAAAAGCGTAATTTGTAGGTCATATGACCAAGCCTTTCATCATTAGAATAAGAAAAGTAAAATGAACCAATGAAAAGTTTTATTAACAAGTAACATGATCTGTTATGCTTACGTTACGCACTGCGCGCCGCGCCCCGGATCACTTCCGGATGCGCTAACGCGGCCCGTCATATGACGCATTACGCGACAACGCAGGTCCAGAATATAGTCAAAATGTCTCCACCAACCAGCGGTCGGAACACAACCCCTTTCAGCAGGCTAAATAGTTCTGTTAAATGACAACAGAAGGGACAGGCAACAAGAACCATCAGTCAAAGAGGGGAGGGCAAGTTCTTCTCTACCGGGTCACGTTGGGGCGCTACCGGAACTGATCGAATTGGTAGTCTACAGAGTTTCTGGATGTTTCAGACTGAAGCTGGCGTTAGCATGAGAGCACCACCATTTCGTAGCTCCGTCGTGGCCATTCCACGAGCAATCATGCTAGCCGCTCCCCACCAGAAGCCTGCGGGAGTCGGGGGCCCCCAAGACTTTTGTAGAATCTTCAAGGCTGAGGGGACGCTTTCGAGAATGGAGCCCAAGCTCTAGCAGACAAGCGTCCGGGTTCCAAGGTGTCGCAGGGCCATTTTAGTGGACCACGCCCAAATCTGAAGAGCCGGCCGCCATTTTGAGAGTCCTGTGGCAGCCGCCTATCGCTGCACCGCAAGAGCGGGAGAAACTCAACTACATGGTGAACGAGACGTTGTAGTTGAAAGAGCGGGCGGTAAACAGCTGAATAGCGGAAGAGGCACAGTGTAGCAAAAGCGGGCGGAATGGCAACTGAAATGGTAAAGGGGCGCCCCACTACAGCGTGTCTTTAGGTGAAACGGATTGTGGGACAAGGTCAAGAATGGAAGAGTTACCAAAAGGCAAAAAGTTCCGCTTGATCCCGGGAGCCGGCCACCTATGTCGGGGGCGATCTCAGGCCACACCAGGAGAACACGACTTGGGGAGGGGGCCGGAGCCAAGCGCCCCCTCCGAGTCCGCGCCATCACACCGTCCCTCGGGGGCCTCCGTTAAGCGGTTCAGGGTGGCACCGCATCACATTGTTTACAAATGCATCAACGTACTCAAACAGCCCCCACTTACTTTTAGAATAGTGAAGATGAAGCGAATGCAAATAGGCTTCAGACAGTGTTACAAGCACTCTTCAAAACTTTGAATCATCAGAGTGCATGAGTTTCATGCTCGATCGATTGAGCTAGCCGGATCGGGCAACAAAAAGTTTAAAATAGTTATGTAAATAGTTGTTTAATAAAATGTTTTACCCTGTTACTTTGCTGGTGTGTTGTATATATTTGCATAGAGTTTATCGTTATTTTGGGCGGGGTGGGTGGCGGAGCCGAGCTGTCTTGCAGCCATCATGGTGTGGAGTTCAGTTCATCTCACTAGTTTCGTATTTGTCATGAGGGGTTGTTCCTAATGTTTCTATTTTAGCGAGGTCAAAAAGAGATCCCATTAGTGGCCTACTGATTTTGCTCGATTCCGTTTGTTTTTTTACACGATTTTTCGCTATCTGCAAAGACTAAACAGAGTATTGCGACTCTGTGCTTGTTTGTAAATAGAGAATGAACCAAAGAGAACCAATTCTAAAACAGTAAATGCTTGGATAACAATCAATCAAATGGAGAGAGAAGCAGGCACGACGGATTACAACGGGGGCAAAGGCCTGCGTTAACTACCCTTCACTATCTGCAAAGAGAGAGTACTCCTAATAGAAATGAGGGGGGGGGGCAGCATTCAAAGCAGATCAGTGTGCATAAACACGAAAATGTTTTTTCTTACCACGTACTTGACATTCGACAGCTTATGATATTTGCTATTAAAAAACCATTGAAATTCACTGAAAAAACCATAGGTTATAGACCATATATAGTTAGGAATTAGCATTTACAAAACCTTGAAAATTCACTGAAAAAACCATAGGTTATAGACCATATATAGTTAGGAATTAGCATTTAAAAAACCTTTTTTTACTCACACAAAACCATTGAAATTCCATATATAGTTAGTAGTACTAACTATATATCGCGCACCCGCAATCCACTGCTGATCATGTCACATATTACATCATTCATGACATGGTCAGTGACATCACTGATGACATCACTGATGACATCTCAAATGACATCACTGATGACATCACTGATGACATCTCAAATGACATCACTGATGACATCACTGATGACATCTCAAATGACATCACTGATGACATCACTGATGACATCTCATTTGACATTACTGATCACATCACTGATGACATCATTCAGGTGATAATACGATGAACCTCTTCAGACTCTAATATAACCTTAGATACACTCAGTGTAAACAGACACTCACAGACTGTCACTCATCCATGGACTTACTTACACACCTAGTCAGTCATGCAAAGAATCAATCACACCTCCATTTCCTCAACTATACAGTTATACACACCTTACTTATTCAAACATATACTAACACATATTTACTCTCTTTTACAATCCCTGATACAAGTTCACAATCATCCATACAGCCACTCACACATTCACTGGCTCTTATGCACAGTTATTTATATATGCCAACTCTCACATGTACTGTGTTTTACATATGTACTTACTTTGACATGTAGCACTGAGATATCCATTCACTCACCAATGCACAGAGTCATACACCTCCCAGCCACCCACACACACACTCAGTCTCCCATACAAATACTTGAGCAACCAATCAATAACCCATATACTTACTCATATAGCTACTGATCAACACATGCAGCAGTTTACAGAACAACAAACATAATGATGCACAAATTAACACAGTTCAGTCACTAACCCATGCACTCAGTGAGACACATTTAACCACTCACTCATACAGTCAGTCATGCACCTACTAAATCCTTCATCCAGACACTTCTACATCCACTCATTCTTCAATATGTAAGACATATTTTAACTTTACAGAAATACACAGTCACTGGATGTTGTCATCAGTGATGTCATTTGAGATGTCATCAGTGATGTCATCAGTGATGTCATTTGAGATGTCATCAGTGATGTCATCAGTGATGTCACTGACCATGTCATGAATGATGTAATATGTGACATGATCAGCAGTGGATTGCGGGTGCGCGATATATAGTTAGTACTACTAACTATATATGGAATTTCAATGGTTTTGTGTGAGTAAAAAAAGGTTTTTTAAATGCTAATTCCTAACTATATATGGTCTATAACCTATGGTTTTTTCAGTGAATTTTCAAGGTTTTGTAAATGCTAATTCCTAACTATATATGGTCTATAACCTATGGTTTTTTCAGTGAATATCTATATATATATAAATATATATATATATATATATATATATATATATATTATTATTTTTTCATGATATTCCTAGTTCCACAAACTCGGTCTCATCTTTTTTTTAAATGTATTTTGTATTTTCCCTTTATACTTTCCTTTTACTCTTAACCTGCCCTCTGTTTTAAACAATTTCCAATACCCCCTAGTGGAAAGGAATATTAGGACAGAGGAGAAAAAAGAAAAGAAAGGGAAGAGAGAAGAAAAAAAAACAGGTAGGTCCTGGAGTGACAATTAGCATCAACCCAGTGAACCTCCAGCTCCTCCCTTAGATCCTATGGTGAGTAGAAGCTCATCCGCCTCTTGTACGGACCTGATATTAAACATTTTGTTATTGTGCATAACTCTCAATGTGGCAGGAAACTTAATTTGGGCAGAAGCACCAACATCTCTAAATGCCTCAAGACGCCTTCCAAGCTTCCATTGCTTCTCAAGGGTAGCCCTTGATAGGTCTGACCTTATTTGAAAATTAAAACCTTTCCCTGCCAAGGTTTTTTGTTTTAGGGCTAGGTTGAGACTACTTTCTTTAAGAGTATAAGTGTGGAAGTTCACCAATATTTTCCGGGGTTTTTCTCTCTGAGGATTTTTCCTAAACGGGTCCCTATCAATGCGTTGGATGTCCTTGGACAGGTCTTCAGTAGACACCCCCAAACTTAATCATTCCTTTAAGAGAGAAACAATATATTGTTTATTATCAGAACACTCGCTTCCCTCTGGGACATTCAAGATGCGAAGATTCCTTCGCCTAGAGTTGTTCTCTAACGTTTCCATTCTCTCGGCCATTAAGAGGTCTTCTTTCTTTAGCTTAGAGATATCGCATTTGGCCTGATCAAGATGTAGAGATAATCCAGCGACTGTCTCCTCAAGCGCTGATGTCCTGGCATATAAACCGTCGATTTTATTGTTTAAAGACTCGCAGTAGTACCGTATCTCTAGTTGGTTAGCTTTAGAGGCCTCAAACCCATTCTTTAGATCCGCTGACAGGGCCAAAAAAATAGACTGCAATGAGGAGGCCATAGGGCCATCTGTTTCTTTCTGCAAGGATATTTCCTGCGAGGCATCCAATACCTGTTGTGACTCTAATGCCGCAGCCTCCGATAAAGCACATGTGCCATCTGATAATATAGGCTGCGGAGAAGATTCAGGTGTATCAACAGAATCCATGGTAACCACTGCTTGAGAAGGCAGCCCACTCGGTACATCCAAAGAAAGAGCCTCAGCACCGACTTCAATGATAGAAGAGAAAGGTGACTTCCCTGCGCTATCTCCGTTCGCCCCAGCTGCATCCAACTCCTGACCCCCTAACGCGTCAGATTGTGCCATTCCCCCCTCCTCAGAGAGGTGCAGAATTTGTGGGATAACCTTGAAATAAGAGTGCAGAAATGGAGTTATTTTGGAGCTAGTAAAACAAATGAAGTATGACCCTTTGATGATTGGGGTTTAGCTCGCTTAGTTTTAATTTCAGCGCTCAAGTACGAGGAGGTTTTCTTTACTTTTATTCCCCCACTCTTCGGGCAGGTATATGCACTTGACTTTAGAGTAAGAGGATTAAAAAGTAGATTGGGGATGGTACCGGGCTTGTAATTAATTTACTAATGCAGACGTTACTCTCAGCGTTGTTCTCAGCGCTTTTAAGCTCTGTGCCCTTCTTTATACCTCTTTTGTCTCTTTTTTTACTAAAGCCTGTACTGGTGCACCCTTTAAGGGGTTTTTAACACTCACCGCACCTTCTACTGTCTCAAAGCCAGACTTAATCACCGGGCCACCACACAATTCACCCTAACTTTCCTGCTGCTGCTCCAGGCTTCTCCTCGAGTCCACACCGATGTCCGCTGTTTTCCCCAAGCCAAGGCATCCAACAACACTGCCTGCTCCGCAAGAAGCGTGCAGAAGGCTCCGGAGCCGCCGCCCCCTCCTTAGCTCCAGGGCGGCCCAGAACCAAGTCAGTGATCCCGGCAGAACAAATGGCAAGCCTGCCGCAACTCCCGCAGTCGACACTCGTAACCCAGCTGCCCTCCACAAGCCTAAAGGAAGGAGGGGAGCACACTTCTCCACGCACATAGAGAGTGCAGTCGGCAAAGGCACCGAAGACGCTGAGGCTCTGGAACGTCGAGCTGCCGAGACGCCGAGATGTCTGCGCTGAGACGACAAGAAAGACAGTTACCAGGCAAGACTGATATTTTCCTCACTATTCTCTGCTCGAATCGACATTAAAATGTCCTTAAATCACAAGAATTCCATAGAAGACGGGAGCGCAGTGCCGGAGCACCATGACAGCTTCCAACCATCATTCGCCCCTTGCCGACTACATTGTTTAGAGTATTTATTATTAGATATTTTATTTTTTAAATTACATTACATATTTTTAACTCCTTCGCTGCGGCCGCGATTTTTCCGCTGTGCGGTAAACCAAAGAACAGGGCGGGGCCGTGACGAACCCCAGCCGTCATCCGCACATGCCCACCGCGGGGCGTGACGGCTGGGGTTCATCACCAGCATGGGAGGGGTTAATATAAATTGAAAAAAATGTTTTTAAAAATATTGAAATTGTAATATTTTTTTTAATTTAATATTTTTTTAATTTATATATATTTTATATAGCAGGCAATGATATCCTATGGAAGGAAATTCAAGTTACTGGTAAGCACAGTTAAATTTACTTTTCAGGAAAAGTAGTGAGCTGAAAGATGCAGCACTGAGGTATCTCCTGATAACAGGTGAGTAAATTGGAATTCGTAGTTCGACTGATTTTTGAGGAATTTTTTTAATTTCCAAATCTCCACAGAATTTCCAAGTGAAACCAGCCAATGTTAGCCTATGGAAGGACATTCATGTTACAGTATCTACAATTAGAATTACTTTTCATGATCAGTAGTGGGATGAAAGATGCAGCACTGAGGTCTCTCCTGATAACAGGTGAGTAAATCGGATTTCGTAGTTCGGCTGATTTTTGAGGTAATTTTGAAATTTCCAAAACTCCACACTTAGAAAAATTTCAAAGTGAAACCAGTCAATGTTAGCCTATGGAAGGAAATTCAAGTTACTGTAAGTATGGTTAGAATTACTTTTCAGGATCAGTAGTGGGCTGAAAGATGCAGCACTGAGGTCTCTCCTGATAACAGGTGAGTAAATCGGAATTCGTAGTTTGGCTGATTTTAGAAGAATATTTGTATGTTTCAAAAATAGACACTTAGAAACTTTTCTGGTGACTGGTGAAAACCACACAATAGATTCCTATGGAAGGAAATACAATTTACTGGTAAGTGCGCTTAGATTTACTTTTCAGGGTCTGTACTGGGCTCAAAGATGCAGCACTGACGTCTCTTGTGATAACAGGTGAGTAAATCGGAATTCGTAGTTCCACTGATTTTAGAGGAATATTGTGCTCAATAGTGAAGAAAGGGGGAGGGGCCTGAGGTGACATGTGTGCAAACACGCCCTGTGACGCATTTTAGATTGGGGAATTAATTCCTCTTCAATCCTGAGGTCCCCTGTGAGCCAACTAGCCCACCAGGTACCTCCAGTATGCGCCAGGGAGCTGTGTTGCAGAGAGGTGTTCAGAGGGCACACCCCCTTTTTACAACACGCTGCAATGCAGCTCTGTGGTGCTTAATGGAGGTACCTGTTGGACTAGTTGGCCCCTAGGGAACCTCTGGATTGAAGAGGAATTAATTCCCCAACTTAAAACGCACAACAGGGCATGTTTGCACACATATCACCTCAAGCCTCGCCCCCTACCTTCACCACATTGCAAACGCGCCCCGTAGCATGTTCTAAGTTGGGGGATTAAGTCCCCTTGCATACTGGGGGTCACTAGAGGCCAACTAGCCCACCAGGAAACTCCAGTATGCGTGAGGGGGCTACGTTGCAGAGAGTTGTAAAAAGGGGCATGGCCTCATTACACCTCTCTGCAACGCAGCCCCCTGGCGCGTTTGCAGAGGGAGAACTAACTCCCATTGCATATTGGGGGTCCCTGGGGGCCAACTAGCCCACCAGGGACCTACAGTATGCACCAGGGAGCTGGATTGCAGAGAGGTGTAATGAGGCCACGCCCCTTTTTACAACACTCTGCAAAGCAGCTCTGTGGCGCTTACTGGAGGTATCTGGTGAGCTAGTTGGCCCCCAGGGACCCCCAGTATTCAAGGGAAATTACTTCCCCCTCTGCAAACACACCAGGGGTGCGTTTGCAGAGTGGTGCAGGGAGGGGGCAGGGCTACAGGTGACAGACTGCACCACTCTGCAAACGCGCCCCATCACGAAGATTCGTCCACCAGCGCCAAATGTATTCCAAATAGAATGTTGTGGATTTCCTATGGAAACTGGGTCCTAACTATAACTACCTACTGGCGACCGCCAGTAAGTAATATTTATATATATATATATATATATATATATATATATATATATATATATATATATATATATATATATATATATGTATATATATATATATTCACTGAAAAAACCATAGGTTATAGACCATATATAGTTAGGAATTAGCATTTACAAAACCTTGAAAATTCACTGCAAAAACCATAGGTTAGAGACCATATATAGTTAGCTGGACATTTTATTGACATAAAACCAATGAAATTCCATATATAGTTAGTTGCACTAACTATATATCGCGCACCCGCAATCCACTGCTGATGATGTCACATATTACATCATTCATGACATGGTCAGTGACATCACTGATGACATCACTGATGACATCTCAAATGACATCACTGATGACATCACTGATAACAACATCCAGTGATTTTTTGTTTCTATAAAGTTTAAATATGTCTTACATATTGAAGAATGAGTGGATGTGTAAGTGTCTGGACGAAGGATTTAGTAGGTGCATGACTGACTGTATGAGTGAGTGATTAAATGTGTCTCACTGAGTGCATGGGTTAGTGACTAAACTGTCTTAATTTGTGCATCATTATGTCTGTTGTTCTGTAAACTGCTGCATGTGTTAATCAGTAGCTATATGAGTAACTATATGGGTTATTGATTGATTGCCCAAGTATTTGTATGGGAGACTGAGTGTGTGTGTGGCTAGCTGGGAGGTGTGTGACTCTGTGCAGATCAATCTGTACTTGTATCAATGATTGTATAAGAAGGTAAGTATGTGTTAGTATATGTTTGAAAATGTAAGGTGCTCTATGTTTAACTGTATAGACAAGAAAATGGAAGTGTCATTGATTCTTTACAGGACTGACTAGGTGTGTGAGTAACTCCATGGATGAGTGGCAGACTGTGAGTGTCTGTATAGGTGTATGAGTGCATATGATAGTGTTGTAAAGATGAGTGATTGTATGTATGAATGATTGTATGGGTGAATGAGTGAAGGTGTGTTTAGACGTAGCAATCAGTGAGTGCGTATGTAGTAACTAGTATTGGTGTGTCAATGGTTTCAAAAATTATACTCTCTTTTTAACACTGGGTGAAACAGAGGTTATATTAAAATGTGAGGAGATGCATTGTATTGTCACATGAATGATATCATCAGTGATGTGGTCATTGATGTCAAATGAGATGTCATCAGTGATGTCATCAGTGATGTCATTTGAGATGTCATCAGTGATGTCATCAGTGATGTCACTGACCATGTCATGAATGATGTAATATGTGACATCATCAGCAGTGGATTGCGGGTGCGCGATATATAGTTAGTGCAACTAACTATATATGGAATTTCATTGGTTTTATGTCAATAAAATGTCCAGCTAACTATATATGGTCTCTAACCTATGGTTTTTGCAGTGAATTTTCAAGGTTTTGTAAATGCTAATTCCTAACTATATATGGTCTATAACCTATGGTTTTTTCAGTGAATTTTCAAGGTTTTGTAAATGCTAATTCCTAACTATATATGGTCTATTCAATGGTTTTTTAATAGCAAATATCATAAGCTGTCGAATGTCAAGTACGTGGTAAGTAAAAACATTTTCGTGTTTATGCACACTGATCTGCTTTGAATGCTGCCCCCCACCCCTCATTTCTATTAGGAGTACTCTCTCTTTGCAGATAGTGAAGGGTAGTTAACGCAGCCCTTTGCCCCCTTTGTAATCCGTCGTGCCTGCTTCTCTCTCCATTTGATTGATTGTTCTCTTTGGTTCATTCTCTATTTACAAACAAGCACAGAGTCGCAATACTCTGTTTAGTCTTTGCAGATAGCGAAAAATCGTGTAAAAAAACAAAAGGAATCGAACAAAATCAGTAGGCCACTAATGGGATCTCTTTTTGACCTCGCTAAAATAGAAACATTAGGAACAACCTGTTGAAAATAGCAATGCGTATGTACATAAGCGGCGTTCATTTGTGTTCACAGTACCCCTTGTTGATTGTTTCAATCGAGCATTGAATTGTTCGAAGTTGGTTCTCTTAAGGATCTTCTCTGCCTGCAAACGAGGAAGAATAGGAATATTCTCTCTCCCTTTGCAGATAGTGAAGGGTAGGTAACGCAAGCCTTTAACACGTCGTACCTATTTCATTCCTCATTGATTGATTGATTGTCCGAACATTGACTGTTTGGGAATTAGTTCTTTTTGGAGGTATTCCCTGTTTGCAAATAAACGTAGGAAAATCTTTGCAAGTAGTGAAAGGGTACGTAATGCGGACCTTTCTCCCCCGTTGTAATCTGTCATGCCTATCTACTCCCCACTGATTGATGCACCTGTTTCACCCGGACCATTTACTAGAGATACGTCATCTGGCCCGACCAGAGAGCACCCCTAGTGAAAAGGACATATGCAATAATAACGAAGTGATCACTGTATCCTGTTAACAGAAACTTTAGCATGAAACAACCTGGAAAGAAAAGAATAGGAAAACGAAAATCAGTAGGCCACTGATGAACATGAACTTTTATTAAACAACGAACAAAGAAACGATAACATAACGTAATGATAAAACCTATTAATGTCCTAGAAACAAGAAAACGTTAAAATATGCCAGTGGTGAGAGACCAGAAAAACAGTAAGAGAAACCAAATCACCCCTCGCTGTCCCACCACCTGCCACGCCAAAAAAATCGATAGACTAGGGAAAATGCAAGTCAGTAGAACATCCGCCCCCACTCTGGAAACTTCCAAGGTGGGGCAGGGTTGCGGCTACGCCCAGCCGGGAGCAGCCCATATAAGGCAGGTCCTGCTGCCACGCCTCGGCCAGGAGATCCTAACGTAGGGTGTAGCCGGAGGAGAGGCCGAGGCCAGTGGGACCCGGCCAGGGGATTGCCTTTACAACGCTGAACAGTTGCAGGGGGGGGGAATGTCTCCTCGACCCTCCCCTCTCTCTCCCAGTCCGGCCGCGGTGGCCCTTGAGAGTTGCAGGTACTCCCGCCACATGCTCTTCCGGTCCGGCCACCAACGGTCGGGGGGCCGAGGACGACGGGATCCGGCTGCAGCCGATAAACCAAGAAACCCGTTCATGGGGCCAGAGCCAGGGGCGTCCGGCCGACATCTACCGGAAGCCCGGCCCGAAGACGGACGGGACACTTCTTCTTTCATGAATAATGGCTGCGACAACACTGGGGGGGGATGTCTTGCACATGCCTCCGACCCCCCCCCTCGTCCTCATCGCCTGGTCCGGCCATAACAAATCTCAAGCGAGACGCCGTGGGGTGCACTGGGAGGGAGAGACGGTGCGAACAGGCCTCTCCCGCCTCCCCAGGTGGAGGCTTCCCAGCTGCACCCTCAGCGCTCCAGGCGCCCGGAAAAGGGTTCTTCCACTGTGGCCATGCTGCAACGTCTCGCCCGGCAGGGTGGAGCCCGTCCGCTCATTTGACCCCGCGATCGCCAGTAGCTACCGAACTCTCAAAATGGCGGTCGACCTGGCAAGAGCGGGCCCAGCATAAAGAAATGGCTCAGTCACTGGTTGACTCCACCACCGTAGTCCTCCACGACCTTGAAGATTCTAGAGGAGCCGCGGGAGTCTCCGACCCCCGATGGGGAATGACTGCCATGATCGCCCGTGGAGTGACGAAACTGTATCCGCGGGACGTCGGCGCTCCCATGCTGGCGCCAGCCTCACTTTGAATTACTAGAATCCTGCAGACCTCAGTTCCGGTGAAAGCACAGTGTGACCCGGTAGGAAAAATTGTTGCACCCCCTCCCCTTTTTCACTGATAGTTCAAACCACCGATCCTTTCCTTTGCCCTTTTAACGGAACTTTGGACTGCCTCCCCCTCTTTTACATTTTCTAGAGAAAACAAAACATTAACCACTACATTAGCATAGCAGTTGACACCAGAACTGTTTTCAAATTTAAAACCAACAACATCTTCAACAAAATCCTTTTTGTTTCTGCTGTGACCCTGCTACAGCACAGGCATTGTCCCCAGCAGTAATTCTGCGATGCCGGTAAGAATAGCTGTGGTGCCTACTGGACTCACTCACCCCCGCGGCGCCCCACGCCGTTATTTGCTGGGCGGCAACTTACTAGACATCACTTTCGTGCCATCTAGATTTCAGCGCGTTCTGCTGCCTTGGAACTATTCGCACAACAGACCGCTACTGACAAGAATATTTCATTATTGGTGCTGTCAATTTCAATAAATCTATTGGATAATTCAAAAGAAATTGCCACGGTCTCTTCGTTGTTTAAATGTTTTTACTGTTTTTGTTTTGTTGTATATATTTATATGTTATTAAAGTTTTATATTCCTACTACTTTGTTGGAGTGCTACATATTTTTAATGTGACACATAATTGTAAAAACTTTGATGTACCAAGAGTCATTCCTGGAATCTTCCGCTTCAGGCTCGGTCCCCTCCCCAATCACAATACAGGATGGTTTTCAGATAGTAGGAACACGTGTGGTGTGACGGATCTCATCGGGTGTGGGCCTTGATCTACTATAACTCCTTTGAAGAGGGGTGATTCTTTACAGCTGGGGCCATAAACTACATCTGCAGGGCTAGCTGATAGCCTGGACAATCGGACACAGAGGAAGAGGAGTGTCAGAGGGTGCGGTAGTGAATAGGGCGAAAGGGAGGTGTCGGGCGGGTACAGAGTGTGATTCTCAGGGAAGAGCAGCGCAGATGGGGGGAGGTTTATTGCCCATGCATAAGACAGAGAGCGGGGGTGACCAGTGCCTGGGGAAGATGCTTGCGAGGGTGAGGAGCCATGCTACGAATCGACAGCGTGCAGAGAGTGGGTCTGGTCAAGGCATCTAAAATGGCTGCCGTGCACCACAAAAGTGTGGCATTTCAAAAAAGGCAAGATGGTGCAAACAATGTTTTTCAACACTTCCTCATTTCCTTCGAATCGAACGTTAACAGACGTTGGGGCATATTACCAAAGTTAAGCGATATTTATCGCTAACGATGCTTACCAACAAATTTTTTACCGCTAAGCATCGTCAGAAATTATCGAAGATAAACCTTGCTATTATCAAGGTTTATCGCAAATGCGATAATAAACGGCCGCAATGCATGAATATCGCTAAAAACTCAGCGATATTCATGCATTACCGAGCTAATGCTCTTAGCCATGTTATCCACCTCCCATTGGATAACATGGCTAAGAACTGCTCAGGGCAGGTGTTAATTTTTGGAGATATTCGCGCTTAGCGCGAATATCTCCAAAAGGAGATAGATATCTTGCATGTTGTAATGCAAGTTATTGTGGTATATGGAACTCATACCATAATCTCTCAGGAAAGCAGAAACTGATCCTTTTGGGACCGCCTAAAAAGGCCTAGGGGGTGAGGAGTACTCTACTTTGCCCCCTTTTCACGTTCCGAACTATTTTATTTTACTCTCTTCTGTAATTACACAAAATAGCAGCGATAAGATGCATCGGAGACACACAGTGAGAGAAAGGAGGCCGGAGATGAAGAAGAGATGTCAAATACACATTGGAGATAATATAGTGGCAGAAGGGAAGTAAATATGAGTAAACTTACCATGTAACATAAAAATGTTGCACTCTATACTATAAGTCTCATTTTATACTACAATCACTTCGCTACAACCTCATAAATTAAAAATAAAAATGAATAATGTCTCAAACAATTTTTGATTTCTAAATATAAATGTATTCTTCAGAATTTTCTAAATTTGAAAGAACTAGTAACATGACCTCATCAGCAATGTCCTCATGAAAAGTCTGCAATGATGATTCTTGTAACTCTATGGTCTCCAAACATTCGATAAATTCGCCATCAAGAGATTGATCAAAAAAATCATTCAAGTCATCTCCTCCTTGTGACAATATTTCATTATTGGTGCTGTCAATTTCAATCAATGTAGTGGAATCATTCAAGTCATCTCCTCGTGACAATATTTCATTATTGGTGCTCTCAATTTCAATCAATGTAGTGGAATCATTCAAGTCATCTCCTCCTTGTGACAATATTTCATTATTGGTGCTGTCCATTTCAATCAATCTAATGGAATCATACAAGTCATCTCCTCCTTGTGACAATATTTCATTATTGGTGCTCTCAATTTCAATCAATGTAGTGGAATCATTCAAGTCATCTCCTTGTGCCAATATTTCATTATTGGTGCTGTCCATTTCAATCAATCTAATGGAATCATACAAGTCATCTCCTCCTTGTGACAATATTTCATTATTGGTGCTCTCAATTTCAATCAATGTAGTGGACAATTCAAAAGAAATTGCCACGGTCTCTTCATTGTGAGCCATTTTATTTTGAAATTGCTTGCTGTAAATTGCAGAAAAAAATAATCACTTTCATTTATCGTTTTTAGTAATACATAATATAAAACTAACTTTATCAAGTATTTAGTATAACAGAAGGACTGCAAATAAATAACAGAAAACATTTTTCAAATTATCTTCAAGTGTACAACATAGTTCCCCTTACAAATTAACAACTCACCTTTTTAAAAGTAGGAGAAGTGTTAGTACTGTGTAAATCAAACACCAGAAATTCACCACCAAAAATTCCTCACAAATGTACCTCAGACAGTAGTATCACAAAATGGCTGTGGTTTCCTCTCATTTGAAATATATACATAACCAATTAACTTTCATCACACACAAATACAAAACCAAACTAACATTTTAATTGGTTCTAAATTTCAACACTTTCAAATGTGTTTTCCCCATGCAATTTTCCATAGGACATTTACATACGTCTACAGCCTGAATGGCTGAACGGAATTACACCAAACTTGGCAAAATGGTACATCAAACCTAAGAGGTCAGGAAGGATCTACTATGCCCCCTTATGGTCATTTCCCCCTTCGCTTTGGCCTCCTCTTGTCTCTCAATCCTACCGAGAGACAAGATGGCGGCCGCTACGGACTGTTTGGAATGTTGACAGACGCCGGAGAACCAATCAGCTTCGCAAAGCTCCGTAACGCGAAAAGTACGCGAAGCGGAGCGCTGTTACAGATATATATCTTTTTTTGAACGTTAATTTCTCAAAATCCACTGGAGCACATATATTGAGGGTATGCGACGTTTACGACGCAACCATTACAACGCCGTTCCATTACGACGCGGTCATAACAACGAAGGTTGTTACAACGAATTGCGCTGGGGGGCGCTCAAGGATAGTAAATCATTTAATTTACTATCCCAACACCTTCCCTACTATCCACGGGGACTGGTGTTGGAATAGTAAATTAATTTTTTTTAATTTGCGCCCCCCCAACGCAAGTCGTTGTAACGACTTGCGTTGTTACAACCGCGTTGTAATGGAACGCGTTGTAAAAGTGTGCGTCGTAATGACGTACATCCATATTGAGACCTAGCAAAGGCACATCGGGCTACCAGTCCCTAATATTTTGCCAAGTTTCGTGCAAATCCATTCAGCCGTTCGATTATTATTATTTTTTATTTTTTTTTGCCCCGCGGGGCCTTTTTAAAACCTCCACATCAAACGTAGGGGGTCAGCCAGGATCTACTATTCCCCCTTATGGTCATTTGCCCCTTCGCTTTGGCCTCCTCTTGTCTCTCGATCCTACCGAGAGACAAGATGGCGGCCGCTACGGACTGTTTGGAATGTTGACAGACGCCGGAGAACCAATCAGCTTCGCAAAGCTCCGTAACGCAAAAAGTACGCGAAGCGGAGCGCTGTTACAGATATATATCTTTTTTTGAACGTTAATTTCTCAAAATCCACTGGAGCACATATATTGAGACCTAGCAAAGGCACATCGGGCTACCAGTCCCTAATATTTTGCCAAGTTTCGTGCAAATCCATTGAGCCGTTCGATTATTATTATTTTTTTTTTTTTTTGCCCCGCGGGCCCTTTTAAAACCTCCACATCAAACGTAGGGGGTCAGCGAGGATCTACTATTCCCCCTTATGGTCATTTGCCCCTTCGCTTTGGCCTCCTCTTGTCTCTCGATCCTACCGAGAGACAAGATGGCGGCCGCTACGGACTGTTTGGAATGCTGACAGACGCCGGAGAACCAATCAGCTTCGCTTCACAAAGCTCCGTTGCGCGAAAAGTACGCGTCCTGGAGCGCTGCCCGGTCCGCTGTTACAGATATATATCTTTTTTTAAACGTTAATTTCTCAAAATCCACTGTAGCACATATATTGAGACCTACAAAAGGCACATCGGGCTACCAGTCCCTACAATTTTGCCAAGTTTCGTGCAAATCCATTCAGCCGTTCGGGCTAAAAGTGAGACCAACCGCCCTATGGAAAACTGAATGTTAAAAACACGTTTTGGGACCCCCCTTTTTTCTCAGCCCCCCCTTGACGAACCCCCCCCCAAATTTTTAAGGGCTGCTCAGAAACAAAATGTGCCATTTTCCTGAAAATTTCAGCCAATTCCGTCCACAAACGCCAAAGTTATTAGACATAGAATTTTCAAAAATCCCGTAGAGAAAAAATCCTAACTATATATACCTACTGGCGACCGCCAGTAGGTAATATATATATAGATATATATGTATATATATATTCACTGAAAAAACCATAGGTTATAGACCATATATAGTTAGGAATTAGCATTTAAAAAACCTTATTTTACTCACACAAAACCATTGAAATTCCATATATAGTTAGTTGCACTAACTATATATCGCGCACCCGCAATCCACTGCTGATCATGTCACATATTACATCATTCATGACATGGTCAGTGACATCACTGATGACATCACTGATGACATCTCAAATGACATCACTGATGACATCACTGATGACAACATCCAGTGACTGTATGTTTCTGTAAAGTTAAAATATGTCTTACATATTGAAGAATGAGTGGATGTATAAGTGTCTGGATGAAGGATTTAGTAGGTGCGTGACTGACTGTATGAGTGAGTGATTAAATGTGTCTCACTGAATGCATGGGTTAGTGACTAAACTGTCTTAATTTGTGCATCATAATGTCTGTTGTGATGGAAACTGCTGAATGTGTTGATCATTAGCTATACGAGAGGCTATATGTGTTATTGATTGGTTGCCCAAATATTTGTATGGGAGATTGAGTTTGTGTAGGGGTGGCTGGGAGGTGTGTGACTCTGTGCATAGATGTGTGAGCAGTTGATTCACTAGGTGTATGAGTTCAAGAGTGCATGTGGAAACAGCTACATGGGCAGTTGACTGTGTGCATGAGTGTATTGATGAGTGAATGGATATCTCAATGCTACATGTCATAGTAAGTACATATGTAAAACACAGTACATGTGAGAGTTGGCATATATAAATAACTGTGCATGAGAGCCACTGAATGTGTGAGTGGTTGTATGGATCATTGTGAACTTGTATCAGGGATTGTATAAGAGAGTAAATATGTGTTAGTATATGTTTGAATAAGTAAGGTGTGTATAACTGTATAGTTGAAGAAATGGAGGTGAGATTGTTTATTTGCATGACTGACTAGGTGTGTGAGTAACTCCATGGATGAGTGACAGTGTGTGAGTGTCTGTATACACTGAGTGTATCTAAGGTTATATTAGAGTCTGAAGAGGTTTATCGTATTAGCACAAGAATTATGTCAAATGAGATGTCATCATTGATGTCATCAGTGATGTCATTTGAGATGTCATCAGTGATGTCATCAGTGATGTCACTGACCATGTCATGAATGATGTAATATGTGACATGATCAGCAGTGGATTGCGGGTGCGCGATATATAGTTAGTGCAACTAACTATATATGGAATTTCAATGGTTTTGTGTGAGTAAAATAAGGTTTTTTAAATGCTAATTCCTAACTATATATGGTCTATAACCTATGGTTTTTTCAGTGAATTTTCAAGGTTTTGTAAATGCTAATTCCTAACTATATATGGTCTATAACCTATGTTTTTTTCAGTGAATTTCAATGGTTTTTTAATAGCAAATATCATACACTGTCGAATGTCAAGTACGTGGTAAGTAAAAACATTTTCGTGTTTATGCACACTGATCTGCTTTGAATGCTGCCCCCCACCCCTCATTTCTATTAGGAGTACTCTCTCTTTGCAGATAGTGAAGGGTAGTTAACGCAGGCCTTTGCCTCCGTTGTAATCCGTCGTGCCTGCTTCTCTCTCCATTTGATTGATTGTTCTCTTTGGTTCATTCTCTATTTACAAACAAGCACAGAGTCGCAATACTCTGTTTAGTCTTTGCAGATAGCGAAAAATCGTGTAAAAAAACTAAAGGAATCGAGGAAAATCAGTAGGCCACTAATGGGATCTCTTTTTGACCTTGCTAAAATAGAAACATTAGGAACAACCTGTTGAAAATAGCAATGTGTATGTACATAAGCGGCGTTCATTTCTGTTCACAGTACCCCTTGTTGATTGTTTGAATCGAGCATTGAATTGTTCGAAGTTGGTTCTCTTAAGGATCTTCTCTGCCTGCAAACGAGGAAGAATAGGAATATTCTCTCTCCCTTTGCAGATAGTGAAGGGTAGGTAACGCAAGCCTTTAACACGTCGTACCTATTTCATTCCTCATTGATTGATTGATTGTCCGAACATTGACTGTTTGGGAATTAGTTCTTTTTGGAGGTATTCCCTGTTTGCAAATAAACGTAGGAAAATCTTTGCAAGTAGTGAAAGGGTACGTAATGCGGACCTTTCTCCCCCGTTGTAATCTGTCATGCCTATCTACTCCCCACTGATTGATGCACCTGCTTCACCCGGACCATTTACTAGAGATAGGTCATCTGGCCCGACCAGAGAGCACCCCTAGTGAAAAGGACATATGCAATAATAACGAAGTGATCACTGTATCCTGTTAACAGAAACTTTAGCATGAAACAACCTGGAAAGAAAAGAATAGGAAAACGAAAATCAGTAGGCCACTGATGAACTTTTTATTAAATAACAAACAAAGAAACGATAACAATACGTAATGATAAAACCTATTATTGTCCTAGAAACAAGAAACGTTAGAAGTAAGCCCGTAATAAGAAACCTGAAAACATCGCCCCTCACTGCCCCAAAACGTGTCTGTCCCACCGCCTGCCACGGCCAAATAACGGCAAACTGGGAAAGATAGAAGTCAGCAGACATCCGCCCCATTCTAGAAACTTCCAAAGGGCAACAGGTTTTCGGCTACGCCCAGCCGGAAGCAACACATATAAGGCGGGTCCTGCTGCCACGCCTCGGCCAGGAGATCATCACGTAGGGTGTAGCCGGAGGAGAGGTCGAGGCCAGCGGGACCCGGCCAGGGGGATTGACAACACTGGAGAGTTTCAGGGGGGGGGAATGTCCATGTCCTCGACCCTCCCCTCTCTCTCCCAGTCCGGCCGCGGTGGCCCTTGAGAGTTGCAGGTTGTCCCTCCACACTCTCTCCCGGTCCGGCCACCAACGGCCGGGGGCTGGGGCCGACGGGATCCGGCTGCAGCCGATGAGCCAAGGAACCCGTTCATGGGGCCAGAGCAAAGGGCGTCCGGCCGCCATCCACCGGAGGTGCGGCCCAAAGACGGACGGGACATTTCTTCTTTCTTTTATAATGGCTGCGACAACACTGGGGGGGGGATGTCTTGCACATGCCTCCGACCCCCCCCTCATCCTCATCGCCTGGTCCGGCCATAACAAATGTCAAGCGAGACGCCGTGGGGTGCACTGGGAGGGAGAGACGATGCAAACAGGCCTCTCCCGCCTCCGCAGGTGAAGGCTTCCCAGCTGCACCCTCAGCGCTCCAGGCGCCCGGAAAAGGGTTCTTCCACTGTGGCGATGCTGCAACGTCTCGCCCGGCAGGGTGGAGCCCGTCCGCTCATTTGACCCCGCGATCGCCAGTAGCTACCGAACTCTCAAAATGGCGGTCGACCTGGCAAGAGCGGGCCCAGCATAAAGAAATGGCCCGGTCACTGGTTGACTCCACCACCGTAGTCCTCCACGACCTTGAAGATTCTAGAGGAGCCGCGGGAGTCTCCGACCCCCGCAGACACCCCCGATGGGGAATGACTGCCATGATCGCCCGTGGAGTGACGAAACTGTATCCGCGGGACGTCGGCGCTCCCATGCTGCCACCAGCCTCAGTTTGAATGACTAGAATCCTGCAGACCTCAGTTCCGGTGAAAGCACAGTGTGACCCGGTAGGAAAAATTGTTGCACCCCCTCCCCTTTTTGACTGATAGTTCAAACCACCGATCCTTTCCTTTGCCCTTTTACCGGAACTATGGACTGCCTCCCCCTCTTTTACATTTTCTAGAGAAAACAAAACATTAACCACTACATTAGCATAGCAGTTGACACCAGAACTGTTTTCAAATTGAAAACCAACAACATCTTCAACAGAATCCTTTTTGTTTCTGCTGTGGCCCTGCTACAGCACAGGCATTGTCCCCAGCAGTAATTCTGCAATGCCGATAAGTATAGCTGTGGTGCCTACTGGACTCACTCACCCCCGCGGCGCCCCACGCCGTGTTTTGCTGGGCGGCAACTTACTAGACATCACCTTCGTAACATCCAGATTTCAGCGCTTTCTGCTGCCTTGGAACTATTCGCACAACAGACCGCTACTGACAATCCACCCCCCGGGACGCCCCACGCCGGATACCCAAATCAGTGCGGCACCCAGGCAACATCTTCTGAATTTTCATAATTTGAAAGAACTAGTAACATGTCCTCATCAGGAATTTCCTCATGAAAAGTCTGCAATGATGATTCTTGTAACTCTATGGTCTCCAAACATTCGATAAATTCGCCATCAAGAGATTGATCAAAAAAATCATTCAAGTCATCTCCTCCTTGTGAGAATATTTCATTATTGGTGCTGTCAATTTCAATAAATGTATTGGATAATTCAAAAGAAATTGCCACGGTCTCTTCGTTGTTTAAATGTTTTTACTGTTTTTGTTTTGTTGTATATATTTATAAGTTATTAAAGTTTTATAATCCTACTACTTTGTTGGAGTGCTATATATTTTTAATATGACACATAATTGTAAAAACTTTGATGTACAAAGAGTCATCCCTGGAATCTTCCGCTTCAGGCTCCGTCCCCTCCCCAATCACAATACAGGATGGTTTTCAGATAGTAGGAACACGTGTGGTGTGACGGATCTCATCGGGTGTTGGCCTTGATCTACTATAACTCCTTTGAAGAGGGGTGATTCTTTACAGCTGGGGCCATAAACTACATCTGCAGGGCTAGCTGATAGCCTGGACAATCGGACACAGAGGAAGAGGAGTGTCAGAGGGTGCGGTAGTGAATAGGGCGAAAGGGAGGTGTCGGGCGGGCACAGAGTGTGATTCTCAAGGAAGAGCAGCGCAGATGGGGGGAGGTTTATTGCCCATGCATAACACAGAGAGCGGGGGTGACCAGTGCCTGGGGAAGATGCTTGCGAAGGTGAGGAGCCATGCTAAGGATCGACAGCGTGCAGAGAGTGGGTCTGGTCAAGGCATCTAAAATGGCTGCCGTGCACGACAAAAGTGTGGCATTTCAAAAAAGGCAAGATGGCGCAGACAATGTTTTTCAACACTTCCTCATTTCCTTCGAATCGAACGTTAACAGACGTTGGTGCATATTACCAAAGTTAAGCGATATTTATCGCTAACGATGCTTAGCAACGAATTTTTTACCGCTAAGCATCGTCAGAAATTATCGAAGATAAACCTTGCTATTATCAAGGTTTATCGCAAATGCGATAAAAAACGGCCGCAATGCATGAATATCGCTAAAAAGTCAGCGATATTCATGCATTACCGAGCTAATGCTCTTAGCCATGTTATCCACCTCCCATTGGATAACATGGCTAAGAACTGCTCAGGGCAGGTGTTAGTTTTTGGAGATATTCGCGCTTAGCGCGAATATCTCCAAAAGTTGGTAATAGGAGATAGATATCTTGCATGTTGTAATGCAAGTTATTGTGGTATATGGAACTCATACCATAATCTCTCAGGAAAGCAGAAACTGATCCTTTTGGGACCGCCTGAGAAGGCCTAGGAGGTGAGGGGTACTCTACTTTGCCCCCTTTTCACGTTCCGAACTATTTTTTTTTACTCTCTTCTGTAATTACACAAAATGGCAGCGATAAAATGCATCAGAGACAGACAGTGAGAGAAAGGAGGCCGGAGATGAAGAAGAGATGTCAAATACACATTGGAGATAATATAGTGGGAGAAGGAAAGTAAATATGAGTAAACTTACCATGTAACATAAAAATGTTGCACTCTATACTATAAGTCTCATTTTATACTACAATCACTTCGCTACAACCTCATAAATTAAAAATAAAAATGAATAATGTCTCAAACAATTTTTGATTTCTAAATATAAATTTATTCTTCTGAATTTTCAAAATTTGAAAGAACTAGTAACATGTCCTCATCAGGAATTTCCTCTTCAATCATCTCATCTGGAATCTCCTCATGAAAAGTCTGCAATGATGATTCTTCTAACTCTATGGTCTCCAAACATTTGATAAATTCTCCATCAACAGATTGATCCAAAAAATCATTCAAGTCATCTCCTCCTTGTGACAATATTTCATTATTGGTGCTCTCAATTTCAATACATGTAGTGGATAATTCAAAGAAATTGCCACGGTCTCTTCATTGTGAGCCATTTTATTTTGAAATTGCTTGCTGTAAATTGCAGAAAAAAATAATCACTTTCATTTATCGTTTTTAGTAATACATAATATAAAACTAACTTTATCAAGTATTTAGTATAACAGAAGGACTGTAAATAAATAACAGAAAACATTTTTCAAATTATCTTCAAGTGTACAACATAGTTCCCCTTACAAATTAACAACTCACCTTTTTAAAAGTAGGAGAAGTGTTAGTACTATGTAAATCAAACACCAGCAATTGACCACCAAAAATTCCTCACAAATGTACCTCAGACAGTAGTATCACAAAATGGCTGTGGTTTCCTCTCATTTTAGATATATACATAACCAATTAACTTTCATCACACACGAATACAAAACCAAAGTAACATTTTAATTGGTTCTAAATTTCAACACTTTCAAATGTGTTTTCCCCATGCAATTTTCCATAGGACATTTAGATACGTCTACAGCCTGAATGGCTGAACGGAATTACACCAAACTTGGCAAAATGGTACATCAAACCTAAGAGGTCAGGGAGGATCTACTATGCCCCCTTATGGTCATTTGCCCCTTCGCTTTGGCCTCCTCTTGTCTCTCGATCCTACCGAGAGACAAGATGGCGGCCGCTACGGACTGTTTGGAATGTTTACAGACGCCGGAGAACCAATCAGCTTCGCTTCACAAAGCTCTGTAACGCGTAAAGTCCGCGAACCGGAGCGCTGCCTGGTCCGCTGTTACAGATATATATCTTTTTTTGAACGTTAATTTCTCAAAATCCACTGGAACACATATATTGAGACCTAGCAAAGGCACATCGGGCTACCAGTCCCTACAATTTTGCCAAGTTTCGTGCAAATCCATTCAGCCGTTCGGGCTAAAAGTGAGGCCAACCGCCCTATGGAAAACTCAATGTTAAAAACACGTTTTGGGACCCCCCTTTTTTCTCGGCCCCCCCTTGATGAACCCCCCCCAAATTTTCAGGGGCTGCTCAGAAACAAAATGTTCCATTTTCCTGAAAATGTCAGCCAATTCCGTCCACAAACGCCAAAGTTATTAGACATAGAATTTTCAAAAATCCCATAGAGAAAAAATCCTAACTATATATACCTACTGGCGACCGCCAGTAGGTAATATATATATACATATATATCTATATATATATATATTCACTGAAAAAACCATAGGTTAGAGACCATATATAGTTAGGAATTAGCATTTGAAAAACCTTGAAAATTCACTGAAAAAACCATAGGTTATAGACCATATATAGTTAGGGATTAGCATTTAAAAAACCATATTTTACTCACACAAAACCATTGAAATTCCATATATAGTTAGTTGCACTAACTATATATCGCGCACCCGCAATCCACTGCTGATGATGTCACATATTACATCATTCATGACATGGTCAGTGACATCACTGATGACATCACTGATGACATCTCAAATGACATCACTGATGACATCATCCAGTGACTGTGTGTTTCTGTAAAGTTTAAATATGTTTTACATATTGAAGAATGAGTAGATGTAGAAGTGTCTGGATGAAGGATTTAGTAGGTGCGTGACTGACTGTATGAGTGAGTGATTAAATGTGTCTCACTGAGTGCATGGGTTAGTGACTAAACTGTCTTAATTTGTGCATCATTATGTCTGTTGTTCTGTAAACTGCTGCATGTGTTGGTCAGTAGCTATATGAGTAACTATATGGGTTATTGATTGATTGCCCAAGTATTTGTATGGGAGACTGAGTGTGTGTGTGGCTGGCTGGGAGGTGTGTGACTCTGTGCAGATCAATGTGTACTTGTATCAATGATTGTATAAGAGAGTAAGTATGTGTTAGTATATGTTTCAAAATGTAAGGTGCTCTATGTTTAACTGTATAGATTAGAAAATGGAAGTGTGATTGATTATTTACAGGACTGACTAGGTGTGTGAGTAACTCCATGGATGAGTGACAGAGTGTGAGAGTCTGTATAGGTGTATGAGTGCATATGATAGTGTTGTAAAGATGAGTGATTGTATGTATGAATGTTTGTATGGGTAAATGAGTGAATGTGTGTGTAAACATAGGAATCACTGAGTGCGTATGTAGTAACTAGTATTGGTGTGTCAATGGTTTCAAAAATTATACTCTGTATTTAACACTGGGTGTAACAGAGGTTATATTAAAGTGTGAGGAGATGCATTGTATTGTCACATGAATGATATCATCAGTGATGTGGTCATTGATGTCAAATGAGATGTCATCAGTGATGTCATCAGTGATGTCATTTGAGATGTCATCAGAGATGTTATTTGAGATGTTATCAGTGATGTCATTTGAGATGTCATCAGTGATGTCATCAGTGATGTCATTTGAGATGTCATCAGTGATGTCATCAGTGATGTCACTGACCATGTCATGAATGATGTAATATGTGACATCATCAGCAGTGGATTGCGGGTGCGCGATATATAGTTAGTGCAACTAACTATATATGGAATTTCAATGGTTTTGTGTGAGTAAAATAAGGTTTTTTAAATGCTAATCCCTAACTATATATGGTCTATAACCTATGGTTTTTTCAGTGAATTTTCAAGGTTTTTTAAATGCTAATTCCTAACTATATATGGTCTCTAACCTATGGTTTTTTCAGTGAATTTCAATGGTTTTTTAATAGCAAATATCATAAGCTGTCGAATGTCAAGTACGTGGTAAGTAAAAACATTTTCGTGTTTATGCACACTGATCTGCTTTGAATGCTGCCCCCCCCCCTCCCCCTCATTTCTATTAGGAGTACTCTCTCTTTGCAGATAGTGAAGGGTAGTTAACGCAGGCCTTTGCCCCCGTTGTAATCCGTCGTGCCTGCTTCTCTCTCCATTTGATTGATTGTTATCCAAGCATTTACTGTTTTAGAATTGGTTCTCTTTGGTTCATTCTCTATTTACAAACAAGCACAGAGTCGCAATACTCTGTTTAGTCTTTGCAGATAGCGAAAAATCGTGTAAAAAAACAAAAGGAATCGAGCAAAATCAGTAGGCCACTAATGGGATCTCTTTTTGACCTCGCTAAAAGAGAAACATTAGGAACAACCCCTCATGACAAACACGAAACTATTGAGATGAACTGAACTCCACACCATGATGGCTGCAATACAGCTCGGCTCCGCCACCCACCCCGCCCAAAATAACGATAAACTCTATGCAAATATTACAAATATATACAACACACCAGCAAAGTAACAGGGTAAAACATTTTATTAAACAACTATTTACATAACTATTTTATACTTTTTGTTGCCCGATCGGCTAGCTCAATCGATCGAGCATGAAACTCATGCACTCTGATGGTTCAAAGTTTTGAGGAGTGCTTGTAACACTGTCTGAAGCCTATTTGCACTTGCTTCAGCTTCACTATTCTCAAAGTAAAGTGGGGGCTGTTTGAGGACGTGACTGCATTTGTGAACAATGTAATGCGGTGCCACCCTGAACCGCTTGACGGAGGCCCCCGAGGGACGGTGTGATGGCGCGGACTCGGAGGGGGCGCTTGGCTCCGGCTCCCTCCCCAAGTCGTGTTCTCCTGGTGTAGCCTGAGATTGCCCCCGACATAGGTGGCCGGCTCCCGGGATCAAGCAGAACTTTTTGCCTTTTGGTAACTCTTCCATTCTTGACCTTGTCCCACAATCCGTTTCACCTAAAGACACGCTGTAGTGGGGCGCCCCTTTACCATTTCAGTTGCCATTCCGCCCGCTTTTGCTACACTGTGCCTCTTCCGCTATTCAGCTGTTTACCGCCCGCTCTTTCGACTACAGCGTCTCGCTCACCATGTAGTTGAGTTGCTCCCGCTCTTGCGGTGCAGCGATAGCCGGCTGCCACAGTACTCTCAAAATGGCGGCCGGCTCTTCAGATTTGGGCGTGGTCCACTAAAATTGCCCTGCGACACCTTGGAACTCGGACGCTTGTCTGCTAGAGATTGGGCTCCATTCTCGAAAGCGTCCCCTCAGCCTTGAAGATTCTACAAAAGTCTTGGGGGCCCCGACTCCCGCAGGCTTCTGGTGGGGAGCGGCTAGCATTATTGCTCGTGGAATGGCCACGACGGAGCTACGAAATGGTGGTGCTCTCATGCTAACGCCAGCTTCAGTCTGAAACATCCAGAAACACTGTAGACTACCAATTCGATCAGTTCGGGTAGCGCCCCAACGTGACCCGGTAGAGAAGAACTAGCCCTCCCCTCTTTGACTGATGGTTCTTGTTGCCTGTCCCTTCTGTTGTCATTTAACAGAACTATTTAGCCTGCTGAAAGGGGTTGTGTTCCGACCGCTGGTTGGTGGAGACATTTTGACTATATTCTGGACCTGCGTTGTCGCGTAATGCGTCATATGACGCGCCGCGTTAGCGCATCCGGAAGTGATCCGGGGCGCGACGCGCAGCGCGTAACGTAAGCATAACAGGTCATGTGACTTGTTAATAAAACTTTTCATTGGTTCATTTTACTTTTCTTATTCTAATGATGAAAGGCTTGGTCATATGACCTAAAAATTACGCTTTTTATTACTTTCGAACATTATTTTTTCTTAAATATATGTTATAATGTTCCAGGCTAATGTACTTTCCCGGAAAATTTACAACTGTCCTGCAAGTAAAATATATTCCTTTTTCGAGAAAAAGGGCGTTTCTTCGTCCCATGACGGAGCCGTTGAGCAAAAGAGGGTCGGCCTGCTGTCTTAGTCGTCGATACGCCTGAATATGAGATTCTTATCGATCACTTTATGTTGCAGGAGTAGAAAACACAACAGCCCTTGACCATTTATCTTTACTGCGTTCCTGCGTATTATACCTTTTACCCTTCATGTAATTGGTCTGCTTTATTTCACTTGCCTTTTACTGATTCTAAAACAGTGACTATTATTAAAAACTTTACCAATGTATATACTACTACCATGTTTTCTTTTAAAAACCTTTATTGTGAAAATGTCATTATACAAATACGGGCCTATAACCACGTGGGCCGGCCACGGAGCAAACTGTAATCGTATATGATGAGTAGACATTTACACTGTAGAGGAACGTAACGGGCGGGCCATTAGGTTGCAAGAACTAAAGTGTCTAACAGTTGCGGAATCGGTGGATGTACATTTTATAATTAAAATACGACAGGGCCAGTTACAATAAAATTATCTAGATATACATTTGCGGGCAAGTACCATGGGTGACGTTAATTCGAACTTTCAATAGTACAGTAATCAATAACACATCAGAACTTAATATCAATAGGGATATCGAAATATTCAATCTATTCTCGTCCCCGCCCGCCATGTGCTTCAAAACTGCATACGTATCTCGTGATATCAAGTTTGTGCAACCAGTACACAACAAGGAGTTACGAGTCCCATTTATTCCGGCGCCATTTTGGGCGAGGACGGGCAGGTCCAGGATATAGTCAAAATGTCTCTACCAACCATCGACTATGATGATGTTCATATGCTGTATTTATTAGAGTAACACTCATCTGTCCACATGAAATTAATTTGCCACAATCTAAACATGTCATTTTAATCTTTCCAAAGTTCTTCTAAATATTTGGGACCGTTTCCCTTGCCTCTGATGCTGTCAGTGCCACTTCTTTGATGAATGTACTGGCAGGTCGGGGGTTCTCCTCCAAATCTCTCTTTTATGCAGCACTATAATTAATCGGTGCCACCTCTCCATATGACGATGCATGGAGAGTACATCGTGGCAGATGAAGCGTGTAACGTACCGGGCATTTACCTTTTTTTGCATGTAGAGGAAAGGAAAAAAAATTCGAGCGTCCGAGTTCTAAGGTGTCCCAGGGCCATTTTAGTGGACCAGGCCCAAATCCAAAGAACAGGCCGCCATTTTGAGAGTCCTGTTGCAGCCGCCTGTCGCTGTAGCATCAAGAGCGTCCGAAACTCAGCTGAATGGCAACTGAAACGGTAAAGGGGCGCCCCACTACAGCAGACGAGCCTCCACCTAGGAAGGCCCGTTCACGCCGCCTCCCCCCCCCCCTTCGGGCACCCCACGCCGTTATTCGGAGCAGGATTGTAGGATGGCCACAGCAGTGCGGCAACTTGCTAGACACCACCTCGGTGCCTACCGAATCTCAGCGCCTTGTGGTGTCTTCTATTCAGAAAACATTGTTGTGCTGCCTTCGACCTATTCGCCGCAAGTGCGCACGCAACTCAGCTGCATAGCTGGCTAGACACCACCTCGGTGCTAACCGAATCTCAGCGCCTTGTGGTGTCTTCTATTCCGAAAATATTGTTGCGCTGCCTTTGGCCCCATTCGCACATCGGTCCGCTACTGACGCCATCTCACAGGCCAACGGGGCGCCCCACGCCGACTTTCAGCATTGTAGGATGGCCACACCAGTGCGGCAACTTGCTAGACACCACCTCGGTGCCATCCGGATCTTGGCATCTCAGCGCCTTGTGGTGTCTTCTATTCAGAAAATATTGTTGCGCTGCCTTTGGCCCCATTCGCACATCGGTCCGCTACTGCCGCCATCTCACAGGCCAACGGGGCGCCCCACGCCGACTTTCAGCATTGTAGGATGGCCACACCAGTGCGACAACTTGCTAGACACCACCTCGGTGCCATCCGGATCTTGGCATCTCAGCGCCTTGTGGTATCTTCTATTCAGAAAATATTGTTGCGCTGCCTTTGGCCCCATTCGCACATCGGTCCGCTACTGCCGCCATCTCACAGGCCAACGGGGTGCCCCACGCCGACTTTCAGCATTGTAGGATGGCCACACCAGTGCGACAACTTGCTGGACACCACCTCGGTGCCATCCGGATCTTGGCGCGTTGTGCTGCCTTCGGCCTATTCGCACATCGGTCCGCTACTGACGCCGCCTCACGTGC
The DNA here is from genome assembly GCF_964261635.1 of Lissotriton helveticus. Classification (NCBI taxonomy): domain Eukaryota; kingdom Metazoa; phylum Chordata; class Amphibia; order Caudata; family Salamandridae; genus Lissotriton; species Lissotriton helveticus. The sequence continues at coordinate 2,083,165,797 of NC_136063.1, forward strand.
CAACGGATTTTCTACACTTTTTATACCCTATGCCGCATAACAGGTCATGTGACTTGTTTATAAAACTTTTCATTGGTTCATTTTACTTTTGGTTTCCTAATGATGGAAGGCTTGATCATATGACCTAAAAATAACACTTTTCATTGGATGAAAACTTTTTTTTTTTCCCAAACGATGAAAGCCCCACCTTGTTTCTGGATGTTTCAGACTGAAGCTGGCGTCAGCATGAAAGCACCACCATCTCGTGGCTCCGTCGTGGTCATTCCGCGAGCAATCATGGCAGCCGCTCCCCACCGGAAGCCTGCAGGAGTCGGGGGCCCCCAAGACTTTTGTAGAATCCTCAAGGCGGAGGGGACGCTTTCGAGAATGGGGTCCAAGACCTAGCAGACAAGCGTCCGATTTCCAAGGTGTCCCAGGGCCATTTCAGTGGACCAGGCCCAAAAAGGAAAGAGCCTGCCGCCATTTTGAGAGTCCTGTGACAGCCGCCTATCGCTGCACCGCAAGAGTGGGCGCAACTCAGCTGAATTGCGGATTTTGACACAGTGGACCAAAAGCGGACGGAATGGCAACTGAAACGGTAAAGGGGCGCCCCACTACAGCAGACGAGGCTCCACCTGGGGAGGCCCGTTCACGCCGCCTCCCCCCCCCCCCGGGGCGCCCCACGCCGTTATTCGGAGGGCGGCAACTTACTGGACATCACCTTGGTGCCATCCACATTTCAGCGCGTTCTGCTGCCTTGGAACTATTCGCACAACAGACCGCTACTGACGACCCACCCCCCGGGACGCCCCACGCCGGATACCCAAATCAGTGCGGCACCCAGGCAACATCACCTGGGTGCCGTCCAGAAATCTGGACGTTGTGCTGCCTTGTAACTATTCGCACAACCGACCGCTACTGACCATTGTTCCTTCTTTTTCCCTAAAAATGTTTAAATGTTTTTACTGTTTTTGTTTTGTTGTATATATTTATAAGTTATTAAAGTTTTATAATCCTACTACTTTGTTGGAGTGCTATATATTTTTAATGTGACACATAATTGTAAAAACTTTGATGTACAAAGAGTCATCCCTGGAATCTTCCGCTTCAGGCTCGGTCCCCTCCCCAATCACAATACAGGATGGTTTTCAGATAGTAGGAACGCGTGTGGTGTGACGGATCTCATCGGGTGTGGGCCTTGATCTACTATAACTCCTTTGAAGAGGGGTGATTCTTTACAGCTGGGGCCATAAACTACATCTGCAAGGCTAGCTGATAGCCTGGGACCGGCCTGGACAATCGGACACAGAGGAAGAGGAGTGTCAGAGGGTGCGGTAGTGAATAGGGCGAAAGGGAGGTGTCGGGCGGGCACAGGGTGTGATTCTCAGGGAAGAGCAGCGCAGATGGGGGGAGGTCTATTGCCCATGCATAAGACAGAGAGCGGGGGTGACCAGTGCCTGGGGGAGATGCTTGCGAGGGTGGGGAGCCATGCTAAGGATCGACAGCGTAATATATAGTTAGGATTTTTTCTCTATGGGATTTTTGAAAATTCTATGTCTAATAACTTTGGCGTTTGTGGACGGAATTTGGTGAAATTTTCAGGAAAATGGAACATTTGGTTTCTGAGCAGCCCCTGAAAATCTGGGGGGTTTCGTCAAGGGGGGGCCGAGAAAAAAGGGGGGTCCCAAAACGTGTTTTTAACATTGAGTTTTCCATAGGGTGGTTGGCCTCACTTTTAGCCCGAACGGCTGAATGGATTTGCACGAAACTTGGCAAAATTGTTGGGACTGGTAGCCCGATGTGCCTTTGCTAGGTCTCAATATATGTGCTCCAGTGGATTTTGAGAAATTAACGTTCAAAAAAAGATATATATCTGTAACAGCGGACCGGGCAACGCTCCAGTTCGCGTACTTTTCGCGTTACGGAGCTTTGTGAAGCGAAGCTGATTGGTTCTCCGGCGTCTGTAAACATTCCAAACAGTCCGTAGCGGCCGCCATCTTGTCTCTCGGTAGGATCGAGAGACAAGAGGAGGCCAAAGCGAAGGGGAAAATGACCATAAGGGGGCATAGTAGATCTTCCCTGACCCCCTAGGTTTGATGTGGAGGTTTTAAAAGGGCCCCGCGGGGCAAAAAAAAAAAAAATAATAATAATCGAACGGCTGAATGGATTTGCACGAAACTTGGCAAAATTGTAGGGACTGGTAGCCCGATGTGCCTTTGCTAGGTCTCAATATATGTGCTCCAGTGGATTTTGAGAAATTAACGTTCAAAAAAAGATATATATCTGTAACAGCGCTCCGCTTCGCGTACTTTTCGCGTTACGGAGGTTTGCGAAGCTGATTGGTTTTTCGGCGTCTGTAAACATTCCAAACAGTCCGTAGCGGCCGCCATCTTGTCTCTCGGTAGGATCGAGAGACAAGAGGAGGCCAAAGCAAAGGGGCAAATGACCATAAGGGGGCATAGTAGATCGTCCCTGACCCCCCTAGGTTTGATGTGGAGGCTTTGAAAGGGTCTCGCAGGGCAAAAAAAAAATATACTGTTTTTTTAGTTTTTTTGCGTGAGGTGCGCCCGGTTCGCGAACCGGGAAGCGTTCTGGGGAGCGTACTTTCTTGAAAATTAGTGAAAAAAGTTAGAGTAAAATAATAATTGTGAGTGATCAGATGTAGGGTAGCTCTGAGAAGAGCTTTTGGGTTTATGGTACATTTAGGTACTTATAAGTAGGTACCAATGCACAGTCTTAAATTCAGAGTGAAAACTCTGTTGCCCTCATCTGAGAAGTGAACTCCATCTCCTCTGTAGATATCTTGCATGTAGTAACGCAAGTTATTGTTGTACAGGGAGCCCATTCCATGGTCTCTCATGTAAGCTGAAACAGATTTGTTTACATGCTTCCTCGATTTCTCAATTTGTGGACAAAATTGGTTCGACCACCTCCATTTCTGTCTTTGGCATATATTTGAATATACCAAGGCAGTCTGAGGAAAAAGTGCCATCAATTGCTCAAAGGTGTCCTTTAAAAGCATTTCCAGACCTACCCCAGTCAAAGTGCCCAAATCATTACCTCCACAGTGCACAATTAACAGGTCAGGTTTTGGCAAATGCATAAAGGTTTTCACCAATGGTATCAATTGGTGACATTTTAATCCTCTGTGGCCAAACCACTTAATTTCCACATCTTGTAAATTGAGGTTAGGTAAATTCCTGTTTTCAGCGTACCTTTGAGCCCAATAGATGTAACTATGTCCAACAATCCAGACAGAAAACATGGTGAGAGAAGGTTCTGCTGCAGTCAGATGAAGTGTGGCAATGAAATGGCAGTTGAAAAATGAGAGTGTAAAATGAAAAAAACTGAGGAGTTTCTGTGTTAATGAAGCAGTAAGAGTGATTGGTGGTTTTTGATTGCTGAAAACAGAAAGTTAGTGTGCATGGATGAGTTCGTTGAAAGATGTATTTTGAGTGGCGAAGAAAAAATCATTAAATGAAAGAATGCTCTGGATATGAAGGTGCACTGAGAGTTCAGAGTTCAATTGCAACATTGTTGTGTGAGAGGTCTTGCAAGAGGTGGTTGCTATGCAGAAAAAGCAGAGAGGGGGCAGAGGGGGGAAGGGTTTTGCTTTGAAAAAAGTGAGGGAAGAGTTTTGATTGGGTGACATGAGAGATATGTGTGAGGAATTACAGCATTTCTGTGCTTTTGATAGCTGCAGACTCTGGAGTGCATACCTTTTGCTCTGCTGAAGACAAATTGGTGTGTTTCTGAGACTGTTTTGAAACTCAAAGTATTTGCTAAGGTGAGAAAAGATTTCTTTAATTTAGATAGAAAATAGTGTGCTTTAAGGAGAAAATTATGAAGAAAGTTGTGTTTTTCAAATGTTGATTTGTCTCAAGTGTTTCACAAATAGATTTTGTTTCTTTGAGAAATTGTAATTGGAGAAAATGTGAAGTATTAGTACTGACAGGGCTTTTATGTGCATAGGAGCTGTGGAGTGTTTTCAAATTATGACTTGTAAATCGTTTTTGAGAAAAAGCAATGGTTTTAATATTGATGAGAAGGACATAATGGTGTCTGCTTCTTTATAAGGTAATTGAGAGTCTCTGATGTTATTTTTCCCATTTCAATGTAAGAAGTTTGTCTGTGGAGCAAATTGCTTGTAAATATGCTCCCACCTGTGCATGGCAAATTTAGATTTTGAATGTTTCCGTTACATAGGCATGTTAAAGGTGACTGAAACATGCTGCAAAGGCAATCAAAAAATGCTTTTATGTGTCTTAAGGACATTTTAAGTCATTTCCCCATGTGCAGTGTTTTCAAATTATGAGTTGAAAATCGTTTTTGAGGTAAAGGAATGTTTTCAAAATTTATGTGCGCCATATGACCCCAAATTTCTTTTTCAGGGGTGCAGCAGGGTGTTCTTGAGACACCCCTGCACCGTCGGAAAAATTCGTAATTTGCGATGAGGTAATTGCTAATCGCAAATTGCACCTTCATTCCTATGGGCCTCCTGCTGCATGGAAATGAATGGGTAATTTGTAATTAGAAAATAGGTCATCGCAAACTAGGAATGGTAAAGAATCGCTATTTATTCCTTAAAGTTCGCTATTTAGGAAATGCAAAAAACTTTGATGATACATATGGCGGTTCATCTCTAACAAGATAAGAAGCATAGGGATAGATTTATGATGACTGGCGCATCACCAGGGATGTGTTAGTCATTCTGTGCCGCTGTTCCGTCACCTATGGTGTGCTGCATTTACAATGCGGCGCATCATGGGGCAAAAACAGCACAGATGCGTGACGTATTTGTGCCGTAAAGTTGGCGCATTGCTGGAGTTGTATCGCAAGTGTGATGAAGCTCCAGTAAGGCTGAGGGGTGCCCCTGTCGCAGGGTTTCTGTTCTCACACAGAACTGTGGACAGAGGATTGGAACCTCGGCGAATTAGGGTGTCCCAAAACTCACCTTAGTAATCAAAACCCCTTAGCAAGCTAGGTACAGTGTCACATTGGATATAACAAACTCTCAATGTTTAGACAATCCAGAATATGAACTTATAGTACCTCAGGATACGTGGAACTCATGAACAGTCGGTCGTTATATATTTCTTAGAAACCAGAACATGGAGTTAAGAAGAACACATGTGTATTTGAAATGTTTATTTACTAATGCCGTCTTCTCAGGCGTAGTATCTTAGATTATACAAGTACACATATTATCAGTAGCAAAATTACCAGCATAGTCAGTAGTACATAAAAAGCGAATGGTGACAGTATGTTAACATGCTGTAAATGAATAAGAGTTAGCAACACTTATAAGCAGCCGCGGGCCGTGGAGGGAGTTACGGTGGGGCAGGGAGGCGGGGAGGGGGAGGGGCAGGGTGGAGAGGGCTCCACCCTGCCCCTCCCCCTCCCCGCCTCCCTGCCCCACCGTAACTCCCTCCACGGCCCGCGGCTGCTTATATCTCACCCTCCCTAATACACATAATATATTATTTGCTAAGAAGGTCTCTTTGTGTTGGTTTAGGGCGTGCCGATACTTTAGTGTCTTAGATTTGAAGGAATCACATCAGCATACACCAGCTCTCTCTTCATGTGAACCGCATCAAGTGTTGTGTATTTGTGTTCGGCAAAGCAATATAAAACCCGCCTCATGCCCAGAATTGGGAGAAGCTGCACTTATGTTATGAGTATGAAGTCGTGGAGATCAGACCTCATAACAATTCTGTATCGTGTTGTTCTTGAAACTTCAGCACTCGCTGTACAGATATAGTTTAAGAAGTAAAGCAGATAGTAGAGCAATAACATATTATTCTCATGTAAATCACGATGAACTATTAGGTTGAAAGCTAAAGCAACAACTAAGTGTCGTGTGCAGAAGTTGCAAAAAAGGAAAAAATGGCGTTTAAACCGGTAATGAGTCCATGCTAACTTAACACGGTGTAAAGATATCCAGGACCTAGATGACACCTCCCCATGATCCGGAAATGAACTGAATAAGATAATAGAAGTGCCATCTCATGAGAGCAGATTGCAACTTTATATGTGGACGGTCCGCAAGGTAAAACATTAAAAACTAGGAAAATTTAATGCTAAAGAAAAATAAAACAGCCAAGTACTTTATCGAGTCTTAAGCCAATAGGCAAGCTAAATAATAAAAACTTGACAAATAAGTCAATGAATTGTCAATGAAATGCTAGTACTCAGCATATCAAACATGAAAAAGGTCTATGACATAACTGTGTATGCAAAATAAGCTGCAACAGCCTCCAATAGGAAGTCCCCGTCTTCATCCGAAAAGAGTTCAGCCATCCAATTTAAAAGCGGAAAAGAACATAAGTGCTCTCCCAGCACCGGATCCTCTATCAACATCAGAGGACAGCTCGGTGGGTTTTCAAGAAAGCTCTGTTCCAAGAAAGACTGTGTTGCCGCCAGTAAATTCCAGGGACCAATTAGTCCATGCATCAATGCCACAGCCATAATCCTTTCGCCAGGACAAACCAACTCGTGAGTAATGATAGGAGTCATCAGCTGATTAAAGTCGACGTCAGGAGAAACCGGTCCGCAGAGACACAAATCAATGGCCCAATCGAAATCACAGGTCAGGCAGTGAAATACAGGCTGGACACAGGTGAAGTAGGAGAATCGAAAAGATAATCCATATGCCGTACTTAATATCGCCAACGGCATTGTGCCATAATATTCTAGCATGCGATTGCGGAACAGTGTCAGCAGCTGCAGGGCGGGAGCTTGCACAGGAGGGACATCCATATTTAAAAATGTAAAAAAGCACAAGAGCGTCCGCTGGTAATGCAAGTAAAAATGGGAATCCACGAAGCAGAGTGGAAAAAATAGAATGAAAGAAAGCAGGGATGACTCCAAAGATTTTCTCAAATGAAGTCACGAGACCACTGGTAACAACTTTAAAAAAGTGCGCCAGGCCCTTTGTGGAGGACGCGTTAGAGATAGTCCGAACCATCTTGCTGAAATGGAAAGGCGAATCTGTATTTAAAAGGGTCTGCACCTCTGTACGGGTGTTCGCTATGTGAAGCACGAAAGTTTCACGGGCAGAACTCAAGGCCACCTCTCTCTGAGACAAAAGAGCTCTTATTCTTGCCATGCCGTTGAAATGTGCTCCCAAGGTTGGTATTTGTGGCCAGATTGAAAACTCCCTATGTTCATGTGTGGGAGGAAATAGAACATTTCTGCAGCAAATAACCCGTTCATTTACTGTTACGATAAAATGAATACTTTTAATTAACCCAGAACAATCTTCATTATTGAGCATCAAATAACTACCATTTTCCAAGAACTTGAACGTGGGGATGATAGCAGGAACTGGTGTGCCTTGCAACACGCAAGCCATATTTGGTCGGTGTTTGTTGCATGAACCGTGTAACTGTATGTGCCTACACATTAGTGAATGATCTGGCGTCTCAGTGCATTCCTCTCCATTCAGATAAAGTTCTTGATCATCTTTGAAAATCTGTATGTGTATGGAAGCGACCAGACCTCATGAAGAAAACCACTACCTAAAGGTTAATAACGACCTATTGGTATATATTTCATACAATTTGAAAACTTATATAAAGCAAAAGGCAGCGTTATTAAACCGTGGATAAGGCACGTTGCCAAAGCAGTCAAACTTTTGGATTTATACTGGAAATGTTAAAGGAAGAATTACGGAGTAGGGCCTGTAAATCTTTAATGGACAACGAGTAAAATTACTCCAACCATCATATTCCTCTAACTCCGGGATAGTAGGGGTGTTTAATTTTTTAGAAGTAGCCAATCCAAAGCATTTGGTCTGGGAAATTGTTTCATTCACAAACAACATATGATTTGGGATGAGACATGCACGGTGGAAAGCCTCAGTGCCTTGTACCTGCCAGGTTCGTGAACCCCAAACAGATGTAGATCCTGGATATTTTTACTCTGTGTTACGTTAGCATGGTCTCATTACTGGTTTAAACGCCATTTTTCCTTTTTTGTAACTTCTGCACACGACACTTAGTTGTTGCTTTAGCTTTCAGCCTACCTGCGTCAAGATCTATGCCTGCTTCAAGCAGGCGCAGGGTTTTGATGTAGCTTTGTCCTATCTGATTGTAAATGCGGCACACCGTGGGTGGCAGAGCAGCGGTGCACGTTAACTGGTGCATCCCTGGGGATGTGCTAGTTAATATAAATCTGCCCCTTTACATTTAATTATGTGCAGGGGACACAGAGTAGGTGAGGTTTATCCAAGGTTAAGAAGAGATGAGTCCTGTTCAGTGAAAAATTGGAGATAGGCTTCAGTATATTATATACTTAAGTAGTGTGTTAAGTTTTTGATGACTGTTATTAATTTACTGTTGGGTAATAGTGGTTAATAACATTTTTTATTATATTTTACCACAGATTCAACTGCAGATTATTTCAAGATTTTAGGATGCCTAGCAAAGAAAGAGTGAGAAAGGCTGCAAAACGTCAAAGACAGCAGGGCCATGGAATAATGCAGCAGTCCTCTAACAAAAAGATTTGTCAAGTCACCAAGAAAGCACCGGGTAAGAGTCCAAAAACAGTCATAAGAAATATGTGTAGTAAAAAAAATATTACTACAGAAAATGTTTCAGTCCAGAAAAGGAGAAAGAATTCAAATGGTAAGGAAAGGCCAATGAGAAATGTTACTGCTAGAGTAAGAGATAACTCTATGCATGAAAGTAGAAGGAAACAACAGTTTAGGGATATTCGTAAACGAATGTTCCGCAACAGGATAATTGGGAATTTGTTAAAAAATATTAAGAAAGGTCAACAGAAAGTGGTTTTTTATAAGAGAAAAAAAATAGTTGAGAAAGTTATTGATCAGGCATTTGAAATTAAACGTAAGTTATTTATTTTGACAATCAATAGAATTAGGAAGCTAAACAAGGTAATTTATGATTTCAAAAGAAATAGTAGATGGAAGAGAATAGTTAATCGTAGTAATTTTTGTGAAGTTTTTTCTGGAGAATGGATGCATAGTTCAAGCTCTGAGGCATTTTTTAATGAGGAGAGTTATTTCCAGGATAATGATTTGGTGCATGCAGTTGACACCAGTGGTCGAGCTTATGAAGTGAAAGATGGTTGTCCAGTTGAAAAAGAAAAAGTTGTGAGAACAGAGATAGAAGAGGTGTTAGGTAATGAGGTTTTAGGGAGACGTCCTAAGGGTCCTGTGTACACCTGGAAGTGTAGTAGTATTTGCAGTGTACGACAGGATTCCATCAATTTGCTTTGTGATTTTATACGGTCATTTAATAAGAAAAGTTTGAAGCAGAAAATGAAGTTGTTGCAAGAATTACGTCCTTGCAGAGTGAGAGAAGTGATAGGTTTGCATGGTCATTCACTGGCTTGTCTTTCCAGGAGAGTATGCCAGAGTGTTTTTCATCATTTCAGGATGCTAGCAGTGCATCATAATAAAGTGAGGAAATTAGTTAGAATGTTGTATTATGCTAAGAGTCCAGCAATTATGCTTAAACAATTATGCGCTGCTCTTTTGCATGGTTCTGAAATAGATGTGAAGAATATATGTGAAGAAATTGAGTTTTGTTACTTTGGAAGTAAAGAGGAGAATGTTGAAATTGACCAAGAAGAAGAGAGTAATGTGGAAGATAGTGTACAGGTTTCCAGTACAGATAATTTCCAGAGGGAAATTGCGACGTTTGAGGTGAAATCAAGTGAGAGGCCAAATTTCACTTGTGTGTGTTGTCGACGCACTTATTATAAGAATCAGACTAAGTTAGTGGATTTATATGGAAAAAGTGAAAGGGAAAATAATAGTGAATGGAAGGATTTTACAACATACTTGATGGTAGAAAATTGTTTTGATTTGGGATTGGATCAACGTGTGTGTACTTATTGTTGTAACAAATTAAATCAAAACCAGATGCCTGCTAGAGCAGTTCATAATAATCTGGAATTGGTTGAGATTCCTTCTGAATTGAAGGATTTAAATACTTATGAATCTATTTTGATTCAAAGTATCCATCCCTTTCAGGCTATTGTAAGAATGGAGCCAAAGACAGGGAAATTGCCTCCATCAGATTTACAGAGAGGATTAAAGGGAAGAGTTGTTTATTTGCCTCTAGATTTGAAGAAAAACATTAACACAATTGGAGTAGAAAAAGTGGAAGAGGAACCTCTTGTTATCTTAGTTAATGGGGTTCCGACAAAGAATAAGAAAATATGGCAAGATTTAGTAGATGTTAGGAAAGTCAAAAGGGCAACATTGTATTTGAAAAAAAATAATAAATACTATAAAAATGTATATGTTGCAGAAGAGGAAGTAAGTGAGGAAGAGGATAGCGATTTGTGTGCTGGTCAAATTGAGAAAGTAGAACCCTGTACTAGTGAAGAAATATATGAACATTATAGTGTTCATCCTTTGCATTCCAAGGAAGTCATGGGGAATGCTATTGAGTTGTTTCAAATGAAACAAGCGAAAGGGAGTCCCATTAGTGTTTGGGAGGAAAGTTTGGAAGCTCGGTGTTTCCCACAGCTTTTTCCAACAGGTCAGGGAGGAAGATATGATGAGCGACCTCATCAAATTCCTGCTTCTGAATACCGGACTTTGCGATTGTATGCAGGAGATCCTAGGTTTCGACAATGCATTCCTTATTTGTTTCATCTCCTGTTTGAAAGCGATCTGTCTGGACTGTCATATGCAGTGAACCACATCTTGAAAAGTGGTATACACATGCAAAACATCTCGGCAAGTGACTTTATGGATAAAGTCAATGTCCAAGACAGTATTTTGGATTCTCACCTGATTAATCTCATGGCGTGTCAGCGTGGTACTAATGAGTACTGGTACCGTCGTCATGGTGATTTAAAATGTATGCTGAGGAACTTAGGAACTCCCACATGGTTCCTCACTTTGAGCTGTGCTGAGTATGGCTGGGAAGACTTACTTGAATTTCTACGAGAGGCAAATGCTAACGTAGAAAACATCGAATTCAAGACACCCGGAGAACTGTGCTCTTTGGATCCAGTCAATGTATGTAGGTACTTCAATCATAGATTTGAAGGTATGATGTCTTTCATCATGAATAAGAAGAATCCACCTCTTGGAGAGGTGTTGGATTTCTTCTGGAGGAAGGAGAACCAAGCAAGAGGTGCTCCTCATATACATATGTTGCTGTGGATCAAGGATGCACCTAAATTTGGAACGGATGCAGACGACTCAGTGATGAGTTTCATAGAACAGTATTCTACGTGTGCTGTTCCAAACGCAAAGGAGAAAAAAAGCCTAAGAGAAAAAGTTCTACGTTTCCAAAGCCATCGATGTGGAAAGTACTGTCGTCGTAAATTCCGGAACAAAGACAAGTTCTACACCAAATGTCGTTTCGGCTTTCCACGATCGGTGATTTCTAAAGGAAGAGTGAACAGTTTGATGTCTTCGCTGCGACATAATGTGATGAAGAAATCACCTAAAAACACATACATTTTGAAGAGGAACGAAGAGTCTAAGTACATCAACGACTACAACCCGGTGATTTTGTCCATGTGGAATGCTAACATGGATATACAGTTTGTGGCCGATAACTGTATGGCTGTGGCTCGGTATGTGACATCTTACATCACCAAAAAAGAGAAGACAGAATTGAAGGATATGTGGGAGGACATTTCCCATGAAAAGAGCCTCAGCAAGAAGTTGTACAGTTTCAGTCTGAAGATGTTGTCGCATCGAGAAATCGGAGCTTACGAATGTTCTGACCGGTTGTCTTCAGCAAGTCTCTATGCCAAGTCCAGGAGTATCGTTTGGGCGAGTGTTGGTCTTGCTGCAACGCGTAATCGAGTTCTGAAACCTGTGCGGGAAATTGAGTATTTGGCGGAAAAGGAGCCAAACAGTACCGACATTTTGAAGAGCAACATGTTGGATACATATTATCCAAATCGAAGCAGTCACCTCGAGAATGTTTGTCTGTATGAGGTTCTGCAAAATTACATATTCAAGAGGAACATCAAAGAAGATACTGAGAAAGGAGTGTATGCTGTAATAGGAAGTGAGGGATGTCTGGTCAAGCAAAGAAAATGCCACTTGATAAACCATCGAAAATTGAGTGGCGAATCTCCTGAAAAAAAGGAGTTTTTCTATTTAGCACTTTTGCAACTTTTTAAGCTTTGGCGTGCAGAAGAGGAACTGCTTGGAGATTTCCTTTGTTACGAAGACTCATTCAATGCCGCCAAGGAGACCATAGAATGTCCTGCTTTTCCCAAATATGTAGAAATGTTGAATGTGGAAATTGAGCAGGAAGCAACGATTGCAGCCGAGATTGCCAGAGACAGTTCTCAGGACAGTCAGAGTTCTGCTTCATTGAGTCAGGATCCACTAGGAGGACCTCTTATCGAAACTGAAGCTGCCACTGCTATGAATGAAGTGGAAAGAGCCATGGCACATGCTCAGGAGGATGCGGTTAACTTAGAAAAGTTGGAAAGACAACTCAACGTTGAGCAGAGGAAAATATATGACGAACTTACCATGCAAATTGATCATGGATTAAGTCATGACAAGAAAGAGTGCTCATGTACGTCGTTGAAGCCTGTCCGACTGTACGTGAGTGGAGAAGCGGGAACTGGAAAAAGTTTCCTTATTAAAGCAATTTCATGTTATTTGCAGGAAAGGACAGAGTCATCGCTGTCTTGTGTTGTCACCGCTCCAACTGGACTGGCAGCACATAACATTAAAGGGATTACTTTACATCGTTTACTGATGCTGCCAGTGGAGCATGACAACAAATTAGAATATCACAAGCTATCTGGAGATGCTTGTTTTGAAGTTTCAAGAGTCTTGAGGAAAATGAAACTTCTTATCATTGACGAAGTAAGCATGGTTTCCAATGTCATGCTTGCCTTTGTGCATTTGAGAATGCAAGAAGTTCTCAAAACAGAGTATGATGTGTTATTTGGTGGCAAACACATCATTGTTTTCGGAGATCTTCTGCAGCTGACACCAGTGAAAGGGCAACCTGTGTTCAAAATGCTCACGCATGAAGATACCAGGAAGTGCTTAGGGAGCATTGGCAACGTCAATATATGGTTAAACTTCAATTATGCTGAACTGCATGAAAATATGCGTCAGGCAAAGGATGAAGTTTACAAGACTATTCTACAAGATGTTAGAATTGGAAAAGTGACCGAGCATGGGAAAGAAGCTTTACATGCACGATTACTGACAAATTTATATCCAGACGAAGATGTTGTGCCTGAGAATATTTTTCAGAAAGTTACTGAGAAAAAATCTGGAATATGTTTGATGCCAACTCTTGCAGAATGTGCCAAATTCAACAACAAAATGTTGCATTTAGAAAAGCAAGAGATTGTGAAATTGGAAGCTATTGACAGAGTAGAGCATATGGGATCAACAATTATTTTGTCTGAGAATCTGAAAACAAAATTGGATTCATTAGAGAAGAGTATATCTAAAACTGCGGGTTTTGAAAAGACTCTGAATGTGTGCTTGAACTGCCGTATAATTTTAAGAAGGAATTTACATGTTGAAAGAGGTCTGGTAAATGGATCAATGGGTAATGTTGTTGATTTTGTGAAATACAGAAATAGAGATGGAATTGAATTTTTAAAAATTAAATTTGATGGCATTGAGGAAGTACAGCTAATTGCTCGTTGTTCTGCTAGATTTTTGCTTGTAAAAGACTTATATGTTAGTCGTAAGCAGTTTCCTGTTTGCTTGGCATATGCGGTGACAATCCATAAATCGCAAGGTTTAAGTGTAGACTGTGCATTGGTGAATATTGACAGTTCTGTGTTCAAGGAGGGTATGGCATATGTGGCATTGTCACGAGTTAGGACTTTATCGGGATTGTACTTGATTGAGTGTGATGTCACAAACATTTGTGCGGATCTAGATTGTGTTAAGGAATACAATAGGTTGAGAAGAGAGTATGCGCCACATTTGCCTCAGTATCCTTTGTTTGAGAAACGTGTGGTAGGCCGGAAACGAAGAAATGTGACCAATACTGGGGAGGTTGTAGCAAAAAGACGAAAAGTCGATGAACCTGAAATTATAAGCAGAAACAAAAAGGATTCTGTTGAAGATGTTGTTGGTTTTCAATTTGAAAACAGTTCTGGTGTCAACTGCTATGCTAATGTAGTGGTTAATGTTTTGTTTTCTCTAGAAAATGTAAAACAAGAGATTGTGGTCAATTCTGATCAAAGATTTTGCAGTTTGTTAAATTCTGTGTTAGAGAAATGTAGCACTGATAGAACAAACATAGAAAGTGTGTCTGAAATTCGAAATCTGTTAGACAGATGTTCAGGCCAAACACAATTCTCTCAAAATAGTCAGCAAGATTGTCAGGAGTTTTTAATGTATATGCTTGATGTATTGCATGATGAAGGTGTAGATGTAGATCACCTGTTTGGGCTTTCTTATCAATGGCAGCATGACTGCGAGAACTGTAGGGTATCAAGTACTACTAGTGTAGACTCAGAAAGATTTATATATTTAACTTTGCCAGACAGTAAATCAGTCTCTTTTAATAAGCTAGTAAAAGCAGCTGATCACAATATGGAGTGTAGGCAATGTAAATCTGAAATGATGTCCACATTATTTATACGAACATATGGCCAGTATGTCATTTTAATGTTCCAACGATGTAGGCCTGATGGAACAAAATTGACAACTTTAATTAAAAATTTTGTGGCTTCACAGTTGTCAATATCAGGAAGGACTTTTGTAACTGTAGCAATTATATATCATGATGGTCCTTCAATAACATCAGGACATTATACAGCTTATTTAAAGTGTAGAAATGGCTGGTCATTCTGCAATGATTCTGTTTTAATTTTCAAAACAAAATTGCCATATGACCTTAAAAACTCTTACCTGGTGTTTTTAAAACCAAAATTTTAGGGAAAGAATCTCGGGATGTGCTCTGAGGAATTTCAAGAAGTTCTCATGGCTCCTACACTATTTGGCCTTGAGGATAAGTGTAGTACAGAGACATAACTTTTTACCATAACACTGGACGTCATTGAGAAATACGTGCACTTTGAATGAGTTCAGAAAAACTGTTTCTTTTTATAAGCTAATTGAAGCAGCCAATCAAAACATGGAGTAGAGGGAATGTAAGTCTGCAATGCTGTCTACTGTTTTACATTGCTTTGTGATTAAAAGTGATGTAGAGAATTAAATAATTGTACTAGTCATAAAGGTAGTGTAAGTCTGCTTCATAGTAAGCAGTATCAGTGTGATAGGAAATGTAGAACATGATTGAGCAAGAAGGGGAAGATATTACTAGTCCAGGATTGTGTAAATGATCTTCAACATTTTAATTCTGAAAGTTGCGGAAATGCGAAAAGACGGGATTGGCTTACAAGAAATCCAAGAGTTATAAATGGCTTTGACAAGATTTGGCCTTGTGGAAACTTGTGGTAGAGAGCAAGAAGTCATTTATTGTATGTAACATGTTTTTGAAAACGATGGAGGTTTTCTTTCAGAAAGTGGCGGGTTGAAAGTAATAACAGCACAACAGAGTGTAAGCTGTTCATAGGACATCCTTGGCCGTCATGGAAAGTAAGTTAACTTTAAGGAGTTCTGAATTCTGATTTGTTATGTTGTATGGGTTTTTTAAACACAATCATTTTGATTGTGTTTTTTTTTCCCCGCTGTTATATGATGAATACCTTCAAGTCACTGTTTTTAGTGAAATTTGATACATTCTGAGAACAGCAAAAATAAACCATTTAACATGTATAATTAATTCTGTTCTGTTTGCATTTATGATGTACATGTAGAACTGTGTAGGAGGCATGGAGAAGGTGAGGCTTCTGTAAGTGTCAAAGTTGTTGCATACAGTGAACACATTCACACATCGGTCCACTCTTCCTTGGATGTGGTGGAGGTGGTGGGGAAGCACCAGCTGAAGCTACTAAAGAAGCCATTGCTCACTGGTAACAAAGGGTCTTTCTCTCACAATGATGAAAGTCAGAGTGAGGAAAGAAAGAGGGATTTTCATCATTTGGGAAAAACAATAGTTCTCAACCAATGAAAAGTGTTCATTTTAGATTATATGACCTAGTCTTACATCATTAGGAAACCAAAAGTGAAATGAACCAATGAAAAGTGTTATTACCAAGTCACATGACCTGCTGTGTTTATGTTACACGCTTTGCAGGGCCTTCCGGTTTGCTTCCAGAAACCTTTGCTTTGCGACTCGGTAAGCGTACCAGTTCGCTAACGTAGTACGTCATATGACGTATCACGCGACAACGCGAAACGTCATGCGGATGTGAGGCGTCACGATGTTGTTTTCTAACGCGGCAGTTGCGGTAAAGAAACGTTTACTGGCTCGCGGTCTATTTCGCGGCATCAAGGTCAGCTAACGGGAAGCTTCCCGATTCGCGAAGTGGGAACGAAGAAAAAAAATAAAAAAATAAAAAGTTATTAATAAACATATAAAATATATTTTGGGATTTAAAGAAGAATACATTTTACAGCTACAGATATTTGCTATTAAAAAACCATTGAAATTCACTGAAAAAACCATAGGTTATAGATTATATATAGTTAGGAATTAGCATTTACAAAACCTTGAAAATTCACTGAAAAAACCATAGGTTATAGACCATATATAGTTAGGAATTAGCATTTAAAAAACCTTATTTTACTCACACAAAACCATTGAAATTCCATATATAGTTAGTTGCACTAACTATATATCGCGCACCCGCAATCCACTGCTGATGATGTCACATATTACATCATTCATGACATGGTCAGTGACATCACTGATGACATCACTGATGACATCTCAAATGACATCACTGATGACAACATCCAGTGATTATGTGTTTCTGTAAAGTTTAAATATGTTTTACATATTGAAGAATGAGTGGATGTATAAGTGTCTGAATGAAGGTTTTAGTAGGTGCGTGATTGACTGTATGAGTGAGTGATTAAATGCGTCTTACTAAATGCACGGGTTAGTGACTAAACTGTCTGAAAGTGTGCATCAGTATGTCTGTTGTTGTGCAAGCTGCTGCATGTGTTGATCAGTAGCTATATAAGTAGCTATATGGGTTATTGATTGGTTGCACAAGTATTTGTATGGGAGACTGAGTGTGTGTATGGCTGGCTGGGAGGTGTGTGACTCTGTGCAGATCAATGTGTACTTGTATCAGTGATTCTATAAGAGAGTAAGTATGTGTTAGTATATGTTTGAAAATTTAAGGTACTCTATGTTTAACTGTGTAGATTAGAAAATGGAAGTGTGATTGATTCTTTACAGGACTGACTAGGTGTGTGAGTAACTCCATGGATGAGTGGCAGAGTGTGAGTGTCTGTATAGGTGTATGAGTGCATATGATAGTGTTGTAAAGATGAGTGATTGTATGTATGAATGATTGTATGGGTGAATGAGTGAATGTGTGTGTAGACGTAGGAATCAGTGAGTGCGTATGTAGTAACTAGTATTGGTGTGTCAATGGTTTCAAAAATTATACTCTGTATTTAACACTGGGTTGTAACAGAGGTTATATTAAAGTGTGAGGAGATGCATTGTATTGTCACATTAATGATATCATCATTGATGTGACCATTGATGTCAAATGAGATATCATCAGTGATGTCATTTGAGATGTCATCAGTGATGTCATCAGTGATGTCACTGACCATGTCATGAATGATGTAATATGTGACATCATCAGCAGTGGATTGCGGGTGCGCGATATATAGTTAGTGCAACTAACTATATATGGAATTTCAATGGTTTTGTGTGAGTAAAATAAGGTTTTTTAAATGCTAATTCCTAACTATATATGGTCTATAACCTATGGTTTTTTCAGTGAATTTTCAAGGTTTTGTAAATGCTAATTCCTAACTATATATAATCTATAACCTATGGTTTTTTCAGTGAATATATATATATATATATTCACTGAAAAAACCATAGGTTTCAGGCCTTATATAGTTAGGAATTAGCATTTAAAAAAACCTTTGAAATCCACTGAAAAACCATAGGTTTCAGGAGTTATATAGTTAGGAATTAGCATTTAAAAAACCTTTAAAATTCACAAAAAAAACTATAAGTTTTAGGGGTGTTATAGTTAGCTGGACATTTCACTCATACAAAGCCATTGAAATTGCTCCTATATAGTTAGTTGTACTAACTATATTTCGCGCACCCGTAATCCACTGCTGATGATGTCACATATAACATCATTCATGACATGGTCAGTGACATCACTGATGACATCTCAAATGACATCACTGATGACATCACTGATGACATCATCCAGTGAATGTGGTTTGCTTCGTTATTTAAATATGCATTATATATATAGCAATTTGCATTGAAGAATGAGTGGATATATAAAAATAAATATTTGGATGGAGGATTTAGTAGCAGTGTAATTGACTGTTTACATGACCAATTTATAGTGTCTCACTAAATATAGTGGATAGTGACTAAACTATTTGAATATCTGTATCACTTTGTCAGTTGTTGTGTAAACTGATACTCCAGTTGGTTACTAGCTATGTTAAAGTCTGTATTAGTTATTGATTAGTTAACTGAGTATTTGTATGGGAGAGTGAATGTGTGTGTGGTTCGGTGGGGGGGTGTGACTGCCCAAAGATGTGTGAATAGTTGATTCACTAGATATATGAAGTTAAAACTACATGTTCTAACAGTTGTTTGGGTGAGTGAATATCTGTATGGGTGTGGCGATGAGCAAATATATATCTCAATGGTACATGTCCAACAAACTAGAAAAATAAAAGGCAGTGTATGTGTCAGTTGTTGTATATTAATAAGTATACATAAGACTCAATGACTGTGTGAGTGACTGTATGGATAACTTTATACTTGTAATAATGATTTTATAATTCACTAAGTATGACTTACTATCTAAATAAATAGATGAAGTTGTGTTTGTATAAGTGTGTAGCTAAGTAAATATGTAAGTATTATCCACTGTTTGCATAAGTGAGTAGGATGACTTCATATGTGAATAGGATGTGTGCTGGTGTGTAATGTCGATTTGGGTGTATAAGTAGTTTTGATAGTGTTCTATTGTTCATTGACAGCATGTATGAGTGAATCTACAGGTAAGTGATTAGATGTGTGTATACATCTATGAATCACTGAGTGGGTTTTCAGATACTTGTATTGCTGTAACAATGGATTCAAATATGATACTCTGTATTTTACAAAGAGTGAAAAAGTTTTTACTAGTGTATGAAAAGGTGTATGTGATTGTCACGTGGATAATGTCATCAGTGATGTCATCAGTGATGTCATTTGAGATGTCATCAGTGATGTCACTGACCATGTCATGAATGATGTAATATGTGACATCATCAGCAGTGGATTGCAGTTGCGCGAAATATAGTTAGTACAACTAACTATATAGGAGCAATTTCAATGGTTTTGTATGAGTGAAATGTCCAGCTAACTATAACACCTGTAAAACTTATAGTTTTTTGAGTGAATTTTAAAGGTTTTTTAAATGCTAATTCCTAACTATATAAGGCCTGAAACCTATGGTTTTTTCAGTGAATTACAAAGGTTTTTTAAATGCTAATTCCTAACTATATAAGGCCTGAAACCTATGCTTTTTTCAGTGAATTTGCAAGGTTTTTTAAATGCTAATTCCTAACTATATAAGGCCTGAAACCTATGTTTTTTTCAGTGAATTTAAAAGGTTTTTTTAATTCTAATTCCTAACTATATAAGACCTGAAAGCCAACCAGGAATCTCCAGTATGCGCCAGGGGACTGCATTGCAGAGAGGTGTAATGAAGCCTCGCCCCTTTTTACACCTCTCTGCAACGCAGCCCCCGTGCATGTTTTAAGAGGGGGAACTAATTCCCCTTGCATACTGGGGGCCCCTGGGGGCCAACTAGCCCATCTTGAACTTCCAGTATGCGCCAGGGGGCTGCATTGCAGAGAGGTGTAATGAGGCCACACCCTTTTTTACACCTCTCTGCAACGCAGCCCCCATGCATGTTTGAAGAGGGGGAACTAATTCCCCTTGCATACTGGGGGTCCCTGGGGGCCAACTAGCCCACCTGAAACCTCCAGTATGCGCCAGGGGGCTGCATTGCACAGAGGTGTAATGATTCTATGCCTCTTTTTATACCTGTCTGCAATGCAGGCCACTGGCGCGTTTACAGAGGGGGGACTAATTCCCCTTGCATACTGGGGATCCCTGGGTCATATCTGCCCAAACGCCAAAATTATGAATGATTGAAAATGACTTTTCTTGAGAAACATTTGGATTTGGATTATCATGTCCTATACTTTGGAATTTTTGAAAGACTGACTTTGAGGATGCTATAAATTACTCAAGTCTGCCCGAATTGTGTGGGTAAAATTGATACCTAGTCACTTTGAATAAGAATGTACTTACGTCTCGTCTAACATTTGGAAGAAATATCTAGTTATATGACAACAGGATACCGACATAACTTGAAGGAAATAAGAACGCCCTGAATAAGTTCTGTTGTACAGAACGAAACGCGTCAGCTGACTGTGGTACATAAACTTAAGGAAAATAAAAGCATTTGAATATACACCAAGATTCAGCGCTTCAATAAGGACTCTAAGTGATATGATTTGATTGGACTTATTGTGCAAGTGGTGCTGTGCCAAACTTTGGAATATTTTCCACTACTCTCTACTACTTACTCTTTACTAACCCAACTACTCTCTAATACTCACTCTCTACTACTCATTCTCTACTACTCTACTACTCTCTACTACTCTCTCTCTACTACTCACTTCCTACTACTCACTATCTACTACTCTCTACTATTCACTCTCTACTACTCACTCTCTACTCTCTACTACTCACTCTCTACTACTCTTTATACTACTCACTCTTTACTACTCACTCTCTACTTCTCACTCTCTACTACTCTCTACTACTCACTGTCTACTACTCTCTCTCTACTACTCTCTACTACTCACTCTCTACTACTCTCTACTACTCACTCTCTACTACTCTCTCTCTACTACTCTCTACCTCGCACTCTACTACTCACTCTCTACTACTCTCTTCTATTCTCTCTCTCTGCTACTCACTCTCTACTACTCTCTACTACTCACTCTTTACTACTCTCTACTACTCACTCTCTACTGCTCTCTACTACTCACTCTACTACTTACTCTCTACTACTCTCTACTACTCACTCTCTACTACTCACTCTCTACTAATCTCTACTACTCACTCTACTATTCACTCTACTACTCTCTACTACTCACTCTCTACTCTATTACTCACTCTCTTCTCCCTACCTCTCTACCTCTCTCTACTTCTTTCTCTACTAGTCCTACCTCTCACCCTCTACCTCTCTACCTCTACCACTCTACCTCTACACCTCTACCTCTCTACCTCTGTCTACACGCACACATATACACATATATATATGCATATATATGCATATGCATTTATGTATGTGTGTATATATATATATACATACATATATAAACATATATAATCTGCATATCTATATAAATACAAATATAAATGCATGCATACATATACATATATGCATACATATGCATGTTATTTACATGAAAGTTTTAAAAACACTAATAAAAGCAAAGCTAAAAAGCCACCTCATTACAAACAGAATGGCTTTAACTTAAACGAGGGCGAGATCTATTGCATTTTCAATGCTTGTTTACTTTGGTTCCATCAAGAAGGCATTCAGATGTGTCACACATTTGCCATGAATTCTGAATGTTAGCACTCTAGTTGCTCATTAGATCACTGTAGTAAAGCTACTGCTCACCAGGGAAGTCGGCTGCTAATCATACTTTCTATGGCAAAATGAACCCCCTCATTTTGTTCCTTTTTAAATTAAATGTTTTCAGACTTACCACTTCATTCCAATCAAGATGGCTTCTGGTGTGCCATACTTTTGTCATGAGTAAGACTGTTAGCGCTCTAGTTGTTCTTTAGAACACTCTGGGACATTCTGTCATTGGGCTATACTTGGGCTACATCTGGGTGATATTTGGGATACATTTTGGCTCTTTTGTCTCTGGTGGCCATTTTGGGAGACTGCATGTCAGAATTTTTTAATGAAATAGAAGAGGATTTGGGAAGTCACTCAAAATGTGCCCTAATTTTTCTTTCTGCAGCACTAATCATACTTTCTATGGCAAAATATACCCCCTCATTTTGTTCCTTTTTAAATTAAATGTTTTTAGAGTTACCACTTTATTCCAATCAAGATGGCTTCAGGTGTGCCATACCTTTGTAATAAGTAGGACTGTTAGCGCTCTAGTTGTTCTTTAGAACACTCTAGGAGGCTGCAGTAGAACACAAAGGTATCAACTGACAGTCGCTGTTCTTGTTGGATGTACATGTTTTACTGAGAATGTCAGACTTCATTCTCACATGACTTAGAAAGATAATGTGAATTTACAGAAAATATGCTTTCAGTTTAGCTTATAGATCACCTTCCAAACCACTGTGGGAAAAGCATGAGATAATAGTTTTCTTTCAAACATGATTCATGATATCTCAGCAGAAGGCTTTTTCACATGGTAAAATCACCTTAGAACACACCACAATTCCTAAAATGAGTATGGTACCATCAACAAATGATTTATAATGTAACTAAAGTCCTAAATCCCTCTATTAACTACAATGCTTTTTAATGAGGTGCTATCATGTATATTGGTCCCAAGATGGCTGCCAACACTTCTTGGATGAAGTGCTGACAGCCAATCAGATCTCACGATGAGATGTGTGGTTAGGCTCCGCCCAGATATATATGTGTTTTTGAAGTTAATTTTCATAGAAACCACTGGAGCAATTTTCACCAAATATTGGTGTAACCAAGTTTGGTGTAATTCCGTTCAGAGGTTCGGGCTGTTGCCTTGTCAGAACGTCCTATTGAAATTAACATGGGGAAAACACGTTTTGGGACTCCCCTTTTTTCTCAGCCCCCACTTCGCGAATCTCCCCGAAACTTTCAGGGAAGGAGCGCATCTGAGCTGGCCAAAATTTCGGAAAATTACACGCAAATTCCTCAACTGGCGCCAAAGTTATTCCCAATAGAATGTTGCGGATTTCCTATGGTAGCTAGGTCCTAACTACATATACCTACTGGCTATAGCCAGTAGGATATATGTATATATATATATATATATATATATATATATATATATATATATATATATATATATATATATTCCCTACTGGCGGTCGTCAGTAGGTAGTTATAGTTAGGATCGTTTTCCATAGGAAATCCGCAACATTCTATTGGGAATAACTTTGGCGCCGAATGAGGGATCTGCCTGTAATTTTCCTTAACCTTGCCTCGCTGCGCTCCGCTCCTTCCCTAAAAGTTTCGGGGGGATCCGTCAAGCGGGGGCCGAGATAAAAGGGGGTCCCAAAACATGTTTTCCCCATGCTAATTTCCATAGGGCGGTTGGACTCACTTTTAGCCTGAACGGCTGAATGGATTTCCACCAAACTTGGCAAAATTGTAGGGACTGGTACCCCGATGTGCCTTTGCTATGTCTCAAGATATATGCTCCAGTGGTTTTTACGGAAATTAACTTTGAAAAAATATATATTGGGCTACATTGGGCTATATATATGTTAGAGCCCAAATGTAGCCCAATGTAGCCCAAAGATGGCCACCAGAGACAAAAAAAAACAAATGTAGCCCAAATATCAGCCAGATGTAGCCCAACTATAGCCCAATGACAGAATGTCCCAGAGTGTTCTAAAGAACAAATAGAGCGCTAACAGTCTTACTTATGACAAAAGTATGGCACACCTGAAGTCATCTTGATTGGAATAAAGTGTTAACACTTAAAACATTTAATTTGCAAAGGAACAAAATGAGGCGATTCATTTTGCCATAGAAATTATGATTAGTGCTGAAGAAAGAAAAATTAGGGCACATTTTGAGTGACTTCTCAAATCCTCTTATATTTCATTAAAAAAATTCTGATATGCAGTCTCCCAAGATGGCCACCAGAGACTAAAGAGCCCAAATGTAGCCCAAATATCAGCCAGATGTAGCCCAACTATAGCCCAATGACAGAATGTCCCAGAGTGTTCTAAAGAACAACTAGAACGCTAACAGTCTTACTTATGACAAAAGTATGGCACACCTGAAGTCATCTTGATTGGAATAAAGTGGTAACACTTAATACATTTAATTTGAAAAGGAACAAAATGAGGAGTTTCATTTTGCCATAGAAATTTTATATATATATATATATTCACTGAAAAAACCATAGGTTACACACCAGTTACAGTTAGGAATTAATAATTATAAAACCTTTGAAATTCACTGAAAAAAACAAAGGTTTCACACCAGTTATAGTTAGCTGGAAATTTTACTCGCATAAAACCATTGAAATTCCCACGTTATAGTTAGTTGGACTCCCTATAATTTGCACGTCTGCGTTGCACTGCTGATGACGTCACATATTTCACTTATTGCGCTTTTGTACGCCATGATTGGACGCTCTAATGAGATGTACGTTGCATGCTGGTTGGTGTAATCTGTGCTTTAGCCTTCACTATAATCATAAAATGCTGAATACCGCTCTAACTGAGCCCCGGGAGCGTGCCGCAATGCATCCTCGATTCGTGCCCCACAATGCAAGCCCTTCACTTCTGGGCTGCATGGCCCACTGCTTCTGAAGTGGTGCAAACCCGGCAGCAGGACCGCCACCAAAATATGCGTGCTCGTGGGGAATGTCCAAAAAGTGGGCAGCACTCTGCATGAATCCGCCTATCCCCATTCAGCTCCTCAAGGTACGATGCATTCACGACTTCCAGTCTCTTAAAAGCATCAGACTGCTGCCTGACGCGTTTCAGGAGTTCCCTTCCTCAGTGGCAATGCAGTCACACAGCGCAGGTCAAACCACACCTCCTCTTATTGCGCTATTGTACGCCATGATTGGATGCTCTAATGAGATGTATGTTGCATGCTGGTTGGGGTTGGTGTAGTCTGATCTTTAGCCTTCGCTGTGATCATAAAATGCTGAATACCGCTCTAACTGAGCCCCGGGTGCGTGCCGCACTGCATCCTCGATTCGTGCCCCACAATGCAAGCCTTTCACTTCTGGGCTGTGTGGCCCCCTGCTTCTGAAGTGATGCAAGCCCGGCAGCAGGACCGCCGCCAAAATATGCGTGCTCGTGGGGAATGTCCAAAAAGTGGGCAGCACTTTACACAAAGCCGCCTATCCCCATTCGCCTCCTCAAGGTACGGTGCAATTCATTTAGTATAAAACAATTAATATTGTGTTTCTCATAAATGAAATGTCATCTGCTGCATGCACACTTTTGAATGAACGCAAGTAAGCCATAGACTTCCGTGCACTTAAGGCTACTTCAAAATGGCAACCAATTTGCAGCATTGAACTATGTACTTCCTCATTTTGTCCTTCCACTATACTAGTTAAAAGGAATGCAATGATGCATGGTCATTGTCCTGACCAAGGTGCCTGCGTGCACCCAAACGCGCTGGGGTATATGCTTCTGCCAATGAGAGCAGAATAAACACCTCTTATTTGCACCGGAGTGCCGTGGAGTCCTTCAATTTTGGAAGAATTGTTTCATACCATTTTTAATATATATAGACGTTCAAGTTTACATTGACCAGGAACAGATTCATACCAAATTATACAGAAAAAGCACTGCGGGAAATTCTATTCTTCACGCCCGCAGTGCGCAACCCACCCCATACCATCCAAAGCATTCCGCTAGGCAAATTTATTCGCATTAAAAGAATTTGTAGTGACCCTGAGGTAACTAACCAATGTCTAGCTGATTCCATGCAAAGATTTTTGAGGCGTGGTTATAAACAAGATGTTTTAAATCGTGCTCTCTCTAAAGCTCTAAGCCGCTCAAGGGATGAACTTTTGACCCCCAGTTCTAAATCTAACTCAGAATCCATTTCAGGGGGCTCAGTTCGATTTATTACTACCTATTGTTCTCAGGTGCACAAATTAAGACACATCATCAAAACACAGTGGCCTATTGTATTAACGGATGTTATTCTGAGCCCTATGTTACCTAAAACACCAGCTATCACCTTTAGGAGGGCCCCGTCCATGAAAGATGCTTTGGACAAAACTCAACCTGAACTCTCCTCTAAAAACTCTTGGTTCACTAAACCAGGTTTTTTCAGATGCACATCCTGCCGGGCGTGCACTTTTGCTGTTAATTGTACTCATTATACATCAGCCTTTAGTGAGCTACCCATAGCGATAAATTAACATCTTACTTGTCGCAGTGATTTTGTCATTTACCAACTCACCTGCACTTGTTCACTTTCCTACATTGGGAGCACAAAGTTGCCTGCTAATCAGCGCATCTTGCAGCATATACGGGCAATAGTAAATTCTGATATGAACTATCCTGTGGCTCGCCACTTCAAGGCGGTTCATGATAAGAAACTGAAAGATCTGAAATACACTTTACTGTGCTCTGTACCCAATCCAGGAAGAGGTGGTGACCGAGAAAGATTGCTTAGGCAAAGGGAAGCATACTTTATTCTGTTACTCGACACTAGGTCACCTAATGGGTTGAATGCATTTGATGAATTACACCATTTCTTATAATGTGACAATCCAGTGAACCGTTTTTCCTTGGGGCAAATTTTTGATTTTCTGTAAACATTGCTTATGAATGGACTTTGCATAATAATGATGAAATTATATGCAGGATGTTATGATATAACCAAAAAGTCATGTTAGAGGTTCCACAAAGGGTTTTCAGTCGCCTGATTTTTTAATTGTAACATTAATTTTTAATATGATTTTTTCTTCACGTTTGACAGCTCTTACACTACTTATAACCTAGTATTGTTAAAGTGAATTCAATATAGGGACATGGATGATTTGAATTGATTATATCTGGTGCAACTCAATATTACTTTTAATGCACTTGCATTTGATTAGTAATTCTTATTAATGTGGCAATACTACAGACATTAATGTTGGAGCACTATGCTCTTTTTATTTAATTTCTGAATTTCGTATTTAGTATTATCATGTACTTATACCCAATTGAATTAATGAAGTTATTTAGGATCTGAGATTGATTAATTTTTCTGTCTCATGAGTTGCTTTGAGCACTATGCTACAATTCTTTTTTGTTGTTCCATTTTGCAATTAATTGCGTTAAATTATTTATTTCAATGCTAGGTTTACATTCTTGTGTACCCATGCGTCCTGTTTTTTTAGGCGCATGGGCTTTTATTCACCATAAATGTACCTGCCTACTCCTGACGCGTCATGTGACCAAGCTCCGTCCGCGGAGCGAAACGCGTCAGGGAGGGCACTTGCTCTGGCATTATCAGAATAAAATTTATGCACTGCTTACACTACATTGGTGTGATGGCGTCTTGATATCTGACAAAGGTTCATCGAAGTAGAGGAGAGGAGGTCCGCGCCCGTTCAAGACCGCAGCGAAAGGGGGTCGGGATGTTTTTGATTTCCATTACCGGGATTTGGTTTGCTTCCGGTTTCACGGACCCTCCCATCCTACGAGGCACAGCGTTCTTTGCAGCCTGCAATGCTCCGGCGTTTAAACTTCAACTCGGTAGAGTTTGTTTCTGCTGTGCCCCCCGCAATTTGAAAACTACTAAATTTTATCGGCATCGGTGTCCTGACCCGGCAAGGTGCTTCGGAATCGGTGGGGTCGGCTGACCTCCTGTGATCCTTGAGGCGGAGTCCGGTAGGGCACCTGGCGCATATTTCTGAGTATTAACAACCGAAATTGTAAAGCGGGATTTGGGAATTATCCTACAGACACTTATATAATTGAGCCATCCAGCAGCCAGACGGCAAAACTTTTGTTTAAAAAGCCAGACATTTTTTTCAAAATATGATCTCCAGCGACGCGCTCAGGAGTAGGGAAACAGCGGCGGAAGCCCTTTATGAGAACTTACCCGACAATACTGCTACAACATCCCATGAAAGTCGCACTACGCCGAGTAATAGCAATACGAGGGATTTGTTGAAAACTTTAGAGAAATTACTCCGCAGTGAGTTATCGAAATGGTGGGAAAAAAAATCCCTGGAAAAATACCTTGACGCAAACCGCGTCCCAAGAGGCCTGAGAGTACTAATTGTTCCAACCTACGAAAACCCTGACCCAAAGATGCTACAAGAATTGGCCGAAAATACCCTGCAATCTTCCAAAAACATGCTTCATATTTTAATTAAATATGCCCAATCAGACAGGGAAGCCTTACTGATTGAAATTGATCGAGTGAATGGACTTTTGGAAGCAACAGGTGAAACTGATTTGATCAACAAAGGTCACAAAGACATAGACCAGTGACTACTGAAGTTGGAAAAAACCATTCAAGAGCGTATAAAATACAAAAATTTGCACGAGACAAACATGATTACGCGACTGGTCGTATTTTCACGTTTGCCAGAAAATATGATTCATACAAACGGAAAGCAATGTCGGTCAAACAGAAATCTGGTGTAACAGTTGATCAAACAGCTAACATAAATTCTGCCCCTTCCAATGAAGACAACTTATCTGTGTCACCTTATAGTGGGTCTGAAGGAAGTCTAACATCCACTACAATGGGTTCCACTGATTTAACCAACTTTACATTAGTGGACGAACTGAATTTTGTCAACGAGGACCGGAGGTATTCTCTGCGCTCACGGAACATTCCTCAACCAGCAGGCAAAGCAGCAGCCAAAAGCGCCACATCAGAAGGCGCAATGCCAAAGCGCGGTGGAGGAAGAGGCAACACACGCAGGAATTGGAACAAATAATTACGACACAAGAAAACACTGTAATTAATTTGACTGACTTAGTACTTTCAAAGGCAGTGGAACAACTTTTATCTCTGGGTCTTTCATATTGTCCTCCTAACAATTTTTCATACACTCAGGCACGTATTGATGTCTTTAAATTTATTAGAAAAATTAAGCTCATGAAGTATTTTCTAATCCATCCACAAACTACCAATAGAGACATTGAAACTCCCGTAGAGACATCCGAACAACAACCATTACGGGTGAAAAATTTAGCAGGCCTTCAAACTTTGATCTCTTTCGCCTATGAGGACAGTTCTCAACAACCTCCCACAGTCAGCCAAGTTATTCCAGTTACTAAATCGCCACCAACTCCATTTCGAGGAAAATCTACGTTTTTACCTCTGATGCCTAAAGACGCCTTGGATGTATTCAGTGATAGGGTTATCAGTGAACTAAAATCATTGAATCGAACTATGTTGGGAAAGAAAAAACAAATTGACTTTAACAACCAACAATATACTACATTGATTAAGACAATACAAGGTAACACAAATGTGATAGTCAAGAATGCGGATAAGGGGGGGAATACTGTTTTGTGGGCAAAATCCGACTATCTTCAGGAGGCAGCTCGCCAGTTAGGTGACCCCCTCTGTTACACTAAATCTAGCAAATTTGTCATGTCAAAAACATATGATAATACCCGAAAGAACATCAGTCATTGGCAAAGACAGGGTCTTCTTACTAAAGAGGAAGCTAAATTTCTAAATGTAACACATCCAATCACCCCTCTTTTCTATCTTTTACCCAAAATCCACAAATGTACTTCCCCAGTTCCAGGACGCCCTATTATTTCTGCACAAGGGAGCATTAATGAGAATCTTTCTAAATACGTAGATTTTTTCCTCCAAACTCACATGGTTTCACTTCCCTCTTACCTCAAAGACACTACTGATTTTGTAGTTAAAATTAGTCAAGTCACTTGGTGTTCTGATTTTTGTTTTCTGGTCATGGACATAGAATCACTTTATACAAGCATCAATCATCTGCAAGGTTTGGAAGCTATCCAATATTTTCTTGATGCAAGAGTAGCCACTTTCAGAGAACACAATTCCATGTTGCTGGAAATGATATGCATTTGTTTATTTAACAACTACTTTCAATTTGATAAGAATATCTTCCACCAAGAACGCGGTGTTGCTATGGGTTCGTGCTTCTCCCCCAGCTATTCATGTTTACATGTTGGCTGGTGGGAGGAGCACGTCCTCCGTAGAACCCACGTTCAATGGCTTCAACATCTAGTCCATTATTGGAGGTTTATAGATGATATTTTTATCATCTGGAAGGGTACTCAAGAACAAGCAGCTCTCTTCGTTAATGATATCAATATCAACAATAGGAATTTAAAGTTTACTGCTACAATAACATCTACCTGTGCAGAATTTTTGGACGTTCAAGTTTACATTGACCAGGAACAGATTCATACCAAATTATACAGAAAAAGCACTGCGGGAAATTCTATTCTTCACGCCCGCAGTGCGCACCCACCCCATACCATCCAAAGCATTTCGCTAGGCGAATTTATTCGCATTAAAAGAATTTGTAGTGACCCTGAGGTAACTAACCAATGTCTAGCTGATTCCATGCAAAGATTTTTGAGTCGTGGTTATAAACAAGATGTTTTAAATCGTGCTCTCTCTAAAGCTCTAAGCCGCTCAAGGGATGAACTTTTGACCCCCAGTTCTAAATCTATCTCAGAATCCATTTCAGGGGGCTCAGTTCGATTTATTACTACCTATTGTTCTCAGGTGCACAAATTAAGACACATCATCAAAACACAGTGGCCTATTGTATTAACGGATGTTATTCTGAGCCCTATGTTACCTAAAACACCAGCTATCACCTTTAGGAGGGCCCCGTCGATGAAAGATGCTTTGGACAAAACTCAACCTAAACTCTCCTCTAAAAACTCTTGGTTCACTAAACCAGGTTTTTTCAGATGCACATCCTGCCGGGCGTGCACTTTTGCTGTTAATTGTACTCATTATACATCAGCCTTTAGTGAGCTACCCATAGCGATAAATTAACATCTTACTTGTTGCAGTGATTTTGTCGTTTACCAACTCACCTGCACTTGTTCACTTTCCTACATTGGGAGCACAAAGTTGCCTGCTAATCAGCGCATCTTGCAGCATATACGGGCAATAGTAAATTGAAACTGAAAGATCTGAAATATACTTTACTGTGCTCTGTACCCAATCCAGGAAGAGGCGGTGACCGAGAAAGATTGCTTAGGCAAAGGGAAGCATACTTTATTCTGTTACTCGACACTAGGTCACCTAATGGGTTGAATGCATTTGATGAATTACACCATTTCTTATAATGTGACAATCCAGTGAACCGTTTTTCCTTGGGGCAAATTTTTGATTTTCTGTAAACATTGTTTATGAATGGACTTTGCATAATAATGATGAAATTATATGCAGGATGTTATGATATAACCAAAAAGTCATGTTAGAGGTTCCACAAAGGGTTTTCAGTCGCCTGATTTTTTAATTGTAACATTCATTTTTAATATGATTTTTTCTTCATGTTTGACAGCTCTTACACTACTTATAACCTAGTATTGTTAAAGTGAATTCAATATAGGGGCATGGATGATTTGAATTGATTATATCTGGTGCAACTCAATATTACTTTTAATTCACTTGCATTTGATTAGTAATTCTTATTAATGTGGCAATACTACAGACATTAATGTTGGAGCACTATGCTCTTTTTATTTAATTTCTGAATTTCGTATTTAGTATTATCATGTACTTATACCCAATTGAATTAATGAAGGTATTTAGGATCTGAGATTGATTGATTTTTCTGTCTCATGAGTTGCTTTGAGCACTATGCTACAATTCTTTTTTGTTGTTCCATTTTGCAATTAATTGCCTTAAATTATTTATTTCAATGCTAGGTTTACATTCTTGTGTACCCATGCGTCCTGTTTCTTTAGGCGCATGGGCTTTTATTCACCATAAATGTACCTGCCTACTCCTGACGCGTCATGTGACCAAGCTCCGTCCGCGGAGCGAAACGCGTCAGGGAGGGCACTTGCTCTGGCATTATCAGAATAACATTTTTGCACTGCTTACACTACATTGGTGTGATGGCGTCT
The DNA here is from genome assembly GCF_964261635.1 of Lissotriton helveticus. Taxonomy (NCBI): domain Eukaryota; kingdom Metazoa; phylum Chordata; class Amphibia; order Caudata; family Salamandridae; genus Lissotriton; species Lissotriton helveticus. The sequence goes on from NC_136063.1 coordinate 2,083,197,677, forward strand.
TGATATCTGACAAAGGTTCATCGAAGTAGAGGAGAGGAGGTCCGCGCCCGTTCAAGACCGCAGCGAAAGACGGTCGGGATCTTTTTAAAATATATATATATATATATATATGCACGAGTGCAGCTCTCTCACCAAACCAGCGCGCAGCAGCCGCTACAGCAATGAAGGAAAAGAAAGCCACGCCACTCCAACGTCCGTTATGGGCTGAAAACGATTTATTGAGCGCTCAAGGCCACCAGATCTTACGCGTTTCGGGCGTCCGCCCTTGTTCACAGATCGTTAGTCAGTAAGTTCACAATGGCTTAAGTACAAAAAGTTTTTCCCGGGCATTTTTTTCACAACCACGTGATAGATTAACATAAAAGACACACTACCTAGCTTAGGCTGAGGCAGTCTTTCCTCTGAATCAGTGCCATGATAGATATATACATAAATGGGATAACAGCATGAATGCGTTATTCAAGTCACAATCAACATACAATTCATTTTATAATTAAAAAATTATTATACAAATATATTCTAATCTATAAAAATATATATACATTTTTATAAAAAACCCGTAATTTGAGATGCTGTGCAAATATCGCAATTTTTTGGAGTAGTAGCAATTGGTCATTGATACATAAATGGCATCTTATATACAAAAAGAAAATAATGTCAAATCATTAAAATCTAATGCCAGTGTGTGACCCCAATGCAATCTCAAATCTATCAGCCAATAGGTTTGTTCGATGTAATTTCAGCATGAATGCTTGGTGTACTGATTGTGATAAAATACATATATCATGGTCACACGATAAAGTCGCGCAATACGAAAGAGTTTGATGACTGCCTCCAATCATGCCCCCTTAGTCTGTGTCAAAATAGAAATAGTGGAAGGGTTTTTAGAATGTGTGTGCCCCCCAGAAGGAAGGGAATAAAGTGAAGGGAAAACTAATTTTATGTATACAAACATATATTTTTTTCTTTTACTTCAACATGTGGGCCATGATGAATAAGATTGATTCAGTGAATGTGATGCTAAACAGAAACTAAGAAAAAAACAGGAAAGCTAGGCACTGGCAGACTAGCTGAAAGATAAATTCAAATTGGCCAACAAAAGGACATTACAGAAACACATGAAGATCTTCCGTAGTGTTGAGACCATTTGGGAAACGGCTATCCAGTTCAAGAATGAACTGCGATTCCAATCTCCTGAGCATGAGATCCCTATCTCCCCCCCTGATAGGTTTGGGTACGGAGGCTATGACAAAGTATGTTAAGCAGTCAAGATTATTCTGGTGGATGGCTTTGAAATGACGGGCCACAGGGTATGAGCTGTCGTTGTTCACGATGGCTCGAAGGTGTTGTAGAATTCTGACATGCACCTGCTTGCCTGTGCTGCCTACATATCTGAGGCCACAGGTGCATGTCAGAACATATACTGCAAAATCCGTTTTGCAGTTATGTTTCCCCTTGATTTCCACAGGGTCAGGTCTAAAGGGTGTGGAGTATTTGGTGGTGTTTATCCCAAATTTACATGCTCTACAACTGGAACATCGGGTAAAGCCAGGCCTGGCCATCCAATTATCTTGTTTAATTAGTTCAGGAGAATCCCGACTGAGTTGGGTTCTCATGCTTGATCCTTTCCTGTAGGTGATAATAGGTCTATCCGCTATCCTGGGGGCCAGCACCAAGTCAGTTTTTAAAGCTGGCCATCTTTGGTTCATAATTGAACGTATTTTACGTTCCTGTCTATTGAAAGTCAGAATCAATCTGGGTGGATTGTTACTTGATTCTGTACTTGCTACAGTGCTCGATTCTGGGCTGGGTAGAAGAGATTCCCTAGGTCTACAATTAGCCTTTGCTATGGATTGCTTGAGAATAGATTCTTTATATCCCCTTTCTCTGAATCTGTCAAGAGCTTCAGTAGCACAGAGTTGATAATCCTCATCACTACTGCAAATTCGTTTGAGCCTTAATAGTTCACCAAAGGGGATATTGTCGATGACGTGACGGGGGTGGGAGCTACTGGCATGGAGTATACTATTGCCGGCAGTGCTCTTGCGATGCAGTTTGGTGCACAGCTTGGAATTTCTCCCAAAAACTTTAACATCAAGGAATTCTGCCTCTAATTCATCAATGTGTGATGTGAAGTGCAAATTCTCATTGTTGTTGTTAATTAGTTGTATAAAATTTTCTGCATCGATCCGATCTCCCCTCCAAATAATGAAAACATCATCGATAAAACGCATCCAATGCAATACATTATTGGTCATGATGTCACTGAAAGTGACATTGAGTACCCGCTCCTCCCACCAGCCGACGTGTAAACACGCATAGCTGGGGGAGAAGCAGGCGCCCATAGCCACTCCTCTCTGTTGTAAATATATTTCCTGTTCAAGACCGCAGCGAAAGACGGTCGGGATCTTTTTAAAATATATATATATATATATATATATTCACTGAAAAAACCATAGGTTATAGACCATATATAGTTAGGAATTAGCATTTAAGAAACCTTATTTTACTCACACAAAACCATTGAAATTCCATATATAGTTAGTTGTACTAACTATATATCGCGCACCCGCAATCCACTGCTGATCATGTCACATATTACATCATTCATGACATGGTCAGTGACATCACTGATGACATCACTGATGACATCTTAAATGACATCACTGATGACATCACTGATGACATCTCAAATGACATCACTGATGACATCACTGATGACAACATCCAGTGACTGTATTTTTCTGTAAAGTTAAAATATGTCTTGAGTGGATGTATAAGTGTCTGGATGAAGGATTTAGTAGGTGCATGACTGACTGTATGAGTGAGTGATTAAATGTGTCTCACTGAGTGCATGGGTTAGTGACTAAACTGTCTTAATTTGTGCATCATTATGTCTGTTGTTCTGAAAACTGCTGCATGTGTTGTTCAGTAGCTATATGAGTAACTATATGGGTTATTGATTGGTTGCCCAAGTATTTGTATGGGAGACTGAGTGTGTGTGTGGGTGGCTGGGAGGTGTATGACTCTGTGCATAGATGTGTGAGCAGTTGATTCACTAGATGTATGGGTTCAAAAGTGCATGTGGAAACAGCTGTATGGGCGGTTGACTGTGTGCATCAGTGTATTGGTGAGTGAATGGATATCTCAGTGCTACATGTCAAAGTAAGTACATATGTAAAACACAGTACATGTGAGACTTGACATATATAAATAACTGTGCATAAGAGCCAGTGAATGTGTGAGTGGCTGTATGCATCATTGTGAACTTGTATCCAGGATTGTATAAGAGAGTAAATATGTTTTAGTATATGTTTGAATAAGTAAGGTGTGTATAACTGTATAGTTGGGAACATGGAGGTGAGATTGATTGTTTGCATGACTGACTAGGTGTGTGTGTAACTTCATGGATGAATGACAATCTGTGAGTCTGTGTTTACACTGAATGTATCTAAGGTTATATTAGAGTCTGAAGAGGTTCATCGTATTATCACATGAATGATGTCATCAGTGATGTGATCAGTAATGTCAAATGAGATGTCATCAGTGATGCCACGCCCAAATAACGGCAAACTGCGAAAGATACAAGTCAGCAGACATCCGCCCCATTCTGGAAACTTCCAAAGTGCAACAGGTTTGCGGCTACGCCCAGCCGGAAGCAACACATATAAGGCGGGTCCTGCTGCCAACCGTTGGCCAGGAGATCATCACGTAGGGTGTAGCCGGAGGAGAGGCCGAGGCCGAGGCCAGCGGGACCCGGCCAGGGGGATTGACAACACTGGAGAGTTGCAGGGGGGGGAATGTCCGTGTCCTCGACCCTCCCCTCTCTCTCCCAGTCCGGCCACCATCAACCAGAGGCCGAGGCCGACGGGATCCGGCCGCGGTGGCGGTAACCCTGGAGAATTGCAGGTTAGACCCTCTCTCTCCCAGTCTGGGCCAGCATCCATGGAGGGCCTGGGAGTGGAGAGGACACTGCACGAAAGGCCCAGGAGAGGCACCACACGCCAAGGCCTGCCCCACCGGATGAGCCAAGGAACCCGTTCATGGGGCCAGAGCAAAGGGCGTCCGGCCGCCATCCACCGGAGGTCCGGCCCAAAGACGGACGGGACATTTCTTCTTTCTTTTATAATGGCTGCGACAACACTGGGGGGGGATGTCTTGCACATCCCCCCCCAGTGGCGACCGCCAGTAGGTAATATATATATATATATATATATATATATACATATATATCTATATATATATAGATATATATGTATATATATATATATATTACCTACTGGCGGTTGCCAGTAGGTATATATAGTTAGGATTTTTTCTCTATGGGATTTTTGAAAATTCTATGTCTAATAACTTTGGCGTTTGTGGACGGAATTGCCTGACATTTTCAGGAAAATGGCACATTTTGTTTCTGAGCAGCCCTTGAAAATTTGGGGGGGGTTCGTCAAGGGGGGGCGAGAAAAAAGGGGGGTCCCAAAACGTGTTTTTAACATTGAGTTTTCCATAGGGCGGTTGGCCTCACTTTTAGCCCGAACGGCTGAATGGATTTGCACGAAACTTGGCAAAATTGTAGGGACTGGTAGCCCGATGTGCCTTTGCTAGGTCTCAATATATGTGCTCCAGTGGATTTTGAGAAATTAACGTTCAAAAAAAGATATATATCTGTAATAGCGGACCGGGCAGCGCTCCGGTTCGCGGACTTTTCGCGGTACGGAGCTTTGTGAAGCGAAGCTGATTGGTTCTCCGGCGTCTGTGAACATTCCAAACAGTCCGTAGCGGCCGCCATCTTGTCTCTCGGTAGGATCGAGAGACAAGAGGAGGCCAAAGCGAAGGGGCAAATGACCATAAGGGGGCATAGTAGATCCTCGCTGACCCCCTAGGTTTGATGTGGAGGTTTTAAAAGGGCCCCGCGGGGCAAAAAAAATAAATAATAATAATAATCGAACGGCTGAATGGATTTGCACGAAACTTGGTAAAATATTAGGGACTGGTAGCCCGATGTGCCTTTGCTAGGTCTCAATATATGTGCTCCAGTGGATTTTGAGAAATTAACGTTCAAAAAAAGATATATATCTGTAACAGCATTCCGCTTCGCGTAACGGAGGTTTGCGAAGCTGATTGGTTCTCCGGCGTCTGTAAACATTGCAAACAGTCCGTAGCGGCCGCCATCTTGTCTCTCGGTAGGATCGAGAGACAAGAGGAGGCCAAAGCGAAAGGGGCAAATGACCATAAGGGGGCATAGTAGATCCTCCTTGACCTCTTAGGTTTGATGTGGAGGTTTTAAAAGGGCCCCGCGGGGCAAAAAAAATAATAATAATAATAATCGAACGGCTGAATGGATTTGCACGAAACTTGGCAAAATTGTAGGGACTGGTAGCTCGATGTGCCTTTGCTAGGTCTCAATATATGTGCTTCAGTGGATTTTGAGAAATTAACGTTCAAAAACAAGAAATATATCTGTAACAGCGCTCCGCTTCGCGGAGATAAAATTATATCTGTATTACCTAGCTGTTGCTAACACCAGTTAGCGACGGCTAGTAGGAGATAGCGACCATCTTGGGCCCCACTTTGCATGTGAGTGATATTTATCACTAATGACATGCAAAGTGGGCATGCCAAGATGTTAGCGACTCGAAACAGTCGCTAACATCGCTATCTCCTATTATCAACTTTTGGAAATATTCGCGATAAGCGCGAATATCTCCAAAAGCTAGCACCTGCCCTGAGCAGTTTTTAGCCATGTTATCCAATGGGAGATGGATAACATGGCTAAGAGCATTAGCTCGGTAATGCATGAATATCGCTGAGTTTTCAGCGATATTAATGCATTGCGGTCGTTTTTTATCGTATTTGCGATAAACCTTGATAATAGCAAGGTTTATCTGCGATAATTTCTGACGATGCTTAGCGGTAAAAAAATCGTTGCTAAGCATCGTTAGGGATAAATATCGCTTAACTTTGGTAATATGCCCCAACGTCTGTTAACGTTCGATTCGAAGGAAATCAGGAAGTGTTGAAAAACATTGTCTGCGCCATCTTGCCTTTTTTCAAATGCCACACTTTTGTCGTGCACAGCAGTCATTTTAGATGCCTTAACCAGACCCACTCTGTGCACGCTGTCGATTCTTAGCATGGCTCCCCACCCTCGCAAGCATCTCCCCCAGGCAGTGGTCACCCCCGCTCTCTGTCTTATGCATGGGTAATAAACCACCCCCCATCTGCGCTGCTCTTCCCTGAGAATCACACCCTGTGCCCGCCCGACACCTCCCTTTCGCCCTATTCACTACCGCACCCTCTGACACTCCTTTTCCTCTGTGTCCGATTGTCCAGGCCGGTCCTAGGGTATCAGCTAGCCCTGCAGATGTAGTTTATGGCCCCAGCTGTAAAGAATCACCCCTCTTCAAAGGAGTTATAGTAGATCAAGGCCCACACTCGATGAGATCCGTCACAGCAGACGCGTTCCTATTATCTGAAAACCATCCTGTATTGTGATTGGGGAGGGGACCGAGCCTGAAGCGGAAGATTCCAGGGATGACTCTTTGTACATCAAAGTTTTTACAATTATGTGTCACATTAAAAATATATAGCACTCCAACAAAGTAGTAAGATTATAAAACTTTAATAACTTATAAATATATACAAGAAAACAAAAACAGTAATAACATATAAACATTTTTAGGGAAAAACAACGAAGTAGCGGTCGGCTGTGCGAATAGTCCCAACGCAGCACAACGTCCAGATTTCTGGCGTGGGGCGTCGCGGGGGGTGGGTCATCAGCAGCAAACTGTTGTGCGAATAGTTCCAAGGCAGCAGAACGATGGCACCAAGGTGATGTCCAGTAAGTTGCCGCACTGGTTTTGGTATCCTACAATGCTGCTCCGAATAACGGCGATGGGCGCCCCGGGGGAGGCGGCGTGAACGGGCCTCTCCAGGTGGAGTCTCGTCTGTTGTAGTGGGGCGCCCCTTTACCGTTTCAGTTGCCATTCCGTCCGCTTTTGGTCCACTGTGTCAAAAGCCGCAATTCAGCTGAGTTGCGCCCACTCTTGCGGTGCAGCGATAGGCGGCTGTCACAGGACTCTCAAAATGGCGGCAGGCTGTTTCCTTTTTGGGCCTGGTCCACTGAAATGGCCCTGGGACACCTTGGAAATCGGACGCTTGTCTGCTAGGTCTTGGACCCAATTCTCGAAAGCGTCCCCTCCGCCTTGAGGATTCATCAAAAGTTTTGGGGGCCCCCGACTCCTGTAGGCTTTTGGTGGGGAGCGGCTGCCATGATTGCTCGCGGAATGACCACGACGGAGCTACGAGATGGTGGTGCTCTCATGCTGACGCCAGCTTCAGTCTGAAACATCCAGAAACAAGGTGGGGCTTTCATCGTTTGGGAAAAAAAAAAGTTTTCATCCAATGAAAAGTGTTGTTTTTAGGTCATATGATCAAGCCTTCCATCATTAGGAAACCAAAAGTAAAATGAACCAATGAAAAGTTTTATAAACAAGTCACATGACCTGTTATGCGGCATAGGGTATAAAATGCGGAGAAAATACGTTGGCACGTGAGGCGGCGTCAGTAGCGGACCGATGTGCGAATAGGCCGAAGGCAACACAACGCGCCAAGATCCGGATGGCACCGAGGTGGTGTCCAGCAAGTTGCAGCACTGGTGTGGCCATCCTACAATGCTGAAAGTCGGCGTGGGGCGCCCCGTTGGCCTGTGAGTTTGCGTCAGTAGCGGACCGATGTGCGAATAGGCCGAAGGCAGCACAACGCGCCAAGATCCGGATGGCACCGAGGTGGTGTCTAGTAAGTTGCCGCACTGGTGTGGCCATCCTACAATGTTGAAAGTCGGCGTGGGGCGCCCCGTTGGCCTGTGAGATGGCGTCAGTAGCGGACCGATGTGCGAATGGGGCCAAAGGCAGCGCAACAATATTTTCTGACTAGAAGACACCACAAGGCGCTGAGATGCCAAGATTCGGATGGCACCGAGGTGGTGTCTAGCAAGTTGTGGTACTGGTGTGGCCATCCTACAATGGTAAAAGTCGGCGTGGGGCGCCCCGTTGGCCTGTGAGATGGCGTCAGTAGCGGACCGATGTGCGAATGGGGCCAAAGGCAGCGCAACAATATTTTCTGTATGGAAGATACCACTAGGCGTTGAGATGCCAAGATCCGGATGGCACCGAGGTGATGTCTAGCAAGTTGCTGTACTGGTGTGGTCATCCTACAATGCTGAAACTCGGCGTGGGGCGCCCCATTAGCCTGTGAGATGGCGTCAGTAGCGGACCGATGTGTGAATAGGCCGGAACCAGCACAAGGCGCCAAGATCCGGATGTCACCGTGGTGGTTTCATAGTTGAGAGGCACTTCATCTGCAGTGGGGCGCCGAGATCCGGATGGCACCGAGGTGATGTCTAGCAAGTTGCTGTACTGGTGTGGTCATCCTACAATGCTGAAACTCGGCGTGGGGCGCCCCATTAGCCTGTGAGATGGCGTCAGTAGCGGACCGATGTGTGAATGGGGCAAAGGTAGCGCAAGAATATTTTCTGAATAGAAGACACCACAAGGCGCTGAGATGCCAAGATCCGGATGGCACCGAGGTGGTGTCTAGCAAGTTGTGGCACTGGTGTGGCCATCCTACAATGGTAAAAGTCGGCGTGGGGCGCCCTGTTGGCCTGTGAGATGGTGTCAGTAGCGGACCGATGTGCGAATGGGGCCAAAGGCAGCGCAACAATATTTTCTGACTAGAAGACACCACAAGGCGCTGAGATTCCAAGATCCGGATGGCACCGAGGTGGTGTCTAGTAAGGTGCACTGGTGTGGCCATCCTACAATGCTGAAAGTCGGCGTGGGGCGCCCCGTTGGCCTGTGAGATGGCGGCAGTAGCGGACCGATGTGCGAATGGGGCCAAAGGCAGCGCAACAATATTTTTGGAATAGAAGAGACCACAAGGCGCTGAGATTCGGTTAGGACCGAGGTGGTGTCTAGCAAGCTATGCAGCTGAGTTGCGTGCGCACTTGCGGCGAATAGGTCGAAGGCAGCACAACAATGTTTTCTGAATAGAAGACACCACAAGGCGCTGAGATTCGGTTACCACCGAGGTGATGTCTAGCAAGTTGCCGCACTGGTGTGGCCATCCTACAATACTGCTCCGAATAACGGCGTGGGGTGCCCGAAGGGGGGGGGGGAGGCGGCGTGAACGGGCCTTCCTAGGTGGAGGCTCGTCTGCTGTAGTGGGGCGCCCCTTTACCGTTTCAGTTGCCATTCAGCTGAGTTTCGGCTGCTCTTGATGCTACAGCGACAGGCGGCTGCAACAGGACTCTCAAAATGGCGGCCTGTTCTTTGGATTTGGGCCTGGTCCACTAAAATGGCCCTGGGACACCTTAGAACTCGGACGCTCGATTTTTTTTTCCTTTCCTGTACATGCAAAAAAAGGTAAATGCCCGGTACGTTACACGCTTCATCTGCCACGATGAACTCTCCAGAGGAACCGAAAAAAAATATAGTTATGGTAACTATACCATGCATCGTCATATGGAGAGGTGGCACCAATTAATTATAGTGCTGCATAAAAGAGAGATTTGGAGGAGAACCCCTGACCTGCTAGTACATTCATCAAAGAAGTGGCACTGACAGCATCAGAGGCAAGGGAAACGGTCCCAAATATTTAGAAGAACTTTGGAAAGATTAAAATGACATGTTTAGATTGTGGCAAATTAATTTCATGTGGACAGATGAGTGTTACTCTATAAATACAGCATATGAACATCATCATAGTCGATGGTTGGTAGAGACATTTTGACTATATCCTGGACCTGCCCGTCCTCGCCCAAAATGACGCCGGAATAAATGGGACTCGTAACTCCTTGTTGTGTACTGGTTGCAGAACCTTGAAATCACGAGATACGTATGCAGTTTTGAAGCACATGGCGGGCGGGGACGAGAATTGATTGAATATTTCGACATCCCTATTGATATTAAGTTCTGATGTGTTATTGATTACTGTACTATTGAAAGTTCGAATTAACGTCACCCATGGTACTTGCCCGCAAATGTATATCTAGATATTTTTATTGTAACTGGCCCTGTCGTATTTTAATTATAAAATGTACGTCCACCGATTCCGTAACTGTTAGACACCTTAGTTCTTGCAACCTAATGGCCCGCCCGTTACGTTCCTCTACAGTGTAAATGTCTACTCATCATATACGATTACAGTTTGCTCCGTGGCCGGCCCACGTGGTTATAGGCTCGTATTTGTATAATGAAATTTTCACAATAAAGGTTTTTAAAAGAAAACATGGTAGTAGTATATACATTGGTAAAGTTTTTAATAATAGTCACTGTTTTAGAATCATTAAAAGGCAAGTGAAATAAAGCAGACCAATTACATGAAGGGTAAAAGGTATAATACGAAGGAACGCAGTAAAGATAAATGGTCAAGGGCTGTTGTGTTTTCTACTCCTGCAACATAAAGTGATCGATAAGAATCTCATATTCAGGCGTATCGGCGACTAAGATAGCAGGTCGACCCTCTTTTGCTCAACGGCTCCGTCATGGGACGAAGAAACGCTCTTTTTCTCGAAAAAAGAATATATTTTACTTGCAGGACAGTTGTAAATTTTCCGGGAAAGTACATTAGCCTGGAACATTATAACATATATTTAAGAAAAAATAATGTTCGGAAGTAATAAAAAGCGTAATTTTTAGGTCATATGACCAAGCCTTTCATCATTAGAATAGGAAAAGTAAAATGAACCAATGAAAAGTTTTATTAACAAGTCATATGACTTGTTATGCTTACGTTACGCGCTGCATGCCCCGGATGACTTCCGTATGCGCTAACGCGGCGCGTCATATGACGCATTACGCGACAACGCAGGTCCAGAATATAGTCAAAATGTCTCCACCAACCAGCGGTCGGAACACAACCCCTTTCAGCAGGCTAAATAGTTCTGTTAAATGACAACAGAAGGGACAGGCAACAAGAACCATCAGTCAAAGAGGGGAGGGCTAGTTCTTCTCTACCGGGTTACATTGGGGCGCTACTGGAACTGATCGAATTGGTAGTCTACAGTGTTTCTGGATGTTTCAGACTGAAGCTGGGGTTAGCATGAGAGCAGCACCATTTCGTAGCTCCGTCGTGGCCATTCCGCAACCAATCATGGCAGCCGCTCTTTATCGTTATTTTGGGCGGGGTGGGTGGCAGAGCCGAGCTGTTTTGCAGCCATCATTGTGTGGAGTTCATCTCACTAGTTTTGTATTTGTCATGAGGGGTTGTTCCTAATGTTTCTATTTTAGCGAGGTCAAAAAGAGATCCCATTAGTGGCCTACTGATTTTGCTCGATTCCTTTTCTTTTTTTTTTACACGATTTTTCGTTATCTGCAAAGACTAAACAGAGTATTGCGACTCTGTGTTTGTTTGTAAATAGAGAATGAACCAAAGAGAACCAATTCTAAAACAGTAAATACTTGGATAACAATCAATCAAATGGAGAGAGAAGCAGGCACGACGTATTACAACGGGGGCAAAGGCCTGCGTTAACTACCCTTCACTATGTGCAAAGAGAGAGTACTCCTAATAGAAATGAGGGGGGGGGGGCACCATTCAAAGCAGATCAGTGTGCATAAACACGAAAATGTTTTCACTTACCACGTACTTGACATTCGACAGCTTATGATATTTGCTATTAAAAAAACATTGAAATTCACTGAAAAAACCATAGGTTATAGACCATATATAGTTAGGAATTAGCATTTACAAAACCTTGAAAATTCACTGAAAAAACCATAGGTTATAGACCATATATAGTTAGGAATTAGCATTTAAAAAACCTTATTTTACTCACACAAAACCATTGAAATTCCATATATAGTTAGTTGCACTAACTATATATCGCGCACCCGCAATCCACTGCTGATGATGTCACATATTACATCATTCATGACATGGTCAGTGACATCACTGATGACATCACTGATGACATCTCAAATGACATCACTGATGACATCACTGATGACATCTCAAATGACATCACTGATAACATCTCAAATGACATCACTGATGACATCTCAAATGACATCACTGATGACATCACTGATGACATCTCATTTGACATCAATGACCACATCATGTCGTGTATTTCTATAGGTTCTGAATCGATCCCCCTATTCCTGACCCTATTCTGGTTAAACTACCTAGCTAGTTAACTAACAGTCAGCCCATGAGGCAAGAAAACCCCCATGATGCAGATACCGTTATCTGACGCAGTCACACTACAGCACAGGAACGTGTTATCTGATTAGGTCATAACGCTTGAGATCTAATTAGACAAGCGACATTCCTCCAGCCCCTGATAAGGCATACGACGTTCTCATAACAAATCAAACCTATGACAACCTGGATAATCCGTGCGGCCATTGTTTTGATTTCACAGAGAACTTTAGTAAAGAATGTGCTAACGAGCAAGTCGTATGACATCTTTATTGACGTACCTATGTCCATCCTTACGTCAATCCCGGCACCTTTAAGGTATAAATATTGCCGACCTTGCCCTATGCAAACACACGCGTGGTGACAAGACGGAGCAGCCATACTTGCCGAAGCCGACAGCAGAAGCAGACCCCGCAGGCAACAGCCCCGCCTTCCTGACGCGCTGAGAGACGCGCTGCTATCTCAAGCCGAGAGACCCAGCACCGGCGCTTCCGGGTAGCCCTCGCAGGCAGCCTGGAATATCGAGAGCAGAGAAAGAGATACCATTCCTCATTCATCCTAAATTCCAGGTACAGAACTGAATAACCCCTCACAGAGAATTCTTTAGTTATTCACTTGGCAAAAACAAACTTAACTTAAACTGTAACTTCCTATTCCCGCCCACGCATTAGACTTAGGTCAGGTACACGGGGTAGGCGTATTTAGAAACACCAGTTGAGTACGTTTAGTCAAATGTATATGTGTATGTAAATATATTTTAATCATTTTAAACATCATATGGCTCAGAAACCATATCAATGTTTTTACAGTATTATTTTATACTATTGCTTCTAATGTATGCACTTTACTTAACAATAAGTATTGCAATAATATCGATCCATTTCTCTTGTACGAGAAAAGAGACTGATCAATAAATAACATCTTTTATTGAACACGCCCGTCTCTTCCTTTTCTCTACATTCTGATGAGACTAAGAATGCACGTACTGACTGAGTAAAATAATTGCCTTGTGCTCACACGACTCTTGAGATTGACTCTTGATTAGGGGAGAGCAAAGTTGTCATGTTCTATGGTTGTCAGAAACTAAATCCCTTCTTGTCTAATCAGGGGAGTTAATCCTTCCTTGAACATTCGAGAAAGTTTCTAGCGAACTCTGAGCTTAGCTGGCAAACCCAAAAATTAAGTCTAGTATCGACAGTAGTAGACCTAGTTAACGTCTGGCCTAGGCCTTTACTGCTGTAGGTACTATTCCAATGCGCAGAGCCTATTGGGAAAATAGGAGCTACACTACATGGCGCCCAACGCGTTTGGAAAGGGCGATAAAACTAACGTAAGACATTTCGAGTAACTCAGTCGTGCTTTCTCACTCAGACCCCTTTTCCCAAATACTCCAAAGACGTCTGGAGTGGGTGAAAGGTTATTATATCCTCCAAAACCTCGCAGGAGGGAACTCCTATGTATGGTTCTTGGTCTAGTCAACGTTGAAGGATAAAACAGTTCCAGAATATTGTGCATCTAATCTCTGATTCCATAAGAAACCTGATCTGCAAATAAAAATAATACCATCCTGTCAGTAAAATGGGAGACAGTGATGGAGAAAGAGAGGCAATTAGATTAGCTACTGAAATAGCAGATGCTGATGCTACCATGCAAGCAGCAGACGCGGATATAATACTCATTCCGGTCATTAAAAGGAGATCTATAACCTTAAAACTTATAGAAAATGGACTGACACCTAGAGGTGGCACAGTCATATTCGTAATTGAGGCACACGAATATCGGCAGATACTATACATGGATACATTTTCCAGCAGCAAATGCTGTAACAAAGTACTTCCACTATTACAAAGTAGAGGAACCTCCTGAAACGTACACTCCTTTCGAGGAGGTGGAAGTACCACTCAAATTCCAAGAGCATTTGCTCTTATTTGATGGCGCCCTAATACATAACAATCACATTACAAGGCTCGGTCCTTTAGGAAGACCAGGAGCAACGTGGCCGGTCTTAGCCGGATACACACCACATCCAGACATCGAAAGAATGCCTGCAGCAGAGCTGTTAATACAGCTAAAACAACTACTAAAAATTCACAGACAATTAGTTCAGTATGTAATGCGGACTTCAACAATTCAGCCAGCGATTAAACTTCCACAGCTGACCCCTCACCAGGGGAACACAAATAAAATTACACCACAGAACATCCAATCCTGCCTAGGTAAAGTTCCAGCTAAACGGGAACAGATACCATTCTGGTTGGCACAGAAAATTACCCAAATAGAGGCGGTGTTTCCTGACACCACCCCGCTGGAAAAACACAGGATTCTGACTATATGTCTCCCAATGGGAATCGTACCACACATTGAGGACTGTGACACTTGGGGTACAGTCTTTACTTCCATCTATACAAAAACGCACGGTGTTCCATCCATTTCGGTAATACCAGATGTGCTAAAACAAATTCAAGATGAATACGGTCCAGAACCTGCTTTAACTCTTGGTATGAAATTACTGAAAGACTTCAAGCAGGTCTCGGCTATATTATTAGCCAACATAAAAGGTGAAGCAGCAAACGTGGCGATCCGCCAGAGGTTAAAAGAGACAGATATAGCAGACCAACCAGCTGAAATTGCCAGAATCATAGAAAAATCCTATGAAGAACTAGGCAGAGATAGTCTAGTTGGAATACCAGTAAAACCGCAACTGACTACAAGTCCAGAAAAAATGTTTTTTAATAATAATAATAATTCACCAAAAAAGAACTGGGATGGAAATAAACAATCCAATCCTAAAGAAAAGAAATTCCAGTCCAGAGGAAGGTCTCCTAGGCGAAGAGAGAAATCTCCAAACCCGAGACAAAGGTCACCCCAGAGTGACCCCTCTGGGAATAGATATAACCTTAGAAATAGGGATAATATTAAAAAACCTGATAGATATCAAGACATTGATACACGTCCCTCTCAATCTTTTCAGAATTCCTCGCAGAAATCGGAAAGAAGAGGACGATCAGAAGAGCACGCCAAGTCCAAAGACAAGGAACCTGCTCAACTGAAAAAGAAATCACAATTTCCAAAAAAGAAGGTAGCCAGTATCAAGGTAGTTAACAATGCCGAGAATACTGAGGACACAACTGAAAAACGGAGAGTGGGCTCAGACAATGCTAGACAGCGCAGCAGAGGTGAGCATAGCTCGCAAAGTCCTTATGAATCATCTGGAGACAGTGGACACGAATGAATACCTTCAAGTGGAAACTGCAGATACCAGAGTTAGCAAGCCCCACAAAATATACGAGATAACATTACGTATAGAGGGAGATAAGACTAGTAAAATTAGGGGACTATTTTGGGATAACCTCTCCAAAGGCTATGACATCCTTCTAGCTGAAAAAGACTGGCCACCAGAGTTTGTCAGGGAGTGCCCTCATGGCGAAGAAGTAATTATGCCTGCCTTCTCGAATCAAATACCGATTCATAAAAAATATACACTTGCTAGAAAGTGGGCAGTGGCCTTAGCACCTGCTTTATATAAAAATCATGTAGGATGGGATGAGGATTGTCCTCCTCACAAAGTCCAGTTAAAATCACAACCAACTGCACAAAGGCAGTACCCAATTAAGCAAGAAGCTAAAAAACAAGTAAATGAAATACTAGATCAGCTAGAATACCAGGGGGTGATTGAAACTTGCACCTCACAAATGAACAATCCTTTGTTTCCGGTCGCCAAACCAGACAACTCATATCGTCTAGTTTTGGATTACCGACACCTTAACACATGTTGCAAAACCTTTGCAGTGCAAAACTCACACAGTGCTGCACTAATGAATAACATAGTGCGCAAAAAATACAAAACAACCTTGGACATCTCCAATGGATTCTTTTGTCAAAACATAGCACCAGAGAGCAGATATTTAACAGCTTTCTCAGTAAATGGCACTCAAAAACAATTCTGTCGGTTAGCCCAGGGGTACAAGAACAGCCCGGGGGTATTCTCAGCGAGAGTAACAGAATTACTACAACTATATGATGATGAAGCATTATCTTATGTCGATGACATTTACTTAACAGATGATGACTTGGAGACTCACTTGAAAAGAGTGAACACCATAATACTTGGTTTCGCTGCAGAGGGTTACAAATTCAACTTCAAAAAGTCCAGAATTGCCCATCTGACGGTCCTATTCTTAGGATATGAGTTATCAAGTGAAGGTAAAAGCCTGGCAGACAATTTCCTAGAGAAATGTGCCGTAATCCAAGCTCCTAAAACACTAAAAAACCTACAGTCAATTCTAGGCTTCCTAAATTTCGGAAGAACATATATTGCAAATTACGCAGAAAGGGTCAAACCCCTTTATGATCTAATTAAACCAGACTTTAAAAGATCCAGTTGGACTCAAGCACACACAGAAATTTTGAGATCCTTACAAACAGACATGCTAATTAAAACAAAATTAGAAACCCGTGATAATACACGCAACCTTGTGATCCGAGTCATCCCAGGGAGATGCGGATTCACATACCTAACCTCTAATGAGGGAGAAAAGGTACCAATTGCATTCAAATCACATTTGTACACAAAAGCTGAACAGAGATTCAGCAACAAAGGAAAAATGGTTCAAGCAGTTCAAACCGCAATAGCTAGAGAAAAAGACATAGCTGATGGTAGACATATCACAGTCAGAACAGCTGAATCAGCCTTCGAGGCACTAACAACACCGTGTAATTTACCAACAACAACATTGAATCCGGAATGGATACAATGGGTGAATTCAATCACAACGGACAAAGTATACTACTACTTTGATCCAGAACTAGAAGAATTGAAAAATCTAAAATATGAAAAGACGTATCCTCTGCCAATCGACATTCTGCCTCTACGACATTACGCCTGTGTAATCTATACAGACGGACATGCTCAACCCTCCGTTTGGGGAGAACAAGCATACAACCCCACATGTGAGATTACAAAAGAAGTGTGGCGCGGAGGTAAACTAAGACCTCTATTAACAAAGACACACTCAGTAGAAACCAATTCAGAACAACAAACTGAAATATTAGCTTTGAAAATGGCGCTAGATAATGCGGATCGCGAATTCCCGACACTTATAGTGTCAGATTCATATTACTGCGTCAAAGCATATAACAAGGATTTGCAGACATGGATTCAGAACGGTTACAAAGATGACACAGATGCACCAATAAAGCAGAGACTGCTCTGGGAACAAGTAGCTCTTTTGAAAAAAGAACTACCAAAGACTCACGTGACACACTCACTGAGTCACCAGCGTGATGGCGTTCACGTTGTAGGGAATTCATTGGCTGAAACAGCCGCAGCGGCAGCCAGTAAACCGGCTCCCGTAGATCGAAAAAAGCGTACATTAAAATACATTGACGGCGAAACATTGCTGGCGGTGAAAACGTCATCAAAAGGCGACTGCTCAGCGTTACCGATCAATTATCCACTCAATTATACATACATAATCGATGCAAACTCCGTCCCTTTTGCTCGAATCCCTGGAGTGGGGGATAGAGTGATTCCAAACATGGACAGGAGAAACTTGTTAATCGCAGACGCACACATGGGCGAGGGTCACAGACACCTTAAATTAAAAGATTCTCTGGAAGAATTACAATCACGGTACTGGTGGCCAGGCATGAGCCTGCACTACACCATGTTTGTAAAAAACTGCCCAAACTGCAACAGAGATCGCAGTGGGGAGAGAAGCAGTTTAATACCTCGTCGTATCAAGGCAGATAATATTATCAGCAAAAAGAATGCCTTGCGATTAACATATACAGGCTAGTTTCCACTTATAATGTAGATCACCAGCACTCGGCTGACGTCCGGACTATTATACAAGATTTGCGAGTCTAAATGGCATATACGCTAAGAGCATGCTACGTTCGACCATTTCTTTCACTCAAGCAAACCAGCCTGGGGGGGAAACATGGCCAAATGAGCACAGCCCAGCGGGAATCTTCTCACTTCCTTCCTGAGGGTATGGGACGGTGTAAAGAAAAAACCAAGGCAGAAAGCAATCTATAATAGAAAGGATATTAGGTTCGGGAGCTGGGTGGGTCAAACATCTAATAAGTGTCCAACGTAGTCTAAATAACTTGCCAAGAAATTCTCTGAAGGGATTCAGTCCGTACGAATTATTATTCGGAACTAGGATGTTGATCTCTGACCTTGATAGTCAGACTTCAGTGGTAATAGAAAAAACCTTTGATGTCAAAGACCGTTTGGCTATTTTGCAGGACTTAAACAAAACAAGAAAAGACCTGAGCAACATACAGTTGAAACAACAGCCAACGACCACTGAAGACTCACCACCTGTCCCAGCAAGACCTGTCTGGATTCCAAATGTCGGGGATCTAGTCAGGGAGAAGATCGCGGTAAAGAAGGAATTTGGGCCTTCTTACAGAAAAGCAGTTCCTGTCTTGTCTGTCAACGGGACAAGATCAGTTGTACTACCGCCACTTGCTGGAAAAAAGGAGAACCGAGTTGTATCCATCGACCTGGTAAAACCACAACATGTGGCCGATAACAAACAGTAGGCCAAGTGGACTCCCAATAAGTAGCAGAACACCAAGATTTGCTACCAGTACAGAGGTCCTATCAAAGAGGCTCATCACATTCGAAACGCCTACAGAAGAACAACAAGGACTATGCAACAATGCAATAGAACTAAGACCTCTGAAAACCCAAATAAAGACATTTAGCAGAGAGACACCAATCTATACTGAAGTACCAAGTGAAAATGCAAAAAACAAAAATCCTGAACCAACTGGAACAATTGACAGAACTGCATCTGGTTACTTCATCAACTTCGATGATTCCTCTGACGGCTTCAGTGAACAAAAGACACAGCCATCATCAAAATCCTTTAAAGACAAAGCAAAGGAACTTTTGAAACAACTAAAAGAAACATATCTGATTTCTCCATGGATTGAATTTTGGGTGGGTTTTGGTGCATTTATCCTCATACTTTGGCTCATCATGGTATTTACCTTGGGACGCTTCATTGAGGGAAAATATGCTAAAATGGACACAGCAAGTCAGAACATCAACTTGGTCCTCAAACCACACACATCTTCACACGTCAAGAAACGAGAACTTTCTTCAGAACTTTCTTCAGCCAACTTCACAGCAATTCCAATACCTGGTGGGGTAGCCTGGGACAACACTGACTATGAAATTTATGGTCCGGTCGAGATCCTGAAATATCCACACCAAATCAAGATCTCCTTGAGTGATTTTGCAAAACCAAACTCATTTGCTGATGATTGGGACTTTGAAAGTATAAATAATATGATGTCGGACTTAGTAATGTCTGCTAAATTTACAAAACATGATTATTTGCAGGGTTCTACAAATTATGATAGTATGTATTGCTATAACCATTATGGTAACCATTTCTTGCATAAATCTGCACAACCTAGAAATGTTTTAAATTATAATCAATGGGAACATTGTGCTACACCTCCAAAAGGGAGCTCTAGAACCGTTTATGACAAATATTCATATTTTTCAGGTTTTAACATAACTAATGCTGAAACATTTTATTACAAATTGTCAAACAAGACAGGGATGAAAACCATGATAACCAACACAAAATTGATTTATTCTGATTCGTTCTTTGAAAAAATGAATACTTTTGGATTTGATTATTGGGACAAAAATGTTGATTTGAAAAGTGTTTGGGGTACAAAAGAATGGCAAGTACAGGGTTTAGAAGCTTTGTTTAGAGCCTGCATGATCCCAGAACAAATGATATTTTTAAATGACACTGTTCAACAAACCACCTGTCTTGGCTTAGCCAAAATCAAAGATTTAAATAACCTGTCTATTCCAAAGCCAACAATGTTTAGCAATAACTCTGATACAGATGAAGAAATAGACATAAACCATATACTTAACCAAAACAGAACACATCCTGATTGGAAACAATGGTTGATCTGGCCCACAGATACAAATAACTGTCAAGATAGATTCCTGAATAAAACACAGGGTTTCAAAATGACCAGGCCAGACCCTAGATATCCTCAAAGACATCACCCAGGGATAATAACAACCTACAGTGTGGGCAAATTATGCCTTCAATGGCTACAAACTTCCACACTGCCTGAAATTAAGCAACACCTAACTTTACTTACTGATGGTGCTGACTTGCGTGATTTCATACTGGGACCACGCAAACAGCGTCATAAGCGTTTCATAGCAGCCTCTGTATATGCAGCATACAATGAGGCCTGGAAGGTTACTCAAATTGAGACAGCAGAGAGAATACGTGAAATTGATCGTATTAATTTGGAAAAATCACTTTCTGTAGTGGACAAGGGGTTAATGACTCTGTCCTCCAGAATTTTTTCATTGGACAGCATTGTGTCTTCAGCAATCGACATATTATCGCAAGACTTACTGTTATTACAACATGGTCAGTCGCAATTGCGCTCTATTGTACAGCTTGGCTGGACGTTACAAAATCTGCGTTCAGGCTACGTGCCTTGGCGTTTAATCAACACAACGTCACTATTCCAAATCTTTAACCTTACTGATAGACAAATCGGTATGGCGCAGAAGGGTGCTGATTATACAATCTTGAGCATTGAAAAACTAGAAAGATTACCAATGACAATGTCAGAACGACCTGTCAGTGAATGGATAATCCACGGAATCATAAATATTCCAATCTCAACCTTCAGGTTTCAATACTGCCAAAAATATATACAGGCTGGCATGTACGAGAAATTGGGAAAGGGGTACCTTAAAACAACTTGGAACCTGCCCTACTCACATGCATGTGTCAGTAACAAAGGACAGAAAGTGTTTCTTAGTGGCAACAATTGTGCTATGTCACTAAGCGGCACGCTTCTGTGTAACGGTATTAGTTTGCACGGAGCCTGTGAAGGGAATTCATACAACCTTTCATGTCACCAGCAAGGCGCACCTGCAACTGAAATAGAACCATTCTTTCAAAGACTCTATAATGGGAGTTACATTCTTATTGTAGACCGCAGATGTTGTAGTCTTATGCCCGGGACTCCTTATCTCGTCACTACGACGGCGAAGGTCAAGTGCTGTGGACGTTCTTTGTTCCCCAGCTCCTTTCCAGACAGGGAGGCAAGGGCATGGCCCGGTTTGAAAATTACTTCTATTCGAATAGATACTTTAAGCAGAATGAAAACAGTGCTTCTTCAGACGCCTACAAGGCTCACGTCATCTAAAGAAACGTATGATCTACAAGTCGCAAGGACGACTGCAGAGATACATACATTATTATCAACTAATTCCCCCGTACATTTCGCGGAAATCCTGAGCGAAATCTTAAATATTTCTGATACCACTGGGGTCTCAAAGGTATTTAAGACAGTATTTTCGATGGCATTAACACCATTCAAAGCCATACTGGGTATTTTTCCAGATTTCGTCCATTCGATTTTTGGCGGACTTCCCCTGATCCTGGGACTAATTGCAGGAATCCTATTCCTAGTCCTTATTTTCCGTTATGGCAACCCATGTCACAGATCAAACTCTCGCGACAATGGAAGATACGATCCTAGCCATTGGATACCGGGACCGGATATCAAAAATCCTGGGACTCTCCCGGCTTAGAGACCTAAACATGACTTGGTTTCTATCATTTCGACCAATGTGGCAAAGGTGTGTTTTACCTGTACTAAGGTGTCTGCTATGCGGAGAAGAATGCGTGTTAGACACCTGTCTGACGCTACAATCGGATGCGCCGGTGGATGCAGATACACTGTTGGTTCCTACCAAGGTTCACGCACTGTGCTGCCCTCAAAGGCTGCCAATTCTGATGACGGCATTCCTGGAATCTTCACCACTACGATTGAAGGGTAGTGAAGTTCGAGATGAAAGCAGCATCGAACAGGTACGACCTTCTGTCAACAATGCAAATCAGAATGTCAATGGAGACAATCATGCACACGAATGCATGGTTACCCCTATTTCCGACTTAGTGGAACTTTCCCATGAAGCTGTTGACAGTTTTTTCGAAAGCCTGAATGATATGATGTTCTCTCCGGAACAGAAATAGAGACTTTTGAGTAAACTCGCACACGGCGTTCCCTGAATTCGGCCTTCAACTTTAAAAATAAAGTCACATGAACAATTACAATCCAGTTCACGGACAGCAACTTTTTTCAGCAAGCCCTTAAAAAAAAAAAAATTCTATATATTTTTTCCCCGGGACACTGATCTTCTGCTTAAAGTAAGAAACTATTCCTAGAGAACTAAGATTTCTATTTTTAGATACTTTATATAGACTTTAGCTGCCCGCTGGTATGTTCACAAAATATATTGTAGCAGCAACTGTCATCTCCCGGATCGACTATGGGAATGCCCTGTACCTCGGCCTCCCAAAAATGTCGATAAACAGACTCCAGGTCGTAATGAACGACGCCGCACGGCTAATTTTCAGAGTGCCCAGACGAACAAAGGCTTCCCCTCTTCTTCAAAACCTTCACTGGCTCCCTGTTAAGGAGAGGGTTGAATTCAAGAGCCTCTGTATAGCGCATAAGGCGATTTACGGCCATGCGCCGGCTTATATTAAAGCCCGCCTGGAAGTGTACAACCCGACTAGAGCACTCAGATCATCAGACGCTCAGTTACTGGTCTGCCCCCGCTACAAATTAGTGACTAAGGGAGGGAGAGCCTTCTCTGTCCTGGCCCCCCAATTATGGAACAAGCTGCCCGAGGGGATACGCAGGGAGATGAATCTCCTACGGTTCAGGAAGTCTCTGAAAACCTTGCTGTTTAGAAGAGCCTTGACCACAGTGTAGTTCTGTAGCTGCATCTCTCTCAGGAGTGAACCAAGTTATTGTATGACATCGATTTCCAAGCGCCTAGAGGCCTGCAGGTGATTGGGCGCGCTATAAATCGAAATTAACAATAACAATAACAATAACAATATTATGTGATGAAATGGTTTCGACTTTTCTTTCTGTATAGCCATATTAAGAGCCATTTCATGTGTATTTCTCATATACCAACAAGCAATAATGCATAAAATGCGTGCTTACTTTTGCATTTAATTCATAGCTTAAGTGCATACAATATATGACCGCAATTTTTCAGTATATTTGAAAATTTCAAAATGCATTTATGTATTTTGGGGTGGTAAGGTATACACTATACTCTATAGTATGTTGTACTATGTTATACTATGCATAGATTAGTAGATATGACCATAGTTAGCGTGGAGTGGGTGTCGTGTATTTCTATAGGTTCTGAATCGATCCCCCTATTCCTGACCCTATTCTGGTTAAACTACCTAGCTAGTTAACTAACAGTCAGCCCATGAGGCAAGAAAACCCCCATGATGCAGATACCGTTATCTGACGCAGTCACACTACGGCACAGGAACGTGTTATCTGATTAGGTCATAACGCTTGAGATCTAATTAGACAAGCGACATTCCTCCAGCCCCTGATAAGGCATACGACGTTCTCATAACAAATCAAACCTATGACAACCTGGATAATCCGTGCGGCCATTGTTTTGATTTCACAGAGAACTTTAGTAAAGAATGTGCTAACGAGCAAGTCGTATGACATCTTTATTGACGTACCTATGTCCATCCTTACGTCAATCCCGGCACCTTTAAGGTATAAATATTGCCGACCTTGCCCTATGCAAACACACGCGTGGTGACAAGACGGAGCAGCCATACTTGCCGAAGCCGACAGCAGAAGCAGACCCCGCAGGCAACAGCCCCGCCTTCCTGACGCGCTGAGAGACGCGCTGCTATCTCAAGCCGAGAGACCCAGCACCGGCGCTTCCGGGTAGCCCTCGCAGGCAGCCTGGAATATCGAGAGCAGAGAAAGAGATACCATTCCTCATTCATCCTAAATTCCAGGTACAGAACTGAATAACCCCTCACAGAGAATTCTTTAGTTATTCACTTGGCAAAAACAAACTTAACTTAAACTGTAACTTCCTATTCCCGCCCACGCATTAGACTTAGGTCAGGTACACGGGGTAGGCGTATTTAGAAACACCAGTTGAGTACGTTTAGTCAAATGTATATGTGTATGTAAATATATTTTAATCATTTTAAACATCATATGGCTCAGAAACCATATCAATGTTTTTACAGTATTATTTTATACTATTGCTTCTAATATATGCACTTTACTTAACAATAAGTATTGCAATAATATCGATCCATTTCTCTTGTACGAGAAAAGAGACTGATCAATAAATAACATCTTTTATTGAACACGCCCGTCTCTTCCTTTTCTCTACATTCTGATGAGACTAAGAATGCACGTACTGACTGAGTAAAATAATTGCCTTGTGCTCACACGACTCTTGAGATTGACTCTTGATTAGGGGAGAGCAAAGTTGTCATGTTCTATGGTTGTCAGAAACTAAATCCCTTCTTGTCTAATCAGGGGAGTTAATCCTTCCTTGAACATTCGAGAAAGTTTCTAGCGAACTCTGAGCTTAGCTGGCAAACCCAAAAATTAAGTCTAGTATCGACAGTAGTAGACCTAGTTAACGTCTGGCCTAGGCCTTTACTGCTGTAGGTACTATTCCAATGCGCAGAGCCTATTGGGAAAATAGGAGCTACACTACAATCACTGATGATATCATTCATGTGACAATACAATGCATCTCCTCACACTTTAATATAACCTCTGTTACACCCAGTGTTAAATACAGAGTATAATTTTTGAAACCATTGACACACCAATACTAGTTACTACATACGCACTCAGTGATTCCTATGTTTACACACACATTCACTCATTTACCCATACAATCATTCATACATACAATCACTCATCTTTACAACACTATCATATGCACTCATACACCTATACAGACTCTCACACTCTGTCACTCATCCATGGAGTTACTCACACACCTAGTCAGTCCTGTAAATAATCAATCACACTTCCATTTTCTAATCTATACAGTTAAACATAGAGCACCTTACATTTTGAAACATATACTAACACATACTTACTCTCTTATACAATCATTGATACAAGTACACATTGATCTGCACAGAGTCACACACCTCCCAGCCAGCCACACACACACTCAGTCTCCCATACAAATACTTGGGCAATCAATCAATAACCCATATAGTTACTCATATAGCTACTGACCAACACATGCAGCAGTTTACAGAACAACAGACATAATGATGCACAAATTAAGACAGTTTAGTCACTAACCCATGCACTCAGTGAGACACATTTAATCACTCACTCATACAGTCAGTCACGCACCTACTAAATCCTTCATCCAGACACTTCTACATCTACTCATTCTTCAATATGTAAAACATATTTAAACTTTTCAGAAACACACAGTCACTGGATGATGTCATCAGTGATGTCATTTGAGATGTCATCAGTGATGTCATCAGTGATGTCACTCACCATGTCATGAATGATGTAATATGTGACATCATCAGCAGTGGATTGCGGGTGCGCGATATATAGTTAGTGCAACTAACTATATATGGAATTTCAATGGTTTTGTGTGAGTAAAATAAGGTTTTTTAAATGCTAATTCCTAACTATATATGGTCTAAACCTATGGTTTTTTCAGTGAATATATATATATATATATATTACCTACTGGCGGTCGCCAGTAGGTATATATAGTTAGGATTTTTTCTCTATGGGATTTTTGAAAATTCTATGTCTAATAACTTTGGCGTTTGTGGACGGAATTGGCTGAAATTTTCAGGAAAATGGAACATTTTGTTTCTGAGCAGCCCCTGAAAATTTGGGGGGTTTCGTCAAGGGGGGGCCGAGAAAAAAGGGGGGTCCCAAAACATGTTTTTAACATTGAGTTTCCCATAGGGCGGTTGGCCTCACTTTTAGTCCGAACGGCTGAATGGATTTGCACGAAACTTGGCAAAATTGTAGGGACTGGTAGCCCGATGTGCCTTTGCTAGGTCTCAATATATGTGCTTCAGTGGATTTTGAGAAATTAACGTTCAAAAAAAGATATATATCTGTAACAGCGGACCGGGCAGCGCTCCGGTTCGCGGACTTTTCGCGGTACGGAGCTTTGTGAAGCGAAGCTGATTGGTTCTCCGGCGTCTGTGAACAATCCAAACAGTCCGTAGCGGCCGCCATCTTGTCTCTCGGTAGGATCGAGAGACAAGAGGAGGCCAAAGCGAAGGGGCAAATGACCATAAGGGGGCATAGTAGATCCTCGCTGACCCCCTAGGTTTGATGTGGAGGTTTTAAAGGGGCCCCGCGGGGCAAAAAAAAAAAATAATAATAATAATCGAACGGCTGAATGGATTTGCACGAAACTTGGCAAAATATTAGTGACTGGTAGCCCGATGTGCCTTTGCTAGGTCTCAATATATGTGCTCCAGTGGATTTTGAGAAATTAACGTTCAAAAAAGATATATATCTGTAACAGCGCTCCGCTTCGTGTCCTTTTCGCGTTACGGAGCTTTGCGAAGCTGATTGGTTCTCCGGCGTCTGTAAACATTCCAAACAGTCCGTAGCGGCCGCCATCTTGTCTCTCGGTAGGATCGAGAGACAAGAGGAGGCCAAAGCGAAGGGGCAAATGACCATAAGGGGGCATAGTAGATCCTTCCTGACCTCTTAGGTTTGATGTACCATTTTGCCAAGTTTGGTGTAATTCCGTTCAGCCATTCAGGCTGTAGACGTATGTAAATGTCCTATGGAAAATTGCATGGGGAAAACACATTTGAAAGTGTTGAAATTTAGAACCAATTAAAATGTTACTTTGGTTTTGTATTTGTGTGTGATGAAAGTTAATTGGTTATGTATATATCTCAAATGAGAGGAAACCACAGCCATTTTGTGATACTACTGTCTGAGGTACATTTGTGAGGAATTTTTGGTGGTGAATTTCTGGTGTTTGATTTACACAGTACTAACACTTCTCCTACTTTTAAAAAGGTGAGTTTTTAATTTGTAAGGGGAACTATGTTGTACACTTGAAGATAATTTGAAAAATGTTTTCTGTTATTTATTTGCAGTCGTTCTGTTATACTAAATACTTGATAAAGTTAGTTTTATATTATGTATTACTAAAAACGATAAATGAAAGTGATTATTTTTTTCTGCAATTTACAGCAAGCAATTTCAAAATAAAATGGCTCACAATGAAGAGACCGTGGCAATTTCTTTTGAATTGTCCACTACATTGATTGAAATTGACAGCAGCAATAATGAAATATTGTCACAAGGAGGAGATGACTTGAATGATTCCACTACATTGATTGAAATTGACAGCACCAATAATGAAATATTGTCACAAGGAGGAGATGACTTGAATGATTTTTTTGATCAATCTGTTGATGGCGAATTTATCGAATGTTTGGAGACCATAGAGTTACAAGAATCATCATTGCAGACTTTTAATGAGGAGATTCCAGATGAGATGATTGAAGAGGAAATTCCTGATGAGGACATGTTACTAGTTCTTTCAAATTTAGAAAATTCAGAAGAATAAATTTATATTTAGAAATCAAAAATTGTTTGAGACATTATTCATTTTTATTTTTAATTTATGAGGTTGTAGCGAAGTGATTGTAGTATAAAATGAGACTTATAGTATAGAGTGCAACATTTTTATGTTACATGGTAAGTTTACTCATATTTACTTCCCTTCTCCCACTATATTATCTCCAATGTGTATTTGACATCTCTTCTTCATCTCCGGCCTCCTTTCTCTCACTGTCTGTCTCTGATGCATCTTATCGCTGCCATTTTGTGTAATTACAGAAGAGAGTAAAATAAAATAGTTCGGAACGTGAAAAGGGGGCAAAGTAGAGTACCCCTCACCCCCTAGGCCTTCTCAGGCGGTCCCAAAAGGATCAGTTTCTGCTTTCTTGAGAGATTATGGTATGAGTTCCATATACCACAATAATTTGCATTACAACATGCAAGATATATATCTCCTATTACCAACTTTTGGAGATATTCGCGCTAAGCGCGAATATCTCCAAAAACTAACACCTGCCCTGAGCAGCTCTTAGCCATGTTATCCAATGGGAGGTGGATAACATGGCTAAGAGCATTAGCTCGGTAATGCATGAATATCGCTGAGTTTTCAGCGATATTAATGCATTGCGGTCGTTTTTTATCGCATTTGCGATAAACCTTGATAATAGCAAGGTTTATCTTCGATAATTTCTGACGATGCTTAGCGGTAAAAAATTCGTTGGTAAGCATCGTTAGCGATATATATCGCTTAACTTTGGTAATATGCACCAACGTCTGTTAACGTTCGATTCGAAGGAAATGAGGAAGTGTTGAAAAACATTGTTTGCGCCATCTTGCCTTTTTTGAAATGCCACACTTTTGTCGTGCACGGCAGCCATTTTAGATGCCTTGACCAGACCCACTCTCTGCACGCTGTCGATTCGTAGCATGGCTCCCCCTCGCAAGCATCTTCCCCAGGCACTGCTCACCCCCGCTCTCTGTGTTATGCATGGGCAATAAACCTCTCCCCATCTGCGCTGCTCTTCCCTGAGAATCACACCCTGTGCCCGCCCGACACCTCCCTTTCGCCCTATTCACTACCGCACCCTCTGACACTCCTCTTCCTCTGTGTCCGATTGTCCAGGCTATCAGCTAGCCCTGCAGATGTAGTTTATGGCCCCAGCTGTAAAGAATCACCCCTCTTCAAAGGAGTTATAGTAGATCAAGGCCCACACCCGATGAGATCCGTCACACCACACGTGTTCCTACTATCTGAAAACCATCCTGTATTGTGATTGGGGAGGGGACCGAGCCTGAAGCGGAAGATTCCAGGGATGACTCTTTGTACATCAAAGTTTTTACATTTATGTGTCACATTAAAAATATATAGCACTCCAACAAAGTAGTAGGATTATAAAACTTTAATAACTTATAAATATATACAACAAAACAAAAACAGTAAAAACATTTAAACAACGAAGAGACCGTGGCAATTTCTTTTGAATTATCCAATACATTTATTGAAATTGACAGCACCAATAACAAAATATTCTCACAAGGAGGAGATGATTTGAATGATTTTTTTGATCAATCTCTTGATGGCGAATTTATCGAATGTTTGGAGACCATAGAGTTACAAGAATCATCATTGCAGACTTTTCATGAGGAAATTCCTGATGAGGACATGTTACTAGTTCTTTCAAATTATGAAAATTCAGAAGATGTTGCCTGGGGGTGGGTCGTCAGTAGCAGTCTGTTGTGCGAATAGTTCGAAGGCAGCAGAACGCGCTGAAATCTAGATGGCACGAAGGTGATGTCTAGTAAGTTGCCGCCCAGCAAATAACGGCGTGGGGCGCCGCGGGGGTGAGTGAGTCCAGTAGGCACCACAGCTATTCTTACCGGCATTGCAGAATTACTGCTGGGGACAATGCCTGTGCTGTAGCAGGGTCACAGCAGAAACAAAAAGGATTCTGTTGAAGATGTTGTTGGTTTTCAATTTGAAAACAGTTCTGGTGTCAACTGCTATGCTAATGTAGTGGTTAATGTTTTGTTTTCTCTAGAAAATGTAAAAGAGGGGGAGGCAGTCCAAAGTTCTGGTTAAAGGGCAAAGGAAAGGATCGGTGGTTTGAACTATCAGTCAAAAAGGGGAGGGGGTGCAACAATTTTTCCTACCGGGTCACAGTGTGCTTTCACCGGAACTGAGGTTTGCAGGATTCTAGTAATTCAAAGTGAGGCTGGCGCCAGCATGGGAGTGCCGACGTCCCGCGGATACAGTTTCGTCACTCCACG
Organism: Lissotriton helveticus; assembly: GCF_964261635.1. Taxonomy (NCBI): domain Eukaryota; kingdom Metazoa; phylum Chordata; class Amphibia; order Caudata; family Salamandridae; genus Lissotriton; species Lissotriton helveticus. Next base: position 2,083,227,617 of record NC_136063.1, read on the forward strand.
GGCGATCATGGCAGTCATTCCCCATCGGGGGTGTCTGCGGGGGTCGGAGACTCCCGCGGCTCCTCTAGAATCTTCAAGGTCGTGGAGGACTACGGTGGTGGAGTCAACCAGTGACCGGGCCATTTCTTTATGCTGGGCCCGCTCTTGCCAGGTCGATCGCCATTTTGAGAGTTCGGTAGCTACTGGCGATCGCGGGGTCAAATGAGCGGACGGGCTCCACCCTGCCGGGCGAGACGTTGCAGCATCGCCACAGTGGAAGAACCCTTTTCCGGGCGCCTGGAGCACTGAGGGTGCAGGTGGGAAGCCTCCACTGGGGAGGCGGGAGAGGCCTGTTCGCACCGTCTCTCCCTCCCAGTGCACCCCACGGCGTCTCGCTTGAGATTTGTTATGGCCGGACCAGGCGATGTGGACGAGGGGGTGGGGGTCGGAGGCATGTGCAAGACATCCCCCCCAGTGTTGTCAAAGCCATTATTGAAGAAAGAAGAAATGTCCCGTCCGTCTTCGGGCCGGGCTTCCGGTGGATGTCGGCCGGACGCCCCTTGCTCTGGCCCCATGAACGGGTTCCTTGGTTTATCGGCTGCAGCCGGATCCCATCGGCCCCGGCCGTTGGTGGCCGGACCGGTAGAGAATGTGGAGGGACTACCTGCAACTGTCAAGGGCCACCGCCGCCGGACTGGGAGAGAGAGGGGAGGGTCGAGGACACGGACATTCCCCCCCCTGCAACTCTCCAGCGTTGTCAATCCCCCTGGCCGGGTCCCGCTGGCCTTGGCCTCTCCTCCGGCTACACCCTACGTGATGATCTCCTGGCCGAGGCGTGGCAGCAGGACCCGCCTTATATGTGTTGCTTCCGGCTGGGCGTAGCCGAAAACCTGTTGCCCTTTGGAAGTTTCTAGAATGGGGCGGATGTCTGCTGACTTCTATCTTTCCCAGTTTGCCGTTATTTGGCCGTGGCAGGCGGTGGGACAGACACGTTTTGGGGCAGTGAGGGGCGATGTTTTCAGGTTTCTTATTACGGGCTTACTTCTAACGTTTCTTGTTTCTAGGACAATAATAGGTTTTATCATTACGTATTGTTATCGTTTCTTTGTTTGTTATTTAATAAAAAGTTCATCAGTGGCCTACTGATTTTCGTTTTCCTATTCTTTTCTTTCCAGGTTGTTTCATGCTAAAGTTTCTGTTAACAGGATACAGTGATCACTTCGTTATTATTGCATATGTCCTTTTCACTAGGGGTGCTCTCTTGTTGGGCCAGATGACCTATCTCTAGTAAATGGTCCGGGTGAAACAGGTGCATCAATCAGTGGGGAGTAGATAGGCATGACAGATTACAACGGGGGAGAAAGGTCCGCATTACCTACACTTTCACTACTTGCAAAGATTTTCCTACGTTAATTTGCAAACAGGGAATACCTCCAAAAAGAACTAATTCCCAAACAGTCAATGTTCGGACAATCAATCAATCAATGAGGAATGAAATAGGTACGACGTGTTAAAGGCTTGCGTTACCTACCCTTCACTATCTGCAAAGGGAGAGAGAATATTCCTATTCTTCCTCGTTTGCAGGCAGAGAAGATCCTTAAGAGAACCAACTTCGAACAATTCAATGCTCGATTCAAACAATCAACAAGGGGTACTGTGAACACAAATGAACGCCGCTTATGTACATACACATTGCTATTTTCAACAGGTTGTTCCTAATGTTTCTATTTTAGCGAGGTCAAAAAGAGATCCCATTAGTGGCCTACTGATTTTGCTCGATTCCTTTTGTTTTTTTACACGATTTTTCGCTATCTGCAAAGACTAAACAGAGTATTGCGACTCTGTGCTTGTTTGTAAATAGAGAATGAAGCAAAGAGAACAATCAATCAAATGGAGAGAGAAGCAGGCACGACGGATTACAACGGGGGCAAAGGCCTGCGTTAACTACCCTTCACTATCTGCAAAGAGAGAGTACTCCTAATAGAAATGAGGGGTGGGGGGCAGCATTCAAAGCAGATCAGTGTGCATAAACACGAAAATGTTTTTACTTACCACGTACTTGACATTCGACAGCTTATGATATTTGCTATTAAAAAAACATTGAAATTCACTGAAAAAACCATAGGTTATAGACCATATGTAGTTAGGAATTAGCATTTACAAAACCTTGAAAATTCACTGAAAAAACCATAGGTTATAGACCATATATAGTTAGGAATTAGCATTTACAAAACCTTGAAAATTCACTGAAAAAACCATAGGTTAGAGACCATATATAGTTAGCTGGACATTTTATTGACATAAAACCAATGAAATTCCATATATAGTTAGTTGCACTAACTATATATCGCGCACCCGCAATCCACTGCTGATGATGTCACATATTACATCATTCATGACATGGTCAGTGACATCACTGATGACATCACTGATGACATCTCAAATGACATCACTGATGACATCACTGATGACATCTCATTTGACATCAATGACCACATCACTGATGATATCATTCATGTGACAATACAATGCATCTCCTCACATTTTAATATAACCTCTGTTTCACCCAGTGTTAAATACAGAGTATAATTTTTGAAACCATTGACACACCAATACTAGTTACTACATACGCACTCACTGATTCCTACGTCTACACACACCTTCACTCATTCACCCATACAATCATTCATACATACAATCACTCATCTTTACAACACTATCATATGCACTCATACACCTATACAGACACTCACAGTCTGCCACTCATCCATGGAGTTACTCACACACCTAGTCAGTCCTGTAAAGAATCAATGACACTTCCATTTTCTTGTCTATACAGTTAAACATAGAGCACCTTACATTTTCAAACATATACTAACACATACTTACCTTCTTATACAATCATTGATACAAGTACACATTGATCTGCACAGAGTCACACACCTCCCAGCCAGCCACACACACACTCAGTCTCTCATACAAATACTTGGGCAATCAATCAATAACCCATATAGTTACTCATATAGCTACTGATCAACACATGCAGCAGTTTACAGAACAACAGACATAATGATGCACAAATTAAGACAGTTTAGTCACTAACCCATGCACTCAGTGAGACACATTTAATCACTCAGTCATACAGTCAGTCATGCACCTACTAAATCCTTCGTCCAGACACTTACACATCCACTCATTCTTCAATATGTAAGACATATTTAAACTTTACAGAAACAAAAAATCACTGGATGTTGTTATCAGTCATGTCATCAGTGATGTCATTTGAGATGTCATCAGTGATGTCATCAGTGATTTCACTGACCATGTCATGAATGATGTAATATGTGACATCATCAGCAGTGGATTGCGGGTGCGCGATATATAGTTAGTGCAACTAACTATATATGGAATTTCATTGGTTTTATGTCAATAAAATGTCAAGCTAACTATATATGGTCTCTAACCTATGGTTTTTTCAGTGAATTTTCAAGGTTTTGTAAATGCTAATTCCTAACTATATATGGTCTATAACCTATGGTTTTTTCAGTGAATTTTCAAGGTTTTGTAAATGCTAATTCCTAACTATATATGGTCTATAACCTATGTTTTTTTCAGTGAATATATATATATATCCAAACAGAACACCTCTTCGGCAAAGAAAGGAAAGAGGCCACTCGGGGAGTCCATGTGGAAGCCTTTAATTGGAAACAGCACAGCATAATGCATTTCAGCGCAACTCGCCTTCTTCAGATGCCACTGCTATCATGGTAAGTCTCCACCCATGTCTTTTGAAGTATCCTGCTTGTCCCAGAATGGGTGATCAGTTCCAACCCCCAGATCACATGTCCATTCATATATATATATCCATTTGCATTTTGCTCAACAAAAAATAAGTGCCCACTCGACGTTGTAGATTTCACCTTGTTTAATCAGCAGGCAGCAGCGAAAACCAGCACACAGTACAAGCAAAGTTTCTTTAAGCCTTTCGCAGACGCGTTTCTGGAAATATTCATCCCTTCTTCAATGGCAGGCAATGGGGAGAAGTAACAGCTGCCTTGCAGTTTGTGCTCTTTATCAATCTTCATAGTCCCGCCCACTCAGTGTGTACATCGCATGGCATTGTGGTTCTTGTATTTTTTAGGTAAGTAAAATCCATTGTGGTTGCAGCTGTTGCTGCACCCTCCCAAAATGTTATATCCTTCAGGTTGAGTGTGCCTTGTTGTGCTGCTTTCACTACTCTTCTTATGCCAGCTGATTAGGTAACATCGTTCCTAAGTGGTGCTCCCTTCTTCAAACACCGGACTGCACCGTCAGCAGGGGGGCTGCTTCATGACCGGAGTGGGTCACTACACATCCATTTGCAATTTGCTCAACAAAAATTAAGCACCCACTCGATGTTTTAGATTTCACCTTGTTTAATCAGCAGGCGGCAACGAAAACCAGCGCACAGTACAAGCAAAGTTTCTTTAAGCCTTTTGCCGACGCGCTTGTGGAAATATTTATCCCTTCTTCAATGGCAGGCAATGGGGGGAAGTAACAACTGCCTTGCATTTCGTGCTCTTTTTCAATGTTCATAGTCCCGCCGACTCGGTCGTGTACATCGCATCGCATCCGGGTTCATGTAATTTCAGGTAAGTAAAGTCCATTGTCGTCGCAGCTGCTGCTGCACTTTCCCAAAATTCGATATCTTTCAGGTTGCATGTGCCTTGCTGCTTGGGTTTTGGCGGAGTGATTAAATAAGTACATGGTGCTGGCTGGGTGATTGGAGGAGTGCATGGGTAGTGACAATGAGATGGCTGGACTGCATCAGTAGTGCTCAGGGGATTGTAGAAGTGCATGTGTTAGTGCCTGGGTCATTGCATGAGTACATGGGTAGTGACTGGATGATTACAGCACTTCAAGGAGAGTGCATGGTGAATTTATAAGTATTTGTGTTTTAGCGGAGTGGTCCAAGGCCACACCCCTTTTTACACCTCTCTGCAACACAGCTCTGTGGTGCTTACTGGAGGTACCTGATGGGCTATTTGGACCCAAGGGACCCTCAGGATTCAAGGGGACTTAATCCTCCAACTTACAACACACCAGAGGGTCAGTTTGAGTGTTGTTTGGGTAGTGTAGGGGGTCGTGCCGGGGGTAGTGTTTTAGGGTGTAGGGTAGTGCAGAGGTGTTTGGGTACTGTAGGGGGTCGTGCTGGGGGTAGAGATTTAGGGTTAGGGTACTGCAGTGGTGTTTGGGTAGTGTAGTGGGTCTTGCTAGGGTAGTGTTTAGGGTTTAGGGTAGCGCAGTGGTGTTTGAGTAGTGTAGGGGGTCGTGCAGGGATAGGTTTAGGGATTAGGTAGTGCAGTGGTGTTTTTTGGTACTGTAGGGGTCGTGCTGGGGTAGTGTTTTAGGGTTTAGGGTAGCGCAGAGGTGTTTGGGTAGTGTAGGGGGTCTTGCTGGGGTAGTGTAGGGGGTTTAGGGTAGTGCAGTGGTATTTGGGTAGTGCAGGGGGTAGAGTTTTAGGGTTTAGGGTATCGCTCTGGTGTTTGGATAGTGTATGGGATCGTGCTGGGGCTAGTGTTTTAGGGTTTAGTATAGCGCAGTGGTGTTTGGGTAGTGTATTAGGTAATGCTGGGGGTAGTGTTTTATGGTTTAGGGTAGCTCAGTGGTGTTTGTGTAGTGTAAGGGGTTGTGCTGGGGTAGATTTAGGGTTTAGGGTAGTGCAGGGGTATTTGTGTAGTGTAGGGGGTCATGCTGGGGTAGTGTTTTAGGGTTAAGTGTTGTGCAGTGGTGTTTGGGTAGTGTAGGGGGTTGTGCTGTGGTAGATATAGGGGTTAGGGTAGTGCAGTGGTGTTTGTGTAGTGTAGGGTGTCGTGCTGGGGGTAGTGTTTTAGGGTTTAGGGTAGTGCAGTGGTGTTTGTCTAGTGTAGGGGTAGTGTTTTAGGGTTTAGGGTAGTGCAGTGGTGTTTGGGTAGTGTAGGGTTTATGCTGGGGTAGTGTTTTAGGGTTAAGGGTAGTGCAGTGGTGTTTTTGCAGTGTAGGGGGTTGCGTTTTAAGATTTAGGGTAGTGCAGTGGTGTTAGGGTAATGTAGGGGGTCGTGCTGGTGTAGATTTAGGGTTTAGGGTAGTGCAGTAGTGTTTGGATAAGGTAGGGGTCATGCTGGGGTAGTGTTTTAGGGTTTAGTGTAGGGCAGAGGTGTTTGGGTAGTGTAGGGGATCGTGTTGGGGTATTGTTTAGGGTTTAGCGTAGCGCAGTGGTGTTTGGGTAGTGCAGGGGATTGTGCTAGGGGTAGAGCTTTAGGGTTTAGGCTAGTGCAGTGTTGTTTGGGTAGCGTAGGGGGTTGTGCTGGAGGTAGTGTTTTAGGGTTTAGGGTAGTGCAGTGGTGTTTGGGTATTGTAGGGGGTCATGCTGGGGGTAGTGTTTTAGTGTTTAGGGTAGCGCAGTGATGTTTGGTTAGTGTAGGGGGTCATGCGGGGGTAGTGTTTTTGGGTTTGTGGTAGCGCAGTGTTGTTTGGGTAGCATAGGGGGTCGTGCCAGGGGTACTAATTTAGGGTTTAGGGTAGTGCAGAGGTGTTTGGGTAGTGTCGGGGGTCGTGCTAGGGTAGTGTTTAGGGTAACACAGTGGTGTTTGTTTAGTGCAGGGTGTTGTGCTAGGGGTAGAGTTTTAGGGTTTAGGCTAGCGCAGTGTTGTTTGGGTAGTGTAGGGGGTTGTGCGAGGGGTAGTGTTTTAGGGTTTAGGGTAGTGCAGTGGTGTTTGGGTAGTGTAGGGAGTCAATTTGGGGGTAGTGTTTTAGTGTTTAGGGTAGCGCTGTTAAAATCTGGATTGTGGCGTAAACATTATCGGCGCCATCTTGTCCATTTCAGATCCATACGTGCGCGTAAGCAGCAGCCATTTTGATTGCCATGGCCTCTCTGCCCTCTCCCGATAGCCAGTGCGTCTCTCCCCCCCCCTCACTCTCTCGTTTCCCCAAGCATCCCCCCCGCGCTCCTCCAACCCCCGATCTCTCCTCCTTGAACCATAAACGAACCATAAGCGCGATCCTACCTCAGCGCAATATCCCGAGCCGAAACCATATAACTCTTTCATCCCTTCACAGGAACAAGCCTTTGATATCCTCTTCCTCCCTGCCCGATTGTCCAAGCTGTTCCCATGCCACCGCCAGGCCCCGCAGATGTAGTTTATTGCCCCCTACAGTAGGAACTCACCCCATCAAAGGAGCGGGGATTATCAACGCCTTCGCACCCCGAAGATCCGACTGACCACACGCATCCCCGTTCCCAGCGGAATGTCCAGCTGCGCGATAACCACCACATGCTGAGATCGGGGTGGGAACTCTACTGTAGATGTGTGTGGGAACGGGCCTGGACCGGGGATTCCGAGGATGTCTTTTCTGTCCTTCAAAGAAACATTACGGATGCAGTGTATGTAATAAAGCCATAAACCTGTGTATAAGAGGCCAGGACTCAGAGATGCGGTTAGAGCACCTCGAGAAGATACCCTGTTGTCTGATTTGACGTGTTCTGCTCCGTCGGAATAAACTCCTGTTTTTTGCCTTCCTGTCTCCAGCGCCTGCCTCTTTGTTTGGTAATAACGGATGGTATGAGAGGCGGCTAACGCCGGGCAAACACTGAAGGTTCTTGGTCGACATCGGCTCTACCTTTTTACAATTGGCGTCCCAAACGTGGGGCCCATCAGCGACACGTGGATCCAGTGGGAGAGGTCCCGACGACAGTGTGAACAACTGCAACGATCGGGAAGAGCTCCTGCCCGATAGACCCTCGTCTGGCAGCCGATCATCCGAACTTCACCGGTTCTGAGCAGACCTCTCTCGAGTGATCTACGGTCCTGACTGGGAACCATCAGGAGTGCCAGGGCAATTACGGAGAATAGAGGACGATCGGGCGCTGGAAGCGGAAGACGAGAAACCGTCCATGCGGTCCGGGTAAGGTCGTGTAACACGACGAATTGCGAATTGATTGTTTGATTGTTTGAAAATACTAGTATTACTCATTTGATTGTTTCTGAGAGATTCTCTATTTGCAAACAAGCACAGAGTCGCAATACTCTGTTTAGTCTTTGCAGATAGTGAAGGGTAGGTAACGCAGTCCTTTGCCCCCGTTGTAATCCGTCGTGCCTGCTTCCCTCTCCATTTGATTGAATGTTATCCAAGCATTTACTGTTTTGGAATTGCTTCTTTTTGGATCATTCTCTATTTGCAAACAAGCACAGAGTCGCAATACCCTGTTTAGTCTTTGCAGATAGTGAAGGGTAGGTAACGCAGGCTTTTGCCCCCATTGCAATCCGTCGAGCCTATTTTTATCCGTCATTTGATTGATTGTTTGTCCGAACATTGATCGTTCGGAATTGGTTCTCTTTGGGTTATTCTCTATTCACAAATAAGCACAGAGTCGCAATACTCTGTTTAGTCTTTGCGGATAGTGAAGGATAGGTAGTGCAGACTTTTGTCCCCTTTGTAACCCGTCATGCCTATCTTCGCCCCGTTTGTTGGTAGTTGGTTCAGCCCGGACCGCCTATTAGAGGTGAACCATCCGGCTCCACTGGAGGGCACCCCTAATAAGGACATGTTTACTAAATATGGACTAGTCGCCGTGGCTTATAGTAAGCTGTGGCATAAATACACAAGAAAGGATCGGGAAAATCAGTGGCCACTGATAGGATCCTTTGATAACGATAAAATAAACGCGCTGGGAACAGCCCTTTATAACAATTAGACAACACCCACTATGCTCGATAGCTTCGGCATGTGGCGCAAAGAAACTGAACAACGAAAAAAGAGAAATGAGGTCAGGTTAGAAAAGGAATTACGCAAAGCAGCTCACCTAGCCGCTAACAAATTGAAGGAAGAAATAAAGGAAAGAGAGGAAACCAAGCTAAAACAAGATTCCGAATCATCGGGCCAGTGTCCCGTCATGACACCCTCTCCACTTTACCCCGAGCTACCTTCAAAACAGCGAACGAACGATGATTTACTACTAGGTCCCCCGATCATCTACATGCCCCCTCCATATGCCCCTTCCCAACCCTTAGCGCAGCACCCGCAACCCCCAACGACAGGCGAGAGTAGTGCCGGAGCCTCGGTCCTCATGGCCTCTGCGCCGACCGAACCCCTCGCACTCAGATGATCCCGAAGCGGGGAGGAAAGACCCTGCGAGATCGAATAGATTAAGTAAGGATGAACGAGCTGGGATCGATAAGATTGTAAAGACACTGGTGGTGCGAAAGGAAAGTGAGGATTATGTAACGGATATGTACAATACATATGCCAATAGCCACAGACGACACTTTGTCGTACGCCTTTGTTACCACACCCTTAATGCCTACGAGGACCGATACCAAGGAAAAGGCCCTGAAAACCTAACGACTCTGTATAGGAAAATTGATGTCGGAGATGGGGGCGAGTGTGATGTGACGAACCTCTTCACGCGTACGCTTGAAGTTTGCCACCACCTTCACGGTAATCGATCTCAAGAACGCATTTTTCTCCATCCCCATCCACTCAGACAGCCGCTACCTTTTCGGCTTCACTTTAAAATCCCGCTCATATAGATTTTGTAGAGCACCCCATGTCACGATCTGTCTCCACAGGATCAGGGCGATGCTCAAGGGGGTCTACCTCCTGACTGCCCAAAACTCTGACAACTAAGTACACAGAGCCTCTAGGAAATCAGGCGAGGGAAAGGTAAGGGAAGGGGCTGGAACGGAAGGGACCACTGAAACGAGAAAAAAATAAAACACAACGTTATAGCACAATTCACTGGCTACTCTCATATATTTCTCGCTAGTGGAACACCTACCCCAGTTACTCCACTGGATGCAACCCCCTCTCTTGAAAGTATATGATAGATACGTCTCTGTCCTTATATCTAATAATCAGAAAGACACAAACAGTATTATTCCTGGTTGATGCACATGGAATCCAGTAAATCACCACAAACGCACCATACATACCAGTCCCACTTCCTTTTCACTACCAAAATAAGCCCTTCTCCAGTAACCGAGTATTGAAGGAAGAAGTAGTAAACAGAGTTCCGCAGTCAGTAAGTAACCCAAAGATGACTGAAAACTCCAACAAGGAACAGACAGTTCCAATGTTCCAAAACAAACAAAAGTCAGAATGCCCGCAACCAATACAAGCAATGTTCCAAGCTATAGTTCTTGGTTCCGGTTTAATAACAGATCAGCAAGCACAATGTTAGCACAGTTACTTATCTCTCTCTCTGGGAGGTTGGAAAAGGAAAGAAGCCGCCCGCTTCTGTGAAGATGTGGTAGCGTCTCAGCCGAGAACGCTTGCGGGCATGGACCGCCGCATCCGCAGGCGGAGAAGTCCAAAGTCCGTTTCCTTCTTGTTGAGAGGCAGCCGCCCCTCCTCCGTGAGAGTGTACTGAGCGTCTCAGCCGAGAACGCTCACAGACAATGTCCGCCGCAGCCGCAGGCGGATAGTAACAAAGTCCTTGCTTAGTTGAAGAGAGACAGCCGCCCCTCCTCAGAGATCGAACACGGAGCGTCTCAGCCGAGAACGCCCGTATGCAGAAACCGCCGCAGCCGCAGGCGGTAAGGAACTCCGGAATCTTTACAGAACCCGGCAGAGAGCAGCCGCCCCCTCCAAGCACAACGTCCAGCGCCTCAGCCGAGAACGCCTAAACAGGATGAATCCAGGGACACAAATGAAACAACAAGGCAACCAGGACCAGTTCCAAAGGGAACCACGTACAACTAACGTCTGCATCCCAGAAGCCTAAATACTATTGACTCCTCCTACTCCACAGCCTCCTGGGAGTTGTAGTCCGTAGGCGCAGCATGGCAAACCGTGACACCCCAGGGCTACACTGAAAGTCCAAGCATCTACAGCCAGGCCCTCAAGAGACAGCTGGAAGCAGTCCAGTTACCGGATGGAGTGGTGTTGATACAGTACGTCGATGATATCCTTTTGGCGGCCGACACCACTCCACTTGCAGTCACAGCCACCATCCAACTCCTGCACTTCCTTGCGGAAAACGGCCACAAGGTCTCCAAGAAGAAGTTGCAATTCTGCCAACCTCAAGTCACTTACCTAGGCCACCTCTTGTCCAAAGATGGGAGAAAACTCACACCCGATCGAATTCAGGCTATTCTAGAGACCCCTATCCCGAGAACCCCGAAGCAAGTCCGCTCTTTGGTAGGCCTCACCTCCTTCTGTCGACAATGGTTGCCAAATTTCAGCCTCATTGTGAAACCACTACTTTCCCTACTGGCTAAAGATGTCCCCTTCCCGCTCCCTTGGACCCCTGAATGCCAATCCTCCTTCAAGGAATTACGAGACGCCCTTTGTTCAGCACCAGTCCTAGGAACCCCTGATTATACAAAACCCTTCTCTCTCTACACCCACGAAAGGGAGGGATGCACTTTGTCTGTCCTGACCCAAACCATCGGCCCCAAACAACGACCATGTGCCTATTTCTCTGCCACTCTTGACCCTGTAGCGAGAGCTTTGCCTGCCTGCCTTCGAGCAGTAGCTGCTGCCGCTGTCTCTATCCGACAAAGTGAGGGGATCGTACTCTCGAATTCCCTCACTGTACTAGTGCCCCATGCTGTTGACACCCTCCTAAACCAGACCAAGACACAACACCTGACCAGCGCGCGACTGACTGGGTACGAACTGACACTGCTCGCACCTCACATCACGTTGAAACGATGCACCACACTGAACCCAGCCACCTTGTTGCCTCTGCCTGAGAATGATCCCGATGTGCCCCCTATACATGACTGTGTGACCCTCACGGACGAACAGACTAGGAGTAGAGTGGACCTTCAAGACACAGCTTTCCCAGATCCTGACGGAGAGCTATGGGTGGATGGCTCTTGCATCAAACTCACCGATGGCACCACCTCAGCTGCGTATGCAGTCACCACAGCCCGAACTGTAGTTGAGACCGCCCGCATCACACAGAAATCTGCACAGGCAGCAGAACTGATTGCCCTCACACGAGCTTGTATCCTAGCAACAGGGACGACAGCAAACATTTACACGGACAGCCAGTATGCCTTCGGGGTGGTGCATCATTTTGGGCTCCTGTGGAAGGAAAGGGGATTCCTGACCTCACACGGCGCCCCCATCCTACACGGAGATCTAGTCTCCGCTCTGACTGAAGAAGTTCTCCTTCCCAAACGACTTGCTGTGATCAAATGTCAGGCACACAAAAGGGTGACAGATATCGTCGGACAGGGAAATGCACTGGTGGACATCACCGCCCGGACGACAGCAGAGAATAGGACGACAACACGCATATACGTGACCAGGTCACAAACAGAAAAATGGAAGGACGCTAAGGAGACCATTAGGGACATCCAGATAGCCAGTGCACCACACGAATTGACTGAATGGGCACTGGTGGGACTGAAGGACGATGAAGGCTGCTGGCGGACAAAAGACACGAACAAATGGTTGCTACCCAATTCATACTTGATCCCTATACTGACCATGGCTCACTACCCTGCACACATAGGAGCAGCCCCTATGGCTGAACTTGTCTCCCGAGTGTGGCATAACGACAAAATTACAGACTCAGCCAAACGTCTTGCCCAACAATGCCTAGTTTGTCTGCAACACAACCCTGGGAAAGGAACTGTCGTACCCCAAGGAGGATTTGGGGTCCCCAACCACCCATTTGAAGTCCTACAGATGGACTATATTCAGTTAGAGAGGTGCCAAGGACTGAAGTATGTACTTGTTGTTGTATGCGCTTTTAGCAAATGGGTGGAAGCCTACCCGACGCGTGACAACACTGCCATTGCCACTGCAAAAGTACTACTGAAAGAGTTCTTCCCTCGCTACGGCCTTTGCCGTATTTTATGGAGTGACAATGGCCCCCATTTCATAGCCGAGGTTATCCAGCTTATTCTGAAAGGATTGGGGATACGACAGAAATTCCACGCAGTTTTTCACCCCCAATCTGCTGGACTGGTCGAGCGGCACAATGCCACATTAAAACTAAAACTGGCAAAAATAGTGGCTACCACAGGACTAAAAATGGCCAGGCGCTCTTCCCCTGGCATTGCTGTCAATGCGTTCCACCCCCACCAAACACCACTTGACCCCTTACGAGGTCATTTTCGCCGGCCCATGAGTATCTGGTCTGCACCCAAACCGACATCTATTCACGACGTCCCGGACGTCCTAATGTCTGACTATCTGTATAACCTAACTAAAACACTGTCTGTTATTCATCATCAGGTGCTGCAGGCCATCCCCGATGCTTCCAGGGGCCCCGGACATACCATCCAGCCTGGAGATTTCATCCTAATTCGGAACTTCCAGCGGGAGAAGAGTCGGGAACCCCGCTGGTCGGGCCCCTGGCAAGTCTTGATCACCACCCGAACAGCTCTTCGAGTGGAGAGAAAGCGAAATTGGCTGCATGCACATCATTGCAAGAAAATCCCTCCAACCCTGACGTCGACCGAAGACGTGACCACCCAAGAAGAGCTCCTGAACAAAGACCGACCATCCCTGAGCTGCTACCCTGAGACAGAGGCACTCGAATTGGCGAAATTCCCTGATCCCACTGTGCCATCCAGAGAAGGTTATAACCTGCGACGAAAGAAGGGAGCTTCGGCTAAGCAGACCACTGACTAAGTTACAATTCTCAGACTGGTGGCCTAACACTACTAAGGCTGCCAGGAGAGAAGCCCAACGAAGTTTGTGGTTCTGCCCACTACCGAGCACCTTAAAGAGGATGGAAGCGCCCGATACGAAGATGATGGAAGTAACCGGACATCCGAAGACCCACTACAGAAACCCGAAAACTGACAGGTTGCACAGCTCAAAGACGATTGCTCTTCTTATCGCTCTTCTCTTTTGCCTCCTCCTCATGACTACCTTCTGGATCGTGGAAGAGAACTCACCGGCTCATAAGACATTTCTAACGACTGCACAGCCTACCACCATGAAAGATACCTTTTTACAGCGCAGTGGTATTTGGGTAGTGTAGGGGGTCGTACAGGGTAGTGTTTTAGGGTTTATGGAAGCGCAATGGTGTTTGTGTAGTATAAGGGGTCATGCGTGGGATAGTGTGTTAGGGTTTAGGGTAGCTCAGTGGATTTTGGGTAGTGTAGCGGGTCGTGCAGGGGATACTGTTTTAGGGTTTAGGGTAGCGCAGTGGTGTTTGGCTAGAATAGGTGTTATGTGCCGTGGTAGTGTTTTAGGGTTTAGGGTAGCACAGTGGTGTTTTGGTAGTGTAAGGGGTCATGCCGGGGGTAGTGTTTTAGGGTTTCGGGTAGCGCAGTGGTATTCGGGTATTGTAGGGGGTCATGCTGGGGGTATTGTTTTAGGGATTAGGGTAGTGCAGTGGTGTTTATGTAGTGTAGGGAGTCGTGCTATGGGTATATTTAAGGTTTAGGGAGTGCAATGGTGTTTGTGTTGTATAGGGGGTTGCCTTTTATGGTTTATGGTAGTGCAGTGGTGTTAGGGTAGTGTAGGGGGTCTTGCTGGGGTAGATTTAGGGTTTATGGTAGTGCAGTGGTGTTTTTGGTACTCTAGGGGGTCGTGCTGGGGTAGTTTTTAGGGTTTAAGGTAGCGCAGAGGTTTTTGTGTAGTGTAGGGGGTCGTGCTGGGGCAGTGTTTGGGGTTTAAGGTAGCGCAGTGGTGTTTGGTTAGTGCAGGGGTCGTGTTAGGGCTAGAGTTTTAGGGTTTAGAGTATAGCAGTTGTGTGTGGGTAGTGTAGGGGGTCGTGCTGGGGGTTGTGTTTTAGGGTTTAGTGCAGCGCAGTGGTGTTTGGGTAGTGTAGGGGTTCATGCTGGGGGTAGTGTTTTAGGGTTTAGGATAGCGCAGTGCTGTTTGGGGAGTGTATGGGGTCATGCTGGGGGTAGTGTTTTAGTGTTAAGGGTAGCTCAGTGGTGTTTGGGTAGTGTAGGGGGTCGTGCCTTGGGTAGTGTGTTAGGGTTTAGGGTAGCGTAGTCGTTTTTTGGTAGTGTAGGGGGTTGTGCCGGGGGTACTGTTTTAGGGTTTAGAGTAGCACAATGGTGTTTGGGTAGTGTAGGGGGTCATGCCGGGGTAGTGTTTTAGGGTTTAGGCTAGCGCAGTGGTATTTAGGTAGTGTAGGGGCTCATGCTGGGGGTGTTGTTTTAGGGATTAGGGTAGCGCAGTCGTGTTTAGGTAGGATAGGGGGTCGTGCTAAGGGTAGATTTAGGGTTTCGGGTAGTGCTATGGTGTTTGTGTAGGTTAGGGGGTTGTGTTTTACGGTTTAGGGTAGTGCAATGGTGTTTATGTAGTGTAGGGTGTCGTGCTGGGTGTAGTGTGTTAGGGTTTAGGGTAGTGCAGTGGTGTTTGTGTAGTGTAGGGGGTATTGCTTTAGAGTTTAGGGCAGTGCAGTGGTGTTAATGTTGTGTAGGGGGTCGTGCTGGGGGTAGTGTTTTAGGGTTTCGTGTCATTCATTGGAGTTTGGGTAGTGTAGGGGGTCATGCTGGGGGTAGTGTTTTAGGGTGTAGGGTAGTGCAGTGGTGTTTGTGTAATGTAGGGCTCGTGCTTGGGGTTTTGTTTTAGGGATTAGAGTAGTGCAATGGTGTTTGTGTAGTGTAAGTGGTCGTGCAGGTAGATTTAGGGTTTAGGGTAGTGCAGTGGTGTTTATGTAGTATAGTCGGTCATGCTGGGGGTCAATTTAGATTTTAAGGTAGTGCAGTGGTGTTTGTGTAGTGTAGAGGGTCGTGCTGGGTGTAGATTTAGGGTTTAGGGTAGTGCATTTGTGTCTGTGTAGTGTAGGGGGCATGCTGGGGGTAGTGTTTTAGGGTTTAGGGTAGTGCAGTGGTGTTTGTGTAGTGTATGGGGTAGTGTTTTAGGGTTTATGGTAGTGCAGTGGTGTTGGGTAGTGTGGGGGTTGGTGCTGGGGGTAGATTTAGGGTTTATGGTTGTTTAGTTGTGTTTTATTAGTGTAGGGGGTCATGCTGGGGGTAGATTTAGGGTTTAGGGTAGAGCAGTGGTGTTTGTGTAGTGTTCGCAGGTTCGTGCTGGGGGTAGGGTTTAGCATAGTACAGTAGTGTTTGTGTAGTGTAGGGGGTCATGCTGGGGTTAGTGTTTTAGAGTTTAGGGTAGTACAGTGGTGTTTGTGAAGAGTAGGGGGTAATGCTGGGGGTAGTGTTTAAGTCTTAAGGGTAGGGCAGTGGTGTTTGTGTAGTGTATGGGGTTGTGCTGGGGATAGATTTAGAGTTTTAGGTAGGGAAGTGGTGTTTGGGTAGCGTAGGGGGTCGTGCTGGGGTAGTGTATTAGGGTTTAGGGTAGTGCAGATGTGTTTGGGTAGTGTAGGGGGTTGTGCTGGGGATGTGTTTTACTGTTTAGGGTAGCGCAGTGGTCTTTGGGTAGTATCGTTGGTCATGCTGGGGGTAGTGTTCAGGGTTTAGGGAAGCGCAGTTGTGTTTACGTACTGTAGGGGTAGTGTTTTAGGGTTTAGTGTAGTGCAGTGGTGTTTGTGTAGTGTAGGGGTCATGCTGGGGTTAGTGTTTAAGGGCTTATGGTAGTGCAGTGATGTTTGGGTAGCGTAGGGGATAGTGCTCACCAGGGAGTTAGCTGGAAGTCTACTGCTGGTATTGAAAGTGATTGTTCAGTCTGCATGTCAGGATTTTCAGATTAAATAGAAGAGGATTTGCGATCTCTCCTAAAACATGCCCTCATTTTTCTTTGGACAACACTAACCATCATTTCTATGACATAATGAACCCCCTCATTTTGTTCCTTTTTAAATTAAATGTTTTAAGTGCTATTAGTTTATTCCAATCAAGATGGTTTTAGTAGTGCCATAATTTTGTCATAAGGTAGACTGTTAGCACTCTAGTTGTTCTTTGGAACACTCTGGGAAGCTGCAGTAGAACACAAGGGAATCAACTGTCAGACTGTTCCTGTTGAAATATAACAGGAAGATATTTGAGTTCTCACGTAAAACATATCCTAATTTTTCTTTCTACAGCACTAACCATAATTTCTATGACAAAATAAACCTCCTTATCGTGTTTCTTTTTAAATCAAATTTTTTAAGTGTTACCAGTGTGTTCCAATCAAGCAAGCTTCAGGTGTGCCATACTTTTGTCATTAGTTAGACTGTTAGCGCTCTAGTTGTTCTTTAGAACACTCTGGGACATCCTGTCATTGGGCTATACTTGCGCTACATCTGGGTAATATGTGTGCTACATTTGGGTTCTTTTGCCTCAGGCGGCCATCTTGGGAGACTTATTTGTTATGACGTTTTCTAATTTCTTCATTTACTACAGTCTCCTCAGTAGGAAGTACTATTAGTGTTTTAGTTATTCATTAGATCACTGTAGTAAAGCTACTGCCCACCAGGGAAGTCTGCTGCTGGTATTGAAAGTACATGCTTCAGTCTGCATGTCATCATTTGTTTTAATGAAATAGAAGAGGATTTGAGAAGTCACTCAAAATGTGCCCTCATTTTTCTTTCTGCAGCATTAATCATACTATCTATGGCAAAATGAACCCCCTTTGTTTTGTTCCTTTTTAAATTAAATGTTTTAAGAGTTACCACTTTATTCCAATCAAGATGGCTTCAGGTGTTCCATACTTTTGTCATAAGTAGGACTGTTAGCACTCCAGTTGTTCTTTAGAGCACTCTGGGAAGCTTCAATAGAACACAAAGTAATCAACTGACAGTCTCTGCCTTTGTTGGATGTACATGTTTTACTGAGAATGTCAGACTTCATTCTCACGTGAGATAATTTGAATTTACAGAAAATATGCTCTCAGTTTAGCTTATAGATCACCTTCCAAACCTCTGTGGGAAAAAGCATGAGAAAATAGTTGTCTCTCAAACATGATTCATGATATCACAGCAGAAGGCTTTTTCACATGGTATAATCACCTTAGAACACACCACAATTCCTAAAATGAGTATGGTACCATCAACAAATGATTTATAATGTAACTTAAACCTTAAAACCTTCTACTAACTGCAATGATTTTTAATGAGGAGCTATTATGTATATTATGTATTATGTATTATGTATATTGGTCCCAAGATGGCTGGCAAAATTTCTTGGATGAAGTGCTGACAGCCAATCAGATCTCACGATGAGATGCGTCGTTAGGCTGCACCCAGATGTATCTGTATTTTTTTCCTTTAATATCTAAAAAAACTTCTGAACAGATTTACACCATTTAACCAAAAGGCATGAGGGTGTGAACCAAGGATTACCTCTTTGCCAAATTTGGTGTAATTCCGTTCAGCAGTTCGGGCTATAGCCGTGATGAACTGTTCCAATGGGAAATTGCTTGGGGAAAACACGTTTTGGGACCCCCTTTTTCTCGCCCCTGCTTCATGAATCACCCCGAGACTTCAGACCTTCCGCCAGTAGGTGATATATATATATATATATATATATATAGTGAGCAAGGACACAGCCTGGTGTCCGAAACGCGTTGAGGCATGCATGTTCTTTTGCACAGTAAATACATTTTTTAAATTATTTTTCAGAAAGACACACATTCACTGGATGATGTCATCAGTGATGTCATCAGTGATGTAATTTGAAATGTCATCAGTGATTTCATGAGTGATGTCACTGAGCATGTCTTGAGTGATGTAGTATTTCAATGGTTTTGTATGAGAGAAATGACCAGCTAACTATAACATGGGTGAAACCTATGGTTTTTTTCAGTGAATTTCTAAGGTTTTTTAAATGCTAATTCCTAACTATAACGTGGCTGAAACCTATGGTTTTTTTCAGTGAATTTCTTTGGTTTTTTAAATGCTAATTCCTAACTATAACGTGGCTGAAACCTATGTTTTTTCAGTGAATTTCTAAAGTTTTTTAAATGCTAATTCCTAACTATAACGTGCCTGAAACCTATGGTTTTTTCAGTGAATTTCTAAGGTTTTTTAAAAGCTAATTCCTAACTATAAAATGCCTGAAACCTATAGATTTTTCAGTGAATTTCTAAGGTTTTCTAAATGATAATTTTAAAATACACTAATTATTATATTTCTTTCTTTTTATAGTAATTTCCTAAATGTTTATTATAAATGCTCATATTTATTTTATTTTTAAAGTAACATTTCATATTTTAATGTAAAATGATAACAAAAGTAAATTCAAAAAGAATGCACTGCTACTGAAACTGCCTGGGTGAATTTGTAAGTGTTTGTTAGAGGCAGATTTACAACACCCTTGTGCCTCTTTTATACCACCATTGCATCACTTTTCTGATGAAGCGGTGGTGCAAAAAATGCACCATGGTATGTGGTATTTAGAATGTGACATATCTGAGAGGTGCGTCACATTGTAAAACCCTGTACCAGAAGGAGACATTGCTACATGGGTGGGGGGGTGTTCCGGTGCAGGAGCACCTTCTAAAAGTGGCTGACTGGAATATACAAGATTTCACTTTGTCACTTTTGGGCTCATGCTGTGTCAAAACCCTGCACTACCTTGAAGCAGGTGTAAGGATTGACACAGCAGTCTGAGCATACAGCCCCCAGAGCATTGCTGGAGATGTGTTGCACTTGCAACATAACTCAAACAAAGCACCACCTTTACAGCACAGATACATCACACATATGTGCCATTTTTGTCCCATGGTACACCGCATTGTAAATACAGCACATCCATGGTGGTGGTGTCACGGAGCACAATAACTGACATATTCCTGGGGATATGCCAGTTATTGTATATGTGCCCATTAGTGTTTTAATGTAGTGAATGGATAACTACATACGATGAATGAGTCTAGGCATGGGCGGATTTCACGGATCCACGATCCGCGAATTTTGCGGATTTGCGTATTGTTGATCCGCAAAATCTGCGGATCTGCGTATTGTTGATCCGCAAAATCCGCGGATCTGCGGATTTGCAGATTTTTTTTTTTTGCGGATTGCGCTCGTGAAAGTCAAGGATACAAAGGCCTCTATCAAGCATCACAGCTGATTTTCGACGGTAGATTTGGGAAGAAAGCACACCTGCCCAGCCTCGACAATGCTCACGATTGTTTTTGGGCTGATGAATGCGTCACTGAATTTGAGCTTCAACTAGGGCACATGCTTTATTGATATCTGTAAGTGCTTCCTCGAGCACAGAGAGAAAATTCTATAGAAATATATATAATGTTCAATGATATATAGAAAAACATCTAATTTGGGGATACTAACATTAGTCATAGTCTGACATCCTCAACCAGATTGCCTTGCACCTCAAAGTAAAATAGAAGAATAAAATCAGCAGTCATTACTAAAAACATTGGTAAATGTATGCGGGGCAGAGTCACAGTCACTTCATTATTGGACGTCATATAGTAAAGCTTCTAAATGTGAATACGATTTCCTCCTATTAATGGCAGCTAAAATGAAACAGATTCCATAACATAAATCAACATTATCGAGCTTGCAAATAGAATTAAAGGCACCCTGGTAATGGATACATTTTTCAGGTATAAACAACGGTTTTAAAGATTATTTTCTTACATCCCTATAAAACTTGCAAAAAATAATAAGCACAATGTTGACTGGAAAGAATTACTGTCGCTTGGTCATATAGAAACAGGAAAATCCTTTTTATGTAGAATTTCGTCAGTGCCCAGCACAACTTCTACTTATATTGTACGTAATGAATTGTCTGTCCCTTTTCTAGAAGACAGCATCCAGATAAGTCCTATTACACTTTGGCACAGTATATATAATGCAAAATAGGCACTTCCTGTTGAGGTTTAATTTTTGTGACAGGACTATCGTGCCAGAATGAACCCTGCCCTTCATATCCTGTAACTATTTTAGGATGGCGCCGGCAAGTTACCAGCGCCATCTTGAAATAGTTACTAAGTTAGCTTCAACAGGAAGCACTAATAGATAAAATAAAGCAGGTGCTCGAGCACCAGCTTTATTTTATCAATTTGTGCTTCCTGTTGAACCTAACTTAGTAGCTATTTTAGGATGGCGCTGGCAGTTTGTCGGCGCCATCCTAAAATAGTTACAACTTCTTCAAGCTTGAAGGCTTGAACTTTTGCCCCCCGGATCCGCCGCTCGCGGATTTGCGGATTTTTGGTAAATTCGCGGGAGTTCGCGGATCGCGAATTTACCGAAAATCCGCAAAATCCGCGAGCGGAACGGATTTTGTGCTCATGCTTAAATGAGTCACTACAAAACTAAAACAACAGTGACAGAGTGTTTGGTGGAAGTATAAGGCTACAAACTGGTAAATTGAACGTATAAAAGACAAATTTGCAAGTACATAGAAGACTGCATACATCGTCTATAGGGGTTTGAAGCAGTCTATGCCCTAAGGCCTATTTTAATGCATGAGCACTTAGGTAGTGACTGGATGATTACAGTCTGCAAGGAAAGAACCTGATTGAATTTATAGCAGCCTCAGTTTTACCACACTATACAGACAAACACATACTGCTGAATGGCTCACTACAATATTGAAACACTAGTGTGAGAATGTTTGCTGGAAGTATAAGGATACACATTGAGGAATTGAACGTATAAAACATAAGTTTGCTGCTGCATAGAACAGTGCATGCACAATCTATAGGTTTGAAACAGCGTATGGACTAAGGCCTCTTTTAATCCATGAGTATCTAGATACTGACTGGATCATTACACTTCTGCAAAGCAAGTTTCTCACTAAATTTATTACAGCTTCAGTTTTACCACGGTACAATGGAAAAGAACATACTGCTGACTGGCTCACTACAATACTAAAACAGCAGTGTCAGAGTGTTTGGAGAAAGTCCAAGGATACAGACTGGGGAATTGAAGGCATAAAACGAAAGTTTACAGGTGCATACAAGACTGCATGTATACTCCATACAGATTTTAAGCAATCCATGCCCTCAGACCCACTTTGCATATTTTAAATCAATGCAAACATTTAAAGAATATATAACTAAATGTATAAGTGCTTCACTTTTAGTACAATAAATACATTCGTAGATAGTGCTCAAACATTTATTATTTTTAAACAATAAATATATTCTATTAACATCTCATAATTTAACACACATTCCAATAGAAGTTCATCAGATATATCATACAGATCCATTTCCTCGTTAGCAGTTTCTGAATTAATTTGTTCTAAACTTTCATAATAATTTAATACTTCCAGAAGTTCTCCATCCAATCTCACCTCATGTCTCCAGCACTAATTTCCGCTTCTTCACTCTCATTGCCTGTGACAGATACGATTAGTTCTTCAATTATACTCAAGGAAATATCCAAAATGTCCTCAGTATGAGGCTGTTCTCTTTCCATCATTTTTCCTTTATGTTCTCGCTCCTTGTATTAAAATATAAACAGCTAATGTTATCACTTTTTGTAATATATAATAGAAAACTACCGTTTTCACCTATTTTGGCCTCCAAAAAATACTATATAAATACTATTATCTAATAACATTCCATTAGTAGAGTTTTAGTCCTTTGCAAAGTTATATAAATATAATTACTTATAAGGAAACCAGTCACTCCTTATGACTATAGGAAAAGACTAAGGCTGTTATAGTAAAATACACTACTAAAAAATGTAGAATATGTCTATTCACCTTACCCATTCCAAAATACTAAATATGTTTTACTAAGATGCAAAATATACTATTCATTGTCCAGAATAACACTGTGTATCTGTCTATATTTATACATCATTATCACACTAATTTGTGAATACTTCATGTGTTTACTCTATCTCTATTCCTCATCTATAACTTAGTCTAATCCTACTAATTACCTACCCCATCGACTTTCGAACTAGCCTCCCCTCTAGTATTTATCTGCAACCTTGTAGCTTGCCGTTCTTTATTTTTCTCACTGCTTATAACCTATAGGGCCAGATGTATCAAACAGTGTTACCCATTCTGTGTCTATGAGAAAAAGAGTTCATACATCTGGCCCTTAATTACCTAACATTCATTAACCTAGGCCTCTCAGTTTATTGTCTAATTTTTATATTATTAATTTCCTTGTGTTCTTCTACTAACCTTTCTTTATGCAGTTGTTTGTTATCTATTCTGTCAATCCTTGAATATCTTGTGTTTTTCACTAATGTTCCTTCTTAATTCAAAAGTCTGTCTAGTATTCCTTACTCAATGTGTTCTTTTGCCTTAAGACCTTGCTTAACACTAATGTTATTGTTTCTTGTTTTAAGTTATAGAAAATACATTGACTGAATATATTCAATATTATCTATAAAGTTTACTTACTCACTAACTTGTCTTACAACGTTCTTTAACTCTCCCAGAAATATTTGCACTTCTTCTTCAGGAATGTCTAAGGAGCAATTGAAAACGAGTCTGTACTCCGGAACGTCTTCGGTGAACTGCGCACTCGTTAGTGAGCGCGCGCCTCACCAAGGATTCCCCACAAGTCTGTGGTAAATGACTAGATCCCTACCGCGTCTTTCAGCCGCGGCCCGTGGAGGGAGTTGCGGTGGGGCAGGCATGCGTGGCAGGGAGGGGCAGGGTGGGGGGTGATAAACAACAAAATCTGGATGATTGTAGGTAAGTAAACAATTAAATTAATAAAACTAATTTTGTTCCGTGCCCTGCATCAAAGGCTCAACAAAGGCCATCAAAGATTTTGACCTTGGGGATCATTGTAAATCCCCCTAAGCAGTTCTACGGGATCAGGAAGTCCTATAGCAAAGAGCAAACTTTTCCGATCAATCTACACACTCCATCTACACACATATACAAATAAATAAAAAAATCACATTTATTCCCACATTAAGTTCAAAACGAAACACAGTTTTATATTGCTTGAACTTTTGCACCCTTTCCAACTGACAAAACTTTCAACCCTTGCCCCATTCCACAATCTGCCAGTTACCATAGAAACACTTCAGAGAACACCTAACTCAGCACACAGGTGAAAAGTGCATCATACATTGTTGCAAATTAAAACAGCAAGTATGCTTGACTTGAGAATATACCAGCTTATCTTAGGTAACGTTCTGTTCTATCAGTTTTTCTTAACCAATTAAAATAAGGTTTTAAAAAACAGAAACATGCACCATAGTTTTCTGTAAAATGTTGTCAAACAACCAATCATTTCTTTTCTTTTTTCAAAACTGCTTGTTGTCCACCATTTTAGAAAAATGTTACTTTTCAAACTGCCATTTCATTTACAGAGACCATCAGAGTGCATCCAGACCTCTCTTCAAAATGCTTACAGTCTGGATTGTGGGACACAGCTATTTTTTCTGGAGTCAAAGGTACGCACAACAGAATTCACAAAGACCTACGTTTACCAAATGTAGACATTAACTGGATTGGACAGAGAGGATTAATGTGGCATCAATTGATGCCATTGGTGAAATCCTTTTTACATCTCCAACACCCTGACCTCATAAATGTGCACTGTGGTGGCAATGACCTAGGCACTTTGACTGGGGTAGGTCTGGAAATGCTTATGAAGGACACCCTTAGAGAATTGATGGTTCTTTTCCCCCAGACTGCCTTTGTCTCTTCTAATATATGCCAAAGGCAGAAATGGAACTGGTCCAAGCACTATTGTCCACCGATTGAAAATGCTAGGAAACATATGAATAAATCTGTTTCTGCCTTTCTCCGAGACTATCGAATGGGGTCCATCTACCACAACAATCTGCGTTTCAATATGCATGACATCTATAGGAGAGATGGTGTCTATGTTTTATTGATATGGGGAGCAGAGTCTTCCTCATAAACTTAAGACTCTGCATCGGTACTTACTTGTAGGTACTAAAATCTCCCAATAAACACAAGGGCTCTTTTTAGAGCCACCCAACATTTAAAACATAAACTTGATAAATATCTAAAATTACAACAATAGACGTGCATTGAAATGGCCTTACATATTGGCCAAGGGTGCCACAATGATAAAAATATACAATACTTTTTCCGAAATTATCAACTCATTTGGTGAACTAAGGAAAGGGGATGACGTTGCACAAAAAATGCACCAATCCCTAGTAAAAGCCCTACATCCATTGTTGACAACCTTATATAAAAAGGACGATGAATGTAGTAAAAACACAAATAAGATGGCCAACCCATGGTTCAACAAAGAATGCAGAGGAGCAAAATTGGAGCTAATACAGGCAATTAAAACAAAGAGCCCGCCAGAAATTAGCTTAAGTAGGCTCAAATATAAAAAACTACTAGTAGAGCCTAAGAAAACCTGGGATAACGACTTATGGTCGGACTTAAATATTGCCGCAAAATCTAAGGACCAGGTAGCTTTTTGGAGCTTATTTGCGAAGGGAAATAGGACAGGGAAAAGTATAAAGGATACCTTTCTTGATGAGAAAACATGGGTTGAGCATTTTTCAAATCTCTACCATGATACTAGTAACGATGGATCTACCTTGAGGAATGCCCCAGATGAGGAAATAGACAATGGGATAGAATTGGTCTTCAGCCTTGATGAGACAGAAAAAGAAATAGCAGCCATCAAACCGGGCAAGGCTCTGGGCCCGGACAAGATCCCTGGTGACTTGATAAAACATGATCTGGAAGTTTGGAGCTCCTACGTTAACTTTTTATGTAATTCAATAGCTGCAGGAACTCCGATTCCGGACACATGGAAAGGGGCAGAGATCGTGACCATTTTTAAAAAAGGCGATCGCTATAACTCGGCCAATTATCGCCCTATCAGCCTTTTACAAAAGGTATATGCTCGCCATATTTTAAATAGACTTTTAGATTGGGTGGATGAGGATATTTTAACTAAGTTCCAAGCGGGGTTTAGACTAAAAACTAGCACCATCGACCAAGTTTTTAGGTTCTTTTGTATTTATTGGAAGTATGTAGTTTTTAGGGATGGTAGCCTGTATATAGCCTTCATAGATTTACACGCTGCGTTTGATTTGATATTTTGATATTTTTTTGATATTTTGATATTTATGGGTATTTGTAGAGCGCGAACTTTCGCTCCGGAAGGAGCATCTTGGCGCTGAGCATACGTGTAAAAAGAAGCATTGGAGAGAATCTAGATAGCTGCCAATACAGAGGTGTCTGATTGTTGATACAACCAGACAGGGTCACTCTGAAGGAAATCGGGGTACCAACAGAGCTATTAAAGCAACTAATTAGGTTATACACTGAGAATTATGCATTGGTAAGATGGGGTCCAAAGGGAGAATTAAGCAAACCAATCCCGGTGAGAAGAGGGGTTAGGCAGGGGTGCGTATTGGCCCCAACCCTCTTCTCACTTTATGTAAACGATATCCCCAAATTCCTTTTAAATTGTCAGCATGATACACCACATCTCGGGGATGAAGCGGTACCGGCTTTATTATTTGCTGACGACACGATTTTAATTTCTCAAACGCCCAAGGGTTTACAATGCTTGTTGAATGCTTTTAATAGCTACTGCATACAAACGGTCTCGAAATAAATTCATTATTGACAAAATACATGGCGCTGAACCCGCATAAGTCTTTAAAAAAAAATCTTATCCTAAATAACCAGCCACTAGAATACGTTGAACGTTTTAATTACCTGGGAATCACCTTGGAAAGCAAAATGGCCTGGAAAGGCCAATTAGAAAAAAGTAGGTTAACGTTGCTACAAAATTCGATCCCCATTTTAAAGAAACACAAAGCTAGCACCTCAAAGGCGGTGTCCCCGGCACTGGAAGTATATAAATTTATAGCCCAATCGGCAGCCCTCTACGGGCCAAGATTTGGGGATCCAACTGCACTAAAAAGTTTGAGCTGGAAGAAAACAAATATTTTAGAGAGCTTTTAAAACTCCCCAACAGGACACCTTTGCTTCCTGTAATTATGGATCTGGACATTAAGCGCACAGACCATTGCGCTGTACTAAGACCGCTATTGTTTTGGATAAGGATCTGGGTTACCCCAGAACTAATCCATTACAAGGTTGGTCTGGAGGAAATTATGAAGGTGAATCGTCCCAAAGACATTCCGTGGTTGAAGCACGTAATGTCCTGGATGCAAAAATTAGGCCTATCTTCCTATTGGAGTGACACTTTAAAACTTACACCATTTTGCAAAAAGAATTTAAAATTGACTTGTTGGAGTTTTATAGCAAGCAATTTGTTGAATAGTGTTACTGTGGGCCCATTAACTTTGAGGTTTTTAGCCTTTAAAGATGTAGCCATCCGAGAACCCTTCCTTGATGAGATAGAACCTCCTTTAGCAAAATCCTTATTTTTACACTTTAGGTATGGAATTTTGCAAATAGCAGTAAATACATCTAGTTGGAATAATGAGAAGGGGGGAGAAAGGTAGTGACCTTTGCCCCCTGTGTACAATACAAGCAAGGGAAACCAATGAGCACATTTTATTCTTCTGTGCTGCATATACTATTGCAAGGCGACGTTGGATCAAACCCTTATGTAGGTTGCTAGGCACCAGGAGTTGTAGCAATGCTTTACGTATTTTAAGGACTGATTCTTCGCAAAAAGTAGTTTTTGCTGTAAGCAGATTTTTATTCAACGTATCTTTGATAAGGAAAAGAAGTGGGTTAAGGTTATAAAAGGTGTTATGAATAACAATTGCTTTTCAGGGTATAATTTAGGCCAAGTCAAGCACTTGCACTTTCATGGGGCTATGATTGTATGATAAAACTACCCTATGGTTTTGTATAATTATACATGATGTAAAGATTATTTTTAACCATGTAAATAGTTGGCCAGAATGTTTTTAATATAACGTAATCTTTGGGCTAGATGGGTTTTTTATGGCGTAGCTTGAGCTGTGTTTTTTTAAACTATGATCCGTGCCCCGTCTACTGTCTCTGTTCATATAGGAAATTATGGAGAAATCGTGAAAATTTAATGTTTTTTTATCTATTTGTATCTTTTATGGTTATATATAACCGAAATAAAGATTAAAAGAATGAATGAAAATTATTTGTATTTTTCTTGCTTACATGCACTTACTGGACGACTTACAATACTCCAGCTGCAACTCATCCATACGTGCTTGGTACGCGTACAATAAATCTACCATATAAAAAAATAGCCTTTATCACTAATTTTCTATAATTCCCGAGGACCCCATCTCCCAGGGCTCAAATCTCATGTTGATGACCATGGAAACAGCCCCAAGGCCTCCATGATCCCAGCCGGCTCCCCACTTCCTGCGGGAGACGGCATTGCTATTCCGTACAGAGAGCAGCTTACATGCTTCCATTCTAATTTCAAACATGATTTCAACAGTTTATTTATATAATAATATAGTACTGCACGCTAAAGCAGAAAAGTCATCACAATTATGATAGAATACAAAATAGAAAATAATATATATACTTCTTCACTGAACAAACTCGTAAGCAGAGTACACAGTTTAATTTAAAAGCACCCTACCACAACTAGTTGTTGAAACGCATTGTACAATAAAATGCGTCAAAAAATAGGCTACATACATGCTGAGTCTATAACATCACATAGAAAAAAGAAGGCCACTCTTACGCTACTAGGAAAACACACCAAAAGTATAAGTCCCAATCTTCCATTGTAGTGATTTCTTAGTTGCAGGTCTAGTTGTCAGATCGACACCCACACTCCATCATGGCTGGTATACACCCACACCACACCCAACAAGCGCATTCGTCACTACACATATGACCCTATCTATAAAAAAGACGGAGCGCACATGTTGTACGCCATTTTAGAGTTGTTCCCAAAGCACAGAGTTAGTGATGCCCGAAGCACTGAGCGGGTCAAGAACCTGCGATGATGATGATGGGAGCACGAATATGTCGTTAGCCATAGAGATATCAAGACTCGGCACCATATATGAGACGTCTTTGTTGGAGATCGTGACTACATCATGAAGAAACTGTCGTTTCCCCAAAAGGTGAGCAATGACACTTGAGTACGCATCAGAAGGAGTCAAAGGGTTGTAGCTGACTACATCCAAAAATGCGACTTAATATTTTAGAGGAACGCACTCCTATATAATGTATTAATTTACATGTATAATTTTTTTTCGCAATAGCACTAACGTTTTTATAATTGCTGAAAATGTTCGGGATATATTCACAATACAAACAGGAACATATTATCAAGAACCGGTGTTAAAATTATCGCCGTTTTATCGGCAGGAAACTGCTGACAAAACGGCGATAATCGGCTTGATAATTCCCCCATGTTAATTCCCATAGAAGCCCATGTTAACACCAGAACACCAGAACATGGGCTTCTATGGGATTTAACAAGGGCGAATTAAAAAACGGTAATGATAATTTTATCACCGGTTCTTGATAATATGCCCCATGCTACGTACAAATATGACAATGAACGTCTATAAAACTGTGATATCATCTAACTCCAAATTAATATAGCAACAATTATCAATCACAACATTGTTCTTTTAATTCCTTTTAGATGTACAACTTCACGATGGATCATGTAATAAAGACGACGGCAATAGCACAAGGTGAGCAAAGAAGCTTGTTTCTGAAACAACAACTTATCTGTAAAAGGAGACAATCTATCGTATGCAGCAGGCACGCAAAACAAACATTGGGCTAACGAGGCTTCAGCTAGGATGACATACCTTCCTGAGCCCATACACAGTCACACCGAGTACGTCACAGGTCTTTTAAAGACATTTTGCTTGTTAATGAGGCTTTGATAATCCCCCCCACCCCCAACCCCCCGCTTACAGCCCCTGCAGCTCCACTCTTCTTTATGTTTGAACTTAAGCCCCCCCCCCCCGAAAATTTTGACTGTGGTTGCGCCTCTGGCCTCACGTGCACCCCCCCTCCCCGTCGTGTGTGTGTGTCTCCCACATTTTAAAGTCCTTTTTTCTCATTCTCTGTCTTTCTCTCACATTGTTTCTCGTCCTTTTTTTAAGTGTTCGACAATACTATCTCCACTCTGCTCTATACAACCTTATCTGAATTCAAGTAGTTAACTATCTTGATTACAGTGAATACTTCTTTCACACGTAAAGCACCATCTTTCAATCACCCCGATGGCACTAGGTGACAAAGAATTGAGGGCCATATTATCAAGCAATAGCGATACATTATCGCCGCTTTTATCAGCAAGAAACTGCCGATAAAGTGGCGATAATGGGCTTGATATTATGCCCTTGTGAATTCCCATAGCAGCCCAGGTTCTTGTGTTAACCTGGGCTGCAATGGGAATTCACAAGGGCATATCAGCAGCAAGACCATTATCGCCGCTTTATCGACAGTTTCCTCCCGATAAAAGAGGCGATAATGTATCACCCTTGCTTGATAATATGGCCCTTTCTTTCCGAAACAACAACCAATTATTTGTGAAAGAAAAGACTCGGTAGTCTGCAGCAGCTTCACAGTGTAGGAATGTATAATTACCTCCGACAAGTGACAACAGATAAGTTACAACAGTCTGACAAACAGATCTACAAGCTTATTATGCCACTTTTGAGTCACTTTTAACATGGGTAAAGTGACACAAGTAGCTTTACCTCTCACTTTTCAAGAAAAAATCTCAACTCCAGACTCTGCGAGACAGTTTTAATGTTCTTTTCTCTCTTTCTCTCTGTTACACAATTTCTCTTTCTCTCTTAAACTTATAGACACTGCTGTCTAATTGCACATGTAGAAGAACAGCCCAACTCAAGTTGTGAATTCAACTGGCCGAAGCGTTTGGCCGCAGTGTTTATACAACGGTAAGCACAGAGGCCTAGATCTATAAAGCCTTCATTGCAAACCATTAGAAATAAGTCTGCATCTTTACAATCCCGTTGCGCCACTTTTGCATCAGTAACGCAGTTGGCACTTCCATATAGACACCACTTGAACGCGCCACTATAACAAGTGAAATGTACCAGGCACACTTCACACCGTAGTGTTACCTTTATTTCTGAAAGGAGAGAATGCGCAGTGTGCAGCAGTTTCTCTGTGTAAAATCAATAATTTCCTCTGAGCAGTGACAACAGATAGGTTACAACAGTCTGACAAACAGATCTACAAGCTTATTACGCCACTATTGTGTCACTTTTAACATGGGGAAAGTGACGCAAGGAGCTTGTAAATCTACGTCTGAGTTTTCAAGAAAAAATCTCAACTTCAGACTCTGCGAGACAGTTTTAATGTTCTTTTCTCTCTCTTTCTCTCTCTCACTCTCTGTGACATCATTTCTCTTTCTCTCTTAAACTTATAGACACTGCTGTCTGCTTGGACGTGTAGAAGAATTGTTGAAAAGAAGTTGTGAATTCCACTGTCTGAAGTGTTTGGCCACAGTGTTTATACAACGGTAAGCACAGAGGCCTAGATCTACAAAGCCTTCATTGTAATAAATCAGAAAGCCCTTCGAGGGCGCAAATCTCCGTCCTCTTAGGAAAAAATAGTATATAATCAATCGTAGTTTATTAAGTTTTTTCGAACCCAGCGTTTACTCAGATGTAATTTAGACTGTTTAAATGACTCTATTATAATGTAAAGGACATTATTACGAGCCGCCAGGTTAGCCGACCTACAAACAATCTATTAAGTGCTGTAAACTAGTACCTCTCGTGGTACTGAGTTGTCAAAGCCCAAAGACACACAAGCAAAAAAGAAAACACACAGTGCCTCGAGTTTTTTTTGTTGCCATTCAATTACGACGGTACAAGAAGGAATATGTAAAACCGACTCCATACTATTGTTGGTCCGGTCTCACTTCTATTGTCTCACACCCACAGACCGTTCGTAATTGCAAAGCCTTTCACATCGCGGCCCTTAGCAACCTTCTACATTGCCTAAATGCACAACAAGGGAAGCTCCGTCTTTTGCAGTGTCACTCATTAAACTAGTAATCCGATATGAAAACTACAGGCACAAACCTGTCCGTCAGTTCCCCCTGGCGTCCCTCAGAGCTGACTGGGGAGGTAACCGGCAGTGTTTGGATACCGTTATTTGTGTTCCTTTGCGACCGGAAGCTTGTGTGTGTGTCATGTGGGTCGCACGGGGAATTGGGAAATGTAGTTTAAAACCGATCCGACCCGACAAGATCGTAATTTTTTTTACACTCACCCCTTCACGCACTGCATATCAGTTACCCTAACATATTTTGTCTGGGTACTCCCCATTCCTAATTACTATTCTCAATGGTTTAGTGGTAACCACTTTAAACTTCTAGTGGTTGCGAGCATATTCTCCTTGGTGAAGAAGAACCCATATGATGACAAGGGCAGTACCGAACGGGAACTGATGGGTACTTTTTATACCCTGGTGGTATCATGCTGGGCCTTTAGTACACATGGGAGCACATCAATTTTTCACTATTTGGTTTTGTCTTGAACAGGATATTTAAGTTGACTTCACAGACCAAAGTATAAGTCCTTAAGAAAAGTCACTCCAGGACTATCATTCACGACATTACGATGGCCGAGTATTTATGAGGCAATTGTGCCCCTACTGGCTTAATTGTCACCAACGCCCCAGGTTATTTCTTGATGACAAAGAGTTTTTAAAAGTCTGGTCACTGATAGCTTGGAGATGTACCAGGGACTGTCTCGTCTTGATAATCAAAACCGCCAAGAAGGTGGCAGATCCTTGTAGATATACAGGTATTAGAGGGTCGAATTAAAAAAAACAATCACGACTACACTGTTTAAAAAGAGTCAGGAAGAAAGTAATAAAAACAACAAAGAATTTAAAGATTCCATTCTCTTTACGAAGCTTGAGAAATTCAAGAAGGACCTCGCAAGATTTTCAACAGAGAATATTTACCTGTATACCAGCGATACCTATGTGCCACCCACATTCAATCGCAATGGGCGTAGAGGACGATCCACCTATGAAACTTCTAGTTCGGAGGAAATATCAAGTGACTCTGATTCTTCAGTGAACAGTAATCCCTTAAATAGAAGTCGTGGGTGAGGTCACCGACGAGGATGGAGAAACAATTACCAAAACCAGAACCAGTTCCCACAGTGGTGGCAACCAAACCCATGGATGTATGGCGCTCCACCGTTTCCCCAACAAATGGGTACATTCGGGGCTCAACTGTTTCAATCTGATTCAAATATGCAGCCTTTTTTAGGGTTTGGCAGAGGGAGACCCAGAGGAAGAAGACGACAAGGACAAGTCCAATGGGGTCCCTTCTACCGTCAATGGACCTGAGGAGCGGGAGGTAGGTCCCGCAAGAACAAGCAGGCACGAGCAACGTGACAGCCTCGTGATAAATCTAAGCTCATAAGTGTTAACTATAAATGAAGAGGCTGTATTAAATAAAGGACTTGGTTTTGTGACAACACAGACGGGGGACCCTTTCTTAACACAAATAGAAATGGCGAAATTCTTCTGGAAGATCAGATTACACTTCTTTTTTGCCAAACAGTCGAAAGAAGTATCCGATCAGTCAGATAACAACACTGGTCTGAAGGAACCTTCGACCTTCAACCCCCCTGTGGGAGGCTTACCTGAAAAGGTACTGACTTTTGAACAGGCAGTCGTCAGCGATGTCTTGAAATTATACCAAGTGCAGGATCGTCGTTTTACCAATTTACCAAAAAAAGAACAGGACGCTCTCCGAAGCCTGACTACAGATGATTCACTGACAATAAAGCCAGCAGACAAGGGCGGTGCCATTGTTTTACTTGACACAACCACTTATCGCTCTGAGTGCTTGAGACAACTTGGGGACACTAAATCTTATCTTCCTCTGATGGAAGATCCGACAGAACGACTTATCAACACGTTACGGAAGGATGGATCACGTCCCAAGAAGCTAATTTCCTTCGCACCACTCATCCCACAATGCCATATTTTTATGTGCTGCCAAAGGTCCATAAGCAACAATGACCTCCACCAGGATGCCCTATAATATCAGGGATCAGCTCCATTTTGGAACCTTTGTCCACCTTCGTTGATTGTTTTTTACGCCCTATGGTCAGGGAAATGCCAACATTCCTTCAAGACACCAAGGACGTGCCACGGATGCTACCAGAGATTGAATTCGATACTTCCTTGGATCTCTTAGTATCTTTTGACATGGATTCCCTCTACACCTCTATTCCCCAAGATGACACCTTGGAAGTAGTGGGAAATCAACTACAAGAAAGAGACCTACAATCAATTACTGCAGTCCATTTCATCATGAATCTTGCACATTTGGCAATGAAAGAAAATTTCTTTAGTTTTGAGGAAACTATTTATCTGCAGATATCGGGGACCAGCATGGGGAGCGTTTTCGCTCCCAGCTTAGCGAACCTCTATGTCCACCAATTTGAGCAGGAGCATGTTTTAACCCGTTCTTTCAGTCGCTGCGAACATGGAGGCGCTATATTGACGAAATTTTTGTCATTTGGCGAGGCACTGTGGGAGACCTTCCATTGTTCCATCAATGGTTGAATACGAGGAATAACCACCTCCGTTTCAAGTTGCTTTTCTTGATCTCCTGATAACAGCTACACCAACTGGCTTAAGATCAGAACTCTCTAAGAAGCCTTTGGCTCGCAATTCTCTATTGAGTTACGAGAGTTGCCATCTGAGAGCCTTGAAGAACAACCTGCCATTTGGCCAATTTTTAAGGATTCAGAGGAATTGCTCCAACAAAGACGCATTTAAAGTTCATGCAGAGAACCTGAAGGACCAATTGGTGGCTAGAAAGTATCCCAAGAAAATCATACGTAATTCAATGAAACGAGCATCTAATAACAACCGCAAATCTCTTCTTGAACCATCGATCATCAAAGAGAAATCTGAAAGAATGACTTTTGTCAATACATTTAACACCAAATCCAACCAAGTACAAAAGATAATTCAAAGACATTGGTTTATCCTCAACACTGGGGAGATCATCTACCACCTCCTCTCTTTGCTTTTAAACGAGGGCCGAACCTGAAGGATAGACTAGTACATACTCGACCGATGAGCGAAGCACGACGAGCGGTGGGCACCCTCTGGGATCTGCCGGCGGTAGAAGGTCATCACCCGTGCGATACCTGTGCTGCTTGCCCTCAAACAAGTAAATCACTGAGCCTGGATATGAAAACTGCAACAGCCAACATTTGATCTACTTAATTACATGCCCTTGCCAATTGAGGTACGTTGGCATACGTATATCAGAACATAAAAGCATGATTCGGTGCCGGAAGCAAGCCACCCGATTGACAGCCCATTTCTTACAAGCAGGCCATGGTCCCACAGAATTCACTTGGACAGTAATAGAACAACCGTTCATTCCCGAACATGTGGCGGATATTAGTAAATACCTATTCTCCAAGGAACAAAAATTGGTATATAGACTCAATTCTGACAAAGAGGGACTAAATGAGGATATACCCTGGATGTCATTGTGATAACTGACAATTTTGATCTGGTTTCTAGTCTTATGCTGGAGCTTTGATAATATCGATTTAGATCCTGCTTGAAAATGAAAATAATAAATAATTTAGAACTACACAGCAGGTTGTAAATATTCCAGAGGTATGAGACGTATAGGCGGGATCACTTCCTTTACTTTACCAAGAACCTTTACATTTGAATATAACATCCTTCAATTTAATGTGAGGATTGGGACCCTGTCTATTGTAGAAAGAGAAGCAATGTAATAACTGATGTATTCGTTATCCTTTTCTCAATTTAGGGAAGAGGGTAAGGGCACTGGAAGGAACGGTGGTTGTTCTCTGTCAGAGCGAATGACAACATAGTAGAGAATGGACAGTATCACAATTGAATCTATCCCTATGACTTTGTTGTATTAAACATGAGGGAGATGCTGTCCCTATTTAACGTATTTCGTCACAGAATATCTATGTAATAAATGAAAAATGCTGCGCTCTGAGTAGGAATTTATGTGTTTAGAAATATTGGGACCAGATAACTCAGTAATTTACAAATGAATTTATTGATAGAGTCGAATTGAACATCAAGCTCATTTACCATAAAATTACACTTCCCGAGACCCCACTTTGTCGATTGCATTAGCTTTATTTATAATCCTGACTCCCGGCCATCATTTAGAGATTAAATCCTATTGGTGCCATACAACTGTCACTTAAATATAACTAATGAAAATGGTTTTTCAAGAGAGTCAACACGGCCAGGGAACGTGACTCCAAAAATCACCCCCAGATTCATCATTGTCATGGTTTGCGAGTCCTTAATTGCGATTATATAGGAATTGCTTTTAAAGACTCGCAAAACGGGATTCATGTAGAAATCGCAATATTATTTGCGATTTCTACTGCTTCCTTATTTGCGATTAGCAAATTGCTAATCGCAAATAAGGAATGACTCCCCAATCCTTTGGGCCTAAAGGCCCATAGGAATGAATGTTAATATAATATAATAAATAATATAAAAAAAATAAAAAAGCAAATAAGGAAGCGATTTCAAGGGTGCCAGGGGTGTCCATAGCACCCCTGAAATGAAAATGTATACTGATGTTGCGCACACACATGTCCAAAGGACATGTGTGTGTGTAACATACAACTTAGAAAAATGCACCAAAGTGCTTTTTTCTGAGTGTTCGCTATTTACCACGAAGGTACACTTCGCGGTAAATAGCGGCCCCATATTGCAAATTCGCAATTTCAAAAAGGTTCATGAATAGCATTTAAAGAATCTCTAATTGAGATTCCTTAAATGTGATTCTTCGCAATATAGTGATTTTTGCATTTGGGATGATGAATCCCAAATGCAAAAATTGCGTTCGCAAAGGGCCAGATTCTCAGAATCTGGCCCTTTGCGAGCCGATTTAAGTTGATGAATCTGGCCGTAAGCCTTTTTCCCGCATCGTGTCGGGTCAGATCGGTTTTCCTGATTCCCCGTGCGACCCACATGACACACGCACAAGCTTCCGCTTGCAAAGGAACACAAATAACGGCATCCAAATACTGACGGTTACCTCCCCAGTCAGCTCTGAGGGACGCCATGGGGAGCCGACGGACAGGTTTGTGCCCGTAGTTTTCATATCGGTTTACTAGTTTAATGATTGACACTGTAAAAGACGGAGATTCCCTTGTTGCGCATTTGGGCAAAGTAGAAGGTTGCTATGGGTGTGAAAGGCTTTGCAATTACGAACGGTCTGTGGGTGTTAGACAATAGAAGTGAGATCGGACCAACACAAGTATGGAGTCGGTTTTACATATTCCTTCTTGTACAGTCGTAATTTAATGGCAACACAACAACTCATGGCACTGTTTGTTTTTGTTTTTGCTTGTGTGTCTTTGGGCTTTGACAACTCAGTACCACGAGAGGTACTAGTTTACAGCACTTAATAGATTGTTTGTACGTTGGCTGACCTGGCGGCTCATAATTAATCTCCTTTTCATTATAATAGAGTCATTTAAACAGTGTAAATTACATCTGAATAAACGCTGGGTTCAAAAAAACATAATAAACTACGACATAATATGCACTATTTTTTGCTAAGAGGGCGGATATTTGTGCCCTCGAAGGGCTCTCTGATTTATTATCCTTCTGTTTTGATTATAGCGGTGCCTCACTTACCTGAGCTGCAGCCAGGTGAGGTGATCCTTTATCCTCCAACCTAATGGGTAAGCGGATTTATACCCTAATAATGGGCTATTGTTAATATTCTTG
The DNA here is from genome assembly GCF_964261635.1 of Lissotriton helveticus. Classification (NCBI taxonomy): domain Eukaryota; kingdom Metazoa; phylum Chordata; class Amphibia; order Caudata; family Salamandridae; genus Lissotriton; species Lissotriton helveticus. Next base: position 2,083,265,035 of record NC_136063.1, read on the forward strand.
TATGACGAACTAGTAAGCAAAATGAGGATGTTTAGCTACTACTAGATGCACATATCACAAACACCCCGGCCAGATCATCGGCCAAACCCGCTCTCAAACTCCTTCACTGGATCCCCATAAGGGAGAGAGTCAAATTTAAAGCCTTGTGTCTTGTGCACAAAACTTTGCACAACCAAGGCCCCCCAGTCCTCAGCAATTTTATCACCCCTTACATAGCCACTAGATCCCTCCGTTCCAACGCAGATAATCTCATCAATACCCCAAGATTTAGGAAAGTCCGTTCAGGAGGAAGACGCTTCTCGGTACAAGCGGCCCGTCTCTGGCTAAAGCAGAAAAGTCATCACAATTATGATAGAATACAAAACAGAAAATAATATATATACTTCTTCACTGAACAAACTCGTAAGCAGAGTACACAGTTTAATTTAAAAGCACCCTACCACAACTAGTTTTTGAAACGCATTGTACAATAAAATGCGTCAAAAAATAGGCTACATACATGCTGAGTCTATAACATCACATAGAAAAAAGAAGGCCACTCTTACGCTACTAGGAAAACACACCAAAAGTATAAGTCCCAATCTTCCATTGTAGTGATTTCTTAGTTGCAGGTCTAGTTGTCAGATCGACACCCACACTCCATCATGGCTGGTATACACCCACACCACACCCAACAAGCGCATTCGTCACTACACATATGACCCTATCTATAAAAAAGACGGAGCGCACATGTTGTACGCCATTTTAGAGTTGTTCCCAAAGCACAGAGTTAGTGATGCCCGAAGCACTGAGCGGGTCAAGAACCTGCGATGATGATGATGGGAGCACGAATATGTCGTTAGCCATAGAGATATCAAGACTCGGCACCATATATGAGACGTCTTTGTTGGAGATCGTGACTACATCATGAAGAAACTGTCGTTTCCCCAAAAGGTGAGCAATGACACTTGAGTACGCATCAGAAGGAGTCAAAGGGTTGTAGCTGACTACATCCAAAAATGCGACTTAATATTTTAGAGGAACGCACTCCTATATAATGTATTAATTTACATGTATAATTTTTTTTCGCAATAGCACTAACGTTTTTATAATTGCTGAAAATGTTCGGGATATATTCACAATACAAACAGGAACATATTATCAAGAACCGGTGTTAAAATTATCGCCGTTTTATCAGCAGGAAACTGCTGACAAAACGGCGATAATCGGCTTGATAATTCCCCCATGTTAATTCCCATAGAAGCCCATGTTAACACCAGAACACCAGAACATGGGCTTCTCTGGGATTTAACAAGGGCGAATTAAAAAACGGTAATGATAATTTTATCACCGGTTCTTGATAATATGCCCCATGCTACGTACAAATATGACAATGAACGTCTATAAAACTGTGATATCATCTAACTCCAAATTAATATAGCAACAATTATCAATCACAACATTGTTCTTTTAATTCCTTTTAGATGTACAACTTCACGATGGATCATGTAATAAAGACGACGGCAATAGCACAAGGTGAGCAAAGAAGCTTGTTTCTGAAACAACAACTTATCTGTAAAAGGAGACAATCTATCGTATGCAGCAGGCACGCAAAACAAACATTGGGCTGACGAGGCTTCAGCTAGGATGACATACCTTCCTGAGCCCATACACAGTCACACCGAGTACGTCACAGGTCTTTTAAAGACATTTTGCTTGTTAATGAGGCTTTGATAATCCCCCCCACCCCCAACCCCCCGCTTACAGCCCCTGCAGCTCCACTCTTCTTTATGTTTGAACTTAAGCCCCCCCCCCCGAAAATTTTGACTGTGGTTGCGCCTCTGGCCTCACGTGCACCCCCCCTCCCCGTCGTGTGTGTGTGTCTCCCACATTTTAAAGTCCTTTTTTCTCATTCTCTGTCTTTCTCTCACATTGTTTCTCGTCCTTTTTTAAAGTGTTCGACAATACTATCTCCACTCTGCTCTATACAACCTTATCTGAATTCAAGTAGTTAACTATCTTGATTACAGTGAATACTTCTTTCACACGTAAAGCACCATCTTTCAATCACCCCGATGGCACTAGGTGACAAAGAATTGAGGGCCATATTATCAAGCAATGGCGATACATTATCGCCGCTTTTATCAGCAAGAAACTGCCGATAAAGTGGCGATAATGGGCTTGATATTATGCCCTTGTGAATTCCCATAGCAGCCCAGGTTCTTGTGTTAACCTGGGCTGCAATGGGAATTCACAAGGGCATATCAGCAGCAAGACCATTATCGCCGCTTTATCGACAGTTTCCTCCCGATAAAAGAGGCGATAATGTATCACCCTTGCTTGATAATATGGCCCTTTCTTTCCGAAACAACAACCAATTATTTGTGAAAGAAAAGACTCGGTAGTCTGCAGCAGCTTCACAGTGTAGGAATGTATAATTACCTCCGACAAGTGACAACAGATAAGTTACAACAGTCTGACAAACAGATCTACAAGCTTATTATGCCACTTTTGAGTCACTTTTAACATGGGTAAAGTGACACAAGTAGCTTTACCTCTCACTTTTCAAGAAAAAATCTCAACTCCAGACTCTGCGAGACAGTTTTAATGTTCTTTTCTCTCTTTCTCTCTGTTACACAATTTCTCTTTCTCTCTTAAACTTATAGACACTGCTGTCTAATTGCACATGTAGAAGAACAGCCCAACTCAAGTTGTGAATTCAACTGGCCGAAGCGTTTGGCCGCAGTGTTTATACAACGGTAAGCACAGAGGCCTAGATCTATAAAGCCTTCATTGCAAACCATTAGAAATAAGTCTGCATCTTTACAATCCCGTTGCGCCACTTTTGCATCAGTAACGCAGTTGGCACTTCCATATAGACACCACTTGAACGCGCCACTATAACAAGTGAAATGTACCAGGCACACTTCACACCGTAGTGTTACCTTTATTTCTGAAAGGAGAGAATGCGCAGTGTGCAGCAGTTTCTCTGTGTAAAATCAATAATTTCCTCTGAGCAGTGACAACAGATAGGTTACAACAGTCTGACAAACAGATCTACAAGCTTATTACGCCACTATTGTGTCACTTTTAACATGGGGAAAGTGACGCAAGGAGCTTGTAAATCTACGTCTGAGTTTTCAAGAAAAAATCTCAACTTCAGACTCTGCGAGACAGTTTTATTGTTCTTTTCTCTCTCTTTCTCTCTCTCACTCTCTGTGACATCATTTCTCTTTCTCTCTTAAACTTATAGACACTGCTGTCTGCTTGGACGTGTAGAAGAATTGTTGAAAAGAAGTTGTGAATTCCACTGTCTGAAGTGTTTGGCCACAGTGTTTATACAACGGTAAGCACAGAGGCCTAGATCTACAAAGCCTTCATTGTAATAAATCAGAAAGCCCTTCGAGGGCGCAAATCTCCGTCCTCTTAGGAAAAAATAGTATATAATCAATCGTAGTTTATTAAGTTTTTTCGAACCCAGCGTTTACTCAGATGTAATTTAGACTGTTTAAATGACTCTATTATAATGTAAAGGACATTATTACGAGCCGCCAGGTTAGCCGACCTACAAACAATCTATTAAGTGCTGTAAACTAGTACCTCTCGTGGTACTGAGTTGTCAAAGCCCAAAGACACACAAGCAAAAAAGAAAACACACAGTGCCTCGAGTTTTTTTTGTTGCCATTCAATTACGACGGTACAAGAAGGAATATGTAAAACCGACTCCATACTATTGTTGGTCCGGTCTCACTTCTATTGTCTCACACCCACAGACCGTTCGTAATTGCAAAGCCTTTCACATCGCGGCCCTTAGCAACCTTCTACATTGCCTAAATGCACAACAAGGGAAGCTCCGTCTTTTGCAGTGTCACTCATTAAACTAGTAATCCGATATGAAAACTACAGGCACAAACCTGTCCGTCAGTTCCCCCTGGCGTCCCTCAGAGCTGACTGGGGAGGTAACCGGCAGTGTTTGGATACCGTTATTTGTGTTCCTTTGCGACCGGAAGCTTGTGTGTGTGTCATGTGGGTCGCACGGGGAATTGGGAAATGTAGTTTAAAACCGATCCGACCCGACAAGATCGTAATTTTTTTTACACTCACCCCTTCACGCACTGCATATCAGTTACCCTAACATATTTTGTCTGGGTACTCCCCATTCCTAATTACTATTCTCAATGGTTTAGTGGTAACCACTTTAAACTTCTAGTGGTTGCGAGCATATTCTCCTTGGTGAAGAAGAACCCATATGATGACAAGGGCAGTACCGAACGGGAACTGATGGGTACTTTTTATACCCTGGTGGTATCATGCTGGGCCTTTAGTACACATGGGAGCACATCAATTTTTCACTATTTGGTTTTGTCTTGAACAGGATATTTAAGTTGACTTCACAGACCAAAGTATAAGTCCTTAAGAAAAGTCACTCCAGGACTATCATTCACGACATTACGATGGCCGAGTATTTATGAGGCAATTGTGCCCCTACTGGCTTAATTGTCACCAACGCCCCAGGTTATTTCTTGATGACAAAGAGTTTTTAAAAGTCTGGTCACTGATAGCTTGGAGATGTACCAGGGACTGGCTCGTCTTGATAATTAAAACCGCCAAGAAGGTGGCAGATCCTTGTAGATATACAGGTATTAGAGGGTCGAATTAAAAAAAACAATCACGACTACACTGTTTAAAAAGAGTCAGGAAGAAAGTAATAAAAACAACAAAGAATTTAAAGATTCCATTCTCTTTACGAAGCTTGAGAAATTCAAGAAGGACCTCGCAAGATTTTCAACAGAGAAGATTTACCTGTATACCAGCGATACCTATGTACCACCCACATTCAATCGCAATGGGCGTAGAGGACGATCCACCTATGAAACTTCTAGTTCGGAGGAAATATCAAGTGACTCTGATTCTTCAGTGAACAGTAATCCCTTAAATAGAAGTCGTGGGTGAGGTCACCGACGAGGATGGAGAAACAATTACCAAAACCAGAACCAGTTCCCACAGTGGTGGCAACCAAACCCATGGATGTATGGCGCTCCACCGTTTCCCCAACAAATGGGTACATTCGGGGCTCAACTGTTTCAATCTGATTCAAATATGCAGCCTTTTTTAGGGTTTGGCAGAGGGAGACCCAGAGGAAGAAGACGACAAGGACAAGTCCAATGGGGTCCCTTCTACCGTCAATGGACCTGAGGAGCGGGAGGTAGGTCCCGCAAGAACAAGCAGGCACGAGCAACGTGACAGCCTCGTGATAAATCTAAGCTCATAAGTGTTAACTATAAATGAAGAGGCTGTATTAAATAAAGGACTTGGTTTTGTGACAACACAGACGGGGGACCCTTTCTTAACACAAATAGAAATGGCGAAATTCTTCTGGAAGATCAGATTACACTTCTTTTTTGCCAAACAGTCGAAAGAAGTATCCGATCAGTCAGATAACAACACTGGTCTGAAGAAACCTTCGACCTTCAACCCCCCTGTGGGAGGCTTACCTGAAAAGGTACTGACTTTTGAACAGGCAGTCGACAGCGATGTCTTGAAATTATACCAAGTGCAGGATCGTCGTTTTACCAATTTACCAAAAAAAGAACAGGACGCTCTCCGAAGCCTGACTACAGATGATTCACTGACAATAAAGCCAGCAGACAAGGGCGGTGCCATTGTTTTACTTGACACAACCACTTATCGCTCTGAGTGCTTGAGACAACTTGAGGACACTAAATCTTATCTTCCTCTGATGGAAGATCCGACAGAACGACTTATCAACACGTTACGGAAGGATGGATCACGTCCCAAGAAGCTAATTTCCTTCGCACCACTCATCCCACAATGCCATATTTTTATGTGCTGCCAAAGGTCCATAAGCAACAATGACCTCCACCAGGATGCCCTATAATATCAGGGATCAGCTCCATTTTGGAACCTTTGTCCACCTTCGTTGATTGTTTTTTACGCCCTATGGTCAGGGAAATGCCAACATTCCTTCAAGACACCAAGGACGTGCTACGGATGCTACCAGAGATTGAATTCGATACTTCCTTGGATCTCTTAGTATCTTTTGACATGGATTCCCTCTACACCTCTATTCCCCAAGATGACACCTTGGAAGTAGTGGGAAATCAACTACAAGAAAGAGACCTACAATCAATTACTGCAGTCCATTTCATCATGAATCTTGCACATTTGGCAATGAAAGAAAATTTCTTTAGTTTTGAGGAAACTATTTATCTGCAGATATCGGGGACCAGCATGGGGAGCGTTTTCGCTCCCAGCTTAGCGAACCTCTATGTCCACCAATTTGAGCAGGAGCATGTTTTAACCCGTTCTTTCAGTCGCTGCGAACATGGAGGCGCTATATTGACGAAATTTTTGTCATTTGGCGAGGCACTGTGGGAGACCTTCCATTGTTCCATCAATGGTTGAATACGAGGAATAACCACCTCCGTTTCAAGTTGCTTTTCTTGATCTCCTGATAACAGCTACACCAACTGGCTTAAGATCAGAACTCTCTAAGAAGCCTTTGGCTCGCAATTCTCTATTGAGTTACGAGAGTTGCCATCTGAGAGCCTTGAAGAACAACCTGCCATTTGGCCAATTTTTAAGGATTCAGAGGAATTGCTCCAACAAAGACGCATTTAAAGTTCATGCAGAGAACCTGAAGGACCAATTGGTGGCTAGAAAGTATCCCAAGAAAATCATACGTAATTCAATGAAACGAGCATCTAATAACAACCGCAAATCTCTTCTTGAACCATCGATCATCAAAGAGAAATCTGAAAGAATGACTTTTGTCAATACATTTAACACCAAATCCAACCAAGTACAAAAGATAATTCAAAGACATTGGTTTATCCTCAACACTGGGGAGATCATCTACCACCTCCTCTCTTTGCTTTTAAACGAGGGCCGAACCTGAAGGATAGACTAGTACATACTCGACCGATGAGCGAAGCACGACGAGCGGTGGGCACCCTCTGGGATCTGCCGGCGGTAGAAGGTCATCACCCGTGCGATACCTGTGCTGCTTGCCCTCAAACAAGTAAATCACTGAGCCTGGATATGAAAACTGCAACAGCCAACATTTGATCTACTTAATTACATGCCCTTGCCAATTGAGGTACGTTGGCATACGTATATCAGAACATAAAAGCATGATTCGGTGCCGGAAGCAAGCCACCCGATTGACAGCCCATTTCTTACAAGCAGGCCATGGTCCCACAGAATTCACTTGGACAGTAATAGAACAACCGTTCATTCCCGAACATGTGGCGGATATTAGTAAATACCTATTCTCCAAGGAACAAAAATTGGTATATAGACTCAATTCTGACAAAGAGGGACTAAATGAGGATATACCCTGGATGTCATTGTGATAACTGACAATTTTGATCTGGTTTCTAGTCTTATGCTGGAGCTTTGATAATATCGATTTAGATCCTGCTTGAAAATGAAAATAATAAATAATTTAGAACTACACAGCAGGTTGTAAATATTCCAGAGGTATGAGACGTATAGGCGGGATCACTTCCTTTACTTTACCAAGAACCTTTACATTTGAATATAACATCCTTCAATTTAATGTGAGGATTGGGACCCTGTCTATTGTAGAAAGAGAAGCAATGTAATAACTGATGTATTCGTTATCCTTTTCTCAATTTAGGGAAGAGGGTAAGGGCACTGGAAGGAACGGTGGTTGTTCTCTGTCAGAGCGAATGACAACATAGTAGAGAATGGACAGTATCACAATTGAATCTATCCCTATGACTTTGTTGTATTAAACATGAGGGAGATGCTGTCCCTATTTAACGTATTTCGTCACAGAATATCTATGTAATAAATGAAAAATGCTGCGCTCTGAGTAGGAATTTATGTGTTTAGAAATATTGGGACCAGATAACTCAGTAATTTACAAATGAATTTATTGATAGAGTCGAATTGAACATCAAGCTCATTTACCATAAAATTACACTTCCCGAGACCCCACTTTGTCGATTGCATTAGCTTTATTTATAATCCTGACTCCCGGCCATCATTTAGAGATTAAATCCTATTGGTGCCATACAACTGTCACTTAAATATAACTAATGAAAATGGTTTTTCAAGAGAGTCAACACGGCCAGGGAACGTGACTCCAAAAATCACCCCCAGATTCATCATTGTCATGGTTTGCGAGTCCTTAATTGCGATTATATAGGAATTGCTTTTAAAGACTCGCAAAACGGGATTCATGTAGAAATCGCAATATTATTTGCGATTTCTACTGCTTCCTTATTTGCGATTAGCAAATTGCTAATCGCAAATAAGGAATGACTCCCCAATCCTTTGGGCCTAAAGGCCCATAGGAATGAATGTTAATATAATATAATAAATAATATAAAAAAAATAAAAAAGCAAATAAGGAAGCGATTTCAAGGGTGCCAGGGGTGTCCATAGCACCCCTGAAATGAAAATGTATACTGATGTTGCGCACACACATGTCCAAAGGACATGTGTGTGTGTAACATACAACTTAGAAAAATGCACTAAAGTGCTTTTTTCTGAGTGTTCGCTATTTACCACGAAGGTACACTTCGCGGTAAATAGCGGCCCCATATTGCAAATTCGCAATTTCAAAAAGGTTCATGAATAGCATTTAAAGAATCTCTAATTGAGATTCCTTAAATGTGATTCTTCGCAATATAGTGATTTTTGCATTTGGGATGATGAATCCCAAATGCAAAAATTGCGTTCGCAAAGGGCCAGATTCTCAGAATCTGGCCCTTTGCGAGCCGATTTAAGTTGATGAATCTGGCCGTAAGCCTTTTTCCCGCATCGTGTCGGGTCAGATCGGTTTTCCTGATTCCCCGTGCGACCCACATGACACACGCACAAGCTTCCGCTTGCAAAGGAACACAAATAACGGCATCCAAATACTGACGGTTACCTCCCCAGTCAGCTCTGAGGGACGCCATGGGGAGCCGACGGACAGGTTTGTGCCCGTAGTTTTCATATCGGTTTACTAGTTTAATGATTGACACTGTAAAAGACGGAGATTCCCTTGTTGCGCATTTGGGCAAAGTAGAAGGTTGCTATGGGTGTGAAAGGCTTTGCAATTACGAACGGTCTGTGGGTGTTAGACAATAGAAGTGAGATCGGACCAACACAAGTATGGAGTCGGTTTTACATATTCCTTCTTGTACAGTCGTAATTTAATGGCAACACAACAACTCATGGCACTGTTTGTTTTTGTTTTTGCTTGTGTGTCTTTGGGCTTTGACAACTCAGTACCACGAGAGGTACTAGTTTACAGCACTTAATAGATTGTTTGTACGTTGGCTGACCTGGCGGCTCATAATTAATCTCCTTTTCATTATAATAGAGTCATTTAAACAGTGTAAATTACATCTGAATAAACGCTGGGTTCAAAAAAACGTAATAAACTACGACATAATATGCACTATTTTTTGCTAAGAGGGCGGATAGTTGTGCCCTCGAAGGGCTCTCTGATTTATTATCCTTCTGTTTTGATTATAGCGGTGCCTCACTTACCTGAGCTGCAGCCAGGTGAGGTGATCCTTTATCCTCCAACCTAATGGGTAAGCGGATTTATACCCTAATAATGGGCTATTGTTAATATTCTTGTATGAGGAACTAGTAAGCAAAATGAGGATGTTTAGCTACTACTAGATGCACATATCACAAACACCCCGGCCAGATCATCGGCCAAACCCGCTCTCAAACTCCTTCACTGGCTCCCCATAAGGGAGAGAGTCAAATTTAAAGCCTTGTGTCTTGTGCACAAAACTTTGCACAACCAAGGCCCCCCAGTCCTCAGCAATTTTATCACCCCTTACATAGCCACTAGATCCCTCCGTTCCAACGCAGATAATCTCATCAATACCCCAAGATTTAGGAAAGTCCGTTCAGGAGGAAGACGCTTCTCGGTACAAGCGGCCCGTCTCTGGAATTCTCTTCCTCGTGACCTACGTCTTGAACCACAATATCTGCGCTTCAGGAAGCTGCTAAAGACACATCTTTTTCCCTAGCTCCTATGCCTTCCTCTTCGAGCTCAGCTCCCGGACCTCAGATTTACTGTTTTAGGGTTCTCTAGCGCTGGGATACCTCCGGGTGACTATGCGCTTTATAAAAATAAATAATAATAATAATAATAATAATAATAATAATAATAATAATATTACTGTTGACATCATTATTTTTCGTTTTCTTTTTATGTCCTGTTCTTGGCATGGCTATTCATCTGGTCTGAATACGAACTTTGCAGTAGCGAATCCATGGTCCTGATGAAAGCAGTGGACAAAAAGCATCCACATTTGCTGAAACATGTTGACCTATGACTTAAAAGAAGCAGTAATTTGATAAATCTGCTGATATTCTGCACTGTTTTTAAATTTTGGAAGTTTTGAGAGACATCAATACATTTTTCTTTTCCCTCTTCTCTCCAATTTTATACACTTCACTAAAAACAATTTTTACACTCACTTATTCACACACTGCATATCAGTTACCCTAACATATTTTTTCCTGGTACTCCACATTCCTAATTACTATTCTCAATGGTTTGGTGGCAAACACTTTAAACATCTAGTGGTTGCGAGCATATTCTCCTTGGTGTAAGGAGAACCCATATGATGACAAGGGCGGTACCGAACGGGAACTGATGGGTGTTTTTTATACCCTGGTGGTATCATGCTGAGCCTCTAGTTGGGAGCACATCAATTTTTCACTATTTGGTTGTGTCTTGAACAGGATATTTAAGTTGACTTCACAGACCCATAGACATTTGTTTGTTGTTATAAGTGTATCCCTTGGGGGTTAAGTCTATGTTTGGGTCTATAAATATGTCCTGAGACCCTCTTTCAAACGGTTGTTTTTATTTGTTCCATATAGACACCACTTAAACGCGGCATTATAACAGAAGTGAATTGTACCAGGCACACTGCACACCTAAAACCGTAGAGTTACCTTGATTTGTAATGCTTCAGCTCATTTACTCACATCTACATAATTACAACTCTAATTTTCTTTTTTGTTTTGCAGATCACCAATCGGACTTCTTTTGGACTCCAATTCTCATTTTGTTTATAATATTGTTTTTTTTAAAGTTATTTTTCTATTTGTTTCTAATATTGTTATCATTAAGTTTCGTTTACAGTTATTGTTTTATTAAAAGTTAATAAAAAAACTACATACTTCTTTTATTTTTTGGGGACGGGGTATGACGGTCCACAATAAAAATAATGTTGAAATACTATAGTAAGATGTTCAAGACTAGGATTGAAAAGTACTGAGTTATATTTCCTCTGGATAGATTACAATTTAGAAAATAAATCAAAATAATACTTAACAATGTGTACCACTTTTACAAACCTCATGCGACATTTTCCTGTGCAAATCTACCCCCGTACAAAATTAAATGTGTGCGCCTCAATGACGCCCCTCAAACCACGGAAACAATGACCCCACAAAAATGTCTATATTGTATGAGGGGCTGCATTGCCCTCCACCTACTGCCCTGGGGTCCACGACGCCCGGACCCAATTGCTGCATTGTCCATTGGGAGGAAACAGCCAATATAACGCCGTCATAACCACGCGTGATCGTCACCACGAAGCCATTAGCACGCATGCCTTTACCACGCATGCTTTTAGAACTAGTATACATTTACCACGCATGATAAAGACATAATCATAATAATGTCTTTCTGTTGACGAACACGCGTTCTAATGGCTGTGGCTTACGTGCTTCAATTTAGTTTGTAGGTATACGTGTGACCAAGTCTGATAACATCTGAGGACAAGGACAAATACCGTGGTGTCTGTGGCTGGAAATCTAATCGATCACAGAGAAAATAGGAGGAGGGTAAAATGAAAGTAACAGATATAATAAAAATAATGGTGAAAAACTACTAAAATGGCGGTGGACGGAGTACGTAATCAACGTTTGGCGCCTCGGCACTACATTTCAAATAAATATAGATGATTATTAATATATTACGAAAGTACAGCACCGGATGACACACATGACTCGGGAAAAGAAAGCGGCAAATTTAATACCTGAAATAAAGAAAGGTTTGCTTGTTGAACTTGAAGAAAAAGAAAATAACGTGGGATTGGAAACGAGGCAGGGCATGTGTACAGAGTACAACTGCTGCACAAAAAAAATGAAAAGTTTTACATACTATCATAGAAATATAGCTCTTTTTTAAACCAGTAAACTTAGGGGCATATTATCAAGGACCGGTGATTAAATTATCACCATTTTATCTACATGAAACTGCCGATAAAACGGCGATAATGGGCTTGATAATACAGCCTTGTTTTTTCCCATAGAAGCCCATGTTAACACCAGAACATCGGCTTCTATGGGAATTAACAAGGGCGTATTATCAAGCCCATTATTGCCGTTTTATGGGCAGTTTCATGCCGATAAAACGGCGATAATTTTATCACCGGTCCTTGATAATATGCCCCCTGGTTCTCAAAAGAACTCTTTTTTTTTTCTTTTAGCCCCAATGCCCCCACGATCGCAGACGGCTCCCCGCGCCCTACCAATCTGTTTTCCTATTTCAAAGAGAGAGCAGAATAACTTGCTTTCTCTTTCAGATAGAAAAAAACGGTTTGCTATGGTAAACTGGGAGCGGTGTCGCGGCGACGGTACCTCCCTACCATAGCAAACAGCAGTGTCCCGGGAGTACGCACCCCGACACACTGCAAGAGCCGGCTCTGGGAAATGGTGCTCCCCAGAACCATCAATGGTTCCAATAAGGGGGCCGCGCGACGCCCTCCCAACATTCATAAAAAAACCCAGACAGTGCAGGTACCCGGAGCTGGAAGGTCATTTTACATATTACTGCCCCAGAAAGGGGGCATTCCCCGTGACGTGTACGGGGAGAGAGGGAGGGGGAGCTCAAAACATATTTTTTATTAAAAAGCCCCGAGGGGTGCCGCTCCCTGAGATTGCGGGGAGGAGGACCGTAACCCCCCGCATACTTCAAAATAAAGCCAAAAGAGTGGCGTGCCCCAGTGCTTGGAAATGTACCCCCGCCCGGGACCTAATGAATAAAACGTACTTCTAGTTTGTTTTTACCTTTTCCAACGCGTACGAGTGCCACACGAGTACCTCGCGATTTTTTATTTAAAATTTTTTTTACAATTGAGCCTAAAGATCCATGTACCACCCCTGAGCAAGCCTATAGGGTCAGAATGTTTCTACCCTGCCCCTTTCCTTATTTCTCAACTTTATTTTACTGTTTTCTAGAGACTCTGTTCTCGCGACAAACAAGATGGCTGCCAACACTCCCTGGTTTGGAGTGTTGACAGCCAATCAGCATGCAGCTCGTAATTGTACGGATTTCGGTACGCGTACGCCGCGTTTTTTCTTTTTTTTTTAAATTAGAGCCTAAACATCTATGTACGACCCCCTGAGCAAGCCTAGAGGGTCAGAATGTTTCTACCCTGCCCCCTTTCCTTATTTCTCAACTTTTCTTTACTGTTTTCTTGCGACTCGGTTCTACCGAGGTACAAGATGGCCACCAACACTTCCTGGTTTCGAGTGTTGACAGACAGTTGACAGCCAATCAGCATGCAGCTCGCGCTCGTACTTGAACGGATCTCTGTCCGTGTGTAGAACTCTGTCTCTAGATATCGCTATGATTTTACTTGTAATTTTTTCAGAAACTACTGAACGGATATACACCATTTAACAAAAAGCACAATCTGCGAACCGAACTCTACTTTTCTGCCAAATTTGGTGTAATTCTGTTCAGCCGTTCAGGCTGTAGCCCTGGCTAAAGGTCCCTGTGGAAAATTGCATGGAGAAAACACGTTTTGGGACCCCTTTTTTCTCGGCCCCCACTTGACAAATCACCCCCAAACTTCCAGGGAAGGACCGGAACCGAGCAGGCCATTTTCTTGGAGAAATTAGGCGAAGATTCATCCACTGGCGCCAAAGATATTCCAAATAGAATGAATATATATATATATATATTTTTTTTTCACTGAAAAAACCAAAGGTTTCAGGGGTGTTATATTTAGCTGGACATTTCACTCGTATAAAACCATTGAAATTCCCCCGTTATAGTTAGTTGTACTAACTATAACTCGCGCGCCCGCAATCCACTGCTTATATTCATGATACGGTCAGTGACATCACTGATGACATCTGAAATGACAGCACTGATGACATCATCCAGTAAAAGTCGTTTGGTTTGTTATTTAAGTATGTATTATATATATATATATATATATAGCAATCTAAGTTAGGAGTCCTAACTTTACTACTACTAAATTGAGAAAAATACTAATTTTAAGACTTTCGGTATTCACAGAAGGCATTTAGGAGTCCTAAAGTTAGGAGTCCTAACTTCTGTGAATACAGAAATGAGTAAGTGTCTTCTGTGAACACCAAAATGAGTAAGTACCTTCTGTGAATACGAAAACGGTGGTAAGTTTAGGATTTTGTCTTAAGTTAGTTCTGTGAATCGGGCCCATAGTGAGGAATTTTAAGTGTCTCACTAAATATAGGGGATAGTGATTAAACTGTATGAATACCTGGATCACTCTATCTCTTGTTGTGTAAACTACTACATAAGTTGGTTACTACCTATGTGAAAGTCTACATTAGTTATTAATTAGTTAGTATTTGTATGGGATAGTGAATGAATGTGTGTGTGGTTGGGTGGTACATGTATGACTGTGGAAAGATGTGTAAATTGTTGATTTAGTGAGTATATGAGGTTAAGACTGTATGTGGAAACAGTTGTTTGGGTGAGTGAATTTCTTTATGGGTGTGGTGATGAGTAAATATATTTCTCAATGATATATGTCCAACAAACTAAAAATATAAAAGACAGTCTATGTGACAGTTATTGTATATACATAAGTATACATAATACTCAGTGATTGTATGAGTGATGTATGGATAACTGTATACTTGTAATACTGATTTTACAACACACTATAACACACTACGTATGAGTTACTATCAATATGAATAAATAAAGTGGTGTTTGTATAAGTGTATAGCTAAGTAAATGTAAGTATGATAACTTGTTTGTGTAAGTGAGTAGGATGTCTTCATAAAGGAATAGGATATGTGCTGGTGGGTAATGTTGAAGTAGGTATATAAGTATATTTAATAGTGTTATATTGATCTTTGTTAGCATGTATGAGTCAATCTATAGGTAAGTGTTTAGATGTATGTGTAGATGTAGGAATCACTAAGCGGGTTTTTAGAAACTTGTACTGGTGTGTCAATGTTTCAAATATGGTACTTCATATTTTATAATGTATGTTAAAAGATTATGCTACTGTATGATCAGGTGTATCAGCATGTCACATGGATGATGTCATCAGTGATGTCCATCAAACAGCGTGGAGGCAGCACCAGGTATGTAGTCACAAACCAAAGCATAAACTTATTTTGAAATTTCTTTGATTTTTCTTCTTTGTAAGTACTGCAAAAACAGCCAACGCGTTTCGTTCCTACCCTAGGAACTTCGTCAGGGCTGCAAACAACATAAAACACATATAGATATACATAAATATATATACAACGTAAACGATACATATATAACAATAATTCACAACACTTGAGGCAAAAGGCACTAAAAAAAAAATAAAGGAGAGACATAATATCCATGTATATATATATACAAAAGAAGAGACCGAATGTATAATACACACATGTATACATACCAATACATAAGAACTTATTTAGACAAAAAACACACACATCTTATATACATTACATGTGCTATTTCATATCATTACTTCCAGATATAAGCTCCAATTGGAAAAAATGAAAGGAAGTAAGTGCTTAGATCAAAAGGCAGGAAGAAATAAGGCTAAAAGATATTAAGAGAACAGTAAAAACAAGGTGAGATTATTAGTGTAAACAAAAAGAAGAGAGGGTAAGGAATAGAGAGAAAAGTTAAGGTAGATTTTATACAAAGAGTCAAATATATTTAAGAAATGGGGAGGGGGAATGGGTCGGTGGGGTTCACGTAAGGGAAACATATCCATCCATAGGTCAAACTAAACAAAATTAATTTCTCACCAGAGAGTATGATGAGTAAACCAAATGAGGTTCCCAGGGATGAGTAAACAGATCAATTCGCACCTGAGTGAGTCAATAGTGACTGCATGGAAAAAAATAAATAAATAAAAAGCATTTTTTTTAAATGAAGAATTATGAGATGAGTAATAATACAAGGCGTGTGTATGACATGATTACTATTAAAATTACGCCAAAGTTACACTTATGATAAGCAACTAATTAATTCAGAGTTCAAGACTAAAAGTAATATCGTAGTATAAGTTGGTTTCCACCTAGATGATTTAACAGGAAATTCACAAGAAGACCACAGAAAGAGCACCCGAAATTCAATGGGGTCAGCCTTTGTGCACCCGTATATGATAAGTAAATACGAGTCCTCATCAGAAAAATATCTTGTCCAAAATTGTTGATGGAGATATCGCATGAGCCGAATATTATAGTCCCCTTAGGTACAAAAGTAAGTAATGCTCAGATGACCACGGTCTAAAAGGAAAAATAACATCAAGGTTATAATCACCCATTTCCATTAACTTCTTTGTAATTCAACTCATATCCAAACAAGCATACCGAAAGTGTTCGTTCCAGATTAATACAAGGCCACTTTGTATACTGAATCACTCCGATGTAATTGTCCGATTTTAACCTCCCATATGTCAATAATACGTACAAAGAGACACCGTAATAACCTATAAAGCAAAAAGGTGGGGGAGGGTCAATTGGAATCACTACATTTACAGACCCTATAATGTATATACATATTGCAAACTCAACGTACTGTAAATGAGTGTATAGACAGTCCAAGTTTAATTGGAAAGAGGCACGATGTTCATGGTGGCCATGATAAGCCACCAGCTTTTCCAATCTAAACAAGTGAAAAGCATGTATTAAATAGCGGTAAATAATCGAATGTAACATATCAATAAGGGTGAGGCCCCTAGAACATAAATACTTATATCCATGGCAAAAGCACGTCAGCCGTCAGTGGGGACCCCCGTAAACGTGGTTTAAAAAGCATTAATACTTTGTCAAAACATGTGCCATAACTAGTTCAAGGTGTCAACAAGATTAGTTGACTGGGGGTGAGTGTTTGATTTGCTCAAACGCTCCGTCCATCATCCCCTTTTGTATCGCTTTGTTCGCCCTAAGTGTGGCAGGGTATGCTCAGACGCGAGTCCCTTGCTCACTTGGCCACTGGATTCAAGATAGCCTGGCTGATGAGGATTATGAATCCGAAACCGGTCCAAGGATGCTTGTTTCCGGTCCATGGAAGACATGGCTTGGCAGTTCGGGCTGGACGGTTCCCATGAGGCACAGGGTCAGACTGATTTGCATATAGCCATGTCTGAAATGGGGTGGCTGAGTGGGCTAAAGAATGGTGATGGATTAAACCCAGATCAGTTGACTGGGGGTGAGTGTTTGATTTGCGTAAACGCTCCGTCCATCATCCCCTTTTGTATCACTTTGTTCGCCCTAAGTGTGGCAGGGTATGCTCAGACGTGAGTCCCTTGCTCACTTGGCCACTGGATTCAAGATAGCCTGGCTGATGAGGATTATGAATCCGAAACCGGTCCCAGGATGCTTGTTTCCGGTCCATGGAAGACATGGCTTGGCAGTTCGGGCTGGACGGTTCCCATGAGGCACAGGGTCAGACTGATTTGCATATAGCCATGTCTGAAATGGGGTGGCTGAGTGGGCTAAAGAATGGTGATGGATTAAACCCAGATCAGTTGACTGGGGGTGAGTGTTTGATTTGCTCAAACGCTCCGTCCATCATCCCCTTTTGTATCGCTTTGTTCGCCCTAAGTGTGGCAGGGTATGCTCAGACGTGAGTCCCTTGCTCACTTGGCCACTGGATTCAAGATAGCCTGGCTGATGAGGATTATGAATCCGAAACCGGTCCCAGGATGCATGTTTCCGGTCCATGGAAGACATGGCTTGGCAGTTCGGGCTGGACGGTTCCCATGAGGCACAGGGTCAGACTGATTTGCATATAGCCATGTCTGAAATGGGGTGGCTGAGTGGGCTAAAGAATGGTGATGGATTAAACCCAGATCAGTTGACTGGGGGTGAGTGTTTGATTTGCTCAAACGCTCCGTCCATCATCCCCTTTTGTATCGCTTTTTTCGCCCTAAGTGTGGCAGGGTATGCTCAGACGTGAGTCCCTTGCTCACTTGGCCACTGGATTCAAGATAGCCTGGCTGATGAGGATTATGAATCCGAAACCGGTCCCAGGATTCTTGTTTCTGGTCCATTGAAGACATGGCTTGGCAGTTTGGGCTGGACGGTTCCCATGAGGCACAGGGTCAGACTGATTTGCATATAGCCATGTCTGAAATGGGGTGGCTGAGTGGGCTAAAGAATGGTGATGGATTAAACCCAGATCAGTTGACTGGGGGTGAGTGTTTGATTTGCTCAAACGCTCCGTCCATCGTCCCCTTTTGTGTCAACAAGATTAATCCAATCCCGTGTTAGAAAAACTAAAGGTTCAACAAAGCGCTCTGAGTAGCGTATCCCAACTAAGCACCCCGCGATCGGCAGCAACTCAACAAAAAAAAAAGAAGTCTATGGTAATTCTTCCCGTACCTCGTAAGACGCCAGTCGCCATGTTTGATTTAGGTATACTATTTAAAGCACCGGCAACTAGTCACATGATCGCCCACGTGTCGCTAATGAGAAAAACCCCATGCTCTCAAAAGTAGAACAGGGGAATACCATTGGCGCCATTTTGTAATAATGAAGGCCTAATGCTATATCCGATTAATGGGCCGAGCTTCATATAAAAAAAGTCAGAAAATATAACCAGAACTTCGAGTCTATTGATAAAAAAAAAACATAACTCCAAAGAAATATCTAAATGAATAACTGTAGAAAAAAAAATTCCATATAAATTTAGACGGAAAAGGGGTAATATCTTCCTGGAAATGGTATTATCTGAAGCAAAAGAAATAGTAAAGACAAAAAATAGCAACAATTATGATGCGATTTAAAGTAGAAATCAACGAATGGTCACATGTTGTCCTACATAAAACCCACCGCGATATAAGTAATGTCGTGGAAAAAACAAAGAGATGCATTGTCAGCGCCATATTGGAGTGATTAAAAAAAAAAAGGGCTTCTGTGAGTAGCCAGTCTCAATATGACCAGATATTGAATAGGGGAAAATCTAATGTTGATAGCGATTTAATGCAAAATGAGCGGTAGTGCAACTCGGGTAAAAAGTGTACCGTACTTCAATTGTACGGCAGACGTGAATACCAAAATTATTATCCCACGTACGATAACCTCAAAGATAATGACCGAGTTATATGGTCGGCACCATCTTTGAATGATAAAATTGCACTTCTATGGGGGGACAATCTTCATATGAATAAGTTATCGGCGGTAAAAGGTTCAATATTGGTAGCAAATGTATAAGCTAAAATATATACAGAATATATTACTTTGAAAGGTAATAATAATACTGTATTTTAATGTTTGGCAAACAGAAAAAAGCCAGGCATGTATGAAAAGTCGAAAATAACAGAGAAGGTTGGAAAAAGGGTGAAAGAGAGGGGGATGAAAGAAACAAGGATAAGTAAAAACGGGCATAATAAACATAGATCCCACATAAGACATAATTGTACATGTATCCATGGTACACAAAAAGTCCTCATCACAGAAAGGGCCAATACAATACGATAGATCCGACAATAGGATAAATATCCATTAGGGTTCATTGGTCTGTTGAAAATCATTATCCACTAAGGTGTACCTCATATACCTCTAAGCGTCTATGCAATATGTCTTATTCAAAGAAAATAGTGCATTTCGCTATCAGTATTGTGTCCTAAATTTATCAATCGAAGACAACATATCCATTTTGCCACCTCTCTTGTTTGCTGAGACATGTTCAATAGCATGAAATCAGAAGGTATTATCTGTCTGGTGTACAGAGTTATAATGTTTTGTAATTGGATATCTCATATCTCTATTTATGATGGCCCGGCGATGTTCCTGAATACGTAATTTCAATGGACGTATACTGCTGCCCACATAGATCTTACCACATGGACAGCCAAAGACATACACCACAAAGGTGGTATTGCAATTACAGAACTGATTAATAGTATGTCTCTGTTCGGTATTGTAAGAGAAGGTGGTGGTTTTATTCTTACCCATGGGACAGATATTACACGCACCACATGTAAAGAAACCCTTAGGCTTAGGAGGGAGCCAGGTCCCTCTGTTTGGAGAGGTAGTTACATAGCTAGGACTTAGGTGGTTACGTAGTGATGAACCTCTCCTGTATGTGATGGATGGCTGGATACCTATATGATCTTTTAAACCATGGATAACTGTAAGTAACTGCCAATTCTTACGGAATACATTAAATATTTTGTCACAATGCATGGTGTATTGGTTGACAAACCTAGCTTTATTAGTACTCATATGTGATTGTTTCTTGGCCAAGTTATCACTAAGGGTGGCATCCCTATCCACTGTACCAATCCTGGCCACAGCTCTATTAAGGGTGTCATGCTCATAGCCCAGTTTCAAAAGTATTTGTTTTGTTTCTTCAACATTGTCATTGAAGTGACCAGATTCACTGCAATTTCTCCGAACACGGGTCAACTCTCCAAAGGGAATATTTTTGATGACTGAACTTGCATGTGCACTTGATGCATGCAATACTGAGTTGCATGATGTCTCCTTTCGATATAACTTACTCTGTATGACACCGTTTTCTACATAGAATGTAATGTCTAGAAAGTTGATACTCTCTCCATGATGGGACATAGTAAACTTGACATTTGAAGGCATTATCATTAAGATAAAGATAATATTGTTCCAAATCTTCTACAGAGCCAGACCATAGACATATTACAGGATGCAGGAGGCCTTCAGCCCCAGGATCTGCAGCATCAACCTGACCGAGACCCGGGATAATAGCTGAAAGATCAGAGTCAGAGCCTAAATATCCCGAACCTGCTGTTTGGAGTGAAAAACCCGAAACTGCGCCGAGTCCAGAACCGCTCCGATGAAGAGGAGCTTCTGAGAGGGGCACAGGTGCGACTTCGGCACGTTGATGGACAACCCCAGTAGGTGCAAGAGGTCAACCGTAGTCTGGAGGTGGGAGACGACTGTCTGAGGCGAGCCCGCCTTCAACAACCAGTCGTCGAGATAGGGGAAGACTGGAACACCTGATATGCGCAGATAAGTAAATAAACATGTGAATACATCTTTTTAATGTTCATCAAGACTATAGAATATTGTCCATATACCACAAGAATCTGCGTTTCAATATGCATGGCATCTATTAAAGAGATAGTGTACATTTTACAGATGAAGGAAACCAAGTCTTCCTCATGAACTTTAGACTGCATCGGTACTTACTTGTAATTACTAAAATCTCTCAATAAACACAAGGGCTCTTTGTAGAAGCACCCAACATCTATTCACATAAGCCTGATATATATCTCAAAAACACATGCTTCATTTTCATCAGCGACCAAATGCGCAGATTCTACGCGCATCTCGTGACTTTTGTGTAAAAAAAAAGACATACATTTTTTGTCCTACGGGTTCCTATGTCACCCCCTGAGCAGGCCTAGGGGGTCAGGGTGTGTCTAACCTGCCCCTGATCACGTTTTGCCAACATATTTTACAGACTTCTTCACCCTCGCTTTTACCGAGGCACAAAATGGCTGCCAACAGTTCCTGGTTTCGAATGTTTACAACTGCTTGACAGCCAATTAGAATTCAGCGCGTGATCGGAACAGTGCGCTTATCCTACGAGGCCAATCCTCGCACAATCGGCGGATCCTCCACGCCCATAGATATATAAATGACTTTAACCATAATTTTCAAAGAAACTACTGAACAGATTGACACCAGATATGCCAAAGGCACAAGTCGGAACTGAGGACTACCTCTCTGCCATATTTGGTGTAATTCTGTTCAGCCGTTCGAGCTGTAGCCACAAGAGAAATTGCATGGGGAAAACTCGTTTTGGGACCCCCCTTTTTTCTCGGCCCCTGCTTCACCAATCACCCCTAATCTTTCAGGGAAGAAGCGGAACTGGGCTGGCCAAAAGTTTGGAAAATTTCAAGAAGATTCAATAATTGACACCAAAGTTATTGGCAATAGAATGTTGCAGTTTTCCTATGGATAATAGGTCCTAACTATAACTACCTACTGGCGACCGCCAGTGGGTAATACATATGTATATATATATATATATATATATATATATAATCCAGATCCCTTGGGACGCTCAAAAGAGCACAGCCTATCAGAAGGCAGCATATATATATATATATATATATATATATATATATATATATATATATATATATATATATATATATATATTCACTGAAAAAACCATAGGTTATAGACCATATATAGTTAGGAATTAGCATTTACAAAACCTTGAAAATTCACTGAAAAAACCATAGGTTATAGACCATATATAGTTAGGAATTAGCATTTACAAAACCTTGAAAATTCACTGAAAAAAACATAGGTTATAGACCATATATAGTTAGGAATTAGCATTAAAAAACCTTATTTTACTCACACAAAACCATTGAAATTCCATATATAGTTAGTTGCACTAACTATATATCGCGCACCCGCAATCCACTGCTGATGATGTCACATATTACATCATTCATGACATGGTCAGTGACATCACTGATGACATCACTGATGACATCTCAAATGACATCACTGATGACATCACTGATGACATCTCAAATGACATCACTGATGACATCACTGATGACATCTCATTTGACATTACTGATCACATCACTGATGACATCATTCATGTGATGATACGATGAACCTCTTCAGACTCTAATATAACCTTAGATACACTCAGTGTAAACAGACACTCACAGACTGTCACTCATCCATGGAGTTACTCACACACCTAGTCAGTCTTGCAAAGAATCAATCACACCTCCATTTCCTCAACTATATAGTTATACACACCTTACTTTTCAATTAAATTACCTGTGTTTCCTAACATTACACATCACATTGTGTAGATGAGGTTTAGGCCTGTTCCAGGAGACAGAGGAGGTCTGACATTTGTTCAAGAGTGCAGTGGACATGACTCACTTCGTTGGTAGGCCTGCACATGTATTATCTCCTCTGTACTCTTCAACAAGCCTAAATTTCATCTGCAACCCTGAGTAGGACTTACCTGAAACAAATCTGTGGATAGGCCACACCTTATCAGCATCTAGAAACAATCATTTAAAATGTTAAGGGCAGATTTATGATGGCCGTGCGCCTCTTTTGCGCCGCTGTTCCGTCACTTTTGTGACGCAGCAGCAGTGTAAAAGATGCACCATGTTGCAAGATAGGCCTCAGTTCATCTCCAGCAGGATACCGTCAGTTTAAAATGTATATAATTAGGACTGTGTAGGGGGCATGCAGAAGCTGAGGCTTCAGTAAGTGTCAAAGTTGTTGCATGCAGTGCTGCACTTCTGCGTACTCTTTCATATGCTGGACTACATCTGCACAATGAGATACCTAAGCAAAGGAAACACAAGTGATGTGATTGTGAAATGAGCAAAAGAAATTGCACGTTTTTCAATTACATCACCTGTGTTTCCTAATATTATGAATCACATTGTGCAGATCAAGTTTAGGCCTGTCCAGGGAAACAGAGGAGGTCTGGCCTTTGTTCAAGAGTAAAGTGGACATGACTCACTTCATTGGTAGGCATGGACATGTATTATCTCCTCTGCACTCTTCAACAACTCTAAATTTCATCTGCAACACTGAGTAGGCCTTTTTTTTGCTCATTCCACAATCACATCACCTGCGTTTCCTTTGCTTAGGTATCTCATTGTGCAGATGTAGTCTATCATATGAAAGACTACGTAGAATGTGAGCACTGTATGCAACAACTTTGACACTTACAGAAGCCTCAGCTTCTCCATGCCTACTACACAGTTCTAAATGTATATCATAAATACAAAAAGTACAGAATTAATTATACATGTTAAATGGTTTATTTTTGCTGTTCTCAGAATTTATCAAATTTCACTAAAAACAGTGACTTGAAGGTATTCATCATATAACAGCGGGGAAAAAAAACACAATCAACATGATTGTGTTTTAAAAACCCATATAACATAACCAATCAGAAATCAGAACTCCTGAAAAGTAACTTACTTTCCATGACGTCGAATGATATCCTATGAACAGCTTACACTCTGTTGTGCTGTTATTATTTTCAGCCCGCCACTTTCTGAAAGAAGAGCTCCATCGTTTTGACAAATATGTTACATACAATAAATGACTTCTCGCTCTCTACCGCACTTTTCCACAAGGCCAAATCGTGTAAGAGCCATTTATAACTCTTGGAATTCTTCTAAGCAAATCCCGTCATTTTGTATTTCCGCAACTTTCAGAAAGAAAACGTTCAAGATCACTTTCACAATCCTGTACTAGTAATATCTCACCCTTCTTGCTCACTCATGTTCCACATTTCCTATGACACTGATACTGCTTACTATGAAGCAGACTTACACTACCTCTATGACTACTACAATTATTTAATTCTCTACATCACTTTTAATCACAAAGCAATTTAAAACAGTAGATAAAATTATATCAACCCCTAGAATCATTGTAGGCCAGTTACCTACCCTAAATTCTCTTTTCTGAAAACAGAAAGTAAGAATATTTTTAAGTAAAAAGGCAACATTGTATCGTAGTCAAATAGGAATCATTTACGAAACAGCAGCTTTTTTTACATTTTCAATAAGTTGTGTAATAAGCGGATCTTGTCAAAGGACCATCATGTCATATAATAGCTGCAGTTACAAATGTTCTTCCTAAAATCAACGACTGTGTAGCCACAACATTTGTAATTAAAGTTGAAGACTTACTTTCATCAGGTTTATATAGTTGGAATTTTAAAATGACATTATAACGAAAAGTTTGGTCAAATAATCTAGACAGCATTGCAGACTTACATTACCTCTACTCCATGTTTTGATTGGCTGCTTGAATTAGCTTATAAAAAGAAACAGTTTTTCTGAACTCATTCAAAGTGCAGTTATTTTTCCATGACGTTAAGTGTTATGGTAAGAACACCGTTTGCTTTGGGAAATACTCTGTTGTCCTTTAACTAATCCGTGCCCACCACTTTCTGTAAGAAAACCTTCTTTTTTTCCAGGAACTATTTAAAACTCAAAATAACTTTTGACTCTGTACTACACTTATCCTCAAGGTCAAATAGTGTAGGAGCCATTAGAACCTCTTGAAATTCCTCAGAGCAAATCCTGAGATTCCTTCCCTAAAATTTTGGTTTTAAAAACACCAGGTAAGAATTTTTAAGGTCAAAAGGCAATTTTTTTTTGAAAGTTAAAATAGAATCATTGCAGAATGACCAGCCGTTTCTAGACTTTAAATAAGCTGTGTAATGTCCTGATGTTGTTGAAGGACCGTCATGATATATAATTGCTGCAGTTACAAAAGTCCTTCCTGATATTGACAACTGCGAAGCCACAACATTTTTAATTAAAGTTGTCAATTTTGTTCCATCAGGCCTACATCGTTGGAACATTAAAATGACATACTGGCCATATGTTCTTATAAATAATGTTGACAACATTTCAGACTTACATTGGCTACACTCCATGTTGTGATCAGCTGCTTTTACTAGCTTATTAAAGGACACTGATTTACTGTCTGGCAAAGTTAAATATATAAATTTTTCTGAGTCTACACTAGTAGTACTTGATACCCTACAGTTCTCGCAGTCATGCTGCCATTGATAAGAGAGCCCAAACAGGTGATCTACATCTACACCTTCATCATGCAATACATCAAGCATATACATTAAAAACTCCTGACAATCTTGCTGAATATTTTGAGAGAATTGTGTTTGACCTGAACATCTGTCTAACAGATTTCGAATTTCAGACACACTTTCTATTTTTGTTCTATCAGTGCTACATTTCTCTAACACAGAATTCAACAAACTGCTAAATCTTTGATCCGAATTGACCACAATCTCTTCTTTTACATTTTCTAGAGAAAACAAAACATTAACCACTACATTAGCATAGCAGTTGACACCAGAACTGTTTTCAAATTGAAAACCAACAACATCTTCAACAAAATCCTTTTTCTTTCTGCTTATAATTTCTGGTTCATCGACTTTTCGTCTTTTTGCTACAACCTCCCTACTATTGGTCACATTTCTTCGTTTCCGGCCTACCACACGTTTCTCAAACAAAGGATATTGAGGCAAATGTGGCGCATACTCTCTTCTTAACCTATTGTATTCCTTAACACAATCTAGATCCGCACAAATGTTTGTGACATCACACTCAATCAAGTACAATCCCGATAAAGTTCTAACTCGTGACAATGCCACATATGCCATACCCTCCTTGAACACAGAACTGCCAATATTCACCAATGCACTGTCTACACTTAAACCTTGCGATTTATGGATTGTCACCGCATATGCCAAGCAAACAGGAAACTGCTTACGGCGAACATATAAGTCTTTCACAAGCAAAAACCTAGCAGAGCAACGACCAATTAGCTGTACTTCCTCAATGCCATCAAATTTAATTTTTAAAAATTCAATTCCATCTCTATTTCTGTATTTCACAAAATCAACAACATTACCCATTGATCCATTTCCCAGACCTCTTTCAACATGTAAATTCCTTCTTAAAATTATATGGCAATTTAAGCACACATTCAGAGTCTTTTCAAAACCTGCAGTTTTAGATATAGTCTTCTCTAATGAATCCAATTTTGATTTCAAATTCTCAGACAAAATAATTGTTGATCCCATATGCTCTACTCTGTCAATAGCTTCCAGTTTCACAATCTCTTGGTTTTCTAAATGCAACATTTTGTTGTTGAAGATGGCACATTCTGCAAGAGTTGGCATCAAACATATTCCAGATTTCTTCTCAGTAATTTTCTGAAAAATATTCTCAGGCACAACGTCTTGTTCTGGATACAAATTTGACAGTAATCGTGCATGTAAAGCTTCTTTCCCATGCTCGGTCACTTTTCCGATTCTAACATCTAGTAGAATATTCTTGTAATCTTCATCCTTCGCCTGAAGCATATTTTCACGCAGTTCAGCATAATTGAAGTTTAACCATATATTAACGTTGCCAATGCTCCCTAGGCACTTCCTGGTATCTTCATGCGTGAGCATTTTGAACACAGGTTGTCCTTTCACTGGTGTCAGCTGCAGAAAATCACCGAAAACAATGATGTGTTTGCCACCAAATAACACATCATACTCTGTTTTGAGAACTTCTTGCATTCTCAAATGCACAAAGGCAAGCATGACATTGGAAACCATGCTTACTTCGTCAATGATAAGAAGTTTCATTTTCTTCATGACTCTTGAAACTTCACAACAAGCATCTCCAGATAACGTGTGGTATTGTAATTTGTTATCATGCTCCACTGGCAGCATCAGTAGACGATGCAAAGTAATACCTTTAATGTTATGTGCTGCCAGTCCAGTTGGAGCAGTGACAACACAAGACAGCGATGACTCAGTCCTTTTCTGCAAATAACATGAAATTGCTTTAATGAGGAAACTTTTTCCAGTTCCCGCTTCTCCACTCACGTACAGTCGGACAGGCTTCAACGACGTACATGAGCACTCTTTCTTCTCATGACTTAATCCATGATCAATTTGGTTGGTAACTTCGTCATAAATTTTCCTCTGCTCAACGTTGAGTTGTCTTTCCAAGTCCAAGTTAACCGCATCCTCCTGAGCATGTGCCATGGCTCTTTCCACTTCAATCATGGCAGTGGCAGCTTCATTTTCGATAACTGGTCCTCCTAGTGGATCCTGACTCAATGAAACAGAACTCTGACTGTCCTCAGAACTGTCTCTAGCAATCTCGGCTGCAATCGTTGCTTCCTGCTCGATTTCCGCATTCAACATTTCTAGATATTTGGGAAAAACAGGACATTCTATGGTCTCCTTGGCGGCATTGAAAGAGTCTTCGTAACAGAGGAAATCTCCAAGCAGTTCCTCTTCTGCACGCCAAGGCTTGAAAAGTTGCAAAAGTGCTAAATAGAAAAACTCTTTTTTTTCAGGAGATTCGCCACTCAATTTTCGATGGTTTACCAAGTGGCATTTTCTTTGCTTGACCAGACATCCCTCACTTCCAATTACAGCATACACTCCTTTATCAATATCTTCTTTGATGTTCCTCTTGAATATGTAATTTTGTAGAACCTCATACAGACAAACATTCTCGAGGTGACTGCTTCTATTTGGATAATATGTATCCAACATGTTGGTCTTCAAAATATCGGTACTGTTTGGCTCCTTTTCCGCCAAATACTCAATTTCCCGCACAGGTTTCAGAACTCGATTACGCGTTGCAGCAAGACCAAGATTCGCCCAAACGATACTCCTGGATTTGGCATAGAGACTTGCTGAAGACAACCGGTCAGAACATTCGTAAGCTCCGATTTCTCGATGTGACATCTTCAGACTGAAACTGTACAACTTCTTACTGAGGCTCTTTTCATGGGAAATGTCCTCCCACATATCCTTCAATTCTGTCTTTTCTTTTTTGGTGATGTAAGATGTCACATACCGAGCCACAGCCATACAGTTATCAGCCACAAACTGTATATCCATGTTAGCATTCCACATGGACAAAATCACTGGGTTGTAGTCGTTGATGTACTTGGACTCTTCGTTCCTTTTCAAATTGTATGTGTTTTTAGATGATTTCTTCATCACATTACGTTGCAGCGAAGACATCAAACTGTTCACTCTTCCTTTAGAAATCACCGGTCGTGGAAAGGCGAAACGACATTTGGTGTAGAACTTGTCCTTGTTTCTGAATTTACGACGACAGTACTTTCCACAACGATGGCTTTGGAAGCGTAAAACTTGTTCTCTTAGGCTTTTGTCTTCCTTTGCATTTGGAACAGCACATGTAGAATACTGTTCTATGAAACTCATCACTAAGTCTTCTGGATCTGTTCCAAATTTAGGTGCATCCTTGATCCACAGCAGCATATGTATATGAGGAGCACCTCTTGCTTGGTACTCCTTTCTCCAGAAGAAATCCAACACCTCTCCAAGAGGTGGATTTTTCTTGTTCATGATGAAAGACATCATAGCTTCAAATCTATGATTGAGGTACCGGCATACATTCACTGGATCCAAAGAGCACAGTTCTCCGGGTGTCTTGAATTCGATATTTTCAATGTTTCCATTTGCCTCTCGTAGAAATTCAAGTAAGTCTTCCCAGCCATACTCGGCACAGCTGAGAGTGAGGAACCATGAGGGAGTTCCTAAGTTCCTCAGCATACATTTTAAATCACCATGACGACGGTACCAGTACTCATTAGTACCACGCTGACACGCCATGAGATTAATCAGGTGAGAATCCAAAATACTGTCTTGCACATTGACTTTGTCGAAACCTAGGATCTTCTGCATACAATCGTAAAGTCCGGTATTCAGAAGCAGGAATTTGATGAGGTCGCTCATCATATCTTCCTCCTTGACCTGTTGGAAATAGCTGTGGGAAACACCGAGCTTCCAAACTTTCCTCCCAAACACTAATGGGACTCCCTTTGGCTTGTTTCATTTGAAACAACTCAATAGCATTCCCCATGACTTCCTTGGAATGCAAAGGATGAACACTATAATGTTCATATATTTCTTCACTTTTAGAGGGTTCTACTTTCTCAATTTGACCACCACACAAATCACTATCCTCTTCTTCACTTACTTCCTCTTCTGCAACATATACATTCTTATAGTACTTATTGCTTTTTTTCAAATACAATGTTGCCTTTTTGACTTTCCTAACATCCACTAAATCTTGCCATATTTTCTTACTCTTTGTCGGAACCCCATTCACTAAGATAACCAGATGTTCCTCTTCCACTTTTTCTACTCCAATTGTATTAATGTTTTTCTTCAAATCTAGAGGCAAATAAACCACTCTTCCCTTTAATCCTCTCTGTAAATCTGATGGAGGCAATTTCCCTGTCTTTGGGTCCATTCTTACAATAGCCTGAAAGGGATGGATACTTTGAATCAAAATAGATTCATAAGTATTTAAATCCTTCAATTCAGAAGGAATCTCAACCAATTCCAGATTATTATGAACCGCTCTAGCAGGCATCCGGTTTTGATTTAATTTGTTACAACAATAAGTACACACACGTTGATCCAATCCCAAATCAAAACAATTTTCTACCATCAAGTATGTGGCGAAATCCTTCCATTCAGTATTATTTTCCCTTTCACAAGCGCATATAAATCCACTAACTTAGTCTGATTCTTATAATAAGTACGTCGACAACACACACAAGTGAAATTAGGCCTCTCACTTGATTTCACCTGAAACGTGGCAATTTCCTTCTGAAAATTATCTGTACTGGAAATCTGTACACTATCTTCCACATTGCCCTCTTCTTCTGGGTCAATTTCAACATTCTCCTCTTTACTTCCAAAGTAACAAAACTCAATTTCTTCACAAATATTCTTCACATCTATTTCAGAACCATGCAAAAGAGTAGTGCATAATTGTTTAAGCATAACTGCTGGACTCTTAGCATAATACAACATTCTAACTAATTTCCTCACTTTATTATGATGCACTGCAAGCATCCTGAAATGATGAAAAACACTCTGGCATACTCTCCTGGAAAGACAAGCCAGTGAATGATCATGCAAACCTGTCACTTCTCTCACTCTGCAAGGATCTAACTCTTGCAACAACATCATTTTCTGCTTCAAACTTTTCTTATTAAATGTCCGTACAAAATCACAAAGCAAATTGATGGAATCCTGTCGCACACTGCAAATACTACTACACTTCCAGGTGTACATAGGTCCCTTAGGACGTCTTCCTAAAACCTCATTACCTAACACCTCTTCTGCCTCTGTTGTCACAATTTTTTCTTTTTCAACTAGACAACCATCTTTTACCTCATAAGCTCGACCACTGGTGTCAACTGCATGCACCAAATCATTATCCTGGAAATAACTCTCCTCATTAAAAAATGCCTCACAACTTGAACTATGCATCCATTCTCCTGAAAAAACTTCACAAAAATTACTACGATTAACTGTTCTCTTCCATCTACTATTTCTTTTGAAATCATAAATTGCCTTGTTTAGCTTCCTAATTCTATTGATTATCAAAATAAATAACTTTCGCTTAATTTCAAATGCCTGATCAATAACTTTCTCAATTTTTTTTTCTCTTATAAAAAACCACTTTCTGCTGACCTTTCTTAATATTTTTTAACAAATTGCCAATTATCCTGTTGCGGAACATTCGTCTGCGAATGTCCCTAAACTGATTTTTCCTTCTACTACCATGCACAGAGTTCTCCTGCTCTAGCAGTAACATTTTTGATTGGCCTTCCCTTTCCGTTTAAATTGCTTCTCTTTTTCTGGACTAAAACATTTTCTGTAGTACTACTTTTTTTCTACAAATGTTTCTTATGAATGATTTTGTTGTCTTACCCGGAGCTTTCTTGGTGACTTGACAAGTTTTTATTGTAGAGGACTGCTGCAAGAATTTATTAAGCTGCTGTCTTTGACGTTTTGTAGCCTTTCGGTTTCGTTGTTTAGATGGCATTCTCTCCTTTTGAAATGATCTGCAGTTGAATCTGTGGTAAAATATAATTAAAAATGTTATTAACCACTATTAGCAAACAGTAAATCAATAACAGTCGTCAAAAATGTAACACACTACTTGTCATTTTTACATAGAATAATTTTTAGTGCATTGGCAAATTTAGTATTCACAAATAGTAGCAAAGAAATGGAATGCTTCTACATTTGACCTGTGCTGTTTTATATGTGAATCTGAACTAATTTTATGAGCATATTTGACTATTTTATTAAAGACACTACACACAACCTGTTTTTGAACTTTTGTTTAATTTTAAATGAAACGGTTTACATTTTTACTTTTCATTTCCAGTAACTTTTAAAAATAAATGTTTATAGTTCCATAGGCTCAAGCAGGTCAGCTTCCCACCCTATGTCATATAATTCTGACAAATCGGCATCCTCATCATGTTCTTCATCATCCTCAGGATTTAAATCATCCAAGGGATCTACTTCCACTGACGTTTCAATGACAAGTTCAATGATAAGATCGAGATCAACGGATTGCTCATTATCACTCATGGTTGATGTTGTCGTTATCTTTAAAGAAAAAGAACAACAATGAGATGTTGCAGAGTAAGAGACAAATCTCAGAGACTATAATATTAAAATTGTTTAACAAGAGTAACATTTTGCAATTATTATTTAGCCATGTCCAGCGATGCTGGGGAGGTGAGGCCTATGTCCAAGTTTTCAGTGAACAGACTCATCTGTTCGATAAGCCTCACCGACTCTGTGTACCCTGCTCATACTTAAATGTAAAGGGGCAGATTTATGTTAACTGGCACATCCCCAGGGATGCACCACTTAACGTGCACCACTGCTCTGCCACCCATGATGTGCGGCATTTACAATGTGGAGCACCATTGAGCAAAAACAGCACAGATGCGTCACGCATCTGTGCCGCAAAAGCAGCACATTGCAGGAATCACGTCGTAAACGCGACATGTCTACTGCAATGCACAGGAGCAAGCCACACATTGCATGGTGCATCACTCCTTATGCCTGTTTCAAACAGGCGTAAGGATTTGATTCAGCAATGCTATTAAGCTGACTCAGTGAAATCTTCTAAATTTCACTGTGTTAGTTTTACAGGGCTTTCATGCAAATGAATGCCCACCCTGCAACAAAACTCCTATATGAAACCTGAAGCAGGTTTCATGTGGCACAGGACTTTACAGCATGACACATCTGCCTAGATGCATCAAGTTGTAAATATGTCGCAACATAGCGCATCTTTTGCGCCGCCGCTACGTCACAAAAGTGACGCACAGCGGCGCAAAAGAGGCACACAGCTATCATAAATCTGTCCCTAACATTTTAAATGATTGATTCAGGATGACGATAAGGTGTGGCCTATCCAGAGGTTTGTTTGAGGTGAGGCCTACTCAGGGTTGCAGATGAAATTTAGGCTTGTTGAAGAATACAGAGGAGATAATACATGTGCAGACCTACCAATGTAGTGAGTCATGTCCACTGCACTCTTGAACAAAGGTCAGACCTCTTCTGTGTCTGTGAACAGGCCTAAACCTCAGCTGCACAATGTGATTCGTAAAGTTAGGAAACACAGGTTATGTAATTGAAAAATGTGGAATTTCTTTTCCTCATTTCACAATCACATCACCTGTGTTTCCTTTGCTTAGGTATCTCATTGTGCAGATGGAGTATAGCATATCAAAGAGTACACAGACGTTCAGCACTGTATACAACAATTTTGACATTTACAGAAGATTCAGCTTCTCCATGCCCCCTACACATTCCTAAATGGTTACAGTTTAAACAGACGGTATGTTGTTTGAGATGAAGTGAGGCCTGTCTTGCAACATGGTGCATCTTTTGCATCACTGCTGCATTGGTTTCATGTGGCACAGGACTTTACAGCATGACACATCTGCCTAGATGCATCAAGTTGTAAATATGTCGCAACATAGCAAATCTTTTGCAGCGCCGCTGCGTCACAAAAGTGACGCACAGCGGCGCAAAAGAAGCACACACCTATCATAAATCTGTCCCTAACATTTTAAATGATTGATTCAGGATGATGATAAGGTGTGGCCTATCCAGAGGTTTGTTTGAGGTGAGGCCTACTCAGGGTTGCAGATGAAATTTAGGCTTGTTGAAGAATACCGAGGAGATAATACATGTGCAGGTCTACCAATGAAGTGAGTCATGTCCACTTCACCCTTGAACAAAGGCCAGACCTCTTCTGTGTCCGTGGACAGGCCTAAACCTCATCTGCACAATGTCATTCGTAAAGTTAGGAAACACAGGTGATGTAATTGAAAAATGTGGAATTTCTTTTCCTCATTTCACAATCACATCACCTGTCTTTCCTTTGCTTAGGTATCTCATAGTGCAGATGGAGGCTAGCATATCAAAGAGTACACAGAAGTTGAGCACTGTATACAACAATTTTGACATTTACAGAAGATTCAGCTTCTCCATGCCCCCTACACATTCCTAAATGTTTACAGTTTAAACGGACGGTATGTTGTTGGAGATGAAGTGAGGCCTGTCTTGCAACATGGTGCATCTTTTGCATCACTGCTGCATTGGTTTCATGTGGCACAAGACTTTACAGCATGACACATCTGCCTAGATGCATCAAGTTGTAAATATGTCGCAACATAGCAAATCTTTTGCACCGCCGCTGCGTCACAAAAGTGACGCACAGCGGCGCAAAAGAGGCACACACCTATCATAAATCTGTCCCTAACATTTTAAATGATTGATTCAGGATGACCTAAGGTGTGCCCTATCCAGAGGTTTGTTTGAGGTGAGGCCTACTCAGGGTTGCAGATGAAATTGACGCTTGTTGAAGAGTACAGAGGAGATAATACATGTGCAGGCCTACCAATGAAGTGAGTCATGTCCACTTCACTCTTGAACAAAGGCCAGACCTCTTCTGTGTCCGTGGACAGGCCTAAACCTCATCTGCACAATGTCATTCGTAAAGTTAGGAAACACAGGTGATGTAATTGAAAAATGTGGAATTTCTTTTCCACATTTCACAATCATATCACCTGTGTTTCCTTTGCTTAGGTATCTCATAGTGCAGATGGAGTCTAGCATATCAAAGAGTACACAGAAGTTGAGCACTGTATACAACAATTTTGACATTTACAGAAGATTCAGCTTCTTATCTTGTTGGAGATGAAGTGAGTCCTGTCTTGCAACATGGTGCATCTTTTGCATCACTGCTGCATCGGTTTCATGTGGCACGGGACTTTACAGCATGACACATCTGCCTAGATGCATCAAGTTGTAAATATGTTGCCACATAGCAAATCTTTTGCACCCCTGCTGCGTCACAAAAGTGACGCACAGTGGAGCAAAAGAGGCACACACCTATCATAAATCTGTCCCTAACATTTTAAATGATTGATTCAGGATGACGATAAGGTGTGCCCTATCCAGAGGTTTGTTTGAGGTGAGGCCTACTCAGGGTTGCAGATGAAATTGACGCTTGTTGAAGAGTACAGAGGAGATAATACATGTGCAGGCCTACCAATGAAGTGAGTCATGTCCACTTCACTCTTGAACAAAGGCCAGACCTCTTCTGTGTCCGTGGACAGGCCTAAACCTCATCTGCTCAATGTCATTCGTAAAGTTAGGAAACACAGGTGATGTAATTGAAAAATGTGGAATTTCTTTTCCTCATTTCACAATCACATCACCTGTCTTTCCTTTGCTTAGGTATCTCATAGTGCAGATGGAGTCTAGCATATCAAAGAGTACACAGAAGTTGAGCACTGTATACAACAATTTTGACATTTACAGAATATTCAGCTTCTTATCTTGTTGGAGATGAAGTGAGGCCTGTCTTGCAACATGGTGCATCTTTTGCATCACTGCTGCATCGGTTTCATGTGGCACTGGACTTTACAGCATGACACATCTGCCTAGATGCATCAAGTTGTAAATATGTCGCCACATAGCAAATCTTTTGCACCGCCGCTGCGTCACAAAAGTGACGCACAGTGGCGCAAAAGAGGCATACACCTATCATAAATCTGTCCCTAACATTTTAAATGATTGATTCAGGATGACGATAAGGTGTGCCCTATCCAGAGGTTTGTTTGAGGTGAGGCCTACTCAGGGTTGCAGATGAAATTTACGCTTGTTGAAGAGTACAGAGGAGATAATGCATGTGCAGGCCTACCAATGAAGTGAGTCATGTCCACTTCACTCTTGAACAAAGGCCAGACCTCTTCTGTGTCCGTGGACAGGCCTAAACCTCATCTGCACAATGTCATTCGTAAAGTTAGGAAACACAGGTGATGTAATTGAAAAATGTGGAATTTCTTTTCTCATTTCACAATCACATCACCTGTGTTTCCTTTGCTTAGGTATCTCATTGTGCAGATGAAGTCTAGCATATCAAAGACTACGCAGAAGGTGAGCACTGTATGGAACATGGCTATGTAACTCAAAGAATCAAAATCTAAATTTGCCAAGCACACATGGGGGTGTATTTACAAGGACCTTCCACCACGGGGAAATGTCTTTAATTAAAATGGGAAAAATAACATCAAATGGACTCAAATGCCTTTTAAATATACCCCAAGCAACCTATGAAACTCTAGCACTACATATCAAGAAACCTAATTGATTTCAAAAATCGTTTTTAAACACATCATCTAAATCAATTATATACCTACATTCAAGGGGAAATGACTTAAAATGCCCTAAGACACATGTAAGCGTTTTTTTAAAGGCCCTTGCACCATTTCTGGGTCAATTTTAACATGGTTATGTAACTCAAAGAATCAAAATCTAAATTTGCCAAGCACAGATGGGGGCATATTTACAAGGACCTTGCACCACGGGGAAAGGTCTTAAATTAAAATGGGAAAAATAACATCAGAGAGACTCAAAGGCCTTATAAATATGCCCCAAGCAACCTATGAAACTCTAGCACTACATATCAAGAAACCTAATTGATTTCAAAAATCATTTTTAAACACATCATCTAAATCAATTATATACCTACATTCAAGAGAAAATGACTTAAAATGCCCTAAGACACATGAAAGCGTTTTTTTAAGGCCCTTGCACCATTTTTGGATCATTTTTAACATGGCTATGTGACTCAAAGAATCAAATCTAAATTTGCCAAGCACAGATGGGGGCGTATTTACAAGGACCTTGCACCACAGGGAAAGGTCTTAAATTAAAATGGGAAAAATAACATCAGAGAGACTCAAACGCCTTATAAATATGCCCCAAGCAACCTATGAAACTCTAGCACTACATATCAAGAAACCTAATTGATTTCAAAAATCGTTTTTAAACACATCATCTAAATCAATTATATACCTACATTCAAGGGGAAATGACTTAAAATGCCCTAAGACACATGAAAGCGTTTTTTTAAGGCCCTTGCACCATTTTTGGGTCACTTTTAACATGGCTATGTGACTCAAAGTATCAAAATCTAAATTTGCCAAGCACACATGGGGGCGTATTTACAAGGACCTTGCACCACAAGGAAATGTCTTAAAATAAAATGGGAAAAATTACATCAAATGAACTCAAAGGCCTTGTAAATATGCCCCAATCAACCTATGAAACTCTACCAGTACATATCAAGAAACCTAATTGATTTCAAAAAACGTTTTTAAACACATCTTGTAAAGCAATTATATTCCTACATTCATGGGGAAGTGAGTTAAAATGCCCTAAGACACATGAAAGCATTTTTGTAAGACCCTTGCACTATTTTGCGTCACTTTTAACATGGCTATGTAACTCAAAGAAACAAAATCTATTTCTAAAACACTTGACACAAAGCAACATTTTAAATACACAACTATCTTCATAATTTTCTCCTTAAAGCATACTATTCTCTATTTAAATTAAATGAATCTTTTTTCACCTTAGCAAATACTTTTTGAGTTTCAAAACAGTCTCAGACACACACCAATGTGTCTTCAGCAGAGCAAAAGGTATGCACTCCAGAGCCTGCAACCATCAATGGCACAGAAATGCTGTAATTCATCACACATATATCTCTCATGTCACCCAATCAAAACTCTTCCCTCACTTTTTTCAAATCAACACCCTTCCCCCCTCTGCCCTTTCTGCCTTTTTTGCATAGCAACCACCTCCTGAAAGACCTCTCATGTTTGCAAGTTCACACAACAATGTTTCAATTGAACTCTGAACTCTCAGTACACCTGCGTATCCAGTGCAATCTTTCATAAAATGATTTTTTCTTGACCATTCAAATTACATCTTTCAAAGAACTCATCCATGCACCCTAACTTTCTGTTTTCAGCAATCAAAATCCACCAATCACTGCTACTGATTAATTACCACAGAAATTCCACAGTTTTTTTCATTATACACTCTTATTTTTTCAACTGCCATTTCATTGCCACACTTCATCTGACTGCAGCAGAACCTTCTCTCACCATGTTTTCTGTCTGGATTGTTGGACATAGTTATATCCACTGGGCTCAAAGGTTTGCTGATAACAGACATTTACACAACCTCAATTTACAAAATGTGGAAATCAAGTGGATTGGCCACAGAGGATTAAAATGTCACCAATTGATACCATTGGTGAAAACCTTTTTGCATTTGCCAAAACCTGACCTGTTAATTGTGCACTGTGGAGGAAATGACTTGGGCACTTTGACTGGGGTAGGTCTGGAAATGCTTTTAAAGGACACCTTTGAGCAATTGATGGCACTATTTCCTCAAACTGCCTTGGTATATTCAAATATATGCCAAAGACAGAAATGGAAGTGGTCCAACCAATGTTGTCCACAAATTGAGAAATCGAGGAAGCATGTAAATAAGTCTGTTTCAGCTTACATGAGAGACCATGGAATGGGCTCCATCTACAACAATAACTTGCGTTACTACATGCAAGATATCTACAGATTAGATGGAGTTCACTTCTCAGATGAGGGGAACAGAATTTTCATCCTCAATTTAAGACTGTGCATTGGTACCTAATTGTAGGTACCTACATCAGCCACAGGACCCAAAAGCTCTTTTCAGAGCTACCCTACATCTTATGACTCACAATTATTATTTTACTCTAACTTTTTTCACAAATTTTCACCAAAGTACGCTCCCCGGAGCGCTACCCGGTACGCGCACCGGACGCTAACTGTGCGAAAATTTGAAAAAAAATGTTTTTTTTCGCACATATGGTCCTCCTCAGCCACCCTCAGAAAACCGAGGGAGTCAGGATACGTCTACCGTGCCCCCTTCTACCCATTCTGAACATTATTTGCCCTCCATCTTGTATCTCAATTCTACCGAAACACAAAATGGAGGACTCCCGTAACGCTGCCGGTTCGCGTACCGGGGCGCGCACCGGGAAGCGCTCGCTCAAAAAAAGGTGGGAAAGTAATTCACAGAAAAACCACTGGAGACACTTTCACCAAATATAGATTAGCTCATACTACATACCAATCCCTACCATTTTCACAAATTTGATTGGAATTCCATTTAGGCATTTAGCCTGTAGACCTCTCTAAATACCCTGAGGTAAATTACTTCACAAAACACATCTGAAGTGTTGGAATTGACAACCAATTAAAATGTTACTTTCATTTTCTACTTTTTTTACCTGACATTTGATTGGTTATGTACCTGAATATATATAAAGAAAGAGAGAGAAACACAGCCATTTTGACTACCACCTCCTGAAGTAGATTTCAAGAAAATTTTCACTGAGAACTTAAACTGCTTTTTGAAAGGTAAGTTGTTATTTTGAAAACTGAAGTATATTGTGCACTTAAAGTTAATTTGGAAAACTTTTTCTGATAGTTTTATACTATCACTCTGTAATAGTTATAGATTTAGATAGACTTCTCTGTTATAGTTATGGATGGATTTAGGCTTCTCTTGTATAATTATGAATTTACTTAGGCTTCATCACACACACTTTTTTATAGTTCTACTTCCAGTCTGATACCATACACTACCCAAAGATAAATTCACTGTTAAAAAATCCAAACTACCTGTCTGAACTTAAACCCAACAGTGCCCTAACTCTTCTGATATAGTTAATTTGTATGCAATTTACAGCCAAAAAATGGAAGGGGAGCAAGAAAATATCAATGTTTCCTTCGACATTACATCTGAGGAGATTTTAAATGAAGAATTTTTAGATGAAAATTTTATGGATCAGTCTTTGGATGAACAATTTATTGAATGCTTACAAGACATAGAAACATGCATGTTTGAGGAGATTCCAGATGATGTAATGCTGGAAGTTTTATTGAACTATTAAAATTCTGACCAATAAATTTTTATTTAATAATTAAACATTCTTGAGACAATATTCATTTTTATATCTAATTCATGAAGTACAACCAAAATAAATAAATAAAAAAAACAAAAAAAAACACAACAAAAAGAACAATCAATAAACATACAATATTTCAAAATATCATAGTCTATCATTCTTTTTTCCTTATAGTACGCTCCCCAGACCGCTTCCCGGTGCGCGTACCGAGCGCTCCCCCCAAAAAAACAAACAAAAAAAAAATGGGTTTTTTTTGCCCTGCGGGGCCCTTTTAAAGCCTCCACATCAAACCTAGA
The DNA here is from genome assembly GCF_964261635.1 of Lissotriton helveticus. Taxonomy (NCBI): domain Eukaryota; kingdom Metazoa; phylum Chordata; class Amphibia; order Caudata; family Salamandridae; genus Lissotriton; species Lissotriton helveticus. The sequence continues at coordinate 2,083,305,296 of NC_136063.1, forward strand.
GGGTCAGGGAGGATCTTCTATGCCCCCTTATGGTCATTTCCCCCTTTGTTTTGGCCTCCTCTTGTCTCTCGATCCTACCGAGAGACAAGATGGCGGCCGCTCCGGACTGTTTAGAATGTTGACAGACACCGGAGAGCCAATCAGCTTCGCTTCGCGAAGTTCCGTTACGCGTCAGGTACGCGAACCGGGGCGCTGCCCGGAGTGCGCTTACAGATATATATATTTTTTTGAACGGTAATTTCTCAAAATCCACTGGAGCACATATATTGAGACCTAGCAAAGGCACATCGGGCTACCAGTCCCTACAATTTTGCCAAGTTTTGTGCAAATCCATTCAGCCGTTCGAGCTAAAAGTGAGGCCAATCGCCCTATGGAAATTAACAAGGGAAAAACGCGTTTTGGGACCCCCCTTTTTTCTCGGCCCCCCCTTGACGAACCCCCCCCACATTTTCAGTGGCTGCTCAGAAACAAAATGTGCCATTTTCCTGAAAATTTCAGCCAATTCCGTCCACAAACGCCAAAGTTATTAGACATAGAATTTTCAAAAATCCCATAGAGAAAAAATCCTAACTATATATACCTACTGGCGACCGCCAGTAGGTAATATATATATATATTACCTACTGGCGTTTTTTTGGTGGGGTGCGCCCGGTTAGCGTAACGGGAAGCGGACTGGGGAGCGTACTACAAGGAAAGAAGAATGATTGACTTTTAACTTATTGTATGTTTATAGACTTTTTTTTTACTTTTTTTTCTGCTGAGTGACGTCTCGGCCTATCTCCACGGGATGCAGTCCCTACCATCTCGGCGTTTAAGCCCAGGGGGACCGGTAGTGTGGGAGAGATAACGGGGCATATTATCAAGGGGGTTTATCTCCGCTTTTTTGGCTTTAAAAGCCAAGAAAGCGGAGATAAAATTATCTCCGTATTACCTAGCTGTCGCTAACACCAGTTAGCGACCGCTAGTAGGAGATAGCGACCATCTTGGGCCCCACTTTGCATGTCAGTGATATTTATCACTAATGACATGCAAAGTGGGCATTCCAAGATGTTAGCGACTGGAAACAGTCGCTAACATCGCTATCTCCTATTACCAACTTTTGGAGATATTCGGGCTAATCGCGAATATCTCCAAAAAGTAACACCTGCCCTGAGCAGTTCTTAGCCATGTTATCCAATGGGAGGTGGATAACATGGCTAAGAGCATTAGCTCGGTAATGCATGAATATCGCTGACTTTTCAGCGATATTAATGCATTGCGGCCGTTTTTTATCGCATTTGCGATAAACCTTGATAATAGCAAGGTTTATCTGCGATAATTTCTGACGATGCTTAGCGGTAAAAAATTTGTTGCTAAGCATCGTTAGGGATAAATATCGCTTAACTTTGGTAATATGCCCCAACGTCTGTTAACGTTCGATTCGAAGGAAATCAGGAAGTGTTGAAAAACATTGTCTGCGCCATCTTGCCTTTTTTCAAATGCCACACTTTTGTCGTGCACGGCAGCCATTTTAGATGCCTTGACCAGACCGACTCTCTGCACGCTGTCGATCCTTAGCATGGCTCCCCACCCTCGCAAGCATCTCCCCCAGGCACTGGTCACCCCCGCTCTCTGTCTTATGCATGGGCAATAAACCTCCCCCCATCTGCGCTGCTCTTCCCTGAGAATCACACCCTGTGCCCGCCCGACACCTCCCTTTCGCCCTATTCACTACCGCACCCTCTGACACTCCTCTTCCTCTGTGTCCGATTGTCCAGGCCGGTCCCAGGCTATCAGCTAGCCTTGCAGATGTAGTTTATGGCCCCAGCTGTAAAGAATCACCCCTCTTCAAAAGAGTTATAGTAGATCAAGGCCCACACCCGATGAGATCCGTCACACCACACGCGTTCCTACTATCTGAAAACCATCCTGTATTGTGATTGGGGAGGGGACCGAGCCTGAAGCGGAAGATTCCAGGGATGACTCTTTGTACATCAAAGTTTTTACAATTATGTGTCACATTAAAAATATATAGCACTCCAACAAAGTAGTAGGATTATAAAACTTTAATAACTTATAAATATATACAACAAAACAAAAACAGTAAAAACATTTAAACATTTTTAGGGAAAAAGAAGGAACAATGGTCAGTAGCGGTCGGTTGTGCGAATAGTCCCAAGGCAGCACAACGTCCAGATTTCTGGACGGCACCCAGGTGATGTTGCCTGGGTGCCGCACTGATTTGGGTATCCGGCGTGGGGCGTCCCGGGGGGTGGGTCGTCAGTAGCGGTCTGTTGTGCGAATAGTTCCAAGGCAGCAGAACGCGCTGAAATGTGGATGGCACCAAGGTGATGTCCAGTAAGTTGCCGCCCTCCGAATAACGGCGAGGGGCGCCCCGGGGGGGGGGGAGGCGGCGTGAACGGGCCTCCCCAGGTGGAGCCTCGTCTGCTGTAGTGGGGCGCCCCTTTACCGTTTCAGTTGCCATTCCGTCCGCTTTTGGTCCACTGTGTCAAAATCCGCAATTCAGCTGAGTTGCGCCCACTCTTGCGGTGCAGCGATAGGCGGCTGTCACAGGACTCTCAAAATGGCGGCAGGCTCTTTCCTTTTTGGGCCTGGTCCACTGAAATGGCCCTGGGACACCTTGGAAATCAGACGCTTGTCTGCTAGGTCTTGGACCCCATTCTCGAAAGCGTCCCCTCCGCCTTGAGGATTCTACAAAAGTCTTGGGGGCCCTCGACTCCTGCAGGCTTCCGGTGGGGAGCGGCTGCCATGATTGCTCGCGGAATGACCACGACGGAGCCACGAGATGGTGGTGCTTTCATGCTGACGCCAGCTTCAGTCTGAAACATCCAGAAACAAGGTGGGGCTTTCATCGTTTGGGAAAAAAAAAAAGTTTTCATCCAATGAAAAGTGTTATTTTTAGGTCATATGATCAAGCCTTCCATCATTAGGAAACCAAAAGTAAAATGAACCAATGAAAAGTTTTATAAACAAGTTACATGACCTGTTATGCGGCATAGGGTATAAAAAGCGTAGAAAATCCGTTGGCACGTGAGGCGGCGTCAGTAGCGGACCGATGTGCGAATAGGCCGAAGGCAGCACAACGCGCCAAGATCCGGATGGCACCGAGGTGGTGTCCAGCAAGTTGTCGCACTGGTGTGGGCATCCTACAATGCTGAAAGTCGGCGTGGGGCGCCCCGTTGGCCTGTGAGATGGCGGCAGTAGCGGACCGATGTGCGAATGGGGCCAAAGGCAGCGCAACAATATTTTCTGAATAGAAGACACCACAAGGCGCTGAGATGCCAAGATCCGGATGGCACCGAGGTGGTGTCTAGCAAGTTGCTGCACTGGTGTGGCCATCCTACAATGCTGAAAGTCGGCGTGGGGCGCCCCGTTGGCCTGTGAGATGGCGGCAGTAGCGGACCAATGTGCGAATGGGGCCAAAGGCAGCGCAACAATATTTTCTGAATAGAAGACACCACAAGGCGCTGAGATGCCAAGATCCGGATGGCACCGAGGTGGTGTCTAGCAAGTTGCCGCACTGGTGTGGCCATCCTACAATGCTGAAAGTCGGCGTGGGGCGCCCCGTTGGCCTGTGAGATGGCGTCAGTAGCGGACCGATGTGCGAATGGGGCCAAAGGCAGCGCAACAATATTTTCTGAATAGAGGACACCACAAGGCGCTGAGATTCGGTTAGCACCGAGGTGGTGTCTAGCAAGCTATGCAGGTGAGTTGCGTGCGCACTTGCGGCGAATAGGTCGAAGGCAGCACAACAATGTTTTCTGAATAGAAGACACCACAAGGCGCTGAGATTCGGTAGGCACCGAGGTGGTGTCTAGCAAGTTGCCGTACTGGTGTGGCCATCCTACAATCCTGCTCCGAATAACGGCGTGGGGTGCCCGAAGGGGGGGGGAGGCGGCGTGAACGGGCCTTCCTAGGTGGAGGCTCGTCTGCTGTAGTGGGGCGCCCCTTTACCGTTTCAGTTGCCATTCAGCTGAGTTTCGGCCGCTCTTGATGCTACAGCAACAGGCGGCTGCAACAGGACTCTCAAAATGGCGGCCTGTTCTTTGGATTTGGGCCTGGTCCACTAAAATGGCCCTGGGACACCTTAGAACTCGGACGCTCGAATTTTTTTTCCTTTCCTCTACATGCAAAAAAAGGTAAATGCCCGGTACGTTACACGCTTCATCTGCCACGATGTACTCTCCAGAGGAACCGAAAAAATATATAGCTATGGTAACTATACCATGCATCGTCATATGGAGAGGTGGCACCGATTAATTATAGTGCTGCATAAAAGAGAGATTTGGAGGAGAACCCCCGACCTGCCAGTACATTCATCAAAGAAGTGGCACTGACAGCATCAGAGGCAAGGGAAACGGTCCCAAATATTTAGAAGAACTTTGGAAAGATTAAAATGACATGTTTAGATTGTGGCAAATTAATTTCATGTGGACAGATGAGTGTTACTCTAATAAATACAGCATATGAACATCATCATAGTCGATGGTTGGTAGAGACATTTTGACTATATCCTGGACCTGCCCGTCCTCGCCCAAAATGGCGGCGGAATAAATGGGACTCGTAACTCCTTGTTGTGTACTGGTTGCACAACCTTGATATCACGAGATACGTATGCAGTTTTGAAGCACATGGCGGGCGGGGACGAGAATAGATTGAATATTTCGATATCCCTATTGATATTAAGTTCTGATGTGTTATTGATTACTGTACTATTGAAAGTTCGAATTAACGTCACCCATGGTACTTGCCCGCAAATGTATATCTAGATAATTTTATTGTAACTGGCCCTGTCGTATTTTAATTATAAAATGTACGTCCACCGATTCCGCAACTGTTAGACACTTTAGTTCTTGCAACCTAATGGCCCGCCCGTTACGTTCCTCTACAGTGTAAATGTCTACTCATCATATACGATTACAGTTTGCTCCGTGGCCGGCCCACGTGGTTATAGGCCCGTATTTGTATAATGACATTTTCACAATAAAGGTTTTTAAAAGAAAACATGGTAGTAGTATATACATTGGTAAAGTTTTTAATAATAGTCACTGTTTTAGAATCAGTAAAAGGCAAGTGAAATAAAGCAGACCAATTACATGAAGGGTAAAAGGTATAATACGCAGGAACGCAGTAAAGATAAATGGTCAAGGGCTGTTGTGTTTTCTACTCCTGCAACATAAAGTGATCAATAAGAATCTCATATTCAGGCGTATCGGCGACTAAGACAGCAGGCCGACCCTCTTTTGCTCAACGGCTCCGTCATGGGACGAAGAAACGCCCTTTTTCTCGAAAAAGGAATATATTTTACTTGCAGGACAGTTGTAAATTTTCCGGGAAAGTACATTAGCCTGGAACATTATAACATATATTTAAGAAAAAATAATGTTCGAAAGTAATAAAAAGCGTAATTTTTAGGTCATATGACCAAGCCTTTCATCATTAGAATAAGAAAAGTAAAATGAACCAATGAAAAGTTTTATTAACAAGTCACATGACCTGTTATGCTTACGTTACGCGCTGCGCGTCGCGCCCCGGATCACTTCCGGATGCGCTAACGCGGCGCGTCATATGACGCATTACGCGACAACGCAGGTCCAGAATATAGTCAAAATGTCTCCACCAACCAGCGGTCGGAACACAACCCCTTTCAGCAGGCTAAATAGTTCTGTTAAATGACAAAAGAAGGGAGAGGCAACAAGAACCATCAGTCAAAGAGGGGAGGGCTAGTTCTTCTCTACCGGGTCACGTTGGGGCGCTACCGGAACTGATCGAATTGGTAGTCTACAGTGTTTCTGGATGTTTCAGACTGAAGCTGGCGTTAGCATGAGAGCACCACCATTTCGTAGCTCCGTCGTGGCCATTCCACGAGCAATAATGCTAGCCGCTCCCCACCAGAAGCCTGCGGGAGTCGGGGGCCCCCAAGACTTTTGTAGAATCTTCAAGGCTGAGGGGACGCTTTCGAGAATGGAGCCCAATCTCTAGCAGACAAGCGTCCGAGTTCCAAGGTGTCGCAGGGCAATTTTAGTGGACCACGCCCAAATCTGAAGAGCCGGCCGCCATTTTGAGAGTACTGTGGCAGCCGCCTATCGCTGCACCGCAAGAGCGGGAGCAACTCAACTACATGGTGAGCGAGACGCTGTAGTCGAAAGAGCGGGCGGTAAACAGCTGAACAGCGGAAGAGGCACAGTGTAGCAAAAGCGGGCGGAATGGCAACTGAAATGGTAAAGGGGCGCCCCACTACAGCGTGTCTTTAGGTGAAACGGATTGTGGGACAAGGTCAAGAATGGAAGAGTTACCAAAAGGCAAAAAGTTCCGCTTGATCCCGGGAGCCGGCCACCTATGTCGGGGGCGATCTCAGGCTACACCAGGAGAACACGACTTGGGGAGGGAGCCGGAGCCAAGCGCCCCCTCCGAGTCCGCGCCATCACACCGTCCCTCGGGGGCCTCCGTCAAGCGGTTCAGGGTGGCACCGCATCACATTGTTCACAAATGCAGTCACGTCCTCAAACAGCCCCCACTTTACTTTGAGAATAGTGAAGCTGAAGCAAGTGCAAATAGGCTTCAGACAGTTTTACAAGCACTCCTCAAAACTTTGAACTATCAGAGTGCATGAGTTTCATGCTCGATCGATTGAGCTAGCCGTATCGTGCAACAAAAAGTATAAAATAGTTATGTAAATAGTTGTTTAATAAAATGTTTTACCCTGTTACTTTGCTGGTGTGTTGTATATATTTGTAATATTTGCATAGAGTTTATCGTTATTTTGGGCGGGGTGGGTGGCGGAGCCTAGCTGTATTGCAGCCATCATGGTGTGGAGTTCAGTTCATCTCACTAGTTTCGTGTTTGTCATGAGGGGTTGTTCCTAATGTTTCTATTTTAGCGAGGTCAAAAAGAGATCCCATTATTGGCCTAATGATTTTGCTCGATTCCTTTTGTTTTTTTACACGATTTTTCGCTATCTGCAAAGACTAAACAGAGTATTGCGACTCTGTGCTTGTTTGTAAATAGAGAATGAACCAAAGAGAACCAATTCTAAAACAGTAAATGCTTGGATAATAATCAATCAAATGGAGAGAGAAGCAGGCACGACGGATTACAACGGGGGCAAAGGCCTGCGTTAACTACCTTTCACTATCTGCACAGAGAGAGTACTCCTAATAGAAATGAGGGGGGGGGGGCAGCATTCAAAGCAGATAAGTGTGCATAAACACGAAAAAAAAAATTCTTACCACGTACTTGACATTCGACAGCTTATGATATTTGCTATTAAAAAACCTTTGAAATTCACTGAAAAAACCATAGGTTATAGACCATATATAGTTAGGAATTAGCATTTACAAAACCTTGAAAATTCACTGAAAAAACCATAGGTTATAGACCATATATAGTTAGGAATTAGCATTTAAAAAACCTTATTTTACTCACACAAAACCATTGAAATTCCATATATAGTTAGTTGTACTAATTATATATCGCGCACCCGCAATCCACTGCTGATCATGTCACATATTACATCATTCATGACATGGTCAGTGACATCACTGATGACATCTCAAATGACATCACTGATGACATCACTGATGACATCTCAAATGACATCACTGATGACATCACTGATGACATCTCAAATGACATTACTGATCACATCACTTATGACATCATTCATGTGATAATACGATGAACCTCTTCAGACTCTAATATAACCTTAGATACACTCAGTGTAAACACAGACTCACAGATTGTCACTCATCCATGAAGTTACACACACACCTAGTCAGTCATGCAAGCAATCAATCACACCTCCATTTCCTCAACTATACAGTTATACACACCTTACTTATTCAAACATATACTAAAACATATTTACTCTCTTATACAATCCTGGATACAAGTTCACAATGATGCATACAGCCACTCACACATTCACTGGCTCTTATGCACAGTTATTTATATATGTCAAGTCTCACATGTACTGTGTTTTACATATGTACTTACTTTGACATGTAGCACTGAGATATCCATTCACTCACCAATACACTGATGCACACAGTCAACCGCCCATACAGCTGTTTCCACATGCACTTTTGAACCCATACATCTAGTGAATCAACTGCTCACACATCTATGCACAGAGTCATACACCTCCCAGCCACCCACACATACACTCAGTCTCCCATACAAATACTTGGGCAACCAATCAATAACCCATATAGTTACTCATATAGCTACTGAACAACACATGCAGCAGTTTTCAGAACAACAGACATAATGATGCACAAATTAAGACAGTTTAGTCACTAACCCATGCATTCAGTGAGACACATTTAATCACTCACTCATACAGTCAGTCATGCACCTACTAAATCCTTCATCCAGACACTTATACATCCACTCAAGACATATTTTAACTTTACAGAAAAATACAGTCACTGGATGTTGTCATCAGTGATGTCATCAGTGATGTCATTTGAGATGTCATCAGTGATGTCATCAGTGATGTCATTTGAGATGTCTTCAGTGATGTCATCAGTGATGTCACTGACCATGTCATGAATGATGTAATATGTGACATGATCAGCAGTGGATTGCGGGTGCGCGATATATAGTTAGTACAACTAACTATATATGGAATTTCAATGGTTTTGTGTGAGTAAAATAAGGTTTTTTAAATGCTAATTCCTAACTATATATGGTCTATAACCTATGATTTTTCAGTGAATATATATATATATATATAAATATATCACATAACTCCCCTCAAAACTAAAATCTCTCAATAAACACAAGGGCTCTTTAAGCACCCAACATCTATTCACATAAGCCTGATATATATCTCAAAAACATATGCTTCATTTTCATCAGCGACCAAATGCGCAGATTCTACGCGCATCTCGCGACTTTTGTGTAAAAAAAAGACTTACTTTTTTTGTTCTACGGGTCCCTATGTCACCCCCTGAGCAGGCCTAGGGGGTCAGGGTGTGTCTAACCTGCCCCTGATCACGTTTTGCCATCATATTTCACAGACTTCTTCACCCTCGCTTTTACCGAGGCACAAAATGGCTGCCAACAGTTCCTGGTTTCGAATGTTTACAACTTGCATTATATTAATGCTCCAAGTTCGCCCCAGCTGGCAAGGGTGCACTTCAGGATCAGCTATGCCCCATACCCCTCAGCACACAAACCGCAGCCTGACGCGTTTCGCTAGTATTGCTTTTTCAAAGGCTGTTTCCCTCTGTGTCACGGCAGCGTTCGCAGTTCCTTATATGTAAATCTGCTGCCTTCTGATAGGCTGTGCTCTTTTGAGCGTCTCACAGCAGTCTCCCACAGGACTGTGGTTAATGAAGTCCTGCATCATCTTCCCTGGATGGGTGCCGTTGTGCGGAGGTCCATCAATGCACGCCCTGGATGGGCTCTGCGCGCTGAAGGGAATTGAATTCCGGCACTGGTCCCTCTCTGCTTCCTTCTTCGCAGTGATGCACCCTCCATGGCAGGCAAGAGTCACGCTGCAACAGGAGCCACTACTTTTAAAACGATGACCAGTCCATAGTGGGTGGTGCTGCAGCCTGCAACCTTCTGGGATCTGTAGTAAAGCAAGTTTTTTCTACAGCGAGCTGGCACGTGATTCAATCTTTACACATATTGTTTCCACAGTAGGTTGCTTGCCTTTCTAGCCTTAAACACTGCTGCTCCTCATTTCTTTTGCCAACAGCACCTGGCCCACAAGCACATGACAACATAGCGTGGCCTGGGTGCGCTTTGACGCAGCGGGCTTCACCTACCTGTGTGTGGCTTCTTTCGTCTGGAGGCAACTCTTAGTTTGGATTATTTACGGCTGTGCCTAGCCGTGATGGAAGCCCGCCGCGTCAAAGCGAACCCAGGCCACGCTATGTTGTCATGTGCTAGTGGGCCATGTGCTAGTGGGCCTGGTGCTGTTGGTGAAAGCAATGAGGAGCAGCACTGTATAAGACTACAAAGGCAAGCAACCCACTGTGGAAACAATATGTGTAAAGATGGAATCACGCGCCCGCTTTGAGTGGGGGAGGGTCCAGTCCTGCTCCCCTCTCCATTTTGGGGTAAAGGTCCAGCATCCATAAGTTCATTGAGTTTGCTTAACCCTGTGGAGGGGAGGGCTGTACCTTCACCTCAGAACAAAGGAGTCAATTTTCCACTGCAGTGCTCTGTAATAGCGCTGTATGGGCAGTCTCTGACTCCTTCCTGCTCTTGCTGCTGGTAGCAGAGCGAGCCTGCTGTGGAAGGCTCTACACCGCATCCCGCCATCCTCAGACAGCACGCATCCCAATCCCATCACGGGCGGTAATTTCTGTGGGAAAAATGCACTGGTCTCTGAAGAGCTCTCCGGATGAGGAAAGGTTTCTTGATTACATAGGCTATATTGGCAGTAGTGCATTTTCACACTGACACTTCTGTACTACATCTGTTGCACCAGTGCAATAGTGAACCAATGTTTCTGGAGTAGATAAAGTGCAGGGGGGACTTTAGCACAACAATTTCGGGGTTGCAGTGAATGCACATGAGTAAATTTGCATGTATACTTGTGCATCACACAGATGAATGTTCGGACAGATATTTTGAAATTGCACTGACTGCACGCGTGTTAATACAGTTTTGCACCGACGTTTGCGCTAACAATGGCAGCGACCAGCCAGTGCAAAATGTAATGTTGCCGCTGCCCAGCTCCAGTAAGTGTCGTAAGTTTGGCAGGCCGTGAAGATGGTACCTCGGACTGCACCAGCCAAGAGCAGCCGCAATGCCAATGATGCTATTTTGTGCCGCAGATTAAACTGCAAATCTGTCTAGCCACGGGGGAATCCAACCCCCCCCACTCCCCTTTACTGTGCGCTCCAGGGGTGACTTTACCCCTTTGGTGGAACTGAATTCACTGAATAGGCAGAACACCTGTTCAGGGTCAGATTGCACTCCAAACCCGGTTATCGTGCAGTAAAGATACCACTCGCTCCTGCATCCCGGACTCCAGCCGGTGAATTCAGTTCTTAGCAGGCTCTGTTATAGGAACACCTGGAGGTATCTGATGTCCTGCAGAGGTCCTTAGTGCCCGGTAAGTGCACGCTCGTTCTCCCTCACCAAGCGGAACTTCAAATGTAGCAAGGTTTAAATTCGTGGCAAACTGAGAAATAAAACTGCTCACGATTTTCCGTGCCCCAATCCAGGTGTACACATTTGGGGCCAGATGTAGGTAGCCAAATACCGGTCGGTAACGGCCGAATTCGGCCGTTACCGACCGGTATTTGACTATTGGGATGTTGGGGCACGGAAACAGGGCAAATCGGTAATTTTACCGATTCGGTAAATTTACCGGTCGGTAAAATTACCGACCGGTATATTTACCGATACGGTAAAAATGATATGTAGGTGGGACTCTTCTGAGTCCCACAAGGCCTACAAAATCGGTATTTTACCATCAAATTCAATTTGATGGTAAAATACCGATTCAGGTGTGCATGCACATGTGTGCATGCACACCTGTGCCATATGACAGGCAGACCTGCCCTTAGGGCAGGTATGCCTGCCACATGGCCCCCGAACCTTTTTTGGGGGTGCTAGAGGGTGTCAAAGTGACACCCCCTGCACCCTTGTCAAAATCGGTATTTACCGAATCGGTAAATACCGACCGGTAATGCCCCATTCATTCCTATGGGCTTCACCCAATCCCCGAATCGGTAAAAAACACATCTGGATGGACCTACATGTCCACCCTTCATATTTACCGATTCTTAATTACCGAATCGGTAAAATTCGGTAATTAAGAATCGGTAAATATTTTTTACCTACATCTGGCCCTTGGTTCCCTCGTGGGATGGATGTTGTGGGTTCGAATATTCACATCTGCGCCTCAGACAACTCGAAGTGCCCTCGTGACATTATCAGGATATAAAATATGAAATTGATGTTTGCTCCGATTTCAGACCAGCAAATTCCCTAATACAGGGATATTTCTAAACCATGCGCGTGTTTACACCCCTGTGTATCCCAGAGCACCTGGATTCCTTGTCAACCTTTAACGCCTTAACTACGGCGGTTTTTCCACGCGGTGCAGGCATTCTAGAGGGTGGGCGGGGCTGCATCGGCCATTGGCCGACGGCAGCCCTGGGGAGGGAGTGCTCCCGTCGGCCATTGGCTGTTGGTGACTCGACCGTAGGGTGACAACAGACGATAGGGCACTAGGACCCTGTGGGTCACAGGGCAGTGACCTGGTCACTGGACACCACATCCTGTAGAGACAGGAAGTGGACAGAGAAGCCCAGGACTGACCTGAGGATGGACGTGCTGCGACGAGCTCCCACCAGACCAATAAAAGAAGTAATACACTCACCGGCTGTACTGTCGTCTATATGCCGGCCGCGGTCACCAAGACATGACAACTGGTGACGAGGGACACGGACGCATGTGTGGACCATCACGTGAATCATCGTAGGAAACCAGGTGCCCACCCTGGATGCACAACAGCAGCAGCAGCAAGGAAAAGAAAGACGCACGGAGCTACACGGGAGCCCACCCCGAGTCCAACAAAGCGCAGCTGATCGCAGTAAGCAGGCATCAGCGTAATAGCGCGAGTGCCCGGGAATTAAAGCGCGAGGTCCTCGCGTTTGAAAACACAAGCACGAGGTCCCGCGAGAAAAAAAAAATCTCGGCGGCCAATAGCAGCCCAGAACCAACAAGGCGGCCATTTTGAGGACAGGCAACGCGAGATTTCGATTGCGAAATCTCGCGGCAGCCATTTTGGATGGGACAAATAACATACAATCAATGAGGAAGTACGAAGAAGCCATTATTAAGACAGGCAAGCAAAGAAATAGTGAAAAACAAAAGGAAAACTGGTGAAGAGAAAGTAGAAAAGGGACAAAAAGATCCCCACATCAAATAGTAACCAGCAAGAACAGGAGAAAAAGGGACAAAAGGATCCCCACATCAAATTGTAACCAGCAAGAACAGAAAATATGAAAGAGAAAGTGACAAGATCAGACAATACATCAATAAAAAAAAAGAAATAAAGGTGCAACAAAACAGAGAGACCAAAATGCCTGAGACCAAACAAAGTGCACAGTATCGCAGACCACTGCCATTCAGCGTATCAGAGCCACAGGTGGGAATACGATGGGAGAAGTGGATCGTGAAATTTGAGCGATACATGGAAGCAACGGATGTAGCGGAAGGCAAACAACTAGGGCTGTTTCTGAATCTGGTGGGGGATGAAGTGGAGGACCTTCTGATAACGCTCCCAAAGAGCGAAACAAGCACATACAAGGGACTAATAAAGTGTCTGACAAATAAATTTGATCCTCAAAGAAACATTGACTTTGAAAGATATAGCTTCAACATAGCTTTTCAGCAGCCGGAGGAATCAATGGATGATTTTGCTAGGAGGCTAAGGAAATTAGTGGCCCATTGTGAATTTGAAAAATACGACAATGAACAGGCCATCCGCTTAAGACTGATAGAAGGATGTCGTGACACAGACTTTCGTACGACAATACTAAAAGAACCGACCAAGCTAGAAAGAATTTTAGATCTAGCGAGAGCAGAAGCAAGGGCGATGGCGCACGCAAGACAAATGGACCGACGAGAAGAGCAAGTTCACAGAATGACAGACACGGGTCGAACTGGAAACTGGAAAAAGGGGTCGAAGGACCAGATGGCAAGAAAACAACAAGGGTCACAGTGCTACAGATGCGGGCTAGAATTTCCACATCGAGGAGCGTGCCCAGCATTTGGTCAGACATGTCGAAAATGTAACAGAAGCAACCATTTTGCCACCATGTGCCAAGGAATGCACTTCAAGAATGAAAGAGGAAGGTCGGGGAGACCTAGAACAATAACAAACCGACATGTGCGACACATGGAAGCGACGACAAGGAGCTCTTCGCTAGAGTCAGGAGAAGAAGAAGAAGAAGAAGAGAAGAAAGTAGAACGCCTATATCTCATGTCCACAGACGAGGGACATGAGGAAGAAAACATCAGGCTAGTAGACAAACGGTCAATAGCAACACCAGACTGGGTGACCATCGATGTAGGGCCACACCAAGCAGAATTTGTGTTGGACAGTGGGGCCACATGCAACATCATGTGCGCCACTGAATACGAAAAAATTAAGAGAAAACCACACCTACAACCATCAAGCGTACGAGTGTTTACCTGGGGTGCACAAAAGCCAGTAACCAATCTAGGCAAATTCACGGACACCATGACGCACAAAGGTAAACCTGTCACAGAAGAGATTCATGTACTACGAGGAGACATCCCCGCACCATGCTTATTAAGCAATGTCATGGCGAAAGTCATGGGTCTACTACAGATGACCTATCACGTGTCTGACAAAGGAAGCATTCTACGAGAGTACCCGAAGCTAACACACAGACTTGGAAAGCTGAAAGGGCGGCAGATCACACTGCACATCAACGAATCAGTCAAACCTGACGCTCAGCATCACAGAAGGGTACCGATCCATCTACAACCGCAAGTGGAAGAAGAAATAAAGGCACTGCTGGATCAAGATATCATTGAACCGGCTGAAGGGCCAACGCCATGGGTGTCTCCAATAGTTGCCATACCAAAAAAGGACACTAAACAAATAAGAATATGTGTAGACATGAGAATTCCCAACACGGCCATTGAAAGAGAACGACATCCGGGGCCACATCTAGATGACATGATTAGCTGTTTGACGGGAACGAGACGATTTTCCAAACTAGACTTATGTAAAGGGTACCACCAACTAGAGCTGGACCAACAATCAAGGTACATAACAATGTTCTTGACACACCTAGGTCTGTTTCGCTACAATCGGTTAAGTTTTCGAATATCATCAGCAGCTGAGATCTTCCAGGAAACAATCAGACATATAATAAGACCAGTCAAAAACAGCCTCAACTATAGTGACGAATATCTTGGTATTTGGCAAGTCTGACGAGGAACATGACAAAGCACTGAGAGAAGTCTGCTCGCAGCTGGAGGAGGTAGGCCTAACAGTAAACGAAAAGAAGTGTGAACTGGGAAGAGAGGAACTGGTATTTTTCGGGCACATCTTCTCAAAGAAAGGAATGAGGACAGATCGCAGTAAAGTGGACACCTTAAAAAAGGCAAAGGAACCAAAAGACGTAGCGGAGGTACGTTCATTCCTTGGTCTTGCCAGCTACTGTGCAGGCTACATCAAGGATTTCGCAACAGTGAGCACAGCGCTGCCAGAACTCACGAAACAGGGCCAAACGTTCGAATGGACCACAGAATGCAGCAAGGCATTTGAAGAGATAATAGCGTCAGTGACGGCAGTCGACCACATGGCGTACTTTGACCCGAACCTATGCAACGAATTGACAGTGGATGCCAGCCGAGTAGGCCTGGGCGCAATACTGGCACAACACCAGCATGGAAAAGACTCGCCACGACGAGTCGTGGCATATGGAAGCAAAAGCCTGTCGGACATCGAGAGAGCATACTCTCAACCAGAAATGGAGAGTCTGGCGGTAGTATGGGCATGTGAGCACTACCACATGTTCATCTATGGGAAGCCATTCACGATTTAACCGACCACCAAGCCCTAGTAACCATCTATGGCAAGCCAAGTGCCAAAATACCACCAAGAATTGAAAGATGGGGGATCAGGCTGATGGACTACGACTTCAAAATAATTCACAAGCCTGGAAAGGAACAAAACCCAGCTGACTACATGTCACGGCACCCGCTCCCCCATCGAGAAAATGGCCCCACCATGGCAGAAGAATACCTGAATTTCGTCCTCAAACAAAGCACTCCAACGTCAATAACGATTGCAGAACTAGAGCAAGAAACAAAAAGAGATCCGACAATGCAGGCAATCGGGAAAGTAGTGCGGCAGCAGAGATGGAGGCACATCAACAATAACAGCCCCACAGGAGAAGGGGTCATAAAAGAAGAAATGCTGGCCTTCAAGAAGATAAGTGAAGAACTATCTGAAACGGAGAACGGAATTCTAATGAGAGGATCTAGAATCGTGGTACCCTACAGACTGAACTAGCTCATGAGTCGCATAGAGGCATCGTAGTGACAAAGAAGATGTTGAGAGAAAAAGTGTGGTTCCCAGGATTGGATGGCATGGTGGAAGAAGAAATAGCACACTGTCTTGTCTGTCAAGTAACGGGACCGCCATCGAAGCCAGCACCGCTGAAAATGTCAGAACTGCCACAGTCAGTATGGACTGAGCTGGCAGCAGATTTTTATGGACCATTAGAGACTGGAAAGTACTTACTAGTGGTCATTGATGAGTTCTCAAGGTTCCCGATTGTGAGAGAAATATCGTCAACAGCAGCAAGCGCCACATTACCAGTGTTAGATGGCATTTTCGCTGCCTGGGGCTCCCCACAAACATTGAAAACGAACAATGGCCCACCATTTTCCGGAGAAGAATTCCATAGATTCATGGAATATCTGGGAATCAAACATCGGAAGATAACACCTCTGTGGCCACAGGCCAACGGTATGGCAGAACGATTTATGGGAACCATAAAGAAAGCAATCCAGCGAGCAAAACTGACACAAATATCGATTGGACAAGCACTATGCCAGGTGCTGAGAGATTACAGAAACACCCCTCACAGCTCCACAGGTCGATGCCCAGCGGAACTGGTGTTGGAACGGTCGAGCAAGACAAGACTGCCTCAAATAGATGCCAAAGTGAGCATGGATCAAAAGGAAAGAGTGGAAAGGGATCATGAAGCAAAGAGGAAAATGAAAGAATATGCTGATAATCGAAGACACGCGTCGGAATCACAATTAAACAAAGGAGACCTGGTGGTGGTGAGACAGAGACAACATCGGAAGTCGGACAGCCCGTTTTCCAAAGATCCGCTGGTAGTAACCAAAGTGAAGGGATCAATGGTGACGGCAGTCTCTGACCACCAAAGAATAACGAGAAACAGTTCCCACTTCAAGGAGCTCAAGGTGGAAGACGAAGGATCAGCAACAACGCCACCGAAAGTGGAAGACAGAGAACAAGAAATAAGCGGAGAGACAAGACCAAGCAGAACGTGCAGGAAACCACAAAGACTAATTGAAGAAATGTAAAACTCTCTCTCTCTCTCTCTCTCTCTCTCTCTCTTTCTCTCTCTCTCTCTCTCTCTCTCTCTCTCTCTCTCTCTCTCTACCTCTTGTAAGGAACATAAATGTATCAGGAACTCTTATGTGTGTGACAAGGAACTTTGTTGTGACAAAGGGGGAGATGTAGTGACTCGACCGTATTGTGACAACAAACGATAGGGCACTAGGACCCTGTGGGTCACAGGGCAGTGACCAGGTCACTGGACACCACATCCTGTAGGGACAGGAAGTGGACAGAGAAGCCCAGAACTGACCAGAGGACGGACGTGCTGCGACGAGCTCCCACCAGACCAATAAAAGAAGTAATACACTCACCGGCTGTACTGTCTTCTATATGCCGGCCGCGGTCACCAAGACACGACAGGCGGGGCTGCATCGGCCGTTGGCCGATGGCAGCCCTCGGGAGGGAGTGCTCCCGTCGGCCGTTGGCCGATGGGAGCATGGAAGGGGTTAACCCAAAGCCCGAGCGATGCTCTGAAGTGAGCAGAACCAGGGTCTAACATGACCACAGAATACCTGACAATTGTTGTTTCAATTTCTCGTATCTGTTCATCTCTTCAAATTTGGTGTATTTTCTTTAAATATTTCAATTACATGTGTGCTATTTTTTTGTACATGGACAGCAACCAGTGTGACGGCACCTTCCAGGCATTTTTTTTTCGTTATCATCCTAGCTCTGTGGAAAGGGCACATTTCAGGGTACCCACATATGGTATGCACCCTATTTTATGTTAAAAAATAGAACATGTTATTATGCCCCGAAGAAGAACAAACAACCATGTAATACTGTGAAAGACACGAAGTGCAGAAACATAGGGAGCGCATGTATATGTTTTCTACCTTTTTAATTGTTTCTGCTGCTTGAGTCGTCTGGGAATGTGATATAATAAATTGTGGTACGTTGTGGTGTACTCTAATCATACAAAACATACAAAAATACAATAATAACGTAATCAGATATATAATCATGCAACACGTTTCTGATCGCAGCCCATAGACCATGTACATATAATTGAAACAGAATAAAAATTATACATTTCATATTTGCGTGACCGATACACACCATCTTTCGCATGTTAATTGTCTTGAGGGGTGGCCTAATGGCACGTTTTTAGTTTAACTCTGTTTAAAAAAACTTATAGTTGAACTTTTTTGGTCATTTGTTTGATTTCGTGGCATTATTTCCCAAAGGCGGGGGTGACTTCAAAGCAGCCTGTTGTTCAAGTTGAGTCCTGTTCCTCTACCCCCATACAACGTGGTGTTGTTTTAGCCCTTTCCCCTTGAGCTCCTGACACCAGATTAGCTGTTGAATAAATACCTCAGCGTCCTACTTAACATCGGCCATAAATCCTTTACCTGCACCCACCTCCGCCCCTCTCCTAGATAGGCAGGTCAGCTTTTACTGCCTTTCCTCTCCAAAACCTATCATTACACAATTTAAAACTCATAACTCGCTTCTTTTACAGGAAATATTCCCCTGGCAGGCGGTCCGGCTTATCAAGAGCCCCGCAGCCAGAGCAAGGAGAGGGGTGCTGCTTCCGTGGCCCTGCGCCTGCAAAGAAATGTAGCGCATTACATGCTCGATTTAGCACCGCGAAGACTTTTGATGCTTTTCGAGCGCATGCATGCCTTTTGTGCGACAGGCACACACCCGCAGCTTGAAAGCCCGCTATTTATTTCGTTTTTTGTGGATTCATATGTTCTGTTCACCTTCTGCGGGAAGCAAAGTTGTCTGCATGTCTCTAGGAAGGGTTCTGGAGATTAATACTTGTGTAAAATATTAGTATTTAGAGCACTTTGCTATCATTTTAAACAGCAACATTGTGCGGGCCCATGTCTGCATTCTGCATATTATATGATATTATATCAAATGAGCATATCCAGATTTGTATAGCGCCGTGTTGCCTCATAGCGCTGAATGTGAATACGCAGTAGGTATGCATCAATTGTACACAGATATAAGCTAATCACATATAGGCACGTACACGTTCATAAAATGTGGGGTTACCCATACTGTATACCTCACAGAGGCCAAAGGCATCTTATAAAGCGCCGAACCCGGTTATGTGCATGCGCCGATATTGGTCGTGACTTGGCGGCAGCAGGGGCAGCTCAGTAGGCTGTGCATCGGTTCAGAAACCTGTAGGCCACTGGATCTATGGGTCTGACTTCACCTTTTATCCTTCTAGCTGCGTATTCCGCATTAGCACCTTTCGCATTTACAATGCGTTGAGAATTCATCTCATTTCAGCAGTCTAAAATCAGCTGTGAATCTGTGTAACAATGTGGTCTGGTGGAAATGCACCTAAATAAACAAGATGGCACAGCCCAGGTGTGGAGAAAATGAGCCTTTCACCAGGTACGAATCAAAAATAAAGAAATCGCCCAGCTCGCTGACTGGTCTCTGCCCCAAAATGCAGATATTGTTGACATCATTTCAGGGGTATCTGTAAAACCAGGTGTTAATATCCCAGAAAATTGGGTCAATGTCCTCGTACTTATGGATGGGGGTCTGGCTGGCACCGGCGAAGGCCATGCGCTTTGTACAGACTGCTAGGAGCCAGGAGTGCCTCCCAGCGGACACTAAGGGCTGGGGTGGCAGGCATAGCACCTAGTCTGAACCCAGCACGTCCCAGGGGCATGTGTGCTGGACTAGGGAGGCTGAAGGCCTTGTATGGTGCTCAGAACGTGCTGGGTCCACCCGAACCTGTCCATACCTGAGCGGGAGTACTCGATGGGGGCGAAACTAATCACCAGGGTCAGAATCCACAGGGCGCGACCTGCAAGGGCACCAACTGGGCACCGGATGAAGGGTAATAGCACAGTGATGGCAAATGCTTCACCCTGTGAGCAAGACCTGCCTGATGGGAATAGGGAGCAATCACTACATATCTCCCACCTCTCTCTCTGTCATTCTGCCCCCCTCTCTCTCTGTCTCACTCGGTAATTCCCTTGCTCACATACTCTCTCTTTCTCTCTCCATATATATACATATATATATATATATATATATGTATATATATATATATATATATATTCACTGAAAAAACCATAGAGTAAAATTTCCAGCTGACTATGACTGGTGTGAAACCTATAGTTTTTTCAGTGAATTTAATAGGTTTTTTAAATGCTAATTCATAACTATAACTGGTGTGAAACCTATGGTTTTTTCAGTGAATTTCATAGGTTTTTTAAATGCTAATTCCTAACTATAAATGGTGTGAAACCTATGGTTTTTTCAGTGAATTTCAAAGGTTTTGTAAATGTTAATTCCTAACTATATATAGGGCCTCAAACCTATGAAATGTAATATTTTTATAATGAATCCTATATTGTATATTTATATAATACTATTTTTTTATTAAAAAAATTGTAAACATTTTTTTTTGCCGTGGAGCGCTCCCGGGGCGCGTACCGGGGAGCGGCCCGGTCAGCGCAATTTTGCGGCACGCCCCGCGACGCGTACCGGGGAGCGTCCCGTTACCGTTATTGCCGCGAACGAAAACATCCTTGTGACGTATCGCGTAGCAGCGTCCGCGTGATACGTACGGCGTAAGCGCGCCCGTAAGCACCCACGCGCATACGAACGCACTACGTAAGCGCCCCGGGACGCGCCCAAACATCATCGTGACGTATCGCGTAGCCGCGTCCGCGTGATACGCACGGCGTAAGCGCACCCGGAAGCACTCGAGCGCATACGATCGCGCAACATAAGCATCCAACGCGCTTAAGCGACGCGCCCTAGGGGCACGTAGCGTAAGCGCGTCGGGTCATGTGACTTGAAAATAACACTTTTTATTGGTGCAGAACAGTTTTGGTTTCCTAATGATGAAAGCCCGGGTCATGTGACCTGAAAATAACACTTTTCATTGGTCCAGGACATTTTTTTTTCCAAATGATGAAAGCCCCCACCTTTTTTCCTTATTCAGACTTTGTCCTTTGACTGAGGAAGACCTGTTTGGAGATCTGTGACTAATATTTTGTACTTTAAAATGGCTACAGTAGCAGCAGCAGCTGGAGCATCTGCACCACCACCACCACCACCACCAAGAGGACCACCACAACATCACATTGGTGGTCAAGAAGAAGAAGAGGAGGAGGAGGAGGAGGAGGAGGAGGAGGGGAGTAGGACATTCCTGCCATAAGACAATACCCCATATAGGCCAAAGCAGCACATTGTATGGGAGTTTTTTCCATCCCAGAGGGCAAGAAGAAAGTGAATGCGCCAAAGGTGACTTGCCAAATCTGTGGCTCTGAACTTTCAAGGGGGAACCCTAATAAGAAATATTCATTTGGCAATAACACCATGATTCGGCACATGCAGCGCAAGCATCCCAACAACTATGCTGCGGCAGAGGTGAGAGAACTGGCCAGTAACCCTCCCCAATCTTCACCCAGCACCTCCAAAAGAAAGCAACCCACTCCATCGGACCAGAGACAAGGGAGATGGTCCCAAACATACAACCACAGTTTGGTGAATTCAAGATCACTTGTATTTTTTGTGGTAAGACCATCACCTATGGTGAGCAGAGCATAAAGCTCATCAACCGTGCTGGTGACAACCACAATTGCCCCAAAAAAACATAATTTTTTCCTTATTTTTCTTTGCTCCAGTTGAGCCGTTTACAATTCCCCCCAAAAAAGTACAAAATGTTCAAAAAAACATTAAAATAAATATAAAACAACAAAAAGAGAGAAAAAAACAGTTCTTTTTAGAACTACCTCCAATTTATAAAAAAAGGCTACATTTTTTAAAAAATCTGTCATTCTTTTTTCCCCGTGGTGGCTCCCCGGTATGCTCCCCGGTGAGCGTACCAGGCTATCCCCCGCGAAAATAAAAAAAAAAACATTTTTTTTGCCCCGCGAAGCCCTTTCATGGCCCCCACATCAAACCTATGGGGTCAGGGGGGGTCTACCCTGCCCCCTTTTGGTCATTTCCCCCTTTGTTTTGCCACCTCTTGTGTCTCGATCCTACCGAGACACAAGATGGCGGCCGCTCCGGACTGTTTGGAATGTTGACAGACACCCAAGAGCCAATCAGCTTTCCGCGTGCGAACTCGCGTAGCGTGCTGGTACGCGCCCCGGTGCGCGTACCGGGGCGTGCTTATAGATATATATATTTTTTTGAACCTAAATTACTCAAAATCCTCTGGAGCACATATCTTGAGACATAGCAAAGGCACATCGGGCTACCATTCCCTACAATGTTGCCATGTTTTGTGGGAATCTATTCAGCCGTTCGGGCTAAAAGTGAGTCCAACCGCCCTATGGAAATTAACATGGGGAAAACACATTTTGGGACCCCCCTTTTATCTCGGCCCCCACTTGACGAATCCCCCCCAAGCTTTCAGGGATGTAGCGGGGCGGAGCTGGCCATTTTCTTGGAGAAATTCAGCCAATTCCGTCAATCAACGCCAAAGTTATTCCCAATAGAATGTTGCAGATTCTATTGGGAACTAGGTCCTAACTATATCTACCTACTGGCAACCGCCAGTAGGTAATACATATATTACCTACTGGCGGTCGCCAGTAGGTATATATAGTTAGGATTTTTTCCCTATGGGTTTTTTGAAAATTCTATGTCTAATAACTTTGGCGTTTGTGGACGGAATTGGCTGAAATTTTCAGGAAAATGGCACATTTTGTTTCTGAGCAGCCCCTGGAAATTTGGGGGGAGTTGGTCCAGGGGGGGCCGAGAAAAAAGGGGGGTCCCAAAACGTGTTTTTAACATTGAGTT
This sequence comes from Lissotriton helveticus, assembly GCF_964261635.1. Taxonomy (NCBI): domain Eukaryota; kingdom Metazoa; phylum Chordata; class Amphibia; order Caudata; family Salamandridae; genus Lissotriton; species Lissotriton helveticus. Next base: position 2,083,328,142 of record NC_136063.1, read on the forward strand.
TTCCATAGGGCGGTTAGCCTCACTTTTAGCCCGAACGGCTGAATGGATTTGCACGAAACTTGGCAAAATTGTAGGGACTGGTAGCCCGATGTGCCTTTTGTAGGTCTCAATATATGTGCTGCAGTGGATTTTGAGAAAATAACGTTCAAAAAAAGATATATATCTGTAAGCGCGGACCAGGCAGCGCCCCGGTACGCGTACTTGACGCGTAACGGAACTTCGCGTAGCGAAGTTGATTGGCTCTCCGGTGTCTGTCAACATTCTAAACAGTCCGGAGCGGCCGCCATCTTGTCTCTCGGTAGGATCGAGAGACAAGAGGAGGCAAAAGCGAAGGGGCAAATGACCATAAGGGGGCATAGTAGATCCTCCCTGACCCCCTAGGTTTGATGTGGAGGCTTTAAAGGGGCCCCGCTAAGCAAAAAAAAAAAAATTTTTTTTTGTTTTTTTTCGTGGTTAGCGCCCGGTACGCGAACCGGGAAGCGTTCTGGGGAGCGTATCACAATGAAAAATGAATGATAGACTTTTCAAATGCTGTATGTTAATTGATTGTTGGTTTTGTTGATTATTTTTTTTTTTTTTAAGTTTTTTTTATTGTGTTTCATAATTTATTAAACTTTCTAACATTTCATTGTCAGAAATTTCATAATCATGGAATATAGATTGTAGTCTCTGAGGTTGTAAAATGTCCTCATTTGCAAGGAGGTTATCTACTGCTTGCACACATTGCAGTAGTTCTTGGTCCCAAGTTTTATCCATAAATTCAATCTCATTTGGATCAATGATTTCTGTGTTGGACTCTGGAAGGACAATTTCAAATGAAATGTTTTGTTCACTTTCCATTTTTCCTGAAATTTGCATAAAAAAAATATATATTAGTAGAGGTAGGGCACTGTTGGGATTAATTTTAGATAGGCAGTTTTTAACAGAGAATTTATCTTTGGGCAGTGTATAGTATCAGAGTGGAAGTAGGAATATAAAAAAGTGTATCTAAATTTATAAGTACTACAGAGGGATAGTATATAACTAACAGAAAAAGTTTGCCATATTAACTTAAAGTGCACAATATACTTCAGTTTTAAAAATAACAACTTACCTTTAAAAAGAAGTTGAAGTTATTAATGAAAATCCTATTGAAATGTACACCAGGAAGTAGTAGTCAAAATGGCTGTGTTTCCTTCTCTTCCTTTATATATATTCGGGTACATAACCAATCAAATGTGAGGTAAAAAAAGTAGAAAATGAAAGTAACATTTTAATTGGTTGTCAATTCCAACATTTCAGATGTGTTTTGTGAAGTAATTTACCTCACGGTATTTAGAGAGGTCTACAGGCTAAATGGCTAAATGGAATTCCAATCAAATTTGTGAAAATGGTAGGGATTGGTATGTAGTATGAGCTAATCTATATTTGGTGAAATTGTCTCCAGTGGCTTTTCTGTAAACTACTTTCCCACCTTTTTTGATGGTGCGCTTCCCAGGGAGCGACCCGGTACGCGAACCGTTGAGCGCCCCGGTTCGCGTACCTTAAGCGTTCCGGGAGTCCACCATTTTGTGTTTCGGTCGAATTAAGATACAAGATGGAGGGCAAATAATGTTCAGAATGGGTAGAAGGGGGCACGGTAGACTTATCTTGACCCCCTAGGTTTTCTGAGGGTGGCTGAGGAGGTTTATATGTGCGAAAAAAAAACATTTTTTTTAAAAATTTCGCGAGGTTAGCTCCCGGTACGCGTACCGGGTAGCGCCCCAGGGAGTGTACTTTGTTGAAAATTAGTGAAAAAAGTTAGAGTAAAATAATAATTGTGAGTGATTAGATGTAGGGTAGCTCTGAGAAGAGCTTTTGGGTTTATGGTACATTTTGGTACTTATAAGTAGGTACCAATGCACATTTTTAAATTCAGAGTGAAAACTCTGTTGCCCTCATCTGAGAAGTGAACTCCATCTCCTCTGTAGATATCTTGCATGTAGTAACGCAAGTTATTGTTGTACAGGGAGCCCATTCCATGGTCTCTCATGTAAGCTGAAACAGATTTGTTTACATGCTTCCTCGACTTCTCAATTTGTGGACAAAATTGGTTTGACCACCTCCATTTCTGTCTTTGGCATATATTTGAATATACCAAGGCAGTCTGAGGAAAAAGTGCCATTAATTGCTCAAAGGTGTCCTTTAAAAGCATTTCCAGACCTACACCAGTCAAAGTGCCCAAGTCATTACCTCCACAGTGCACAATTAACAGGTCAGGTTTTGGCAAATGCATAAAGGTTTTCACCAATGGTATCAATTGGTGACATTTTAATCCTCTGTGGCCAAACCACTTAATTTCCACATCTTGTAAATTGAGGTTAGGTAAATTCCTGCTTTCAACGTACCTTTAAGCCCAGTGAATATAACTATGACCAACAATCCAGACAGAAAACATGGTGAGAGAAGGTTCTCCTGCAGTCAGATGAAGTGTGGCAATGAAATGGCAGTTGAAAAAATGTGAGTTTGAAATGAAAAAAACTGTGGAGTTTCTGTGTTCATGAAGTAGTAACAGTGATTGGTGGATTTTGATTGATGAAAACAGAAAGTTAGGGTGCACAGATGTGTTGTTTGAAAGATGTATTTTGAGTGGTCAATAAAAAATCATTAAATGAAAGAAAGCACTGGATATGCAGGTGCACTGAGAGTTCAGAGTTCAATTGCAACATTGTTGTGTGAATTTGCAAACACCAGAGTTTCTCCAAGAGCTGGTTGCTATGGAAAATAGGCAGAAAGGGCAGAGGGGGAAGGGTTTTCATTTGAAAAAAAGTGAGGGAAGAGTTTTGATTGGGTGACATGAGAAATATGTGTGAAGAATTACACCATTTCTGTGCTTTTGATAGCTGCAGACTCTGGAGTGCATACCTTTTGCTCTGCTGAAGACAAATTGGTGTGTTTCTTAGACTGTTTTCAAACTCAAAGTATTTGCTAAGGTGAGAAAATATTTCTTTACTTTAGATAGAGAATAGTGTGCTTTAAGGAGAAAATTATGATTTATGTGGCGCAAATTGCTTGTAAATATGCTCTCACATGTGCATGGAAAATTTTGATTTTGAATGTTAGTGTTATATAGCCATGTTAAAAGTGACGCAACCATGCTGGAAAGCCAATCAAAAAATGATTTCATGTGTTTTAATGACATTTTAAGTCATTTTCTGATGTGCAGTGTTTAGAAATTATGATTTGAAAATCGTTTTTGTGGAAAAGGAATTGTTTTTAAATTCATGACAAGGATATAATGGTGTATGGTTCTTTATAATAAATTGACTGTCCTTGATGTTATTTTTCTCATTTTAGTGTAAGACCTTTCTCTGTGGCGCAAATTGCTTGTAAATATGCTCTCACATGTGCATGGAAAATTTAGATTTTGAATGTTTGTGTTAAATAGCCATGTTAAAAGTGACCAAACCATGCTGGGAAGGCAATCAAAAAAGGCTTTCATGTGTTTTAATGACATTTTAAGTCATTTTCCCATGTGCAGTGTTTAGAAATTATGGTTTTAAAATCGTTTTTGGGGAAAAGGAATTGTTTATAAAATCATGACAAGGACATAATGGTGTATGGTTCTTTATAAGGCAATTGACTGTTCCTGATGTTATTTTTCTCATTTTAGTGTAAGACCTTTCTCTGTGGCGCAAATTGCTTGTAAATATGCTCTTACATGGGCATGAAAATTTTAATTATAAATGTTTGTGTTACATAGCCATGATAAAAGTGAACCAACCATGCAGGAAAGCCAATCAAAAAACGCTTTCATGTGTTTCAATGACATTTTAAGTCATTTTCTCATGTGCAGTTTTTTGAAATTATGATTTGAAAATCGTTTTTGGGAAAAAGGAATTGTTTTTAAATTCATGAGAAGGACATAATGGTGTATGGTTCTTTATAAGGCAATTGACTGTCCCTGATGTTATTTTTCCCATTTTAATGTCAGACCTTTCTTTGTGGCGCAAATTGCTTGTAAATATGCTCCCACCTGTACATGGAAAATTTTGATTTTGAATGTTTATGTTACATAGCCATGTTAAAAGTGACCCTACCATGCAGGAAAGCCAATCAAAAAACGCTTTTATGTGTCTTAAGGACAATTTAAGTAATTTTCCCATGTGTAGTGTTTTGAAGTTATGATTTGAAAATCGTTTTTGAGGTAAAGGAATGTTGTTAAAATTTATGTTCGCCATATGCCCCCAAATTTCTTTTTCAGGGTTGCAGCAGGGTGTTCTTGAGACACCCCTGCACCTTTGGAATAAATTCCTAATTTGTGATGAGCAAATTGTTAATCGCAAATTGCACCTTCATTTATATGAGCCTCCTAGCCCATGGAAATGAATGGGTAATTTGCAATTAGCAATTTTCTCAAACAAATTTGGAATGGTAAAGAATCGCTATTTATTCCTTAAAATTCGCTTTTTTGGAAATGCAAAATAGTTATATGATACATATGGCGGTTGATGTCTAACAAGATAAGAAGCTTATGGATACATTTATGATGACTGGTGCAATGAAGTAGAAATCACTTACTTCATTGGTAGGCCTTTACAATAAATTATCTCCTCTGTATTCTTCATCAAGCGTAACTTTAATCTGCAATCCTGAGTAGGCCTCACCTTAAACAAACCTCTGGATAGGCCACATCTTTGTCATCCTGATTTAATCATTTATAATGCTAGGGACAGATTTATGATAGGTGTATACCCCTTTTGTGCCACTTAGAAAACATTGTCCATGGGGAAATGACTTAAAATGTCATTAAGACACATGAATGTTTTTTTTTAAAACGTTTGCAATTTTTTTGGGTCACTTTCAACATGGCTATGTGTCTGAAACAGTCAAAATCTAAATTTGCAATGCACAGGTGGGAGCATATTTACAAGGAATGTGCTTCATGGGGAAAGGTCTTATAATGTAATATGGGAAAAATGACATTAGAGATACTGAAATGCCTTATAGAGAAGCATACACCATTATGTCCTTGTCATAAATTTGCAAACCATTACTTTTCCCAAAAAATGGCAATGACTAAAAAATCTTCAAATTAAATTGTCAAGTAGTGTGTTATGTTTTTGATCACTATTACTGATTTACTGTTTGATAATAATGTTTAATAACATTTTTTATTATATTTTTCCTCAGATTCAACTGCAGATCATTTCAAGATTTAAATATGCCTACAAAAATAAGAGAGATAAAGGCTGCAAAACGTCAAAGACAGCAGGAGAAAAAAAAAACGCAGCAGTCCTCTAACAAAAAGATTTCTCAAGCCATGAAGAAAGCACCGGGTAAGAGCTCTAAATATTTCATAAGAAATATTTCTAATAACAAAAATATTAGTACAGAAAATGTTTCAATCCATAACATGACAAGTAAATCAAATGGAAAGAAAAGGACAAATGAAAATGTTACTGCTAGAGCAAGAGATAAATCTGTGCATGATAGTAGAAGGAAACAACAGTTTAGGGAGATTCGTAAACGAATGTTCCGTAACAGGATAATTGGCAATTTGTTAAAAAATATTAAGAAAGGTCAACAGAAATTAGTTTTTTATAGGAGAAAAAAAAAAGTTGAGAAAGTTATTGATCAGGCTTTTGAAATTAAACGTAAGTTATTTATTTTGATAATCAATAGAATTAGGAAGCTAAACAAGGCAATTTTTGATTTCAAAAGAAATAGTAGATGGAAGAGAATAGTTAATCGTAGTAATTTTTGTGAAGTTTTTTCTGGAGAATGGATACATAGTTCAAGCTGTGAGGCATTTTTTAATGAAGAGAGTTATTTCCAGGATAATGATTTGGTGCATGCAGTTGACATCAGTGGTCGTGCTTATGAAGTGAAAGATGGTTGTCCAGTTGAAAAAGAAAAACTTGTGACAACAGAGGCAGAAGAGTTGTTAGGTAATGAGGTTTTAGGAAGACGTGCTAAGGGTCCTGTGTACACCTGGAAGTGTAGTAGTATTTGCAGTGTGCGACAGGATTCCATCAATTTGCTTTGTGATTTTGTACGGACATTTAACAAGAAAAGTTTGAAGCAGAAAATAAGGTTGTTGCAAGAATTAGATCCTTGCAGAGTGAGAGAAGTGACAGGTTTGCATGGTCATTCACTGGCTTGTCTTTCCAGGAGAGTATGCCAGAGTGTTTTTCATCATTTCAGGATGCTAGCAGTGCATCATAACAAAGTGAGGAAGTTAGTTAGACTGTTGTATTATGCTAAGAGTCCAGCAATTATGATGAAACAATTATGCGCTGCTCTTTTGCATGGTTCTGAAATAGATGTGAAGAATATATGTGAAGAAATTGAGTTTTGTTACTTTGGAAGTAAAGAGGAGAATGTTGAAATTGAGCAAGAAGTAGAGGGTCATTTGGAAGATAGTGTACAGGTTTCCAGTACAGATAATTTCCAGAGGGAAATTGCGACGTTTGACATGAAATCAAGTGAGAGGCCTAATTTCACTTGTGTGTGTTGTAGACGCACTTATTATAAGAATCAGACTAAGTTAGTGGATTTATATGCAAAAAGTGAAAGGGAAAATAATAGTGAATGGAAGGATTTTGCAACATACTTGATGGTAGAAAATTGTTTTGATTTGGGATTGGATCAACGTGTGTGTACTTATTGTTGTAACAAATTAAAACAAAACCAGATGCCTGCTAGAGCAGTTCATAATAATCTGGAATTGGTTGAGATTCCTTCTGAATTGAAGGACCTAAATACTTATGAATCTATTTTGATTCAAAGTATCCATCCCTTTCAGGCTATTGTAGGAATGGAGCCAAAGACAGGGAAATTGCCTCCATCAGATTTACAGAGAGGATTAAAGGGAAGAGTTGTTTATTTGCCTCTAGATTTCAAGAAAAACATTAACACAATTGGAGTAGAAAAAGTGGAAGAGGAACCTCTGGTTATCTTAGTTAATGGGGTTCCGACAAAGAATAAGAAAATATGGCAAGATTTAGTAGATGTTAGGAAAGTTAAAAAGGCAACATTGTATTTGAAAAAAAATAATAAATACTATAAGAATGTATATGTTGCAGAAGAGGAAGTAAGTGAGGAAGAGGATAGCGATTTGTGTGCTGGTCAAATTGAGAAAGTAGAACCCTCTACTAGTGAGGAAATATATGAACATTATAGTGTTCATCCTTTGCATTCAAAGGAAGTCATGGGGAATGCTATTGAGTTGTTTCAAATGAAACAAGCCAAAGGGAGTCCCATTAGTGTTTGGGAGGAAAGTTTGGAAGCTCGGTGTTTCCCACAGCTTTTTCCAACAGGTCAGGGAGGAAGATATGATGAGCGACCTCATCAAATTCCTGCTTCTGAATACCGGACTTCGCGATTGTATGCAGGAGATGCTAGGTTTCGACAATGCATTCCTTATTTGTTTCATCTCCTGTTTGAAAGCGATCTGTCTGGACTGTCATATGCAGTGAACCACATCTTGAAAAGTGGTATACACATGCAAAACATCTCGGCAAGTGATTTTATGGATAAAGTGAATGTCCAAGATAGTATTTTGGATTCTCACCTGATTAATCTCATGGCGTGTCAGCGTGGTACTAATGAGTACTGGTACCGTCGTCATGGTGATTTAAAATGTATGCTGAGGAACTTAGGTACTCCCACATGGTTCCTCACTCTGAGTTGTGCCGAGTATGGCTGGGAAGACTTACTTCAATTTCTACGAGAGGCAAATGCTAACGTAGAAAACATCGAATTCAAGACACCCGGAGAACTGTGCTCTTTGGATCCAGTCAATGTATGTAGGTACTTCAATCATAGATTTGAAGCTATGATGTCTTTCATCATGAATAAGAAGAATCCACCTCTTGGAGAGGTGTTGGATTTCTTCTGGAGAAAGGAGTACCAAGCAAGAGGTGCTCCTCATATACATATGTTGCTGTGGATCAAGGATGCACCTAAATTTGGAACGGATCCAGAAGACTCAGTGATGAGTTTCATCCAACAGTATTCTACGTGTGCTGTTCCAAACGCAAAGGAGAAGAAAAGCCTAAGAGAAAAAGTTCTGCGTTTCCAAAGCCATCGATGTGGAAAGTACTGCCGTCGTAAATTCCGAAACAAAGACAAGTTCTACACCAAATGTCGTTTCGGCTTTCCACGACCGGTGATTTCTAAAGGAAGAGTAAACAGTTTGATGTCTTCGCTGCGACATAATGTGATGAAGAAATCACCTAAAAACACTTACAATTTGAAGAGGAACGAAGAGTCCAAGTACATCAACGACTACAACCCGGTGATTTTGTCCATGTGGAATGCTAACATGGATATACAGTTTGTGGCTGATAACTGTATGGCTGTGGCTCGGTATGTGACGTCTTACATCACCAAAAAAGAGAAGACAGAATTGAAGGATATGTGGGAGGACATTTCCCATGAAAAGAGCCTCAGCAAGAAGTTGTACAGTTTCAGTCTGAAGATGTTGTCGCATCGAGAAATCGGAGCGTACGAATGTTCTGACCGGTTGTCTTCAGCAAGTCTCTATGCCAAGTCCAGGAGTATCGTTTGGGCGAGTCTTGGTCTTGCTGCAACGCGTAATCGAGTTCTCAAACCTGTGCGGGAAATTGAGTATTTGGCGGAAAAGGAGCCAAACAGTACCGACATTTTGAAGACAAACATGTTGGATACATATTATCCAAATCGAAGCAGTCACCTAGAGAATGTTTGTCTGTATGAGGTTCTGCAAAATTACATGTTCAAGAGGAACATCAAAGAAGATACTGAGAAAGGAGTGTATGCTGTAATAGGAAGTGAGGGATGTCTGGTCAAGCAAAGAAAATGCCACTTGATAAACCATCGAAAATTGAGTGGCGAATCTCCTGAAAAACAGGAGTTTTTCTATTTAGCACTTTTGCAACTTTTCAAGCCTTGGCGTGCAGAAGAGGAACTGCTTGGAGATTTCCTCTGTTACGAAGACTCTTTCAATGCCGCCAAGGAGACCATAGAATGTCCTGCTTTTCCCAAATATGTAGAAATGTTGAATGCGGAAATTGAGCAGGAAGCAACGATTGCAGCCGAGATTGCCAGAGACAGTTCTCAGGACAGTCAGAGTTCTGCTTCATTGAGTCAGGATCCACTAGGAGGACCTCTTATTGAAAATGAAGCTGCCACTGCTATGAATGAGGTGGAAAGAGCCATGGCACATGCTCAAGAGGATGCGGTTAACTTAGAAGAGTTGGAAAGGCAACTCAACGTTGAGCAGAGGAAAATATATGACGAAGTTACCATGCAAATTGATCATGGATTAAGTCATGATAAGAAAGAGTGCTCATGTACGTCGTTGAAGCCTGTCCGACTGTACGTGAGTGGAGAAGCGGGAACTGGAAAAAGTTTCCTCATTAAAGCAATTTCATGCTATTTGCAGGAAAGGACAGAGTCATCGCTGTCTTGTGTTGTCACTGCTCCAACTGGACTGGCAGCACATAATATTAAAGGGATTACTTTACATCGTTTACTGATGCTGCCAGTGGAGCATGACAACAAATTAGAATATCACAAGCTATCTGGAGATGCTTGTTTTGAAGTTTCAAGAATCTTGAGGAAAATGAAACTTCTTATCATTGACGAAGTAAGCATGGTTTCCAATGTCATGCTTGCCTTTGTGCATTTGAGGATGCAAGAAGTTCTCAAAACAGAGTATGATGTGTTATTTGGTGGCAAACACATCATTGTTTTCGGAGATCTTCTGCAGCTGACACCAGTGAAAGGGCAACCTGTGTTCAAAATGCTCACGCATGAAGATACCAGGAAGTGCCTAGGCAGCATTGGCAACGTCAATATATGGTTAAACTTCAATTATGCTGAACTGCATGAAAATATGCGTCAGGCAAAGGATGAAGTTTACAAGACTATTCTACAAGATGTTAGAATTGGAAAAGTGACCGAGCATGGGAAAGAAGCTTTACATGCACGATTACTGTCAAATTTATATCCAGAACAAGATGTTGTGCCTGAGAATATTTTTCAGAAAATTACTGATAAGAAATCTGGAATATGTTTGATGCCAACTCTTGCAGAATGTGCCAAATTTAACAACAAAATGTTGCATTTAGAAAAGCAAGAGATTGTGAAAGTGGAAGCTATTGATAGAGTAGAGCATATGGGATCAACAATTATTTTGTCTGAGAATCTGAAAACAAAATTGGATTCATTAGAGAAGAGTATATCTAAAACTGCAGGTTTTGAAAAGACTCTGAATGTGTGCTTGAACTGCCGTATAATTTTAAGAAGGAATTTACATGTTGAAAGAGGTCTGGTAAATGGATCAATGGGTAATGTTGTTGATTTTGTGAAATACAGAAATAGAGATGGAATTGAATTTTTAAAAATTAAATTTGATGGCATTGAGGAAGTACAGCTAATTGCTCGTTGTTCTGCTAGATTTTTGCTTGTAAAAGACTTATATGTTCGCCGTAAGCAGTTCCCTGTTTGCTTGGCATATGCGGTGACAATTCATAAATCGCAAGGTTTAAGTGTAGACACTGCATTGGTGAATATTGGCAGTTCTGTGTTCAAGGAGGGTATGGCATATGTGGCATTGTCACGAGTTAGAACTTTATCGGGATTGTACTTGATTGAGTGTGATGTCAGAAACATTTGTGCAGATCTAGATTGTGTTAAGGAATACAATAGGTTAAGAAGAGAGTATGCGCCACATTTGCCTCAGTTTCCTTTGTTTGAGAAACGTCTGGTAGGCCGGAAACGAAGAAATGAGAACAATACTGGGGAGGTTGTAGCAAAAAGACAAAAAGTGAATGAACCTAAAATTACAAGCAGAAACAAAGAGGATTCTGTTGAAGATGTTGTTGGTTTTCAGTTTGAAAACAGTTCTGGTGTCAACTGCTATGCTAATGTAGTAATTAATGTTTTGTTTTCTCTAAAAAATGTAAAAGAAGAGATTGTGGTCAATTCTGATCAAAGATTTTGCAGTTTGTTAAATTCTGTGTTAGAGAAATGTACCACTGATAGAAGAAACATAGAAAGTGTGTCTGAAATTAGAAATCTGTTAGATAGATGTTCAGGCCAAACACAATTCTCTCAAAATATTCAGCAAGATTGTCAGGAGTTTTTAATGTATATGCTTGATGTATTACATGCTGAAGGTGTAGATGTAGATCAGCTGTTTGGGCTTTCTTATCAATGGCAGCATGACTGCGAGAACTGTATGGTATCAAGTACTACTAGTGTAGACTCAGAAAGATTTATATATTTAACTTTGCCAGACAGTAAATCAGTCTCCTTTAATAAGCTAGTAAAAGCTGCTAATCACAACATGGAGTGTAGCCAATGTAAATCTGAAATGATGTCCACATTATTTATACGAACATATGGCCAGTACGTCATTTTAATGTTCCAACGATGTAGGCCTGATGGAACAAAATTGACAACTTTAATAAAAAAATTTGTAGCTTCGCAGTTGTCAATATCAGGAAGGACTTTTGTAACTACAGCAATTATATATCATGACGGCCCTTCAATATCATCAGGACATTACACAGCTTATTTAAAGTCTAGAAATGGCTGGTCATTCTGCAATGATTCTGTTTTAATTTTCAAAAAAAAATTGCCGTATGACCTTAAAAACTCTTACCTGGTGTTTTTAAAACCAAAATTTTAGGAAAATAATCTCGGGATATGATCTGTGGAATTTCAAGAAGTTCTAATGGCTCCTACACAATTTGGCCTTGAGGATAAGTGTAGTTCAGAGACATAACTTCTAATCATAGGATTGGACATCATGGAGATGTATGTGCACTTTAAATGAGTTCAGAAAAACTGTTTCTTTTCATAAGCTAATTGAAGCAGCCAATCAAAACATGGAGTAGAGGGAATGTAAGTCTGCAATGCTGTCTACTGTTTTACATTGCTTTGTGATTAAAAGTGATGTAGAGAATTAAATAATTGTAGTACTCATAGAGGTAGTGTAAGTCTGCTTCATATTAAGCAGTATCAGTGTCATAGGAAATGTAGAACATGACTGAGCAAGAAGGGGAAGATATTACTATTCCAGGATTGTGAAAATGATCTTCAACATTTTAATTCTGAAAGTTGCGGAAATGCCAAATGATGGGATTGGCTTACAAGAAATCCAAGAGTTATAAATATCTCTGACTAGATTTGGCCTTGTGGAAAATAGTGGTAGAGAGCAAGAAGTCATTTATTGCATGTAACGTGTTTTTAAAAACGATGGAGGTTTTCTTTCAGAAAGTGGCGGGCTGAAAGTAATAACAGCACAAAAGAGTGTAAGCTGTTCATAGGACATCCTTGGACGTCATGGAAAGTAAGTTAACTTTAAGGAGTTCTGAATTTTAATTTCTGATGTTGTATGGGTTTTTTAAACACAATCATTTTGATTGTGTTTTTTTTCCCCCGCTGTTACATGATGAATACCTTCAAGTCACTGTTTTTAGTGAATTTTGATACATTCTGAGAACAGCAAAAATAAACCATTTAACATGTATAATTAATTCTGTACTGTTTGCATTTATGATGTATATGTAGAACTGTGTAGGAGGCATGGAGAAGGTGAGTTTTCTGTAAGTGTTAAATTTATTGTATGCAGTGCTGCACTTCTACGTATTCTTTCATATGCTGGACTACATCTGCACAATGAGATACCTAAGCAAAGGAAACACAAGTGATGTGATTGTGAAATGAGCAAAATAAATTGCACATATTTCAATTACATCACCTGTGTTTCCTATCATTACGAATCACATTGTGCAGATCAAGTTTAGGTCTGTCCAGGGAAACATAGGAGGTTTCTACTTTGTTGAAGAGTGCAGTGGACATGACTCACTTCATTAGTAGACTTTCACAGATATTATCTCCTCTGTACACTTCAACAAGTGTAAATCTCATCTTGAACTCTGAGTAGGCCTCACCTCAAACAAATCTCTGGATAGGAGACATGTTATTGGCATACTGAAGCGACACTTTTCTGAAACAAGAGCAATGCAAAAGATGCACCATGTTTTAAGATAGGCCTCACTTCATCTGCATCAAGATACTGTTAGTTTAAAATGTATATCTTTAGGATTGTGTAGAGGACCTGGAGAAGCAGAAGCTTCTGTCAGTGTCAAAGTTGTTGAAAAACTATTTGTCCTTCAATATTTTCCCTTGTCTTTTGTAATTTTTAAATACATATTTTAATTTTTTTCAAATGTTGGTTCTCTCTTTCACAGATTGAAAGTATAGAAATAAAATGTGATTAATTTAACGGCAATTACAAGGTAAATAGTTGTACTCTTTTCGTTACATTTCTATCACATTCACCTACTATTAGATCCACTGCTTCACTTCTTTAATCCTCAGTTTCCTGCCTTTGCTACTTTCCTCATTCCTTTCTCTATTACCTATTTACTCAACTCCTTCCACTCTTTTTCTCAGTCCCTCTGTTCTCATAGTTCCTCAGTCTTGTTCACTCACTCCATCTCTATTACTCTTAGTGTCTGTGAATTACTTTTCCAACTTTTTTTTTTTTTGGACCGCTTCCCGGGAAGTTGCCCGGTTCGCAAACCAGCAGCGTTATGGCAGTCCACCATTTTGTGTTTCGGTCGAATTAAGATACAAGATGGAGGGCAAATAATGTTCAGAATGGGTAGAAGGGGGCACGGTAGATGTATCTTGACCCCCTTGGTTTTCTGAGGGTGGCTGAGGAGGACCATAGTTCTTCACTCTTGTTCACTCTCTCTGTTTCTATTAATGTCACTGTTTATGACTGATCAAAAAAATGTTTTTTAAAAAAGAACAGTAACTATAAGGGAAGGAAATAGACAGTTATGTTAAAAGAAAGACAGCTATAGGGAGTAAACTAAGGATACTGTTACCCACAATCCACTGCTGTTGATGTTACTGACCATGTCATGAATGATGTAATATGTGACATCATCAGCAGTGGATTGTAGGTAACAGTATCCTTAGTTTACTCCCTAGAGCTGTCTTTCTTTTAACATAACTGTCTGTTTGCTTACCTTATACTTACTGTTCTTTTTTTTAAAAAATATTTTTTTTGGTTAGCTTCCGGTACGCGTACCGGGTAGCGCTCCGGGAGCGAACTAAGAGAAATAGAGGTTGGCAGAGTTCCAAATATTCTACCAATTTTTTTATAATGGGGAGTTAGTTCTGAAAAGAACTTTTTTTTTATGTTTTTGTTGTTTTATATTTTTTTTAGTATTTTTTGAACATTTTTTTACTTTTTTTGTATTTTCTGAACGTTTTTAAATTTTTTTTGGTTTTTTTGGGGGGGGGGGAAACAAAAACGATCCATTATAAAGGGCTCAACAGGAGCAAAAAAAAAAAAAAAGAATTTATTTTTTGGTGCGTCTCGTACAAACATTAATATGATTTTGAATTGCTCGCAAAATCAAAGTGATGCTACTTTCTCTGTAGCAGATGAAAGTGCCACATTCCACGCACACTTGCTTTACGTGCCCAAACAACATTTGGATGTTTGCGATCATCTCCCTCGCCTCTGGTCCCGACACCTCTGGAACCACCGATCTTCTTGCCATTGGGAGGGGATTTTGTTGTTCGTCACGTAGCTGGGCAGCACTATAATTATTTGGGTGCCACCTACTCATATGCCGATGCATAGTATGATTGCCATAACTGTATTTTTTATCAGTGCCCCTTGACAATCTATCACCGCATATGCGGCAAAACACGTAACGTGCATTGACTTTCTTTTGCCCCTCAGGAATTCTGTAGAATTGCCAGATATAATTCTCCTTTCGATTGTACCTCCTGGGCTCCTCTGGCAAAAACTCATGCTCTTCCTCCTCTTCCTCCTCTTCCTGTTCTTCCTCTTCTTGCAAAATTACTTCTGCAGGTGGTCCTCTCTTTCTTGGATTTGGTGGAGGTGGTGGGCTAGCACCAGCTGAAGCTACTAATGAAGCCATCACAAAGTATCAATAAAGGGTCTTTCTCTCACCAAGATGAAAGTCAGAGTGATGAAAGAAGGAGGGGTTTTCATCATTTGGGAAAAACAAAAGTTCTAAACCAATGAAAAGTGTCCATTTTAGATCACATGACCTTGTATTACATCATTAGGAAACCAAAAGTGAAATGAACCAATGAAAAGTGTTATTACCGAGTCACATGACCTGCTATGTTTACGTTATGCGGTCGGCGCCGCGCCGCGGATCGCTTCCGGTTCGCGTACCGCTGCGCTTCCGGGTACGCGAACGTAGCACGTAATATGACGTATTACGCGAGAACGCGAAACGTCATGCTGACGCGAAGCGTCGCGATGTTGTTTTGTAACGCGAGAGGTGCGCAAAAGGAACGTTTACCAGTTCGCGTACCGGGTCGCGCCTCCGGATTGAGCTAACGGGAAGCTAACTGGTACGCGTACTGGGAGCGAAACAAAAAAAAATAAAAAATAAAATTGTATAAAAAACATGTAAAAAATATTTTTCTTTTTAAAGAATAATACATTGTAAAGGTTTTGATATTAGCTATTAAAAAACCAATGAAATTCACTGAAAAAACCATAGGTTATACACCATATATAGTTAGGAATTAGCATTTAAAAAACCTTATTTTACTCACACAAAACCAATGAAATTCCATATATAGTTAGTTGTACTAACTATATATCACGCACCCGCAATCCACTGCTGATGATGTCACATATTACATCATTCATGACATGGTCAGTGACATCACTGATGACATCACTGATGACATCTCAAATGACATCACTGATGACATCACTGATGACATCTCAAATGACATCACTGATGACATCACTGATGAAATCATTCATGTGATAATACGATGAACCTCTTCAGACTGTAATATAACCTTAGATACACTCAGTGTAAACACAGACTCACAGATTGTCACTCATCCATGAAGTTACACACACACCTAGACAGTCATGCAAACAATCAATCACACCTCCGTTTCCTTAACTATACAGTTAAACACACCTTACTTATTCAAACATATACTAAAACATATTTACTCACTTATACAATCCTGGATACAAGTTCACAATGATCCATACAGCCACTCACACATTCACTGGCTCTTATGCACAGTTATTTATATATGTCAACTCTCATATGTACTGTATTTTACATATGTACTTAATTTGACATGTAGCACTGAGATATCTATTCACTCACCAATACAGTCATGCACACAGTCAACCGCCCATACAGCTGTTTCCAACATGCACTTTTGAATCCATACATCTATGCACAGAGTCATACACTTCCCAGCCACCCACACACACACTCAGTCGCCCATACAAATGCTTGTGCAACCAATCAATAACCTATATAGTTACTCATATAGCTACTGATCAACACATGCAGCAGTTTACAGAACAACAGACATAATGATGCACAAATTAAGACAGTTTAGTCACTAACCCATGCACTCAGTGAGACACATTTAATCACTCACTCATACATTCAGTCATGCACCTACTAAATCCTTCGTCCAGACACTTATACATCGACTCATTCATAAATATGTAAGACATATTTTAACTTTACAGAAAAATACAGTCACTGGATGTTGTCATCAGTGATGTCATCAGTGATGTCATTTGAGATGTCATCAGTGATGTCATCAGTGATGTCATTTGAGATGTCATCAGTGATGTCATCAGTGATGTCACTGACCATGTCATGAATGATGTAATATGTGACATCATCAGCAGTGGATTGCGGGTGCGTGATATATAGTTAGTACAACTAACTATATATGGAATTTCATTGGTTTTGTGTGAGTAAAATAAGGTTTTTTAAATGCTAATTCCTAACTATATATGGTCTATAACCTATGGTTTTTTCAGTGAATATATATATATATATATATATATATATATATATATATATATATTCACTGAAAAAACCATAGGTTATAGACCATATATAGTTAGGAATTAGCATTTACAAAACCTTAAAAATTCACTGACAAAAACCATAGGTTATACACCATATATAGTTAGGAATTAGCATTTAAAAAACCTTATTTTACTCACACAAAACCAATGAAATTCCATATATAGTTAGTTGTACTAACTATATATCACGCACCCGCAATCCACTGCTGATGATGTCACATATTACATCATTCATGACATGGTCAGTGACATCACTGATGACATCACTGATGACATCTCAAATGACATCACTGATGACATCACTGATGACATCTCAAATGACATTACTGATGACATCACTGATAAAATCATTCATGTGATAATACGATGAACCTCTTCAGACTCTAATATAACCTTAGATACACTCAGTGTAAACACAGACTCACAGATTGTCACTCATCCATGAAGTTACACACACACCTAGACAGTCATGCAAACAATCAATCACACCTCCGTTTCCTTAACTATACAGTTAAACACACCTTACTTATTCAAACATATACTAAAACATATTTACTCACTTATACAATCCTGGATACAAGTTCACAATGATCCATACAGCCACTCACACATTCACTGGCTCTTATGCACAGTTATTTATATATGTCAACTCTCACATGTACTGTATTTTACATATGTACTTAATTTGACATGTAGCACTGAGATATCTATTCACTCACCAATACAGTCATGCACACAGTCAACCGCCCATACAGCTGTTTCCAACATGCACTTTTGAATCCATACATCTATGCACAGAGTCATACACTTCCCAGCCACCCACACACACACTCAGTCTCCCATACAAATGCTTGGGCAACCAATCAATAACCTATATAGTTACTCATATAGCTACTGATCAACACATGCAGCAGTTTACAGAACAACAGACATAATGATGCACAAATTAAGACAGTTTAGTCACTAACCCATGCACTCAGTGAGACACATTTAATCACTCACTCATACATTCAGTCATGCACCTACTAAATCCTTCGTCCAGACACTTATACATCGACTCATTCATAAATATGTAAGACATATTTTAACTTTACAGAAAAATACAGTCACTGGATTTTGTCATCAGTGATGTCATCAGTGATGTCATTTGAGATGTCATCAGTGATGTCATCAGTGATGTCACTGACCATGTCATGAATGATGTAATATGTGACATCATCAGCAGTGGATTGCGGGTGCGTGATATATAGTTAGTACAACTAACTATATATGGAATTTCATTGGTTTTGTGTGAGTAAAATAAGGTTTTTTAAATGCTAATTCCTAACTATATATGGTGTATAACCTATGGTTTTTGTCAGTGAATTTTTAAGGTTTTGTAAATGCTAATTCCTAACTATATATGGTCTATAACCTATGGTTTTTTCAGTGAATTTCATTGGTTTTTTAATAGCTAATATCAAAACCTTTACAATGTATTATTCTTTAAAAAGAAAAATTTTTTTTACATGTTTTTTATACATTTTTTTTTTTTTTTTTTTTTGTTTCGCTCCCAGTACGCGTACCGGTTAGCTTCCCGTTAGCTCAATCCGGAGGCGCGACCCGGTACGCGAACTGGTAAACGTTCCTTTTGCGCACCTCTCGCGTTACAAAACAACATCGTGACGCTTCGCGTCAGCATGACGTTTCGCGTTCTCGCGTAATACGTCATATTACGTGCTACGTTCGCGTACCCGGAAGCGCAGCGGTACGCGAACCGGAAGCGATCCGCGGCGCGGCGCCGACCGCGTAACGTAAACATAGCAGGTCATGTGACTCGGTAATAACACTTTTCATTGGTTCATTTCACTTTTGGTTTCCTAATGATGTAATACAAGGTCATGTGATCTAAAATGGACACTTTTCATTGGTTTAGAACTTTTGTTTTTCCCAAATGATGAAAACCCCTCCTTCTTTCATCACTCTGACTTTCATCTTGGTGAGAGAAAGACCCTTTATTGAGACTTTGAGATGGCTTCATTAGTAGCTTCAGCTGGTGCTAGCCCACCACCTCCACCAAATCCAAGAAAGAGAGGACCACCTGCAGAAGTAATTTTGCTAGAAGAGGAAGAACAGGAAGAGGAGGAAGAGGAGGAAGAGCATGAGTTTTTGCCAGAGGAGCCCAGGAGGTACAATCGAAAGGAGAATTACATCTGGCAATTCTACAGAATTCCTGAGGGGCAAAAGAAAGTGAATGCACGTTACGTGTTTTGCCGCATATGCGGTGATAGATTGTCAAGGGGCACTGATAAAAAATACAGTTATGGCAATCATACTATGCATCGGCATATGAGTAGGTGGCACCCAAATAATTATAGTGCTGCCCAGCTACGTGACGAACAACAAAATCCCCTCCCAATGGCAAGAAGATCGGTGGTTCCAGAGGTGTCGGGACCAGAGGCGAGGGAGATGATCGCAAACATCCAAATGTTGTTTGGGCACGTAAAGCAAGTGTGCGTGGAATGTGGCACTTTCATCTGCTACAGAGAAAGTAGCATCACTTTGATTTTGCGAGCAATTCAAAATCATATTAATGTTTGTACGAGACGCACCAAAAAATAAATTCTTTTTTTTTTTTTTGCTCCTGTTGAGCCCTTTATAATGGATCGTTTTTGTTTCCCCCCCCCCCCAAAAAAACCAAAAAAAATTTAAAAACGTTCAGAAAATACAAAAAAAGTAAAAAAATGTTCAAAAAATACTAAAAAAAATATAAAACAACAAAAACATTAAAAAAAAAGTTCTTTTCAGAACTAACTCCCCATTATAAAAAAATTGGTAGAATATTTGGAACTCTGCCAACCTCTATTTCTCTTAGTTCGCTCCCGGAGCGCTACCCGGTACGCCTACCGGAAGCTAACCAAAAAAAATATTTTTTTAAAAAAAGAACAGTAAGTATAAGGTAAGCAAACAGACAGTTATGTTAAAAGAAAGACAGCTCTAGGGAGTAAACTAAGGATACTGTTACCTACAATCCACTGCTGATGATGTCACATATTACATCATTCATGACATGGTCAGTAACATCAACAGCAGTGGATTGTAGGTAACAGTATCCTTAGTTTACTCCCTATAGCTGTCTTTCTTTTAACATAACTGTCTATTTCCTTCCCTTATAGTTACTGTTCTTTTTTAAAAAACATTTTTTTGATCAGTCATAAACAGTGACATTAATAGAAACAGAGAGAGTGAACAAGAGTGAAGAACTATGGTCCTCCTCAGCCACCCTCAGAAAACCAAGGGGGTCAAGATACATCTACCGTGCCCCCTTCTACCCATTCTGAACATTATTTGCCCTCCATCTTGTATCTTGATTCGACCGAAACACAAAATGGTGGACTGCCATAACGCTGCTGGTTTGCGAACCGGGCAACTTCCCGGGAAGCGGTCCAAAAAAAAAAAAGTTGGGAAAGTAATTCACAGACACTAAGAGTAATAGAGATGGAGTGAGTGAACAAGACTGAGGAACTATGAGAACAGAGGGACTGAGAAAAAGAGTGGAAGGAGTTGAGTAAATAGGTAATAGAGAAAGGAATGAGGAAAGTAGCAAAGGCAGGAAACTGAGGATTAAAGAAGTGAAGCAGTGGATCTAATAGTAGGTGAATGTGATAGAAATGTAACGAAAAGAGTACAACTATTTACCTTGTAATTGCCGTTAAATTAATCACATTTTATTTCTATACTTTCAATCTGTGAAAGAGAGAACCAACATTTGAAAAAAATTAAAATATGTATTTAAAAATTACAAAAGACAAGGGAAAATATTGAAGGACAAATAGTTTTTCAACAACTTTGACACTGACAGAAGCTTCTGCTTCTCCAGGTCCTCTACACAATCCTAAAGATATACATTTTAAACTAACAGTATCTTGATGCAGATGAAGTGAGGCCTATCTTAAAACATGGTGCATCTTTTGCATTGCTCTTGTTTCAGAAAAGTGTCGCTTCAGTATGCCAATAACATGTCTCCTATCCAGAGATTTGTTTGAGGTGAGGCCTACTCAGAGTTCAAGATGAGATTTACACTTGTTGAAGTGTACAGAGGAGATAATATCTGTGAAAGTCTACTAATGAAGTGAGTCATGTCCACTGCACTCTTCAACAAAGTAGAAACCTCCTATGTTTCCCTGGACAGACCTAAACTTGATCTGCACAATGTGATTCGTAATGATAGGAAACACAGGTGATGTAATTGAAATATGTGCAATTTATTTTGCTCATTTCACAATCACATCACTTGTGTTTCCTTTGCTTAGGTATCTCATTGTGCAGATGTAGTCCAGCATATGAAAGAATACGTAGAAGTGCAGCACTGCATACAATAAATTTAACACTTACAGAAAACTCACCTTCTCCATGCCTCCTACACAGTTCTACATATACATCATAAATGCAAACAGTACAGAATTAATTATACATGTTAAATGGTTTATTTTTGCTGTTCTCAGAATGTATCAAAATTCACTAAAAACAGTGACTTGAAGGTATTCATCATGTAACAGCGGGGAAAAAAAAACACAATCAAAATGATTGTGTTTAAAAAACCCATACAACATCAGAAATTAAAATTCAGAACTCCTTAAAGTTAACTTACTTTCCATGACGTCCAAGGATGTCCTATGAACAGCTTACACTCTTTTGTGCTGTTATTACTTTCAGCCCGCCACTTTCTGAAAGAAAACCTCCATCGTTTTTAAAAACACGTTACATGCAATAAATGACTTCTTGCTCTCTACCACTATTTTCCACAAGGCCAAATCTAGTCAGAGATATTTATAACTCTTGGATTTCTTGTAAGCCAATCCCATCATTTGGCATTTCCGCAACTTTCAGAATTAAAATGTTGAAGATCATTTTCACAATCCTGGAATAGTAATATCTTCCCCTTCTTGCTCAGTCATGTTCTACATTTCCTATGACACTGATACTGCTTAATATGAAGCAGACTTACACTACCTCTATGAGTACTACAATTATTTAATTCTCTACATCACTTTTAATCACAAAGCAATGTAAAACAGTAGACAGCATTGCAGACTTACATTCCCTCTACTCCATGTTTTGATTGGCTGCTTCAATTAGCTTATGAAAAGAAACAGTTTTTCTGAACTCATTTAAAGTGCCCATACATCTCCATGATGTCCAATCCTATGATTAGAAGTTATGTCTCTGAACTACACTTATCCTCAAGGCCAAATTGTGTAGGAGCCATTAGAACTTCTTGAAATTCCACAGATCATATCCCGAGATTATTTTCCTAAAATTTTGGTTTTAAAAACACCAGGTAAGAGTTTTTAAGGTCATACGGCAATTTTTTTTTGAAAATTAAAACAGAATCATTGCAGAATGACCAGCCATTTCTAGACTTTAAATAAGCTGTGTAATGTCCTGATGATATTGAAGGGCCGTCATGATATATAATTGCTGTAGTTACAAAAGTCCTTCCTGATATTGACAACTGCGAAGCTACAAAATTTTTTATTAAAGTTGTCAATTTTGTTCCATCAGGCCTACATCGTTGGAACATTAAAATGACGTACTGGCCATATGTTCGTATAAATAATGTGGACATCATTTCAGATTTACATTGGCTACACTCCATGTTGTGATTAGCAGCTTTTACTAGCTTATTAAAGGAGACTGATTTACTGTCTGGCAAAGTTAAATATATAAATCTTTCTGAGTCTACACTAGTAGTACTTGATACCATACAGTTCTCGCAGTCATGCTGCCATTGATAAGAAAGCCCAAACAGCTGATCTACATCTACACCTTCAGCATGTAATACATCAAGCATATACATTAAAAACTCCTGACAATCTTGCTGAATATTTTGAGAGAATTGTGTTTGGCCTGAACATCTATCTAACAGATTTCTAATTTCAGACACACTTTCTATGTTTCTTCTATCAGTGGTACATTTCTCTAACACAGAATTTAACAAACTGCAAAATCTTTGATCAGAATTGACCACAATCTCTTCTTTTACATTTTTTAGAGAAAACAAAACATTAATTACTACATTAGCATAGCAGTTGACACCAGAACTGTTTTCAAACTGAAAACCAACAACATCTTCAACAGAATCCTCTTTGTTTCTGCTTGTAATTTTAGGTTCATTCACTTTTTGTCTTTTTGCTACAACCTCCCCAGTATTGTTCTCATTTCTTCGTTTCCGGCCTACCAGACGTTTCTCAAACAAAGGAAACTGAGGCAAATGTGGCGCATACTCTCTTCTTAACCTATTGTATTCCTTAACACAATCTAGATCTGCACAAATGTTTCTGACATCACACTCAATCAAGTACAATCCCGATAAAGTTCTAACTCGTGACAATGCCACATATGCCATACCCTCCTTGAACACAGAACTGCCAATATTCACCAATGCAGTGTCTACACTTAAACCTTGCGATTTATGAATTGTCACCGCATATGCCAAGCAAACAGGGAACTGCTTACGGCGAACATATAAGTCTTTTACAAGCAAAAATCTAGCAGAACAACGAGCAATTAGCTGTACTTCCTCAATGCCATCAAATTTAATTTTTAAAAATTCAATTCCATCTCTATTTCTGTATTTCACAAAATCAACAACATTACCCATTGATCCATTTACCAGACCTCTTTCAACATGTAAATTCCTTCTTAAAATTATACGGCAGTTCAAGCACACATTCAGAGTCTTTTCAAAACCTGCAGTTTTAGATATACTCTTCTCTAATGAATCCAATTTTGTTTTCAGATTCTCAGACAAAATAATTGTTGATCCCATATGCTCTACTCTATCAATAGCTTCCACTTTCACAATCTCTTGCTTTTCTAAATGCAACATTTTGTTGTTAAATTTGGCACATTCTGCAAGAGTTGGCATCAAACATATTCCAGATTTCTTATCAGTAATTTTCTGAAAAATATTCTCAGGCACAACATCTTGTTCTGGATATAAATTTGACAGTAATCGTGCATGTAAAGCTTCTTTCCCATGCTCGGTCACTTTTCCAATTCTAACATCTTGTAGAATAGTCTTGTAAACTTCATCCTTTGCCTGACGCATATTTTCATGCAGTTCAGCATAATTGAAGTTTAACCATATATTGACGTTGCCAATGCTGCCTAGGCACTTCCTGGTATCTTCATGCGTGAGCATTTTGAACACAGGTTGCCCTTTCACTGGTGTCAGCTGCAGAAGATCTCCGAAAACAATGATGTGTTTGCCACCAAATAACACATCATACTCTGTTTTGAGAACTTCTTGCATCCTCAAATGCACAAAGGCAAGCATGACATTGGAAACCATGCTTACTTCGTCAATGATAAGAAGTTTCATTTTCCTCAAGATTCTTGAAACTTCAAAACAAGCATCTCCAGATAGCTTGTGATATTCTAATTTGTTGTCATGCTCCACTGGCAGCATCAGTAAACGATGTAAAGTAATCCCTTTAATATTATGTGCTGCCAGTCCAGTTGGAGCAGTGACAACACAAGACAGCGATGACTCTGTCCTTTCCTGCAAATAGCATGAAATTGCTTTAATGAGGAAACTTTTTCCAGTTCCCGCTTCTCCACTCACGTACAGTCGGACAGGCTTCAACGACGTACATGAGCACTCTTTCTTATCATGACTTAATCCATGATCAATTTGCATGGTAACTTCGTCATATATTTTCCTCTGCTCAACGTTGAGTTGCCTTTCCAACTCTTCTAAGTTAACCGCATCCTCTTGAGCATGTGCCATGGCTCTTTCCACCTCATTCATAGCAGTGGCAGCTTCATTTTCAATAAGAGGTCCTCCTAGTGGATCCTGACTCAATGAAGCAGAACTCTGACTGTCCTGAGAACTGTCTCTGGCAATCTCGGCTGCAATCGTTGCTTCCTGCTCAATTTCCGCATTCAACATTTCTACATATTTGGGAAAAGCAGGACATTCTATGGTCTCCTTGGCGACATTGAAAGAGTCTTCGTAACAGAGGAAATCTCCAAGCAGTTTCTCTTCTGCACGCCAAGGCTTGAAAAGTTGCAAAAGTGCTAAATAGAAAAACTCCTTTTTTTCAGGAGATTCGCCACTCAATTTTCGATGGTTTATCAAGTGGCATTTTCTTTGCTTGACCAGACATCCCTCACTTCCTATTACAGCATACACTCCTTTCTCAGTATCTTCTTTGATGTTCCTCTTGAACATGTAATTTTGCAGAACCTCATACAGACAAACATTCTCTAGGTGACTGCTTCGATTTGGATAATATGTATCCAACATGTTTGTCTTCAAAATGTCGGTACTGTTTGGCTCCTTTTCCGCCAAATACTCAATTTCCCGCACAGGTTTGAGAACTCGATTACGCGTTGCAGCAAGACCAAGACTCGCCCAAACGATACTCCTGGACTTGGCATAGAGACTTGCTGAAGACAACCGGTCAGAACATTCGTACGCTCCGATTTCTCGATGCGACAACATCTTCAGACTGAAACTGTACAACTTCTTGCTGAGGCTCTTTTCATGGGAAATGTCCTCCCACATATCCTTCAATTCTGTCTTCTCTTTTTTGGTGATGTAAGACGTCACATACCGAGCCACAGCCATACAGTTATCAGCCACAAACTGTATATCCATGTTAGCATTCCACATGGACAAAATCACCGGGTTGTAGTCGTTGATGTACTTGGACTCTTCGTTCCTCTTCAAATTGTAAGTGTTTTTAGGTGATTTCTTCATCACATTATGTCGCAGCGAAGACATCAAACTGTTTACTCTTCCTTTAGAAATCACCGGTCGTGGAAAGCCGAAACGACATTTGGTGTAGAACTTGTCTTTGTTTCGGAATTTACGACGGCAGTACTTTCCACATCGATGGCTTTGGAAACGCAGAACTTTTTCTCTTAGGCTTTTCTTCTCCTTTGCGTTTGGAACAGCACACATAGAATACTGTTGGATGAAACTCATCACTGAGTCTTCTGGATCCGTTCCAAATTTAGGTGCATCCTTGATCCACAGCAACATATGTATATGAGGAGCACCTCTTGCTTGGTACTCCTTTCTCCAGAAGAAATCCAACACCTCTCCAAGAGGTGGATTCTTCTTATTCATGATGAAAGACATCATAGCTTCACATCTATGATTGAAGTACCTACATACATTGACTGGATCCAAAGAGCACAGTTCTCCGGGTGTCTTGAATTCGATGTTTTCTACGTTAGCATTTGCCTCTCGTAGAAATTGAAGTAAGTCTTCCCAGCCATACTCGGCACAACTCAGAGTGAGGAACCATGTGGGAGTACCTAAGTTCCTCAGCATACATTTTAAATCACCATGACGACGGTACCAGTACTCATTAGTACCACGCTGACACGCCATGAGATTAATCAGGTGAGAATCCAAAATACTATCTTGGACATTCACTTTATCCATAAAATCACTTGCCGAGATGTTTTGCATGTGTATACCACTTTTCAAGATGTGGTTCACTGCATATGACAGTCCAGACAGATCGCTTTCAAACAGGAGATGAAACAAATAAGGAATGCATTGTCGAAACCTAGCATCTCCTGCATACAATCGCAAAGCCCGGTATTCAGAAGCAGGAATTTGATGAGGTCGCTCATCATATCTTCCTCCCTGACCTGTTGGAAAAAGCTGTGGGAAACACCGAGCTTCCAAACTTTCCTCCCAAACACTAATGGGACTCCCTTTGGCTTGTTTCATTTGAAACAACTCAATAGCATTCCCCATGACTTCCTTTGAATGCAAAGGATGAACACTATAATGTTCATATATTTCCTCACTAGTAGAGGGTTCTACTTTCTCAATTTGACCAGCACACAAATCGCTATCCTCTTCCTCACTTACTTCCTCTTCTGCAACATATACATTCTTATAGTATTTATTATTTTTTTTCAAATACAATGTTGCCTTTTTAACTTTCCTAACATCTACTAAATCTTGCCATATTTTCTTATTCTTTGTCGGAACCCCATTAACTAAGATAACCAGAGGTTCCTCTTCCACTTTTTCTACTCCAATTGTGTTAATGTTTTTCTTGAAATCTAGAGGCAAATAAACAACTCTTCCCTTTAATCCTCTCTGTAAATCTGATGGAGGCAATTTCCCTGTCTTTGGCTCCATTCTTACAATAGCCTGAAAGGGATGGATACTTTGAATCAAAATAGATTCATAAGTATTTAAGTCCTTCAATTCAGAAGGAATCTCAACCAATTCCAGATTATTATGAACTGCTCTAGCAGGCATCTGGTTTTGTTTTAATTTGTTACAACAATAAGTACACACACGTTGATCCAATCCCAAATCAAAACAATTTTCTACCATCAAGTATGTTGCAAAATCCTTCCATTCACTATTATTTTCCCTTTCACTTTTTGCATATAAATCCACTAACTTAGTCTGATTCTTATAATAAGTGCGTCTACAACACACACAAGTGAAATTAGGCCTCTCACTTGATTTCATGTCAAACGTCGCAATTTCCCTCTGGAAATTATCTGTACTGGAAACATGTACACTATCTTCCAAATGACCCTCTACTTCTTGCTCAATTTCAACATTCTCCTCTTTACTTCCAAAGTAACAAAACTCAATTTCTTCACATATATTCTTCACATCTATTTCAGAACCATGCAAAAGAGCAGCGCATAATTGTTTCAGCATAATTGCTGGACTCTTAGCATAATACAACAGTCTAACTAACTTCCTCACTTTGTTATGATGCACTGCTAGCATCCTGAAATGATGAAAAACACTCTGGCATACTCTCCTGGAAAGACAAGCCAGTGAATGACCATGCAAACCTGTCACTTCTCTCACTCTGCAAGGATCTAATTCTTGCAACAACCTTATTTTCTGCTTCAAACTTTTCTTGTTAAATGTCCGTACAAAATCACAAAGCAAATTGATGGAATCCTGTCGCACACTGCAAATACTACTACACTTCCAGGTGTACACAGGACCCTTAGCACGTCTTCCTAAAACCTCATTACCTAACAACTCTTCTGCCTCTGTTGTCACAAGTTTTTCTTTTTCAACTGGACAACCATCTTTCACTTCATAAGCACGACCACTGATGTCAACTGCATGCACCAAATCATTATCCTGGAAATAACTCTCTTCATTAAAAAATGCCTCACAGCTTGAACTATGTATCCATTCTCCAGAAAAAACTTCACAAAAATTACTACGATTAACTATTCTCTTCCATCTACTATTTCTTTTGAAATCAAAAATTGCCTTGTTTAGCTTCCTAATTCTATTGATTATCAAAATAAATAACTTACGTTTAATTTCAAAAGCCTGATCAATAACTTTCTCAACTTTTTTTTTTCTCCTATAAAAAACTAATTTCTGTTGACCTTTCTTAATATTTTTTAACAAATTGCCAATTATCCTGTTACGGAACATTCGTTTACGAATCTCCCTAAACTGTTGTTTCCTTCTACTATCATGCACAGATTTATCTCTTGCTCTAGCAGTAACATTTTCATTTGTCCTTTTCTTTCCATTTGATTTACTTCTCATGTTATGGATTGAAACATTTTCTGTACTAATATTTTTTTTATTAGAAATATTTCTTATGAAATATTTAGAGCTCTTACCCGGTGCTTTCTTCATGGCTTGAGAAATCTTTTTGTTAGAGGACTGCTGCGTTTTTTTTTTCTCCTGCTGTCTTTGACGTTTTGCAGCCTTTATCTCTCTTATTTTTGTAGGCATATTGAAATCTTGAAATGATCTGCAGTTGAATCTGAGGAAAAATATAATAAAAAATGTTATTAAACATTATTATCAAACAGTAAATCAGTAATAGTGATCAAAAACATAACACACTACTTGACATTTTAATTTGAAGATTTTTTAGTCATTGCCATTTTTACAATACAGAAATACCAGAAAAGAAATGACATTTATATTTATGTTACCTATGCTATTTTATATGTGAATCTGATCTAATTTTATGAGCATATTTTAATATTTTATTGAAGACACTACACATAACCTGTTTTTGAAGGTGTCTTTATTTTTAAATTAAACGGTTTACCTTTTTACTTTTTATTGATTATAAATTTTAAAAATAAATGTTTATAATTCCAAAGGCTCAAGCAGGTCAGCTTCCCATCCTATATCATATAATTCGGACAAATCTGCATCCTCATCACGCTCTTCTTCATCCTCAGGATTTAAATCATCCAATGGATCAACATCCACTGATGTTTCAATTACAAGTTCAATGATGAGGTCAAAATCAACTGATTGCAGATTGTCGCTCATGTTGAGGTTGTCTTTATCTTTAAAGAAAGATAACAACAATGAGATGTTGCAGAGTAAGAGACAAATCTCACAGATTATAATAGTAAAATTATTTAACAAGAGTAACATTTTGCAGCTATTATTTAGCCATGTCCAGCGATGCTGAGCAGGTGAAGCCTATGTCTAATTTTTCACTGAACAGGACTCATCTGTTCTTAACCTTGGATAAGCCTCAACGACTCTGTGTCCCCTGCACATACTCAAATGTTAAAGTGCAGATTTATATTAAATGGCACATCCCCAGGCATGCACCAGTTAATGTGCACCACTGCTTTACCACCCATGGTGTGCCGCATTTACAATCAGATAGGAGAAAGCTGCTTCAAAACCCTGCGCCTGCTTGAAGCTGGCATAGGTCTTGACGCAGCATTGTAGAGATGGGGCACCCCTGAGCCTTGCTGGAGCTGCATCGCACTTACGATACAACTCCAGCAATGCGCCACCTTTACGGCACAGATGCGTCACGCATCTGTGCCGTTTTTGCCCCATGCTGCGCCGCATTGTAAATGCAGCACAACATGGGTGGCGGAACAGTGGCGCAGGATGACTGTCACATCCCTGGTGATGCGCCACTCATCATAAATCTATCCCTAAGCTTCTTATCTTGTTACAGATGAACTGCCATATGTATCATCAAAATATTTTACATATTATAAATAGCAAATTTTAAGGAATAAATAGCGATTCTTTACTATTCCTAATTTGCAATGAGCAAATTGCTAATTGCAAATTACCCATTCATTTCCATAGGCTAGGAGGCTCATAAGAATTAATGTTGCAAGTTGTGATTAGCAATTAGCTCATCACAAAATAGGATTTTTTTCAAGCGTGCAGGGGTATCTCAAGAACACCCTGCTGCACCCCTGAAAAAGAAATTTGGGAGCACATGGCACACCTACATGCCCTAATAGCATGTATGGGCGTCATATTTGACCTTTTTTTTTTTTTTTTTTTAAAATGCTTTTTGAAAAGAATTCGCAAATTACCACAAACTAGAAGTTGGTGGTAGTTTCCAAATCCTTAATATCATTTTTTACATATTTTTTTTTGATACATTGCATTTAAGGAATCACAAATCACAAAAAATTGGGGAAAAGTAATGGTTTGCAAATTTATGACAAGGACATAATGGTGTATGCTTCTCTATAAGGCATTTCAGTGTCTCTGATGTCATTTTTCCCATATTACATTATAAGACCTTTCCCCATGAAGCACATTCCTTGTAAATATGCTCCCACCTGTGCATTGCAAATTTAGATTTTGACTGTTTCAGACACATAGCCATGTTGAAAGTGACCCAAAAAAATTGCAAACGTTTTAAAAAAAAACATTCATGTGTCTTAATGACATTTTAAGTCATTTCCCCATGGACAATGTTTTCTAAGTGGCACAAAAGAGGTATACACCTATCATAAATCTGTCCCTAGCATTATAAATGATTAAATCAGGATGACAATAAGATGTGGCCTATCCAGAGGTTTGTTTAAGGTGAGGCCTACTCAGGATTGCAGATTAAAGTTACGCTTGATGAAGAATACAGAGGAGATAATTTATTGTAAAGGCCTACCAATGAAGTAAGTGATTTCTACTTCATTGCACCAGTCATCATAAATGTATCCATAAGCTTCTTATCTTGTTAGACATCAACCGCCATATGTATCATATAACTATTTTGCATTTCCAAAAAAGCGAATTTTAAGGAATAAATAGCGATTCTTTACCATTCCAAATTTGTTTGAGAAAATTGCTAATTGCAAATTACCCATTCATTTCCATGGGCTAGGAGGCTCATATAAATGAAGGTGCAATTTGCGATTAACAATTTGCTCATCACAAATTAGGAATTTATTCCAAAGGTGCAGGGGTGTCTCAAGAACACCCTGCTGCAACCCTGAAAAAGAAATTTGGGGGCATATGGCGAACATAAATTTTAACAACATTCCTTTACCTCAAAAACGATTTTCAAATCATAACTTCAAAACACTACACATGGGAAAATTACTTAAATTGTCCTTAAGACACATAAAAGCGTTTTTTGATTGGCTTTCCTGCATGGTAGGGTCACTTTTAACATGGCTATGTAACATAAACATTCAAAATCAAAATTTTCCATGTACAGGTGGGAGCATATTTACAAGCAATTTGCGCCACAAAGAAAGGTCTGACATTAAAATGGGAAAAATAACATCAGGGACAGTCAATTGCCTTATAAAGAACCATACACCATTATGTCCTTCTCATGAATTTAAAAACAATTCCTTTTTCCCAAAAACGATTTTCAAATCATAATTCCAAAAAACTGCACATGAGAAAATGACTTAAAATGTCATTGAAACACATGAAAGCGTTTTTTGATTGGCTTTCCTGCATGGTTGGTTCACTTTTATCATGGCTATGTAACACAAACATTGATAATTAAAATTTTCATGCACATGTAATAGCATATTTACAAGCAATTTGCGCCACAGAGAAAGGTCTTACACTAAAATGAGAAAAATAACATCAGGAACAGTCAATTGCCTTATAAAGAACCATACACCATTATGTCCTTGTCATGATTTTATAAACAATTCCTTTTCCCCAAAAACGATTTTAAAATCATAATTTCTAAACACTGCACATGGGAAAATGACTTAAAATGTCATTAAAACACATGAAAGCGTTTTTTGATTGCCTTCCCAGCATGGTTTGGTCACTTTTAACATGGCTATTTAACACAAACATTCAAAATCTAAATTTTCCATGCACATGTGAGAGCATATTTACAAGCAATTTGCGCCACAGAGAAAGGTCTTACACTAAAATGAGAAAAATAACATCAAGGACAGTCAATTGCCTTATAAAGAACCATACACCATTATATCCTTGTCATGAATTTAAAAACAATTCCTTTTCCACAAAAACGATTTTCAAATCATAATTTCTAAACACTGCACATCAGAAAATGACTTAAAATGTCATTAAAACACATGAAATCATTTTTTGATTGGCTTTCCAGCATGGTTGCGTCACTTTTAACATGGCTATGTAACACAAACATTCAAAATCAAAATTTTCCATGCACATGTGAGAGCATATTTACAAGCAATTTGCGCCACATAAATCATAATTTTCTCCTTAAAGCACACTATTCTCTATCTAAAGTAAAGAAATATTTTCTCACCTTAGCAAATACTTTGAGTTTGAAAACAGTCTAAGAAACACACCAATTTGTCTTCAGCAGAGCAAAAGGTATGCACTCCAGAGTCTGCAGCTATCAAAAGCACAGAAATGGTGTAATTCTTCACACATATTTCTCATGTCACCCAATCAAAACTCTTCCCTCACTTTTTTTCAAATGAAAACCCTTCCCCCTCTGCCCTTTCTGCCTATTTTCCATAGCAACCACCTCTTGGAGAAACTCTGGTGTTTGCAAATTCACACAACAATGTTGCAATTGAACTCTGAACTCTCAGTGCACCTGCATATCCAGTGCTTTCTTTCATTTAATGATTTTTTATTGACCACTCAAAATACATCTTTCAAACAACACATCTGTACACCCTAACTTTCTGTTTTCATCAATCAAAATCCACCAATCACTGTTACTACTTCATGAACACAGAAACTCCACAGTTTTTTTCATTTCAAACTCACATTTTTTCAACTGCCATTTCATTGCCACACTTCATCTGACTGCAGGAGAACCTTCTCTCACCATGTTTTCTGTCTGGATTGTTGGTCATAGTTATATTCACTGGGCTCAAAGGTACGTTGAAAGCAGGAATTTACCTAACCTCAATTTACAAGATGTGGAAATTAAGTGGTTTGGCCACAGAGGATTAAAATGTCACCAATTGATACCATTGGTGAAAACCTTTATGCATTTGCCAAAACCTGACCTGTTAATTGTGCACTGTGGAGGTAATGACTTGGGCACTTTGACTGGTGTAGGTCTGGAAATGCTTTTAAAGGACACCTTTGAGCAATTAATGGCACTTTTTCCTCAGACTGCCTTGGTATATTCAAATATATGCCAAAGACAGAAATGGAGGTGGTCAAACCAATTTTGTCCACAAATTGAGAAGTCGAGGAAGCATGTAAACAAATCTGTTTCAGCTTACATGAGAGACCATGGAATGGGCTCCCTGTACAACAATAACTTGCGTTACTACATGCAAGATATCTACAGAGGAGATGGAGTTCACTTCTCAGATGAGGGCAACAGAGTTTTCACTCTGAATTTAAAAATGTGCATTGGTACCTACTTATAAGTACCAAAATGTACCATAAACCCAAAAGCTCTTCTCAGAGCTACCCTACATCTAATCACTCACAATTATTATTTTACTCTAACTTTTTTCACTAATTTTCAACAAAGTACACTCCCTGGGGCGCTACCCGGTACGCGTACCGGGAGCTAACCTCGCGAAATTTTTTAAAAAAATGTTTTTTTTTCGCACATATAAACCTCCTCAGCCACCCTCAGAAAACCTAGGGGGTCAAGATAAGTCTACCGTGCCCCCTTCTACCCATTCTGAACATTATTTGCCCTCCATCTTGTATCTTAATTCGACCGAAACACAAAATGGTGGACTCCCGGAACGCTTAAGGTACGCGAACCGGGGCGCTCAACGGTTCGCGTACCGGGTCGCTCCCTGGGAAAAAAAGGTGGGAAAGTAGTTCACAGAAAAGCCACTGGAGACAATTTCACCAAATATAGATTAGCTCATACTACATACCAATCCCTACCATTTTCACAAATTTGATTGGAATTCCATTTAGCCATTTAGCCTGTAGACCTCTCTAAATACCGTGAGGTAAATTACTTCACAAAACACATCTGAAATGTTGGAATTGACAACCAATTAAAATGTTACTTTCATTTTCTACTTTTTTTACCTCACATTTGATTGGTTATGTACCCGAATATATATAAAGGAAGAGAAGGAAACACAGCCATTTTGACTACTACTTCCTGGTGTACATTTCAATAGGATTTTCATTAATAACTTCAACTTCTTTTTAAAGGTAAGTTGTTATTTTTAAAACTGAAGTATATTGTGCACTTTAAGTTAATATGGCAAACTTTTTCTGTTAGTTATATACTATCCCTCTGTAGTACTTATAAATTTAGATACACTTTTTTATATTCCTACTTCCACTCTGATACTATACACTGCCCAAAGATAAATTCTCTGTTAAAAACTGCTTATCTAAAATTAATCCCAACAGTGCCCTACCTCTACTAATATATATTTTTTTTATGCAAATTTCAGGAAAAATGGAAAGTGAACAAAACATTTCATTTGAAATTGTCCTTCCAGAGTCCAACACAGAAATCATTGATCCAAATGAGATTGAATTTATGGATGAAACTTGGGACCAAGAACTACTGCAATGTGTACAAGCAGTAGATAACCTCCTTGCAAATGAGGACATTTTACAACCTCAGAGACTACAATCTATATTCCATGATTATTATGAAATTTCTGACAATGAAATGTTAGAAAGTTTAATAAATTATGAAACACAATAAAAAAAGCTTAAAAAAAAAAAATAAAAAAAAAATAATCAACAAAACCAACAATCAATTAACATACAGCATTTGAAAAGTCTATCATTCATTTTTCATTGTGATACGCTCCCTAGAACGCTTCCCGGTTCGCGTACCGGGCGCTAACCACGAAAAAAAACAAAAAAAAATTTTTTTTTTTGCTTAGCGGGGCCCCTTTAAAGCCTCCACATCAAACCTAGGGGGTCAGGGAGGATCTACTATGCCCCCTTATGGTCATTTCCCCCTTTGTTTTGTCCTCCTCTTGTCACTCGATCCTACCGAGAGACAAGATGGCGGCCGCTCCGGACTGTTTAGAATGTTGACAGACACCGGAGAGCCAATCAACTTCGCTACGCGAAGTTCCGTTACGCGTCAA
This sequence comes from Lissotriton helveticus, assembly GCF_964261635.1. Lineage (NCBI taxonomy): Eukaryota > Metazoa > Chordata > Amphibia > Caudata > Salamandridae > Lissotriton > Lissotriton helveticus. The sequence continues at coordinate 2,083,363,285 of NC_136063.1, forward strand.
GGACGCGTACCGGGGCGCTGCCTGGTCCGCGCTTACAGATATATATCTTTTTTTGAACGTTATTTTCTCAAAATCCACTGCAGCACATATATTGAGACCTACAAAAGGCACATCGGGCTACCAGTCCCTACAATTTTGCCAAGTTTCGTGCAAATCCATCGGGCTAAAAGTGAGGCTAACCGCCCTATGGAAAACTCAATGTTAAAAACACGTTTTGGGACCCCCCTTTTTTCTCGGCCCCCCCTGGACCAACTCCCCCCAAATTTCCAGTGGCTGCTCAGAAACAAAATGTTCCATTTTGCTGAAAATTTCAGCCAATTCCGTCCACAAACGCCAAAGTTATTAGACATAGAATTTTCAAAAAACCCATAGAGAAAAAATCCTAACTATATATACCTACTGGCGACCGCCAGTAGGTAATATATATATATATATATATATGTTACCTACTGGCGGTCGCCAGTAGGTTTATATAGTTAGGATTTTTTCTCTATGGGATTTTTGAGGACGGAATTGGCTGAAATTTCCAGGAAAATGGAACATTCTGTTTCTGAGCAGCCCCTGAAAATTTGGGGGGGTTTCGTCAAGGGGGGGCCGAGAAAAAGGGGGGTCCCAAAACGTGTTTTTCCCATGCAATTTTCCATAGGGCGGTTGGACTCACTTTTAGCTCGAATGGCTTAATGGATTTCCACGAAACTTGGCAAAATTGTAGGGACTGGTAGCCCGATGTGCCTTTGCTAGGTCTCAATATATGTGCTCCAGTGGATTTTGAGAAATTAACGTTAAAAAAATATATATATCTGTAAGCGCGCTCCGGGCAGCGCCCCGGTTCGCGTACCTGACGCGTAACGGAACTTCGCAAAGCGAAGCTGATTGGCTCTCCGGTGTCAGTCAACATTCTAAACAGTCCGGAGCGGCCGCCATCTTGTCTCTCGGTAGGATCGAGAGACAAGAGGAGGCCAAAACAAAGGGGTAAATGACCATAAGGGGGCATAGCAGATCCTCCCTGACCCCCTAGGTTTGATGTGGAGGCTTTAAAAGGGCCCCGCGGGGGAAAAAAAAATATCTTTTTTTTGCGTGGGGAGCGCCCGGTACGCGCACCGGGAAGCGTCCGGGGAGCGTACTATAAGGAAAAAAGAATGATAGACTTTTTAAATATTGTATGTTTATTGATTGTTCATTTTGTTGTTTTTTTTTTGTTTTTTTTATTAAATATAAATGTATTTTTGTGATTCTTTTTCCAAATTTAACAGAACATTTAACAACACATTGTCGGAAATGTCCTCATTTTCAATCAGCGAATCTACTGCATCTACACATTGAACTAATTCATGGTCCCGTGATTCATCCATGAAATCTGAGTCATCATTGTCCTCAATATCTTTTTCTGTGTTGTTCTCCAGAACAATTTTGAAGGAAATATTCTGCTCTCCTTCCATTTTCTTGCTGTAATTTGCATAAAAAATAAATATATCAGTAGAGATAGGGCACTGTTGGGTTTAAGTTCAGACAGGTACTTGTGAGTTTATAACAGAGAAGTAATCTATGGGCACTGTATGGTTTCAGGCGTGAAGTAGTACTATTAAAAAGTGCCTGTGAAGAAGCCTAAGTAAATTCATAATTATACCACAGAAACCTAAATCAATCCATAATTATAATAAACAAGTCTTTCTCATTGTCTAACTCTTACAGAGGGACAGTATATAACTATCTAAAAATGTTTTCCCAAATTAATTTAAAGTGCATGACATAGTTCTCCTTTCAAATTTACAAAATAACATCTTACCTTTTAAAAACAAGTTTAAGTTGTCAGTGAAAATGCTCTTGCAATGTACTTCAGGAAGTAGTAGTCAAAATGGCTGTGTTTCTCTCTCTTTCTTTATATATATTCAGGTACATAACCAATCAAATGTCAGGTAAAAAAAGTAGAAAATGAAAGTAACATTTTAATTGGTTGTCAATTCCAACAATTCAGATGTGTTTTGTGAAGTAATTTACCTCAGGGTATTTAGAGAGGTCTACAGGCTAAATGGCTAAATGGAATTCCAACCAAATTTGTGAAAATGGTAGGGATTGGTATGTAGTATGAGCTAATCTATATTTGGTGAAAGTGTCTCCAGTGGTTTTTCTGTATATTACTTTCCCACCTTTTCTGAGCGAGCGCTTCCCGGTGCGCGCCCCGGTACGCGAACCGGCAGCGTTACGGGAGTCCTCCATTTTGTGTTTCGGTAGATTTGAGATACAAGATGGAGGGCAAATAATGTTGAGAATGGGTAGAAGGGGGCACGGTAGACGTATCCTGACCCCCTAGGTTTTCTGAGGGTGGCTGAGGAGGCCCATATGTGCGGAAAAAAACCCATCTTTTTTCAAATTTTTGCACGGTTAGCGTCCGGTGCGCGTACCGGGTAGCGCTCCGGGGAGCGTACTTTGGTGAAAATTAGTGAAAAAAGTTAGAGTAAAATAATAATTGTGAGTGATCAGATGTAGGGTAGCTCTGAAAAGAGCTTTTGGGTCCTGTGGCTGATTTAGGTACCTACAAGTAGATACCAATGCACAGTCTTAAATTCAGGATGAAAATTCTGTTCCCCTCATCTGAGAAGTGAACTCCATCTCTTCTGTAGATATCTTGCATGTAGTAACGCAAGTTATTGTTGTAGATGGAGCCCATTCCATGGTCTCTCATGTAAGCTGAAACAGACTTATTTACATGCTTCCTCGATTTCTCAATTTGTGGACAGAATTGGTTGGACCACCTCCATTTCTGTCTTTGGCATATATTTGAATATACCAAGGCAGTTTGAGGAAAAAGTGCCATCAATTGGTCAAAGGTGTCTTTTAACCCCTTCGACGCTCATGACGAGCTGGGCTCGTCATGAGGTAGCCTCCTCGCACGCTCATGACGAGCCCAGCTCGTCATGTAAAGTGCGTTTCCGCAAAATCCAGCGTACGGGGGGAAATCATGCCGCACGCATGCGGTTAAAAGCATTTCCAGACCTACCCCAGTCAAAGTGCCCAAGTCATTTCCTCCACAGTGCACAATTAACAGGTCAGGTTTTGGCAAATGCAAAAAGGTTTTCACCAATGGCATCAATTGGTGACATCTTAATCCTCTGTGGCCAATCCAGTTGATTTCCACATTTTGTAAATTGAGGTTGTGTAAATTTCTGTTATCAGCATACCTTTGAGCCCAGTGGATATAACTATGTCCAACAATCCAGACAGAAAACATGGTGAGAGGAGGTTCTGCTGCAGTCAGATGAAGTGTGGGAATGAAATGGCAGTTGGAACAGTAGGAGTATGTAATGAAAAAAACTGTGGAGTTTCTGTGGTAATTAATCAGTAGCAGTGATTGGTGGATTTTGATTGCTGAAAACAGAAAGTTAGGGTGCATGGATGAGTTCTTTGAAAGATGTAATTTGAATGGTCAAGAAAAAATCATTTTATGAAAGATTGCACTGGATACGCAGGTGTACTGAGAGTTCAGAGTTCAATTGAAACATTGTTGTGTGAACTTGCAAACATCAGAGGTCTTTCAGGAGGTGGTTGCTATGGAAAAAAGGCAGAAAGGGCAGAAGGGGAAGGGTGTTGATTTGAAAAAAGTGAGGGAAGAGTTTTGATTGGGTGACATGAGAGATATGTGTGATGAATTACAGCATTTCTGTGCCATTGTTGGTTGCAGCCTCTGGAGTGCATACCTTTTGCTCTGCTGAAGACAAATTGGTGTGTGTCTGAGACTGTTTTGAAACTCAAAAAGTATTTGCTAAGGTGAGAAAAGATTCATTTAATTTAGATAGAGAATAGTATGCTTTAGGGAGAAAATTATGAAGAAAGTTGTGTATTTAAAATGTTGCTTTGTTTCATAGGTTGCTTGGGGCATATTTACAAGGCCTTTGAGTCCCTTTGATATTATTTTTCCCATTTTAATTTAAGACATTTCCCCGTGGTGCAAGGTCCTTGTAAATACGCCCCCATGTGTGCTTGGCAAATTTAGATTTTGTTTCTTTGAGTTACATAGCCATGTTAAAAGTGATGCAAAAATGGTTTAAGGGCTTTCAAAATACGCTTTCATGTGTGTTAGGGCATTTTAAGTCACTTCCCCATGAATGTAGTTGAATAACGGCTTTAATTGATGTGTTTAAAAACGTTTATTGAAGTCATTTAAATTTCTTGATATGTACTGCTAGAGTTTCATAGGCTGCTTGGGGCATATTTACAACGCCTTTGAGTCCCTTTGATGTTATTTTCCCCATTTTAATTTAAGTCATTTCCCCGTGGTGCAAGGTCCTTGTAAATACGCCCCCATGTGTGCTTGGAAAATTTAGATTTTGTTTCTTTGAGTTACATAGCCATGTTAAAAGTGATGGAAAAATGGTGCAAGGGCCTTCAAAATACGCTTTCATGTGTGTTAGGGTATTTTAAGTCACTTCCCCTTGAATGTAGTTGAATAACTGCTTTAGTTGATGTGTTTAAAAACGTTTATTGAAGTCATTTAAGTTTCTTGATATGTACTGCTAAAGTTTCATAGGCTGCTTGGGGCATATTTACAAGGCCTTTGAGTCCCTTTGATGTTATTTTCCCCATTTTAATTTAAGTCATTTCCCCGTGGTGCAAGGTCCTTGTAAATACGCCCCCATGTGTGCTTGGCTAATTTAAGTACTGATAGGATGTGCTTCTACATAGGACCTGTGTTGTGTTTTCAAATTATGACCATAAAATCGTTTTTTTTTTTTTTTTAAACGCTTTTCACATTTATGAGAAGGTCATATTGGTGTCTGCTTCTTTAAATAAATATTGAACTGAGAAATATTAAACTGAGGCTTCTGTAAGTGTCAAAGGAGGTGAGTAATGTACATTGCTCTGTTGCATACAGTCCTCATCCTCTGCGTACTCTTGGATATGCTAGACTAAATCTGCTCAATTAGATAACTAAGCTGAGGAAACACAGGTGATGTGATTGTGAATTGAGCATAAATATTTGCACGTTTTTCAATTACATCACCTGTGTTTCCTAACATTACGAATCACATTGTGCAGATGAGGTTTAGGCCTGTCCAGGGAGATAGAGGAGGTCTGACCTTTGTTCAAGAGTGCAGTGGACATGATTCACTTCATTGGTAGGCCTGCACATGTATTATCTCCTCTGTACTCTTCAACAAGCCTAAATTCCATCTGCAACCCTGAGTAGGCCTCACCTCAAACAAACCTCTGTATAGTCCACACCTTATCATCATCCTGAATCAATCATTTAAAATGTTAGGGGCAGATTTATGATGGCCGTGTGCCTCTTTTGCGCCGCTGTTGCGTCACTTTTGTGATGCAGCAGTGATGCAAAAGATGCACCATGTTGCAAGATAGGCCTCACTTCATCTCCAACAAGATACTGTTAGTTTAAAATGTATATATTTAGGACTGTGTAGGGGGCATGGAGAAGCTGAATCTTCTGTAAATGTCAAAATTGTTGCATACAGTGCTCAACTTCTGCGTACTCTTTGATATGCTAGACTCCATCTGCACAATGAGATACCTAAGCAAAGGAAACACAGGTGATGTGATTGTGAAATGAGGAAAAGAAATTCCACATTTATCAATTACATCACCTGTGTTTCCTAACATTACGAATCACATTGTGCAGATGAGGTTTAGGCCTGTTCACGGACACAGAAGAGGTCTGACCTTTGTTCAAGAGTGCAGTGGACATGATTCACTTCATTGGTAGGCCTGCACATGTATTATCTCCTCTGTACTCTTCAACAAGCCTAAATTTCATCTGCAACCCTGAGTAGGCCTCACCTCAAACAAACCTCTGGATAGGCCACACCTTATCGTCATCCTGAATCAATCATTTAAATTGTTGGGGACAGATTTATGATAGCCATGTGCCTCTTTTGCGCCGCTGTGCGTCACTTTTGTGACGCAGCGGTGGTGCAAAAGATTTGCTATGTTGCGACATATTTACAACTTGATGCATCTAGGCAGATGTGTCATGCTGTAAAGTCCTGTGCCACATGAAACCTGCGTCAGATTTCATGTGAGCGTTTTGTTGTAGGGTGGGCAGTCATTTGCATGAAAGCCCTGTAAAACTAACACAGTAAAATTAAGAAGATTTCACTGAGCGACATTTATGGCATTGCTGAATCAAATCCTTACGCCTGTTTGAAACAGGCATAAGGAGTGATGCACCATGCAATGTGTGGCTTGCCCCTGTGCATTGCAGTAGATATGTCGCGCTTACGATGTGATTTCTGCAATGCGCCGTTTTTGTGGAACAGATGCGCGACGCATCTGTGCTGTTTTTGCTCAATGGTGCTCTGCATTGTAAATGCGGCACATCATGGGTGGCAGAGCAGTGGCGCACGTTAACTGGTGCATCCCTGGGGATGCACCAGTTAACATAAATCTGCTCCTTTAAATTTAAGTATTAGCAGGGGAAACAGTGTTGGTGAGGCTTATCCAAGGTTAAGAAGAGATGAGTCCTGTTCACTGAAAAATTGGACATAGGCCTCACCTCCTCAGCATCGCTGGACATGGTTAAATAATATCTGCAAAATGTTACTCTTGTTAAACAATTTTACAATTATAGTCTCTGAGATTTGTCTTTTACTCTGCAACATCTCATTGTTGTTCTCTCTCTTTAAAGATAACGACAACATCAAGCATGAGTGATAATGAGCAATCTGTTGATCTCGATATTATCATTGAAATTGTGATTGAAACATCAGTGGAAGTAGATCCCTTGGATGATTTAAATCCTGAGGATGATGAAGAACATGATGAAGATGCCGATTTGTCAGAATTGTATGACATAGGGTGGGAAGCTGACCTGCTCGAGCCTATGGAACTATAAACAGTTATTTTTAAAAGTTACTGGAAATGAAAAGTAACCATGTTAACCATTTCATTTAAAATTAAACACATCTTCAAAAACAGCTTGTGTGAAGTGTCTTTAATAAAATAGGGAAATATGCTGATAAAAATTAGTTCAGATTCACATATAAAAGAGCAAAGGTCAAATGTAGATGCATTCTATTTCTTTGCTACTATTTGTGAGTACTAAATTTGCCAATGCACTAAAAATTATTATATATGAAAAATTGACAAGTAGTGTGTTAATTTTTTGACGACTGTTATTGATTTACTGTTTGGTAATAGTGGTTAATACCATTTTTTATTATATTTTACCACAGATTCAACTGCAGATCATTTCAAAAGTACAATATGCTATCTAAAGAACGAAGCCGAAAGGCTACAAAACGTCAAAGACAGCAGATTACTAAATGCTTGCAGCAGTCCTCTACAATAAAAACTCGTCAAGTCACCTAGAAAGCTCCGGGTAAGACAACGAAATCATTCCTAAGAAACATTTGTAGAAAAAAAAGTATTACTACAGAATATGTTTTAGTACAGAAAAAGAGAGCCAATTTAAACGGAAAGGAAAGGCCAATCAAAAATGTTACTGCTAGAGTAGGAGATAAGTCTGTGCATGGTAGTAGAAGGAAAATTCAGTTTAGGGACATTCGTAGACAAATGTTCCGCAACAGGATAATTGGCAATTTGTTAAAAAATATTAAGAAAGGTCAACAGAAAGTGGTTTTTTATAAGAAAAAAAAAAAGTTGCAAAAATTATTGATCAGGCATTCGAAATTAAGCGAAAGTTATTTATTTTGATAATCAATAGAATTAGGAAACTAAACAAGGCAATTTATGATTTCAAAACAAATAGTAGATGGAAGGGAACAGTTAATCGTAGTAATTTTTGTGAAGTTTTTTCAGGAGAATGGATGCATAGTTCAAGTTGTGAGGCATTTTTTAATGAGGAGAGTTATTTCCAGAATAATGATTTGGTGCATGCAGTTGACACCAGTGGTCGAGATTATGAGGTGAAAAATGGTTGTCCAGTTGAAAAAGAAAAACTTGTGACAACAGAGGCAGAAGAGGTGTTAGGTAATGAGGTTTTAGGAAGACGTCCTAAGGGACCAGTGTATACCTGGAAGTGTAGTAGTATTTGCAGTGTGCGACAGGATTCTATCAATTTTCTTTGTGATTTTGTACGGACATTTAATAAGAAAACTTTAAAACAGAAAATGAAGTTGTTGCAAGAATTAGATCCTTGCAGAGTGAGAGAAGTGACAGGTTTGCATGGTCATTCATTGGCTTGTCTTTCCAGGAGAGTATGCCAGAGTGTTTTTCATCATTTCAGGATGCTAGCAGTGCATCATAATAAAGTGAGGAAATTAGTTAGATTGTTGTATTATGCTAAGAGTCCAGCAATTATGCTTAAACAATTATGCACTGCTCTTTTGCATGGTTCTGAAGTAGATGTGAAGAATATTTGTGAAGAAATGGAGTTTTTGTGAGGGGGCAGGATGAGGGGGTGCAGTGAATGGCGAGCCAGAGGCAGGGGAAACAGTATCAAGTGAGACAGAGTCAGGAAATAGCGCTCTCAGTGAAGGTTTTATTTTTAGATATGCTTTCCTTCGTTTGGAAGTCACTCTCAGTTTTGCAAATTCGGAGGGTTCCGTCCTGACTCCTCTTGTGAACCCTGAGCTAGCCAGAATGAAGCAGGTGCGTAATACAGCTGATCCGCTTTCTCAATTCTTGAGGGGGGGGGCTTGTAGCTCGAGCACAGGCTCGAGTCTCCGTCCGGAGGTATCCGAAAAAGGAAAGGAAAGAAAAGGAAACAGTCACTGGGGTGTCCGTGACATGCTTACAGGGGCCCGGGGTGTGAGGGAAACCAAGTGCTCAAATTTATATAAACGTCCGCAGTGCTCGTGTGGGGAAGGGTTCACAGACTATACAATTTTACACTGGGTCTCGGGTGTTCGACTGGCCGCTCCGTCCCACCCAGCCCGCAACTTTACCCCGTACCTTGTCCAGCCACGCTCCTCCCGTGGGAACGTGGCAGGGCGATGCGCCAAACCGGTGGCCTCCTGGCTTGAAGAAATCAGCTGGGCTCTCCTCGTACCCTTCTTCTCCGACACACGACTGCACCGCTCTCCGTCTCCACTCCAAAACTCCTTCCGCCTCCAGGGAAACGCCGTTTGTCTTCTTCTTCGTTCTTCCGGCTTTTGGCTCTTCCCCGCTCTCAGGGGGCGGGGCCTCGTCGTCCTGCAGTCCTGGGTTAAAGGGACCCTGTTCATTTTCCGGAGGGCAGTTCCACACACTGTTGACATCCGTCGTGAACCAGTCCCCCTGTTCGGTTGCCTCAGTCTGTGCAGGGATGATAGAAAGGGGGGTCAGCGGCACAGCAGACCACCAGTCCACGGAAACATCAGTATCCACATCCCCAGGGCCCGCCTCCCCGTCACAGTTTTGTTACTTTGCAAGTAAAGAGGAGAATGTTGAAATTGACCCAGAAGAAGAAGGTAATGTGGAAGATAGTGTACAGGTTTCCAGTACAGATAATTTTCAGAAAGAAATTGCCACGTTTCAGGGGAAATCAAGTGAGAGGCCTAATTTCACTTGTGTGTGTTGTCGATGCACTTATTATAAGAATCAGACTAAGTTAGTGGATTTATATGCGAAAAGTGAAAGGGAAAATAAAAGTGAATGGAAGGATTTTGCAACATACTTGATGGTAGAAAATTGTTTTGATTTGGGATCGGATCAACGTGTGTGTACTTATTGTTGTAACAAATTAAATCAAAACCGGATGTCTGCTAGAGCGGTTCATAATAATCTGGAATTGGTTGAGATTCCTTCTGAATTGAAGGATTTAAATACTTATGAATCTATTTTGATTCAAAGTATCCATCCCTTTCAGGCTATTGTACGAATGGAGCCAAAGACAGGGAAATTGCCTCCATCAGATTTACAGAGAGGATTAAAGGGAAGAGTTGTTTATTTGCCTCTAGATTTGAAGAAAAACATTATTACAATTGGAGTAGAGAAAGTGGAAGAGGAACCTCTGGTTATCTTAGTTAATGGGGTTCCGACAAAGAGTAAGAAAATCTGGCAAGATTTAGTGGATGTTAGGAAAGTCAAAAAGGCAACATTGTATTTGAAGAAAAACAATAAGTACTACAAGAATGTATATGTTGCAGAAGAGAAAGTAAGTGAAGAAGAGGATAGCGATTTGTGTGCTGGTCAAATTGAGAAAGTAGAAGCCTCTAAAAATGAAGAAATATATGAACATTATAGTGTTCATCCTTTGCATTCCAAGGAAGTCATGGGGAATGCTATTGAGTTGTTTCAAATGAAACAAGCCAAAGGAAGTCCCATTAGTGTTTGGGAGGAAAGTTTGGAAGCTCGGTGTTTCCCACAGCTATTTCCAACAGGTCAAGGAGGAAGATATGATGAGCGACCTGATCAAATTCCTGCTTCTGAATACCGGACTTTACGATTGTATGCAGAAGATCCTAGGTTTCGTCAATGCATTCCCTATTTGTTTCATCTGCTGTTTGAAAGCGATCTGTCTGGACTGTCATATGCAGTGAACCACATCTTGAAAAGTGGTGTACACATGCAAAATAGCTCGGCAAGGGACTTTATCGATAAAGTCAATGTGCAAGTCAGTATTTTGGATTCTCACCTGATTAATCTCATGGCGTGTCAGCGTGGTACTAATGAGTACTGGTACCGTCGTCATGGTGATTTAAAATGTATGCTGAGGAACTTAGGAACTCCCACATGGTTCCTCACTCTCAGCTGTGCCGAGTATGGCTGGAAAGACTTACTTGAATTTCTACGAGAGGCAAATGGAAACATTGAAAATATCGAATACAAGACACCCGGAGAACTGTGCTCTTTGAAACCAGTGAATGTATGCAGTTACTTCAATCATAGATTTGAAGCTATGATGTCTTTCATCATGAACAAGAAAAATCCACCTCTTGGAGAGGTGTTGGATTTCTTCTGGAGAAAGGAGTACCAAGCAAGAGGTGCTCCTCATATACATATGCTGCTGTGGATCAAAGATGCACCCAAATTTGGAACAGATCCGGATGACTTAGTGATGAGTTTCATAGAACAGTATTCTACATGTACTGTTCCAAAGGCAAAGGAAGACAAAAGCCTAAGAGAACAAGTTTTACGCTTCCAAAGCCATCGTTGTGGAAAGTACTGTCGTCGTAAATTCAGAAACAAGGACAAGTTCTACACAAAATGTCGTTTCGCCTTTCCACGACCGGTGATTTCCAAAGGAAGAGTGACCAGTTTGATGTCTTCGCTGCGACATAATGTGATGAAGAAATCACCCAAAAATACCTACAATTTGAAAAGGAACGAAGAGTCCAAGTACATCAACGACTACAACTCAGTGATTTTGTCCATGTTGAATGCTAACATGGATATACAGTTTGTGGCTGATAACTGTATGGCTGTGGCTCGGTATGTGACATCTTACATCACCAAAAAAGAAAAGACAGAATTGAAGGATATGTGGGAGGACATTTCCCATGAAAAGAGCCTCAGTAAGAAGTTGTACAGTTTCAGTCTGAAGATGTTGTCGCATCGAGAAATCGGAGCTTACGAATGTTCTGACCGGTTGTCTTCAGCAAGTCGCTATGCCAAATCCAGGAGTATCATTTGGGCGAGTCTAGGTCTTGCTGCAACGTGTAATCGAGTTCTGAAACCTGTACGGGAAATTGAGTATTTGGCGGAAAAGGAGCCAAACAGTACAGATATTTTGAAGACCAACATGTTGGATACATATTATCCAAATAGAAGCAGTCACCTCGAGAATGTTTGTCTGTATGAGGTTCTACAAAATTACATATTCAAGAGGAACATCAAAGAAGATATTGATAAAGGAGTGTATCCTGTAATTGGAAGTGAGGGATGTCTGGTCAAGCAAAGAAAATGCCACTTGGTAAACCATCGAAAATTGAGTGGCGAATCTCCTGAAAGAAAAGAGTTTTTCTATTTAGCACTTTTGCAACTTTTCAAGCCTTGGCGTGCAGAAGAGGAACTGCTTGGAGATTTCCTCTGTTACGAAGACTCTTTCAATGCCGCCAAGGAGACCATAGAATGTCCTGTTTTTCCCAAATATCTAGAAATGTTGAATGCGGAAATCGAGCAGGAAGCAACGATTGCAGCCGAGATTGCTAGAGACAGTTCTCAGGACAGTCAGAGTTCTGTTTCATTGAGTCAGGATCCACTAGGAGGACCAGTTATCGAAAATGAAGCTGCCACTGCCATGATTGAAGTGGAAAGAGCCATGGCACATGCTCAGGAGGATGCGGTTAACTTAGAAGACTTGGAAAGACAACTCAACGTTGAGCAGAGGAAAATATATGACGAAGTTACCAATGAAATAGATCATGGATTAAGTCATGAGAAGAAAGAGTGCTCATGTACGTCGTTGAAGCCTGTCCGACTGTACGTGAGTGGAGAAGCGGGAACTGGAAAAAGTTTCCTCATTAAAGCAATTTCATGTTATTTGCAGAAAAGGACTGAGTCATCACTGTCTTGTGTTGTCACCGCTCCAACTGGACTGGCAGCACATAACATTAAAGGTATTACTTTGCATCTTCTACTGATGCTGCCAGTGGAGCATGATAACAAATTACAATACCACAAGTTATCTGGAGATGCTTGTTGTGAAGTTTCAAGAGTCTGGAAAATGAAACTTCTTATCATTGACGATGTAAGCATGGTTTCCAATGTCATGCTTGCCTTTGTGCATTTGAGAATGCAAGAAGTTCTCAAAACAGAGTATGATGTGTTATTTGGTGGCAAACACATCATTGTTTTCGGTGATCTTCTGCAGCTGACACCAGTGAAAGGACAACCTGTGTTCAAAATGCTCACGCATGAAGATACCAGGAAGTGCCTAGGGAGCATTGGCAACTTTAATATATGGTTAAACTTCAATTATGCTGAACTGCGTGAAAATATGCGTCAAGCGAAGGATGAAGATTATAAGAATATTCTACAAGATGTTAGAATCGGAAAAGTGACCGAGCATGGGAAAGAAGCTTTACATGCATGATTACTATCAAATTTGTATCCAGAAGAAGACGTTGTGCCTGAGAATATTTTTTCGAAAATTACTGAGAAGAAATCTGGAATATGTTTGATGCCAACTCTTGCAGAATGTGCCATCTTTAACAACAAAATGTTGAATTTAGAAAACCAAGAGATTGTGAAACTGGAAGCTATTGACAGAATAGAGCATATGGGAGCAACAATTATTTTGTCTGAGAATTTGAAATCAAAATTGTATTCATTAGAGAAGACTATATCTAAAACTGCTGGTTTTGAAAAGACTCTGAATGTGTGCTTAAATTGCAGTATAATTTTAAGAAGGAATTTACATGTTGAAAGAGGTCTGGTAAATGGATCAATGGGTAATGTTGTTGATTTTGAGAAATACAGAAATAGAGATGGAATTGAAATTTTAAAAATTAAATTTGATGGCATTGAGGAAGTACAGCTAATTGGTCGTTGCTCTGCTAGGTTTTTGCTTGTAAAAGACTTATATGTTCGCCGTAAGCAGTTTCCTGTTTTCTTGGCATATGCGGTGACAATCCATAAATTGCAAGGTTTAAGTGTAGACAGTGCTTTGGTGAATATTGGCAGTTCTGTGTTCAAGGAAGGTATGGCATATGTGGCATTGTCACGAGTCAGAACTTTATCGGGATTGTACTTGATTGAGTGTGATGTCACAAACATTTGTGCGGATCTAGATTGTGTTAAGGAATACAATAGGTTAAGAAGAGAGTATGCACCACATTTGCCTCAATATCCATTGTTTGAGAAACGTGTGGTAGGCCGGAAACGAAGAAATGTGACCAATAGTAGGGAGGTTGTAGCAAAAAGACGAAAAGTCGATGAACCCAAAATTATAAGCAGAAAAAAATGGATTCTGTTGAAGATGTTGTTGGTTGTCAACTTGAAAATAGTTCTGGTGTCAACTGCTATGCTAATGTTGTGGTTAATGTTGTCTTTTCTCTAGAAACTTTAAAAGAAGAGATTTTGGTCAATTCGGATCAAAGATTTTGCAGTTTGTTGAATTCTGTGTTAGAGAAATGTAGCACTGATAGAACAAAAATAGAAAGTGTGTCTAAAATTCGAAATCTGTTAGACAAATGTTCAGGTCAAACGCAATTCTCTCAAAATATTCAGAAAGATTGTCAGGAGTTTTTAATGTATATGCTTGATGTATTGCAAGATGAAGGTGTAGATGTAGATCACCTGTTTGGCCTTTCTTATCAATGGCAGCATGACTGCCAGAACTGTAGGGTATCAAGTACTACTAGTGTAGACTCAGAAAAAATTATATATTTAACTTTGCCAGACAGTAAATCAGTGTCCTTTAATAAGCTAGTAAAAGCAGCCGATCACAACATGGAGTGTAGCCAATGTAAGTCTGAAATGTTGTCCACATTATTTATACGAAAATATGGCCAGTATGTCATTTTAATGTTCCAAAGATGTAGTCCTGATGGAATAAAATTGACAACTTTAATTAAAAATTTTGTGGCTTCGCAGTTGTCAATATCAGGAAGGACTTTTGTAACTGCAGCAATTATATATCATGACGGTCCTTCAACAACATCAGGACATTACACAGCTTATTTGAAGTCTAGAAACGGCTGGTCATTCTGCAATGATTCTGTTTTAACTTTAAAAAAAAATTGCCTTTTGACCTTAAAAATTCTTACCTGGTGTTTTTACAACCAAAATTTTAGGGAAAGAATCTCGGGATTTGCTCTGAGGAATTTCAAGAGGTTCTAATGGCTCCTACACTATTTGGCCTTGAGGATAAGTGTAGTACAGAGTCAAAAGTTATTTTGAGTTTTAAATAGTTCCTGGAAAAAAAGAAGGTTTTCTTACAGAAAGTGGTGGGCACGGATTAGTTAAAGGACAACATAGTATTTCCCAAAGCAAACGGTGTTCTTACCATAACACTTGACGTCATGGAAAAATAACTGCACTTTGAATGAGTTCAGAAAAACTGTTTCTTTTAATAAGCTAATTCAAGCAGCCAATCAAAACATGGAGTAGAGGTAATGTAAGTCTGCAATGCTGTCGACATATTTTGAACAAACTTTTGGTTATAATGTCATTTAAAAATTCCAACTATATAAACCTGATGAAAAAGAAGTTTTCAACTTTAATTACAAATGTTATGGCTACACAGTCGTTGATTTTAGGAAGAACATTTCTAACTACAGCTATTATATGACATGATGGTCCTTTGACAACATCCACTTATTACACATCTTATTCAAAATGTAAAAAAAGCTGATGTTCCGGAAATAATTCACATTGCACTATGAAACAATGTTGCCTTTTTATTTAAAAATATTCTTACTTTCTGTTTTCAGAAGAAAGAATTTAGGGTAGGTAACTGGCCTATAATGATTTTAGGAGTTGATATAATTTTATGTACTGTTTTAAATTGCTTCGTGATTAAAAGTGATGTAGAGAATTAAATAATTGTAGTAGTCATGGAGGTAGTGTAAGTCTGCTTCATAGTAAGCAGTATCAGTGTCATAGGAAATGTGGAACATGAGTGAGCAAGAAGGGTGAGATATTACTAGTACAGGATTGTGAAAGTGATCTTGAACGTTTTCTTTCTGAAAGTTGCGGAAAAAGAAAATGACGGGATTTGCTTAGAAGAATTCCAAGAGTTATAAATGGCTCTTACACGATTTGGCCTTGAGGAGAAGTGCGGTAGAGAGCGATAAGTCATTTATTGTATGTAACATATGTATGTAACATATTTGTCAAAATGATTGAGCTTTTCTTTCAGAAAGTGGCGGGCTGAAAATAATAACAGCACAACAGAGTATAAGCTGATCATAGGACATCCTTCGACGTCATGGAAAGTAAGTTACTTTTGAGGAGTTCTGATCTGATTGGTTATGTTATATGTTTTTTTTTAAACACAATCATTTTAATTGTGTTTTTTTTTCCCCGCTGTTATATGATGAATACCTTCAAGTCACTGTTTTTAGTGAAATTTGATATATTCTGAGAACAGCAAAAATAAACCATTTAACATGTATAATTAATTCTGTACTTTTTGTATTTATGATATACATTTTAGAACTGTGTAGGAGGCATGGAGAAACTGAGGCTTCTGTAAGTGTCAAGGGAGGTGAGTAATGTGTATTGCTCTGTTGCATACAGTCCTCACCTTCTGCGTACTCTTGGATATGCTAGACTACATCTGTACAATGAGATACCTAAGCTGAGGAAATACAGGTGATGTGATTGTTAAATGAGCAAAAATATTTGCACGTTTTTCAATTATATCACCTGTGTTTCCTAACATTACGAATCACATTGTGCAGATGAGGTTTAGGCCTTTGTTCAAGAGTGCAGTGGACATGACTCACTTCGTTGGTAGGCTTGCACATGTATTATCTCCTCTGTACTCTTCAACAAGCCTAAATTTAATCTGTAACTCTGAGTAGACCTCACCTCAAACAAATCTCTGGATAGGCCACACCTTATCGGCATCCTGAAACAATCATTTAAAATGTTAGGGGCAGTTTTATGATGGCCGTGCACCTCTTTTGCGCTGCCGTTGTGTCACTTTTGTGACACAGCAGCAGTGCAAAAGATGCACCATGTTGCAAGATAGGCCTCACTTCATCTGCAACAAGATACTGTTAGTTTAAAATTTATATATTTAGGACTGTGTAGGGGGCATGGAGAAGCAGAGGCTTCTGTAAGTGTCAAAGTTGTTGCATACAGTGGTCACCTTCTGCGTAGTCTTTCATATGCTAGACTACATCTGCACAATGAGATACCTAAGCAAAGGAAACACAAGTGATGTGATTGTGGAATAAACAAAAAAAATTGAACGTTTTTCAATTACATTACCTGTGTTTCCTAACATTATGAATCACATTGTGTAGATGCCTCACTCAGTCTGTATCTGACACTCTTTCCTTCACTTCCTCTGTCTCCTCTCTCCCTCACTCTCTTTTCCTTATTCACCCTTTCCTTATATAGTTTACCTTACTCAGTTTCTTTTAGTAGCTTTCACAACTTCAATTTAGTTTTCTCTTCTATCCTTCTTTTCTGTCACTGAAAGTATCTTCTTTTTTTTTCTCTTAGTAATTTACTCTATTTCAATTTCTTTTTGTCTCTGACTGTCTATCACCGTTTCTTTCTCTTTTTTTTCTGCATGTTTATCTCTAACTTTATTTCTTTGTAAAATTGGATGATTGTCAATCTTTTCCCTTGTCTTTTCTAATTTTTAAATACATGTTTTAATATTTTTCAAATTTTTGTTGTTTCTTTCACAGATTGAAAGTATAAAAATAACAAGTGACTAAGTTAACGACAATTATAAGGTAAATGTTTTGTACTCTTTTCGTTACATTTCTATCACATTTAACTTCTATTAGTTCCACTGCTTCATTTCTTTAACCCTCAGTTTCCTGCCTTTGCTAATTCCCTCATTCCTTTCTCTATTACTTACTTACTCTACTCCTTCCACTCTTTTTCTCAGTCCCTCTGTTCTCATAGTTCCTCACTCCTTTTCACTCACTCCGTCTCTATTACTCTCACTGTCTCTGACTGATCACTCTTTCACTACTTGTTCATTATTCTTTCTCCCTGTAGTTCAAGCACACTAAGGGGCATATTATCAACACAGGCGATAAAATTATCGCTGCTTTTATCGGCAGAAAACTGCCGCAAAAGCGGCTTTAGCGGCAGTTTTCTGCTGCAAAAGCGGCTTTAGCGTCAGATTTCTGCCGATAAAAGCAGCGATAATTTTATCGCTTGTGTTGATAATATGCCCCTATGTTATTTACATTTCTTTGCTGTTTCAATCATTCCTTTTCTGTCACTTCTTCTTTTCTGCTTTCTGTTTTTTCTCTCTGTTATTCCACATGTTTTAACCTTAGTCACTATCATACATCTTGTTTTATTCCTATTTACTTTTGCTCACTGTTTTCTTAACACTTTCCCTCATGATTGTTCTTTTAGTCCGGTTCTATCCCTACCTCTCATTCAAAATCCTTTACTATTTTTCTTCTTATTTTGAACATTCACTCACATTCTCTTGTTTATTATTCTTCTACTCTCCTTTTTTTCTTTCACTTCCTTATTTATTTTGTTTTTCACAATTATACCCTCTTCCATCTTTTCTTCGGTAAATAGATCTATTAAACAGTATCTCTGTGTTACTCCATCTAGCTGTCTTTCTTTTAACATTACTCTTTGTTTCCTTCCCTTATACTTACTCTTCTTTTTTTTAAAAAAACATTTTTTGGTTCGCTTCCGGTTCGCGTACTGGCGCGCGAACCGGGAAGCGAATCAAAAGAAATAGAGGTTGCCAGATTGCTAAACATTCTAGCAATTTTTTTATAAAGGGGAGGTAGTTCTGAAAAGAACTTTTTTTTTATTATTTTTGTTGTTTTATATTTTTTTTATTTTTTATGAACATTTTTTTACTTTTTTTGTATTTTTTTAACGATTTTATATTTTTTTGTTTTTTTCAGGGGGGGGAGAAACGAAAATGATTCATTATAAAGGGCTCAACAGGAGCAACAAAATTTTTTTTTATTTTCTGGGGCGTTTTGGACAATCATGATTGTCGATAGCTCTGTTGATGAGAGTGATGCTACTTTCCCTGTAGCATATCAATTGGCCGCAATAAACGCAGACTTGTTTGATACTCCCAAACTTCATCTGTATATTTGGGACCGTCTCCCTCACCTCTGGTCCCGTCACTGCCTCTACATTTGATGTTCTGGCCACAGGAGGGGGGTTATCCTGCAGGTCACGTAATTGTGCATTACTATAATTATTAGGGTGCCACCTCTGCATATGGCGATGCATGGTGTAATTGCCATAGCTATATTTTTTATCTGTCCCTCTGGACAGATCTATCTTGCAGATAAGGCAAGTTACATAGCGGGCATTCACTTTCTTTTGGCCCTGGGGAAATGAATAAAATTGCCATATGAAATCTTCCTTTTACATGAGAAATTCTTGGCTCCTCAGGCAAAAAATGCCTCTCCCCTTGCGTCTGTTCCTCTTCTTCCTCTTCTTCCTCCTCTTGTTGAATGATAATCTGAGGAGGTGGTCCTCTCTTCCTAGGAGGTGGTGGTGGTGGTGGTGGGGGTGCACCAGCTGCAGCTACAAGACTTGCCATTTCTAAGTAATGAAAAAAGGTCTTCCTCTCACAAAGTTGAAAGTCCGAGTGAGGAAACAAGGAGGGGTTTTCATCATTTGGGAAAAAAAATAATTCTAAACCAATGAAAAGTGTTATTTTTAGGTCACATGACCTAGCCTTACATCATTAGGAAACCAAAAGTGAAATGAACCAATGAAAACTTTTGATAACAAGTTATATGACCTGTTACGCTTACGTTACGCGCTGCGCGCCGCGCCCTGGATCGCTCCCGGGGCGCTGCGCTTCGCGCCTCGGTTCGCGCTCCAGTGCACTTCCGGGTGCGCTAACGCGGCGCGTCATAAGACGCATTACGCGAGAACGCCATACGTCGCAATTACGCGACGCGTCACGATGTTGTTTTCTAACGCAGCAGTTGCGCAAATGGAACGTTTACCGGTTCGCGGACCGGGTTCGGCACCAATTTGAGCTAACGGGAAGCAACCCGGTTCGCGGACCGGGAGCGAAACAAAAAAAAATAATTTAAAAAAAATACATAAAACATTTGTATTAAAAACATATAAAATATATTTTCGAATTAAAGAAGAATACATTTTAAAGCTTTTGATATTTGCTATTAAAAAACCATTGAAATTCACTGAAAAAACCATAGGTTATAGACCATATATAGTTAGGAATTAGCATTTACAAAACCTTGAAAATTCACAGAAAAAACCATAGGTTATAGACCTAGTCATTTGAGATGTCATCAGTGATGTCATCAGTGATGTCATTTGAGATGTCATCAGTGATGTCATCAGTGATGTCACTGACCATGTCATGAATGATGTAATATGTGACATGATCAGCAGTGGATTGCGGGTGCGCGATATATAGTTAGTACAATTAACTATATATGCGAATTTCAATGGTTTTGTGTGAGTAAAATAAGGTTTTGTAAATGCTAATTCCTAACTATATATGGTCTATAACCTATGGTTTTTTCAGTGAATTTTCAAGGTTTTGTAAATGCTAATTCCTAACTATATATGGTCTATAACCTATGGTTTTTTCAGTGAATATATATATATATATATATATATATATATATATATATATATATATAAATTTTTTTTGGGTGCAATGTGGTCTTGTAACAGTATCGCTCTCCAGCGGGTGCCGGCGTTGGGCCAGACCAATGGCCAAAAAACAATTTTTGGTACAAAGGACGCCGCACACAGCAACTTCAGTTCACAGATTTATTTCAGTGCCCAGTCTAAAACCAACGCGTTTCAGCCTGACGGCCTTGCTCAATAAATCTGTGAACTGAAGTTGCTGTGTGCGGCGTCCTTTGTACCAAAAAAAAGAAGATGAAAAAAAAAAAAGAAATATATATATATATTTTTTTTTTATATATATATATATATATATATATACATTCCCACGTTATAGTTAGTTGGACTCACTATAACTTGCACGTCTGCAATGCACTCCTGATGACGTCACATATTACATCACTCATGACAGTGTTTTTTTTTTTAAAATTGATTGGTTAACTGGCTTATTAAGTGTATCTTAGTGAATACATATATTAGCGAGTAATGTTTAAATATTTAAATATATGCATGAGTGATATAATATGTGACGTTATCAGCAGTGCATTGCAGATGTGCAAGTTATAGTGAGTCCAACTAACTATAACGTGGGAATTTCAATGGTTTTATGCGAGTAAAATTTCCAGCTAACTCTAACTGGTGTGAAACCTATGGTTTTTTCAGTGAATTTCAAAGTTTTTTTAAATGCTAATTCCTAACTATAACTGGTGTGTAACCTATGGTTTTTTCAGTGAATATATATATATATAAAATTTCTATGGCAAAATGAAACCCCTCATTTTGTTCCTTTTCAAATTAAATGTATTAAGTGTTACCACTTTATTCCAATCAAGATGACTTCAGGTGTGCCATACTTTTGTCATAAGTAAGACTGTTAGCGTTCTAGTTGTTCTTTAGAACACTCTGGGACATTCTGTCATTGGGCTATAGTTGGGCTACATCTGGCTGATATTTGGGCTACATTTGGGCTCTTTTGTCTCTGTTGGCCATCTTGGGAGACTGCATATCAGAATTTGAGAAGTCACTCAAAATGTGCCCTAATTTTTCTTTCTTCAGCACTAATCATAATTTCTATGGCAAAATGAACTATAACTACCTACTGGCGACCGCCAGTAGGTAATATATATATATATATATATTACCCACTGGCGGTCGCCAGTAGGTAGATATAGTTAGGACCTAGTTTCCATAGGAAATCCGCAACATTCTATTGGGAATAACTTTGGCGCCGGTTGATGAATCTTTGTGAATTTATCAAAGAAGATGACCCGCTCTGCTCTACTCCTTCCCTGAAAGTTTTGGTGGGATTCGTGAATTGGGGGCTGAGAAAAAAGGGGGGTCCCAAAATGCGTTTTCCCCATGTTATTTTCCATACATTTATATATCTATAAGCGCGCACCTTGCATGCACCGTACGCGTACCGTACTCGTACGGTACGTGTACCCCGTGATTTTAAAAAAAACATTTTTTGGGCCTTGGGGGTCCTTGTGGGACCCCCTGAGCAGGCCTAGGGGGTCAGGGTGCTTTTACCTTGCCCCCTTTTTAAGTTCTACACGAGGCACAAGATGGCTACCAACAATTTCATGAAAGCTGCATGCTCATTGGCTTTCAACATTTCAAACCAGGAAGTTTTGGCAGCCGTCTTGTGCTCGATAGACCGAGGCACAAGAAATCAGAAAAACAAATGTGTAGAACACAAAAAGGGGGCAGGGTAGAAACACCCTGACCCCCTAGGCCTGCGCAGGTGGTGCCACAAGGACCCCCAAGGCCCAAAAAATGTTTTTAAAAACCCAATCTGTTTTTTTTCAAATTACCCCCAGGGGGGACCAAATCGCGGGGGCATGGTGATAAAGAAGTGTGGGGTCCCCAATCCCCCCCACACTGCCGCGGGGACCACCATCCCCCGGAGCAAAGCAACGCAGCCCCCTGGCGCATACTGGAGGCTCCTGGTGGGCTAGTTGGCCCCCAGGGACCCCCAGTGTGCAAGGGGAATTAGTTCTCCCTCTGCAAACGCGCCAGGGGGCTGCGTTGCCGAGAGGTGTAAAAAGGGGCATAGCCTCATTACACCTCTCTGCAATGCAGCCCCCTTGCGCATACTGGAGGTTCCAGGTGGGCTAGTTGGCCCCCAGGAACCCCCAGTATGCAAGGGGAATTAGTTCCCCCTCTGCAAATGCGCCCAGGGGCAGCGTTGCAGAGAGGTGTGAAAAAGGGTATGGCCTCATTACACCTCTCTGCAATGCAGCCCCCTGGCGCATACTGGTGGTTCCAGGTGGGCTAGTTGGCCCCCAGAGACCCCCAGTATGCAAGGGGAATAAGTTTCCCTTCTGCAAACGCGCCAGGGGGCTGTGTTGCAGAGAGGTGTAAAAAGGGGCATAGCCTCATTACACCTCTCTGCAATGCAGCCCCCTGGTGCATACTGGAGGTTCCAGGTGGGCTAGTTGGCCCCCAAGCACCCCCAGTATGCAAGGGGAATTAGTTTCCCCTCTGCAAACACGCTAGGGGGCTGCGTTGCAGAGAGGTGTAAAAAGGGCCATAGCCTCATTACACCTCTCTGCAATGCAGCCCCCTGGCGCATACTGGAGGTTCCAGGTGGGTTAGTTGGCCCCCAGGGACCCCTAGTATGCAAGGGGAATTAGTTCCCCCTCTGCAAACGCGCCCGGGGGCTGCGCTGCATAGAGGTGTAAAAAAGGGTGTGGCCTCATTACACCTCTCTGCAATGCAGCCCCCGGGTGCATACTGGAGGTTACAGGTGGGCTAGTTGGCCCCCAGGGACCCCCAGTATGCAAGGGGAATTAGTTTCCCCTCTGCAAACGCGCCAGGGGGCTTCGTTGCAGAGAGGTGTAAAAAGGGGCATAGCCTCATTACACCTTTCTGCAATGCAGCCCCCTGGCGCATACTGGAGGTTCCAGGTGGGCTAGTTGGCCCCCTGGTACCCCTAGTATGCAAGGTGAATTAGTTCCCCCTCTGCAAACGCGCCCGGGGGCTGCGCTGCAGAGAGGTGTGAAAAAGGGTGTGGCCTCATTACACCTCTCTCCAATGCAGCCCCCTGGGGAATACTGGAGGTTCCTGGTGGGCTAGTTGGCCCCTAGGGACCCCCGGTATGCAAGGGGAATTAGTTCCCCCTCTGGAAACGCGTCAGGGGGCTGCGTTGCAGAGAGGTGTAAAAAAAATTTTTTTTTCAATTTGTATTAAAAATATGTAATGTAATTTAAAAAATAAAATATCTAAAAATAAATAATTTAAAATAATGTAGTAAATCAGTATAAAAATATTCTAATTAATACATTTAAAGATTATCATTTACAAAACCATTGAAATTCACTGAAAAAACCATAGGTTTCAGCAATGTAATAGTTTCCCTGTTATAGTTAGTTGTACTCACTATAACTCGCACGCCCGCAATCCACTGCTGATGATGTCACATATTACATCATTCATGACATGGTCAGTGACATCACTGATGACATCACTGATGACATCTCAAATGACATCACTGATGACATCACTGATTACATCATCCTTGTAAAAGAGTGGCAGACCTCCTCTCAGCGTAATATAACCCTTGATACACACATTCAAAAATAGAAACTACAATTTTCAAAAAAATGGAGATACCAATTCCAGTTAGAACAACCTATTCAGTAATTCCAAAATCTACATACACATCCAGTCATTCACTAACAGTTCTATATGGGCACTCATACATATACTCACTCATCATATGTACTCATCCACCTATACATCTTATTACACACGGACACTCATCTATAGAGTTACTCACACACAAACTGAGAAGAATCCTGTGGCTGCTGTTCTGCCATTTTAATATGAAAAAAGCTGGAACAAAGCAGAGATCCTTCTCTCAGGAAACCAAAAGAGATAGTGAGGGCAGTGGGTGGGGTTTTTCAATATTCTGGAAAAGAAACTACTATAAACCAATCAAAAGTGTTGTTTTCATGTCACATGACTTTACGTGCACGCAGCGTGTGTGCAAGCATGTGTGCACGTTGCGCGACCGTCGCATATAAATGACGTTTTACCTGATTTTCGTAAAAGCTTTTAAAAACGTGAAAAGGAGGCAGGGAAGAGACTCCCAGACCCCCTAGGCCTTCTCATGGGGTCCCTGAAGGACCCCAAATGGCAAAACACATTTTTTTTTAAATCGCGAGGTGCGCGCACGTTGCTTGCATCCTCGAGGCAGAACTGAGTCAAAAACAATACTGGAGAAGGTGAAAAGGGGGCAAGGTAGAGACTCCCTGACCCCCTAGGCCTTCTCAGGGGGTCTCTGAAGGACCCCGAAGGGCAAAACACATTTTCTTTTAAATCACGAGGTACGCGCACGTTGCGCGCACGTTGAAAAAAAAAATTAATTGACAAATTTGACTGTTTATATTTTGATTGAAGATGTAGACTATACTGTTTAACTTTATCCAAATCATAAAAACTAGCTATGCCGTTGCATATTACAGGGTACAGTCAATGTATTACAATATACAAAGGCAGTTTGTTGGAAAATAAATATATAAAACAATATAAAAATTGATACAGAAATTAGCATTTTAAAAACCTTGGAAATTCACTGAAAAAACCATAGGTTTCACACACGTTATATTTAGGAATTAGCACTTAAAAAACTTTGTAAAATCACTGAAAAAAACATAGATTTCAAACACGTTATAGTTAGGAATTAGCATTGAAAAAACCTTAGCAATTCACAGAAAAAACATAATTTCACACACATCATAGTTAGGAATTAGCATTTAAAAACCTTAGAAATTCACTGAAAAAACTGTAGATTTTAGGGGTGTTATAGTTAGCTGGACACTTCACTCATACAAAACCATTGAAATTCCTCCGATATAGTTAGTTGTACTAACTATATCTCGCGCGCCCGCAATCCACTGCTGATGATGTCACATATTACATCATTCATGACATGTTCAGTGACACCACTGATGACATCTCAAATGACATCACTGATGACATCATCCAGTGAATGTGGTTTGCTTTGTTATTTAAATATGTATTATATATATAGCAAGTTGCATTGAAGAATGAGTGGATATATAAATATAAATATCTAGATGGAAGATTTAGTAGCAGTGTGATTGACTGTTTACTTGGCTAATTTAAAGTGCCCTGTTGCGCGTTTTAAGATGGGGAAATCATTAGACCAGGGGCTTCCAGTAAGTGTCACTGCAATGTGTTGCAGAGAGGTGGTCCAGGCCAGGCGTGCCACTTTTTACACCTCTCTGCAACGCAGCTCTGTGGCGCTAAGTGGAGATACCTGGTGAGCTAGGTGGAGCCAAGGGACACTCAGGATTCAAGGGGACTTTATCCCCCAAATTAAAACGGCACATGGCGTGTTTACACATATCAGCTCAGCCCCCACCACCATTCACCAGTGTGCTAACACGCCCTGTGACACGTTTTAAGAGGTAGTATTAATCCCCCTGCCCTGTTACGTACTACAGAGGAGGTCATTCTAATCACAGAGGTACCCCAACTGAAAGTGTTCCCTAGTGTATGTAGGTGTTTTAACTGTAATCTAAGTGTCTTTTAGCATAGCACTGGCTCTAGGACTGGATAGTCAGAGTCAGTTACCACCAGTACCCATCTGAAAAAATTGTAGAAACTGCACCAAAACCCAAACACTTATAAATTCACCTAGGTACTCTCCTTGCAGTACTCTAATCATTCAGTCAGTACCCAAGGACTCATGATTGACTATTTGGTTTACTTTTCAGACCCTAGTACAGTGCACTGAGTGTCCTCAGGGAGTGTAAATCCAAATGCTGCTAGTGGACTTGCAGCACTGCTTGTTCCTCCCACAGAAGCGGCCTTGTAAAATGTGCCTAAGGTCTGCCATTGCAGAGCCTGCGTGCAGTCTGGACTGTCATGCTGACTGGTCAAGTACACCCACTTGCCAGTCCCTAAACCTTCCCTTTTCTTCATATTAGTCACCCCTATGTTAGGCCCACGGGCAGGGTGCATTGTAAGTATAAAGTAGGATAAGCCCTGATATATGTGGCATGTCCTAATAGTGAATTACAGCCATTTTCGTTTTTCACTATTGCAAGGCTACCTGTTCTCCATAGGCCAGAATGGGCTGTTAGATTATTACATGTTTATAATCCTAAACAGACTCAGAGAACATGGTAGAAATTCAAGTTTAGTATGCCTGGACTCAGAATAATAAAATACATCTTTTAATGAAGTTTATTTTAATATTCTGTGTTTGCTTGCCTAACCATTTAAGCCTTCCTCTGCGAGGTTGTGTATTCCTTCATCTGGGTTTGTGAGTGACAGGGCTTGGGGATTCCAAGAGACAGGCTGGGGTAGCCCGGTGGTGAATAGGGAGATCTGCATCTAGATGGGAGGGAGGAGCTGCACCTGCGACCTGAATAGGGCTGGGTCATCCCTCTATAATGCCGGCTCCACCCCCTTTGGTCCATCTGATGTATCTCCCCTGCACACTGAAAGAAGCGAAGAAAGACTGTCAACAAAGAGCTCCAGGACTGTACTTGCCTTCTACAATGCTGGCTCCACCTCTTGCGGGGCGTCTGATGTGCCTGCCCTGCGCTGTGAAAGGAAAGGAGAAGTCTGGTAAACAGAGTGCTTCAGAACTGGTTTTGGCATGGCATAGGCCCCTCTCCCCTCAGAGAACAAACGATTTTGGGATATAAGTATAAGTATTGGGCCCCTGACCCCAAGAAATTAGATCACTTCTGGACTTACAAGACCAAACCTCTGCTGAGCAGAGGAACCTGAAGAAACTGAGGAGAGACTATTCCCAAGCTCAAGTGATGCTTGGGGGATTGGCCTGCAGTGGTTGCCTGACTGCCAAAGAAAGGAGAAAGAACTTTGGGTTCTAGATCTCCAAGGGCTTGGAAGAGAGCTTAGTACCCAAGTACCGATCCAGTGTTGGCACATGTACTGCTTGAAACCCCTATGCACTATGGTGCAGTCTTCTAACCACCTACACGCTTGTCTTTCACACCTTCAATTCCCCAGTCAGTATCCATACACTTCCAGCAAACACCCTGTCACTCCCCTTGCACTCCGCCAGTGACCCTTTCAGCACCATGTACTAATCCATTCACTGCGCC
Organism: Lissotriton helveticus; assembly: GCF_964261635.1. Classification (NCBI taxonomy): domain Eukaryota; kingdom Metazoa; phylum Chordata; class Amphibia; order Caudata; family Salamandridae; genus Lissotriton; species Lissotriton helveticus. The sequence continues at coordinate 2,083,390,530 of NC_136063.1, forward strand.
AAAACCAAAACACTTATAAATTCACCCAAACACTCTCCTTGCAGTTCTCTAATCATTCAGTCAGTACACAAATACTCATGCACTCACCGGGCCTTAGCACATGGACTGCTTCAAATGCCTATCCACTATACATGCAGTTCTGTAACCACCTACACACTTGTCTTTCACACCTTCAATTCTCCATTCAATATCCATACACTTCCAACAAACACCCTGTCACTCCCCTTGCACTCCTCTAGTGACCCATTCAGCACCATGTACTAATCCACTGCCAAAACCCCAAAACTTATGAATTCACCCAGGTACTCTCCTTGCAGTACTCTAATCATTTAGTCACTAACCAAGTACTCATCCAGCGACCCAGGCCTTAGCACATGGAGTGCGTCAAACCCCTATCTACTATGTATGCAGCCTTCTAACCACCTACACACTTGTATTTTACACCTTCAATCCTTCAGTCAGTATCCATACACTACCAGCAAATACCCTGTCAATCCCCTTGCACTCCTCTAATGATCCATTCAGCACCATTTACTAATTCATTCACTGCGCCAAAACCAATACACTTCTAAATTCACCCAGGCACTCTCCTTGCAGTACTCTAATCATTCAGTCAGTACCCAAGTACTCATGCACTGACTAGGCCTTAGCACATGGACTGCTTCAAACGCCTATCTACTATGCATGCAGTCCTGTAACCACCTACACACTTGTCTTTCACACCTTCAATTCTCCAGTCATTATCCATACACTTCCAGCCAACACCTTGAGACTCCCCTTGTATGCCTCTAGTGATCCATTCAGCACCATGCACTAATCCATTCACTGCGCCAAAACCCATACACTTCTAAATTCACCCAGGCACTCTCCTTGCAGTACTCTAATCAGTCAGTCAGTACCCAAGTACTCATCCAGCGACCCAGGCCTTAGCACATGGAGTGCGTCAAACCCCTATCTACTATGTATGCAGCCTTCTAACCACCTACACACTTGTATTTTACACCTTCAATCCTTCAGTCAGTATCCATACACTACCAGCATATACCCTGTCACTCCTCTTGCACACCTCTAGTGACCCATTCAGCACCATGTACTAATTCATTCACTGTGCCAAAACCCAAACACTTATAAATTCACCCAGTCACTCTCCTTGCAGTACTCTAATCATTAAGTCAGTACCCAATTACTCATGCAGCGAGCCAGGCCTTAGCACATGGACTGCTTCAAACTCCTATCCACTATGCATGCAGTCCTCTACCACCTACATACTGGTATTGTCAAAGGTATGTTTGCTTTGGTCTGAACGTACATTGACATTGTTCTTATTAGCAACAGTAATATTATCATACAAGCATGGATCATAAAATACTTTGGTATCATTATTGCTGATGTCGGCTCTGCTGTGTGGGCACAAGTTACGGTTATGTAGGCACAGGCTGTGGCATACATTCATATTGCCTTTACTGATATTGTTGTTGTTTGGCCTGCACATATCATAAGAGGAAAGCACTGAGGGGGCAGTTTCTTGCAGGCTAGCATTTTAATAGTATTTTGCAGTATATTTATCAATTATGCAGCTTTGCAATTGAATTGTTAATAAATATTTATAGTTGCATCACTTATGCAGCTTAGCCCAAACCAATGTTAGTGAAAATAGTAGTTTGTTTTTCTCTACTACAGACCCTCACAGTGGAAAAAACCTAGTCACTGTATGAACATGCTAACATCAAATTCTTACATCTTCCACTTTTTTACGATAGAAACCTTGCCTATGGGCAACAAGACCTCCCTAGAGGTTATCAACTTAATATTTAAATGTAGAGCTCCTTTTTTATCAAAATTGGGTATTTTGCAAGGTTCACCTACATGTTTAAATGCTACAGCAGTCATGCTACACATGTAGGCCCAAATACTTGTTTTTCCTCGTCATTCAGATGGAACAATAGCTGCTGCAGTCCATTGGCGACATTTAATTTTCCATGCCAATGGTTTACATTCCAGAAATATATACAATGGCCTTACTTATCATGACTTTTGGGGAAAAGCCAATTTTACAATGATTTAGGCTATACCAGTTAGCACATAATGGGGGAAACATGTAATTAGAGAGGTTATTCACACTCAATAATTTGGGAGTTAATCACTCCTCTTTATAGCAATGAAAATAGATGTATTCTTGACCTTACCAAAAGTGACCACTACCAATTTTGTCAGGGTCACAAACAACCTGCCAAAGTTATGTTAATTTTATTTTTCAAGTTTTTTGGTCGTTATCAATTTTTTCAGGTGCTCTAATATGGATCAGTCATAATTTGTCATCTATTTCATTAATTGTTCACCCGCATCATCCTAGCATAATTGTATGTATGGGTAAATCTATTTGTCTAAGTCTATGTCTATGTAGTGTTTCTTGTTAAGCGCATATATCACCCAAGGCACTCATAGCGCTTTGCCAAGACTCAGGAACAGACAAGAAAGATGGCTGAGAAAGAGGTCAATTTAAAAAAGCAAGGTCTTAAGGGACTTATGAATTCTTTTGCGATCTATCTCGATTCGTAGGTGCAATGGCAGGGAGTTCTAGAGGGTGGGGGCTAATTTCGAAAAGATCTGCTGCCATACTTAACTGTTCGAACCTTCGGGATAGTTAGTAGATATTTATTAGCAGAGCGGAGAGTCCTTGGTGGCTGACACTTTTTCAGTTTATTTGCCAAGTACTGGGGACCCTGTCCATTTAGAGTTTTATGAAGAAGACAGCAAATGTTGAAATCTATCCGCTTCTTGATTGTCAGCCAATGGAGTGTCCTCAGGATAGGTACAGAATAGGAGCAAGCGGGAAGGCTCAAAACCAATTTAGCTGCTGTATTCTGCAGAACCTGGAGCTTATGTAAGAGTTCTACATTTATGGATGCCAATAGGGCATTCCCATAATCCTGGCGGCTGATAATTAAACTCTGGATCAATAGCAGACGGGAAGACAGTGGGACCCATTTAAAATTTTTACGAAGGGCATGCATTAGCCCATAACAGGTACGCGTTACTAGATTACCATGGTCACACATAGAAAGTTGATTGCCAATCATTACGCCGAGATTACGGGCTGTTACTTTCGGAAGGGGACAAGTACCTAGGGTAGAAGGTCACCAATCATTTGTCCACAGTGTCTGTACCTTACCAAAAAGAACAACTTCCATTTTATTTGCGTTAAGCTGGAGGTTGTTGGTTAACTTCCAGTTGTTTATATCCAGAATGAATTGCCCAAATCTGTATTTAGTATTAGCAACATCAGGACCAAGAGTAATTAACAACTGCGTATCATCGGCATACGACAGTGTGCCAAAGCCGTAATCCTTGATAACTTTAGCCAGGGGGATATACATATTTAGATTAAAGAGAGTAGCGCTCAAGATGGCTCCATGGCGATGACCCTGTTGATGGGTTGACTCTTGGAAGTGAAGGCACCAATTTGGACTCGGGAGGTGCGGTCACTGAGGTAAAACCTGAACCAAGCTAATGCGGGGTCTCCGACATTCGCCTCTCTCAGGCGTTCCAAAAAGATGGAATGGGAGATGGTGTGAAGGCAGCTTGCAGATCTAAAAGAACTAAAATAGCTACTTTTCGATTGCCCAGAGAGAGTCTGATGCTATCCACCACTTCTAGTAGGGCTGATTCGGTACTATGAAAAGCTCGAAACTCCGACTGAGAGGGATCTAGCACTATGTTTTTTCCACATGTTTAATTAATTGACCATTTATCAGTGAATCCTGGATTTTACCAAACAAGGGGAGAAGAGAGATTGGTCGATAGTTGTATGGCTGTTCAGGATCTGAAGTAGGTATCTTTAAATAGGTCTAAATATGGCCTCCTTCCACCTTGTGTGTACCAAACCAAAGAGTGTAATAGTGAAAGGTTAAAGAGCCTAGTTAGACTGGGAATGATAGCTAGACTGATTTTTGATAAAACCAGGGAGGATAATGTATCGGTGGGGGAGCCTGACTTTACCCTTTTAAGTGCCAACGTGACTTCTTCCAAAGAGAATTCAGAGAATTCGTTAAGGGTAGAGGCCGCCAAGGGACAGTTATCTTCTAATCTCTAAATGGGAAGTTGAACAGTGTTATGGGGAAAATGGCTATAGATACTGTCGATTTTATCTATAAAAAAGTAGATAACGAGTCAACCCACTCCTGTGAAGCAACTTGTGGGGGCTGCATAGAAACAGGAATTGTAAATTTGTTGAGAATCTTAAACAATTCTTTCTGGGAATTGGAAGCTTTATTTATTCTTCCCCAAAGTAAAGTTTTTTTGCCAACGCAATATGGGCTAAATAAAGCCTATGTAAAAGTTTATAATCGTTACGATTTGTGAGTAGAAATGTATGCTTTGTGAGTAAGAAATTTGAAATAGTTCATGCAAATTCTGCAATTTGCTCAACTAACTGCAATTTAGGTTAAAAAAGTTAGAAATTTGCTTTATGTATGAAGTCGAGAATTGCATTACATTTGGATGGGCAAATAGAATACAATTTGCATGTGAAATTTTGTGCCATTCTGTTCAAACACCTGTGTGATATGCTATCTAAAAAAACTAACATTGGACCCTTTCAAAAGTGAATCACTCCATAACTTTTCTACCACTAGATCATTTCACTTTTGCAAAACTTTTCTTTGGAAATTTCTATGAAGATGTGTTAAATGTTGCCAGAGATATGAATAAAACAAAAAATATTTTCCATTAACCAACCCATTTATCCACAACCACGTAAAACAGAACACATTTGTTATTAACAATAATATTCTGCCCGGACTTAATCCTTTTTTCAAATAATGCATTGTCTGTTCATCTGAAGGCTCAGTTGATTGCCGGTTTCATGAAGCGAATTAAACACTAGACATGCTAATCATACTATTTCTACTGCTTACTTAAAAAAAAGCTACATATTGCTATAATCAATGCAATTAAAGGAAAAAGTAGTAACTTCTCCCTCGAAGTAACTTCGAGTGTGGGTGCAGTTTTACAACTCTTGCAAAAATCGGCATGGAAAGCTGTGCATGGCATTGCTTTGGAAATATCATGATTCCCAATTCGGGAATCTATTCACTACATGAAGATTTCTCAGTGGCAGAGAATGCCGCTAATACACAATAGTTTTTTTTGTTTGTGAGGAAATTATTTCTCCCCATGGAGAACCCCCTTCCTCTACACACCAACCCAATATGCAGTTGCTCGGTTCTCCTACCGAAATTATTAGGGGACTAGTGCCACTGATGTGCTTTGTTAAATATCTAGCTATTTCTAGGGCAGTAAGGGGTTGGGTTGTAGTTTGAGAAGTTTGACAAACTTTCATATATGGTCTGGGACTACCGACCACCCACTCCCTGTCCTGTGCACCACCACATCAACCCATAAAGCAATTATTCATGCAAGGAGTTTTCTTTGGAAGGCAGGGGGTCTCACAACCCCCCGGCCGTATTTATTAAAACATGAAAACAAAGAAAAATAGTTGAAATAAAAATTATTTACACAATCATTAATGCAAAATTCTGACATTAGATTTACAGCAATTTAGACAGGTATGAAAGGGCTAACCTTAACAAATGTCTAATACAGCGTGTTTCCTAACCGAATCTAACATCCTACGTATGAATTTTGCATCCTAGCATGTTTGGGCCTACGGCAAGGTCGCTAACCGGTGTCAGATCCTTATTATCCAGCTATGCCCTCACGTATGAGTGCGCATGCACGACAGGGCCCAGTTACCGGGAGAGTACATCCCTCTCCTAGTTACCCCGTATGCTCCGTGAACTCCATTAAACCAAAAGAAGGGCCCTTTCACTCTGCGCCATTTGATGACGTCATAGCTAACAGCCCAAGGAAAGCGTGACTCCCTCCCCCGCACCCTTCCAACCAAGCGGATATCCTGCCCCTGAAGTTCTAGGAAAGACCATTGGCCCCTCCCCCTGAGCGACCCCATTGGAGAATGGTGACGCCCCCTTAGGACCTTAAATTGCTGCTCACCGATCATGACCTTACTGCCACGGGCCAGCATAGTTGACCGACAATCTGGCCCCCCAAACCTCCTACTCTGAAAGGTCATACCTACCTCGCAAAACCCTCCAACCATGCCAAAATATTCTTTGTCAGTAACTCATTGCCTGTCTCAGTCAGGTGGACCCTATCCCGTAAGTAAAAATGGTCCCCCTAGATGCACCCATGTGGAATACTCTGCAATTGAGGTGTTTAAATAATTTCTCTATCTTGTTGTTGATCCTCTTTACCGAGTGATTCAATGCCCTAACAGAGTCCACCCCCCCTCTGCTGCAGCCTAGGTATCAACTGAGACCACACTATGGTACAGCCTGGGCATGTCTTTGCAAGCCAACCTGCTACCGAGATAATCTCTTCCATCAGGACCCTCCTGCCCAGTTTTACCAAATCGTTTCCCCCCAGGTGTAGGATAACCACTGAGGGCGGCGGGGTGTGTTTGTTGAGTAGTTCTGAGAAGAACCCCCTAAGCTGGCTGAGGCAGAGCCCCCTACCATGAAAGGAAACCTTGAAACCCCCTGCTCCGTCCTCCGTCTACATTCACCTGAAAGGAAAACGGGTTTAGCACGTTTAACATACGAGCGACCAACAACCCATACTACATGTTTCCTGCTTCCATCTTCTTGCGTTCACTGTGATGATGGATGCTGTTGATGACCCAGTACTAGTTTCCACCCTGCGTCACAGGCTCGAGAAACTGAAACATAAACAAAACAACAAGGCAGGTGTCAGGGTGATTTAGTTGTACCTCACAACATGTGCAGCCGCACATAACGTTTATAGCGGTTGGAAGATCATCTCCCAATCCTCTTTACACGGCTGGCATGCAACCCTCTCGCTGTTGCTTCAGTGGCTGCTCCTATTCTGAATGAATGTGTCCTAAAATCCTTAGGATTTAAATCGCCTTGCTGATTGCCATTGCCAAAACTCTTTTGAACTGAAACCTGGTCAATGGGGTACCGTCAGCATGTATTAACATACTACCTAGCTATCCCCCTGGGCCTCCTGATCTGTTTTTGATTTCAGTATGGTTAACAACATTGCATCGCCCATTATTTTTGTGTTGTCGAGCCGGAGGCCACCTAGCGTGTCCAATTTGTTGTTAGCCACCAGTTCGCTTACTCGTAATGCCCCAAAAAAGGCCAATGAAAATGCGGCTTTAAATAGGAGAACCTCCCCTGAGGAGCTACAAGTGTCAGACAAGGCATCCAATACTGCTGCCAGCCGCTCCAAACCTATTGGTTGTCTGGATTCAGCGGTATTCGCTTGTAGGCGCCGCCACCCCTTCAATGCCTTCCGTACTATGAAAGTGTTTGTGGGATCTCTGGCCCCTTTTAGCTGCGCAAAGAAAGAAACGGGTGCCTTGTGTCTGCTAGCTGACGCCGCTGAGCGCCCCTCTTTGTGCAATGTGTCCATGTACAGATAAAATGTGCCTCTTAATCCCACTTAACCTCCCAGTCCTGCCCCAAAAAACATCAATAAGACATAAACGCCCCTTCCTAAGCCGTCCTGGTCCTGAGGGTCTAGGCTGGCTGCCACGAGTTTCTGTAGCTGGGGGCACCAATTTGCCAAAGTGTTGTTGGGAAGTGTGCCAGTGTAGCCTCTGCAGATAGTAGATGTTCCCTGCCCTGAATACCTGCACCTTAAAGCGAGAGAGTGCATCAGCTGCGTTATTGGAGACCCCAATTACATGTTTGGCCTTAAACTGCACATTCAATTTCAAGCATCTCAGCGCAATCTCCTTCATGAGGCGGAGTATAAACTTACACCGTGCTGCCTGTTGATTGATACATTCAACTACGGTCATGTTGTCTGACCAGATCACAGACTGATTGCGCAAATGTTCAGGCCAGACCGTTAATGCAACCCATATTGGAAAAAGCTCCAAAAAGCTGATGTTCGCTGTTAAGCTGCCTTCTTCCCACTAATCCGGCCATCGTTGCGCCACCTACTTGTTTCCAAGTATGGCACCAAACCCCACACTGCCTGCAGCGTCGGTCCATAGACCTAACTCCGCCGACGTAGTGGGGGGGCCGCACCACACTACTCAGCCGTTGAAATCCTCCAGGAATGCTATCCATATACACATGTCCTGGCGAACCTCGACTGACAATCTAGTGTGATGGTGTTTTCCCACAGGCCCTTCATGGCCTGCGCGATTCAGCGGGAGAAGGGGCGCACCATAGGTACTACTCTCAGTGCAAAATTCAGCTGACCCACGGTCTGCTGCAGCTGCTGTACGTCACTTTCTCTTTAACCAAACATTGTATAGGGCTGGTCTGAATTTCGTGATCTTTTCCTTGGGTAACCTGAACCAATTCAATGCCTAAAAATTCCAAGCATGTTGCTGGCCCCACTGTTTTTCCTGGTGCCAGCGGGACCCCAAAGGCCCGCATGAGCACGCAAAATTCCTGCAAAGCCCACGCGCACTCCTGTAATTCCACTGCGCCCAGCAAAAGAAAGTCATCCAGGTAGTGCATGATATGATGGAGTCCCGTCGTCTGCCTCAAGACCCACTCCAGAAAGGAACTGAATGTCTCAAAGTAGGCGCATAAAACAGAGCAACCCATGGGCATACACCTATCCATTTAAAATTTGCCTTGAAAGGAAAAACCTAGCAGATGCTGATCTAGGGGCTGCACTGGCAGCAACAGGAAAGCAGATTCGATGTCTGATTTAGCCATCAAGGCCCCGGGCCGAAGGATCTTCAACATATCCACTGCCTGGTCAAACGACGCATACTTGACACTACAAATAGAGTCGTCGATAGCGTCGTTTAATGATGCGCCCCTAGGTGCTGAGAGGTTGTGGATGAGTCTGTACTTGCCTTTTTCTTTCTTTGGGACCACCCCGAGGGGTGAGCAAACAAAATTAGGTACAGGGATGTCATCAAAGGGACCCGCTATCCTACCTAGGCGCAATTCTTTGTCAATTTTCTTTGCCACCACAACTGGGTTGTGCCTAACTGACAGTTGATTCCTACACTCTGGTGTCCCGGTATAACCCACCGCTGGGATCCTGAAGCCCTATGAAAAACCTTCCTGTAGCATCCTCGCAGAGGCATGGTCTGGGTACCTGTTCAGCCAAGGGATCATAGCCAGTACATCAATGGGTGAGTGAGCGACCCGCAGGCCTCCCCCTAATCCTCTTCTTCCCTGTTGCCTGAGGTGTTACCTTTGGAGCGGCATGCTGTTTCTGGGTGGGAAGAGTGGCCACATATGTAACATGCGTGTTTGAACTTACATGTGCCTGCTGCCCTGGTGCATTTACATCTGTTAAAATCCCAACACACGCCTATGCGATCCCCACTGCCTCTGGCTTTACCGGCTGCGTGTCCCCCCCTGCGCTGGCCGAAAGGACTGTTGGGGTTTGATGGAATAGCCTTTGTCCCAGATTCTGCCGCACTCGCTGTTTGCCCACCTGTAAACTGGCCATACCATGAAATAGAATCGACCCTATCCCAATATAGTGATTGATCAAACTCCCTCGCTTTCCTGAAGGCTATGTCATACTCCTTCCACCCGTCCCATCCATGCTTGTCACTGAAAGTTGTAATTCTACTCTGATAACATGCCATTTCTGCCTGCACGTTGGGGGGACGCTCGGCCGTGACTGCCTTAAAGACAGAGAAGGCTCTGATCCAATTAATCAATGTCTCCTCCATCCTGAATTTAGCCAACTGTGTCCGCCACTCGCTAGGAAACATCCAGTCCTTCTGTGTCTTGGCATACTCCATTTCCCTGTTATCTATTAACAGTGAAAAGATATTGATATACTTGCCCCCCCAAATCAACTCCTTCACGCCCTGTGTAACATGCTGTGCCAGGTTTTCTCTCCTAAAGGGAATTGTACCTGGCCCTAGTACCGGCAAAGCAACCTCCTTACCACTTTCAGCGACTTTTGTTGGTGCAACACTCTTGTCTTGTCCCTCGTCGCTGCCTGAACCTGAGGCCTGAGGAGAAATCGGCATGCTTGGAATCCCCCCTCCCCCCTAGCCATCATGATCTTTGCCAGCATTTTTTGCGCCTCCCCGGAGGGATCCTCGGCGGAAGGTAACACCCCCCCAATTCCCAGCCAGGGGAGTACTGCCACTATCTGTGCTGCCAGTTTAGGGATTCAGAAAAGGGGGTGGTGATGAACAGAGTGTCTGAATTAAGCAGACCACTCTTACCCAGTCCAAAGATCAGGGCTTGATCCATCACCGTTATTTATCTCACTGCCCCATCCCAGCTCAGAACCTGGCTATATGCAAATTAGTCTGTCCCTGGCCCAGTGCATCATGGGAACAGGGCAGACCAAACTACAAAAGCCAATTCTTACACTGGGAAGGAAACAAGCTTCCGGGGACCGGTTTCTGGCATTTCAGCCGTCTTCGGCCCGGCTTGCTTGAATCCTGATGGTGCAATGAGCAAGGGACTCACATCTGAGTATACCCTTCCACGCTTAGGGTGGACAAAATTATTTACAACAAGGGGTGGTGATGGACAGAGTCTCTGAATTAAGCAGAGCACTCTCACCCAGTCAAGAGATCAGGGCTAGATCCAACACCGTTTTTTAGCTCATTGCACCATCCCAGTTTCAGAACCTGGCTGTATGCAAATTAGTCTGTCCCTGGCCCAGTGCATCATGGGAACAGGGCAGACCAGACTACAAAAGCCAATTCTTACACTGGGAAGGAAACAAGCTTCCGGGGACCGGTTTCTGGCATTTCAGCCGTCTTCGGCCCGGCTTGCTTGAATAACAACTACACAGCGGCCACCGCGGGCTCGAGAAGGAATGGCTCTGACCGTCCCCTGATTAAGATCTCCACCGCCCGAGCTCATAATCGCTATCTCGCCCCCTACCGCTATACCGTTCCTTCCGATTTCGAATGAAAACCTCGCACCGGCCTCGGCAGCGCTATGGAGGACCCTCCTGCCCGTGTGTGCCTTACACGAGGAAGACGCCACTTCGGGAAACGCCGAAGATGCAGGGGAAAACCGCTGCTGCTGACTGGTCCAAAGATAGACTAACTGCGCGATCCACCGCCAAAAACCTGCAAGATAAACGGAAAAAATTATTCAGCCCCTAGCTGAGAGGAACAGAGCGGGCATGGAGAGCGTGTGGGCAAGAGGGCGTCTCCCGCGCTCTCCAGGCCTTTTATCCTCTTGGCGGAATAGGGCGCTCCTATCGCTTCCGGGTCAACGGTGAGACAGCACCAATCGGTGGTGGGGCGCCTCCCGCCGCGTCATCAAGACGCGGCGAAAGGGGGGCACGCCCCACCATCGAGGATACTGGGGGGGAAGTCGGTGCCCCGCCATATGTGCGAGGGGGCCAAGCGCCCCCCCTTTCCTTTTGTGTGCGTTCCCAAAGTTTCAAGGAAAGCCATGCGTTGAAATGTTTACCTACTACTAGGCCTGGGTGGAATTTAAATATCACGCTAGTCATCAGAATGATATTAGTAATTCTGCATTTCCCTAGGACGCGGGACTACGAAAAATAACATGATATGTTCACGTAATTTATGGTAATTTGGGGGAAAATATGCCACCGCAAGGGTACATTTAGTGAGTGAGATGAGCTGCTTGAGCTGCTGTTTATGCACTGTTGCATTTAGGTTGATTTAGTGCAAAATGCATCCTTACATCCATTTAGGGTACGAGTGGGCATTTGTGCACTAAGAAAATAGCGGTAAATATAGAAATACTCTTCTCACGTAATTCAGCGTAATCTCGCAGAATTTTACAGTAACTACACAGAATTATTCAGGTTTCACCCACCCCTGCTCTGCAATTTGTGTCCCCTCTAAAAGTGTCTTAGGCTTTCAGGAATTCCTTTGTGAATTTCTGGAAGGCATACAAAGGGTACATTTGGTCATTAACATAAGTTTACACCCAAATTACCTTTGTAAGGAGGACCCTGAACTTTTTTATGCGAGCATATTTTTGTAGTTTTTTTATTTTTCATGCTATGAGAATTTTAAATTACTTTTTCTCGCTTTTCAGTTTTAATTTCTTCTAAATGTGACTGGGTTGAAGCAAACGATGCTTTTCGGAATCTCTGAAACTGTTGTCCTTCACGAATCTGTGTGATACCTTCTCTACTTGAATCAGACACCTGCTAGTAACTGATGCATAATTTTTCCCAAGACTACAGGTGAAATACATTTTATGCAGTCCTGTCAAGCGTCACGCAACTGGTGTGACACTCACGCATATCAGTGCGGTGATCCGCATCACCGCACTGAATGCATTTGTCACGCATTTTGCCACCTGTGCCAGCAGCGCGCCAGCAGCTCCTGTGGCCCGGGCTCTAGTTCTGAGAGTTAATGCTGCCTGCGCAGCTTAATGCCGGCGACTACTCTGTGTGCCTAAACTGAAACCACAGACACTGCAGCAGCGAGCTGAGCTCTCTGAGCGGCGCCGCCGTGGCCGCGCTACAATGTATCTCTGCTGCTCTGCTAGAGTCCCGACGCATGACGTCGACTCAGTGTGTTCCCGTTGCCCTGGAAACTTAAATGCAGATTTGTACAGTCTGCAGGGGGGCCGCCCGGCGCCCGGCCTGCCCAAAGTCGATACAGCCTCAGAGCTGTCAATCACGGTGGCGCAACAGGGCGCCAGGATTATAAATCCGGATGTGCCGGCCTGGTATGGGCCGTCACGTCAGGAGGAAGCAGGAAGTAAAGCGGCGGGTGATTTGAGAGAGTGCAGGCAGGTTGCGGGCGGCGCGCATGCAGTCCTCACTCTCAAGCATGGCCACCCGCCGCGGCCCCCTGTGCATCCCCCCCGCTAAAACACAGCAGGGTCTGCAGCGCACCTTGATCACCACCACTGTGGCAGCCGCAGGCAGCTCAGCTGAGCCGGCCGCCGACAGGACACCGCTCTGGCCGCCACCGTGACGAAAACTGCGAGGGCCCGGCGGCGGTGCCCCCCGCCGCGGCAGCATAGCCGCCCAGCTCAACTAAGTAAGTGTCAGCCGGTCATTATGGTTTTATTTTATTTTATAATGTTATCACTCTGTTCTCTGAAGAACGTTCTAAGCTGGCTAGCTTAGTCGTTTAGGCACCTGCTAATAACATCTGTGTGCGAACTACAAGTCAGGCTGAAATAGTGATGGGCTCACTCGACCGTTCATTCTTCCCCAGCTAGTAAGATGAATTAGCACCGTGGCAAGGAGGTATCGGGCCAGGCCAGGATGAGTGCAGAGATAGTACTGCCCTAGCCTTAAGTTAGAGCGATTCCATTTCTAAAAATAAACAAAACAATTGGCAATAATTAGATTCCTTCGGACCACAGGAGGAGCGTCAGTAGTTCCTGTTTGCTTCCGTTAATGATTCTTGACCCACGGCAGAACCGAAGGACTGCACGCGCGCAACTTGTTTGTTTCTGTGTATCTTCATTCTGCTGAAGGGCCAGAGCTTGCTTCCATGCTCATTGACGCTGCATGTGACCCCTTGCTATAGCCGAGTCCGTTGGCAGTACTGCATTCTCTAGCACCGTCACTGAGATCACCTCAGTAGCTGAAGTGACCCCGTGAGATGGAAAGAATGGGATGTAGGTTAGAGCCTGAGGGTGGGAAAGGCGGTATCTGTCTGCAACCACAGTGGTCGTAGATGTTTTTTTCGCATTACAAATGTGGGTTTGTCTTGTCGCACCTATGCTTCCACCCCTGCCTCAGTGTGTCAATTTTATATAGACTTTCAAAGTCTGTGCTTGAAGTACATTGGAAACAGGAACCCTTGAATAGATCATGTATAATATTTCCTTCAGTTAGTTGTTAAATAGCCACTTTTTCATTTTCAGTTACACAACGTTACCTAGAGTTTCTAGTACTTTTGTGTGTCAAAGTAGAAATCCTGTAGCCCTCTATTCTGCATCATCTATTTGTTAATTGATTTGCATACTTTGAATTTTTCGCTGACATCAGGTTGTCGATCCTCCTAAATAAATAGCAGTATTATAAGTAATTTTAGTAAGTCAGCTAATATTCTGATTTGTGTGTCTTTATTTTTTTAAGTCAGTTGGAGGCTACTCCTTAAGCCAAGTTGCAGGGCCATCTTAAGGTTCTTATTGTATATTACACAAAAGAGTGCCCTTTAGCACAGTTATAATCATAAATAGATTATTCAGAAAACATTTTAGAATCACTGATATGATAACTGTATAAATGTACCCTGTTGCATGTCCGAACTTCATGCTATACCTATATATAGTCGGATCACAAAATGAGGGTTTAATTTCTGATGTTTTTATTCATGTCTTCATTGCTTGATTTTTGACCGTTAGAAAGTGTCACTCATTTTGGTAGAATGTCACTCATAATTACACTGAAATTATGAAAATGTCACACATGGCAATCTGAAACCTTGGCAGCTATGTTTATGTGATGTGCATCATATTAAGAAAAACCTATATAAATCTGAAATTTTCGCTCACCCCTAAAAGTTCAGAATTGGCAGCGCTACTTTGTTGCCTAAAATCATTATATGTTCGAAAAGAGTATGGTTCCAAAATGCATTTTAACTGCTCCCTTTGGATCAATGGCAAAACTAACGAATATCGCAGCACAAAACCAGATAAACAATTCTCACTAAATTCCGTGAGGAATGTGCCATTCAAGAAAGCAATTCACGCAGGTTCTATGCAACAAAGCAGCGCGCGCGCACCTGGAATTCACGTACACTTCCGGGTCGGGCTCTCGAGCTCGTTTTTGAGTGGGCTCTTTGCTAAACACGGGCATTTCTTCAGATTCCCTCGTGCCAAGGGAGAGAAGACAAAGGATGAAAAGCGTCCATCTAGCAGTGATGATGAAATCCCCATTTAGCCAAACTCTAAAAACGCGTGCCTTTCATTATTAGCCTACAATAGACCGATATTTATGCTCGCTCTAACGTCGCCCTCATTTCCATTTATATTAAACCGGTATTTGTTTTTAGGGGAGTCACATGAATGAGCAGAAACTTGCCCAATCTCTGTTTGTTCAGCTTGAAACCGGCACAATAGCAGAATTCAATCTCGGTAAGAGGCTTATTCTTCTATTGTGGCGCCCAGTTGCATTGCAGCGAAGTTTGCATCTTTGTGAGAATGGCTTTTATGGTGAAGAGGAAATCAAGTGTATGGAGACAAGGCTTCTTTACATTGGCAAATTGCTTTTTGTGTCTACTTTTGTGCATTCAGATCTGCGCATTGTTTTCGTCTGGCAGATAGACAGCTTCTGACAAAGGAGGAATGCCAATCACTTTTTGGAATAATATCTCTTTTTTTATTGCGTGGGAAGCTAGGGCAGCGCTCTCCAGTTCAGGCTGAGGTTTTGAATATGTCGAAATGTTACGTTATGTAATACCTTATAGAATATTTATAACTCAGAGACAAAGGTTGCGGCTTACAACAACAGTTTTGTTTTGGCTTGTATAGCTTTCAAGATCTGTGTTTCACATCATAAGCCTCAGATGAAATCATCAGCCAGAGTGTGGGTCAACCGGATGGACATGTTCTTCATTTAAAAGGAGATGAACGTAAATAAATATAATATACAACTGTAGCACATGCAACCTATGAAATGTTACTTTAAATGCCTAACCATGCATCCCTATATACCTGTGCCTCTAAGGATGTCATTACAAGTAACCACCAGATCATGGTGGCGGTTTTAGCAGGATTTACCACCACCCTCAGAAATCTCAAGTGGTGGAGTTATACAGCACCTGTATTTCTGTGTACGGTAATACTGCATGTTTTAAAGCTGACAAATCCTCCAGGCCATACATGGAAACTTTGGCCCTCAGTGAATGGGCATTATGACTTGTGGACATCTTGTACAGCACTGCACAGTGTGTCTATGTCATCCCGGTAGATCTGGGATCCAGCATCACAATTACCTCAGATATCTGCTTGTACCAGGCTACTCATAATTAGGGCCTAAAGTTGTACACTCAAACTAACACTGTCCTGATCAACTCTATGATTACTCGGCTTACCAATGCGTTTGCTAACACTTGACAGCTACTAAGACAAGCATTTGCAATGCAATAGGTCTCGCATTAGGAAAGTTTGACCTATTGGTATTGTAAATGACAATTTTTTTATGTATGTGTTGGTTTTGAAAATAGCGAAATTAATATCTTTGTCATTTACAATGCAATAGTTTTAACTTTCGTAAATATGACACTTATGGCATTTGTAATGCAATATGTGTTGTATCTACGTGACTTAGATGTACTGATATTACAAATACCAATGGCTTTCAATTTTTTTTAATAATTAATACTTAAATACAAGTTATTGTAAATTATAATGGCAATAGCTTAAACTTTTGTAAATAACTTTTGTTAAGATTATGTTCAGTGTATTTTATTGTGACGAAAATCCAAGAACAGAAGTGAAATATCAAATTTTTTTTGTGACATTTGTAATAAAGCTTTAAACACTGAAAGAACATATTTGAACCAGTTGTTGTTGAATGGTTGCACAGATTGATGCTGTGGTGGTGCTGAGTTATGTTGTGGTGGCGACAAGTGATGCTGTGGCATTTAGTGATGCTGTGGTAGAGCATAGTGATGTTGTGGTGCCCCTGAGTGATGCTGTGGTGGTGCTGAGTGATGCTGTGGTGATGCGATAGATAGAGTGAGTGCGTTAGATAGAGTGAGGGCGATAGATAGATAGAGGGAGGGCGATAGATAGATAGAGTGAGGGCGATCAATAGATAGAGTGAGGGCGATCAATAGATAGAGTGAGGGCGATAGATAGAGTGAGGGCGATACCTAGATAGAGTGATGGACATAGATGGATAGAGAGATAGATAGATAGATAGATAGATAGATAGATAGATAGATGGATGGATGGATGGATGGATGGATGGATGGATGGATGGATGGATGGATGGATGGATGGATGGATGGATAGATAGATAGATAGATAGATAGATAGATAGATAGATAGATAGATAGATAGATAGATAGATAGATAGATAGATAGATAGATAGATAGATAGATAGATAGATAGATAGATAGATAGATAGATAGATAGATGTGGTTGTTAGTTTTACTGAAAGAGGGAGTGTTTAGAGGCATGCATGCAGTGGCTCCAGTAATAAAGGTGCATGCTGGGCTGGAAACACGTGCAGAGGATGGACAGCTATGACTAGAAGGAAAGGGGGGGTCTAGGGCTTTGGGATGAGAGTCAAATTTAGCAAAGCGATAGATTATATGTTACAGTCCTTAGTCGTTCCTTGAAGGACTTCCTCACGAAGTACCAACAGGGCTACAAGGAGAATATGTTGCAGTTAGGTGAAAGTTAAGTGGGTGAGACATGGCAGGTGGTGAGGTGGACCTATTGTGTAAAAGTGATTTTGGCAGAGAAGGGGTTTACATGAGTTTAAATAGAGGCTTTCTGGTAAAGTGTGTAGCAAAAACGTGCGGGTAAAGGAAGGGTATGGCGAAAGATGGAGAATTATGGTATATGACTTACAAAGTAAATATGGAGCTGAGGCAGAAAGTCACTATATGAGAAGGGAATGAGGAGGCAAAGAAGGGAATGAGAAGGAAAAGGAGGTGCAGGCGCGATGACACCTGATGGAGGAGTGTAGAGATGTGGGGGTAGGATGAGGAGTAGAGCAGCCTGATGTTTAGGTACAAATGAACAAAGCAGTAAAAGGAGAGAGTGTTGAAGCAGAAAGTACAGTGAAGTAGGTTAATGTTCAGCTAGGAAGGAAGGACGAGGCACACATTTGTAGGTATATAGGGAGACGTGTGTATAGATAGAGAGAGGTAGAGATAAAGCGAGTCATCCTGTACAAGCAACTCATTGGGGCACATTATAAGACCGGAGCTGGAAAAAAACAAAAGAAATAAGCATTACAAAACATAACATAACGCTAAAAACAACTTACCTTGCCATCGCTGCGCTCCGCCACCGCCATCCTGTGCAAGCATCTCATTGAGGCACATTATAAGACCGGAGCTGGGGAAAAAAGAAAGAAATGAGCATTACAAAACATAACATAGACAAATCTGCACTACCAAACATAACATAGCGCTAGGTACAACTTACCTTGCCATCGCTGCGCTCCGACACCATCATCCTGTACAAGCATCTCATTGGGGCACATTATAAGACCGAAGCTGGGGAAAAAAGAGAGAAATGAGCATTACAAAACATAACATAGACAAATCTGCACTACCAAACATAACATAGCGCTAAGTACAACTTACCTTGACATCGCTGCGCTCCGCCACAGCCATTCTGTGCAAAGGTCTCATTGGGGCATATTATAAGACCGGAGCTGGGGAAAAAAAATGAAATCAGCATTACAAAACATAACATAACGCTAAAAACAACTTACCTTGCCATCGCTGCGCTCCGACACCGCCATCCTGTGCAAGCATCTCATTGGGGCACATTATAAGACCGGAGCTGGGGAAAAAAGAAAGAAATGAGCATTACAAAACATAACATAGACAAATCTGCACTACCAAACATAACGTAGCGCTAAGTACAACTTACCTTGACATCGCTGCGCTCCGCCACAGCCATTCTGTGCAAGCGTCTCATTGGGGCACATTATAAGGCCGGAGCTGGGGAAAAAAAATGAAATCAGCATTACAAAACATAACATAACGCTAAGAACAACTTACCTTGCCATCGCTTCGCTCCGACACCGCCATCCTGTGCAAGCATCTCATTGGGGCACATTATAAGACCGGAGCTGGGAAAAAAAGAAAGAAATGAACATTACAAAACATAACATAGACAAATCTGCACTACCAAACATAACATAGCGCTAAGTACAACTTACCTTGACATCGCTGCGCTCCGCCACAGCCATTCTGTGCAAGCGTCTCATTGGGGCACATAATAAGACCGGAGCTGGAAAAAAACAAAAGAAATAAGTATTACAAAACATAACATAACGCTAAAAACAACTTACCTTGCCATCGCTGCGCTTCGACACCATCATCCTGTGCAAGCATATCATTGGGGCACATTATAAGACCGGAGCTGGGGAAAAAAGAAAGAAATGAGCATTACAAAATGTTGGACCTGGGATCTCCAAGTCACCTAGGGTAGCTTGGCACTAAGTGGAAAGGCCTAACTCCAAGGTACATGTGTTAAGTTTGCGTCACACCCTTCAGTAACATAACGTCCATCCACTCAGAAATAAGGACGCTACACCAATGTTAGAAAAATATGGTTTGCTTTATGAAAAGTATTCTCTATCTCTCCTTTGTTACTTAGCAGTCTTTAGTTACAGCACATGAATTAGCTTTGCATAAAAGAAATGAGCAACTAGACAGTTTCATAAAAGAAAAATCATTACTGGCATTTCCTTGTGTTCCTTCACTCTGAAAGGAGAGTTCTCTATCCACTCCTGCACCCTAATCAGGCAAGATATGCATCATACATTTAGAAGTTAGCAAGCATAGATATTTCCTACATCCAGATTAGGCCGTTCATTCAATTCTGTTAGCAGTAACCTAACTTGAGGTAGTTCAGTCTTCACATATAAATAGATTCAGTAAGATGCCTGCTCAGTTCTACACATGTCACTCCTAAATAGATTCAGTAAGATGCCTGCTCAGTTCTACTTATGACACTCCTAAATAGATTCAGTCAAATGCCTAGGTAAATGTCTCGATGGAGTTCACATATCTTGAAGGGGATTTAGCAATTTTTACCCCTACTTCACTTCCACTCATTCGTTTAAGCACTGTCTAAAGTTTACCCCAGACCTGCTTACAGTCGACCTCAGCGGTCTGCTCTTTACTCTGTTCCACGCCGGTAGCCGGTGGTGTCTCAGGCTCTCCTTTACGAAGCTCTGTCAGGCAATAGCGGCACCCGCTCCGACTCGGCCACGCTACCTCCCCACAGTCTTACCGGGAGTTACGCGTCGGTCCAGTCCCACAGCTCCGCTTCTTCACTCACCCCAGCGACGTCGTTCCGAGGAGCCCCCTGACCTGGCGCTGACAGCTCTGGGCGGTTGACAGAGCCGAAATCACCCCGCACTTCCTCCGCCACCCCAGTTCAGACATGGCCATATGCAAATCAGTCTGACCCTGTGCCTCATGGGAACAGTCCAGCCCGAACTGCCAAGCCAGGCCTTCCCTGGACCGGAATCAAGCTTCCCAGGACCGGTTTCTGGCATTACAGCCATCTTCAGCCGGGCTTGCTTGAATCCAGTGGCAAAGTGAGCAAGGGACTCACATCTGAGCATACCCTGTCAACTTAGGGCGAACAAAGAAAAACCAAAGGGGATGATGGACGGAGCGTTGACAATACAAACACTCACCCCCAGTCAACTGATCTGGGTTTTATCCATCACCGTTCTTTAGCTCACTCCGCCACCCCAGTTCAGACATGGCCATATGCAAATCAGTCTGACCCTGTGCCTCATGGGAACAGTCCAGCCCGAACTGCCAAGCCATGCCTTCACTGGACCGAAATCAAGCTTCCCAGGACCGGTTTCTGGAATTACAGCCGTCTTCAGCCGGGCTTGCTTGCATCCAGTGGCAAAGTGAGCAAGGGACTCACGTCTGAGCATACCCTGCCAACAGCACTGAAAGATCAAGTCTTCCGAGAAGATTTGAAACAAGCTATAGAAGATTATTTCCAGATCAATACCGGAACGGTGGAGAGTTATAGGACGCGATGGGAGGCCTTCAATGTAACCATACGGGGCCATTGCATTAGCAAGCATGCAGGTATCCTTAGAGATATTAGGCAACAACTACACATGGTAGAACGAGATATTCGAATACTGGAAGCCGAGTATACTTCCACACTACAAGATTCTCTCTTAGCAGACATCCATAGCAAAATAAACACATATAACAAATATGCAGACACGGAAATAAAATATCTTTCCAAGCAATACACGGCTAGGTCGTATGGAGAGGGTGGGAGGCTAGGCAAAGCATTGTCATAAAAAATCAGGCCAACGCAAGGAGCAGCACTAATTACAACCATCACGACAGACCAAGATGTACAGATATACGACACTCCTACCATCATTGACAGTTTCAGGAAATATTACAAAACATTGTACACCACAAAGATGACACATGAACAAACAGATATTTATGAGTACCTTGACGACATAGGCCTGGCTTGGCTCTCAGACACCCACAGGGAATATCTAGGGCATCTTATCACTGAGGATGAATTCAAAGATGCGATAAACTCCTTGCCGAATAATAAAGCTCCGGGAATGGACGGTATACCGGGAGAATTCTACAAAGAAGTTAAACACCTATTGGTTCCACAATTAGCTCAGATGTTTGAGGAAGAGTATGAAGAGGGAGCCCTTCCGATGACATTACGGGAGGCGCTGCTAATAGCTTTTCCAAATCCCGGCAAAGACCCCAGCTATTGTGAATCATACCGCCCCCTCTCCCTAATAAATATAGACGTGAAAATACTTGCCAAGATATTAGAAAATCGTATACAACCACTGCTAAAACTCCTAGTGCTCACGGATCAAGCGGGATTTATCCCCACACGCTCCACAACCCATAATATTCGCACAATCTTCACGATGTACCGCAGCCTGAACCCCGAGCTGCCGGCGGCGGCTGCACTTTTATATGGGGCAAAAGCTTTCGACTCGGTGGAATGGGATTTCATGATCACCGTTCTGACCAGAATGGGATTCCTGCCTGCCTTTCTGAAGTGGATTGCCCTGTTGTAGAATGAACCCAGAGCAAGAGTGCCGAGGAACGAGGCAGGGATGCCCACTGTCCCCCATCCGGTTTGCGCTTACATTAGAGCCACTAGCATGCAAAATCAGACAAAAACACCCAGAGACGGCACTCCAGTTTGGCCTGTGGGCATATCCCTATACTCCGATGATATGGTCCTATACACCAGTCACCCAGATAAGAATCTAAATCCACTAATTAGAGAATATATCAAATTCAAACAATATTGGGGCCTTATCATAAATTGCAACAAATCAGTAGTGATCCCTATAACTGAGATAACCCGGAACTAGACTACCCACTGAAATGGGTCACGGATCCGGTAAAATACCTCGGAGTATGGGTGCACCGAGACCCAGAAACAGTGATAAGGGTGAATTATGGTGTAGCAATGACCAAATTGGAAGACCAAATTGAAAAATGGATTAAATTGCCTGTATCTATGGCTGACCGCATAGCTCTCCAAAAGATGTTAGTTTTACCCAGATTCCTCTATTTGTTCTGGAATATCCCTATATGGCTTACGACAGCGTTCTTTGCCAGACTGCGCACAGCGCTACAGCGGCTCACGTGGGCTGGAAAACAGTCCAGGGTAAGTTGGAGAGTACTCACGAAACCGTACCACCAAGGGGGCTTCGCCGCCCCTGATCTGCAACTATACTACTACTGTACACAGGCGCATCATGCCCATTACTGGACGCAACCGCACTCTCATATTCCACATATAGCAGTGGAAACCGACAGTGTCTGCCCGCACAGACTAACAGAATACATAACAGATCCAGTGAGGAACTACCCTAACGGTGTAATACATCCAGTCAAATGCACATCCAGAGCATGGCACGTGTTGGCGACACGAGGAAGGAAATATCCCATATAAGCACCGGCGCTCCCCTTGGCGCATCATCCCAAACTGTCAGTCACACAAGAGCAGAACATGATGATGGCACTGGGGGAAATGGGACTGGCAACAATGAGATTTATATTTCCACATAACACATTCATTCCACTGACAAGTCCATCCCTGAGCACGCACCAAACACCGCAAAAAATGTTCGCTTATCTCAGATTAAGGGCGGCAATAAAAGACTTATACGATACGTTCCCAGCTGAACCCGCAACACTGCAGGCATTACAGACGTTGCTCACAGCACCAATGCATGACAAACTAGTCACAAAACTATATACCACATTGCAGAACGAACAGTCCGCAGATCCAGATAGGGCAATGACACAATGGGTGGAGACCACTGGGGTGCCTCTTTCGGAAGACGACTGGCACTGTAGCTGTACAAAGCTGCATTTACTCACACCAAATTGTAATTTACGGATGATACACTTTAGGTTTCTCCATCAGACCTACTATACGCCTGACAAACTGTATCGCTATGGCCTCAGGGCAGATGATAAATGTCGCAGATGGTCTGCCCCCCGGGTGGACTTTATTCATATGCCCTAAACTGAAAACGTACTGGTGTGAGGTGTTGGCAGAGCTGGCCCAAATGTTGTCTGAACCTATCCCAAATACACCCACTGTATGCCTCCTGGGTACCTATAAGCTCAACAGCCTAGAAGGCGTAAACTGCTGGCGGTAGCACTCTTACTGGCAAAAAGGCGAATAGCAATTAAATGGGGCAGTAAACGACCACCTCGGTTCAAGGACTGGCTATCTGATATGACATATTGCAAAGAGACACTGGGAACCTACGAGGAAGAACTGCCGCGGGCTTCTAGGCCCAAAGATTTTTGGCAGCCATTTCTGGACTATTTACTCCAACAACAGGAGGAACAGCCATCAGAAGCAGAGAAAGGGGAGGGTGAGAATGGGGGATCCTCTGGCCCGGGAAGTTCGGGGTCATGCTTATAGATCTAACTAACTGTGTATTAGTCACTGGCAGTGGTCACTGATGCCAGTACAGGTAGCATGGGTATATTACAGTGTCTGTATTATTGTCGTGCATCAATGCCCAGGCTTGTATCACTAGGATAATGTAAGATCATCTTGAAATATAATACTGTGTAGTAGAACGATGGAATGTACATGAAGATCGATATATATATATGTACTATTGTATAATGTCTATAAGATGCTGCTTGGTAAAATGAAAAAAATAAATGAAAAAAAATAAATAAATAATCCATGACTATAGCAAGATCACATCTTTTTTTTTTTTTTTTATTGAACAAGACAGCAGGAAGACATTGGTACATTAATTCTTCAACATTAGACAAGATTTCATACAATATGCCAGAGACAATCTAAGAGTATACATTACTGTGGCATGGTAAGCCGAGCTTAAAGTGCTAATGCTAGTGCACAATAGTGCAAAGAAAAGAAAAGAAAAAAAAAAAACAGGAGGGCAGTTAATCCAATACATCAAAATTCCTATTATGTTTTAAGCTTACCGCAAAGCAGATCAACACAACAAAATATATCTGTATCCTTCTTTAAAGTGCTAATGCAAAGACGTGAAAGGTTGATATCTTTACCCTTCTTTAAAGTGCAGATGCAAAGACATAAAAGGTTAACCAGTATAACAACCAATGATAGGAAATTGATAAACAGCAACGAGATTGCTATATAATACTTCAAATACAAGTTCAGTGAAGTGCATTATGCTACTAATTTAGAACTGAGAAATACTTTAACCATACTAAAGTGCTAGTGCGAAATCGTGCAAAATTGGCTATATACAAAAAAGGCTAAGATAGAACAATCAGATTTCTATTATAATTCCTATGGCCCTAGTAGATTAAAATACATCAGCATCAAATATAATAAAAATACTATTCTAAAGTGCCAGTGCAACCAACATACATCGATAAAGCGAAATGGTTCGTCAAATACTGATTTAGAAATATACAAGACCTGCCACTTGAATCATGAACAATTATTATTACAATTGTTAAAGTGCTGCTGCCTTAAAGTGCAGTGGGGAGTAGTGCAAAATAGCAGAATAAAGTGCAAGAAATGTACAATAGCAGCTGGAATAAAACAACAATAAAATATAAATTTCCTTTAATAAATTCCAACTTCTCTAAATATTTCCAAGTCCTTTCAAATCTTGTAATCGCACCCACCCTGCCTGCATAAGCTCTCTCAAAAGTATATGTTCTTTTCATTTTATTGACCCATTTTAATTGACATGGGATTTCCTCAGATTTCCAATTTTGTAAAATCATAGATCGTGCAACAACAGTGGAGATAAAAATAAATGCTTCTTCTGAGTTATTAAACCTATTCCTATCTTTGCAAATACCAAAAAGAGCCACTTCTGCTTCAGGTGGTAGTATTTTCCCGGTTGACAATTCCATGTCAGCAAAAATCTCCTTCCAAAAGGATTCTAGCTTTGGACAGGAGAAAAAAATATGATGCCAACCACCCTGACCACTGATTTTACATCTAAAGCATTTATTTTCATATTCAGGGAATATTCTCTGCAAGGCCTCCGGGGTATAATACACCATCCAGCGGGAGAGAAAGGACATTCGTTTATAATTAGCTGCCCGGAGTGCTTTATTTCCTAGCTGACATATCACTTCCCAGTCTTTTTCTGAGAAGACGCACTGTGTCTTATGGCTTATTTTGTTTAGATGATTAGCAATAACCTGAGAAGGTCCTGAAGGAAGTAGCCTTTTATACCAAAATCCTATACCCTTATGTTTTTCCCCGTATAAGGCTGATAGCAAGGCATTAGATGAAGTATCAGAACCCCCTATCTCTTTTCTTATGAGATAAACTAATTGTAAATAATCAAAAAACATAAGCCGCCTGGGATATGCTCTATCTACCACCGTTTGCCAGCTAATTATCTCATGTTGAGTAAATAAGTGTCTTATTTCCTCAAATCCAGCTGATTCCCATTGTTGCAGGTGACTCCGGGATATCTTAAGTCCCATTCTACCACATTCTAATAATTTCAAAAACCTAGAGCCATCTGAACCGCATTTTTTATATAAAAGCCGTAATCTTGATGAGTATACAGGCAATGTCTTATATCTTGTTTTTTTTGGCAGCTTTGCAGTTTTTAAAAAGAAAAAAATTTGGGAGCCTGCTTCCTCTAGCATTTTATCTAGAAAGAAATTGTCTCTAGACTGTCTGGTTCTTAATAATCCTGCCACTATATCGAAAAGAGCTGCTTCATAATATGTTTTAAAATGAGGGAGAGCCAGCCCTCCTTGGATGACAGAAAGTTGTACGACCGGGAGCTTGACTCTTGGGGCCTTTTTATTCCAGATAAATCTTCTCATCATAGATTCGAGTTCATTAAAATACACCATATTAACTTTAATTGGGATATTACTAAATAAAAATAAAATCAAAGGGAGTATGTTCATCTTCATCAATGCGACTCTACCGATCAAGGTCAGGGGCAATAAATCCCATTGTTCCAGCATGCTCTTAATTTTGTTCTTCATCTTGATATAATTCAGCCGAAACAGTTCTTGATATTCTTTAGTCACGTAGATCCCTAGATATCTTATTGGATCCCGTTTTTCGGCTTGTAACTGAAGATGTGGTGGAAGAAAATCTAAATTAGAATTTAAAATATGATCTTGTACCCCCCAATCTTTTCGTAATCTTTAAGCTCTTTCATGAGATGTAAAATATTTTCTTTTTCGGGGGCTAAGTACAAAACAATATCGTCGGCGAACAATTTTAACTTTGACATTCCGACAATAGGGGGTATTATTATATCATTGTTCCTTATTTTTATGACCAACGGCTCAATAAAAAAAGTAAAAAGCAGGGGGGATAAAGGGCAGCCTTGCCTAGTCCCTCGATTTATTTTAATCTTCCCTGCTTGTCTGGAATTAACTATGACCTGAGCTGATGCCCCTTCATAGATGTTCTGTAGCATACTAATAATCGGGGCTGGAAATCCAAAATAATCCAAGGAGAAAAATAACGCTGTCCAATTAACTAAATCAAATGCTTTTTCTGCATCAATCATTAAGATGCATGCAGAAGTTGAATTAGTGTTAAAAAAATCTAAAGCGTAAATCAAATATTCTGTGTTTGCCGCCATAAATCTACCAGCTATAAAACCAGTCTGGTCTTGATGTATTACTTCCTGTGCTGCGTATACAAATCTTTGGGCCCAGATTTTCATAAAAACCTTGTAATCCGAATTCAATAGACTGATTGGTCTATATGAATTTACCTCTTCTGGATTCTTATCTTTCTTTACAAAGCTGATGATTGTCGATTCTTTAAACTCGGAGGGAACCTTTCCACCACTTCTGATATAGTTAAATAAATTTTTCAGGGGATCCTCCAATACCTTTAAAAATACCTTGTAAAATTCAATCGAGAATCCGTCGATACCTGATGCTTTTGCTCCTGATGTTGCTTTTATACTATTTTGGATTTCCAGTGTGCTAATTTCGCAGCTTAATTGTTTTCTCCTAGAAACAGAAATTTTAGGAATTTCCAAATTATCGAAGTATTCCTTAATCAATATTTCCTCCACCTGTATATCTGTGGAGTACATTTTCTCGTAGTGATCAAGGAACACTTTCTCAATTCCCTCATTCCGAGTCTCTGTGCCCCCCAGAGGATCTATAATTTTCAAAATGATGGAAGATTCTTGTCTTTTTCTAATTGAATTAGCCAAAAGTTTCCCCATCAATTGACTATCCTCATAAAGCCTTTGCTGGTAGGCCTTCGAGCTATTTATCTCTTCGAGAGTGAAGAAATCCCTGAGCGATACTTTCGCTTGTTCCCACTTATTCGGTAGACGATTAAGTTTTAGCGCATACTCTTTCTCAGCTGCACACTGGAGGGCAGCAATTTGTTCCTTTCAAACATTTGCCTTATTACAGGAAAATGCTATGATTTGCCCCCGAGCTGCTGCTTTAAATGCTCCCCATATAGAAAAAGGCTCTGCTGAATCTTTATTTACTAATAAAAATTCTTTCATCCAAACTTTGAATCCCTCCACCCATTCAGTATTCTGTAAAAGGGTACGATCCATCTGCCACCTGGGACGTTCTCCTTTTGTACCTTCCAACATCAATTCAACTTCAATCCTCCCATGATCTGAAAAGGGGTTACAGCCTATCAAAGCGCTTACAATTTGAAGTGACTTGGAAGTAAAAAAAAAGTCTATTCTGGAGGCGGTGTGAAATCTGTTTGAATAACAAGTAAAGGACTCTGTATTAGGATATAGGGAGCGCCAAGAGTCCCGCAGTTGGAATTCGGTCGTAAGAGCTTCTAACACCCCTTTCGTCTTTGGTTTTAATTGTTTCTTATTCTTATTAGTGGTATCCCATCTTAAATCTTGAATATAGTTAAAATCACCACCTATTATGATTTGTCCTGGAGTGCCTCTCAACATGTCACTAATTTCTATCAAGGCCGAGATGTCATCAAATATTGGGCCATAATAATTTACAAAATGTAATACCTTCCCAAATAGTTTTACTAGCAACCAGAGCCATCTGCCTTTAGAATCTCTTCGTATCTGCATGACTTCCCAAGGAAGACTCTTAGCTAAATAAATAGCCACCCCCCTCTGGGCAACCCCAGCTGAGGAAAAAAACCCATACGAGAAGTATCTTGGCATAAACAACTTTGGAGAGTTAGTCTTCAGATGTGTCTCCTGTAGAAAGACCACCTGGGGTTTTAGGGTAATTACCCATTTCAAAAGCGAGCCATACTTCTGTTTATTGAGCAACCCATTTGCATTAATAGAGAGGATATTACATGAATCAAATCTCATCTCTATGCCTAAAAACATTTACATCTAACCTGTACCAATCAAAAGAAAAAATCCAAATAACAATCCTGCTGTACTTGTAACTTTTTGCTGCTTTTGCCCCCCCCCCACCCTAACCACCCCCAGGGATGCGGGAGCCCCCTCCCTGTCCACGCAGCTCACATCCCTCCCTCTACTTCTTCTTCGGGTGTCTTCTTGTTACACCCTGATGTGGCTCAGTGACCCGGAACACCCACCTCTGCAATTCTTTTTAACTCTTGAAGAAAGGGAAATAAAAATAATTCATATCTATCACAACTACTACAGGTTATAAATCCAAACTCTTTCTATTTTCTTCTTTCCCTCCCCACCTTCAAAGCTAAGCCTTAGCAGATATCTCATTAAGAAGAGTTTGCGCCTCATCCAAATCAGTAAACAGAAAGAATTTCCCTTTGACAAGAACCTTCAATTTTGATTGCTGTGCAATCGAAGCCTGGGCACCATTAGCTTTGAATAGCTGCAACAGTTTAACAAATAATTTTCTTCTTCTGGCAGCTACCGCTGTCATATCTGTAAATATTCAGCATTTCGCCGTCTCGGAGACATTGAACTGACGTTGTTGATATGCTCTAGAGAGGATTCGTTCTTTTATCCTAAAGTCAGCAAAATTTAATAAGATGGTTCTTGGGAATGGAGAGTTTGCAAAACGCTGTGCTGGTACTCTATGGGCCCTTGTGATCGTCAAGTCCCCTTCAAATTCTGGAAGGACTACTTTTTGGATAAAGGAGTTAGCCCATTGCACTGTGTCAGAGCCTTCTGTCCCTTCCGGTACCCCCACGATTCTCAGATTCGATCTACATGAGTGATTTTCTAACTCCTCGAGTTTATTTTCCATAGAGATCCGCTTCTTAGTGGCCTCTTTAGTTGCTCCTGAAACCAGACCCATTTGATCTTCCAGAGCTGAGATCCTGGACTCTGCCTCCACTACTCTAATAGGGAGCGATACTGTTAACTCCTCGAGCTTACCCATTCTGGCATGAAGAGCAGCTAGCTCCACTTGCTGGTTGTTTTTAATTTCGCGGATCTCGTCGAGAATTAAGTTGAGCATTTCGCGAATATCTAGCTGATATCTCGCTTCAGTTCTGTTTTCAGAACCAGATGGGCTAGCATCGTACCCCGCTGCTCCTTCAGGTCCGGAAATTATATCTTGCAAGGAATCCCCCTAATTTATTATCGCATCTACAACGGGAGACGAAGTTTGTGATAGTGTTTCAAACGTGCCGGGATCCGTACTTGATATTCTCAAGGATGATGCCAGAGTGGAGACTAGAGGAGATTGTACCGAAAGAGGGGGAAGTGTTTTTGGAGTTATTTTTTTCGCAAAAAGTGGAAAGTCTTTCACTTCCTTCCCCCCAGTACCACTCCCCCCGACACCATTTTTTCTCTTCTCCTCCACTACCTGGAGCTCAGCCGAGACAGGAATCGATGGAGTTTTAGGGGTTTGATGTTGAGCATCTACTT
Source organism: Lissotriton helveticus (assembly GCF_964261635.1). NCBI lineage: Eukaryota > Metazoa > Chordata > Amphibia > Caudata > Salamandridae > Lissotriton > Lissotriton helveticus. The sequence continues at coordinate 2,083,420,462 of NC_136063.1, forward strand.
CGGAATGGGACAGAGAGTCTGCGATGTTAATGACCTCCACATTGCCCCCCTCCACTACTGCCTTACGCTGATCTTCCTGCTGCAGAGAAACAGAGGGGGGGAGTGATTCATCATCCGTTGACTCAGGTGTAGAATCTTCCATTGCGGAGTTTTCCACCCTATTACCATCTTTGTTCCTGTCTTTAGCAGCTTTACGCTCAGCTTTCCTGGCTAGGGCAAGGCGAGTTTTAGCCTTTTGTCGTGCAGCTGCTTCCACTTTGCTGAGCTTGACTGCATCATCTCCCTCCTTCTGTGGTTTGCCCATTGAGATTTCAAAAAGTAATTATTCCTCGTGTTTTCTAAAATCAGGCCAGATCTTTAGATCCTGTTATCACCGCTATGCCTTATGTCCTGAGAGAGAGGTTCAGAGAGAGGTTCAGTTCAGTATTAGAAACCTGCTATTTTCCCCTGCTGCATTTTTTTTTTTTCAGACCTTGCTACTTTGCTCGTGATACTAGCGTCTTTCCTCCTTTCCTCCTTTAAATCAATTAGCGCCAAATGTCCTGCCGCCTCCCTGTCTGCCACCAGCTCGAGCTCCAGAAAGACTAGCGGGCCCCCCCTCGACGGCAGCTCTCAGACCGGAGAACAGCTAGCGTGACGAGCCTACCTTCAGCAATCCGGGTTAGGCAACGTGGGCATAGGCAGTTCTTCTGCAGACAGGTTCGGGAGGAAAACCAAGATTTTCGGAGCGTGTCTGGCGTGCAGCTTTTCCTGCTTCAGATGCGGCTGTGGCCCCGTAATTTTCCGTAGTTTTCTGTGCTCTTCTTTTACTCTGCTCCCTGTGCGTGCGAGACGCCATCGCAGAGGCGGGGTCACAGGTCACGAGCCGCCGGAGACTACGCAGAGGTGTGGAACTCTGCCATCCCCCAAAGATGTGACAGTACCACAAAATGATCACGTCTGATATACAATGAAAAACAGAACAACCGGCCAAGGTCTAGCTCAACCAAAACACATGTATCTTCAATACTTATAGATTGGTGCAACACACTTTCCGCACCCGTCGTTCCAGGCTGCAAAGTCAAGCAAAATGTTCATCAGAAGGTGGAAGGTGCACTCGTTGAAAGTAGACACACGCACTTTTAATCCAGTAGTATTTCTTTCTTTTTATTCAGATAATCTTTAACAACCAAAGCTTTGGTTGTTAAAGATTATCTGAATAAAAAGAAAGAAATACTACTGGATTAAAAGTGCGTGTGTCTACTTTCAATGAGTGCACCTTCCACCTTCTGATGAACAAGATCACATCTGAGACTGCTGATCCACCTTAATCTAGCCTGTCCAGCTTGTAGTGTCTTGTGACTTAGAAACGATGCAACACTTTTTGGCTCCTGATGGACTCTGTGGATCTGTGATATAAGTGTTAGAGCAGAATACAATGAAGGCTGATTTAAAATGTTGAGTTTGCTTTTACACGCTGATGAATAAAGACGTAATACTAATCTAAATGTATTGGCATAGTCATTGGAAGGTATCCAGGCTAGAGAAGACGCTGCAAATGTCAATGCCCTCCCCGGGAGTTTGCCGCGGTCCAAGGAAACTGCTCGTGTGTGCTATGTATGCCATTGGTAAAACACAGAATCAGTGCATAATGCATAGAGAGTCAAAGCACAGTTCCAGCCACTGTGAAGCAGTTGAAGATAAAAAAAGCATTGCAGAGAATCTACCCATTGTTGGCTGAGGACCTGCTAGAACGGCCTTACATAAAGTTACAGCGCTACCACGCAAGATAAAGTCATATGTTATATGGAATGTTACTGTCAACGACGGAAATTTATAGATAGAGAAAGGAGGCACTCAAAACTGCAGTAGTCAAATAAGAACAAAATACATAAAGCACTGACTTCCCAAACAATTGACAAAAAAGCCTACTGTCATAGCACTTATCAGAGCCTCAACAAGTTGAGCTCTACGACCTTGGAACTGGGCAGGAGACCCAAGAAGAAGCACAAGGGCTGTGCTTACTGAGCTATCTAATATCTAAAGTAATACATCACCAAAGCTGTCTGATGGTGACTCAGAACAACTCCAGAGGTCTCGAGAAAGTTAAGGGCTCCAATGAAGACCAACAAGGAGGTCACCATACCATGAACCGTCAAGGGGCATCCAGAGGCTGATTCATTGCAGCATCTCAGAGATGGTACAGGTGACACAGGTCCTAGTGGACTGCTGACAATCTCTGAGGGAGCCCCATCCTCAATGTCAACCACTCCCATAAATAATTCCAATGCTGCTGCCTTCCTGAAACCACCACCACCTTTCAATACTGTCAAAAAGCGAAATATTGGCGATAGAGGGATTGTGTCTATTGACATTGATGATTTCATTGATGCACTTGAAGAGTTGGTGAAACCATCAATGAAAATTGTGGAGAGACTCAACACACTCATCAAACACTGTAAGTTCAATTGATTTAAATATGAAGAAGCTGTACGTCTTAGAACAATTGATGGATGCTTGTCCGATTAATTCAGAGGATGAATGCTGAGAGAAACTCTTAGGGCTCAATTAACAAATGCAAAATTAGACGTTCGGTCTAAACTTAAAACAAAATTCTAAGTTTATGACTTTGGGAATTCGCCAAGGGCATTTATGAGTATTATGTTTATGACCACTCTCGGGAGGGATGTCCATCCCGATGTGCGGATGTAAAGATAATACATGAGTGCAGATGTAAAGATACTACTCGTAAAGGGCCTTTGTGAATTTCCAGAGTCGTAAACTTAGACATTTGGTCTCAATTTAGACTAAACATCTAAGTTTAACTTTGTGAATTGGGCCCTTAGTCTGGAGGAAGTGTGATTGGCTGCCAGAGCTAAAGAGCCGCCGATAGACAAGCTGCTGACATGGAGGCCGGAGATGCCCAGAATGAATCAGTCATGAGTTTGAAAAGTAAGTCAAAGACAAAGACCAGAGGACATGCAAAGGTATATGTTCCGCCATTGGACTGATATATGCAGGCTGTGGGGAGGAGAACCATTTTGTGACAAAATGATTGCCTAATGTTCCAGAAGCAATGTTTGACGTGCACCCACAAGGCCAAGCAGCAACGTCAGTTAAGACAACTCGACACTGAACAAAGTCAATTGTCATCTAAAACATTGTCAAACAGTTCTTCTATATCAGTATCAAGTGAAAGTGAAGAAGATGATGGTTGAACCATGTCGATGTTTACCTGCAGTTGTTGCGCTGGCTGCATGTGAAGAAAATGTCATCGAGGCCGGAGATGCCCAGAATGAATCAGTCATGAGTTTGAAAAGTAAGTCAAAGACAAAGACCAGAGGACATGCAAAGGTAAATGTTCCGCCATTGGACTGATTTATGCAGGCTGTGGGGAGGAGAACCATTTTGTGACAAAATGACCACCTAATGTTCCAAAAGCAATGTTTGACGTGCACCCACAAGGCCCAGCAGCAACATCAGTTAAGACAACTCGACACTGAACAAAGTCAATTGTCATCTAAAACATTGTCAAACAGTTCTTTTCATATCAGTATTAAGTGCTGAGGTCCTTATTTCTCAATCTTCTCCAGCAGAATTGTTGTACAGGTTGGGCACCCTCCACATGGAGTTGGTGGACACTCTGGTGGAACTCCTAAATCCACCTGTCCGGAAAGGGCCCCATAGGGCGCAAAGAGCCACCTGGTTTAATTCAGCTTGTAGGAGGGCAAAGGCTGACCTCCTCGCTGCATTGAAGCACCCAAGGGATACAGGGCTAATTAAGATCAGACGGGCGGAAATGAAGCAAATAATCCATCATGCAAAGGTGGAATGGGACCAGTCCAACTGGGAAAATATGCTGGTCTCTCTCAAGTCTAGAGATGCTCGCAAATTCTGCCAGATAGTGAGAACAGGGTCGGCCGAACCCACGCCAGCCATAGAGGCCAATATAGCGGCTGAGGTGTGGGAGGATCACTTCCGCAGCCTCTATGAAGAGGTCACCACGGGCCTGGCTAAACCCGTTGACGGGCTCTCGATTGATTTTTTCCCACTTCCAGGTGGGCCTCTACTGCACTCTAGCAATTTGGTGGGTGCCGAACCTACGCAATTTTCACTGGGGGAGGTCCTTAAGGTAATATCTAACTTGCCATTGGGCAAAGCTCCCCGGTTAGATAAAATCCCGGGAGATCTATTTAAGCACCACCCCAAGGTCTGGGCCCCCTACCTATTGGAAGTGTTTAATGCAATACTTGGGGGAATGGCGGTCCCTAGTACTTGGCTGGGGGCAGAGATTGTCCCCATATGTAAGAAGGGCTCTCCTCTGCTCCCGGCCAATTATAGGCCGATCAGCCTCATTAACGTTTCACAAAAAATCTTTGCTAGACTGATTCTTGACCGCCTGCAGGAGTAGATGACAGACCACTCAATTTTAAGTACATTTCAGGCTGGGTTTCGGAGTAAGGTTTCAACCACGGACCAAATCTTCCGTTTGGCCCTCCTCTTTTGGAAGACGGTGTGGGTGGCGGGTGGCACGCTTTATATCGTCTTTGTTGATCTCCGCGCAGCCTTTGGTTTGGTTCCGCGGAGTGAACTATGGTCGGTACTCCTCAACTTGGGTATCCCGCCCGATCTTTTAGATATCATTATTCGTCTGCACACACACAACTATGCACAGGTCAGGTGCGGGAGGATGGGCAGCCTCTCAAAAAGATTTCCCGTTGGCAGAGGGGTAAGGCAGGGATGTGTTTTAGCACCCACCCTGTTTTGCCTCTTTGTCAACGGTGTAATCGATTATCTCAATAAGATCCCCAATATAGACGCTCCAAGGCTCGGCGGCAGCAGGGTGCCCGCAATTATGTTTGCGGATGACACCCTGCTGCTGTCGAAATCCCCAATGGGGATACAGCGTATCTTGCAGGGTTTTGAGGCATTTTGTGGAGAGCATGGTCTCGAAATTAATGTCCTCAAAACCAAGTATATCATTTTTAACCCCCCTAAAAAAACTCGCCCTAACCCTTTTATAGGCCTGAATAGGCTAGAGAGAGTATACACATTTGAGTATCTGGGTGTGACCCTGAATGATAAAATGGAATGGGGTGATCATCAAGCTAAGTCCCAGCTCAAACTAGCACAAAAAGCAGGGGGAATAATTAGGTTAGTCAATTCTAATAAATCATCTGCTAGACCGATAGGTCCCCCACTGGAGATTTATAGACTCCAGGCCAGAGGCGCGATCCTTTATGGTAGCGAACATTGGGGTCATGTCTGTAAAAAAGATCTAGTTATCGCTGAAAACAAGTTTCTCAGACAACTCCTAAAGTTACCGGCTAGCACTCCCCTCCTGCCCCTCCGATTGGATCTGGGCCTGAAACCACTTGATGAAGTACTGGGTGTAAAGCCTTTAACCTTTTGGCGAAGACTATGGTCCACTCCTGAGTTAGCCAACTATAGGCTGGAACTCCGGGAAATTCTCGCTTTTCCTTCTATAGGGAACATCCCGTGGCTTAAATATCTAAAAACTGAATATACCCGGCTGGGTCTTCCGACCCTTTGGAGTGACCCTGAAGTGGCGTGCCCGGCACTATCCCGCAAACATCTGGTGGCAACCTTCCATACACATAATCTTGCATCCCACATACAGGGTAGTCACCCAGATTCCATAACTGACATTTTCTTCGGGGTTAAAGATTGCTATAAGTTTGAGACTGTTCTGGATGACATTTTCCCGAATCTTGCCTGGAAATTATATCTGCAATGGTGCTATGGCACCCTGCCGTTAAGAGCCTTCACCAGCAAATGGAAACAGCACTCCTTGAAAAACTGCCCTGGCTGCAACTGTTTGCTAGAGGACGAATTGCACTTAGTCTTATTTTGTCCCGCCTACATTGCTGCTAGAAGGTTTTGGGTAATCCCACTTTGCAAAAATCTAGGGTTTGCTAAGTGCTCAGAGGCCTTTAGAATACTCAAGACTGACCTCTCAAGCGCAACTGTCTTTGCAGTGGCCACATTTCTCAAAGTAGTGTGGCACAAGAGATCCTTTTTAATTTCTAGGGCACCTCAACCCTGATTCAGACTATGCACTGGTGAGATAATAATTTTAATGTAGTATGTTACATTACACCTGATTTTTAGTGTCAGCGTTAATGGTTTTTATATGTTATTTTCTGTAATAGCACAGATTGTTTTTAAATATGAACTTGTTCTGAATCATTATATCGTTTAACATTATGATTCTGGTATAGAGGGGCTTCCTCCGAGAATTAACTGCCGCTATCTGTGTGCTATTTTGTAACTGATGGAGTAATGATGTCTGTATTCTTTTTACTGTATTGATTTTATGCTGAATCTTTTATGGCAAAATTGCCGAAATAAAGATTAACGAACGAAAGTGTAGAAGCTGATGGTTGAACCATATTGATGTTTACCTGCACATGTTGACCTGGCTGCATGTGAAGCAAAATGTCAGTCAAATAAAAGGCGACATGTGTTGGAAATTGGGTTATTGTTAGGGGTAAGTATGCACCTATCACTAGTAATAAGTCGCCAACACGTGTGGGGTCCTGTAAAGGTCTCAATAAATTAGCCCCTTGCTCAACCCTTGGTCGCTTGCAAAGAGCAGTCAGGCTTAACTTAGGAAACAGGAGTGTAAAGCATTAAAAAACACCAATATATCAAATAAGTAAGACACAACATTCATAACAATTCCACACCAAATAATACAAATAAGAAATATTTATATGAACAAACAGACACCAAAACAAATAAAATCCAATGTAGGGAGTTGGAGATATGAATGTTTACAGATTAACCACTATATAGTGCCTAATAACTTTTTGCCACACTCTGAGACATCTGGTCGTCCTTAACCGGGTCAAAGTCAAAGTTTGAGGCTGACCTAAATGGAGCTTTGGTCAGATACACTAAGTGGAAGGCCCTGGTCAAATTTTTACATTCACACTTAGAAAACTTTATGAAGCTTTCTCTTCCGACGTCACTTGACACTCCACAGCAGGATGGATTTAGAGCGAGTTCACTGGCTTGACTTTTGTGAGGCCCTGGTCAAATCCTGGAAGTCTGGAGCTCAGTAACTTTCAGTGGGACGAACCTGAAATCTTGTCCTGGCCACGATTGAAGGTAGTTGGTTTAACTCTAGCGGTCAGGCCGGTCACCTTATGGAGCTTTTCACAAAAGTACCCTACATTTCTCCAAACTTCAGGAGGTGCTTTGTGAAGGTCTCCTTGCAGGTTCAAATTGTCTAAAACACCAATCCAAGTGTCTGAATCTCCTAGATGGTCCTTGGGATGTCTAGATTCAGTCCCCACAATGCACCTGGCTGAATCCTTAAAAGTTCACAGGCTGCACACCAGGATGGAGACTCTTGGTGGAAATGATGCAGGTGGGCTCTTTTAACCTCTAGCTTGCAGGGAGTTCACTTCCTAATCCTTCATGTACCACGGCACATTCACTAGAGATGTAGTACCATATTGTGCAGCAGAGGCAGTCATTCAGAAGGCAGGCCTTTGGGTGCAGATCCAGATTCCAGCAAAGCAGTCATTCTTAGCCTTGTAGTTTCAGGCAGCAGATCTGAGAGACTATGCAGCTCTCACATATTTATTCAGTGTTCTGGTGTGACAAGCTGGGGGCACCTCTGTCCAATGATACAGCTTCTACCAACGTTTGACGTCTTCTTGTCCCAGAAAGCACTGCACTTCCAAAATCCAACATGGATGAATTTTCTCCAGAGGAGTAAGAGCTAGCTAAACCAACCCACAGTGTGTCATTTCCATCAACGCTCCTCCCTATGACCTCTGCAAATTCCTTTCCTAAACCTCTCTCTCTTTCAGCTCAGTCTGATTTACCCATTCCCTTTGCAGGACCCATCCTCCCCAGCTGCAGACCTCTCTCCTTCAGATAACCTCTTCTCAGGCTAGGCCACTTATCACATATTCAAAGCAGCCTTGCTAAGCCTGTTAAGGCACACCAACCAGCAGAGACCACTAGAAGGCTGGATTTTGGCTTAAGGAAGAGAATGTTCCATAACTTCTCTTCTGTACCAGTTATGATAAATTCAACAGTGGCAAGTTCTTGCATTTATCAACACCAATCGCTTACGTCCCTAAAATATTTTTCACTCCTTTCCTGGCAATGTTTATAACTCAATAAAATATTGCAATGTTAGCCTATGGAGCTAAGTACCTGTAATGAGGAGAATGCAAGGAACGATTTTTAACTCACTAGGGCATATCAAACATCGTTTATAAGGCCCCTGCTTATAGTTGTGTGACCTCCCACCCCATGGACATCCAGGTGAGACCCTGAGGGTAACGTATTTGTATAAAATAATGAAGAGGTTTCACTCTTTCAGTCTGCAAGGCTAGGCTGCCTTTAAAATGACAGCAGACACTCAAAAGTGCAATCATGCTAGAGCAGGAAACCTGTTTACCTCTAAACTTTCACGCCTCTATTACATATTAGTGACTTCCCCCTACCCTATTATATAGTACGGACTTCTAGGATCTGTCAATACTAATTTTGAGAATTCAATTTTAAAGAAAATCTACAAGGCAGGACTGCCCTTAAAAGGACATCAGGCAAACAGCAGTACACACATGCGCGTGCAGAAAATCAGCTGGGCCTCTAAATCTCCCTGCCCCATTATATACTAGGGACTTATACTCCAATTGCACTCTCTGGACCTATCTTCTATTAGGGACTTATAGGGTGTGCCATTGGCAAGCATAAGTGTACCCTATTACATGTGCCTTATTACACATAGCACTAGGCATTGTTAGCAGAGCCCAGGGCACAGCCAGAGTCAGTTAACACCAGTATCCCTCAGCAAAACAACATGGGGGTGAGCAGGACAAAAGGATGGATTTCTAAAAACATCCTAAATGACCAAAGTAAACAAACATTGTCCAAAGGTTACACTGAAGGCAAATGGTTGTTCAATACCTTTCATCATCGACAGTGGTGCTTCAAGAATCATTATGCCTGGGAAGAAATAAAATGAATTGTCTCCATTACCCCAACTAATGCCATAGAAAACCAAAGTGTATACATGGACAGCATCAACACCCTTTAAAAGTTAAGGTTCCTTTGTAGTAATGATGAAACACAACAAGACGAAGGTGCAAGCATGCATCCATGTGATTCAAGGCACAGCGTCAAGTGCCTGTCTACTCAGTTTCAACACAGTTGCTAATATGAGACTAAACTACAATATGATTGCTCACTAGATAATAGTAAGTCAATTCCCTTCATTACTTCATGGTTTAGAAAACCTAAGACTATGAAAGTAAAGCTGCATATTAATGAGGATGTTCTTCCTGTTGCTCAAAGACATAGATGAATTGCTTTCCATTTACAAGGCACTGTTGAAAAAGAATTTGAATCGTTACTTAAGCATGATATCATTGAGCGATCTACTGGTCCCAGGCCATGGGTTTCTCCCATAGTGGTAGTGCCCAAAAAGAACAGTGAAGAAGCTGAACACATATGCGTTAACATGCAACAGGCAAACAAGGCCATGGAACAAGAACAACATCCAGGTCCACACATTGTTGACAAGATAACACAATTAAAAGATGCAAAGGTCTTTGCTCACCTTGGTTTGAATAAAGTCTAGCAACAGTTGGAACTCAATGAAAATGGAAAGGTACATTACAACCTTTTCTACACAACTTGGTCCGTTTTGATGCAAAAGACTAAGGCTTGGTGTGCCATCAGCTGCAGAATCTTTTCAAAACATCATTTGATGTACCATGCAGCCTGTCATGAATGTCTTCAACTATAGCAATGACATATTGGTTTTCAGAGCTACACAAAAATAGCAGGATAAAGCTCTCACACAAGTATGTTACTTATTTGTAGATGCAGATTTATCTTTGAATGCAATTAAACGTCGGTTTCACAAGACAAAGTTAAAATAATTTGGCCATATCTCTTCTGAGGGGGTTATGACAACTGAACCTGCTAAAGTACATGTGGTGTCAAATGCTGATCCCCCACAAGATGTTTCTATGGTGCCTTCATTTCTTGCCATGGTCCCTTCATTTCTTGCCATGGTCAGCTACTGTTGTAAATATATCCAAGAACTTGCAACTATAAGATCTGCACAACTATAAGATCTCCAGTGATAGACCTAACTAGGGTTATAAACAAGGCTGTATGTCAGGTAAAGGCAAATGTAATTCATATATAGAATAAAAAGTAAAGGGGCCAGTATGCACCCTTGGCACACTCCATGTTTTAAACAAAACTCAGGTGACATGTCACCATTCGGGCCATATCACACCTTAGCTTTCAAATCAACATGTAGATAATATAAAAAGTTGACCAAGGAGTACACACAATCCCCTTTTTATAAAATGGGCACTATGGTCTGTAAGGACCAAGATTGGGGGATATGCATGTTCAGTGACCTATTAAAAGTGTTAGTGATCAAGGGCCCCCTTTAGCTCTATGTTACATTTAAGGAGATCAATAGGGATCCCATATGTCCCGGGTGCTTTCCAACCTGTGCACTGACATATGGCCAACTCCACCTCAGACAGTAAAGCATTAGAAGCAGATGACATGCTAACGTTGTCCATTTAATATGGAACTATTCAGAGAAATGACCATTTTGGGAGGAGGTAGTCAGGATTGTCAAAATCTTGTTGGGAATATTGATCCCTGGGTACATTAATGTACAAGTACCTGGGCACACACACAAGTCCCTCAAGAGTCCTAGAGGATTGGAGACACTTGCCGTCTTGATGTGTTTCAAGAAAGGGCAAGTTGCACGCAAATGATTGGTTGGTTGGTCTTACCAAATGCCAGAAACTAGAGTAAGACAAAAGAGGATCTCCCAAGCATCACAACACAGAGATAACTGAGCCCATTAGTTGGCTATTTACCTGATAATGGCTGGTGCTGTATGGTTGTGGTGAGATAAATGTTGCATCCTTTGATGATTTTCACCTATATTCTGAAGTGATTGGCAGGATATCGAGCCAGAAGAGAAGGGTGGATGGAGTTTGTGTGTTTTGTGATTGTTTTCGAACTGTTTCTAGAAATTTCTATCCTAGTCTTTATTTACTAATATACACTAAACTACTAAATAAGGATAAGAAAAGGGATAATGTCATATTAAAATACTGCTAAGTGTACTTTTATTTTCAGATTTAGAACACAAATTGGACAGAGCACAAAATAAAGAGTAGCCAAATGCTGGAAAATCTCTTTTGACTTGTCTCACTTCTATTTTATTTGAAATGTTATGTTAAATTATGTTAACCTTTGTTTGAGTAAACATTTACTTGTCTAAACATGTCTAAACATGACATATAACACACAAATAGACTGTTGACATGGCCAGTTAACATATATATCTAAATGAAAAGAGGCATCATGAGAGAAGGAGTCATGTGCTGAGGAACATGGCTATGTTTCCCTAGCATACCAGTGTGAACTATGTGCAGATGACAAACCGTTGCGGATCTGGAGAGGCTGGAAGACTGCTACTCAGATGAGGGAACTGCAGAGTAGATGATCACCTGAATTGTGGGCAGCGGAAGTGCATGAGTAGCATGTGGTTTCAACCATTATGGTCAGTCATAGCCCACCTCAAGAGCCTAGGCCTGTGTCATACTGAGTGCTAAATCTGGATCCCCGTTGGCAAACAGAGATTGAGCACTATCTGGACATAATGTGCCCCCTCAGCTGCACTTACTGAATCGCAAATGGGAGCACAAAAAAGAACCAAGGATACCAAAGGTAAGCAGCAGCGATGGCAATGAAGGACATACATAGTCACTGGTATTCATTGAGGAACTGGACAAGATCAGAGAGACTGGAGGAGTTTCCAGATGCCTTGGATCAGGTAGCATCTGATCAGAGTGGGTGCCAGACAGGAGGGTCTTTACAGGTACAAGTGAGTGCCAATGACCATCCTTGTACACCTTACTAGATCTGGCTCTCTCGTAGCAACAGAACTGGGAGTCGAAAAAAACGGACTTAACTTGTCAGGTAGGCATGATTATGGCCTTTTTTAATTCTATAACTGGATTTGGAGACATATTATAAGGGACCATTCCAATAGACTTTGTTTGTTGCTGTCTTGTTTAGAACGTAAAAAAGGGGACCGCATGAAATATAGGAATTATTTTTGCTTTTGAAGAGGAATTAAATCGATCTGCACGAACGCATCTGCATCTGTGAATATTACATGGCATGTTCCATTAACTTATATCTTTCTCCCTTATATATTTTTTCCCTCTGATTATATTAAGGATAGATTGTTTCCCCCTTCCACTTTCTGGCTCATTTTGAAACATGGTACTCATTGTGAACATGTACTATAATAGATCGTTTACATCTGGTTGTTCTACTTGCATATGATAATATCGGGTCACGGCATGAGCACATTTTTGCTGTGTGATGAATCTTTATTTCCAATTGTCCTTCCCCTAATTAGTTAGACATTATCTGGTTAAGCACTTGCTATCAAACAGTTAAGAAAGGTGTATATATTCAACACATATGTGTCTATATGTTTTGTCTATGTTCAAAGTGGTTTTGTTTATTTAATGCGTTCATGCATACACATTTATCATACGTATGAATTTGTTTCATGGTTTTCTATGGTTTGTCTATTGATTCAGATTGTACATTTTAAAGATTGGAATTTGCAACATGTTTTAAGTGTTATGTGGATTGCAATGTTTGTACTTATATCTATGTGGTATTGTATGTTTTTATATGTTGATTTTATATGTTGTTTTGTATATGGTTTAATTTTCCAGCCCTGAAGAAGTTCTGTTTTCAAACGAAATACATTGGTTGTGATTGATCAAATAATAAAAGGAAGAATACAAAAACCCAAAAAGGAGGAATTGCATTTATTGGATGGATTGTATACAATTGTGCTTGACAAATATATATACTTTGAGGTGGTGCAACTTTAATATATGTTTTGATGGTACTATGAGTTATGTGTTATGACAACTGGAGCCATATTACCATATATTCATGTCTTTGACATAACTTAATTCTTGCTAAACTATAAAAATGCTCATGTGTGTGCCATATTACCCGGGGCGGTTCCTTTATTGGGGCGTGGCAGCGTTGCCCCACTGTTTGTTTTGTTGCCTCCAGGCAGCCCCATAAACTTTTACTTGATTCAAATTAGCACATCGGCATGGCCTCACAATTTGCCTTCGAGAGTGAGTGAAGGGCGGGGGTGGAGCACGAATCATGATTGTCTGGTGGTTCAGCTGGGCCTGGATGGTGAAGGGCTCATGTCGAGTTAGGCAGGATCCTTGCTCTGCCCAACTCGACATTGCGCACTTGAACCCTCACCAAGCTGCGCACTGTTTGAAGCCTGGGGGTTTACCGCCGCAGCCCTCAAGTCCAGGCCCGGACTGGCCGTTGCGGGCACCGGGCAATACCCCGGTGCGCCGCAAGGGTGGTGTCTGGTCTGGTTTTGGGCCCCTAGTGCCGTTTTTGTTACAGGGCCACAAAATCCGGCCAAAAACCGGCCCTGGCAAAGAGCGCGTTCGCACCCCCAAACCCCCAGGGGGAGGGGGCGAGGCCAAGCACATTGCCAGGGCCGGTTTTGGTTCCCAGTCCGGCCCTGCTCAAGTCTCCTCAGGAGCGCTGGCAGCGCCTGACTGAGACAACTCTTGCACTGCCTCCTTGCTGTTTACAAGCATAAACAGCAAGGGAGCAGGATTAGGATTGGCTCAGCAGAAGCGCGAGCGGGTGGAGTCAAGTGCCGAGCTGGTGGTTAACTCACAACTCCGTTCACGCCCGGAGGCAGCAAGGAACGACAAGAGTTCTTCTCTGTGACTGAAAGTCACAGAGAACAAGATATGATATTTGTGTTAGTTTGAACCAGGGCGTTAACTCAGATGACGACGTTTAAGGGAAGGGTCGCATGTAAAGTGCCGCGCTCGGATGACATCCCCTTATGTGAAAGTCAACAGTGGGCTTTTGAGGAAGCAGAAACCGGTAAATTAAACAGCTACATGCTCTCCCGAAAATGCCACTTTTTTACCTTTACAATCACTATTCCTTGAAGAGTTGGTGTCTGCGATCACGATGTTCTGCAGATTTGTTTTCTGGGATGGATACCTATTGTCCCTCGTCGGCGTCCGCCACTGCATTGGGAGCCATTGTCAAGGTTTTACAGAAGGTATTTATATTAATCAGAGGGGTTGTTTCTTTAATCCTTGCTAATGTCCTTTTTGTATGATGTCTGGTTAGTTTTTCCAATGCGGCACAAGAAAGCAATACTAACACCTTTACTATGTGTAACCACCCGATTAGGTAAAAATTTCCATTTCCACCCAAATCTGAATTACCAGCTCTCACTGCCTCGTGCTTTTATTCTCAGAGAAGTGTGTTTAGGCTTCCGAATCTCTCAGACCAATTCCGCAGTCATAACAAGAGATTGCTTTGAACGTTTGTCTTATATATCCAGTTTTTCTCGGTGAACAGTAAAGTGCTTCACTGCAGCAGGAAATGTGTCCAGGTTACAAGGTTACATATATGTTTTCGATGGCCAGGCATCTTAGAAGCTGCTCGCTAAACTGTTTTAAAGGCACAGAGGTGAGACACAGCAATATTTTAGATTGTAATTGCAATTTTGTTTATATAGAGCTTACTACCTCTGACGAGGCATCAAAGCGCTTAGATGTCTCAGAGCGTTTGTGTGAATTAGATTTCTGGGGGAAATTGGGCCTGCTGGACGTTCCTTCTGCAGGGTCGGACAGGCCTAACGCTAAGAGGAATCTGCCAGTGCCCGTTGGACTCGTCCGACGTTAGTGTGCGGTCCTTTTTTGTGGCTGTATGTTGACTTGTTCTGTATTCTGCTGCTGCCTGGGTTCGGGTGTACTAATATTTTCCCTGATCATATTGCCGCAAACCTCCACTACAGCATAAACACAAATACATGCCAGTCTAACTTACCGTAAGATAACTAAACAACATGCACCATGTCTATACAGGTTGACATTTGTCCCAGTTGGCAGATGTCACCATTTGGGCAATTTTTTAGCTATCTATGGTCCGTTATTATTTTTGTGCCCTTGCTGGAGCTTATTTATGTTCCAGACAGTCTGAGGCTGACCCTGATGTTCTGCATGTGTTGCTGAAAATATTCTTTGGTTGCCAGAATGCAAAGTGTTTACTAAAGTGAAACTGCCTAATAATGGTTATACAATTGTACAAGATCACAGAAGTCGCTGCAGTGCTGACAATTGAGGGCTGCACTGCACAGCTGGATACATTAATGATTATTTTCAGAAACAAGCAATAAGAGATCTTTGCATTGGTGGTTGGAGGAATCGGAGAGGGGGGTAGAGTCAAAACCTTTCTTTGTAACTGTCCAACAGCACCAGCCATTTTATGCTGCTCTGAGCTGTAATAAGCAGGGCTCAGTGTGTCAAGACTTAGAGACCGTAACGTTGTGTTTTAAATACCATATCCTCCAGAGCAATCTACTTTCCAGGATCGAAACCTCTTTCAAAGGAAAAGCAGCCCTGATCTAAAAGAGTCAAAATACAAGTGGAACTGACAACTGAATTGTTATAAAATGAGCATCCAATGCCAGGATGTTGTATTTGTGTGTTGTTTTGTGTAGCATATTTCTCTTGTACAGTGCATACTTTGAACTGAGTCACCTTTAGGCATTTTTAATAGGCTACCATTGAGAGCTGTTGAGGGTGAAGGTAGTGCAAATTTCTTACATTGACAGTCAGTGTGTGGTGTTCAGAATACCTGGTCATCCAATCCTGGCCTCTTCTGAACAAACAGAGCAATGGTCACTCATTTCAGTTGCAATTGTGATTCTGTGCAACTGTGTGTGAAGGAGGTACACAGATGCCAAAATATTAAGAAGGCAAAAGTAAATGAAAATACAGTGCTTACTTGTAAGCCAATGCGTTTCGTGTTTGGGGGTTGTGAAGTTCTCAGGTCATACTGGATAAGCAGCTACCTATGTCATTAGCAAATAAAATCTCTTTATTGATGTCATAACTACACTTTAACAATTGCTTCATTAACTTTCTTGCTTTCTAAAATAAGCTTGAAAATGCACCATTTGCCCTCTGTTTTTATCAAAATTTCTCCTGGGGAGAAACACCCGGAACCCCAATATGATGATTGGCCTCACTTGTTACGTTGCTCACTACAGGGCACTCATCACAAATTTTGTACGCCTACCACTTTCAAATGTCAACAGCTGCCACTGCATATAAGTGGATATCAGTAAACACGTAGCAGAATTCAGTCCAACTGTTGTTTTCCCTAAGGCACTCTCTGGTAAACCTGTAATGCCTCATGGTCCCTCTTCTGTAGCAATGCTAGAATTTACTCAATACTCTCTAATGTATTTTCTAACAAAAAACTCCATAAGACTGCGAGTGCAATCCAATGCTGTAAGGTAGGTATGGTTTCTCACAAAAACAGACTCTAAAATATTGAGAACACAAATGCTGTAATGTTGTTATTCAGGTTGTCTCTTTTAATATATGTGTTGCCTCTCTGTTATTGTTTTGGTTTGTCACATTTTTTTGTATTTAAAATCATGTTTTTTGATAATTTTCCTATGTAATGCATATTGGATTTATATATATTGCAGCCCTGAAGAAGCCCGCCACGGGTTAAACTCGTTGGCTGTATTGGCTGTCCAGTATAATAGCTGAAATAAAAGATCGCATTTTCAAAGATTTCCTCTCGACTCATGTGTATACGTCCAGCATTTGTGCTCTCAACATTTTAGAGTCTGTTTATGTTTTCTCTCAGAGGTTTTTTCTTGTTCAATAATCTGTGGTTTTATGGTGACAAACCATAATTTGAGGTGGGCAATTGTAAACTGCTTCGTGTGCTTGTAATTATTTTTTTAACTACACAAGGTTGTGCGATAACTAGTTCCTTTGGCCATCATTGTTTGAATCATTTTTCACTTGATTGAATGGTAAACAGACTGCCTTATGTCAAAAATAAAATGGACCACTCTTATGAATTTGAGGGGAGAAGCCAGAGGCATAATATTAGTTTGTCATAGACGCTGTAAAAGGCAGGGAAGGGCAACATGATTACTTTTCTTATCACTTTTAGCCCAATACTCATGAGAATAGAGTTTACTCTACCATTACAGGATCAAAGGTTACAAAGGATTAGCACGCACTTGAAAAAATACAATATAAAGTACAGATTGCTTAAACATTTCCATCCATGGTAACTCCAAACAATTTGACTAGCGTGATGATTTAGAAAGATTTCTTTAAGGACTAGACAGATAATATATGTTTGACAGGCCTGTTTTGCACTCTGTCAATGGCAAATGAACCGGCTTAAATGGACCCATGTTTGGGACAGTTTTTTTAATCCTGTTATGGCCACTGGAACTGAAACAAGCATTGGCATAGCCAATAGGTCTCGTCTTTGGGACCTTATAAATGTTTAGTTATCCAGCACAATATCCTTGGTGCAACAACATCTACTGTTGCATGGCTAAACACTTATAAGGTCCCAAAGGCGAGACCTATTGGCTATGCCAATGCTTGTTTAGTTTGAACGGGACAGTACCGGCACTTCTCGGAAACATGCAGGTACTCTGCTACAGAGTACCTGCACTTCTATATTTCCATTTCAAGCACTGCTTAAGGGTTAAAGTTGGATGTGGGGAAGAGCTTGGCTGCACACCAGTCTACTTTACAACATTAAAGAAACCTCCTGGTTTTGCATGGCTCATGCAGTAGATGGGGAGGGGCGGTAGGGTCACGCATGGGTTAGTTAGTGTGCTGCCTTCTCAGCAGAGGGAACGTTACGTTTTAAGGTTATCCACCGGCCCGTGCCCTGCAGAAGGAATCAGGGCAGTGGGGTCAGATTTATGCATCGGAGTGCTTGGGTTCTCTTGTGAACCACTCTTGAAGCGTTCATAAATCTAATGTGTCTGCGTGCTTTGATTCCACCCCCCCCCCACACTGCCGCACCACATTGAAGTGAGGCTGAGTGGTAGACACTCGTCTAAGTTGTGAAAACTACCTTTCATTTACTGCTGGGAGTCGGCTTCATTTTATTGTAAAATTGTTTACTGTCTCCTCAACAAATGCTGTCCCCTGAGGGGTTTGGATGAGATGGATTAAATGCACAGTTTTTGCTCCTAGCTTCCTCCTGATACTTGTCACAGTTCATTAGCCTCAATCTAAGTTCACGTGTCATTGTCGTGGAGTATGCCAGTACAGATGGAGCACTGTCAGGAAATACGCCCTCGATGCTGGGGTCAGACAAAAACAAGCACAGCGACTAACAGTCTGCAAGACCTCGCAAAATGTAAGAATCAAAGCTGCAACCAGCACCGCTAGTTTACTAAGTGCAATTGTAATGTTTGCTGAATTGTAAAATGTCACGGTTTGCCCTGCCCAGTAAATCTATACATAGTAAACGTGAAGACGTGCAGGCAGTGGCTCCATCGTGTTGACCATTGTCGCTCGTAGTCATAATGAATATTGGTCTGAGAAATGCATGCCAACTGGTGAGACTCGCCTCACAAGTTTTCTATCGCCTGGACCTACTTTGGAAGCTCTGCATTCTGGCACAGGACCTATGCTATGAATTAACCTCAGAGTGTTTGCTTTTTGATGAACTGGACACATTGATTTTCATTACACTTCATCAGGCTCCTCTCTGAGGAAAGGACACTTATAAGTGCAGTGTCGAATTGCGTGCTATCCCCCTGTAGTGCTGCATTCTCATTTCTAGAATAATCTCCTGACTGACCCGATGCTTGAGAGCCCTCAGTGTCTGCTGGCAGGATGCTTGGTTGGGGATGGGTGGGTGGATGGTGAATGGGAGAGTCTCTAGAAGGATGGATGGATTCATGAACAGATGAATGCCGAGGATGATGGAAACATGGATGAATTAATGGGGGGATGATTGGGTGAATGATGTATGGGCTGAATGTCCTTATGTCGACTGCACTTGCTTGCTATGTAAAATTCATCCCCAGCTTTTACGCCTCACCACTTTGGAATGCCGCCAGCTACCACTGACTTTCTACAGCTGACAATGCTTTGTAGCGCTATCTAGTGAGGAGCACCCGTCTCTGGAACTCATGTTTAGTGGTTATTGGTATGTTGATTGTTAGGTTTGGTCTTGTTCATTCAGAGAAATCATTCCGTACATTGACTTCAGTTTCTTTGTTTTAGGATAAAATTCATTAATATGTGTTGAAAGACGTCGCTTGGTGCGGCCTTTTTGGCATCATGCAGTTAATTAGTGGGGTGAATAAAGGGCCTGACGAAACTAGATATTATTGGGTTTTAGATCAAGAAAACGGTGTAATCTATGGAATGAAGTGGAGTTTGCAAAGGTACATTCTGGAAATGAAAAATGAAGGAAGGTACGACCTAGAGTAGGATGGGATAGTAAGTAAGGAGGGTTTGTTTGATAATTAGTAAAGGAGGGAGAACATTTGAAAGTAGTAAATCAAAGTCACAAGACATTTTTAAAAAGTGCGATAAAATGCTGGTATAAAGAACTTTCTTATTGGTATCCAACATATCCCAATACTTGACAACCTCAGGACTTCCAACTTTCAGATACATTTTATATGCTTTTCCCGTTAAAATTCGTAGCTGGGTTATTTGAGCAAAATGTTCAGTAATTCTATTTATTGCCTCTAGATGGCAGCATTTGTTTGGACATTCTAATTTTAATCGCGCTGTTCTTTAGGTTGTTTTGATGTCTTACTCCTATACTCAGCAGTAGGAAAGGATATCACCTATAAAATTATACACTGCACAGCTGCACTGTTACGCGTTATAATAGCAGCACCTCGCAAGCGAATTCAGCCATGTACAGCCGCTACGGGCATGTATATGGTATTCCATTTTTATACTTCAGAGATTCCGACCAAATGCTCAGAAAACAAGCATTGGCCACGCGACCGTAAAAGTAACGATGCGCGGCCGTGAAATGAAAAAAAAACAAAACGCAAGTGGTGACGCAAGTTTACGCGCACGTGCACCCGACAGGGAAAAAGTGCAGTGCACGTCCTGTGCGCTTGTGCACGTTCTAGCAAGCTGGTGGCCGCAAGGGAGCGCTTTTTGAAGCAGCTACTAAATGTCTTGCAAGAGCAACACACGCGCTGACTCTAGCGAGACCTAAAAACATCCTACACACTGGTCATTTCTAGTTGGGTTATCACACCTGAAAGATCCATAAATTCGGAGCTCTGTTACAAGCTGTTGATTTTAGTTAAGCTGCCCTACTCTGTTAATTGGGGATTACTCTTCTGTGTGGAGAAGCTTTCATGTAACTGACAGCCTCAATATTGTAATTATGGGATAGCTTTTAGACATCAAGAGCAGTGGTCCCTGGATGTTGTAGTATCCCACATCTCAGATGAATAATACAAATGCGAGCTAGGATTTGCTCCTCCCTCAGAGTGCCATGTGTTTTGTGCACTGGCTCCCTCTTGCCCTGCTTTTCGGGCTTCCCAAGTGCACTAGTCTGTAGGTGTATTTGGATTATCAGACCCATAATTGGAATCTTTAGATGTATGTACTAGAAAACTAATGGCACTATTAATTAACCCTCAGCCCGAATGGTTTACACTTATTTTACAGTTATATCATGTTATTGGTGGAATCCGTGGGGCTGTGGTCTATCAGTCACCTGATGTTTTGCTGACCTACTGACAATCATGAGCTAGAATGTGGCTCATCCTTTATTTGCATTATTATTTTCCTATCAACACGGATGCCTCTACACAGGCTATTACTTCCCTCCTTTTATACAACTTTCATGGTACCTGCCACTCCTTTGTAATTCACCATATCCTATTCACCCCTCTCTATACATATTTTCACATGACTTCCAATGGTTCATCTATATGCAGTGAGAAGCTGCTCGATGGACTTTCTCCACATCTTTAATATGTGAATAACGATTTGTCAACTGGGCTAGATTTGATACGGTCTATTAGACCCACATCTGTATTCTCCCCCAAGAAATTCAGTAAAATAGAGCTTTAGAACCATGGCTATGTAATGTAGTCAATATACTTTTATTTGATTTCATTAAAAAAACATAAAAGGGTGGGAAAACCACCATGAGTAAAACATACAAAGATATACGTAATTATTATTTTGTAAAAGATATAAAAGACGGTATTTTTTTGTTTCTCTTTTTTTTTAATTAATTTTTTTATAAAAGAATTAACATGTTAGCAAAGCTGTCTGGTGATTTCAGAGCCGAATGATCTAACGCTGCATGAGTTGGTTGAATGGTTCTGCATTGGCCAGTTCTCTTGCCACATTTTTTAGAAAGTTAATCGCTCTGCAGGACAGTGGGATGGATGTGCCCATGAGACAGTGAATCACTGCTGCTCTACAAGTTCTTATTTGTTCCTTCCTGAAGACCTTTCGCAGGCCCATTTTGTGCGTTTCTGTTAAAGCAGGGTAAGTGCATAGTAGATGCAGTAAGGACTCATCCCAAGCTCGGCACAGGCGGCATTCCTTTAATTGCCATACGTATTTCCATTTCGGGGTAAGGTCCTTTGATGGGTATGTCCCAAGCCTTAATAAAGTGAAAAAGTGTTTTTTCTGATGCGGGAAGTGATCTAGCAAGTAGGATTGTGGTTGCAACCTCTGGTATGACTGCATCACGGCCCAGGCGTGTTTGTTTTTTGCTAGGGCGGTTTTGTCTAATAATAAAAAATGCCATTTTATGGCTTTGTTGACCACTGATTTAAAGCCGGAGCCATGCCTCCTCTAACTTCAGTGCTGAGAGCGAGGCCTTCAGAGCTTCCAAGATTGAATTTTTGTGGCTGGCTTGCTTTTCGATTTCTACCCAACAGTGGTGTGTGAGTGTGTTTTCCTCTGCTTCCCGCATCCTCCAATAGTACTTGACTAGTGTGCCTTGTCTGTCGGGGATCTGGTTTCTTTGACCATACTCAAGTCGGATTTGGGCTTGCGGAATATGGCCGAAGATTACAAACAGTTTCTTAAAAAGAATTGATTGTTCCAGGTTCAAGCCTGTGGCGTCCTTGCCATTCAGGATTTCTGTGCCATATGAGATAGAGGGCAGGAATTTTGCTGCTATAACCTTTAGTAGGTGGACAGTGGAGCCGCCTGCAAGTTTGTTTTTTAAGATTTTGAAGGCAAATGCAGCTGTTTGGATTTCGTACGACCTTGGGACTGATGAATCTTGAAGGTGAGTTTGCGATCAATTTGGAAGCCTAGATATTTATATGAATCCACCTCGGTCAAAGGTCGCTTGTCCACAGTCCAAGTGAGTTTGCGATTGGCTTTATGTTGTTTGTTAAAGCGCATCACCTTCATTTTTTGGTGATTGATGGTCAGTTGGACCGAGGTGGTATAAGCTCCAAGTTCAGTGATTAGTCGTTGCAAACCAATTGGCGATTGCGCCAGTAAGACGATTTCATCCGCATATTGAAGGCTGGGTATGGGTGTTTTGCCAAGTTTCGGAGGGTCACATTGGATTGACCGAAGGTGCTCATCCATGTCGGCAGTGTAAATGTTGAAGAGACACGGTGCCAGCACGCACCCTTGTTTTAGCCCGTTGATTGTGTGAATCTTCTTGGTAATGCTGAGCCCGTCTCATTTCCTGATCTGGACCCATGTCTGGGAGTACAGATTGATTATGGCCTACAGCAACTTAGCTGGGACCCCCCATTTGTGCATTTTTGCCCATAGCATAGCTCTTGAAACATTGTCAAAGGCTGCTTTAAGGTCAATGAAGCATATGTAAAGTGGCCTTGATTTTCTGAGAGCTTGATTGGCCAGGAGGGTTACTGCGGAAATGTTCGTCAGGGTGCCCATCCCGGCCCTAAATCCGGTTTGCGTAAGTGAAATAAGGTTTTTTCGTGCCGCCCAGTCCTCTAGATTTACCAGCAGGTTTGATCCGTAGATTTAGGCCTTTATATCGATTAACGCAATCAATCTGTAATTTGAAAGATCGGAACGGGAACCAGATTTATATATGGGGCTTAGAATACTTCCCCTCCAAGAGTCCGGGATCGTGTTAGAGGTAAGAATTTCCGAAAACAGAGGAGACAAATGATCTACCCAGAATGGTGGGTTGTGCCGGAACAAGGCATTCGGGAGACCATTAGGCCCAGGGGCACCCTCAGATCTTAATTTTTTTAATTGTTTTAAAGACTTGTTCTTTAAGGATCTGCGGAAGAAAATCTGAATCAGAGGCGGGAGTCATTTTTTGCTGGGTCCCTAGCAGTGGCTCTGTTACTTGATTGGAAGCCACAATCGACGATGCCTGGAGGAAGATTTTGTTATATAATGATTCAATGTGGGCTCTCCATGTTTCCTCCATAATGTCCGAGTTATGGTGTCGGTTCCTGCCATTTGTTAACTGGTTGATGATTTCCCAGAAGAGCTTGGAGTCTCTTTGTTTGCAAGAGTAATGGAGTTTTGCCCAGAGATATTCCTGGAATACTTTCTCGGCCAACATGATGTCTCTTTTAAGGTCTTTTCACGCTTTGGAAATTTTAAGTAGCTGGTCTTGGGTGGAAGATGAGCCCTGTGTTTTCATAGGTATTTATTCATTTGCTGTTTTTGAGTTCTGAGGCTCTTGGTGAACCATGCTGCCCCCAACGGTTTTCATGCTTTTCTGCCAGTAGCTTTTTTGGACCATTTTTGATTTAGTTCAAAGGTGAATGACTCCCAAGCCCGAATGTTAGATTGTTCGGTTTTGGAATTCTCCAAGATGCTGATACATGTTTCCATAAAGTCACTTATATTATCCTTTTTCCAAGTGAGGCATTTGAGGTTGTAGCAATGAGGTTGTTGCGACATTGCATTAGTGAGAATTGGATGTATGTTGTTTCTTAAGAGCATGAAGGATTGTGGTTGGTGGTCGCTCTCTACTCTGTCCAAGATTTGAAAGTTTGTGATCTGACTAACAAGGTTATGGTCCGTGAAAGAATAGTCGATAATTGAGGTTGACTTTTGGGTGACCCGTGTGTATGCTGCTGGGGTGTCTGTCAGGCTATGACCATTAAGCATTCGCATTGAGAGATCGTACAGGTGGACTGCGCATTGTTTGCCATGAGTGTCACATCGAGTTTTGGCCGAGGTGTGCCTCCTGGTGCCATTTGTTTCTTGCGATAAAGTCATATTGAAGTCCCCTGACAAAATGATGTTGGCTTCGGGGTAGGCAAGTTTTAGAGTGGCAAGTGAGGCTAATAAGTGGTCAATACTTTCCCGTTTTTGTTTGGGCGCGGGGTGAATATAAATATTTATGATCAGTAGGTTGGTGAAAGGCGGAATGTCTAGTTTGACGCATAACAGACAGGGGGAATCAAGGTCTCAGGCAGTGGCGAGTCCGGAAGTATCGGTTGAAATGAAGGTGGAGAGGCCCCCTTTTGCTCTCCCTTGGTTAGTCCCCTTTATAGCCAGATTCAGGAATTCCTTGTAACCTACTAGGGGAGTAGATTTTATTAGCCAGGTTTCCTGGAAGAGGAGTATTTTGGCACAGGATATCGAGCAAGATAGGGAAGAGAGTCCCTTTAAACCTGCGTCGGTTTTCAATCCCCAGATGCACTGGGACGCCCTAGATGTTTTTTCAGAGGCAATGATTAGAGATCTAATTAAATTTAGATTGAAACAAGCAAAAACTGCACCAGTGGACAACATAACCTCGGAGGAGAGAAGAGCACTGCAAGATCTGATGAAAGATGACAAAATCATCATTAAACCCTCGGATAAGGGTGGAAATGTTGTCCTTCTTATGAAAGAACAATACCGGCAAGAGGCGTTACGACATCTCTCAGATGCTAAGTATTATCAGAGTACCACCAATGAAGCCTATAAACATAGTGTAATACGGTATGATACTCTTGTGCGTAAGTGGTATGACCATTTGATGTTAGGGGCGGATGAAAATCTGTTCCTACGAAGTAACAATCCTTTGATTCCAACATTCTACCACCTACCAAAATTGCACAAAAACGATAAAGAGCCGCCGGGCAGGCCCATTGTGTCTTCTATTGATGGTCTAACTGAGCATATGTCTATGTTTGTGGACAATTATCTGTTTCCATTTGTGGTCCAACTTGAGTCATATACCAAAGACACAAAAGATTTTTGAACAAGATGTCTGACATGATATGGGATCCTAGCTACTTATTAATGGTACTTGACATTACTAGTTTGTATACTAGTATTAAACATGAACATGGGATGATTGCCATCAATCATTACCTAGAAAAACGACAGCTGAGATTTGCACAACATAATGAGATGTTGCTGGAATTTGTCGAGCTCTGTCTGACAAATAACATCTTCCTATTTGAGGAACAATTGTGTAGACAGATATCGGGTATGGTGATGGGCACCTGCTTCACCCCTAGCTATGCGAATGTATTCGTAGGCTGGTGGGAGGAGCGGGTGCCCAGGGTGTACCAGGGGCAAGGAGGTGGGAGAGTCATTAGGTGGCACAGGTACATCGATGACTTGTTCATTGTGTGGCAGGGGACTATGAACACGGCCAATGGCTACATCGATATCCTGAATGACAACAAATACAATCTACACTTCTCGGGTACCATTAGTCATGTGGCAGTAGACTATTTGGACCTGAGGGTGTTCGTTGAAAATGAAAAATTAGAAACAGCCCTTTTTCGTAAACCCACTGCGGGAAACTCAAGTTTGTGTGCAAACAGTAATCACCCCTTAAACTGGTCCAAAGTATCCCATACGGGGAGCTTTCGAGGCTGCGTAGGAATAGTAGGAATAGTTCGAGAAACCAGGAATTTGAGGCTGCTGCCTCAGATAGTATCAGTAGATTTAGGATGAGAGGGTATGACAGAGAGGCTCTCAGTAAATCTCTCAAGTCAGAAAAATACCTAGGTCAGAGCTCCTGTTAAACAAATCTAAAAACAAGTTGAAGGAGACCAGCAGCAAGTTCCGCATGATTACTCCATATTCCTCGGAAGCTTACCACCTCAGGAAAATGCTACAAAAGAATTGGCATATCCTGAAAACTGACTCCATCATTAGGGACGATATTCCACCATATCCCCTAGTCACGTTTAAAAAGGCGAGGTCCTTACGTGACATGATGGTAAGGAGTCATTTGGACAAGACAACTGCGAGTACAGGAACCCTTCGGGAAATGAAGGGTTTCTTTCCTTGCAGTCACTGTAAGGCGTGTGCAGGGAGTAAACGTGTTTTAACGTATAAGTTACTTGATACCAATAAAACAAAAGATATCAAGAAATTTATAACATGCAGCACACCCTACACTGTCTACTGTTTGGTTTGCCCGTGCGGCCTACGTTATGTAGGCAGCACTATACATCAGCTCAAAATTAGAATTCTAGAGCACTTGAGGGCAATAGATAAAGCAGACCAAGCTTATCCTGTCGCAAGACACTTTGCTGAGTGTCATGCCAGCGACAGAAATAAACTACAATATTTTGGTCTGGACTTTATCCCCTTTACCATCAGGGGGTGCGACAGGTTGAAAAAACTTTGCCACCTTGAATCAAGGTACATTGTGGACCTTATGTCCCAACATCCAGGGGGCCTGAATAGTGAAGATGAGCTGACTGTACACTTAGGCAAATAGAGGGAGGATTTAAATGAAATGATCCAGGGCTAAAATATTTCAGGTATAACAAGGTTGATGACTCGTTGGTCAAATGATGAGAAACGATTTTCTGTGTGTATATACTGTGTAACTATAAGTACTGTATTCTGAATTAACTGTATAGCATAAACATATCAAGATTAAGGTGTATTTTTACGGGTAACTGTATTGGTTAAATTGATTGAAATAATTTCACAGCTATTATTAGTTGAAGGGACTTGTGCCGATACACGGCAAGAGAACATTACCACGCCATGTCATTTTCACAAATATAATTTTGAACCATGTAAATTACGTATAAAACGGAATAATGAATTGAAATGAATGAAATATGCATGACGAGTGGTTCCCTACCAATACAAGCTGTAGGGATATATGCCGATCCACGGCTCAATTAATGTATTGCCTAAGAGTATCAGGAGGCCTAATTATAAACTTAATAACTGAACGTTTGTGATTTAGAGCAGTATAATCATATTCTGCCATATTCAAAGATGGCACCCATGTTCCTCACGGGCAAGATTTTCCTTCTTTGTGTTTATTGTTGAAAGCTGTGACATGATACTTTATTAATGCCTGCAACTCAAGGAGTCAAGGACAGCGAAGAAGGCTTGACGCCGAAACGCGTTTGTTCTATTTGCAATAAAGAAACTCTATGGTTGCATCCCCTTGCGAGTGCGGATTTTTGTGCTGGATTGTGCAAAATTTGAGCGTTCATATATATATATATATATTCACTGAAAAAACCATAGGTTTCACACCAGTTATAGTTAGGAATTAGCATTTAAAAAACCTATTAAATTCACTGAAAAAACCATAGGTTTTACACCAGGTATAGTTAGCTGGAAATTTTACTCGCATAAAACCATTGAAATTCCCATGTTATAGTTAGTTGGACTCACTATAACTTGCGCACTGCTGATGACGTCACATATTACATCACTCATGACATGGTCAGTGACATCACTCATGACATCACTCATGACACCATCCAGTGAATGTGTGTCTTTCTGAAAAATAAATATGTGTTATATATGTATACGTAAAAGTTGATGGAAGAATAAATGTTTAAATAAGTGTTTACATGGATGTTTTAAAAAAAAAATTGATTGGATAACTGGTTCATTAAGTGTATCTTAGTGAATACATATATTAGAGAGTAATGTTTAAATATTTAAATATATGTATTAGTGTTTCACTTTGTGTATAAGTGGCTGCATGGGTTGGTGAGTAGCTACATGTGTATGTATATGGGTTATTAGATGTTTTTCTTAGTATCAGTATGAGTGTTTGTATGGTTTGGTGGGGGTATTACTTAGCACATAGATGCATGAATGACTGACCTTCTCTTTGTATGTGTTTTGAAGACAGCATATGTGCAGGACTGTATGGGTGGATGAGTGTGTATATGTGTGTGTTAGTGAGTGAATGACTGTCTCACTAGTGTCTTTATCAGTAACTACATATGTTTTAATCTAGTATATGTGAATATTGATTTATATAAGTGAGTATATGTGAGAGTGAGGGATTGTAAGAGTTCCTGTTTAAATTAGTATGTGTTTCTATAAGTGATTGTTTAAGAGAGTAAGTATGTGTAAGTTTCCTTAGAAGTAAAGTGGTAGTGTGTGTATAGCTGTATATGCAAATAAATGGATGTTCAATAGTTTATTTGCATGTGTGAGTATGTGTGTGAGTAACTTTTGGATGCCTGTCAGTGTGTAACAGGATGTATAGGTGTATCACTACATATGATGAGTGAGTATATGTATGAGTGACTATATAGAACTGTTGGTGAATGAGTGGATGTGTATATAGATGGTGGAATTATTGAATTGGTTGTTGTAAGTGGTATGGGTATCTGCATTTTTTTGAAAATTTTAATTTCTATTTTTGAATATGTATTTCAAGGGTTACATTACAGTGAAAGGAGGTCTCTCACTCTGTCACAAGGATGGTGTCATCAGTGATGTCATGAGTGATGTCACTGACCATGTCATGAGTGATGTAATATGTGACGTCATCATCAGTGCATTGCACGCGCAAGTTATAGTGAGTCCAACTAACTATAACGTGGGAATTTCAATGGTTTTATGCGAGTAAAATTCCAGCTAACTATAACTGGTGTAAAATCTATGTTTTTTTCAGTGAATTTAATAGGTTTTTTAAATGCTAATTCCTAACTATAACTGGTGTGAAACCTATGGTTTTTTCAGTGAATTTCAATGTTTTTTTAATAGCAAATCTTAATAGGTATAGAAAGTGAAACATTTTAAAACGAATTTTATATTGTATAAACATGTAAAAAAAAAAATCTTTTTTTATTTGTTTTTATTTTTAACCCGGGGGCGCTCCCGGGGCGCGTACCGGTGAACACACGGGTTAGCGCAATGTTACGGCGCGCCCTGGGGCGCGTACCGGGGAGCGTCCCGTTAGCGCTATTCTCGCAAACGAAAACAACATCGTGACGTTTTGCGTAACCGCGTGATGCGTCATATGACGCACAGCGTAATCGCAACCGAAAGCACCTGATCGCATACGATCGCGAAACGTCCTGACGCGCTTACGCTACGCACCCTCGGGCTCGCCGCGGAGCGCGACTACGGGCGCGCCCCGGTGCGCGTAGCGTAAGCGCGTCGGGTCATGTGACCTGAAAATAACACTTTCTATTGGTGCAGAACAGTTTAGGTTTCCAAATGAGTATAGCCTGGGTCTTGTGACCAGCCTGGGTCTTGTGACCTGAAAATAACACTTTCTATTGGTGCAGAACATTTTTGGTTTCCAAATGAGTAAAGCCTGGGTCTTGTGACCTGAAAATAACACTTCTGATTGGTTCAGCACAGTTTTTTTTTTCCAAATGATAAAAAACCCCACCTTTCTTCCTCACTCTGACTTTGTCTTTTGACTGAGGAAGACCTGTTTCATCTACAGAGACAATTCTTTTGTACTTTGAAATGGCTACTGTAGCAGCAGCTGGAGCATCTGCACCACCACAACCACCAAGAGGACCACCACAACAATACATTTCTGGTGGAGAAGAGGAGGAGGAGGAAGAGGAAGAGGAGGAGGGGAGCAGATGGCTGCCGGAAGAAATTACCCCATACAAGCCAAAAGAACACATTGTATGGGAGTTTTTTTCTCTTCCAGAGGGCAAGAAAAAAGTTAATGCGGCCAAGGTAACGTGTCGAATCTGTGGTGCAGAACTCTCAAGGGGCAATCCAAATAAAAAATATTCATTTGGGAATCATACCATGATTCGGCATATGACCCGGAAGCATCCTGCTAACTATTCTCGTGCAGAGATCAGGGAACTGGCCAGTCACCTCCCCCAGTGTTCAAGGACCAGCTCAAAAAGAAAGCAACCCAGTCAATCGGACCCAGAAACAACGGAGACGATGCCTTGCATTCAGCAACAATTTGGTACTTTTAGAATCACTTGCACTGAATGTGGCAAGCTCATTGCCTATGGTGAAAAGAGCGTAAAGCTGATTGTCCTTGCTGGTCAGAATCACATTTGCCCCAAACAAAAGAAGTAATTTTTTTCGTTTTTTGTTTTTTGCTCCAGTTGAGCCATTTTCAATTCCCTTTCTCTTTGTTTCTTCCCATAAAAAATACAAAAAAAATATAAAACTGTTTTGAAAAGCCAAAAAAAGTACAAAACGCTCAAAAAACATTAAAAAAATATAAAACAACAAAAAGAATAATAAAAAAAGTTCTTTTCAGAACTACCTTTCATTTATAAAATTAAACCTATATTTTTAAAGGATCTCTGTCAATTTTTTGTCCTTAGGGTACACGTACCGGGGCGCGCCCCGCAAAAAAATAGAGAAAAAAAAATTTAGCATGAGGGAAGGACACAAAGAGAGTTATGTTAAGAGAAAAAGAGCTACAAGATGACCACAGAGGGATTATTTATTACATAGTAAAAAATAGAGAAGGCGTAATTGGATGAAAGTGAGAAAAGTAAAATGAGTAAAGGAGCGAAAGAAAGGAAGAGAGAGGAAGAACACTAAAGTAGAGATAGTGTGAGACTGTGATTGGCTGTTAAAAGAAAAAAAGAGGACAGTAAAAAATGGACAATGAAGGGTAGTGGCGGAACCACGATAAATGAAGAACGATGAGGGAAAGTGAGAAAAGACCAGGTAGTATAAGTAAAGAGGAATGAAAGAGGGAGAAAAATTGAATTAGGATAACACATGGGGAGTGACAAAGAGAGAGGACAAAGAGAGTAAAGCAAACAGTACCTGAATGGACTTGAGTAAAACAGTAAAAAAAGATAAGTAATGCAGTGTGTGTGACTTATAGGGAGTCAGTGGGTGTAGGTCGGAGTGTGGGTGTGTAAGGTGTGTCTGTGGGTGTGGTTGTGTGCAGTGTTTTGGTTTGGGTGGAGGTGAGGGTGTGTGAAATATGTGTGAGAAGTGTATGAGTGTGGCGTGTATATGTGTTCGATGTATGTGTGTGTATGGAATGTGTGTGTGTTTTTGAGGAGTGTGTGTGGGAGGTTTTTTGTGTGTATGAGGTGTGTGTGTGTGGTGTGTGTGTGGGGTGTATGTTAGAGGTGTGTGTATGTGTTGGGAGGGGGATGAGGTGTATGTGTAGGAGTAAGGTAAATAATTAAGAAAAAGAGAATGAGTGAAGAAGCAAAGGAAGGGAACAGAGGGTAAGTGAAGTAAAGAATAGGGATCGAATGAAGTTGAATATGAGAGTGTAAATAGGGAAAGGGGAGTAAACATGTAGAATAAGAATAAGTGAGAGAAGCAGAGTAAAGACACAGGAGTGAGGTAGATTGAGAAAATGTTAGTGACCTTAAAGCAAAGGGTGATGACAAACTACCTACTTACCATATAATAAATGTCAGTTTAATTAATTTTTTTTACTACAGTTTGTATCTGTGAAAGAGAGAAGAAAAATAAGTTATAATTAGTAAAATATGTATTTTAAATTAAAAGATACAAATGAAGAGGTTAAAAATCATAACGCTCTATTTACAAATAAAGTTAGAGTGAAGGACACAGAAAGGGAAAAAACTAAGGTAGAAGGACAAAAAGAGAGAAAAAGAAATAGAATGAGAGCAAATTACTAAGAGTAAGGCATATAGATTCACTGACACAGAGGAAGAGAAGAACAGAGAAATGAACTGAAGGGAAGAAAGATACTAAAACAATTTGAGTTAGTAAAACTAAATCAGGAAACAGTAGTAAGTAAAAAGATAATGACTGAGACAGAAAACAGTCTAATTAAGGATGCATTTAGAAGAATGAGGAATAGAAGATAACTGAGAGTAAGTGAAGAATAGTCATAGAGTGAAAGGATGAAGGGAGAGAGGATAATATACAACGATTGAGGGAAATGTACTGAGGTAGTTAGAA
Organism: Lissotriton helveticus; assembly: GCF_964261635.1. NCBI lineage: Eukaryota > Metazoa > Chordata > Amphibia > Caudata > Salamandridae > Lissotriton > Lissotriton helveticus. Next base: position 2,083,452,432 of record NC_136063.1, read on the forward strand.
GGCAGACACACTAAGAGAAAAACTGAGTGAGGTGGAGTACAATGAGTGAGAAAAGGAAATGAGTAAGGGAGCAAAAAAAGGAAAGAGAGGAGAAGACGACTAAAACAGTGTACTGAGAGAAAATAATTTGGTGATGAAAGTAAAGAGAAGGACATTGAAAGAAAGAAAATCAGGGATAGTAATGGAATCAGAGTAAAAGAAATGGGATGAAGAACGATGAGAGAAGAGCAGTGAAATTGTTCTAAAAGAAATGATAGAAGGTAGATAAACACAAGTGAACATAAGACAAGGACAGTGAGGCACTGAGGACATAGAATTAGTGAACGAAAAATAGAGAGAAGAGGTCAAAAGTAAGGATTAAACAAAGATAAGCGAGGAAGAGTGGGTGATTTATAGTGATAGAGTGCGACAATACTGCTGAGTGACTAAAGAGGAATTACTAAAAGAGCAAAGGAGTAAAATACGGAAAAGGGAAGTAAAGCAGAGAGACTGAAAGCTGAAAAGTTATGCAAGGGAGAGAGGGGATACACACAGTTGAAATGAGAATGAGGGGTTGTCAAAGAAGTGGAGTAAAGAAACGGGGGTTACAAACAGTGAGAGAAAGACATTATAAGTGAGTAAAAAGAGCTGAAATGGACGGAAAAAGAAAAGTGAGTGTCAGACAATGGGAATACAATTTAATTTACACAATCCAAAGTATACAATAAGTTGTACAACATGTTACATAGTTTATTTTTGCAGTTCTCAGAATATATTGAATTTCACTTAAAACAGTGAGTTCAAATTACTCATCATATGACAGCGGGAAAAAAAAACACAATCTAAAAGATTGTGTTTTAAAAAAAACCTTAGATACTGACAAATGACAAATGTACACTAATCTTGGATTGACTTACTTTTCCTTGAGGCCAAATAGTATATCATGGAGGTCCTTTTCTCGTTGCAAAGTACTTTGCTGTTCACTTAAAAATCCATTTCATCGACTTTCTATAAGAAAAGCTCCAAGAACATCTGAAATATTTTCATTATTTTCATATACTCCTTTTTTTCAGTCATGACTCTTTACTCATTCCTGCACCTTTCCATTTGGCCAAATAGTGTCAGATGTATGAGTATATATGAGTACTCCTCCCGTCTTCATAGGCCAATTACCTTTACCTAAATTTTGGCTGTAAAAACACTAGGTACGAATTTATAAAGCCAAAAGGCAAACGTTGTTTGAAAGTCAAATGAGTGTTGTTACATTGGGTCCAACCTTTAGAAGTTTTTAAATAGCATGTGTAATGCCCTGATGTTGTAGAAGGACCGTCATGAAAAATAATAGCTACAGTTGTAAAGGTTCTTCCTGATATCGATAACTGAGAAGCCACAAAAATTTTAATAGAAGTTGTCAATTTAGTTCCATCAGGTCTACATCGTTGGAACATTAAAATGACATAGTGACCCTAATTTTGTAGAAATAATGTGGACAGCATTGCAGACTTACATTGGGTACACACCATATTGTGATGTGCTGCTTTAACTAGATTATTAAAAGGCACTGATTTGTAGTCTGGTAAAGTCAAGCATATAAATCTTTCAGAGTCTATTCTAGTAGTACTTGATGAAGCACAGTTATCACAGTCATGTTGCCATTGATAAGAAAAGTTAAAAAGATTTTTTATATCTACTCCTTCATCTTGCAATACATCAAACATATACATTAAAAATTCCTGACAATCCTGCTGAATATTCTGTGAAAATTGATTTTGACCTGAACATATGTCTAGAAGATTTCTAATTTCTGAAACACTTTCTATTTTTGCTCTATCACTACTACATTTCTCTAACACAGAATTCAATAAACAGCACAATGTTTGTTCCCGATTTTCGACAATCTGTTTTTGTAAATTTTGAAGAAAAAAAACAACATTAACTACTACATTAGCATAGCAGTTGACACCAGAACTGTTTTCAAACTGAAATCCAACAACATCTTCAATAGAATCCTTTTTCTTTCTCTTTACAATTACACTTTTATCTACTTTATGCCTTTTTTATGATACCTCACTGCAATTACTCTCATTTCTTCTTTTTCGGCCTACCACACGTTTTTCAATCAGAGGATATTGAGGCAAATGTGGAGCATACTCTCTTCTTAACCTATTATATTCTTTAACACAATCTAGATCTGCACAAGTCTTTGTTTCATCACACTCAATCAAGAACAATCCTGATAAAGTTCTGACTCGTGATAATGCCACATATGCCATACCCTCTTTAAACACAGAACTTGCAATGTTCACCAAAGCGCTATCTACACTTAAACCTTGAGACTTATGAATTGTCACCGCATATGCCAAACAAATAGGAAACTGTTTTCGGCGAACATATAAGTCTTTCACGAGCAAAAATCTAGCTGAACAACGACAAATTTGTTCTATTTCATCAATGCCATCAAATTTAATTTTTAAAATTTCAATTCCATCTCTATTTTTGTAATTCACAAAACCAACAACATGATCCATTGCTCCATTTACCAGACCTCTTTCAACATTTAAATTCCTTCTCAAAATGATACGACAATTTAAACACACATTCAGAGTCTTTTCAAAACCAGCAGTTTTAGATATAGTCTTCTCTAATGAATCCAATTTTGATTTCAAATTTTCAGACAAAATAATTGTTGCTCCCATATGCTCTATTTTATCTGTAGCTTCCAGTTTCACTATCTCTTCATTTTCTAACTGTAACATTTTGTTATTGAACATGGAACATTCTTTCAGAGTTGGCATCAAACATATGCCAGATTTCTTCTCGTTAATTTTCTTAAAAATATTCTCTGGAAGAATGTTTTCATTTGGGTACAAATGTGAAATTAATCGTCCATGTAAAGCTTCTTTCCCTTGCTCACTCAGTTTTCCGATTCTTACATCTTGTAAAATCTTTTTATAATCTTCATCCTTTGCCTGCCGCATATTTTGAAGCAGTTCTGCATATTTGAAGTTTAACCATATACTAACATTTCCAATGCTCCCTAAGCACTTCCTGGTATCTTCATGCGTGAGCATTTTGAACACAGGTTGTCCTTTCACTGGAGTCAACTGCAGAAGATCTCCAAAAACAATAATATGTTTTCCTCCAAATGAGACATCATAGTCTGTTCTAAGAATTTCTTGCATTCTCAAATGCACAAAAGCAAGCATTATATTTTACACCATGCTTACTTCATCAATGATAAGAAGTTTCATTTTCTTCAGGACTCTTGAAACTTCGGAACACGCATCTTCAGATAGCTTGTGATACTCCAATTTGTTATCATGCTCTACTGGCAGCATCAGTAAACGATGTAAAGTAATCCCTTTAATGTTATGTGCTGCCAGCCCAGTTGGAGCGGTAAGAACACAAGACAGCGATGATTCAGTCCTTTTCTGCAGATAAGTTGCAATTGCTTTAATCAGAAAACTTTTTCCAGTTCCCGCTTCTCCACTCACGTACAGTTGGACAGCCTTAAATGATGTACATGAGCACTCTTTTTTCTCATGACTGAATCCATGTTCAATCTGTTCTGTGACTTCGTCATATATCTGTTTCTGCTCAAGGTTTAGTTGTTTCACCAAATCTTCTAAGTTAACTTCATCATCTTGAGCTTGTTCCATAGTTCTTTCCACCTCATCCATGGCAGTGGCAGCTTCATTTTGGATAATTGGTCCTCCAAGTGGATCCTGACTCAATGAAGCAGAACTCTGACTGTCTTGACAACTGTCTCTAGCAATCTCTGCAGCAATTGTGCCTTCTTGCTCTATTTCTTCGTTCAACATTTGCAGATAATTTGGAAAAACAGGACATTCTATGGTATCCTTGGTTGCATTAAAATAATCTTCGTAACAGAGAAAATATCCAAGTAGTTCCTCTTCTGTACGCCATGGCTTAAAGAGTTGCAAAAGAGCTAAATAGTAAAATTCCCTTTTCTCTGGATTTTCGCAACTCAATTTTCGATGATTAATCAAATGGCCTTTTTTCTGTCTCACTAGACATCCTTCACACCCAATGATAGCATATATTCCATTGTTAATATCTTCTCTGATGGTTCTCTTATAAATATAGTTTTGCAGAACTTCATACAAACAAACGTTCTCAAGATGACTACTTCTATTTGGATAGTATGTATCCAACATGTTGGTCTTCAAAATATCTGTACTTTCTGGTTCTTTCTCCGCCAAATACTCTATTTCTTGTACAGATTTCAAAACTCGATTTCGTGTTGCAGCAAGACCTAGACTCACCCAAATGATGGTTCTAGATTTGGCATATAGACTTGCTGATGACAATCGATCAGAACATTCATATGCTCCAATTTCTCGATGCGACAACATCTTCAGACTGTAACTGTATAATTTCTTGTTTAGACTCTTTTCATGTGAAATGTCCTCCCACATTTCCTTCAGTTCTGTCTTTTCTTTTTTTGTGATGTAAGACGTCACATTGCGATTGGGATTGCGAGCGGCCCGGTGGCAGTGGGCTTGCTCGTGGGAGCTGAGGGCTGCGACTGAGCTTTTAAGTTCATTTAGCGCGCTGTCACGCCGATTAAAAGCGGTGACACGCACTTACTTTTAAATTGTATATTCTTGTTGACTAACCTGTACTGAACATCAACAGGTACCTTTTAACCTTCATCTTGCCTTTTCAGGGGCCCAGCGAGGCTGGCTGGCAGCTGATTCCACCTCAGGCGCCGAGCGGTAGTGGCCGCCATCTTGGATCGGGCTGGTTCGCCCGACCCCACCCACGCCACTCCCCCCACGCTGCTCCTCTATTTAGGAGCGTTTCACAGTCTCCCCAGCGATTGCGAGCGGCCCGGTGGCAGTGGGCTTGCTCGTGGGAGCTGAGGGCTGCGACTGAGCTTTTAAGTTCATTTAGCGCGCTGTCACGCCGATTAAAAGCGGTGACACGCACTTACTTTTAAATTGTATATTCTTGTTGACTAACCTGTACTGAACATCAACAGGTACCTTTTAACCTTCATCTTGCCTTTTCAGGGGCCCAGCGAGGCTGGCTGGCAGCTGATTCCACCTCAGGCGCCGAGCGGTAGTGGCCGCCATCTTGGATCGGGCTGGTTCGCCCGACCCCACCCACGCCACTCCCCCCACGCTGCTCCTCTATTTAGGAGCGTTTCACAGTCTCCCCAGCGATTGCGAGCGGCCCGGTGGCAGTGGGCTTGCTCGTGGGAGCTGAGGGCTGCGACTGAGCTTTTAAGTTCATTTAGCGCGCTGTCACGCCGATTAAAAGCGGTGACACGCACTTACTTTTAAATTGTATATTCTTGTTGACTAACCTGTACTGAACATCAACAGGTACCTTTTAACCTTCATCTTGCCTTTTCAGGGGCCCAGCGAGGCTGGCTGGCAGCTGATTCCACCTCAGGCGCCGAGCGGTAGTGGCCGCCATCTTGGATCGGGCTGGTTCGCCCGACCCCACCCACGCCACTCCCCCCACGCTGCTCCTCTATTTAAACGTCCCTTATGTGTCAGCGCAGCGGACGAGCGCAGCGGGCGCGCCGTAGGCGCGCCGGAGTCAAGCCTGAGTCCTGCCCGTCTGCGCCCGTCCGCGGCAGGCCGGGGCTAGGGGCTCCCCCTTATGCCCTCTCGTTGCCTTATACCTCCTCTGAGCTTCTCTCTCACTGGATCCCTGGCACTATTAGCTCTACTGTGGCTAATTCACTACAGCTCTTAAATCTCCTTACGTGCCCCCCTGCTGCCCCCCCCACCGTTATTCAAAGTTATCTTCTGCCTTGCGCCTCCGCGCCTTCTCGCCCCCTTTTGCTTGTCCCCCCCACGCCGTCCTACAACACTACTGCTACGCTCCTCAATACCCGATCTGTTGTCAGTCATCAGCACGAGCTGCACGACTTCCTTGACTCCCATAACCCGGATCTCTTGTTCCTAACTGAGACCTGGCTCAAGGCTGATTCCTTTCCCAATGTCCTAGCCGCACTCCCCCCTTCCTACTCCATCATTCGGGCGGATCGCCCGGAGGGTAGGAGAGGTGGTGGAGTAGCCCTGATATCACATTCTGACTCCCACTTTCAGATACTTCCCTCTCCTCCTATCCCTGAGGTAGACTGCCTAATAATTCGTGCTAGCTCTAACTTGACCCCCCTTACGGCTGTTCTCATTTATCGACCCCCTCATGCTACTTCCAATTTTGTCTCTTGTCTCCAAGACACCCTCGCCACACTGGTTATTAACAACTCCTCAGTGTTGGTGTTGGGTGACTTCAACTTTTGGCCCAACGACCCCGCCGAAACCCCCCTTTCTAAAGATTTCACTAGCCTCATGACCAGCCTGAATTTCTGTCCCCTCGTCCACAGCCCCACACATGTCCACGGCCACTCGCTTGATCAGGTCTGGACTTTAAATATCCCCACTACTCCTCCTGTCATTTCCCCATGCTCTTGGTCGGACCATTTTTCAATTTCCTTCTCCCTCGCGCTAGCCCCAGCATCTAAACCCCCTCTCCCTAAGAACACCTGGGCTAGAAAATGGGGTAAGGCAGATATGCCATCTTTCTGCCTAGCCCTGGCCAACTCCTGCCCTGACCTCTCGGGCCTCACCGCCCCAGACCAGCTGACTACCATCGATGGCTGGCTGGCTCGGGCAGGCGACGACTTCGCTCCCTTGAGACGGATTACGGTGAAGCGCGCCCATGCGGCCAATCGTTGGTTCACCCCCGACCTCAAGGAGAAGAAGCTGGCCGCACGCAGAGCAGAGCGCGTATGGAGAAGAGAATACTGCCCCGCCAAAAAAACCACCTATCTCTCTGTGCTCAAAGTTTACAAACAAAGCATACTTGATGCCAAGACCCTGTTTTACTCAAACAGGATATTGGCAGCCGAATCTCAATCCAAAGAGATTTTCGCCACAGTACATGAGCTTGCCTCATCTAACAGAGCCACGGCCCTGATCCCCCCCTCCCAACCACTCTGCGACTCCCTCAATGATTTTTTCATTGACAAGGTCGCAACGATCAAGGCTAAAATCTCTCCTCCCTCCTCGGCCTTCATCAACCCCTCCCCCCCGGTTATCACTTCCAAACTCACGTCCTTCCCCCCTCTGACCACAGCTACACTCTTTCCTCTGCTTCAAAAGGTAAAGTCCGGCTCACCCCTAGACTTTGCCCCCGCTCGTATCTTGCGAGAGGTCTTCCTACACTGTCCTACCCCTCCCCTCACACTCTTAAATGACTCACTTAAATCCGGAGCTGTCCCCACTGCCCATAAATTTGCGGCAGTTATCCCCATTCTAAAAAAACCTGGTGCCGACCCTTCATCTCCTTTAAATTACCGTCCCATTTCCCTTTTACCCTACTTGGCCAAGGTCTTGGAGACCCACGCAACCAGCACCCTGAGCACCTACGTGGAAGCCAACCACTGCCTCTCCCCCCGGCAGGCGGGCTTTCGCCCCCTCCACTCGACGGAGAAGGTAGTGATCTCAGTGATGGACAGCCTACGCGAGGGCATTGATACCAACGTCCCCCAGGCCCTCATTCTTTTAGACCTATCCGCCGCATTTGACACGGTGGACCACTCCATCCTTCTCACCCGTGTCAAGGCGGCGGGTATAGAGGGCCTGGCCCTCGCCTGGCTCAAGTCCTTCCTGAGTGACAGGGCTCAGGCAGTCCATCTTGCTGGTTTCACCGCTGCCTCTCGTAAGGTCGCATGTGGAGTTCCCCAAGGCTCTTCCCTTTCCCCTCTTTTGTTTAATTTATACATCTACCCCCTCATTTTTATGTTACAGCAGCTCGAGGCCACGGTGTTCAACTACGCCGATGACCTCCAGCTAATTTTCAACCTTTCCCACCCCTCCTCCTCTGCTTCAAATGTCCAATCCGTCATGTTATTCATCCAGGATTGGATGAACTGCAACCACCTCAAACTCAACCCAGACAAGACGGAGTTAGTCTTGACTAGAGGTGGTTGCAGCCCCTGGTCCCCTTTCCACTGGCCCCCTTCACTTGGTGTTCCCCCACCCCCAGTCCCCAAGGTCAAGACCCTCGGCATCCTCCTGGATCCCTCACTTTCCGTCCACTCCCAGGTCAGCTCAGTTGTTTCCTCTTGTTTCTTTTCCCTTCGAATCATCAGAAAGATTTCTCGTTTTTTTTCTTTACCCGCCCTAAAGATTATAGTGATGGCCATGGTGCTCTCGCGCCTCGATTACGGGAACATCATTTACAACGGCGCTCCAGCTTACGCCATTCGCCGTCTGCAGCTAGTGCAGAACCAGGCTGCCCGCCTGATTCATGGCCTGCCTAAATACCACCGAGCCACTCCCTTACTGCAGGCATTGCACTGGCTGCCGGTGAAAGAGCGTGCCTTGTTTAAACTTGGTTGCACCACCTTCCAGGCTAAAACAGGCACCGCCCCGGAATTCATTTGTTCTGCCATCACCCCCTACATTCCTGGACGAGAGCTTAGGTCCACTCATCAGGCTCTGCTAACTATCCCCCGCTTCAGTAAGAAAAAGACTGGTGGTACGAAATTTGCAGTACTTGCTCCTTCGTTTTGGAACTCCCTTCCTTCGGAACTCCGCATGTCATCTTCCTACATGGAATTCCGGAAGGGTCTCAAAACTTTTCTTTTCTCTCGAGCCTACAATGCTTAATCCCCCTCTGCTCCTGCCCGCTTCTCTCAATCCAACAGCGCCATGAAACCGCATGGTAAAAGTGCGCTATAGAAAAGTTTTTAAATTCAAATTCAATTCACATATCGAGCCACAGCAATAGAGTTGTCAGCAACGAATTGAATATCCATGTTAGCATTCCACATGGACAAAATCACTGGGTTGTAGTCGTTGATGTACTTGGACTCTTCATTTCTTTTTAAATTGTATGTATTTTTTGGTGATTTCCTCGTCACAGTATGTCGCAGAGAAGACATATTATTTACTCTTCCTTTAGAAATCACTGGTCGTGGAAAGGCGAAACGACATTTTGTGTAGAACTTATCCTTGTTTCTGAATTTTCGACGACAGTACTTTCCACAACGATGGGATTGAAAGTGTAAAACTTGTTGCCTTAAACTGTTTTCTTCAGTAGTTTTCGGAACAGCACATGTTGAATACTCTTCAATAAAGCTCATCACTGTCTCATCCGAATCTGATCCAAATTTGGGTGCATCTTTAATCCACAACAACATATGTATGTGAGGAGCACCTCTCGCTTGATACTCCTTTCTCCAAAAGAAATCCAAAACCTCTCCAAGGGGAGGATTTTTTTTGTTGGTAATAAAAGACATCATAGCTTCAAATCTATGATTGAAATATCTGCATACATTTACTGGATCCAAAGAACACAGTTCTCCAGGTGTTTTGAATTCTATATTTTGTATATTTGCATTTGCCTCTCGTAGAAATTGAAGTAAGTCATCCCATGCATACTTGGCACAGCTAAGAGTGAGGAACCATGTAGGAGTTCCTAAGTTTCTTAGCATACATTTCAATTCCCCATGACGACGGTACCAATACTCGTTTGTACCACACTGACATGCCATGAGATTGATTAGATGAGATTCCAAAATATTATCTTGCAGATTCACTTTCTCCATAAAGTCCCTCGCCGAAACATTTTGTAGATGTGCTCCACTTTTCAGTATATGGTTTACTGCATAAGAAAGCCCAGACAAGTCACTTTCATACAGTAGATTAAACAAATAGGGAATGCATTGACGAAACCTTGGATCTTCAGCATATAATCTTACAGTTCGATATTCAGATGCAGGAATTTGAAGTGGTCGATCATCATATCGTCCACCTCGACCTGTTGGAAATAGCTGTGGAAAACAATGAGCTTCCAAACTTTCTTCCCATACACTAACGGGACTTCCTTTTGCTGCTTTCATTTGAAACAATTCAATTGCATTCCCCATTACTTCTTTGGAATGCAAAGGATGAACAGTATAATGTTCATATATTTCTTCACTTCTAGAGACATCAACTTTTTCGATTTGGCCGACTGAACAATCACTGTCTTCATCTGCAGCTGTTTCCTCTGCTGCAACACATACATGTTTATAATACTCATTGTTTTTGACTAAATACAACGTTGCCTTTTTGACTTTCCTAACATCCACTAAATCTTGCCAGATTTTTTTACTCTTTGTCGGAACCCCATTAACTAGAATAACTAAAGGTTCCTCTTCTACTTTTTCTATACCAATTGTATGTAAATGTGGGAAAACAATTGCCTGAAAAGGGTGGACACATTGAATCAAAATAGACTCATATGTATTTAAATCCATCAATTCAGGGGGAATGTCTACCAACTCCAGATTATTATGAACAGCTCTAGCAGGCATTCTGTTTTGATTTAAATTATCATTCACTGAAAAAACCATAGGTTATAGACCATATATAGTTAGGAATTAGCATTTACAAAACCTTGAAAATTCACTGAAAAAACCATAGGTTATAGACCATATATAGTTAGGAATTAGCATTTAAAAAACCTTATTTTACTCACACAAAACCATTGAAATTCCATATATAGTTAGTTGCACTAACTATATATTGCGCACCCGCAATCCACTGCTGATGATGTCACATATTACATCATTCATGACATGGTCAGTGACATCACTGATGACAACATCCAGTGACTATGTTTCTGTAAAGTTAAAATATGTCTTACATATTGAAGAATGAGTGGATGTATAAGTGTCTGGACGAAGGATTTAGTAGGTGCATGACTGAATGTATGAGTGAGTGATTAAATGTGTCTCACTGAGTGCATGGGTTAGTGACTAAACTGTCTTAATTTGTGCATCATTATGTCTGTTGTTCTGTAAACTGCTGCATGTGTTGATCAGTAGCTATATGAGTAACTATATGGGTTATTGATTGATTGCCCAAGTATTTGCATGGGAGACTGAGTGTGTGTGTGGCTGGATGGGAGGTGTGTGACTCTGTACAGATCAATGTGTACTTGTATCAATGATTGTATAAGAGAGTAAGTATGTGTTAGTATATGGTTGAAAACGTAAGGTGCTCTATGTTTAACTGTATAGAGTAGAAAATGGAAGTGTGATTGATTCTTTACAGGACTGACTAGGTGTGTGAGTAACTCCATGGATGAGTGGCAGAGTGTGAGTGTCTGTATAGGTGTATGAGTGCATATGATTGTGTTGTAAACATGAGTGATTGTATGTATGAATGATTGTATGGGTGAATGAGTGAATGTGTGTGTAGACGTAGGAATCAGTGAGTACGTATGTAGTAACTAGTATTGGTGTGTCAATGGTTTCAAAAATTATACTCTGTTTTTAACACTGGGTGAAACAGAGGTTATATTAAAATGTGAGGAGATGCATTGTATTGTCACATGAATGATATCATCAGTGATGTGGTCATTGATGTCAAATGAGATGTCATCAGTGATGTCATTTGAGATGTCATCAGTGATGTCATCAGTGATGTCACTGACCATGTCATGAATGATGTAATATGTGACATCATCAGCAGTGGATTGCGGGTGCGCAATATATAGTTAGTGCAACTAACTATATATGGAATTTCAATGGTTTTGTGTGAGTAAAATAAGGTTTTTTAAATGCTAATTCCTAACTATATATGGTCTATAACCTATGGTTTTTTCAGTGAATTTTCAAGGTTTTGTAAATGCTAATTCCTAACTATATATGGTCTATAACCTATGGTTTTTTCAGTGAATTTCAATGGTTTTTTAATAGCAAATATCATAAGCTGTCGAATGTCAAGTACGTGGTAAGAATTTTTTTTTTCGTGTTTATGCACACTGATCTGCTTTGATTGCTGCCCCCCACCCCTCATTTCTATTAGGAGTACTCTCTCTTTGCAGATAGTGAAGGGTAGTTAACGCAGCCCTTTCCCCCTTTGTAATCCGTCGTGCCTGCTTCTCTCTCCATTTGATTGATTGTTCTCTTTGGTTCATTCTCTATTTACAAACAAGCACAGAGTCGCAATACTCTGTTTAGTCTTTGCAGATAGCGAAAAATCGTGTAAAAAAACAAAAGGAATCGAGCAAAATCAGTAGGCCACTAATGGGATCTCTTTTTGACCTCGCTAAAATAGAAACATTAGGAACAACCTGTTGAAAATAGCAATGCGTATGTACATAAGCGGCGTTCATTTGTGTTCACAGTACCCCTTGTTGATTGTTTCAATCGAGCATTGAATTGTTCGATGTTAATTCTCTTAAGGATCTTCTCTACCTGCAAACGAGGAAGAATAGGAATATTCTCTCTCCCTTTGCAGATAGTGAAGGGTAGGTAACGCAAGCCTTTAACACGTCGTACCTATTTCATTCCTCATTGATTGATTGATTGTCCGAACATTGACTGTTTGGGAATTAGTTCTTTTTGGAGGTATTCCCTGTTTGCAAATAAACGTAGGAAAATCTTTGCAAGTAGTGAAAGGGTACGTAATGCGGACCTTTCTCCCCCGTTGTAATCTATCATGCCTATCCCCACTGATTGATGCACCTGTTTCACCCGGACCATTTACTAGACATACGTCATCTGGCCCGACCAGAGAGCACCCCTAGTGAAAAGGACATATGCAATAATAACGAAGTGATCACTGTATCCTGTTAACAGAAACTTTAGCATGAAACAACCTGGAAAGAAAAGAATAGGAAAACGAAAATCAGTAGGCCACTGATGAACATGAACTTTTATTAAACAACGAACAAAGAAACGATAACATAACGTAATGATAAAACCTATTAATGTCCTAGAAACAAGAAAACGTTAAAATATGCCAGTGGTGAGAGACCAGAAAAACAGTAAGAGAAACCAAATCACCCCTCGCTGTCCCACCGCCTGCCACGCCAAAAAAATCGATAGACTAGGGAAAATGCAAGTCAGTAGAACATCCGCCCCCACTCTGGAAACTTCCAAGGTGGGGCAGGGTTCCGGCTACGCCCAGCCGGGAGCAGCCCATATAAGGCAGGTCCTGCTGCCACGCCTCGGCCAGGAGATCCTAACGTAGGGTGTAGCCGGAGGAGAGGCCGAGACCAACGGGACCCGGCCAGGGGATTGCCTTTACAACGCTGAACAGTTGCAGGGGGGGGGGAATGTCTCCTCGACCCTCCCCTCTCTCTCCCAGTCCGGCCGCGGTGGCCCTTGAGAGTTGCAGGTAGTCCCGCCACATGCTCTTCCGGTCCGGCCACCAATGGTCGGGGGGCCGAGGCCGACGGAATCCGGCTGCAGCCGATAAACCAAGAAACCCGTTCATGGGGCCAGAGCCAGGGGCGTCCGGCCGACATCCACCGGAAGCCCGGCCCGAAGACGGACGGGACACTTCTTTCTTTTATAATGGCTGCGACAACACTGGGGGGGGATGTCTTGCACATGCCTCCGACCCCCCCCTCGTCCTCATCGCCTGGTCCGGCCATAACAAATCTCAAGCGAGACGCCGTGGGGTGCACTGGGAGGGAGAGACGGTGCGAACAGGCCTCTCCCGCCTCCCCAGTGTAGGCTTCCCAGCTGCACCCTCAGCGGTCCAGGCGCCCGGAAAAGAGTTCTTCCACTGTGGCCATGCTGCAACGTCTCGCCCGGCAGGGTGGAGCCCGTCCGTTCATTTGACCCCGCGATCGCCAGTAGCTACCGAACTCTCAAAATGGCGGTCGACCTGGCAAGAGCGGGCCCAGCATAAAGAAATGGCCCGGTCACTGGTTGACTCCACCACCGTAGTCCTCCACGACCTTGAAGATTCTAGAGGAGCCGCGGGAGTCTCCCACCCCCGATGGGGAATGACTGCCATGATCACCCGTGGAGTGACGAAACTGTATCCGCGGGACGTCGGCGCCAGCCTCACTTTGAATTACTAGAATCCTGCAGACCTCACTTCCGGTGAAAGCACAGTGTGACCCGGTAGGAAAAATTGTTGCACCCCCTCCCCTTTTTGACTGATAGTTCAAACCACCGATCCTTTCCTTTGCCCTTTTAACGGAACTTTGGACTGCCTCCCCCTCTTTTACATTTTCTAGAGAAAACAAAACATTAACCACTACATTAGCATAGCAGTTGACACCAGAACTGTTTTCAAATTGAAAACCAACAACATCTTCAACAGAATCCTTTTTGTTTCTGCTGTGACCCTGCTCCAGCACAGGCATTGTCCCCAGCAGTAATTCTGCAATGCCGGTAAGAATAGCTCTGGTGCCTACTGGACTCACTCACCCCCGCGGCGCCCCACGCCGTTATTTGCTGGGCGGCAACTTGCTAGACATCACCTTCGTGACATCCAGATTTCAGCGCGTTCTGCTGCCTTGGAACTATTCGCACAACAGACCGCTACTGACAAGAATATTTCATTATTGGTGCTGTCAATTTCAATAAATCTATTGGATAATTCAAAATAAATTGCCACGGTCTCTTCGTTGTTTAAATGTTTTTACTGTTTTTGTTTTGTTGTATATATTTATATGTTATTAAAGTTTTATATTCCTACTACTTTGTTGGAGTGCTATATATTTTTTATGTGACACATAATTGTAAAAACTTTGATGTACAAAGAGTCATTCCTGGAATCTTCCGCTTCAGGCTCGGTCCCCTCCCCAATCACAATACAGGATAGTTTTCAGATAGTAGGAACACGTGTGGTGTGACGGATCTCATCGGGTGTGGGCCTTGATCTACTATAACTCCTTTGAAGAGGGGTGATTCTTTACAGCTGGGGCCATAAACTACATCTGCAGGGCTAGCTGATAGCCTGGACAATCGGACACAGAGGAAGAGGAGTGTCACAGGGTGCGGTAGTGAATAGGGCGAAAGGGAGGTGTCGGGCGGGCACAGTGTGATTCTCAGGGAAGAGCAGCGCAGATGGGGGGAGGTTTATTGCCCATGCATAAGACAGAGAGCGGGGGTGACCAGTGCCTGGGGAAGATGCTTGCGAGGGTGAGGAGCCATGCTACGAATCGACAGCGTGCAGAGAGTGGGTCTGGTCAAGACATCTAAAATGGCTGCCGTGCACGACAAAAGTGTGGCATTTCAAAAAAGGCAAGATGGCGCAGACAATGTTTTTCAACACTTCCTCATTTCCTTCGAATCGAACGTTAACAGACGTTGGGGCATATTACCAAAGTTAAGCGATATTTATCGCTAACGATGCTTACCAACCAATTTTTTACCACTAAGCATCGTCAGAAATTATCGAAGATAAACCTTACTATTATCAAGGTTTATCGCAAATGCGATAATAAACGGCCGCAATGCATGAATATCGCTAAAAACTCAGCGATATTCATGCATTACCGAGCTAATACTCTTAGCCATGTTATCCACCTCCCATTGGATAACATGGCTAAGAACTGCTCAGGGCAGGTGTTACTTTTTGGAGATATTCGCGCTTAGCGCGAATATCTCCAAAAGTTGGTAATAGGAGATAGATATCTTGCATGTTGTAATGCAAGTTATTGTGGTATATGGAACTCATACCATAATCTCTCAGGAAAGCAGAAACTGATCCTTTTGGGACCGCCTAAAAAGGCCTAGGGGGTGAGGAGTACTCTACTTTGCCCCCTTTTCACGTTCCGAACTATTTTATTTTACTCTCTTCTGTAATTACACAAAATACCAGCGATAAGATGCATCGGAGACACACAGTGAGAGAAAGGAGGCCGGAGATGAAGAAGACATGTCAAATACACATTGGAGATAATATAGTGGCAGAAGGGAAGTAAATATGAGTAAACTTACCATGTAACATAAAAATGTTGCACTCTATACTATAAGTCTCATTTTATACTACAATCACTTCGCTACAACCTCATAAATTAAAAATAAAAATAAATAATGTCTCAAACAATTTTTGATTTCTAAATATAAATTTATTCTTCAAAATTTTCTAAATTTGAAACAACTAGTAACATGTCCTCATCAGTAATTTCCTCTTCAATCATCTCATCTGGAATCTCCTCATTAAAAGTCTGCAATGATGATTCTTGTAACTCTATGGTCTCCAAACACTCGATAAATTCGCCATCAAGAGATTGATCAAAAAAATCATTCAAGTCATCTCCTCCTTCTGACAATATTTCATTATTGGTGCTGTCCATTTCAATCAATGTAGTGGAATCATTCAAGTCATCTCCTCGTGACAATATTTCATTATTGGTGCTCTCAATTTCAATCAATGTAGTGGAATCATTCAAGTCATCTCCTCCTTGTGACAATATTTCATTATTGGTCCTGTCCATTTCAATCAATCTAATGGAATCATACAAGCCATCTCCTCCTTGTGACAATATTTCATTATTGGTGCTCTCAATTTCAATCAATGTAGTGGAATCATTCAAGTCATCTCCTTGTAACAATATTTCATTCTTGGTGCTGTCCATTTCAATCAATCTAATGGAATCATACAAGTCATGTCCTCCTTGTGACAATATTTCATTATTGGTGCTCTCAATTTCAATCAATGTAGTGGACAATTCAAAAGAAATTGCCACGGTCTCTTCATTGTGAGCCATTTTATTTTGAAATTGCTTGCTGTAAATTGCAGAAAAAAATAATCACTTTCATTTATCGTTTTTAGTAATACATAATATAAAACTAACTTCATCAAGTATTTAGTATAACAGAAGGACTGCAAATAAATAACAGAAAACATTTTTCAAATTATCTTCAAGTGTACAACATAGTTCCCCTTACAAATTAACAACTCACCTTTTTAAAAGTAGCAGAAGTGTTAGTACTGTGTAAATCAAACACCAGAAATTCACCACCAAAAATTCCTCACAAATGTACCTCAGACAGTAGTATCACAAAATGGCTGTGGTTTCCTCTCATTTGACATATATACATAACCAATTAACTTTCATCACACACAAATACAAAACCAAAGTAACATTTTAATTGGTTCTAAATTTCAACACTTTCAAATGTGTTTTCCCCATGCAATTTTCCATAGGACATTTACATACGTCTACAGCCTGAATGGCTGAACGGAATTACACCAAACTTGGCAAAATGGTACATCAAACCTAAGAGGTCAGGAAGGATCTACTATGCCCCCTTATGGTCATTTCCCCCTTCGCTTTGGCCTCCTCTTGTCTCTCAATCCTACCGAGAGACAAGATGGCGGCCGCTACGGACTGTTTGGAATGTTGACAGACGCCGGAGAACCAATCAGCTTCGCAAAGCTCCGTAACGCGAAAAGTACGCGAAGCGGAGCGCTGTTACAGATATATATCTTTTTTTGAACGTTAATTTCTCAAAATCCACTGGAGCACATATATTGAGACCTAGCAAAGGCACATCGGGCTACCAGTCCCTAATATTTTGCCAAGTTTCGTGCAAATCCATTCAGGTGTTCGATTATTATTATTATTATTTTTTTTTGCCCCGCGGGGCCCTTTTAAAACCTCCACATCAAACCTAGGGGGTCAGCGAGGATCTACTATTCCCCCTTATGGTCATTTGCCCCTTCGCTTTGGCCTCCTCTTGTCTCTCGATCCTACCGAGAGACAAGATGGCGGCCGCTACGGACTGTTTGGAATGTTGACAGACGCCGGAGAACCAATCAGCTTCGCTTCACAAAGCTCCGTTGCGCGAAAAGTACGCGTCCTAGGACGCTGCCCGGTCCGCTGTTACAGATATATATCTTTTTTTAAACGTTAATTTCTCAAAATCCACTGGAGCACATATATTGAGACCTACAAAAGGCACATCGGGCTACCAGTCCCTACAATTTTGCCAAGTTTCGTGCAAATCCATTCAGCCGTTCGGGCTAAAAGTGAGGCCAACCGCCCTATGGAAAACTCAATGTTAAAAACACGTTTTGGGACCCCCCTTTTTTCTCGGCCCCCCCTTGACGAACCCCCCCCAAATTTTCAAGGGCTGCTCAGAAACAAAATGTGCCATTTTCCTGAAAATTTCAGCCAATTCCGTCCACAAACGCCAAAGTTATTAGACATAGAATTTTCAAAAAACCCATAGAGAAAAAATCCTAACTATATATACCTACTGGCGACCGCCAGTAGGTAATAACAATATTTACAAATACGCTGATCAGAACTCAAATCAAAACAATTCTTCACCCACAAATAAGTTGCAAAATCCTTCCACTCATTATTATTCATCTTTTCACTTTTTACGTATAAATCAACTAATCTAGTTTGATGCTTATAATGACTTCGTCGACAACGCACACAAGTAAAATTTGGCCTTTCACTTGATTTCACCTTAAACCTGGTAATTTCCTTCTCAAACTTTTCTGTACTTGAAATCTGTACATTGTCTTCTACATTACCTTGAATTGCTGTGTCAATTTCTACACTATCCTCTTTTTTATCAAAATAACAAATCTCAATTTCTTCACAAATCTTCTTCACATCTAATTCAGTTCCATGCAAAAGAGCACTGTTTAATTGTTTAAGCTTAAGTGCTGGACTTTTTGCATAATACAACATTCTCACAAATTTCCTCATTTTCGTATGATGCACTGCTAACATCCTAAAATGATGAAAAACACTCTGACAGACTTTTCTAGAAAGACAAGCCAGTGAATGGCCTTGCAAACCTGTCTTTTCTCTCACTCTGCAAGGATCTAAGTCTTGCAACAACTTCACTTTCTGCTTTAGACTTTTCTTACTATATGTACGTAAGAAATTACAAAACAAATCAATTGATTCCTGTCGCACACTACAAATACGACTACACTTCCAAGTGTACACTGGACCCTTAGTACGTCTCCCTAAAACTTCATCAGTTAACACCTCTTCTGGTTCTCTAGGCACAAGTTTCTCTTTTTCAATCGGACAACCGTCTTTCACTTCATACGCTCGACCACTGGTGTCAACTGCATGCACTAAATCATTCTCCTGGAAGTAACTCTCCTCATTAAAAAATGGCTCACAACTTGAACTGTGCATCCATTCTCCAGAAAAAACTTTACAAAAATTAGTCCGATTAATTACTCTTTTCCATCTACTGTTTGATTTGAAAACATCAATTGTCTTGTTAAGTGTCCTAATTCTATTGATTATTAAAATAAATAACTTTTTCTTAACTTCAAAAGCCTGATCAACAATCTTCTCTACACTTTTTTTTCTTATCAAAAGCAGCTCTCTGTTTACCTTTCCTAATGTTTTTTAACACATTTAAAACCACTCTATTGTGAAACATTCGTCTACGAATGTCTCTAAACTGATTCTGCCTTCTATTCCTATACATATTATTCTCTCCTGCTCCAGTTGTAGGATTCTTTGAGGTTCTCTCCTTCCTTTTCAAATTTACTCTCTCATTTTCTTTTTCTACATGCTGTCCATCATTTTTTTTTAAAGTACATATGTTCCGAATAAAAGACTTAGTTGTCCTACCAGGAGCTTGGTTCCTGTTTTTTGAAGTATTTGTTGTGGAAGAGTGCTGTAATTCCGTTGCTGTTTTTGATTTTTCTCGGTTACGTTGTTTTCTTGTCCTTTCCCTTGTGGGCATCTTTGCTTACTCTTGAAATCTTGATTTCAATCTGTGTTAAAGAAAAAAATAGCACATTATAGACCACTATTACCAAACAACAAAGCAATGACAAAAAACAAACGATCTATTCAGGGTTACAGATCAGGTGAAGATTCTCCAGGGGTACACAAAAGGTGAGGCCTGTATTGAAGAGTATAGTGGAAGACAGCTCTGTCCACAGGTACAAAGAAGATGAGACCTATGTCTAAGTCCACTGCACTCTTATACACAGGCTTCACCACCTATGCTTCCCGGGAAAGCCCTCTCTCCCACTACAGTCTTGATCATAAACCTCACCTCCTCTGTCCCTCTGGACATGTCTCACCTCATCTGCACAATCTACTTCCTAATCTCAGGTAACACAGATGACATAATTGATCCTCATTCATAAAGCCATGCATCAGTTTTGCGCTGCTGAAGCGTCACTTTTTTGTGACGCATTGGCATCATAAAACATGTGCCTTGTTGCACCATATTTAAAAAGTGACGCATGTAGGTAGATGCGTCATTTTTAAAACCGTTTGCACCACATTATACCTCTGTCAAGTGTAATGTACAGAGAGGGGTCATTTCTCTGCAAAAAGCCTCGTAATAATGACACAGTGAAATCTATAAAATTTTACTGCGTCACTTTTAGGAAACTGTTATGTCAAAATCTTGCACCTGCCTCACAGTAGGGATAAGACTGAGGCAAACGCTTTCACATGGGGCTTTCCCCATGTGATACGATTCTCACACCTAAGCAGGAGTGCAGATGAGAGGAAGACTCTCCAGGGGACCACAAAACGTGAGGCTTGTGTTCAAGAGTGCAGTGGACAGGACTAAACTGGAGTAGTGTGCAAAAAAAAGATGAGCCTCATTTATAAAGCCATGCGTCAGTTTTGCACTACTGATGCGTCACTTTTTGTGACGCATTGGCACCATAAAACATGCGCCTTGTTGCACCATATTTAAAAAGTGACGCATGTAGTTAGATGCGTCATTTTTTAAACCACTGCACCACATTATACCTCCGTCAAGTGTAATGTACATAGAGGGGTCATTTCTCCGCAAAAAGTCTCGTAATAATGACGCAATAAAATCTATGAGATTTCACTGCATCACTTTTATGACACTGTTACATCAAAATCTTGCACCTGTCTCACAGCAGGGATAAGACTGAGGCAAACACTTTCACATGGAGCTTTCCCCATGTGAAACGATTCTCACACCTAAGCAGGAGTGCAGATGAGATGAAGCCTGTCCAGGGGAGCACAAAAGGTGAGGCTTGTGTCCAAGAGTGCAGTGGACAGGACTAAACTGGAGTAGTGTGCAAAAAAAGATGAACCTCATTTATGAGGCCCTGCGTCAGTTTTGCACTGCTAATGCGTCACTTTTTGTGACGCATCGGCGGCAGAAAACATGTATCTTTTTGCGCCATATTTAAAAAGTGACGCATGTAGGTAGATGCGTCACTTTTTAAACCTCTGCGCCACATTATACTCAAATATGTAAAAACCATTAATTTTCCCCAAAATCGTTTTTGACATCAAATTTAGGAAACACAGCACAGGTCCTATGTACAAGCATTCCATGTCATTACTGAAACCTCACTATTTTTCAAAATACAATTCCTCTATGCAAACAAACTAAATATGCTTCCTACACTGAGTTAACACAGGTAACATCATAGTAAAGAGTCAAATTTACGCCTGTGTCTAAGAGTGCAGTCAGGGATAGGCTTCATGAAGCCTAGTCCACTGCACTCTTAGACACAAGCCTCACCACCTACGCTCCCCAGGAAAGCCCAAACATGTACCTTTTTGCACCATATTTGAAAAGTGACGCATGTAGGTAGATGCGTCACTTTTTAAACCTCTGCGCCACATTACACTCAAAAATGTAAAACCATTAATTTTCCCCAAAATTGTTTTTGACATCACATTTAGGAAACACAGCACAGGTCCTATGTACAAGCATCTACCTCACAGCAGGGATAAGACTGAGGCAAACGCTTTCACATGGAGCTCTCCCCATGTGATAGGATTCTGACACCTAAGCAGGAGTGCAGATGAGATGAAGACTGTCCAGGGGATCACAAAAGGTGAAGTTTGTGTCCAAGAGTGCAGTGGACAGGACTAAACTGGAGTACTGTGCAAAAAAAAAAGAACCTCATTTATGAGGCCCTGCGTCAGTTTGCACTGCTGATGCGTCACTTTTTGTGACGCATCGACGGCATAAAACATGTACCTTTTTACGCCATATTTAAAAAGTGACGCATGTAGGTAGATGCGTCACTTTTTAAACCCCTGCGCCACATTATACTCAAAAATGTAAAAGCCATTAATTTTGCCCAAAATCGTTTTTGACATCACATTTAGGAAACACAGCACAGATCCTATGTACAAGCATTCCATATCATTACTGAAACCTCACTATTTTACAAAATACAATTCCTCTATGCAAACAAACTCAATATCCTTCCTACACTGAGTTAACACAGGTAACATCATTGTAAAGAGTCAAATGTATTTCTTTAAACATGCACACATTCTTTATTCTTTTTAAAAAATGTAAAAGCCATTCATTTTTCCCAAAATCGTTTTTGACATCACATTTAAAAAAACACAGCACAGGTCCTATGTACAAGCATTCCATGTCACTACTAAAACTGCACAATTTTACAAAATACAATTCCTCTATGCAGTAAAAACTTTTTACCAAGCATTATCAAAAAGCATGACACAAAGCAACATTAAAAAACGACAATTTGCTTCCAAATCTTCTCCATAGAGTATACAAGTCTCTATGTATATTAAATGAATCATAACTCACCTTTACAAATGCTTGAGGAGATTCACAACAGTGTCAGATACACACACCAATATTTCTTTAGCAGAGCAAAAGGTATGTTCTCCAGGCACTGCAAACCTTAATGGCACAGAGAACCTCTATTTCTACACACATATTCCTCATGGTAACCAATCAAAACTCTCCCCTCTGTATTTTCAAACCAACACCTTTCCCCCCCTCAGCCCTTTCTACCTGTTACCATAGCAACTCCCTCCTCGCTGAGATCTCAGGTTTAAAAGTTTATTCTACAATGTTGCAAATCACCTCAGCAAGGATGTTTGACCTGCGAATACACCAGCTTATCTATGCAATGTTTCTTTAAATGACTTTTTTTAACCATTGAAATTACTTCTTACACAGAACACAACCATGCACCCTAACTTTCAGTTTTCAACTATCTCAATCTACCAATCATTGCCTGTGATTCAAGAGCACTGAAAGTCTACAGTT
This sequence comes from Lissotriton helveticus, assembly GCF_964261635.1. Lineage (NCBI taxonomy): Eukaryota > Metazoa > Chordata > Amphibia > Caudata > Salamandridae > Lissotriton > Lissotriton helveticus. The sequence goes on from NC_136063.1 coordinate 2,083,475,179, forward strand.
TTTTTTTGCAAACTCCTATTGTTCCAACTGCCATTTCTTTCCCACACTTCATCTGACTGCACCAGAATCTCCTCTCACCATGTCTTCTGTCTGGATTATTGGACATAGCTATATCCACTGGGCTCAAAGGTATGCAGCTACCAGAAATTTTCACAACCTTGATTTACAAAATGTGAACATTAAATGGATTGGCCAGAGAGGATTAAGATGTCACCAATTGATTCCATTGGTGAAAACCTTTTTGCCACACCCTAACCTCATAATTCTGCACTGTGTTGGAAATGACTTAGGCACTTTGACTGGGGTAGGTCTGGAAATGCTTTTAAAGGACACCTTTGGGCAATTGATGGCACTTTTTCCTCAAACTGCCTTGGTATTTTCCAATATTCGTCAAAGAGAGAAATGGAAGTGGTCCAACCAATTTTGTCCACAATTTGAGAAAGCAAGGAAACATGTGAATAAATCTGTATCTGCTTACATGAAAGACTATTGAATGGGTTCAATATACAACAACAACTTGCGTTACAACATGCAAGATATCTACAGAGGAGATGGTGTGCACTTCTCAGATGAGGGGAATAGAATATTCCTCCTGAATTTAAGACTGTGCATTGGTACCTACTTGTAGGTACCTAAATCAGCCACTGTCATGTATTCCTATAGGTTCTGAATCGATCCCCCTATTCCTGACCCTATTCTGGTTAAACTAACTATCAAGTTAACTAACAGTCAGCCCATGAGGCAAGAAAACCCCCATGATGCAGATACCGTTATCTGACGCAGTCACACTACGGCACAGGAACGTGTTATCTGATTAGGTCATAACGCTTGAGATCTAATTAGACAAGCGACATTCCTCCAGCCCCTGATAAGGCATACGACGTTCTCATAACAAATCAAACCTATGACAACCTGGATAATCCGTGCGGCCATTGTTTTGATTTCACAGAGAACTTTAGTAAAGAATGTGCTAACGAGCAAGTCGTATGACATCTTTATTGACGTATCTATGTCCATCCTTACGTCAATCTCGGCACCTTTAAGGTATAAATATTGCCGACCTTGCCCTATGCAAACACACGCGTGGTGACAAGACGGAGCAGCCACACTTGCCGAAGCCGAGAGCAGAAGCAGACCCTGCTGGCAGCAGCCCCGCCTTCCTGACGCGCTGAGAGACGCGCTGCTATCTCAAGCCGAGAGACCCAGCACCGGCGCTTCTGGGCAGCCCTCGCAGGCAGCCTGGAATATCGAGAGCAGAGAAAGAGATACCATTCCTCATTCATCCTAAATTCCAGGTACAGAACTGAATAACCCCTCACAGAGAATTCTTTAGTTATTCACTTGGCAAAAACAAACTTAACTTAAACTGTAACTTTCTATTCCCGCCCACGCATTAGACTTAGGTCAGGTACACGGGGTAGGCGTATTTAGAAACACCAGTTGAGTACGTTTAGTCAAATGTATATGTGTATGTAAATATATTTTAATCATTTTAAAACATCATATGGCTCAGAAACCATATCAATGTTTTTGCAGTATTATTTTATACTATTGCTTTTAATGTATGCACTTTACTTAACTATAAGTATTGCAATAATATCGATCCATTTCTCATGTATGAGAAAAGAGACTGATCAATAAATAACACCTTTTTATTGAACACGCCCGTCTCTTCCTTTTCTCTACAATCTGATGAGACTAAGAATGCACGTACTGACTGAGTAAAATAATTGCCTTGTGCTCACACGACTCTTGAGATTGACTCTTGATTAGGGGAGAGCAAAGTTGTCATGTTCTATGGTTGTCAGAAACTAAATCCCTTCTTGTCTAATCAGGGGAGTTAATTCCTTCCTTGAACATTCGAGAAAGTTTCTAGCGAACTCTGAGCTTAGCTGGCAAACCCAAAAATTAAGTCTAGTATCGACAGTAGTAGACCTAGTTAACGTCTGGCCTAGGCCTTTACTGCTGTAGGTACTATTCCAATGCGCAGAGCCTATTGGGAAAATAGGAGCTACACTACATGGCGCCCAATGCGTTTGGAAAGGGCGATAAAACTAACGTAAGACATTTAGAGTAACTCAGTCGTGCTTTCTCACTCAGACCCCTTTTCCCAAATACTCCAAAGACGTCTGGAGTGGGTGAAAGGTAATATCCTCCAAAACCTCGCAGGAGGGAACTCCTATGTATGGTTCTTGGTATAGTCAACGTTGAAGGATAAAAACATTCCCAAAATATTGTGCATCTAATCTCTGTTTCCATAAGAAACCTGATCTGCAAATAGACATAATACCATCCTGTCTGTAAAATAGCAGAGAGTGATGATGAAAGAGAGGCAGTTAGATTAGCAACTGAACTCGCAGATGCTGATGCTACCATGCAAGCAGCAGACCCGAATATAACACTCATTCCGGTCATTAAAAGGAGATCTATAACCTTAAAACTTATAGAAAATGGACTGACACCTAGAGGTGGCACAGTCATATTCGTAATTGAGGCACACGAATATCGGCAGACAGAGGTATACTATTCATGGATACATTTTCCAGCAGCAAATGCTGTAACAAAGTACTTCCACTATTACAAAGTAGAGGAACCTCCTGAAACGTACACTCCTTTCGAGGAGGTGGAAGTACCACTCAAATTCCAAGAGCATTTGCTCTTATTTGATGGCGCCCTAATACATAACAATCACATTACAAGGCTCGGTCCTTTAGGAAGACCAGGAGCAATGTGGCCGGTCTTAGCCGGATACACACCGCATCCAGACATCGATAAAATGCCTGCAGCAGAGCTGTTAATACAGCTAAAACAACTACTAAAAATTCATAGACAATTAGTTCAGTATGTAATGCGGACTTCAACAATTCAGCCAGCGATTAAACTTCCACAGCTGACCCCTCACCAGGGGAACACAAATAAAATCACACCACAGAACATCCAATCCTGCCTAGGTAAAGTTCCAGCTAAACGGGAACAAATACCATTCTGGTTGGCACAGAAAATCACCCAAATAGAGGCGGTGTTTCCTGACACCACCCCGCTGGAAAAACACAGGATTCTGACTATATGTCTCCCAATGGGAATCGCACCACACATTGAGGACTGTGACACTTGGGGTACAGTCTTTGCTTCCATCTACACAAAAACGCACGGTGTCCCATCCATTTCGGTAATACCAGATGTGCTAAAACAAATTCAAGATGAATACGGTCCAGAACCTGCTTTAACCCTTGGTATGAAATTACTAAAAGACTTCAAGCAGGTCTCGGCTATATTATTAGCCAACATAAAAGGTGAAGCAGCAAACGTGGCGATCCGCCAGAGGTTAAAAGAGACATATATAGCAGACCAACCAGCTGAAATTGCCAGAATCATAGAAAAATCCTATGAGGAACTAGGCAGAGATAGCCTAGGTGGAATACCAGTAAAACCGCAACTGACTACAAGTCCAGAAAAAATATTTTTTAATAATAATAATTCAACAAAAAAGAACTGGGATGGAAACAAACAATCCAATCCTAAAGAAAAGAAATTCCAGTCCAGAGGGAGGTCTCCCAGGCGAAGAGAGAAATCTCCAAACCAAAGACAGAGGTCACCGCAGAGTGACCCCTCTGGGAATAGATATAACCTTAGAAATAGGGATAATATTAAAAAACCTGATAGATATCAAGACATTGATACACGTCCCTCTCAATCTTTTCAGACTTCCTCGCAGAAATCGGAAAGAAGAGGACGATCAGAAGAGCACGCCAAGTCCATAGACAAGGAACCTGCTCAACTAAAAAAGAAATTACAATTTCCAAAAAAGAAGGTAGCCAGTATCAAGGTAGTTAAAAATGCCGAGAATACTGAGGACACAACTGAAAAACGGAGAATGGGCTCAGACAATGCTAGACAGCGCAGCAGAGGTGAGCATAGCTCGCAAAGTCCTTATGAATCATCTGGAGACAGTGGACACGAATGAATACCTTCAAGTGGAAACTGCAGACACCAGAGTTAGCAAGCCCCACAAGATATACGAGATAACATTACGTATAGAGGGAGATAAGACTAGGAAAATAAGGGGACTATTTTGGGATAACCTCTCAAAGGGTTATGACATCCTTCTAGCTGAAAAAGACTGGCCACCAGAGTTTGTCAGGGAGTGCCCTCATGGCGAAGAAGTAATTATGCCTGCCTTCTCGAATCAGATCCCGATTCATAAAAAATACACACTTGCTAGAAAGTGGGCAGTGGCCTTAGCACCTGCTTTATATAAAAATCATGTAGGATGGGATGAGGATTCTCCTCCTCACAAAATCCAGTTAAAATCACAACCTACTGCACAAAGGCAGTACCCAATTAAGCAAGAAGCTAAAAAACAAGTAAATGAAATACTAGATCAGCTAGAATACCAGGGGGTGATTGAAACTTGCACCTCACAAATGAACAACCCTTTGTTTCCGGTCTCCAAACCAGACAATTCATATCCTCTAGTTTTGGATTACCGACACCTTAACACATGTTGCAAAACCTTTGCAGTGCAAAACTCACACAGTGCTGCACTAATGAATAACATAGTGCGCAAAAAATACAAAACAACCTTGGACATCTCCAATGGATTCTTTTGTCAAAACATAGCACCAGAGAGCAGATATTTAACTGCATTCTCAGTAAATGGCACTCAAAAACAATTCTGTCGGTTAGCCCAGGGGTACAAGAACAGCCCAGGGGTATTCTCAGCGAGAGTAACAGAATTACTACAACTATATGATGATGAAGCATTATCCTATGTCGATGACATTTACTTAACAGATGATGACTTGGAGACTCACTTGAAAAGGGTGAACACCATAATACTTGGGTTCGCTGCAGAGGGTTACAAATTCAACTTCAAAAAATCCAGAATTGCCCATCTGACGGTCCTATTCTTAGGATATGAGTTATCAAGTGAAGGCAAAAGCCTGGCAGACAATTTCCTAGAGAAATGTGCCGTAATCCAAGCACCTAGAACACTAAAAAACTTACAGTCGATTCTAGGTTTCCTAAATTTCGGAAGAACATACATTGCAAATTACGCAGAAAGGGTCAAACCCCTTTATGATCTAATTAAACCAGACTTTAAATGATCCAGTTGGACTCAAACACACACAGAAATTTTGAGATCCTTACAAACAGACATGCTAATTAAAACAAAATTAGAAACACGTGATCACACACGCAATCTTGTGATTCGAGTCATCCCAGGGAGATGCGGATTCACATACCTGACCTCTAATGAGGGAGAAAAGGTACCAATTGCATTCAAATCACACTTGTACACAGAAGCTGAACAGAAATTCAGTAATACAGAAAAAATCATTCGTGCAGTTCAAACCGCAATAGCTAGAGAAAAAGAGATAGCTGACGGCAGACATATCACAGTCAGAACAGCAGAATCAGCCTTTGAGGCACTAACAACACCGTGTAATTTACCAACAACAACATTGAATCCGGAATGGATACAATGGGTGAATTCAATCACAATGGACAAAGTATACTACTTCTTTGATCCAGAACTAGAAGAATTAAAAAATCTAAAATATGAAAAGACGTATCCTCTGCCAATCGACATTCTGCCTCTACGACATTACGCCTGTGTAATCTATACAGACGGACATGCTCAACCCTCCGTTTGGGGAGAACAAGCATACAACCCCACATGTGAGATTACAAAAGAAGTGTGGCGCGGAGGTAAACTAAGACCTCTATTAACAAAATCACACTCAGTAGAAACTAATTCAGAACTACAAACTGAAATAATAGCTTTGAAAATGGCGCTAGATAATGCGGATCGCGAATTCCCGACACTTATAGTGTCAGATTCATATTACTGCGTCAAAGCATATAACAAGGATTTGCAGACATGGATTCAGAACGGTTACAAAGATGACACAGATGCACCAATAAAGCAGAAACTGCTCTGGGAACAAGTAGCTCTTTTGAAAAAAGAACTACCAAAGACTCACGTGACACACTCACTGAGTCATCAGCGTGATGGCGTTCACGTTGTGGGGAATTCATTGGCTGAAGCAGCCGCAGCGGCAGCCACTAAACCGGCTCCCGTAGATCGAAAAAAGCGTACATTAAAATACATTGACGGTGAAACAATGCTGGCAGTGAAAACGTCATCAAAAGGCGACTGCTCAGCGTTACCGATCAACTATCCACTCAATTATACATACATAATCGATGCAAACTCCGTCCCTTTTGCTCGAATCCCTGGAGTGGGGGATAGAGTGATTCCAAACATGGACAGGAGAAGCTTGTTAATCGCAGACACACATGGGCGAGGGTCTCAGACACCTCAAACTGAAAAATTCTCTGGAAGAATTGCAATCACGGTACTGGTGGCCAGGCATGAGCCTGCACTACACCATGTTTGTAAAAAACTGCCCAAACTGCAACAGAGATCGCAGTGGGGAGAGAAGCAGTTTAATACCTCGTCGTATCAAGGCAGATAATATTACCAGCAAAAAGAATGGCTTGCGATTAACATATACAGGCTAGTTTCCACTTATAATGTAGATCACCAGCACTCGGCTGACGTCCGGACTATTATACAAGATTTGCGAGTCTAAATGGCATATACGCTAAGAGCATGTTACGTTTGACCATTGTTTTCACTCAGGCAATCCAGCCTGGGGGGAAACATGGCCGAATGAGCACAGCCCAGCGGGAATCTTCTCACTTCCTTCCTGAGGGTACGGGATGGTGTAAAGAAAAAACCAAGACAGAAAGCAATCTATAATAGAAAGGATATTAGGTTCGGGAGCTGGGTGGGTCAAACATCTAATAAGTGTCCAACGTAGTCTAAATAACTTGCCAAGAAATTCTCTGAAGGGATTCAGTCCGTACGAATTATTATTCGGAACTAGGATGTTGATCTCTGACCTTGATAGTCAGACTTCAGTGGTAATAGAAAAAAGCTTTGATGTCAAAGACCGTTTGGCTATTTTGCAGGACTTAAACAAAACAAGAAAAGACCTGAGCAACATACAGTTGAAACAACAGCCAACAACCACTGAAGAATCACCACCTGTCCCAGCAAGACCTGTCTGGATTCCAAAAGTCGGGGATCTAGTCAGGGAGAAGATCGCGGTAAAGAAGGAATTTGGGCCTTCTTACAGAAAAGCAGTTCCTGTCTTGTCTGTCAACGGGACAAGATCAGTTGTACTACCGCCACTTGCTGGAAAAAAGGAGAACCGAGTTGTATCCATCGACCTGGTAAAACCACAACATGTGGCCGATAACAAACAGTAGGCCAAGTGGACTCCCAATAAGTAGCAGAACACCAAGGTTTGCTACCAGTACAGAGGTCCTAACAAAAAGGCTCATCACATTCGAAACGCCTAAAGAAGAACAAGAAGGACTATGCAACAATGCAATAGAACTCAGACCTCTGAAAACCCAAATAAAAACATTTAGCAGAGACACACCAATCTACAATGAAGTGCCGAGTGACAATGCAAGAAACAAAAATCCTGAAGCAATTGGAACAATTGACAGAACTGCATCCGGGTACTTCATCAACTTCGATGATTCCTCTGAAAGCTTCAGTGAATCAAAGACACAGCCATCATCAAAATCCTTTAAAGACAAAGCTAATGAACTTTTGAAACATCTGAAAGAAACATATCTGGTTTCTCCATGGATTGAATTTTGGGTGGGTTTTGGTGCATTTATCCTCATACTTTGGCTCATCATGGTATTTACTTTGGGACGCTTCATTGAGGGAAAATATGCTAAAATTGACACAGCAAGTCAGAACATCAACTTGGTCCTCAAACCACACACATCTTCACACGTCGAGAAAAGAGAACTTTCTTCAGCCAACTTCACAGCCAATCCTATACCTGGTGGGGTAGCCTGGGACAACACTGACTATGAAATTTATGGTCCGGTCGAGATCCTGAAATATCCACACCAAATCAAGATCTCCTTGAGTGATTTTGCAAAACCAAACTCATTTGCTGATGATTGGGACTTCGAAAGCATCAACAATATGATGTCTGACTTAGTAATGTCTGCTAAATTTACAAAACATGATTATTTGCAAGGTTCTACAAATTATGACAGTATGTATTGCTATAACCACTATGGTAACCATTTTTTGCATAAATCAGCACAACCTAGAAATGTTTTAAATGATAATCAATGGGAACATTGTGCTACACCTCCAAAAGGGAGCTCTAGAACCGTTTATGACAAATATTCATATTTTTCAGGGTTTAACATAAGTAATGCTGAAACATTTTATTTTAAATTGTCAAACAAGACAGGGATGAAAACCATGATAACCAACACAAAATTGATATATTCAGATTCATTCTTCGAAAAAATGAATACTTTTGGATTTGATTATTGGGACAAAAATGTTGATTTGAATAGTGTTTGGGGGACAAAAGAATGGCAAGTACAGGGTATAGAAGCTTTGTTTAGAGCCTGCATGATCCCAGAACAAATGATATTTTTAAATGACACTGTTCAACAAACCACCTGTCTTGGCTTAGCCAAAATCAAAGATTTAAATAATCCGTCTATTCCAAAGCCAACAATGTTTAGCAATAACTCTAAAGATGAAGAGATAGACGTAAACCATATACTAACCCAAAACAGAACACATCCTGATTGGAAACAATGGTTGATCTGGCCCACAGATACAAATAACTGTCAAGATAGATTCCTGAATAAAACACAGGGTTTCAAAATGACCAGGCCAGACCCTAGATATCCCCAAAGACATCACCCAGGGATAATAACAACCTACAGTGTGGGCAAATTATGCCTTCAATGGCTACAAACTTCCACACTGCCTGAAATTAAGCAACACCTAACTTTACTTACTGATGGTGCTGACTTGCGTGATTTCATACTGGGACCACGCAAACAGCGTCAAAAGCGTTTCATAGCAGCCTCTGTATATGCAGCATACAATGAGGCCTGGAAGGTTACTCAAATTGAGACAGCAGAAAGAATACGGGAAATTGACCGTATTAATTTGGAAAAATCACTTTCTGTAGTGGACAATGGGTTAATGACTCTGTCCTCCAGAATTTTTTCATTGGACAGCATTGTGTCTTCAGCAATCGATATATTGTCGCAAGACTTACTGTTATTACAACATGGTCAGTCACAATTGCGTTCCATTGTACAGCTTGGATGGACGTTACAAAATCTGCGTTCAGGCTATGTGCCTTGGCGTTTAATCAACACAACGTCACTATTCCAAATCTTTAACCTTACTGATAGACAAATCGGTATGGCGCAAAAGGGTGCTGATTATACAATCTTGAGCATTGAAAAACTAGAAAGATTACCAATGACAATGTCAGAACGACCTGTCAGTGAATGGATAATCCACGGAATCATAAATATTCCAATCTCAACCTTCAGGTTTCAATACTGCCAAAAATATATACAGGCTGGCATGTACGAGAAATTGGGAAAGGGGTACCTTAAAACAACTTGGAACCTGCCCTATTCACATGCATGTGTCAGTAATAAAGGACAGAAAGTGTTTCTTAGTGGCAACAATTGTGCTATGTCACTAAGCGGCACGCTTCTGTGTAACGGTATTAGTTTGCACGGAGCCTGTGAAGGGAATTCATACAACCTTTCATGTCACCAGCAAGGCGCACCTGCAACTGAAATAGAACCATTCTTTCAAAGACTCTATAATGGGAGTTACATTCTTATTGTAGACCGCAGATGTTGCAGTCTTATGCCCGGGACTCCTTATCTAGTAACTACAACGGCGAAGGTCAAGTGCTGTGGACGTTCTTTATTCCCCAGCTCCTTTCCAGACAGGGAGGCAAGGGCATGGCCCAGTTTGAAAATTACTTCTATTCGAATAGATACTTTAAGCAGAATGAAAACAGTGCTTCTTCAGACGCCTACAAGGCTCACGTCATCAAAAGAAACGTATGATCTACAAGTCGCAAGGACGACTGCAGAGATACATACATTATTATCAACTAATTCCCCCGTACATTTCGCGGAAATCCTAAGCGAAATCTTAAATATTTCTGATACCACAGGGGTCTCAAAGGTATTTAAGACAGTATTTTCGATGGCATTAACACCATTCAAAGCCATACTGGGTATTTTTCCAGATTTCGTCCATTCGATTTTTGGCGGACTTCCCCTGATCCTGGGACTAATTGCAGGAATCCTATTCCTAGTCCTTATTTTTTGTTATGGCAACCCATGTCACAGATCAAACTCTCGCGACAATGGAAGATACGATCCTAGCCATTGGATACCGGGACCGGATATCAAAAATCCTGGGACTCTCCCGGCTTAGAGACCTAAACATGACTTGGTTTCTATCATTTCGACCAATGTGGCAAAGGTGTGTTTTACCTGTACTAAGGTGCCTGCTATGCGGAGAAGAATGCGTGTTAGACACCTGTCTGACGCTACAATCGGATGCGCCAGTGGATGCAGATACACTGTTGGTTCCTACCAAGGTTCACGCTTTGTGCTGCCCTCAAAGGCTGCCAATCCTGATGACGGCATTCCTGGAATCTTCACCACTACGATTGAAGAGTAGTGAAGTTCAAGATGAAAGCAGCATCGATCAGGTACGACCTTCTGTCAGCAATGCGAATCAGAATGTCAATGCAGACAATCATGCGCACGAATGCATGGTTACCCCTATTTCCGACTTAGTGGAACTTTCCCATGAAGCTGTTGACAGTTTTTTCGAAAGCCTGAATGATATGATGTTCTCTCCAGAACAGAAATAGAGACTTTTGAGCAAGCTCGCACACGGCGTTCCCTGAATTCGGCCTTCAACTTTAAAAATAAAGTCACATGAACAATTCTTCCCACCAGTTCACGGACAACAATTTTTTAGCAGCCCCAAATTATTTTTCACAAATTTTTCGGGACACTTATCTTCTGCTAAAAGTAAGAAACTATTCCTAGGGAACTAAGATTTCTATTTTTAGATACTTTATAAAACTTTAGTTGCCCGCTGGGATGTTCACAAATATTTTATTATGTGATGAAGTGGTCTCGAACTTCCTTTCTGTATAGCTATATTAAGAGCCATTTCATGTGTATTTTTCAAATACCAAATTAGCAATAATGCATACAAATGCGTGTTTACTTTTGCATTTAATTCATAGCTTAAGTGCATACAATATATATGACTGCAGTTTTTCAGTATATTTGAAAATTTCGAAATGCATTTATGTATTTTGGGGTGGTAAGGTATACACTATACTCTATAGTATGTTGTACTATGTTATACTATGCATAGATTAGTAGATATGACCATAGTTAGCGTGGAGTGGGTGTCATGTATTCCTATAGGTTCTGAATCGATCCCCCTATTCCTGACCCTATTCTGGTTAAACTAACTATCAAGTTAACTAACAGTCAGCCCATGAGGCAAGAAAACCCCCATGATGCAGATACCGTTATCTGACGCAGTCACACTACGGCACAGGAACGTGTTATCTGATTAGGTCATAACACTTGAGATATAATTAGACAAGCGACATTCCTCCAGCCCCTGATAAGGCATACGACGTTCTCATAACAAATCAAACCTATGACAACCTGGATAATCCGTGCGGCCATTGTTTTGATTTCACAGAGAACTTTAGTAAAGAATGTGCTAACGAGCAAGTCGTATGACATCTTTATTGACGTATCTATGTCCATCCTTACGTCAATCTCGGCACCTTTAAGGTATAAATATTGCCGACCTTGCCCTATGCAAACACACGCGTGGTGACAAGACGGAGCAGCCACACTTGCCGAAGCCGAGAGCAGAAGCAGACCCCGCTGGCAGCAGCCCGCCTTCCTGACGCGCTGAGAGACGCGCTGCTATCTCAAGCCGAGAGACCCAGCACCGGCGCTTCTGGGCAGCCCTCGCAGGCAGCCTGGAATATCGAGAGCAGAGAAAGAGATACCATTCCTCATTCATCCTAAATTCCAGGTACAGAACTGAATAACCCCTCACAGAGAATTCTTTAGTTATTCACTTGGCAAAAACAAACTTAACTTAAACTGTAACTTTCTATTCCCGCCCACGCATTAGACTTAGGTCAGGTACACGGGGTAGGCGTATTTAGAAACACCAGTTGAGTACGTTTAGTCAAATGTATATGTGTATGTAAATATATTTTAATCATTTTAAAACATCATATGGCTCAGAAACCATATCAATGTTTTTACAGTATTATTTTATACTATTGCTTTTAATGTATGCACTTTACTTAACTATAAGTATTGCAATAATATCGATCCATTTCTCATGTATGAGAAAAGAGACTGATCAATAAATAACACCTTTTTATTGAACACGCCCGTCTCTTCCTTTTCTCTACAATCTGATGAGACTAAGAATGCACGTACTGACTGAGTAAAATAATTGCCTTGTGCTCACACGACTCTTGAGATTGACTCTTGATTAGGGGAGAGCAAAGTTGTCATGTTCTATGGTTGTCAGAAACTAAATCCCTTCTTGTCTAATCAGGGGAGTTAATTCCTTCCTTGAACATTCGAGAAAGTTTCTAGCGAACTCTGAGCTTAGCTGGCAAACCCAAAAATTAAGTCTAGTATCGACAGTAGTAGACCTAGTTAACGTCTGGCCTAGGCCTTTACTGCTGTAGGTACTATTCCAATGCGCAGAGCCTATTGGGAAAATAGGAGCTACACTACACCACAGGACCCAAAAGCTCTTTTCAGAGCTACCCTACCTCTGATCACTCAAAATGAATATCTTTTTCTAACTTTTTTCACTATTTTTTACCAAAGTACGCTCCCCGGTACGCTTCCCGGTGCGCGTACCAGGCACTCCCCCCGCGAAAATGTAAAAAGATTTTTTTTTTTGGTCTATATGGGCCTCCTAACACCCCCTCAGAAAACCTAGGGGGTCAGGGAGTGCCTACCGTGCCCCCTTATACCCTTTTCCAACGTTGTTTGTCCTCCATTTTCTGACTCAAATGTACCGAAACACAAAATGGAGGACTCCCGTAGCGCTGCCGGTACGCGTACCGGGGCCCGCACCGGGAAGCTCTCCTAAAAATGTTAAAAGTTAATTTACATAAAAAACACTGGAGACACTTTCACCAAATATAGAATAGGCCATACTACATACCAGTCCCTACCATTTTCCCAAATTTGGTGGAATTCCATTGAGCCATTTGAGCTGTAGCACTGTCTAAATATCCTGAGGTAAATTACATGACTAAAACACATATGAAAGTGTTAGAATTTGCAACCAATGAAAATGTTACTTTTATTTTGTATTTTTATGTGCTGACATTTCATTGGTTATGAACATGAATATATATGAAAAATGAGAGGGAAACACGGCCTTTTTGAGTACTACTACCTGAGGTACATTTATAAAGGATTTCCTCTGAAAACATCAACTCCTTTCTGAAAGGTAATTTGTTAATTTTTAAGGGGAACTATGTTCTGCACTTTAAGTTAAATTGGAAAAACGTTTTTTACTGTCCCTCTGTTATAGTTATAGATTCAAATAGGCTTCTCTGTTATAGTTATGGATTGATTTAGGCTTCTCTAGTATATTTATGAATTTACTTAGGCTTCTTCACATGCATTTTTTTATATTTCTACTTCCTGACTGACACCATACAGATAACTTGACTGTTAAAAACTCAAAAGTACCTCTCTGAACTTAAACCCAACAGTGCCCTATCTCTACTGATATATTTATTTTTTATGCAATTTACAGCAACATAATGGAAGGAGATCAAAATAAATGTAAAATTTCATTCGAACTTGATCTTCAGGACAACCCAGAGGAAAAGAATAACGATTCAGATTTTTTGGATCAGTCTCTTGATGAAGAGTTTCTCAAATATGTGGAAGAAATGGAATCATGTAATCCAAATGAGGACATTCCCGACGACATAATGTTGGAAGTCTTATTAAATTTTGAAAAATCAGAGCAATAAATTTATATTTAATAATTAAAAATTGTTCCAGACATTATTCTGTTTTATATGTAATCAATGAAATAGTACCAAAATGAATATAATATAATGTGAGACTTATAGTATACTGTGCAATTTTTTTTGTGATACATAGTAAGTTTGCTCATAGTTACTTCCTTTCTCCCACTATATTATCTCCAAAGTGTATTTGACATCTGTTTTTCATCTCCTGCCTCCTTTCTCTCACAGTCTGTCTCTAATGCACGATATCACCGCCAATTTTTTATACATTTAGAAGAGAATAAATGTAATACTGGAAAACATCATAAGGGAGCAGGATAGACTACCTCTGATCCCCTAGACCTTCTCAGGGTGTGCTTAAAGGATCTGTTTCTACTTTCCTGACAGACTATGCTATGGATTCCATATACCACAATAACTTCTGTAACAACATACAAATTATCTACAAAGGAGACGGTATACATTGAATTTAAAACTCTGCATTGGTACCTACATGTTGGTACTTAAATACGCCACACAACACAACAAATCTATTCAGAGCTACCCTACCTCTAAGCACTTTAAATTATTATTTTACTGTTTCACTGAGTTTTCCCCATGTGTGGAGGGGGAAGGTGTGTGTGGGGGATATGTGGGGTGTGTCTGTGAGGTGTGTGTGTGTGTCTGGGGGGTGAGGTGTATAGGTGTGTGTAAGTGTGTGGGGTATGTGGGTGTGGTTGGGGTGTGGCTGTGTAAGCTGTGTGTGTGGGTGTGGGTGTGTGGGGTGTCTGGGTGGAGGTGGAGGTGTGAGTGTGTGCGGTGTGTGGGGGTGTGGGTGTGTGGGGGGGTATGTGTGCAGGATGTGTGTGTATGTGTGGGATGTGTGGGTGTGTCTGTGAGGTGTGTGTGTGTCTGTGGATGGGAGGGAGGTGTGTGTGTGGGATGTGTGGGGTGTGTCTGTGAGGTATCTGTGTGTGCGTGTGTGTGTGTTGGGGGGGTGAGGTGTGTGTGTGGGTGCGTGGGTGTGGATGTGTAAGGTGTCAGTGTGGGGGTGTGGGGTGTTTGGGTGTGGGTGGAGGTGTGCATGTGTGAGGTATGTGTGGGGAGTGTGTGACTGTGGGGGTGTGGGGTTGTGTGCATGTGGGTGTGTGTGGGACGTACTTGTAGGTACCTAAAACAGCCATAGAACCCAAAAGCTCTTTTCAGAGCTACCCTACCTCTAATCACTCAAAATGATTATTTTTCACTACTATTTTCACTATTTTTCACCAAAGCTCCCCCAGCGAAAATCAAAAAAAAATTACATTATTTTTTGGACCCGCAGGGCCCTTTTATGGCCCCCACATCAAACCTAGGGGGTCAGGGGGGGTATACCCTGCCCCCTTTTGGTTATTTCCCCCTTTGTTTTTGCCACATCTTGTGTCTTGATCCTACCGAGACACAAGATGGCGGCCGCTGCGGACTGTTTCGAATGTTTACAGACACCCGAGAGCCAATCAGCTTTCCGTGCGCAAGTCGCGGGACGCGCCCAGAGCGCTCCCCAGTACGCGCACCGGGGCGCGCTTACAGATATATACATTTTTTGAACCTAAATTACTCAAAATCCTCTGGAGCACATATCTTGAGACATAGCAAAGGCACATCGGGCTATCAGTCCCTACAATTTTGCCAAGTGTGGTGAAAATCCATTCAGCCGTTCGAGCTAAAAGTGCGACAGACCGCCCTATGGAAATTAACTTGGGCAAAACACGTTTTGGGACCCCCCTTTTATCTCGGCCCCCACGTGACGAATCCCCCCCAAACTTATAGGGAAGGAGCGGAGCGCCGCGAGGCAAAGTTGCTGAAAAATTCAGGCAGATTCCTCAACCGGCGCCCAAGTTATTCCCAATAGAATGTTGAGATTTCCCTATGGAAATCAATCCTAACTATAACTAACTACTGGCGACCGCCAGTAGGTAATATATATATATATATATATGTCTGCAGATCACTAGGGGTTGTGATTCAACTCTAGAAATTAAACTGCAGGCCTTGACTCTGGTGGTCTATTATGGGAATGACCCAGATGGCTGATTTTCATTTGAGCCTGTCTAGAGCCATACATTACTTCTGAAATATAAAAGCCTTTATTGGTACAGATTGCAGATAGTTTGTGTGAGAACATTTCAGCTTCTACAATATCTAAAACCAACCTTAGGACACAGCTGGAGGCACTTTGGAGAGACCATCCCCGCCTTTAAAGTCACAATTTTCATGAGTCTCCTGGACTTCACATCTGAAGAAAGCATGCCTTAGTCTTGGTTCATAAAAAGAACTTTGCCATACGTTGCATGCAGAGGCAATAGCTGCATATGAGGTTTATATTGCAACTCAGATATCAAAGAATCTGCTCTACCAGCCACCTGCTCTCCATAAAGAAGAGAATGATCTGGGAACTCCAAATCTTTTTAAACTGTACATCAACATCTGTGGACTTTCTGTACACACTAGCATCATATCTAATTTTGACCAACTTAACACGTTCAATGCTCATGACGAGCTGAGCTTGTCATTAGCCACCGTGCTTGTGTGCTCATGACGAGCTGAGCTCGTCATGACCGTTAGAACGCTTGCACGCTGGGCAAATTCCCCTGCTGTGCGAGCGTTCTAAAGAAACGGGTGTTGTCATAACGAGCTCAGCTTGTCATGAGCACACGACCACCGGGGCTCATGGCGAGCTGAGCTCATCATGAGCACCGGGGCGCTGCGCGCGCCCCCCTCTCCCAGCACAGCGGGGGAATATGCCCCACAGGGAAGAGGTTAAAGTGTGTATTATTAGTCCATCCTAGATGGAATAGAATGAGTGTATGTTCATTTGATTATTTATTGACAAAATATGGCCTGAAAATTAAAATGAATAGAGTTGATTATCCTCAGCAAATTTCAATATGACACTCATGTACTTCTCATTGTATAGGAAATTGACATATAGATTTAAGATCATAGAGACAGCAGGCAGACACAACTATGCCTAGAAATACCCTGTACTGGATGGGAACATTTTATTAAATGGAGAGTTGATGGAATGAGACCACTAACCATACTGGTAAAAAGGCATCAAATGTGTAGCAATATTTGATTCTTGGGTTGTTTTTTATTAACAATTTGCACAGATGCTAACATGGCGCAAAGGGATGAAATACACTTATCACAAAATGTTCTTCAAAGGCAGCCCAAAATTGCCCAATGCCATGAGTACCCGTGCAAACCTTTGTCAATCTAGGTCTTGGACTTGAATGGCCAAGAGTAAGCCTAGGAGGTTTTGGAGCCTCTTCGGGTTCACATTGCTGAAACTATCAGAGACTTCAAGTAGAATTAAAAATCAAACTTAATCTGTGACCAGGATGTATGGTGTAATAAATATACCATATGTCCTGAACAAGGCAGGAGAGCGTGGATAAACCCCTCTCCCCCACCTACTAAAAAAACACAATATGAATTTGAATATTTTATATAATTCCAGAATGGACAAGAACATTCAAGTTATCAGCAAAGCCTAAGTAATAGAGAATGATTTAATGATTAGGGGTGGGAGTGGAATTCACCCAAAACTCCACCAACCGACACGTGGCCGATTTTCCCTACCTGGCGGCTCGCCAACATTAAGTTGGTAAGCGCAAGCAAGAAAAAACGATCGCTAGACTGCCTCCTGGACATATTTCTCAATGAGGGCAGTCGAAGCAGGTCGCTACCACTCGCACTAAAAATGTTGCTGCCCATTGCAAAAGCTTGTATCAGTGTATTACTGGCTTTCACATGGAGGGGAGAAAGAATTAAAAACATAAATCATGAAACTGGGCATTCAACAGTATGAAAGAGGAAACAGTAATATTCGACCAATGTTATTTAATCACATTGGGAATGCATTTTTATGAACAAATCTAGCAAGGTATCACATTCATATGGGTGGTGCCCAGAGGAAAGGGGGGGAAAAGAGGGCGTGTTAGATAGTAAGTGATGGGAGAGAGAGTTTGGTGTTGGTGACAAACATATCACTAACAGTTTAGGTATATATTGGTCGTATATCGGATAGTCATAGTTCACATCCTATATACATATTTGCCATATAACATATGAGATCACAGTTAATTAGTCACTGTCGATTAGGTATTTGCAGATACTATAAAGTCGACGTTTCGACCCCTATGTCCGTAGGTATCTTGAACCTTACTACCGGGGTCTTCCTCAGGACAAGTGTGACGTGAGAAGGGCTGGGAACACCTAAAAAAGAGGGACGGTGTATAAGTACCTGACTAAGTACCTAAAACTCAAACAAAGTCCCAAAAGTTTGGGCAGAGTTACATATTATTACCATGAGTGTTGCAGCGGGAGGAGAAGGATTCTCTCACAGATCAATTGTTGAGAAAGATAGGGGCTCCATGGCTCTCCAAGGTAAAATATGTTGGTAGGAGTGAGGCGTCACCTGGGTAACCATTAGCAAAAATGAAGTAGGCATACAATTTGATCCAACGTGTGAAACCCCCCCTGCGCACTTACTGCATGTGCGTGTGCAGCGCGCAGAGTTCCAATCTGTCAAAAGGTTCCTTCTCTAATGGACAACATAATCCCAAATTTGAAAGTGAATCCAAACAAGCCTGAACCAATCAAAGGCAGAAACCGGATTAATCTGGGAAGGATAAAAGAAACCAGCTAAGAAATCAAGTAATGGAAGAATTATAGTACATACTTGAGAAAAGACATGAACAGAGTGCAGTCTCCGTATTGTGTCAAAAACAAGGGATATGGCGTTAATGAAGTATGAAGTCCCAATTTAATATATACCGTCTAGTACCCAGGTCCCAGTGATTTTGGGTTTACCCTTTTTTTGTAACTACTTTAGAGCAGGTGCATGCCTGCGAGGTATTGTTTGTGATACAATACATCTCTACTCAAGATGGTTGAGAGTGAGACTCTTTCTTACATGTAGGAGTACATTAACCAGCTACTACTTGACCCAGTCAATCAATTCCTTCCCTCTGACACACCAAACATTGACTTTACCTTGAACGACAAAATCAGCAAACTTGAACGGTTGGAGAAGAAAATCATCCGCACAAGACTACATGGCCATTTGCTTACAAAATACAACATTATCCCTGTAGGACTACAGATCAAGAATGAGCCCGCCATCTTCGTAGATGTGCCAAAATTCAAGGTGGGGGTTAAGCTTTGTGTCCAACATTGCATCTCGCCAATGTATGGTCCTAGGGGTTGAGACAGCGGCTCAACAAGTCCAATCGCTGACCCTGGAGATCGCAGTATTAAGACAAAAAATTGCAGGTGACACTGCACTTTTTAACGCCTAGGAAGCACTCAAGAACCTAGGAAAAAGCTTGAAGGCTTCGAGACCACAACTCAGAACAAAAAATTGGAGAAACTATCAAAGTATATACGCTTTTATGATAAAAAAGATCACGTATTCGTACATCAACGATGATTATTATAAGCAGGATACCCAGGGGAGATACACTGGAAGAGACAGAGGAGGCTTCAGGGGAAAAAGAAATTACACCACCTTCTCCGATTCATCCGTCAGCTTTGACAGTGACACTGACCAACAGGCCATAGGACAGAGCTACGTGTATCGTGACAACTGGTACCCACCCCAAAGCTATCCGCCTTTTTTAGGCACGGGCCAATGGGGACCACCGAGAGGACGAGGCATGAACTGGCAAAGGGGCCTGCAGAGGGGTCAACAATCGAACTACCAGTGAGGACGGGGTGCAGGACCCAAGTAGGTGCACTTCCTGCCGGAGAGCCATGGGGAAATCTCCACTCGCCGGAAGGTCTACAGATGGTAGGCCTCGAAAACAACACATTGGAGTCCTAGAACAACAACCCAGTGGTGAATATCTCATCATATGAGCTAAGTGAGGATAAGCTAAAAGTATTATCCAAAGGATTAGGTTTCATACCTACAAATCAACCAAATGTCTTCAATATCAAAACGGAACTCTATGCTTTTTTCCGAAAGATCCGCCTAAGATACTTCTTTTGGAATTCTGATACCAATCCTAGGAAGTCACTCACCGGACTGAGGATCCCATCAACATTATTTCCGCCCACCTATGCCATGTCCAACACTATATTAGCATATGAGAACATGGTGGCAAAAGATGTCTTCAAACTACTTGACACTTATAAACACAGTGTTCAAAAAGCTCTTTTCAGAGCTACCCTACCTCTAATCACTCAAAATGATTATTTTTCACTACTATTTTCACTATTTTTCACCAAAGTACGCTCCCTGGTACGCTCCCCGGTACGCGTACCGTGCGCTCCCCCAGCGAAAATCGAAAAAAAAGTACTTTTTTTTTTGGACCCGCTGGACCCTTTTATGGCCCCCACATCAAACCTAGGGGGTCAGGGGGGGTATACCCTGAATTGAATTTGAATTTAAAATTATTTGTAAGAGCGCGCGTATACCAGCGGTTTCTTGGCGCTACAACTAACGAACTACCGGGGGGAAGAAGGAGGGAGGGGGCCGTGAGGGATTATTCAAAGGACTTCTTGAATAGGTGGGCCTTGAGTTGTTTCCGGAATTGAGGATACAAAGTGAGGGATCGAATTTCCAGAGGAAGAGAATTCCACAATGACGGGGCCAGAGTGGCAAATTTAGAGCCTCCCCACTTCTTTCTTCGGAAACGTGGAATCCTAAGGAGGGCCTGGGAGGACGAACGGAGCTCTCTACACGGAACATAATGGGTAATCTCAGAAGAGATAAAAGCTGGGGCTGAACCTAGACGAGCAAGGAAGGTGATGGAAGCGATCTTAAATTGGACCCGGGCTCGTACAGGCAGCCAGTGTAGAGATTTCAGAAGGGGGGTGGAATGGTGAAATTTCGGGAGATTAAAGACCAGGCGGGCCGCCTGGTTCTGTATAAGTTGGAGACGCCGTAAACTATATGCAGGAATACCGGCATATAGGGCGTTACCATAGTCCAGGCGGGACACCACCATGGCCAGGATGATGAGTTTGAGGGCAGAAAAGGAAAAAAAACGGGACACCCTGCGTATAGTACGCAGTGCAAGAAAAGAAGCAGAAACCACAGAGCTAACCTGGGAGTGAAGGGACAGTTGGGAATTAATTTTTATGCCCAGGGTTTTAACTGAAGTAGCAGGGGTCGGAGAGGGGTCAAGAGAAGGGGGCCAAAACAAAGGGGTCCAGGGGCTGGATGAACCACCTGTCAACACCAGCTCGGTCTTATCAGGGTTGAGTTTTAGGTGGTTGTGGCTCATCCAGTCCCGGATATGAAGCATGATAGATTGAAAGTTAAGAACAGAGGAGGGAGATGAAGACAGGTCAAAAACAAGCTGGAGATCGTCCGCGTAATTAAACACGGCGACCTCCATTTGCTGTAGGGAAAAGATAAGGGGAGCAATGTAAAGATTGGTTATTTCCCCCTTTGTTTTTGCCACATCTTGTGTCTTGATCCTACCGAGACACAAGATGGCGGCCGCTGCGGACTGTTTCGAATGTTTACAGACACCCGAGAGCCAATCAGCTTTCCGTGCACAAGTCACGGGGCGCGCCCGGAGCGCTCCCCAGTACGCGCACCGGGGCGCGCTTACAGATATATAAATTTTTTTGAACCTAAATTACTCAAAATCCTCTGGAGCACATATCTTGAGACATAGCAAAGGCACATCGGGTTATCAGTCCCTACAATTTTGCCAAGTTTGGTGAAAATCCATTCAGCCGTTCGAGCTAAAAGTGCGACAGACCGCCCTATGGAAATTAACATGGGGAAAACACGTTTTGGGACCCCCTTTTATCTCGGCCCCCACGTGACGAATCCCCCCCCAAACTTTCAGAGAAGGAGCGGAGCGCCGCGAGGCAAAGTTGCTGAAAAATTCAGGCAGATTCCTCAACCGGCGCCAAAGTTATTCCCAATAGAATGTTGAGATTTCCCTATGGAAATCAATCCTAACTATAACTACCAACTGGCGACCGCCAGTAGGTAATATATATATATATATATATATATGTCTTCAGATCACTAGGGGTTGTGATTCAACTCTAGAAATTAAACTGCAGGCCTTGACTCTGGTGGTCTATTATGGGAATGACCCAGATGGCTGATTTTAATTTGAGCCTGTCTAGAGCCATACATTACTTCTGAAATATAAAAGCCTTTATTGGTACAGATTGCAGATAGTTTGTGTGAGAAAATTTCAGCTTCTACAATATCTAAAACCAACCTTAGGACACAGCTGGAGGCACTTTGGAGAGACCATCCCCGCCTTTAAAGTCACAATTTTCATGAGTCTCCTGGACTTCACATCTGAAGAAAGCATGCCTTAGTCTTGGTTCATAAAAAGAACTTTGCCATACGTTGCATGCAGAGGCAATAGCTGCATATGAGGTTTATATTGCAACTCAGATATCAAAGAATCTGCTCTACCAACCACCTGCTCTCCATAAAGAAGAGAATGATCTGGGAACTCCAAATCTTTTTAAACTGTACATCAACATCTGTGG
The DNA here is from genome assembly GCF_964261635.1 of Lissotriton helveticus. Taxonomy (NCBI): domain Eukaryota; kingdom Metazoa; phylum Chordata; class Amphibia; order Caudata; family Salamandridae; genus Lissotriton; species Lissotriton helveticus. The sequence continues at coordinate 2,083,497,639 of NC_136063.1, forward strand.
ACTTTCTGTACACACTAGCATCATATCTAATTATGACCAACTTAACACGTTCCATGCTCATGACGAGCTGAGCTCGTCATTAGCCACCGTGCTTGTGTGCTCATGACGAGCTGAGCTCGTCATGACCGTTAGAACGCTTGTACGCTGGGCAAATTCCCCTGCTGTGGGAGCGTTCTAAAGAAATGGGTGTTGTCATAACAAGCTCAGCTTGTCATGAGCACATGACCACCGTGGCTCATGACGAGCTGAGCTCATCATGAGCACCGGGGCGCTGCACGCGCCCCCCTTTCCCAGCACAGCGTGGAAATATGCCCCACAGGGAAGAGGTTAAAGTGTGTATTATTAGTCCATCCTAGATGGAATAGAATGAGTGTATGTTCATTTGATTATTTATTGACAAAATAGTGCCTGAAAATTAAAATGAATAGAGTTGATTATCCTCAGCAAATTTCAATATATGACACTCATGTACTTCTCATTGTATAGGAAATTGACACATAGATTTAAGATCATAGAGACAGCAGGCAGACACAACTATGCCTAGAAATACCCTGTACTGGATGGGAACATTTTATTAAATGGAGAGTTGATGGAATGAGACCACTAACCAAACTGGTAAAAAGGCATCAAATGTGTAGCAATATTTGATTCCTGGGTTGTTTTTTATTAACAATTTGCACAGATGCTAACATGGCGCAAAGGGATGCAATACACTTATCACAAAATGTTCTTCAAAGGCAGCCCAAAATTGCCCAATGCCATGAGTACCCGTGCAAACCTTTGTCAATCTAGGTCTTAGACTTGAATGGCCAAGAGTAAGCCTAGGAGGTTTTGGAGCCTCTTCGGGTTCACATTGCTGAAACTATCAGAGACTTCAAGTAGAATTAAAAATCAAACTTAATCTGTGACCAGGATGTATGGTGTAATAAATATACCATATGTCCTGAACAAGGCAGGAGAGCGTGGATAAACCCCTCTCCCCCACCTACTAAAAAAACACAATATGAATTTGAATATTTTATATAATTCCAGAATGGACAAGAACATTCAAGTTATCAGCAAAGCCTAAGTAATAGAGAATGATTTAATGATTAGGGGTGGAATTCACCAAAAACCTCACCAACCGACACGTGGCCGAGTTTCCCTACCTTGCGGCTCGCCAACATTAAGTTGGTAAGCGCAAGCAAGAAAAAACGAGCGCTAGACTGCCTCCTGGACATATTTCTCAATGTGGGCAGTCGAAGCAGGTCGCTACCACTCACACTAAAAATGTTGCTGCCCATTGCAAAAGCTTGTATCAGTGTATTACTGGCTTTCACATGGAGGGGAGAAAGAATTAAAAACATAAATCATGAAACTGGGCATTGAACAGTATGAAAGAGGAAACAGTAATATCCGACCAATGTTATTTAATCACATTGGGAATGCATTTTTATGAACAAATCTAGCAAGGTATCACATTCATATGGGTGGTGCCCAGAGGAAAGGGGGGGGAAGAGGGCATGTTAGATAGTAAGTGATGGGAGAGAGAGTTTGGTGTTGGTGACAAACATATCACAGACAGTTTAGGTATATATTGGTCGTATACCGGATAGTCATAGTTCACATCCTATATACATATTTGCCATAAATAAAATATGAGATCACAGTTAATTAGTCACTGTCTGTTAGGTATTTGCAGATGCTATAAAGTCGACGTTTCGACCCCTATGTCCGTAGGTATCTTGAACCTTACTACCGGGGTCTTCCTCAGGACAAGTGTGACGTGGGAAGGGCTGGGAAAACCTAAAAAAGAGGGACGGTGTATAAGTACCTGACTAAGTACCTAAAACTCAAACAAAGTCCCAAAAGTTTGGGCAGAGTTACATAATATTACCATGAGTGTTGCAGCGGGAGGAGAAGGATTCTCTCATAGATCAATTGTTGAGAAAGATAGGGGCTCCATGGCTCTCCAAGGTAAAATATGTTGGTAGGAGTGAGGCGTCACCTGGGTAACCATTAGCAAAAATGAAGTAGGCATACAATTTGATCCAACGTGTGAAACCCCCCCTGCGCACTCACTGCATGTGCGTGTGCAGCGCGCAGAGTTCCAATCTGTCAAAGGGTTCCTTCTCTAATGGACAACATAATTCCAAATTTGAAAGTGAATCCAAACAAGCCTGAATCAATCAAAGGCAGAAACCGGAATAAATCTGGGACGGATAAAAGAAACCAGCTAAGAAACCAAGTAATGGAAGAATTATAGTACATACTTGAGAAAAGACATGAACAGAGTGCAGTGTCCGTATTGTGTCAAAAACAAGGGATATGGCGTTAATGAAGTATGAAGTCCGAATTTAATATATACCGTCTAGTACCCAGGTCCCAGTGATTTCGGGTTTCCCATTTTTTTGTAACTACTTTAGAGCAGGTGCATGCCTGCGAGGTATTGTTTGTGATACAATACATCTCTACTCAAGATGGTAGAGAGTGAGACTCTTTCTTACATGTAGGAGTACATTAACCAGCTACTACTTGACCCAGTCAATCAATTCCTTCCCTCTGACACACCAAACATTGACTTTACCTTGAACGACAAAATCAGCAAACTTGAACGGTTGGAGAAGAAACTCATCCGCACAAGACTACATGGCCATTTGCTTACAAAATACAACATTATCCCTGTAGGACTACAGATCAAGAATGAGCCGGCCATCTTCGTGGATGTGCCAAAATTCAAGGTGGGGGTTAAGCTTTGTGTCCAACAATGCATCTCGCCAATGTATGGTCCTAGGGGTTGAGACAGCGGCTCAACAAGTCCAATCGCTGACCCGTGAGATCGCAGTATTAAGACAAAAAATTGCAGGTGACACTGCACTTTCTAACGCCTAGGAAGCATTCAAGAACCTAGGAAAAAGCTTGAAGGCTTCGAGACCACAACTCAGAACAAAAAATTGGAGAAACTATCAAAGTATATACGCTTTTATGATAAAAAAGATCACGTATTCGTATATCAAAGAAGATTATTATAAGCAGGATACCCAGGGGAGATATACTGGAAGAGGCAGAGGAGGCTTCAGGGGAAGAAGAAATTACACCACCTTCTCCGATTCATCCGACAGTGACACTGACCAACAGGCCATAGGCCAGAGCTACGTGTATCGTGACAACTGGTACCCACCCCAAAGCTAACCGCCTTTTTTAGGCACGTGCCAATGGAGACCACCGAGAGGACGAGGCATGAACTGGCAAAGGGGCCTGCAGAGGGGTCAACAATCGAACTACCAGTGAGGACGGGGTGCAGGACCCAAGTAGGTGCACTTCCTGCCAGAGAGCCATGGGCAAATCTCCACTCGCCGGAAGGTCTACAGATGGTAGGCCTCGAAAACAACACATTGGAGTCCTAGAACAACAACCCAGTGGTGAATATCTCATCATATGAGCTAAGTGAGGATAAGCTAAAAGTATTATCCAAAGGATTAGGTTTCCTACCTACAAATCAACCAAATGTCTTCAATATCAAAACGGAACTCTATGCTTTTTTCCGAAAGATCCGCCTAAGATACTTCTTTTGGAATTCTGATACCAATCCTAGGAAGTCACTCACCGGACTGAGGATCCCATCAACATTATTTCCGCCCACCTATGCCATGTCCAACACTATATTAGCATATGAGAACATGGTGGCAAAAGATGTCTTGAAACTACTTGACACTTATAAACACAGTGTTTAAAACATCACCAAACTTGAAAAGGCAGCCCTTGTGAGTCTCAAGAACAACAATGATATTGTGATCAAATCGGCGGACAAGTGTGGAGCCATTGTCATCCAGGATACCACAGCCTATAAAATGGAAATCCAAAGACAACTACAAGATGGCATTAGCTATGCCCGACTACAAACAGACCCTTCTAAGGATTTGGCATCAGAAATTCTGAATCTTACCTCCGAGGCCTTAGAACTTGGTTTTCTGAGGAAATTGGAGTTTGAATACTTGAACCAACTACACCCACGCCTACCAACGATCTATACTTTGCCAAAAATCCACAAGGATATGTCCAACCCACCTGGCAGGCCAATAGTGTCAGGCTGTGGTTCTCTACTGGAACCTCTCTGTAAATACATTGACTTATTTTTAAAGCCTATAGCAGAGAATACGACTGCATACCTAAGGGACACAATGCAAACCATAACATTGATCGATCAACGCCATACGATCCAGCCGAACAACTGCTAGTGACTTGCGACATGGTCTCCTTATACAAAAGTATCCCGCAAAATCCAGCACTTTATGTCATAAAACAATATCTTGACAGACGTCCAGCACCCAAGGAAGTGCCAACCAGGTTCATCATTGACTTGCTCACAATAGCAATGAAGAAGAATTGTTTTCTTTTTCCAAGGTCACTACTATGTCCAGACAAAGGGTGTGGGGATGGAGGGGCAGCCTTCGCCCCATACCTGGCGATCATTTACATGGACCACGTTGAACCATCCTTTATTTTCTCAAACAATCCACACCAACGGATGATAGATCTATGGAGAAGATATATAGATGATATCTTGATCATCTGGAACTGGAAATGAAACAGAACTCACTCTCTTCTATGACTGTCTGAATCACTGTGACTCAGACATCAAATTCACTAAGCAGTCATACCCCACTGAAATCGCTTTTCTTGACATTAAGATCTGTGATGACAACAATGAATTCTACACTACCCTCTACCGCAAACCTACGGTACATAATTCATTACTCAGGTATAACAGCCACCACCCGACAGCATTGCGGGACAACCTCCCAGTGGGACAGTAAGAGGAACTGCTCCAAAAAAACTGACTACATGGAAGAGTCGGATATTCTTGGGGCCAGACTCATAGCCAGGGGGTACCCAAGAAGAATGATCAGGAGAGCGCAGAAGAGGGCGTGGTTTAGCCCGCGAGATGATCTTCTAACACCAAGAGACAGACAGGACCCTTCTCTGAAGAGGTTAATCTGCATGATGACTTTCTCTACAAGGAACAATGCAATAAAAAAAGTTTTCAATAAGCATTGGGGCCTTGTGGCGGATGATATCAAACAACCAGAGCCACCTATGCACTCTTTAAAAAAAGCTAAAAGTATAAAAGACCACTTGGTTCATTCATTCCTAGCAACAGAAGCCAACCCTACTGTTCAGTCCATGTGGAATCTACCATCGATAAAATGAAACCCTACTCAAGTAACAGCCACACATCTTGTCAGGGTTATGCAAAAAAGCTTTTGTGGCAAGCTGCCAGAGGGTTAAGCACAGGTGCTTAAACCTCTGGTAGCTAGCCACAAAAGCAGTCAGGTTGAACTTGTACGCAATGTGTAAAGTAGAAGAAAAATCACACACCAATATCACAGTAACTTAGAATAATAGTATAACTTCAAATAAATTATTTGACACCGAATCAATAAAAATCCAGACAGTAGAACCGGAGTTATGAATTTTTTAAGTTTAAAGTTAAAATAGCAACTACAAGATCAAAAAGTCCACCAAGGATATCAAGTCATGTGAGACTGGGGCAAAAGTTATGGCTGACTGCGATGCAACATCGTTTGGATGCACAAAGTGGATTAGTCTCGATCTCTGCTTACCTTCAGAATTAGAAAATTCTTTCAAGAATATTACTTGAGAAAGTACAGTTCAGTGGGGCAAAGCAGCTGACGGTATCCGAGGGGGAGGCGTTGTTATCGGGGATCCACTAGACAAAGTCATGGTGAAGATTTCTATGTTTGAACTAAGGTGCTTTTATGGAAGTCAATAATCTCCAGCGGGGCAAAGCTGGAAGCTGTAGCTGAATAGAGCTCCATAATGCCGGATACCCCATCTGCGAGGAGCCGATTAAGTGAATTTGCAGCTGTGGAGAAAAAGGTAGCAGAGATGCTGCAAAATCAGGCCGACTGCCAATGCACTTTGGACGGGTCTTGAGCAGGTTGGTCCTAGTCTCCTCTCAGTTCTCAAAGCACTTATTGAAAGCACATTTTTTTAAGTCCCGAGCTTTTGATTTTGGCTATCTGGGCACCTTTAGCACCAAATCTTAGGTTCCAGGACTGGAAGGGCACCACTTGGAGTGTGAGTTCCTTTGTTTGTGAGCTGAGGTAGAGTCTTTGAAGAGCCTGTAGAACTCTTCACATCTCCCCCCAACCCCATCCTGCCAACACCCAGTCCCTCTATTGTCTGTCTATCTGGGAGGAATACACAAAGGCCAATTGACATCCTCACTAAGTAATGTGACCTAGGAAAAGGCTGAAGGCACCAAACGGTTGGGGCAAGAAAAGGGCAACTTTCTAAAAGTACAATTTTCAGAATTTCGGGCCTAAAATCAGACTTTACCATTAAATATGATTTTGAGTTACAATTCCTTAGACACCAAACATGTTGTTTCTACCTGTTCTCAAACAAAGGTTACCATTTATTAACCAAAATAAGAGAACCCAAAGTCATTCCATCAGAGAGGTAGGCCTCACAGTTGTGAATTATGAATTTGTGAGTTTGTCACTACCAGGACATGTCAAGCTTAAAAGTACATGTCCAACTTTTGAAACAAATTGCACCCAGCCCTACGGGTAGTTTAGGGCCATCCTTAGGCTTCACTGAAATATGCTAAAAAGGGAGTTTCATGCCTTGCAAGAGGTTTAATTTGTTAAGTTGATTGGGCAGTTTAACACTGAATAAAACCTGCAATTGCAGGCCTGATACATATTTTGAGATGCTACATAAGTGTGTGACATAATAAGTGCTGAAGGCCCACTAGTGGCATTTAGTTCACCAGCCCTGGGTATGTGCTATAGCACTTTACTAGGGGCTTATAAGGAAATTAAATATACCAACCAGGTGTAAGGCAATTTTACCATGTGCTGTGGAGTGAGTACGAGCATTTTAGCACCTAAGGACATAAAAAAAAAAAATCTGCAACACAGCAATGGAGAAGGCAAATTATTTGAGGGAAGACGACCCTATATCTGACAGATACAACAGTATCTATAGTAGGCAAGGTAGGAAGGTACACGCTTTTGATATTTATGGGTATTTGTAGAGCGCAGACTTACGCTCCGGAAGGAGCATCTTGGCGCTGAGTTAGCATGCAGCAAGTACATAAGAGATGGTACGTAGTGAGGAGATTAACACTAGATAGCTGCCAAAACTGAGATATCTGATTGTTGGTAGACCCATGTCTTTAGGAGTTTTCTGAAAGTACTCTCCTTGTCAGTTAATCTAAGAGTGACAGGTAGATTGTTCCATGCCCTAGCTGCCAGGACGGTGAAGGTTTTCCCACCCCTGGTTTTGTACTTAAATCTTGGAATGGTAATAAGATTTGTGCCAGAGGATCTCAGACATCGCGAGGGGTTGTAGCGTATGAAGCGCTTTGCAAAGTAATGGGGCCCTGAGTTTTTCATAGTTTTGAAAACAGTGAGGAGAAGTTTAAAAAGAATCCTTTTGTGTAACGGTAGCCAATGGAGAATGTTCAACGCCGTTGAAGCTGATGACCTTCTAGGAAGTCCCAACACCAATCTGGCAGCTGCATGTTGTATGCTCTGCAGCTTTTTAAGATTGGACTTTTTCACTCCCGCCATTAAACCATTACAGTAATCAAGTCGGGAGAGTATTAAAGCTACCGCGACTGATTTTCGGGCTGCAATGGGGAGGAAGTCAAAGAATTTTTTCAAAGACTTAATGAGTCCGAAACAACGTCCAGCAGTGATCCTGACGTGGTCATCGAAAGAGAGGGATGAATCGAATTGCACGCCCAGGTTCCGTGCTGAATGTACAGTGCTGGGTGGAGCCTCAGATCCTGTGGGCCACCAGTCCTTTGGGCAGAAGGATAGATCTTTACTTAGCGGTATGATTTCGGTCTTGGCACTATTGCATCTTAAATGATTATTGTTAAGCCACTGGAAGACATCGGAAAGACAATTTTGGAAACGCAGATCTGCGCTCGTACACTTTTTGTCGATCGTAACGACAAGTTGTGTGTCGTCAGCGTATGACGTGACGAGGATCCCATGGGATTCTATCACAGCGAGGAGGGGGGCCATATAGATGTTAAAAAAGAGAGGACTTAATATGGACCCCTGGGGTACTCCTGATGTTATAGGTTTCTCGCTGGATAGGTAGGGACCCAAGGACACAGTTTGGGACCTATTAGATAGGAAAGATTTAACCCACGCCAAAACTGTGTCTGTCACGCCGATCTCTCGCAGTCGGTTGATCCGGATGACATGCGAGATAGTGTCGAACGCTGCTGTTAGGTCAAGCAGGATGAGGACGGCCTGCCTGCCCTCATCCTGCAGGAACTTAATAGAATCAGCTAGTTCGATCAAAGCTGTTTCTGTGGAGTGACCAGAACGAAATCCCGACTGCTGCGGATGTAGGATGTTACCAGTCTCTACAAAGGATTTCAGCTCTTCATATACAAGCTGTTCCGTGATTTTACCAAGGACAGGTAGTAATGAGATGGGACGCATATTGGTAAGATCAGTAGGGGATTTGTTTGGCTTCTTCATCAGAGGCTTCACGATAGCTTTCTTCCAGTCATTAGGCACCATCCCGGACTCGAGAGATTCATTGATGATGGTGTTAATATAGGGATTCACTGTATCAATCAAATGGTGCAGGATGCTAGGTGGACAGGAGTCGGTGGGGGCTCCTGATTTACATGCCAGAATTGCCTTACGTGTTTGTTGGATGGAAACAGGTTTGAAACTGGAGAGCAGAGAGTGGTTATCTGTAGCCTTGTAAGAGGTGGTCAAGGGAGGAGGGAAGTCTTTCTGAATATTAACAATTTTCTCCACAAAAAAATCAGCGATTTGATTGCACAAGGTTGCAGATGGTGGAATTTCCGGCACAAGAGTTTTGGGATGGGTGAAGGACTTAACTATAGTGAAAATAGTTTTTTGTTTTTGATGGGCATCGTTTATGGCTTTAGTGAAATATTCCTTTTTTGCCTTTTTTATGTTGGAGAGGTATAATTTCCTTTGTTGGACATAAAGCGTCCTTGCAGCCTCATCATACGTTTTTCTCCATTTTCTTTCTAGTCTACGACAGAGAAGATGGCTATCGGATAGGGCCTGGGTGAACCAAGGTGCGTTAGATTTTCTTTTATGTTGATTCCCATGTTGATTTTTAGGTGCGGAGTTCTCCAAAACAATTTGGTCAATCCAAGCCTGGAAATTATGGGAGTCGACAGTTGCGTCTCCAGTTGGTTTCGGGGGTTTAGGTGGAGGTTGAGAGGCCAATTTAATATGTTCCAACACTTTCCTCCAATTAACTGTGAAGGAGGGGCGGGGGTGTTTCTTGTTGAGCAAGGTGGAGGCTTGTGTCTTGATGTTAAAAGGAATAAAAGAATGGTCAGTCCAGATTTGAGGTATCGGGAGGGACGTGGTCAGAGTAGTAAGATTAGAACAAATACCGTCAAGGGTATGACCCGCGATATGAGTGGCCGCAGTAACAAGTTGGGACAATCCAAAGATATTTAATGAATGTTGGAAAGAGATGGCATGGGGGTCTACACAAGACTCCAAATGCAAGTTCATGTCTCCTAATAAGGTAAAATTGGGATAGTGCAGTGTAAGTGCTCCCAAGACCTCATCTAGTGACTCAAGAAAAGGGGTGGCATTCCCAGGAGGGCGATATATGAGTCCCCCCAAAAAGGAGGTAGCAGCATTAATTTTAATTGAAAAGCCTATGCCCTCACTTTCTTTGAGGTGGCCTAGATCAAATGTATGGCAGGGGAAGGTTTTTTTAATAGCTAAAGCTACCCCTCCGCCCCGCCCACGAGGTCTGTCCCGCCTGAAAATAGTGAAATCAGGGGGAAGGGCAATAGCCAGGTCGGGATTTGACGAATCGTTGAGCCAAGTTTCGGTAATAAAAAGAGCGTCTAAATCGTGGCCTGATATTAAATCAAGTATGTCTTGGCTATGACAGGCTAGGGATCTAGCATTATTGAGACCTCCCTTAAAATAAGTGGGATTTGTCTTTAAAGGGGAAGGTGAGTCAAGTACTTCAGAGGTTAAAACGGGGGGTACCTAATTGCAGTGTGAACATAGGAAGGGGCTGGAGAGGGGATCAATGGGGGGGCAATCAGCGCAGTGATTGACTGTTTTAGAACGCAGGGCGAGTAAGTTTCTGCTGTCGTACCTGATTATAGGGGCTAGTTGGGCAGCATGCCCTGCGCCCGGCGCAGTCCGGTCGCGGACGGGCGCAGACGGGCTTGCCTTAGGCGCGCCTTCGGCGCGCAAACGGCGCTCCCGCTGCGCTCGTCCGCTGCGCTTGCGTGGGAGGCACATTTAGGGAAAAGGGGGTGTGGGCGTGGCCTAACGAGTGGGCGTGGCCTCGCGCTAGCGATGGCGGCCGTGAGGTCTGGGTCAGGGACCGCGCTAAATCCGCTGTGAATGCTTGCATAAGGTTTAAAATACAGAGAGAGCTCTGAATGAAACACAAAGTTTGCACAAATGAAAAATAAAGACAAAATCAGCAGTTTTAAAAGTACGAGTCACACAGCCTCCGGCTTCCGCCTCAGAGGACTTGAGTTACAATGGGCGCGCTTTCTTCTTGCCGTGAGGGGAATGGCTTTTCAGACTCCCACATCGCCGTGAGGGGACGGCCTGCCAGCTTATCCATTTTGCCGTGAGGGGAACGGCTTCTCTAGGCACTTACATTGCTGTGAGGGACATGGCTCCATCTCCCCTACTAAAAACTACATTACTCATCAGCCCCGATCCATCACAAGGCACGAACGTCACTCCTGTGCCTGGAGCCCCAACATAAGCGCTGCTGCCCTCCTGCAGCGTGGGACGCGTTTTCTTCTTGCCATGGGGGGAACGGCTTTTCAGACTCCCTTTCGCCGTGATGGGAACGGCTTCTCCGGGTACTTACATCGCCGTGAGGGAAACGGCTCAATCTCCCCTGCTAAAAGCTACATTACCCAGCAGCCCCGGGCCCACGCAAGGCAACAACATCACTCCTGCGCCTGGAGCCCCAACATAAGAGCTGCTGCCCTCCCACAGCGCGGGATGAGCGAAGGCCGTACCCGGGCAAAGCCCGGGCAAAGGGCAGGTCAGTCCTTGCCCGTCAGTGCCTGGAAAAGGCAGGGCAGGGCCACCCCCTTGGCTTTTGAATATCCGCTCCAGAGGCTCTGGTAAGACTGCTTCGGACTCTTGAATCAAGTTGTTTTTACTTGGCGTATTGAATTCTTCTCATAGGTGTGTTGGTCCTTCCCTGTATCCTTTAGTTGGACCTGGTGGCGGATCTAGGGCATTTGTAACCCAGTGCCCCACAAGCACAAACTAGCGGAACTGTTCCAATTTAAGCCGTTCATCAATTGTGATATAACTTATATGCATAGTCTGACCCCTCATCATTTCTACCCTGCAATTTAAGTGTTTTCTTTTTTTTGGCATATAGCGTGTGTGTAACAAAAATCTCCCGTTAAATTATAATATTGGTTCTGTGCCTCAGGAGGCCCAACGCCTTTTAGGCTTGCACCAATGGCGATTTCTGTTTTTCTTTTACCTTTTTTAATCAAACATGGGTAGGCGGATATATGCAGCAAAAAAAGGGGTCCAGGCCCCCTTTCTGGCCCCTTTGCCCCAAACCTCAATGGACAGGATGCTTCAGAGGGCTATTGGGATGGTCTCAGCTGAAATATTTAGCCCAGGCCCTAATCACTTATTCCCCAACGAAACACCTCTGGTTCCCCACTGAGACCAACAGAATCCCTGTCTAGAACACTAAAGTCCTCCCCACCTTCACCTCAACAACTCCCAGTGAAGCCAACAACCCGCAAAGGCAGGACCATCACTTCCACCATTAGGACTACCAAACACAAGACTGGAAATGCGATAGGAATTCAGAGAAGGAAAAACCCAGCTTTAACAAACAGTGTTGAGGAAATAGTTAGCACTGCAAGCACGACCGAACCCCCCAACAACCCCCTGACAGCTTCTGATTGTCCTCCGTGGTCAAGGAACTTGATAAAGGAGCTGGAAAATCAAATGAGAGCTATTGTAAAGGAAACACTTGCTCTCATATTTAAGCATCTAGACGCAGGGCAACATACTGGGTCGAGCAGCAAGGGCAACCCCCCGGTACCACCACCATTGTCTCAGGGAATAGGTAAGACTGTAGCTCACAGACCGATAGCATAGCCCAACCTTCCACTGGCAAAAAGGGGAATATGATGGCTTCAACCTCTGCTGCTCAATCAAGCGACGGAAGGGCAGAGGCTCTTACTGCAAATCCGACTGCTAACTCCTCGATGCACCCTGAAACATCTGGCATTTATCCTCCCCATCATATGGCAATTTCCTGCCCCACCCCTCCTAGGGAGGACTCATATAGAGGAGGGACTATACATCTAGAGCAGAGGGGAGGTTGGGAAAGGCTATACCCAGCAGAGGCCAAGGACACAGGACCAGTGCTACTGATGACTATAAATCTACCCCCTGCCTCACTCCCTTATGTCATTATTCTAACAGGGGTCCCTGAGAATAAATATAGGCAAAATAAATCGCAGCTAGAGCTCAGAAACAAGTGTCTTTTTTGGCTAACCAGGGACAAGCAGTTCTCCTGTGACAGGGCTGGGGAAATATTAATGGTCCGAAGAATGGTATGGGTGGGCACAAATCTAAAAACAACCCAAGGAGATTGTATAGTCATTAATTTTAGCAATCCCCTGACCGTACAAAATATTGCAGGTCAGTTTGTTAGCACTCACGCACCATACACCGAGGTCCGTGCCCCTACTCTGGACTTTTTCTACCCAGGCAATCACATCATGCCCTGGACACCAGCACTTAGGGTCCCAACAAACAGATTCCAGCCATTTAAAAATGCAAGTCAATCCCTTAGACCTCTTTTAACATTCCAGTAGCAAATAGATATGGGCCCCTCAAGGAAGTGGATTGACTTGTGTTGCAAGGGGGCCTCAACCCCAATATTGGGATGGGGGCCCAAGAGGGCAGCAGGGGTGAACTCTAGTGAGCCACTGACACAGCACACCCTCAGTAGGAAAGATTACGAATCAGGAGTCCTGCTACCCTCACCTCCTAGGGGAGCCCTTGATTATCATGTTCATATCATGTTTTGCTGTTCAGCCTATGTGGGAAGGGTAGGCCGAGACGTGGGTCCCTTGGACACTAGGCCACTGGAGTCAAGCTATCCTGGCTGAAGACGGCTGATAGCTAGAAACCGGTCCTAGGAGGCTTGATTCCGGTCCAGGGAAGACATGGCTTGGCAGTTCGGGCTGGACTGTTCCCATGAGGCACAGGGACAAGACTGATTTGCATATGGCCATGTCTGAACTGGGGTGGCTTGGTGAGCAAAATAACAATGGATTAAACCCAGATTTGTGACTGGGGGTGAATGTTTTACCATTGTGCAACATTCCGTCCATCATCTTGTGTGTTTTAGTGTTCACCCTATGTGGGAAGGGTATGCCCAGACATGGGTCCCTTGCTTACTAAGCCACTGGAGTCAAGCTATCCTGGCTGAAGACAGCTGATAGCCAGAAACCGTTCTTAGGATGCTTGATTCTGGTCCAGGGAAGACGTGGCTTCGCAGTTCGGGCTGGACTGTTCCCTTGAGGCACAGGGTCCAGACTGATTTGCATATGGCCATGTCTGAACTGGAGTGGCTTGGTGAGCAAAATAACAATGTATTAAACCCAGATCTGTGACTGGGGGTGAATGTTTTGCCATTGTGCAACATTCCGTCCATCATCTTGTGGGTTTTGCTTGATTATCATGGGCTTGGTGCAGCCATGCCTAAAAATTCAGTTACAACTCTTGTGGATAATGTAATTCCCAGCCCACCCCCTACAATGGAGTAGGATAAACTTACCTTCATGGCATGACCACCTGTTATTCGTAGCTCTAACAACAACTGTCATGTTGCATATAGAAACAATCACTGGTCATAAGCTAAGGATTTTATCCTGGAACATCGCTGGAATTAAAAACACTGCCCAGATTGGGGACAGTTTATGGGAACCAATGATGTCTGTATGTTTCAGGAGACCTGGGCAAGAGAAGATATAGAGAAGGGAGGCTTCACAACCTTCAACATGCAGGCTAACACTAGGAGAAGAGGCAGACCCTCGGGGGCTTATGCACCTGGATCTCTACCCACCTGCAGTGTATTGTACTCACTTTCCCTGCCCTGGTGGCTCATTTAAACGAAGTAGCGTACAATGATGCCCCGAAGCTGGTGCAATGCAGGGTGCCAGCAATGATGTTCGCAGATGACAATTTGCTGTTGTCCAAGTCTCCCCATGGGCATCCAAAGGATCCTAGATGGTTTCTCTTTATTTTGTAAAAATTGAGGGCTAGAGATTAACACTACAAAGACAACATTTATGGTGTTTTATCCACCCAAAACATATCGCGCAAACCCCTCCCTAAATGGCACCCTCTTAGAGAGGGTGACTGTCTTCGATTACCTTGTCTTTACGTTGTCCGAAATATTTGAATTGGGCCCACAACTCGATAAGGCAGGCTTGAGGCTAGTGCAGCGGGCGGGGGAATCACCAGATCTTTTAGGAACTCCTTATACAAACCGCCAGGCCCTGTTGCCGAAATGTATAAAGTGCAAGTAAGGGGTGCTGCATTGTATGGGGCAGAGCTATGGGGCCACCACCTCTCTGGCGGATTGGCCGAAATAGAAAACCAATTTAATATAAAGCTCTTGGGCTTACCGCCCAGCACTCCCCTCCTCCCTCTGTGCCTGGATTTAGGAGTCAAACCCATTGCAGAATTGATTGGTCTGAGACCACTGACCTTCTGGCACAGACTGTGGGCAACTCCTGAACTAGCATCCTACCGAATTGAATTCAAGTGGGTCTTGGGTCTACCGGAGCTGGGAAAATTGCATTGGTTCAAGCACATCAAAGAGTCTTGTGCTAGAATAGGTATGTCCAACCTGTGGACTAATCCAGAGGAAGTGTCCCCAACAATATCTCAACTACAACTTGTCAGAGCTTATAGAGCACACAAATTAGTCGATCTGAAGGCGAACACTAAACTCGGGCATTTAACGGCTGAATTTTTTAACATAAAAAATGAGTACCTCTTGGAGACTTTTTTGGATGACATACAGCCTCCCATGGCAAGGAAACTGTATATCCAGTTCAGAACAGGGACCCTCCCGGTCAATGCTTTAATGAATAGACGGTCAAAAGATCCCTCTGTGAGTTGTCCTGCCTGCAACAGCCTTGATGATACGACATTCATGGTTTTTTTCTGCCCAGGTTATAAATCTGCCTGGCAGTGTTGGCTCATACCATTATGCAGAAACATGGGATGCACACAGTGTTTGGAGGCGTGTAGAATGTTAGGATCTGATACACACCCCCCCTATAGTCTTTGCCCTGTTCCGTTTTCTTAATTCTATGTGGCACAGGCAAAGGGCCATTTTTAAACACATCTCAGCAACTGTAAAACAACATTTCTGTACTCTTGTCATATTTAGCCTTAACATGTTAACACTTTTTATCCAGTTTTAATCATTTTTGGTATTAATTGGTACAAAGACATTGGACATACTAAAATGTTTTTTTAGATATACTATGTAATATACAATCAATGAATTGTCAAAATCTGTATATCAATGCTATACATGTATATGCATTTCTACTTTTTATGGCCTTTTATGACCGAAATAAAGTTTGATGAAATGGAAAAGGTATTTTAGATATGGTAAAAGGTAGGTATTTTACGATAGGTATGGCATGTAGACATGGAAAGCTAGGAATGGTATAGTCGGTTAGGTATGGTAGGAGACAACGTTTTTCTCTGATAATTAAATGTTTGCAATAGACTTCTTATTGTAAAAGTTAGAATTGTTATTGATAACCACGAGCACGTACTGTTATACTTTTGACAAAGTAAAAAAAGTTGTTTTGCATCATTAAGAAAGGCTGCACACATGCACATCTTTATCTTGTGAAGAAATCTAACAATGTACTGTAGTCATAGATAAGCAAACAAGTGAATGCCAAGGGCAGTCAGTGGATAGCACAGCACCCTTATTTTATGAAAGTAACAGATATCTAAACAGCACACAGTTATGTCGCAAATCAGGAATTAAAATGCTTTTTGTCTAGAAAGTAAATTATTCAAAGCACACTAACCAGAGCTCAGTTTCAACCTACAGCTCCTGTTTCACCTGCAGATTTAAAATGACTACTTAATATAACTATCTTCAAAATTCATTCAATCCGGATTTATAAAAGTGTAGCAAATCCCCATGAAGGTCTCAAGGTGCTGGAGTTGCTAGCTGCTTTGTGGTGATCTGTTCATTAAAACAGCCAGGTCTTGAGTCCTTCTATCTATTCTCAGAGCAATGAGGGGGGTCCGGAGGTAGAGAGGAAGCAAGTTTCAAGCTTTGGCCGACAGGTGTGAGAAGGAGCATGCTCCACTGTTGCCTTGGTGGATCCGGGTGCTGTATGTGAGGAAGAGGGAGGCGGGTCATAGGTGTCTGGTTGGTTGGTGGAAGGCCATGCGTTTGTTGATGTATGCTAGTCCTTCGTCGTGCAGGACTTTGTAAGTGTGGGTCAACATCTTGAACTGGCATTTCTTCTGAATCGGGAACCTGTGTAGCTTCTTGAGGTGCGGTGTGATGTGGGCCTGTATGGGAAGGACGAGCATGAGTCTTGTTGTTGAGTCTTGAATTGTCTGTAGTCTCTACAGGAGGCGTTCAGTGATTTTGATGTAGAGTGTGTTACTCTAGTCCAGCCTTCTAGTAACCAGAACTTGTATGACAGTCCTTCTGGTGTTGATTAGGAGCCACCTGAAGATCTTGCAGAGCAGGGAAAGCGTGTGAAAGCAGGCAGATGAGACTGCGTTTATCTGTTTCTTCATAGGCAGCTTGTTGTTCAAGATGATGCCAAGGTTGAGGGCATGGTTTGCGGGGGTGGGGGATGGGCCAAGCTCATCAGGCCACCATGCGTTGTCTTGTTCCCAAAGTTGGGTACTTCCCTATTGAACAAGTTGAGCTTGAGACAGTTGTACATCATTCAGTCGGTGACGTTCATCACACATCTGTGGAAGTTGTCTCTGGCGGTGGAGGGGTCTTCTGGCAGATAAACTATAAGCTGTGTGTAGTTGGCGTAGAATATGATGTTGAGACCATGCAATCTGACAGTATTGTCCAGAGGGGATATATATGTGTTGAAGAGGGTGGACCTGAGGGACTATACTTGGGGGATGCAACAGATGATAGTCTTGGGTTCGGATGTGAATGGTGGGAGTTAGATTCTCTTAGTTCTTCTGGTGAGGTATGAGGCAATCCATTTGAGTGCATCTCCCTGGAATCCTATTTGAGGGAGTCTCTTAATTAAGATGTGGTGTGAAATATCATGATGTGGTATGAAATAGTGTTGAATGCATCAGACAGGTCTAGGAGGATGAGGACTTCAGTTTGTCTGTGGTCCAGGAGGGCGCCGAAGTCGTTGGTGGCTGCGATCAGGGCTGTCTTGGTGCTGTGCTTGACTCGGATTGAGATGGGTCCAGGAAGTTGCTGCGAGGATGCTGTCAGTGGCGGGGTTGGGGTTTGAAGTTTTTGTAGATGACAAAAATCTTGTGATGGAACAAGTCTGCCAGAATGTCACAGAGTACATGAGAGGGATATTCACGGCAGCTGCGGGGTTGGTGAACTCCTTCACGATGGTGAAGAGATCCTTCCTGAGATTTGTGCTGACTATGTGATCTGCTAGGGTGTCACTCTCTGTTTCATTCAGGGGTGTTTGCACTGGTTTAGTGAGGTTTCCTTTTTGGTGCGCCACTTCCTTTCTAGTTGCCAGCAGTTGCATTTGATGGATTTCAGATTCACAGTGAGCCAGCTGGCTCTTCTGCAAGGTCCTTTGCATTTGGCCGACTTGGTGGGGAAGACCGTCAGTGCATTCTGTGATCCACTGGGAGAAGCAGCCTGTTCTCGGTTGAATGTTGTGTCTGGGAGGTGGGAGTTGAGAGCAATGTTTCACCAGTCTTCTGATATCCTTTTCCAGTTTTTTTGCATGGAGTTGGGTTGATGGTGCCAGTGTTGGTAGGTCCTGTGATGGTATAGTGGATGCTGTAGTGGTCGGTCAAGGTGGGCTGTGAGATACGGTTGTGCTTAACTCTGTGGCTGGACATGAAAATGGGGTTGAGCATGTGTTCTGCTATATGGGTAGGGATGATGACCAGTTTATTGAGGCTGACGTTACTCATGCGTCCCAGGAGTTTGGTTAGGTGTCGCTGAGATCCTCGAGGTGGACCTGAAAGCGAGCACATACAAGCAATGGCAAACCAAAAAGAACACAAGAACATCAAAGGCTGAAGAGGGCTTTTTCAAAACCTCTTCTCTGTCCATAATTCTTTATACTTTTTTTTGATGTATTGATACCAAGATCTACTGTAACAGACAGCTTAAACTGTCAGCAGCAAGATCTAAAAAGCCAGGTTAGGCATATATGGTTTGCTGAAAAGCACAATCAAATTTTTAACTACTGTCATCATACACTTTAACTCAAAGGGACATTTTTGCTCAAAGATTTTATACATTTGTTACCTGTAAATATAAATCCAAGACGGGCAATGTGATGGTATATGATCACAGCATTCGATAATATGCCTCAAAATGTCAAATCTGTCAGAGTTACTAACAAATCAATACTTGAATATGCGTTATATCAATTTAAAATTCTCTGATAAAAATGCAAACTACATGTTTCACATGAATTGTCTACATGCATGTGGCATAACGTGACTCTTGTTGCAAAAAAGGTGTTTTTTTCGCGGCCCACATTAAAACTCTATTGAACGTTCTTAATTTTACAGTAGGCGATCTTCCTTCACTTTTGATGTGTGATCATGCTAATCAGAAATCTATTTAAACATCCATTTATGTCTCACCATGATCTAAAAGTATTTCACCTTTTGTTATTTTTCGGTAACATATGATGCTGTCAGCAGTAGTGGCAAATAAATAAAACGATGCAGCGCGCAATTAATTTTGTTTTATTTATTTGTTTGTGTACTTACCTCTGTGCGCCATATTCCAGAGTTTACTATCCCTCACCCTGCCCCTCCCCCGCCCCACGTAAGCACCCGGAAGCTCTCCCACCAACAGCCGCTACTGCCTGTCAGATGTCCTTTCAGACCAGTTGAAGGTGCTTTGTAAGAAAAACATGTAACTTTAAGAAGTAAAATAAATATTCTGTAGAAAACTTACCTTTCAAAGATTTGAGGTATAGTTCATCCATGCCACCGGATCCACTACTGATGCTGCTGGGACACACACCACAAATTCCCTCACAGTGCAGAAGGTTTGTAGATGTTGCGCTCCTCCTGGCAAAAAGGCGCATAGCGTGCAGATGGGGGCGTGGCAGGGCTCCCAAATTCAAGGAATGGCTCGCTGATATGACGCATAGTCAGGAACAACACACGACATTTGCTGACCTGCTCCCTATGTCTAGCAAACCGAGAGATATTTGGCAGCCCCTGGTTGCCTATCTTCAGGTCCAGGCGGCTCGAGATGCTGGGCCTGAGGAGGATCCCGCTGGGGATGGTAATGGTAGTCTGGCTTAATGTACCCTATTCGCCTATTGATTCTGTACTGCCTATGCTAATATTGTTTCTGTACTGCCTTACGAATACATGTGTCACTGCTCCCCAATCGCGTCGCTACTAAATTACTGGTTTGATCATGCATATCTCCATGTCTCTATTGATCCCTTGCTGTAATGTATTTTACCCTCTTACCTATTCCCTATGTCCGAATGCCACTGTGCCGCCCCTGATCATGACATAACAATTGCCCATTACTGCAATGTTGATGCTCTGGACGCCTTGATGTACTATACTGTGCCACGCTCCCTGATTCGAATTACATGTCAATCCTTGAGCCCTGTACCCCAGCCACCGTGACGTCGCATTGTATGTTCTGTCTTGTTTTCTTTCTGTTTCAAAACCACCAATAAACAAAGTTTTAAAAAAAAAAAAGATTTGAGGTATAGTCTTTCATACAATAACTCTAGCAACCGTCTTACTACTATAAATCTTATTTTATTCACGTCATGTTGCCCTGGTTTGACAAGAAAACTCATTTATATTTTTCTGACATTTGTATTAATGCACTTTCCCCCGTTAATTTTACCATGAGGTCTTGAGATTTATGCATGTTTAAAGAGCCCAGTAGAAGTAATTTACAGTGAGTCATCAAAGAAGTAAAACTATTTTATTAAATTGACGGTGTGCTAGGGGAGAACATGTTGAACGAAAATTTGAATAGGGCACACAATTTCTTTTCCAATTAGGCTTCAAAAGTAGGATGGGCATACGAATAGACTTGTAATTCGTCAAGCAGTATTCGACAATGAAAAGAGGACAAAAAGCCAATCACAGCTGTCTATTGTCGTAGAAATTGAAATTCATTCATTGACTATACTTAAATTCAAATCAATGAAGCTGAATCGCTCAAATATTAATTTAGAAACATCAGCACCTCGTCCTTTTTTATGCAACTACGTGTACACTGCAGTTCAAATGCTGGCAGCCACCTCCATAAAATAAAACCTATGAAAAAAACGTTCATGCTTCATCACCAGTAGGTGATTTTCATTTTGGATCAATAAAAGAGAATTGCCATGAACCTCGAGAATACTTCATTACACGTGTTTCTTGCATAGTCACATAGTATGACAGACAAAATAATAATTTTAAAACAATACAAAGAACATTTATAATTGTCTATCATCACATGACCAAAAATCTAGCAGTGGATGCTGAATACATCAGTCATCATCTTTAGAGCACTGACTCACATTAAATTTCCTCTTTGCCATCATGAGTGAAGGTGTCTTTGGTCAAGTAATTCAAGATATTCAATGTGCTAATGTGAAGGATTGTCATGTCAAACATAGTAAAATACTGTTTGCTTCATATTGTCATGTCATAGATAATCAAGACCAGACAGGCTATTCTGCCACGTATTCCATTCCCCCGGTAAGCTGTAGACTCACTGTAGCTGGAACAGCTGCCTGGAGCAAATCATTCCTACAGGGATCCATTCTAATCATGGCTTCCTCATTGTATAACTAGCTACATTCTTTTAATATTGGCTGATTCTGAATTCCAGTTTTACCCTGTAAACACCCACATTTAAAAGTGGATGGTATCAAGAACTTTGCTTGGCAAAGGGGAGAGGAGTGCTTGATAATGTCACTCTATTGCGAGCATATTGGCTGATTCACATTCCACCACTCTGGCGATACATGGGATTTTAAGTGAGACCAAAACAAGAAAACCTCCTTTAGCGTGTCCTGCTGAAGAAGGGGTTGCGACCTTAGAAACCGAGGAAAAACCATCCATTTAAAAGATTTGCCAGTGTCCCAGGTTTCCTGCAGAGCAACTATTAGAAAGCACCTACGAGTTTCCAGACACTTTGCCTCGTCTCTTTTGGCCCTTATCAACATACCCTTTTGCGATTCCTAAATAGCGATTTTTAAGGAATCGCTATTTAGAAATCGCAAAATGGTATGTATGAAGAAATTCGCTATTTTTTAGCGATTCCTTAAAATTCCTTAATTGCGATTAGCAAATTGCTAATCGCAATTAAGGAATAATTTCCCATTCATTTCTATGGGCCAGGAGGAATGGGAAATTATTCTCAATTTGCGATTCGCAGTTTGCTAATCGCAAATTGAGAATAATTTCAAGGGTACAGGGGTGTCTCAAGAACACCCTGCTGCACCCCTGAAAATGACATGTGTGGGCATATGGCGCACATACATTTTTATTTATTTATTTAACCGATTTGTAGAGTGCATGGCTGCCCGTGAGCGTCCCAGCGCTAAATGTCAAGAACCAGATGTAAGTGGAGTCTTTATGGGAACAGCCAGGTCTTAAGTGCTCTGCGGAATGAGAGGAGGGTGGGTTGGGCTCTGATGTCTGGGGGTAGAGTGTTCCATAGTTTGGAGGCGTTGTATGAGAACAGTCGACCGCCAGAACGGGCTTACTTGATTCTAGGAACAGAGGCTAAGTTACAGTTTGAGGATCGGAGCGTTCTTTTGGTGGTGTGAGGTGAGATGAGATTTTGTAAGATTGGTGGGGCCATACCATGTAGGATTTTATACGTTGTGCAGAGTGCTTTGAATTGTATTCTCTCCTGAACGGGCAGCCAGTGCAAGGTGTTCAAAGCAGGTTTGGCTGAGCCCGACGGTGGGTTCCTGTAAGTAGGCGGGCGGCAGTATTTTGTACTGTCTGGAATTTTGACAGTACTTTTTTGGGGTCCCCCAGGTAGAGGGAATTGCCGTAGTCCAGGCGTGATAGCACAAGACCATGGATGAGGAGTTTTTGGGATTGTGCTGGGAGTAAGGGCAGAATTTTCCTATCTGACCGTAGGAGGCCGTGACATACACCAGCCGTTTTCCTTGCTTGGGCAGAACAATTGAGACCTACATCTAGCCATATTCCAAGGCTCTTGATTTCCGGTTTCGGGACGGGTGGGGTGCCCATGCAGGATGGCCATAGGGATTTGGAATGGTAGAGGGATTTATTGCCCAGGATCATTATCTCTGTCTTGTTGTTGTTCAGTTTAAGGTGGGAAAGGTTCATACACTTAGTTATTTCACTTAGACAGGTATGGAGATTAGGAAGGGAGTGGTCTTGCTGACTCAACGATACCACCAATTGGGTGTCGTCGGCGTAGGTTAGGAGCTTGATCCCGAAGGGGGTGACAATTTCTCCAAGGGGGGACATATACACATTAAAAAGGGTCGGGCTCAAGGATGAGCCCTGGGGAGCCCCGCAACTGATGGCATTGGACCTGGACGTGAACATGCCGTCTGCTACCTGGAACGATCTGTACTCAAGAAAGGATTTGAGCCAGGCCAAGGCCATTCCTGTGATTCCAAGCTCACTGAGTCTGTGTACCAGTGTTGCGTGGTTGACGGTGTCGAAGGCCGCGCTCAGGTCCAGGAGG
This sequence comes from Lissotriton helveticus, assembly GCF_964261635.1. Taxonomy (NCBI): domain Eukaryota; kingdom Metazoa; phylum Chordata; class Amphibia; order Caudata; family Salamandridae; genus Lissotriton; species Lissotriton helveticus. Next base: position 2,083,520,604 of record NC_136063.1, read on the forward strand.
ATCACTGCCACTGATCCTCCAGAGTCCATGATTTTCCTTGCCTCTTCGACCACCGCCAATATCGCAGTTTCAGTGCTCTGGCCGGGCCTGAATCCCGTCTGGGAAGGCTCCAGGCTGTAGTTGACGTGTTTCTCAGCTATTTTACTAATGCCTGGAAGCAAGGAAATCGGCCTGTAGTTGCCTAGTTCCATTGGGTCCAAGTGGGGTTTTTTAATCAGTGCTTTCACCGTTGCTTTTTTTCAGCTAGGGGGGATGATGCCGTGGGCGAGTGAGGTGTTAATCAATTTTGTCAGGTGTGGAAGGATGGTGGGTGCAACTAGTTTAAGGATGTTGAGTGGTGCGGGGTCAGTAGGGCTACCACTTTTGATAGAGTTGAATATAGGAAGGAGGGTGTCAATTGTCAGAGGGGTGAAGTGTGCCAGTTGGCAAGCTGTGGCGTGGTGTGTACGGCAGGGCTGGTCGCCATCAGAAGAAGCTGGCGGTGGAAGGGAGTTGATGATGTTTTTTATTTTCAGATTGAAAAATTCTGCAAGTTCATTGCAACGGATGACTGAGGCTTCTACTAGGGGGGGAGGCTCCGGTACTCCGAGAAGTTTCCTGGCTATTTGAAATGTTTCCCGGGATGAGTTGGTAGATGACCTGATTTTCTCCTCAAAATAATTGGCTTGGGCAGTTTTAAGTGCTTTTTTGTAGTTGAGAAGTGTTTTTTTATATTGGTTTTTTTGGGTGGGGTCAAAATGTTTTCTCCAATCTCTTTCTGACTTCTTGCATGATTTCCTTAGAAGCCGCATTTCCTGGGTGAACCATGGGGAGGTAGCTTTGCCCCGAGGCTTGACGGAGGGTTTTTTAGGAAGCGTTTTTTCCAGTGTCTCTCCTATCCAAGTAGAGAACTCTGCGTCGGCGTTGATAGGGTTGGCGTCAAGTTTAGGGGGGGATCGCTCTAGCTGGAGTTTCCATTTTTCTGGATCAAGTTTAGACCAGGAGCGCCAGGCCTTCTTAGGTAAGGTTGTGGGACGTGAAGTGGAGTCAGCTGCCAATTTAGTGGGATTAAAAAATGGTCAGTCCAAGGTACCGGGATGGGATCCAGGGCGGTTAAATTGTTGATATTGGAGAAGATCGGGTCCAACAAATGGCCCAGTGAATGGGTGGGTAGTTGACTTAGTAGCTTTAATTGAAGATTTTCGAAGTCGGCTATTAGGTCAGCTGCAGGTTTGGCTTCCTTTTTATCGAAGTGAATGTTCAGATCACCTAGGATCATACAGGTGGAGTGCGTGGCGGCCAGTGTGTAGGTGTGTTCCATAAGAGATTCACAGAACTGGCCTAGGGGTCCTGGGGGGCGGTAGATGAGGAGACCCGACATGGATCTACATGGGGAGACTTGGATTGTGAACAAGACATTTTCACAGTCTAGGAGAGGACTGCCTTGCAGTCGGCAGGAAAGATGGTCTTTATAGATTATGGCGACACCCCCGCCCCTCCCTTTGGAGCGATCCATTTGATGGATTAGGAAGCCCGGTGGTAGGGAGTATACAATGTCGGGAGCAGAGTCTTGTCCTAGCCAAGTTTCGGTTAAAAAGAGAGCGTCAAGCTCATAGTCTTCCAACGACGACATGCCCTAATGTATGAGCGTCACATGGCACCATTGGATTTTCAAAAAAATGCTTTTTTAAAAGAATTCGCAACTTACCACCAACTAGAAGTTGGTGGTAAATTGCGATTCCTTAAGGGCATTTTGGAATGTACTTTTTCCTTGATACATTGTATTTAAGGAATCGCAAAATTTGCAATTCCTTAAATGCAATCGCAAAATAAGGAATGGCAAATTAGCGATTCCTTATTTTGCACCCAAATTGTTTAATACATGCCATTTTGCGAAAATGGGTTCGCAAACGCCAAAATTCTACGAATTTCGGCGTTTTTTGATACATATGGCCCATAGTCATGCAACTTTCCAAGTCATAACCCTGATAAAGGAAGGAATAAGAGGAGTAGGGGCCACTTAATGCGCCACGTTAGACCCATTATCAGCAGGACCTGTGAACCTAAGGATCAGCCACCCGTCCTGTTTTAACATCTGTCAATCGTTATTATCTAACCCTGGCAAGGGTGCAAATCTATTAACAAGTGAAATGTCAGACTCAGCAGTTTCTTCATCTTAAAACTCACCCAGCCCACTCTTCTTGCCATTATAATATGTGGGGACAGAAAATGCCCTTTCAATATGATACTATCACACCAGTGTTTTATTTTATGCGTAAGGTCTACTGTAGACTCTCTCGTACCGTTCCTAGTGGGTGGAACTCCTGTCACAAAGGCAAGAAGAGGAGTACAAGGAGATGGAATATAATATGAGCAAGGTACAGGCCCAGGCAAGATATTAGAGAAAGGCAATGTAAGTAAACAAGACAAATTGTGCACCAAAAGTAACAAAAGTATTCAATTTAATAAAGTCGATATACAATGATAAAAATACTTTGTCATGTGTGTACTTAAAGATACCTAGGGTAAAAGAAGTTTTATATAAATCAATAATTTAGTACAATATAAATCAATATGGATGATAATAGCCCAATCATATTGGGCGCCAAGACGGTTTCTTCTACGCGTATATATATATACATACAATGTTACCAATATCTGAAATTGATTATAAATGAAAATATACATAATACTGATAAAAAAGAGAAAAATATAAATAAACTTGATTATATTTTTACATAAAAACAATTTTTGATACTTATTAATGTTTTTCTACATTTATGTTGTTATGTGCACTATATTGACCTTGAGTTTTACCCCTTAGGAGATGGCACATAATGTAAAAATTGTTTGCTACATTATTCTTTCTCAAATGAGGGAATTTGTTAAACCCACTGTGTGACAATACATAATCTTGAGAACATGTGTACAGGGAGAGCCTTACTTGCCATTTGTTACTCAACACTCATTTCTTACTGTTGAAATTTTGATAAAATTTTATACACTGCTTACTAGCTGTCCCCAAAGGATTTTCGAAGACAGGAGTTTTAAAGCCCAGTCCCAGTGACAATTTCTCAGAGCAGGATACCATGCATTTTATATTTTTTTGTGGTTTTTATTGTACCCGAAGGCACAGATTTATTATTCTGCCAATAAGAAACTATCATTTGTACAAGTAACGCCTGTGTTGTCGTGTCTACAAATGCTATCTTCCCCCATGGTGTGTTTTAGAGTTTCAACTTGTCTCCAAGGAGTCATTAGGCATAGATAACAGTTATTTAAGGAATAGAAGGCCTCCTGGAGATCATCAACATATGGCACAGAATCTATGACAGAATATCGACAGACAAAATATCGACCTACAGAAACATCGAGGCTAGAATATCGAAGGCAAGTATATCGGCATCTTATCTACAACATGGTAAGTACAAAAATATCGAAACAAAAATATCGATGTTAAAAATATCGTAATTAAAAATATCGTTTTATATCTGTTAAAATATAATGTGTAAAATAAAGTAAATAATACTTATAAATAAAATAAACATTGTTAAAAATATTTAGTAATGTTTAAAATTAATAAATAATAGATATATAATAATATAACATTAATTAAACACATATGTAAAATATATATTATATATTTACTTAATAATACATTTTAATAATTACTTTAATTACTTATAAATTATTTAAAAATACTATAAATTACAAATAGATCTCCACAAATAAAATAATTACATAAAAAAGTAAATAATTATTTTTAATAAATTAAAAAAACTTTAATATACTTTCAATATTTTTAAAATTAATAACATAATACATTATCTAAATTCATTCTAAATAATACATACAACTACTATTTAAAGTCCCAAAAAATCTACAGTATTAAAATCCTATTCCCACTCCAGAAAATGCAAAATTAGGGAAAACATTGTATAGCATAGAGATAAAAATTACTATTACCACTCCAGAGAGTGAAACAGTAAAGAAAACATTGGATAGCGTTGGAGTAAAAATTACTATTCCAACTCCACAGAGTGAAACAGTAGGGAAAGCGCTGGATAGCGTAGGGATAAAATTACTATTCCAACTCCAGAGAGTGAATGACTGATTGAATTTGTGAGTGGATATATGAGTCTCTGAGTGATTCTGTCAGTGGGTGCATGAGTGTCTGAGTGGGTCTGTTAGTGAGCACATGATTCTCTGAGTGGATCTGTCAGTGGGTGACTGAGTATCTGAATAGGTCTGTGACTGGGTGCATTAATCTCTGAGTAGCTCTGTGAGTGGGAGCATGAGCCTCTGAGTGTGTCTGTGAGTGGGTGTATGAGAAAATTAGTGGGTCCGTGAGTGAGTGCATGAGTGTCTGAGTGGGTCTAAGAACGGTTGTGTAAGTGTCTGAGTGGGTCTGTGAGTGGGTGTCTGAGTCTCTGAGTAGTTCTGTGACTGGGCGCATGAGTCTCTGAGTGGGTCTGTGAGTGAGTGTGCAAATGTCTGTGTGGGTCTGTTAGTAGGTATATGATTCGGGCTGTGATTTTGTGTGTGAGTCCCCGTGAGGGTATGTAAGTCAGTGTATGAGCGTATGAGTGAGTCTGTGTTTGGTACATTAGTCTATGAGTGGGTTTGTGAGTGGGTGCACAAGTGTACCAGTTGGTCTTTTAGTGGATGAATGAGTCTCTGAGTGGGTTTGTAAGTAGGTGAATATGTCTATGAGTAGGTCTGTGACTGGGTCTATTATTCTTTGAGTGGCTCTGTGAGTAGGAGCATGATTCTCTGAATGGGCATGTGAGTGGATGTGTGAGTCTCTGAGTGGATCTGTGAGTTGCTGTGTGAATGTCTGAGTAGGTCTCTGAGTGGGTACATGAGTATCTGAGTGGGTCTGTGAGTGGGTGAATCAGTGTCAGAGTGGGTATGTGACTGAGTAGATGATTGTCTGAATATGTTTGTGTTTGTATACGTTTACGATCACTTGCTATTCACAAAGGGAGTAACAAGTAGTATCTTTACTAGTGCAGAGTGCCCTGATCCCTGCTGATCTTTGCTCTGCTGAGGACAAGGACTGGACCCATCTCACTTAAACCCAGATGGACTCCAAGGGCTCTCTGGATTGCCCCCTGTTCTGTAGTCTCAGGGCCATTAAAGACTTTCTTCAACCCTGCAACAACCTGGACTCTGCAATCTGTGAGTCCTGCCCTGCAAAGTGGTGCTAATCCAGTCCTTGTCCCCATAAAAATATGAATTCTGTTGTGCAGAACCAGAAAAATCAACACAGGGATGACTTTACATCAATTGGAACCATTGATCCTGAGAAAGGAGCCATTCGACAACATCGCCAGGACAGACTGCGTGGTTCGATGACGATGGACAGTGCCACTCGAAGATGACACAGCACTTGCATCATAAACAGACTCGGTGATTAAGCCTTCATCGAATGTATGGATCAGTGCTGATGCTTCAAATTCATCCATTGGATTGATGAGAACGTGGTGCCTCTTTGACATCAAGTCTTCAACTTCAACACTTGCTCTATTCAAGGTACTTTGTCAGTGGAATGCGTGAGTCCTGTAGCCAGCCTGCTCTCCATTGTGATTGACCTGAGCTTTGGATTTGGGATGGATGCTAAACTCCACTCCACGGGAAGAGTTTGCAGAGTTTTTTCCACTCTGTGCTCAGCTGTGTGTGTGCACTATGCTAAACTGCAAGTGTCAGGAATCAACACAATGCCAGTTCTGTTGGAAAATAAAATACAGTATGGCAGCCATGGAAATCCATGGAGCAAGACCCAAGCCCAGCAAGGCCGAAAGAGCATTTGTGAAGACCAAGTCCCTGAAGCATTCGAGCTTCATAGTACAGAAGATGAATTCATTTCCCAAATATATTTGTTTGTGGCACTGCTCAGCCAGGCGGAGAACCCGCACCTATGAGGGCAGCTCTGCCCCAAATGAGTTCCCTGGCAGGTAATAATTTCTCCAGCATTCCAGTATTTGGCTAGTGGCACCATGTCATGTGTGACTCTTTTACAAACTTTTGGGGTTTTAGTGAAGTGCCCATTGAATGCTGGGAGGTAAGGACCGCAGGATCAATTCTGATATGGGGCATATCATTGGTGGGTTCTGTCCTGTCAGTCACAGGCTCTGGGTTATAGCACACTCACATGAAACATGGCAGGTTGCTATTTTATCTCTGCCAAGCGAACTCTGAAGCATTGTGGATTCATGCCGCCCGCTTATCTGCTTCCCTTTCTAGACCCTCCTTCCTCCGGGTCTCTCTTTGCAAGCTGTATCGCATGTGCCACTTGTTTACTCTTTCCACAGTTATACGGCCTCATCCGATCCGTTAGACCATTGTTACCGGAACAACTTGACCCATACTCTCATCATTGGTTGACTCCAATCACCTAGACCCCCTTGCTCTGGCGGGTTGACATTGCATTCCAAGATCTGCTGTCACTGTTGACTGATTGAATTTCTGATGTCCCATATCACTTTCCTGGCTATATAGATTGACTGATCCATCCCAGTCTACAGCTGCCCCAGTGCAGTTAAGAAATGTTCCAAATCAACCAACATTGCCTACAGTATCGACTGCCCCAAGCCCCAGTTTGCCAGGTCCATGCGTGTCAACTCAAATCTCCATTCAATTGACAGAGGTCACCCTTATTTTCACTCATTCATCATCTAAACCTGACATGTCTCGCTTCAGAGCAGTGTAGAGTTGAATATGGCATCCTTCAGAAATGCAGATAACAACCTCCATAGCCTGACCAGCAGACAAGTTATTTCTTGAAGAAGACTAACAACTAAACGAGTAATGAATCTTTTATACCCTGGAATGAATAACTGCCAGAGGTTAGTACTAATGTTGTTGTCTGTTTTTATACAACTCTGCGGAACTCCACAGAGTGAAACTTTGTGAGTTGCGCCTACACCTACTTTGGATTCATCCTGGTCTAGCTCGACCTCAAGCAACTCCTTAGCACTATTGACTTCTAAGCACTATTTTTGGTTTATCCTTTAAAAATTCATAACTCCAGTTGTACTTATTGTATTTTTGTCATTTGGTCTTGATTTTCTCATAAAAATATCCACCATTTCTCTTAACTTGTGTGGGGTATTTTTGTGGTGTTTTCATTGCGTTATGTTCAACTTCTGAAGCTAAGTGCCACTGCTATCTACCAGCTTCAAGATGGTCCCAAAGAAAGGTGCCACTGCTAAGCCGAAAACTGCTAACAAGAAAGTAGCCATTTAGCAGAAGAAGGAGCTTACCATGACCATCACTGGCATGTCACCTCAGATGTTTTTTGGAAAACAAAAAACAGTGCCTGCCACACCGGTCTCTGGGGAGCTAGCTGGGGGCAGCACCCCCAAATCAGTAGACCCACCCCAATCTAGGACCAATTCTATGTCTGTCACAGAGGCAGCCTGTTTAATCAAAGCAACGCCAATGAGCAGTGATGTTGACATTGACACATATATCTCAAAGATATACCCAATCATTGACCCAAGAGCCTGAGCTTCATTCCGAGGAAGTAGAGCAATCCCCTCCAGAGGATCCACTGTCTTCCAAATCTACAGATAGAAAAAGGAGGATTAGTGCTGCATCATCTTCTTATTCAAGCCCGCCTTCTGATGATCTAGATGCCACTTGTCTGAGAGTGAGACACAACGTGAGATGACTCAGACGAGGCTAGAAAAAAAGGAAGGTTCCAGAAAGCCTTAGAGTAATGGAAGCAGATGTAGAAGAGGAGAATGACAATGAGCCAGTCATCATGGATGTTAGCGCTCTTCTCACGAAGCCATCAGCTGACCCCACCGACCTCAAGAACTACCGCCCCATCTCGCTGCTCCCGTTCCCTGCAAAAGTCATCGAGAAGACCGTCAACAAGCAGCTGGCCGCCTTCCTCGAGACGAACGGATCCCTCGACCTCTCGCAGTCTGGCTTCCGGGCCAACCACAGCACCGAGACCGCCCTGATCGCAGCCACCGATGACATCCGAGCACTGCTCGACAATGGAGAAACAGCAGCCCTCATCCTCCTAGACCTCTCCGCGGCCTTCGACACGGTCTGCCACCGTACACTAGTACAGAGTCTCAGCAATGTCGGAATCCAGGAGAAGGCACTGGAGTGGATCACCTCCTTCTTCGCCGGAAGGACACAGAGAGTCCGCCTCCCACCGTTCAGATCTGAAGCCACCGAAGTCATCTGCGGCGTTCCCCAAGGCTCCTCGCTCAACCCTACCCTCTTCAACGTCTACATGAGCCCCCTCGCAGCCATCGCACGCCAGCACAACCTCAACATCATCTCCTACGCCAATGACACCCAGCTGATCCTCTCCCTCACCAACGACCCCGCCACCGCCAGAGCCAACCTCCATGAAGGGATGAAAGAGGTAGCCGAATGGATGAAGAACAGCTGCCTGAAACTGAACTCGGACAAGACGGAAGTCCTCATCCTGAGATCCTCACCCTCCGCCTGGGACGACTCCTGGTGGCCCCCCGCCCTGGGCAGTGCACCCAAACCAACAGACCACGCACGCAACCTGGGATTCATCCTGGACTCCTCCCTCTCCATGACCAGACAAGTCAACGCCGTCTCCTCGTCGTGCTTCAACATCCTGCGCATGCTACGTAAGATCTTCCGGTGGATCCCCACCGAGACCAGGAAGACGGTCACCCAGGCCCTCGTCACCAGCTGCCTGGACTACGGCAACTCCCTCTACGCCGGAACCACCGCCAAACTCCAGAAGAGACTCCAGCGGATCCAGAACGCCTCAGCACGACTCATCCTGGACATCCCCATCGCAGCCACATCTCCGGACACCTGAGAGACCTGCACTGGCTCCCGGTCAACAAGAGAATCACCTTCCGTCTCCTCACCCACGCACACAAAGCCCTACACAACCAAGGCCCAGGGTACCTCAACAGTCGCCTCAACTTCTACGCTCCCAAACGCCAGCTCCGATCGACCGGCCACGCCCTCGCTGCCGTCCCCCGCATCCGAAGAGCCACCACAGGGGGACGGTCCTTCTCCTACCTCGCCGCCAAGACATGGAACTCCCTCCCGACCCACCTCCGCCTGACCCAGGACCACCTCGCCTTCAGGAAGCAACTCAAGACCTGGCTGTTCGAGCAGTAGCGGACTCCCCTCCCCTAGCGCCTTGAGACCCTCTGGGTGAGTAGTGCGCTATATAAATGATTTGATTGATTGATTGATTGATAGCCCAACTCCAGTGAAGACTGATGTTGCCCCATCCCAACTTCCCAGGGGGATGCGGCAGTGGCACTACAGATCCAAACACCGCTAGCTGCAAAATTTGCAAAGTCCTGGCAGCGTCCTACATCCACATCCTCCTCAGTAGAAGTAGGTATTGCAGAGCCAGAGAGTCAAATTTCAAAACGCTAAACAACCATTAGTTTATCCAACATTGGCAGTGGCACCAGCAGCGTCAGAAAGTTGAGCTCCCCAGTTTGGGATTTCTTTTCGGTTAGCCATGAGAAGGTGAACATTGCCATATGCTCCTTTTGCAGAGACAGTGTTAGTCAGGATAAGCTTGGTACAAACTATGGCACCAGGGCCCACACGACCCATTTGAGAACGCAACATATGATCTTTTGGGAGGCATACCATAGCGGCCAAAAAAATATTAGTGTTGTTGGAGAAGGGGGTGAAAGCCAAATGAGCAGGAAATCTGAATCTGATCACAGTAGAAGGAGTAGAAGAGGAAGACATCTTCATTACGCAAAACAGCCCTCTTCCCAGCAGTGCAGTAGTATCACCCACATCAGCAACATCGCAATGGCACAAGACTCAGGTCGAGACACCAGGGCAACAGAGGACAGTGCTCAATAAAAAAAAGCATATTGAGCCTACCGCCTGGTCTCAAGAAGTCACCTGCATCAGTGGTATCAGGAAAGAAAAACATTTAGGCTATTATTCCTGCCATGTTTAGGCCAGAGGGGCAGTTTGAATGTAACCACCCAATATTGAGATGGACCAATGGGGTCTAGTCAAATGCCTGAAAGAGATGCTGCGCCCTTTTGAGGTGTTCACACAGGAATACAGCAAAGAGGACAGTACCAATGGACAAGCTAATCCATTGTTGCACATGCTACAGGAACAGCTAAACGAGGTGTCTGCAATGTATGCAGGTGTAGAGGAAAAAAGATGGGTATGACTTGGTGGAGAACTTAATTATTTTCTTGTCTGCTATTACAAGGGTGCAAAGAGACTTTGTGTCCTCCAAACGTTACATCTGTGCCACAATTCTTGATCCACGGTACAAACCATTACTGTCCACTTTCATTCCTTTTTCAGATGGGAATGTTACAAAATACAAAACATCGATGGCTATGCAAGGCAGTGAGCTAGGAAGAGAATGACAGGGAATTAGAGGCCCACTGGTCTATGTCAGCACCAATCCTGTAGGGTAACCTTCAACTTCAGAGCCTGAGTATAGTGCTGCTGGCTCATAGCAGCCAAAACCAATAACAAGAACACCATCAACAACACCAAGACCAGGAGCCTCAGCCCTCAAAACTGCAACAGCATGGTTTCTACTGGCAGCGCTTAAGTCCACTGCAGAGGAAAAGTGGTCGAGCAAAGTGGAGCACCAGCAATGAATATTGAGCGTATGGTTCAGGCCTATATGGATGATTCAACAGAGGTCTACCATGATCAAATGCCATTCGTGTATTGGTATGGAAAGAGGCGCCAATGGCCAATGCTCAGCAGTCTGGCAATAAACTGTCTGGCTTGCCCTGTAGCCAGTGTCTCCGCTGAGTGTGTTTTCAGTGCTGCTGGTGCTGCTGTTACAGTGAGAAGGACCAGGCTCTTGCTCAAAAACGTGGAAGGATGATAAAAAATAATCAGCCCTTTATACAACCAGATTACACCATACATCAACTACCACAGGAGGAAGTTGACAGAGATTCAGAGGTCATGGGAGTAGTGTGTTAGATAACCTACTTCTGGGGGAACCCTACGTCCCTGACTACTAGACTTTCTTTCTTCGACAAATGACATCCAAAAACAAAAAAAATTACTCTGGAACATTATTTAATTTATTATTTGTGTGTATCTGACTGTCTGGTTGACCAATTTATCCCCACTGACTTACTCTTAGACACATTTTTATTGCCGGATGGGAGTTGCAACTGAATGCAGTAAGTAAAGAAGTCTGACTCCTGACTCAACCTCCAAAGCCATGTCCCTCAAGCCAGATATTGCACAGACAATGCAAACAAATGTGTGCGTGCCAGGATGCTTGTTTCAGGTGGCAGTTCAGACTGGACTGTTCTCAGAAGGAACAGGGTTAAGACTGATTTGCATATGGCTGGGTCCAAACGTGGGTGACGTGGTAAGTAAAAGAATGATGAATGAAACACAGCCTCCAAACCTGGACCTTGACTATCTATGCTTTCCTCCTACCCTAGAGGGACTGTCCCAGTCACATGTGACATTTATAATTTGATTTACACTGTAATGATCTGCTTCGTGAACAAATGGAGGATCTGCATTCTGCAATGTTCCACCAATTAATCACGGTGAGCACACCATAAGAACAGGTAAATGCTAGCATACATTGCATGCTGAGTGATTATTGTTTGTTGTTGTGATGTGTGAGCTTGTTGTGATATATCATCATCAATGTGTTGAGAATAGATTGAGAAGAGATGATTCATGTTTTGGCATGCAGTGTGAGACTGGGTGCTTGTTTATCACGCTTAATGTGTAAGTGATGAATTTGAGAGTCCCAAAATGTTGGTGGCCTAGTCTACCAGTGGCTGATCAATAATTCTAAATTTTCCCCTGATGGTGATTTATTTCCTTCCCCTTTAAAAGATAGGATGCAGGTTTCCTTTACCTGGTTCAACTCTACTCCACACAGTCCACACTCTACACTGCTTCGTTTTCTATTGTTTTATGCTTTATATTTATACTCCTCAAAGACTCTGAGCTGACCGTGCCCTTAGATAATGCAAAGTTTGCAAATACAAATCTAGTCTATGCAAAAAGTGACTCAATCTTTCCCTTCTTGTTGCTCAGTAACACAATTGTACTACTACAGACGGATCTATTTCATTTTGAATCTGGACCATGTTGGTACGGATTTGGACACCATAGTCGGGGTCAGACTCAGGAGAATCAGAGATGATGGAATTACTCAGGGCGTGGATGTGAACGTGACTACTGTGAGAACTGCCACCAGAAGAAGATGGAAGTTTTCAAATTCACTGACACCAACCAATTTAGATGATGATGACTTTGAAGTGGCCTAAAGTTAAACAACAACACCAGACCTACACAAGTCTGTATAGTGATGATGGTGAGTGGTGTGACTGACAGCGGTGCATTGATTTTCTATTTGATTGAGAAAATGATATGTTGATATGTGTGTGTGCTCACTGCTCAGTGCTGTCTGACTCCAATTTGTTGTTTAATCTGAAGCTAAGTAGTGGATGGGCGGGGGCTGTTGTTGAGGTAACTGCTGGAAACAGACAATTAGCCATTCTGCCTCTGAGTCTTCTCTTCTTCGTGCGCACTCCTCCTTATGCAGTTTAACTTTTCTCCTTGACTCTTCATTATCATTTTGCTTTTCAATCTACAGTGCCCGGCCTTTACCCTATGCCATACTGGAAAACCAATGCAATATACTCACACTTACCTTACCGAACTGCATCCGCCAGGCACCCAAGATTGATGGACAGTCCAAGAGGAATGCAGATGCAACTCCCAATTAGGCAATACAGAATATCTTTTTTTCTCTTTAATTAGTATTACAATTTTTACGTTGTTTTATATTTGTTACTTGACTCCTACAGATATTTTTTTTTATTGGATAGCTTTCATAGTTCGGTACAAAGATTACAGGACATAATGTAACTTTAGTCTCTCTAGGGGCAGACAGATAATTGATTTGGTTTACTGTCCTGTACTAGTACTAACATCATGCATACATTTCCTTTTCCTCTAATAGCAGATTTATGATGGCCGGCTGCCAAGATGAATGTTTGCCCTTGTATAGTTTTTGTCTTTGTCAAACATTTCCCCCAAATCCCCCTTCCCATTCATTCATTGAACGCCTAACCCTCTTCCCCCGAGCTGTGTGATTTATTTAGGTGTGACAAAATTACATTTACACCATTAATTGATCACACACTTGGTGGGGCAGATGTGATGAAAGCAATACCAACTCATTGCGGGCGAGGTCTTCTTCTGCTCTAAGTATATCCCACAATGGCAATATTATTATATATGAGAAAGCCCAGCAATGCACAGTATTCAAAATAATAGTAACATTTTTTTCACAGGAACATTGCCAGTATCATTATCCTTCCCGCACTAAAGGTTACACTTGTCCACTTCAAAGCTCGAGTTGACTTCAGTTTGTAACTGTTACTAGCTCACATTCTGATTATTTATTTTATTTTAGCATTGCTTATGATGTTTTCTCATTTGACTGTCTTCTTCTTGTGTACTACTAGTCGGACTCTAGTCTGCCTCTGGTGACTATCTCATTATTTTGTGCTAAGCTTGCATGTAAAACTTCATTGACTCAGTTTATTATTTCAATTAGTTCCCTGTGAAGATTATTCCTCATTCTACAGTTTGAGTTCAGCAGGAGGGAGTAGAACCTCAATTATGGATCTGTTGCCTTCACTAGTATTCTTTGACTAGTCCGCTAGCATGCTGCTACTTTCTACTACCATCACCGTGGAACCTTGGGAAACCATGCAGCCATTGTTTCGCCTAATCACAGGTACGAGAAGAACTGTGGGGGATTGCTGAGCTACAATATTCTATGTAGTAGGGAAATTCACACACCCACACCCACTCCGAGTCCTTAGGGGTTAACTTAGTTGCAGACTGCAGAGACTAGGAGGAGAGAGTAGTAAGAAAGAAAGTTCAAATTGTCCAAACAAATGTCCATAGCAGTACTAGTAGAGTAGTAATACCCAATGGATACTCTGAGTCTTACAGTAACACCACTAGGCAGTCCACAAAATATATATGGGGAGAGGGAAAGCTGACTGAAATACCAGAAGAAATGTAGCCAAAGACAGAGGCAGTTTGAGGTGAAATATAGACACTATAAATATAAAACAACTTAATAAATAATAGGATAATGAAGAAATAAAACAATTTTTGAAACAGATAGATCAAAGAGGATTTGGGGAAGGAATAAAACTAGGACACAGGTAGAAAAGTGTTCAGATTTAGGAACAGTAAAAGTTAGGGGAATAAATATTAATGTTAACAATAGCAGGACTCACTGGGGCCAGCAGGGGCATCGAGGAGGAGCGTTCTTCCTGCTGGGAGGCACCTCCAGCTCCCTCACAGGCCTCTGACGACTTCTTGTCCCTGGATGCTGAAGCATGTAAGACTTAATTAAGGAGGCAAGAAATAATTGTATTTCAATAAATAATCTCTATAAAACAATTTTTGGACAGGAAACGGTAATTGCAATGACATTGAATTTACCTAAATCATATTGACTAGTAGTAGTAGACTAGTATCACGGACCATCCTATTAATTCCACTTTTCCTAAACCCACTTAGCCCGCATATACCAAAGAACACTGATACACTGCCCGGCGCACCCTTGCCCACAACTGCTGGTGCTCCCGGACCCAGGCCAGCCACCTGCTGCCAGGGTGCAGGGGAGGTAGTGCTTCACAAAGAAACCAGCTCTGCCACTTCCACCTCCGAAAACAAGGCCCAGGCCTGCACCTCTTCCGGGTGCCACATTCTGCAAGGAAGGTGACTCTTCTTTGCCACCTTTTTTACATGGGTCTCTGCCATAATGCTGGTGGCAGGGGTGGGTCTGCCCCCTCTCCCTCTTTCTGCCTAGGAAGAGCTAGCAGAATGTAGATGAATGCAGATGAGTTTGCTGTCACACCTGAGACTGCTCGTAGTTTCCAGTTGCTGTTAATTGTTCCCACCTTTAGGAATGTATATTGGGCCGTGGTAGTGAACAATAGGACCTGGATGTAACTGGGAGAGGGCCATCCTGCCAGGATCAGAGAGGAAAAGCTGTTCCCTGCCCCACTTACATTTCAAATGGCTGGCTCCATCACACTCACAAAGGTACTTGACACCATTCTTTTGTCACCCTAGTCCTCTTGGAACCTATGCAGGGGGTGGGAGAAACTTTCCAGAAACAGAAGTGGGGATGGACTAGAAGTTTCCCTCACTTCAAAGGGTGGCACCAGGTATAAGTACTGGCCAACCTGAACTACTAATTAGTAGACTCCTGGATATATGGACATTGCAGAAGAAGGGCTGCCTTGTCCCCATACGACTGCCCTGCTGTTTAAGTCCTGGTGTGCTTCTCAGAAGACTGCTATGCTGCTACTATTAGATTGCCCTGCTACTTGAGGCCTGCCTTGTTTCCAGAGGACTGAATTGCTGCTTGAAGCCTGCCTATTTCTTCAGAGGACTGCCTTGCTGCACGAGGACTGCCCCACTTTCTGGGAAGGAAGACAGGCCTGCTTCCTTAATCCCTGGCTAACCTGACTGCAAGGATCAGTTGACCTGACACAGAGACACTACAAGCTACAAGCTCCAGAGGCCTCTCTGCAACTGTCCGGCTGACCATTCATAAACAAATTAAATTCTGAGCTAGAATTTCATTGAGCATTTTGTATTCCTGTGAGGCATGCTTCAGTGTTTCAGATAGAATTATCTGCATGGTTGTGCCTGTTCTCAAAAATTATGTGTCAAGGGTCTGAATCAGTTGGGACACAACTCTCACAAAATACACACTCATCAATTTCAACATTGATATTATTGCTTTATTCTGACCTCCTGACATACCACTTACAGCATGTTAGTCTGTTTGAGGAGCTGTTTCAATGATGCAGCTAAACTGTATGAGTATATTAAATAGGCTGACTCCGCTTTCTGATTATTATGAGGGGTGGATTTAATAACAAATCACACAATGCAGCAAGACAGTTTGCTGCATTGCATTGGGAGAATATTTAACAACAAGGGGTGGTGATGGACAGAGTTTCTGAATTAAGCAGAATACTCTCACCCAGTCAAGAGATCAGGGCTAGATCCAACACCGTTTTTTAGCTCACTGCACCATCCCAGTTCAGAACCTGGCTATATGCAAATTAGTCTGTTCCTGTCCCAGTGCATGATGGGAACAGGGCAAACCAAACTACCAAGCCAATTCTTACACTGGGAAGGAAACAAGCTTCCGGGGACCGGTTTCTGGCATTTCAACCTTCGTCGGCCCGGCTTGCTTGAATCCTGATGGTGCAATGAGCAAGGGACTCACATCTGAGTATACCCTTCCACGCTTAGGGTGGACAAAATATTTAACAACAAGGGGTGGTGATGGACAGAGTTTCTGAATTAAGCAGAATACTCTCACCCAGTCAAGAGATCAGGGCTAGATCCAACACCGTTTTTTAGCTCACTGCACCATCCCAGTTCAGAACCTGGCTATATGCAAATTAGTCTGTTCCTGTCCCAGTGCATGATGGGAACAGGGCAATCCAAACTACCAAGCCAATTCTTACACTGGGAAGGAAACAAGCTTCCGGGGACCGGTTTCTGGCATTTCAGCCTTCGTCGGCCCGGCTTGCTTGAATCCTGATGGTGCAATGAGCAAGGGACTCACATCTGAGTATACCCTTCCACGCTTAGGGTGGACAAAATATTTAACAACAAGGGGTGGTGATGGACAGAGTTTCTGAATTAAGCAGAATACTCTCACCCAGTCAAGAGATCAGGGCTAGATCCAACACCGTTTTTTAGCTCACTGCACCATCCCAGTTCAGAACCTGGCTATATGCAAATTAGTCTGTTCCTGTCCCAGTGCATGATGGGAACAGGGCAAACCAAACTACCAAGCCAATTCTTACACTGGGAAGGAAACAAGCTTCCGGGGACCGGTTTCTGGCATTTCAGCCTTCGTCGGCCCGGCTTGCTTGAATCCTGATGGTGCAATGAGCAAGGGACTCACATCTGAGTATACCCTTCCACGCTTAGGGTGGACAAAATATTTAACAACAAGGGGTGGTGATGGACAGAGTTTCTGAATTAAGCAGAATACTCTCACCCAGTCAAGAGATCAGGGCTAGATCCAACACCGTTTTTTAGCTCACTGCACCATCCCAGTTCAGAACCTGGCTATATGCAAATTAGTCTGTTCCTGTCCCAGTGCATGATGGGAACAGGGCAAACCAAACTACCAAGCCAATTCTTACACTGGGAAGGAAACAAGCTTCCGGGGACCGGTTTCTGGCATTTCAGCCTTCGTCGGCCCGGCTTGCTTGAATCCTGATGGTGCAATGAGCAAGGGACTCACATCTGAGTATACCCTTCCACGCTTAGGGTGGACAAAATATTTAACAACAAGGGGTGGTGATGGACAGAGTTTCTGAATTAAGCAGAATACTCTCACCCAGTCAAGAGATCAGGGCTAGATCCAACACCGTTTTTTAGCTCACTGCACCATCCCAGTTCAGAACCTGGCTATATGCAAATTAGTCTGTTCCTGTCCCAGTGCATGATGGGAACAGGGCAAACCAAACTACCAAGCCAATTCTTACACTGGGAAGGAAACAAGCTTCCGGGGACCGGTTTCTGGCATTTCAGCCTTCGTCGGCCCGGCTTGCTTGAATCCTGATGGTGCAATGAGCAAGGGACTCACATCTGAGTATACCCTTCCACGCTTAGGGTGGACAAAATATTTAACAACAAGGGGTGGTGATGGACAGAGTTTCTGAATTAAGCAGAATACTCTCACCCAGTCAAGAGATCAGGGCTAGATCCAACACCGTTTTTTAGCTCACTGCACCATCCCAGTTCAGAACCTGGCTATATGCAAATTAGTCTGTTCCTGTCCCAGTGCATGATGGGAACAGGGCAAACCAAACTACCAAGCCAATTCTTACACTGGGAAGGAAACAAGCTTCCGGGGACCGGTTTCTGGCATTTCAGCCTTCGTCGGCCCGGCTTGCTTGAATCCTGATGGTGCAATGAGCAAGGGACTCACATCTGAGTATACCCTTCCACGCTTAGGGTGGACAAAATATTTAACAACAAGGGGTGGTGATGGACAGAGTTTCTGAATTAAGCAGAATACTCTCACCCAGTCAAGAGATCAGGGCTAGATCCAACACCGTTTTTTAGCTCACTGCACCATCCCAGTTCAGAACCTGGCTATATGCAAATTAGTCTGTTCCTGTCCCAGTGCATGATGGGAACAGGGCAAACCAAACTACCAAGCCAATTCTTACACTGGGAAGGAAACAAGCTTCCGGGGACCGGTTTCTGGCATTTCAGCCTTCGTCGGCCCGGCTTGCTTGAATCCTGATGGTGCAATGAGCAAGGGACTCACATCTGAGTATACCCTTCCACGCTTAGGGTGGACAAAATATTTAACAACAAGGGGTGGTGATGGACAGAGTTTCTGAATTAAGCAGAATACTCTCACCCAGTCAAGAGATCAGGGCTAGATCCAACACCGTTTTTTAGCTCACTGCACCATCCCAGTTCAGAACCTGGCTATATGCAAATTAGTCTGTTCCTGTCCCAGTGCATGATGGGAACAGGGCAAACCAAACTACCAAGCCAATTCTTACACTGGGAAGGAAACAAGCTTCCGGGGACCGGTTTCTGGCATTTCAGCCTTCGTCGGCCCGGCTTGCTTGAATCCTGATGGTGCAATGAGCAAGGGACTCACATCTGAGTATACCCTTCCATGCTTAGGGTGGACAAAATATTTAACAACAAGGGGTGGTGATGGACAGAGTTTCTGAATTAAGCAGAATACTCTCACCCAGTCAAGAGATCAGGGCTAGATCCAACACCGTTTTTTAGCTCACTGCACCATCCCAGTTCAGAACCTGGCTATATGCAAATTAGTCTGTTCCTGTCCCAGTGCATGATGGGAACAGGGCAAACCAAACTACCAAGCCAATTCTTACACTGGGAAGGAAACAAGCTTCCGGGGACCGGTTTCTGGCATTTCAGCCTTCGTCAGCCCGGCTTGCTTGAATCCTGATGGTGCAATGAGCAAGGGACTCACATCTGAGTATACCCTTCCACGCTTAGGGTGGACAAAATATTTAACAACAAGGGGTGGTGATGGACAGAGTTTCTGAATTAAGCAGAATACTCTCACCCAGTCAAGAGATCAGGGCTAGATCCAACACCGTTTTTTAGCTCACTGCACCATCCCAGTTCAGAACCTGGCTATATGCAAATTAGTCTGTTCCTGTCCCAGTGCATGATGGGAACAGGGCAAACCAAACTACCAAGCCAATTCTTACACTGGGAAGGAAACAAGCTTCCGGGGACCGGTTTCTGGCATTTCAGCCTTCGTCGGCCCGGCTTGCTTGAATCCTGATGGTGCAATGAGCAAGGGACTCACATCTGAGTATACCCTTCCACGCTTAGGGTGGACAAAATATTTAACAACAAGGGGTGGTGATGGACAGAGTTTCTGAATTAAGCAGAATACTCTCACCCAGTCAAGAGATCAGGGCTAGATCCAACACCGTTTTTTAGCTCACTGCACCATCCCAGTTCAGAACCTGGCTATATGCAAATTAGTCTGTTCCTGTCCCAGTGCATGATGGGAACAGGGCAAACCAAACTACCAAGCCAATTCTTACACTGGGAAAGAAACAAGCTTCCGGGGACCGGTTTCTGGCATTTCAGCCTTCGTCGGCCCGGCTTGCTTGAATCCTGATGGTGCAATGAGCAAGGGACTCACATCTGAGTATACCCTTCCACGCTTAGGGTGGACAAAATATTTAACAACAAGGGGTGGTGATGGACAGAGTTTCTGAATTAAGCAGAATACTCTCACCCAGTCAAGAGATCAGGGCTAGATCCAACACCGTTTTTTAGCTCACTGCACCATCCCAGTTCAGAACCTGGCTATATGCAAATTAGTCTGTTCCTGTCCCAGTGCATGATGGGAACAGGGCAAACCAAACTACCAAGCCAATTCTTACACTGGGAAGGAAACAAGCTTCCGGGGACCGGTTTCTGGCATTTCAGCCTTCGTCGGCCCGGCTTGCTTGAATCCTGATGGTGCAATGAGCAAGGGACTCACATCTGAGTATACCCTTCCACGCTTAGGGTGGACAAAATATTTAACAACAAGGGGTGGTGATGGACAGAGTTTCTGAATTAAGCAGAATACTCTCACCCAGTAAAGAGATCAGGGCTAGATCCAACACCGTTTTTTAGCTCACTGCACCATCCCAGTTCAGAACCTGGCTATATGCAAATTAGTCTGTTCCTGTCCCAGTGCATGATGGGAACAGGGCAAACCAAACTACCAAGCCAATTCTTACACTGGGAAGGAAACAAGCTTCCGGGGACCGGTTTCTGGCATTTCAGCCTTCGTCGGCCCGGCTTGCTTGAATCCTGATGGTGCAATGAGCAAGGGACTCACATCTGAGTATACCCTTCCACGCTTAGGGTGGACAAAATATTTAACAACAAGGGGTGGTGATGGACAGAGTTTCTGAATTAAGCAGAATACTCTCACCCAGTCAAGAGATCAGGGCTAGATCCAACACCGTTTTTTAGCTCACTGCACCATCCCAGTTCAGAACCTGGCTATATGCAAATTAGTCTGTTCCTGTCCCAGTGCATGATGGGAACAGGGCAAACCAAACTACCAAGCCAATTCTTACACTGGGAAGGAAACAAGCTTCCGGGGACCGGTTTCTGGCATTTCAGCCTTCGTCGGCCCGGCTTGCTTGAATCCTGATGGTGCAATGAGCAAGGGACTCACATCTGAGTATACCCTTCCACGCTTAGGGTGGACAAAATTTTTAACAACAAGGGGTGGTGATGGACAGAGTTTCTGAATTAAGCAGAATACTCTCACCCAGTCAAGAGATCAGGGCTAGATCCAACACCGTTTTTTAGCTCACTGCACCATCCCAGTTCAGAACCTGGCTATATGCAAATTAGTCTGTTCCTGTCCCAGTGCATGATGGGAACAGGGCAAACCAAACTACCAAGCCAATTCTTACACTGGGAAGGAAACAAGCTTCCGGGGACCGTATTCTGGCATTTCAGCCTTCGTCGGCCCGGCTTGCTTGAATCCTGATGGTGCAATGAGCAAGGGACTCACATCTGAGTATACCCTTCCACGCTTAGGGTGGACAAAATATTTAACAACAAGGGGTGGTGATGGACAGAGTTTCTGAATTAAGCAGAATACTCTCACCCAGTCAATAGATCAGGGCTAGATCCAACACCGTTTTTTAGCTCACTGCACCATCCCAGTTCAGAACCTGGCTATATGCAAATTAGTCTGTTCCTGTCCCAGTGCATGATGGGAACAGGGCAAACCAAACTACCAAGCCAATTCTTACACTGGGAAGGAAACACTATAGGTGTGGCAGGGTATACTCAGACATGAGTCCCTTTCTCACTGCTCCATCAGGATTCAAGCAAGCCGGGCCGAAGAGGCTGAAATGCCAGAAACCGGTCCCCGGTAGCTTGTCTCCTTTCTGGTGAAGAATTGGCTTGGTAGTTTGGTCTGCCCTGTTCCCATGATGCACTGGGCCAGGGACAGACTAATTTGCATATAGCCAGGTTCTGAGCTGGGATGGGGCAGTGAGATAAATAACGGTGATGGATCAAGCCCTGATCTTTGGACTGGGTAAGAGTGGTCTGCTTAATTCAGACACTCTGTTCATCACCACCCCCTTTTCTGTATCGTTTTTGGCCACTATAGGTGTGGCAGGGTATACTCAGACATGAGTCCCTTTCTCACTGCTCCATCAGGATTCAAGCAAGCCGGGCCGAAGAGGCTGAAATGCCAGAAACCGGTCCCCGGTAGCTTGTCTCCTTTCTGGTGAAGAATTGGCTTGGTAGTTTGGTCTGCCCTGTTCCCATGATGCACTGGGCCAGGGACAGACTAATTTGCATATAGCCAGGTTCTGAGCTGGGATGGGGCAGTGAGATAAATAACGGTGATGGATCAAGCCCTGATCTTTGGACTGGGTAAGAGTGGTCTGCTTAATTCAGACACTCTGTTCATCACCACCCCCTTTTCTGTATCGTTTTTGGCCACTATAGGTGTGGCAGGGTATACTCAGACATGAGTCCCTTTCTCACTGCTCCATCAGGATTCAAGCAAGCCGGGCCGAAGAGGCTGAAATGCCAGAAACCGGTCCCTGGTAGCTTGTCTCCTTTCTGGTGAAGAATTGGCTTGGTAGTTTGGTCTGCCCTGTTCCCATGATGCACTGGGCCAGGGACAGACTAATTTGCATATAGCCAGGTTCTGAGCTGGGATGGGGCAGTGAGATAAATAACGGTGATGGATCAAGCCCTGATCTTTGGACTGGGTAAGAGTGGTCTGCTTAATTCAGACACTCTGTTCATCACCACCCCCTTTTCTGTATCGTTTTTGGCCACTATAGGTGTGGCAGGGTATACTCAGACATGAGTCCCTTTCTCACTGCTCCATCAGGATTCAAGCAAGCCGGCCGAAGAGGCTGAAATGCCAGAAACCGGTCCCCGGTAGCTTGTCTCCTTTCTGGTGAAGAATTGGCTTGGTAGTTTGGTCGGCCCTGTTCCCATGATGCACTGGGCCAGGGACAGACTAATTTGCATATAGCCAGGTTCTGAGCTGGGATGGGGCAGTGAGATAAATAACGGTGATGGATCAAGCCCTGATCTTTGGACTGGGTAAGAGTGGTCTGCTTAATTCAGACACTCTGTTCATCACCACCCCCTTTTCTGTATCGTTTTTGGCCACTATAGGTGTGGCAGGGTATACTCAGACATGAGTCCCTTTCTCACTGCTCCATCAGGATTCAAGCAAGCCGGGCCGAAGAGGCTGAAATGCCAGAAACCGGTCCCCGGTAGCTTGTCTCCTTTCTGGTGAAGAATTGGCTTGGTAGTTTGGTCTGCCCTGTTCCCATGATGCACTGGGCCAGGGTCAGACTAATTTGCATATAGCCAGGTTCTGAGCTGGGCTGGGGCAGTGAGATAAATAACGGTGATGGATCAAGCCCTGATCTTTGGACTGGGTAAGAGTGGTCTGCTTAATTCAGACACTCTGTTCATCACCACCCCCTTTTCTGTTTCGTTTTTGGCCACTATAGGTGTGGCAGGGTATACTCAGACATGAGTCCCTTTCTCACTGCTCCATCAGGATTCAAGCAAGCCGGGCCGAAGAGGCTGAAATGCCAGAAACCGGTCCCCGGTAGCTTGTCTCCTTTCTGGTGAAGAATTGGCTTGGTAGTTTGGTCTGCCCTGTTCCCATGATGCACTGGGCCAGGGACAGACTAATTTGCATATAGCCAGGTTCTGAGCTGGGATGGGGCAGTGAGATAAATAACGGTGATGGATCAAGCCCTGATCTTTGGACTGGGTAAGAGTGGTCTGCTTAATTCAGACACTCTGTTCATCACCACCCCCTTTTCTGTATCGTTTTTGGCCACTATAGTGTGGCAGGGTATACTCAGACATTAGTCCCTTTCTCACTGCTCCATCAGGATTCAAGCAAGCCGGCCGAAGAGGCTGAAATGCCAGAAACCGGTCCCCGGTAGCTTGTCTCCTTTCTGGTGAAGAATTGGCTTGGTAGTTTGGTCTGCCCTGTTCCCATGATGCACTGGGCCAGGGACAGACTAATTTGCATATAGCCAGGTTCTGAGCTGGGATGGGGCAGTGAGATAAATAACGGTGATGGATCAAGCCCTGATCTTTGGACTGGGTAAGAGTGGTCTGCTTAATTCAGACACTCTGTTCATCACCACCCCCTTTTCTGTATCGTTTTTGGCCACTATAGGTGTGGCAGGGTATACTCAGACATGAGTCCCTTTCTCACTGCTCCATCAGGATTCAAGCAAGCCGGGCCGAAGAGGCTGAAATGCCAGAAACCGGTCCCCGGTAGCTTGTCTCCTTTCTGGTGAAGAATTGGCTTGGTAGTTTGGTCTGCCCTGTTCCCATGATGCACTGGGCCAGGGACAGACTAATTTGCATATAGCCAGGTTCTGAGCTGGGATGGGGCAGTGAGATAAATAACGGTGATGGATCAAGCCCTGATCTTTGGACTGGGTAAGAGTGGTCTGCTTAATTCAGACACTCTGTTCATCACCACCCCCTTTTTTGTATCGTTTTTGGCCACTATAGGTGTGGCAGGGTATACTCAGACATGAGTCCCTTTCTCACTGCTCCATCAGGATTCAAGCAAGCCGGGCCGAAGAGGCTGAAATGCCAGAAACCGGTCCCCGGTAGCTTGTCTCCTTTCTGGTGAAGAATTGGCTTGGTAGTTTGGTCTGCCCTGTTCCCATGATGCACTGGGCCAGGGTCAGACTAATTTGCATATAGCCAGGTTCTGAGCTGGGCTGGGGCAGTGAGATAAATAACGGTGATGGATCAAGCCCTGATCTTTGGACTGGGTAAGAGTGGTCTGCTTAATTCAGACACTCTGTTCATCACCACCCCCTTTTCTGTATCGTTTTTGGCCACTATAGGTGTGGCAGGGTATACTCAGACATGAGTCCCTTTCTCACTGCTCCATCAGGATTCAAGCAAGCCGGGCCGAAGAGACTGAAATGCCAGAAACCGGTCCCCGGTAGCTTGTCTCCTTTCTGGTGAAGAATTGGCTTGGTAGTTTGGTCTGCCCTGTTCCCATGATGCACTGGGCCAGGGACAGACTAATTTGCATATAGCCAGGTTCTGAGCTGGGATGGGGCAGTGAGATAAATAACGGTGATGGATCAAGCCCTGATCTTTGGACTGGGTAAGAGTGGTCTGCTTAATTCAGACACTCTGTTCATCACCACCCCCTTTTCTGTATCGTTTTTGGCCACTATAGTGTGGCAGGGTATACTCAGACATTAGTCCCTTTCTCACTGCTCCATCAGGATTCAAGCAAGCCGGCCGAAGAGGCTGAAATGCCAGAAACCGGTCCCCGGTAGCTTGTCTCCTTTCTGGTGAAGAATTGGCTTGGTAGTTTGGTCTGCCCTGTTCCCATGATGCACTGGGCCAGGGACAGACTAATTTGCATATAGCCAGGTTCTGAGCTGGGATGGGGCAGTGAGATAAATAACGGTGATGGATCAAGCCCTGATCTTTGGACTGGGTAAGAGTGGTCTGCTTAATTCAGACACTCTGTTCATCACCACCCCCTTTTCTGTATCGTTTTTGGCCACTATAGGTGTGGCAGGGTATACTCAGACATGAGTCCCTTTCTCACTGCTCCATCAGGATTCAAGCAAGCCGGGCCGAAGAGGCTGAAATGCCAGAAACCGGTCCCCGGTAGCTTGTCTCCTTTCTGGTGAAGAATTGGCTTGGTAGTTTGGTCTGCCCTGTTCCCATGATGCACTGGGCCAGGGACAGACTAATTTGCATATAGCCAGGTTCTGAGCTGGGATGGGGCAGTGAGATAAATAACGGTGATGGATCAAGCCCTGATCTTTGGACTGGGTAAGAGTGGTCTGCTTAATTCAGACACTCTGTTCATCACCACCCCCTTTTCTGTATCGTTTTTGGCCACTATAGGTGTGGCAGGGTATACTCAGACATGAGTCCCTTTCTCACTGCTCCATCAGGATTCAAGCAAGCCGGGCCGAAGAGGCTGAAATGCCAGAAACCGGTCCCCGGTAGCTTGTCTCCTTTCTGGTGAAGAATTGGCTTGGTAGTTTGGTCTGCCCTGTTCCCATGATGCACTGGGCCAGGGACAGACTAATTTGCATATAGCCAGGTTCTGAGCTGGGATGGGGCAGTGAGATAAATAACGGTGATGGATCAAGCCCTGATCTTTGGACTGGGTAAGAGTGGTCTGCTTAATTCAGACACTCTGTTCATCACCACCCCCTTTTTTGTATCGTTTTTGGCCACTATAGGCGTGGCAGGGTATACTCAGACATGAGTCCCTTTCTCACTGCTCCATCAGGATTCAAGCAAGCCGGGCCGAAGAGGCTGAAATGCCAGAAACCGGTCCCCGGTAGCTTGTCTCCTTTCTGGTGAAGAATTGGCTTGGTAGTTTGGTCTGCCCTGTTCCCATGATGCACTGGGCCAGGGTCAGACTAATTTGCATATAGCCAGGTTCTGAGCTGGGCTGGGGCAGTGAGATAAATAACGGTGATGGATCAAGCCCTGATCTTTGGACTGGGTAAGAGTGGTCTGCTTAATTCAGACACTCTGTTCATCACCACCCCCTTTTCTGTATCGTTTTTGGCCACTATAGGTGTGGCAGGGTATACTCAGACATGAGTCCCTTTCTCACTGCTCCATCAGGATTCAAGCAAGCCGGGCCGAAGAGGCTGAAATGCCAGAAACCGGTCCCCGGTAGCTTGTCTCCTTTCTGGTGAAGAATTGGCTTGGTAGTTTGGTCTGCCCTGTTCCCATGATGCACTGGGCCAGGGACAGACTAATTTGCATATAGCCAGGTTCTGAGCTGGGATGGGGCAGTGAGATAAATAACGGTGATGGATCAAGCCCTGATCTTTGGACTGGGTAAGAGTGGTCTGCTTAATTCAGACACTCTGTTCATCACCACCCCCTTTTCTGTATTGCATTTGGAGAAGGCAGGAATATGCCGTATCTACTGCAATATAGTGCATTTCTACCCTCTTCCTGTACTATGCACTGAGTTAATCCTACCGCCAGTGTAGGCATCTTTGTGCCATGATGCAAGGGTGCTGGTGTTCCAGACAAGCTTTATTTTAATGCAGGAAGGGACACCTCTGAGGCTTTTTCTCTCTCTATCTGTGCTGTAAAATGTAGCACACGTAGAAAGAGAGAAAACAAGGAAAACTAAACATATTCCTCCTTATTATGCCTCACCTTGGAATGTGTAACATTTGCATACATTCCTATGTTTACTAGGCTTAGTAAATCGGATAATGCTCTAAAATCCATAGGTGGATGCTTGGGATCACCGACACTCCACCCATGAAACACCTTCCAGGGCATAGTAATGTAAGGCAGTGACATGCACCACATTTCATTATTCCTGATTTACTAAACCACACAGAGCCATGCTAGGTGGTTTGCGTGGCTTAGTAAATCTAACTGAAGCTCCTGTTTTACCATGACACTGCAATGCGATGCAAGGGATTCGTAAATCTAGGCACAGATGTCCAGGCAAAGAGATTTCATAAATGAACTGTACACATTACTCTTTCTGGAACTAGGCTCCACTGAACAAAAAACACTTCTCTATCCATGATCCTCTTCGCTTTTTTATGTAAGGTTTTATTTTTTTGCAATGTATCCTAATTCACTGTCATCTGTTACTTGATGTGCGGCCTCTGCTCCAGCCATTGAGTGCAAAAGTGTGTAATTTAGGGCCAATATATTTCCAAAACATTTTTAAATAAACTACCTGCAGATACATGAAGATACCTGTAAAATAGATAATTCTAGCATTTCCTAATTTTAAATACTGATGCTTCCTCAATCATCTTAGCCCCTCTGCTCATAGGCACACTACTATGGCCAGGAAACACGTTACAATCTGTGATAGACTTCTGGTTGTGTGCTTCACCTGCCTTTTTATCTCTTTCCACAAATGGTCTTACTGGAACCCAGTTGTAAGACATCGTTCTGAAGATCCCCAGGCTTGTTGCTTTCGTGTCCTCTAATAATGCTCACTATTTTGCCATACTTCCCAAGAACAATTTCACAACTGAAGTAGCACATGCCACCACATCCCCCATGATGACAGCCCTCTTCAGTTACTGTATTCATAGGACAATTTTCACTAAAAACTAAAAATACAATGCTGAAGTCAAAGAATCTCATTTTGACACATGTTCAAATATTGATTGGTTATTAATTTATTTTGATATAATTTAATGTTTTTAACCATACTTTTCAATTTCAAATTGATTGCATCTCACACCAACTCCAGATATTGGTAATGTATTTTTATTTTCAAATTGAGGCTATAAGTCAATCAATCAATCAATCAATCAGTATTTGTAGCACGCTCTTATCACCCATGAGGTTATCCAGGCGATGGAAGTTGGAGGATGCTGCTGCTGAGTTGATTTAGTCAAAGACAAGAGTTTTAGGCCCTTCCTGAATTCCTGTAAAGTGGGGGGCTGTTCGGATGTTATGTCCATGATTTAGCTGCTAGGTGGGAGAAGGCTAGGCCGTCACTCCTGTGAATGTGGGGCATGTGGGCCATGTAGCAGGAATCAGATCGTAGTTTATAGGTGAATTGGTGGAGGTTCACCCTATGGTTGAGGTATGCCAGTCCCTAGTGTAGGGATTTGTAGGTGTGGGTGACCAGTTTAAACTGGCACCGTTTGCTGACAAGAAACCAGTGGAACCACCTTGGGAGGTCTAGGCTGAGCCTTGCTGCAGCTTTTTGAATGCTTTGGAGTCTATTGTAGTATTTGAGCGGCAATTCCCACCTAGAGGGGGTTCCCACGTAGAGGGAGTTTACATTGTCAAAGCAGCTTGTTATGAGAGTTTGGGTGATGGCGTGACTGATTCTGATGGGGAGCCATTTGATGATTTTCCTGAGCATGCGCATGGTGAGGAAGCAGGAGACGAACCTGCGTTTATCTGCTTCCTCATTGTGAGCCTCCTGTCAAGTATGATTCTGAGGTATCTTGCATGCTCCATGGGTGTGGGTGAGGTGCCGAGCTACATTGACCACCAGAAGTGGTCCCATGGGGATTTGCTGCTTTTAGAGAGTATTTATGTTTTGGCTGCATTCAGTTTGAAGTATCTGTTCCGCATCCAGCTTCCGATGCTTGTCATGCACCTGTTGAAGTTAGATTTGGTGTTGGTAGGGTCTAAGAATAGGGAGAGGAGGTGCTGAGTTTTGTCCACATAAAAGATGATATTCCTGCCATAGGATATGACCAGGGTGGCCAGGGGGCCATGTATGTGTTAAATTGGATTGGGCTACATGAGGATCCTTGTACGATGCTGCATATGATGTTTTTTGGGTCCGATGAGTAGGGTGGGAATCAGACACTATATGATTCATCCGAGGAGGAAAGACAAAATCCAATTGTGGTCCTTCCCTTGGGTCCCTATTTGGTCGAGTCAATGCGAGAGGGTGTAGTGGGACATGGTGTTAAATGTTGCAGATAGATCAAGGCGAATCAGTGATGCAGTTTCTTCCCATGTCGAGGTGAGTCCTGATATCATTGGTTGCCATGATCAGTTTGTTTTTTGTGCTGTGATTTTAGCGAAAATTGGATTGGGAGGGGTCCAGTAGCTTAGTGGTTTCTAGGTAGGTGGTGCACAGAAGGCTTGTTGCTTTAACCAGTACTTTAGCTGGAATTGGGAGCAGAGAGATGGGGCAGTGGTATTTGAGATCCTTAGGGTCTGCAGTGTTTTGTTTTAGGAGTGGTTTGACTTCCACATGTTTCTATTCTTCCGGGAAAGAGGCTCAGGCAATGGATGCATTTATGATGGTGGTTAGCTCATTGCGGATGGTGCTGTTGCCCAGGTTGAACATGTGGTGGGAGAAAGGATTCCTTGGTTGTCCAGAGTGGATGTAGCCCATGATGGTGGCAGTTATATGTTCTGAGTGGATCACTGAAATAATATCGACTGCCAAAATATCGACTGCCCAAAATATCGAGGAAAAAATATCTACAACCAAAATATCGAGTTTGTATGTACAAACAGGTAAGTATAAAAATATCGAGTACAAAATATCGTTTACAAAAATATAGTTGTAAAAAATATCGACTTTAATAAAAACAATGTTTAATTACATTAATATAAAAAATTAATTACTAAAATATAATTAACAATACTTAAAATAACTTTTAATAATTAAATAATTAATGAAAGTAAAAAAATAATATTTTTTTAATCATATTTCTTAAAACATATATATATATAGTAACAAAATTTAATTAAATAATAGCCAATATTATTAACGTACAAATACAAAAGAGTAAAAATTACTATTCCCACTGCAAAGAGTGCAACAGTGGATATATGACGTTACAACGCAACTTTTACAACGCACTACCATTACAACGTAAGTATTGGTAAGTATATAATAATTTTTTTAATTTAAATTATTTAAAAATATTTAAATATAATTTAATTTAATTTCATTTCATTAAATTAAATTAATGTAAATTTAATTTTACTTTATTTTTACACTGTACCCCTGTACCCCAAAAACCCAAAACTGACCCTGAACCCTAAAAAAAACCTTTACCCAAAAACCCAAAACTGACCCTGAACCCTAAAAATACCCCTTTACCCAAAAACTAAAAACTGACCCTGAACCCTAAAAATACCCCTTTACCCAAAAATGAAAAACTGACCCTGAACCCTAAAAATACCCCTTTACCCAAAAACCCAAAACTGACCCTGAACCCTAAAAATACCCCTTTACCCAAAAACTAAAAACTGACCCTGAACCCTAAAAATACCCCTTTACCCAAAAACCCAAAACTGACCCTGAACCCTAAAAATACCCCTTTACCCAAAAACTAAAAACTGACCCTGAACCCGAAAAATACCCCTTTACCCAAAAACTAAAAACTGAACCTGAACCCTAAAAATACCCCTTTACCCAAAAACTAAAAACTGACCCTGAACCCTAAAAATACCCCTTTACCCAAAAACTAAAAACTGAACCTGAACCCTAAAAATACCCCTTTACCCAAAAACTAAAAACTGACCCTGAACCCGAACCCTAAAAATACCCCTTTACCCAAAAACTAAAAACTGACCCTGAACCCTAAAAATACCCCTTTACCCAAAAACTAAAAACTGACCCTGAACCCTAAAAATACCCCTTTAATTTAACATAATTAGCAATTAATCAATTAAATTAAATTAATTACCAATTACATTTTAATTAATTAACACATATTATTTAATTACCAATTAATTAAATATTACTACCAATTAATACATTTACATGTTTAATAAATAATAATTAAATTACTTCCCACCCTATTCCCCTATAAACCCACAACCCGCTACAGGAAATACATTATTTTAATTTACATAATTAGCAATTAATAAATTAAATTAAATTAATTACCAATTACATTTTAAATAATTAACATATATTATTTAATTACCAATTAATTAATTATTACTACCAATTAATAAATTTACATATTTAATTAATTATAATTAAATTACTTCCCACCCTATTCCCCTATAAACCCACAACCCGCTACAGGAAATACATTATTTTAATTTACATAATTAGCAATTAATAAATTAAATTACATTAATTACCAATTAAATTTTAAATAATTAACATATATTATTTAATTACCAATTAATTAATTATTACTGCCAATTAATAAATTTACATATTTAATTAATTATAATTAAATTACTTCCCACCCTATTCCCCTATAAACCCACAACCCGCTACAGAATAAAATTACACAATAATTTTAAAAAAATCATTAATTAAAAATAATTATAACATAAAATGACACTTTTCACACATATTATAACATAAAACACTATAAATAATTACATATTATTTAAAAAACGATATTTTTTACTATCTAGATTATATACTTGGATATTTTCACTTTCTATATTATTTACAGTCGATATTACTTCACTTACCTTAAAAACGCTATTTTGGCTGTCGATATTCTGTCCTGTCGATATTTTCTCCAAACGATATTTAAAACTCGATATTCTGTCCAAACGATATTTTGGAGTCGATATTATGTCTGTGCACCGTTCTGAGTGGTTCCCATGTGCTAATAGTGAGATTTTGTTGGGGTCTGTGAGGTTGGAGTATGTTGAGTTCACTTGCAAGGCGTTGGGATTTAATGAATTCATAGATAGTGGTGATTTGGTTGTAGGAGAAGTCTGCAAGGGTATTGCAGAGCCCCTGAAAGGGAGTGATGGTGTTCATGGTGAAGGTGGGGTTGGAGAATTCTTTGATGCCTAATTGCTCTTAGCTGTGGTTGGAGCTAGCTTGGAGGTGGTTGGCCAGGGCAATTTTCATGGCACTCTTGAGTTGCGAGTGGTACTTGTTGAGGGCTAGTATTAAATGGATCAGTCACGGCTTGTTTTGCTGGTATGCCAGAGCCCTTCAAGTCACTTGCAGGTGCTCTTGCGGGATTGGGGATCTGGAGTGAACCAGCTGTGGTGTTTGGAGGATCTGCATGTTTTGGTGGGTTTGAGGGGTGCAACGATGACGGTGCAGTTGTTGATCCATGCTTTAAAGTTTTTGACATCCACCTTGAGGTCAGTGATAGTGTTGTGGTAAGGTGCTGAGAGTGTTGGTCTAGAGGTTTTCAGTTACTTTGCTCCAACTCCTGTATGAGGAGCTGGGCAGGGTCGTTGGTGTAGTTGGGTAGTTGTGATGTGGAAGTGGATGTAGACGATGGAATGGTCAGACCAGGTGATTTCTGTGATAAGGCTATACTTGATTATTTCGCTGGCTTAGAATGTGGTGCCAGGGTGTGTCCCACGATGTGAGTTGCTTCTGTGACAAGCTGAGAGAGCCCGTGGATGTCCATGCCCTCTGGTAAGTTGATTGTGTTGATGTCTTCCGGGTGAAAGTTGAGGTCCCAAAGGAAAAGGAAGTCCTTGGAGTTGAAAGTTAGCGGAGTTATAAAGTTTGAGATGGTCTCGCATAAGGCAGAGGTTGGGTCCCGGGGGTCTGACAGTTGTTTTGCTATCGTGGTTGATATGAAAGTTAAGGTGCTTCATGATGGTGGTGGTGCTGACGGCAGTGGCTGCGCAGTTGAGGGACTCCTTGTGGATAATGGCTATTCCACCTCCGCATTTGTTGACACAGTACCAGTGGATGATCTTGTATCCATTTGGTGTGGCAGTGGCGATGTTGGGTGCTGAGGAAGGGTCAAGCCATGTTTCAGTGAGGAAGATGATATCTGGCATGAGGGAGGTTATGATGTCCCAGATCTTGACGGCATGCTTGTGGAGTGATCCGGTTATGATTAACTGGTAGTGGATTTGATCTTTCATTGTGGCGGTGGGCGAGGGCTCAAGAGCGGGCGACTCTGTGCATCAGTGGCAGCAGAAGAAGGTTCCTGCTGTTGATTGAGGAGAGGCGCACGGTTGCAGTTGTCATTGTGTAGTGTGATTTTGAGGGTTAGGACTTAGGAGTTCTGTGCTGGTGTATTTGTGGATGTGTGTAGGGCCAGGGGTCAGGGTGCTGGGTATGGTCCAGGCATAGATGTACTTGCCTTTGGCACTCCAATGGCGCATCCTCTGTGCAGTCGCGCTGTGTCCTCCATTAAGTAGGTTTCCCTGGAGGGGGGCAGGGCAATGGGTGGGGTCAGTGACATCCAGGAAGCAGAGGGAAAGTGCAGACAAGAAAGCAGGCAATGAAGCGAGAAAGCTGGGATGAAAAAACCAGGAAAAAGATGTTAGCCTGGAAAATAAATGAGGTAAGGTTTAGAGAGGACAAAGTGAGTTTCATTGAGGAAATCGTTAAGGAGTCTGAAAAGTGAAACCAAGTTAGAAGGAGAGAGAATGGTTAAAGGGAGCCTGCAAAGTAAAAACGAGTTAGAAGAAGAAAGTTTCTAATCTAACTAAACAGATCAATGCAGCTTTGCAAATTATTCCCTTTCGGGGAGTTTTCTACACTCCAGGTGAGGTTGCACCTTCATTCAAAAAGCCAGGGCAGTGCACTGATGCCAACGGCATGTTGTGGTCCTGCAAAAGGCAAATAGTATGTTTCTTCTAGCTAGCAGAAAGACTTATGAACATGACTCTGGGAATGGGGCATGTCCATTTGAATTCTACTATATTTTGTAGGTAATGAAAGATCTCACAGCTGCCTAGAAACGTTAGCTGAATGTTGGATGTTTCACAGGTTTCTCTGACAATAAATGTTAGAGTTTTGCTCCAGTTTATTGCATCCAAATGGGTTTTGTTTTCCATACGTTAATAAAGGAATTATCATCATAACAGGTACATGAAATGTTTTATATGATGTTCATCGTTAAATTTCATCCTAGCCCTCTTTGTATTACCTTCAGCGGGCCAAGCCAGCTACCCTCTTACTGTTTATGTTGCAAGCTCTGTCGGTCTTTCTAAGTTGTCTAGAATGCTTTTCTTGATTAATCCTGTCCCACTTAAGATGACTAGGGCTCTTCATGTTGTTTTATGGCAAACTTTATCCAACTCCATTTGCCTCATTAGGTATATCATCAATCTGTATCTTTCTGAGTGAAGGACATTAAGTACAGGCTGAGACCTCAAGAATCTTTGTTCTAATTGTGAGTTTCCCTTTTAAGGCTATATCTGGTTTCCTGGACCACAATGCTTTCTATTTGTTTGAATTGTCATTTCCCTAATGTTTGCAATTACATTGGTGTGTGCTGCAATTTTAGTATGCCCAAGTCTCTCTAATAGAGTTAGAAGGCAGCCACAAAACACACTGGCTCACCAGTTAAAGTAAAGCAACCACAGCTACTGTTGGACTTGCCCCTTTGCGCAGGGTTATCCCCAAACCGTTCACCTTCACCCTCCTGTTTTCTTAACTCATTTTTATGGCATTTAGTACTCTGCTCAACATACCACTTCCAACCACTGCTTTAAACATGTAGAATTGGCTTGTACCCAATTGGCATATTAAATGTATTTTTAAGTGCCTAGTAAAGTGGGACTAAATGCTACCAGTGATCCCGAAGCACTCATTGTGCCACCCACTTCAGTAGCCCTTTAAACCTGTCTCAGGCCAGCCTCTGCAGCTTGTGTGTGCAGTTTTAAACTGATTATTTAACCTGGCAAAATAAACCTTTTGCCAGGTCCCAAACTCCTTTTTAACACACATTATTCACTTGTAGGCTGAGCCCTGGACAGGCTAGAGGGCAGGGTGAAAGGAATTTAAAAATTGGGACATAGACCTGATAGTGAAAAACTCTTAAAATCAATTTTTAATCCTTCAAGGCCTACCTTTGCCATAGGCTAATATCGGAGCTATGCTCTTACATCTAATACGTGATAATTTCCAAAAAGGAGGAGGTAAGCAGTTCATGTTTGGTGTATTTGGAATTGTAATGAAAAATCCTCTCTCTTGGTGTATTCAGATTTTAAATTACAGCTTTGAGAATGGCACTTTTAGCCATTTCATGCCTGCAGCCTGTCTTTGGGTCAAATGATGTCGTAGCTGATATTTGAGCTTTGTGTATTCATCCTAGGCAGCCTCACACGAAGAGAACTTAGGTGTGCCTGGATGGCCAATCACAGGCAGGATAGGAGGACAAAGCTGGGCACAGCCCTTTTTACACTAGAATAGGCTGTGTCCCACCTTCACACAAAGGGCTGCATATGACCAGTAGTCAGTCTTGAGCCAGGCGGTGAAAGCAGGATACCTTGAGACTTCCGTGGGAAACCTCTAGAAGCTTTTTCTACTACCCAGGTATAATTATTGGACCCAGACACCACCTCTTCAGTGCACTTCTGGACCTGTGAATACTCTGCCTGGAAGATGGACTGCTGTGCTTCTGAACATACTGCCACTCTGCTGGATTGCTGCTCTGAAGAACTTCTGCCCTGCTGTGCTGACCTTCTGCCTGGCACCCTCTTGTCTTTGTGAAAAGGACTAGACCTGCATCTGTTGAACCCAGGACCCCAGAGTGACTCCAAGGGCTAGTTGGCTGACTAGATTCTAGTGACATAAGACTTCAACAACCTTGAACCCAGCAACTTGGAGTTCTAGCCTGCCAAGTGCTGACACCCTAGTTCTGGACCCATGAATGTAGGCCTGAAGGTGATCTGCTAACCCATCTATGGACCCAAAATAAGAGAGGCATATCCTCTGCTGTGTGGCACAGTCCTGAGCAGAACCATTGGATTGACTCTACTGTAAGAGTTCTCCCTACATAAGGACTCCACATCGAACTTGCAGCATACATTGGAAACTGAACCAGGCTTCCCTGATAAAGGCCCTCGCATCGTGAATATCTCATTGACTGCAGCCTCGAAGATGATGCAGGTTCTCGCATTGTAGCTGTGCAGCTCTTCGGAACCGATGCATTGCCTTGACTGCACAAGGTATCCTCAATGTTGGACTTCATCTCACTAGCCCTTAACGACGGGATCCTCAACAACGATGCAGGACCTTGCACGCAGCTCCGCAGTTCCTCAGAAAATATGCATCACCTCGATTGTTAAACTCCTCCTCGGTGCGGAACCTCGCAATGCCCCGCAACCAGGATTTTAAGGTACTCTTGTTCAGCAGGCCTAACGGTGACCCTGTAGCTGGGACTCCATTGTGGTCTGTCTGGTCCAGCACAACCGGATATCCACAGTTGCCACTTTGTGCTTTTTTGTGCTATTTTTTGTGCTATTTTCACTAAATTCTTTAAAATTACATATCTTCAGATCTACTGAATAGCTTTTAGTTGTTTTGGTATTGTCTTATTCATTGACACTGTTTTCTATTTTTCTGATTTGGTTTGGGGTTTTTCTTTTGTTGTATTTTCATTATTGTTTGAAGTGAGGGTTAAATATTTTACACATTGCCTAAGTTAAGCCTGACTCCTCTGTGCTAAGCTACCAGAGGGTTGAGCACTGGTTAATATGGGGTTTGCTTGTACCTCACCCTGACAAGAATTATGATTGCTGGTTGATAGACTTTTCATCTGTCCCCCAACCAGTAACCCAGTTTCTTACATTTTGGCTCTGGAGTTTTTCCATAAGTTGTAACTGTAAAGTGTCCAAGGGAAAACATGTCAACACTAATTCCTAAAGTAAATATTGATAAATATCTGTACGTATACTGTAATGCCCAGGTCCTTTTACATGTGTTGATAGTGTTAATATGTATTATAGGCCTTGACGTACATTAACATTTTACTTATTGTTTATTGATGGGAGTTTTAATTGTGCTCACTAAGCATATGTGTAGTTGACTGGAACGTGAGATCCCAAAGTAAATGAGAGTTTCTTGCTAAAGTTTGAGCATGCCGAAAGAAGTTTCATTTGTGCACAATTTCATTATACTTTTTCATCCCCCTTGCTTCACCTTAACGGCAATTTTCCATATTCTTGCTGGATGGTAGCTGTGACTGCTGCTACACATTAAGGCCTTCCACAACCTGACCTTGTAAAAGGCCCACATTAAGTTCTAGCGGCTTTAAAAAAGTAGCAAGAGTTTAAATGTTTCAAGTAAGAGTATTACGTTCAGCTTTGTGTTGCAAACACAGGGTTCTGATTGAGTAGATTCACACTGCCTCTTTAGAAATACTAAGGCAGTGAATTTTATGTTATGCTATTCCGATTTTTAAAGCGCACTGTCATCAGGAAGGGAATCCTGGCACTGAACAGGTGTGGATCTAGGCACACCCAAGGCCAAGGGAGGCAACTCAGAAAGCCAGGTCTTCAGCTTCTTGCTGCATTCGAGAAGCGAGGAGGAGACTTCTAGGTGTAAGGGTCGTTTCATGCTTCAGAAAAGATGTAGGAGAGGGCTTGACCATCAGTTCTCGTTTTCTGTATGCAAGGCATTTGTGCAATTAGGAGTATGTACGAGTGGTGGTATCTGGGAGGTTTGTGAAAGCAAATGCGATTGTTCAGGTATGCCGGACCAGTTTTATTTAGTGCCTTGAAAGTGTGGGTGAGGAGTTAGAATTCTGCTCATTTGTGAATCAGGAGCCAGTGGAGCTCCATAGGGTGTGTTGTAATTTGAGTGTTGCATGGGAGGTTAAGAGTGATTCTGGGTGTTCCTATAGTCCTGCTTGCTTGTGACCAGGGCATGGCTGACTTTTTTCTTGGTACTGATTGCGAGCGATTTGAAAAACTTTCTTAGTATCTGCAAGGAATAAAAACATGCGGTAGTTACAGTATTACCTTGGGTAGTTAAGTTGAGTTTTCTTTTGATAATGATCTCAACGTTCTTGGATCGGGTGGTGGGGATGGGGCTTGGTTTTAGCTCTGCTGGCTACCATGTGGAGCCCCACTTTGATGTGGTCTAACAGAGATCATGACTTCGGTCTTGTCGGTGCTCAGCTTCAGACAGTTGGTCTTCATCTAGTGGGTAATTTCAGTCATACAGACATTGTACTTGAGCTGGGTATTGGGTATTTTGTGTGAGGAAGAGAATGTGTGCCACCACAGTAGGAGAGAACGTTGATATTGTGAGAACAAATTATGCTGGCTAGAGGTATAATTTATGCATTGAATGATGTCAGGCTCAGGAAGGTTTCTTGTGAAACTCCGCAGATGAGGTTGAGGGCATCTGAGGTGTACGGTGTCAGGCTGACTGGCTCGGTCCTTCCAGTCCGGAAGGATGAAACATCCACTGGATTCTGCTGTAGTGTAGACATTTGATGACTAATAGGTGGGAGAATTTGTCAAATGCTGCATATGGGTCCAGGAGAATGAAGGCTGGTGTGTCTCCTCTGAGTGAATAAATGCACGTTGGTTTTTGTTGCAGGAATACCAGAGGGTAGAAATCCATGATTGGCGTCGCTATCACCATATCAATAAATGGTTAACCTGAGTTCTCTCCCAGGAATGAGGAACAATTGCATGGACCCGGAAATGCAAGGTCTATCACACTGCATATTTTCTCTAATCCAAGGAGATATTTTTATTCTACTTTCAACAGACTAAAAGTGTCAGCAAATTGGTTGGTGATTGGTAAACAGGTTGGTGACTTGGATGACATGCCTTGCTTTGATCTGTCTTGGGGGAGCATTGTCTGCTCGCCCTCTGCTGCTGCAGGGGTCAGCCATAGCTGTGCAGTGACCTCAGCCTAAAGCCCCTGCTGCAGTAAGTGAGGTACAGAGTATCTAGACCCTGAATTTCCTGGTCCAGAGTTTTCAGACCCACAGATTTTGGGCTCAGAGTTGATTTGTAATTGTGGATTGCAATCTTCCTCCCACAGTTATTGCCTTGGTTGGAATTCTCTTGGCTCATAATGAGGGCATATGAGGAAAAACGGATAGAAACACTCCTAAATTAGGGAGAGAAAGAGATCTGTTGCGGGGATGCATGTGTCTGCTGTGAACCTCAACAGAGCACCATCTGGTCTGCAGGTATACAGGAAAATTACATGGCAAAACACATAACACTATAGTTTAGAGAAATTAACTGGTTAGAGATGATGGAGGAACAATGTTTGGGATCTATATTTTATCCACAGTAATAATATTTGTCATTGCTAAGCTATTATTATGATGATTTCAAATCCATTGCTCTACTTAGATTTAGCACAAACTACTAACTCTTATAAAATAGCAAACTTTGTGTGGGTAGTGATCCTGAGGGCTGAGGTTGGGATCAACTGTCTAACCCCATCAAGAGTAAGAGATTGTCAGACAGATCTGTCAGATTCTAAAACCCCTTCATGCTTGTAAATAGGAAATACTGGTCAATTTCCCTTTGATCTATAGAGGCCGAAGACATTTGTCGGGGCTAACGAACTCTACTGTGTGTGACACCTCCAGCCCAGAGAAGTGGTGGTTTCATAACAATGCGCTCTGACGGCACATTCCTCTTCTTGCAAATGAGGGCCTAAATTAACACACACTAGTCTGGAAAAAAGGCAAATGAATAACCTGAAACGATATAGGAAGTTTATTTAAATGCAGGTTATTCTTACATTCCTAGCACTGTACTACGAATATACATAACACATTGGGGAATATTTACAAAGAAATGGTGCACCGTGCCACTGTAAGCAATTTAGCTGCACTGCATCATTTAAAAAACACAGGGATGCACAGTATTTACAAGAATACAGTGCACCCCTGTGTTTATCCTTGTGCTGGTTCTAAAAAAACTGTTTAGTGCCAACACAGACATCCCGCCCCATAGTGCAAGGGTGCCTGCATTGCAAATATGTTACCCGTTCACACAGGTATCTGCTTGAAAGGGTCGTGCAATGGGTGTTGCTGTGGGCATTTCACTGCAGCACCCATTGCTTGTTGGTGCTGCTCAAGATTTACAAGGATGTGCAAATCTGAGGCAGCTCCAAAAACTAACACCTTGAAAAAGCAGGCATTAGATTGGCACAATACGGAGAAATACTTTTATTTCACCTCATTTTTGCTCTTTCTATATGTGCTACTTTCTGAAGCACAAATAGAAATAGCAAATCACCTTTAAAGATTGTTTATGTGCAGGAAGGTATTCCATCCTGCACATAAACAATCATTCTCAGCAGCACAGACATCCTTGAGCCATAGTGTAAGGGTGCCTGTGTTCCAGAGATGTTTCTCTGCAACAAAGGCACATTTGCACTATTGTGCAACGGTGTCTGTGTTGCAGGAAATCATCTCAGCAAACTAGTCTGTGTTGACGCTAAGCAGCAGTGCTAGGGAAAACTCAGGGGTGCACCGTATTCTTGTAAATACGGCACATCCCTGCATTTTTTAAATGATGTCACGTGGTGCTGCAAAATTTGCTACAGCACCGTGCTGCGCCATTTCCTTGTGAATGTATCCCACCATAGTATTAAAACATTGGAAACATGATGTCAATGAGCAGAGAGACACCACTGATGGAACATGATGAAGAAGAGCTCTCAAGATGCCTTATTCTGGTCTGACTTTAGGCTGAAAGCTTACACAGCCTCTAGTCTATGAGTTTCTAATCTGTACTTCTGTCACTCTGAGTCAATGTTTCATATTTTTAGCCATTATTATTCGATTTTGACTTCTGAGGCAGGCACCCTGTTGCCACTCTATCATCTAACAAAATAAATAATTTACCCAGGCTCTTCCTTTTCCACACTCACACAACATTCTCTATTATAACCTGAAGAGGCAGGTCTAAATCAATGACCAAAAAGGAGGGATGGGGAGATGTAATCACTGGAGTGAGGAAGAATGTGGTTATATAATGTGGGATTATCTGAATTGGCGCATGCAGTGATAGCAATTGAAACACATAAAACAAGCATCTTCCACTGCCTTCCCTCTTTCCCTTGTGCCTCAGCTCAGGATAAAAACAAAAGGAAAAAATGATGGACGGAATGCTGAACAATGCAGACATTCACCCCAGTCACAAAGATCTTGGTTTAATCTATCATTCTTTTGCTCACCACGCCACCCCAGTTTGGACCCAGCCATATGCAAATCAATCAATCAATCAATCAATCATTTGTAAAGCACACTACATACCCGCAAGGGTCTCAAGGTACTGGGGAGGGGGCGCAACTGATCGAACAGCCATGTCTTGACCCTACCAGGTAGGTCACTCCCCCTCCGCACAGCACTGCCTGTGTTTCCCTGCCCCAGCTGCCACTGCCACTGCTGAGGAAGTTCGATGCCCTCCACCACCCGCAGGCTACCACCTGCACCTCATCCCTGGTGGCCAGTGAAAGGCCGTAGGTAGGTTTGTTTATCCTCCGCTTTATTGCTTTTATTGTATTGCCTGTATTTTCATTGCTGTGTCTGTGACTGCTATTATCTGTCTTACCCCGCTGCCTGTACGTGGTCCGTGCCCCTATTTATTCCCTCTGTTCCCCTCGCTGTCCCCGTGCTCTCTCTGCCCGGTCTTTCCTTCTGTACCCCACGCTGCCCCCATGTCCCTGCCCGGTTTTCCCTTCTGTTCACTCGCTGCCCCCGTGCCTCTTTGCCCGTTCTGCCTTCTGTTCTTAGCTGCCCCTGTATTTCTGTATTCTGTATTTTGCCTCTGTGCCACTCATTTTTCCGGTATTTCTGTGCCCTTTTTGCCTTCTCTGCCACTAGTTTTATCCTCATTTTTGTGCCCCTTTTGCCTTCTGTTCCACTCATTTTTGTGCCCGTCTGCCTTCTGTGTCACTAGTGTTTCCCTCATTTTTGGCCTCTTTTGCCTTCTGATCCACTTGTTTTTTGTGCCCTTCTGCCCTCTGTGCCACTCATTTTTCCCTTGGTTTTTTTGTCCTTCTGCCTTCTGTTCCACTCGTTTCTTATGCCCTTCTGCCCTCTGTTCTACTTGGTTTTTTTGTGTGCCCTTCTGCACTCTGTGCCACTTGTTTTTCTCTTTTTTTGTGCCCCTTTTGCCTTCTGTTCCACTCCTTTTTTGTGCCCTTCTGCCCTCTGTTCCACTCGTTTTTTGTGCCCTTCTGCCCTCTGTTCCACTCGTTTTTCCCTCTTTTTTGTGCCCTTTTTCCTTCTGTTCCACTTGTTTCTTGTGCCCTTCTGCCCTCTGTTCCACTCATTTTTCCCTTGTTTTTGTGCCCCTTTTGCCTTCTGTTTCACTCGTTTTTTGTGCCCTTCTGCCCTCTGTTCCACTCGTTTTTTGTGCCCTTCTGCCCTCTGTGCCACTTGTTTTTCCCCCGTTTTGTGCCCCTTTTTCCTTCATTGTCCCTCACCGTCCTCGCCGCTACATCCCCTGCGGCCCCGCCCCCCTGACAGCCCACAGCCTATTCGCTGCCCCCTCCTCCCACCTGCTCCTCCCTCCCACCTCCCCATATATGCCGGATGCGGAGCCGCACCGCTGGTGCGCCTAAGTCAAGCCTGTCTGCTCCCATCCATGCCTGGACCGCGCCCAGCACCAGAACTGGCCCCTGCACCCACCATGACAACTGCCACCACAACAACGCCAGCACTCTGCACGCTCTCAACTTCCGACGGAGTCACACCTGCTTCAAGGCCACCCCGAAACGCACACACGGCCCCTTCACCTGCCGTAACAGCAGCTACACCAGCCTCAGAGCCGACGAACAATCTACCAAGAAAGACCCCAATCACCTCCGATGCATACTACTGAACACCCGCTACGCACGCAAGCATGCCGTCGCGCTCTGGGACCTGCTCGACACAACATCCCCGGATGTTGCCTTCCTGACAGAGACCTGGTTTAATGACTCCTCCGCACCAGACATCGTCATAGCCATCTCAGACGGCTACACGATCACCCGCAGAGACCGCACCAGCGGAGTTAGAGAAGGAATCGCCATCATCCACAAGAACAGCATCAGGGTCTCGACTAGCACTCAGCACCACTGAACACAAGCATTTCCAGATCCACACAGACACTAACTCCACCCTCAGAGGCACCTTCGTCTACCGACCCCCCAGGACCCCGCCGCCAGTTCAGCGACTCCATGGCTGACTTGATCAGCACGCACGCCCTGACCTCCACCGACTACATCCTACTCGGAGACCTGAACTTTCACCTTGAGAACAACAACGACAACAACTCCACAACCCTGATCGATAACCTCGCCAACCTCGAACTGAAGCAACTCATCACAATGCCCGCCCACTCCGCCGGCCACATGCTCGACCCCGTCTTCTCCTTAAGCCTGCACGTCTCCGTCAGCCACACCACCGAACTCCTCAGGACCGACCACCGCTGCATCCACTTTGCCTTTCAGAAACCCACCACACACCACCGCACCCAACAGATCCCCTGCCGTGTCTGGAGCAAAATCACCGAAGACCAACTACTCCCAAACCTCACTCATAGCCCACCCACCGAACCCTCCAACACGACGACCCTGCCCACAGCCTCAGATGCTGGATCGAGGACTGCACCAACACCCTCGCCCCACTGAAGAAACCCCCCACAGAGACACCAGCAAGAGGGCTAGCTGGCACAGCCCAGAACTCATAGCCTCCAAGCAAGCCTGCCGGAAACTAGAGAAGAAAAGGCATAGTGAACCAACTCCGGACAGTCATGCAGCACACAAGGACGCCATCCGCAACCACCACCACCTCATCAGGGTGGCCAAGAGGACCTCCTTCAAAGACCGCCTCGACAACAATGCACACAATAGCAAGGAGCTCTTCAACATCGTGAAGGAACTCACCAACCCCAGCTCCAACACCAACGACATACCGCCGTCGCAAGCCTTGTGCGACTCCCTCGCCACCTTCTTCCACCGCAGGATAGCAGATATCCGTCAGACCCATTCCCGCACCACGTCTTCAACAGAGCAAGCAGCTCCATCGCACCCCACCTACGCAACGTCATCAATCTCCCCCTCGAGACCGCAACCTTCTCAGAGATCTGGAAACATGCAGATATCAACGCCCTACTCAAAAAACCTAAGGCAAACCCAAGAGACCTCAAGAACTTCCGGCCCATCTCTCTGCTCCCCTTCCCGGCCAATGTCATTGAGAAAACCGTCAACAGACAGCTAACCCGATACCTCGAAGAAAACAGAATCTTGGACACTTCCCAGTCAGGGTTCCGCAGCAACCACAGCACCGAGACTGCCCTCATCGCTGCCACTGACAACATCAGGACCCTGCTGGACAACGGCGAGACCGCAGCACTCATCCTCCTAGACCTCTCTGCCGCCTTCGACACCGTTTGCCACCGCATAATACGCTCACACCTCCATGCTGCAGGGATCCGAGACAAGGCAGTTCGGGCTGGACTGTTCCCATGAGGCTCAGGGTCAGACTGATTTGCATATGGCCATGTCTGAAATGGGGTGGCTGAGTGGGCTAAAGAATGGTGATGGATTAAACCCATATCAGTTGACTGGGGGTGAGTGTTTGATTTGCTCAAACGCTCCGTCCATCATCCCCTTTTGTATCGCTTTGTTCGCCCTAAGTGTGGCAGGGTATGCTCAGACGTGAGTCCC
The DNA here is from genome assembly GCF_964261635.1 of Lissotriton helveticus. Classification (NCBI taxonomy): domain Eukaryota; kingdom Metazoa; phylum Chordata; class Amphibia; order Caudata; family Salamandridae; genus Lissotriton; species Lissotriton helveticus. The sequence goes on from NC_136063.1 coordinate 2,083,565,008, forward strand.
TTGCTCACTTGGCCACTGGATTCAAGATAGCCTGGCTGATGAGGATTATGAATCCGAAACCGGTCCCAGGATGCTTGTTTCCGGTCCATGGAAGACATGGCTTGGCAGTTCGGGCTGGACTGTTCCCATGAGGCACAGGGTCAGACTGATTTGCATATGGCCATATCTGAAATGGGGTGGCTGAGTGGGCTAAAGAATGGTGATGGATTAAACCCAGATCAGTTGACTGGGCTGAGTGTTTGATTTGCTCAAACGCTCCGTCCATCATCCCCTTTTGTATCGCTTTGTTCGCCCTAAGTGTGGCAGGGTATGCTGAGACGTGAGTCCTTTGCTCACTTGGCCACTGGATTCAAGATAGCCTGGCTGATGAGGAGTATGAATCCGAAACCGGTCCCAGGATGCTTGTTTCCGGTCCATGGAAGACATGGCTTGGCAGTTCGGGCTGGACTGTTCCCATGAGGCACAGGGTCAGACTGATTTGCATATGGCCATGTCTGAAATGGGGTGGCTGAGTGGGCTAAAGAATGGCGATGGATTAAACCCAGATCAGTTGACTGGGGGTGAGTGTTTGATTTGCTCAAACGCTCCGTCCATCATCCCCTTTTGTATCGCTTTGTTCGCCCTAAGTGTGGCAGGGTATGCTCAGACTTGAGTCCCTTGCTCACTTGGCCACTGGATTCAAGATAGCCTGGCTGATGAGGATTATGAATCCGAAACCGGTCCCAGGATGCTTGTTTCCGGTCCATGGAAGACATGGCTTGGCAGTTCGGGCTGGACTGTTCCCATGAGGCTCAGGGTCAGACTGATTTGCATATGGCCATGTCTGAAATGGGGTGGCTGAGTGGGCTAAAGAATGGTGATGGATTAAACCCATATCAGTTGACTGGGGGTGAGTGTTTGATTTGCTCAAACGCTCCGTCCATCATCCCCTTTTGTATCGCTTTGTTCGCCCTAAGTGTGGCAGGGTATGCTCAGACGTGAGTCCCTTGCTCACTTGGCCACTGGATTCAAGATAGCCTGGCTGATGAGGATTATGAATCCGAAACCGGTCCCAGGATGCTTGTTTCCGGTCCATGGAAGACATGGCTTGGCAGTTCGGGCTGGACTGTTCCCATGAGGCACAGGGTCAGACTGATTTGCATATGGCCATGTCTGAAATGGGGTGGCTGAGTGGGCTAAAGAATGGTGATGGATTAAACCCAGATCAGTTGACTGGGCTGAGTGTTTGATTTGCTCAAACGCTCCGTCCATCATCCCCTTTTGTATCGCTTTGTTCGCCCTAAGTGTGGCAGGGTATGCTGAGACGTGAGTCCCTTGCTCACTTGGCCACTGGATTCAAGATAGCCTGGCTGATGAGGAGTATGAATCCGAAACCGGTCCCAGGATGCTTGTTTCCGGTCCATGGAAGACATGGCTTGGCAGTTCGGGCTGGACTGTTCCCATGAGGCACAGGGTCAGACTGATTTGCATATGGCCATGTCTGAAATGGGGTGGCTGAGTGGGCTAAAGAATGGTGATGCTTTAAACCCAGATCAGTTGACTGGGGGTGAGTGTTTGATTTGCTCAAACGCTCCGTCCATCATCCCCTTTTGTATCGCTTTGTTCGCCCTAAGTGTGGCAGGGTATGCTCAGACGTGAGACCCTTGCTCACTTGGCCACTGGATTCACGATAGCCTGGCTGATGAGGATTATGAATCCGAAACCGGTCCCAGGATGCTTGTTTCCGGTCCATGGAAGACATGGCTTGGCAGTTCGGGCTGGACTGTTCCCATGAGGCACAGGGTCAGACTGATTTGCATATGGCCATGTCTGAAATGGGGTGGCTGAGTGGGCTAAAGAATGGTGATGGATTAAACCCAGATCAGTTGACTGGGGGTGAGTGTTTGATTTGCTCAAACGCTCCGTCCATCATCCCCTTTTGTATCGCTTTGTTCGCCCTAAGTGTGGCAGGGTATGCTCAGACGTGAGTCCCTTGCTCACTTGGCCACTGGATTCAAGATAGCCTGGCTGATGAGGATTATGAATCCGAAACCGGTCCCAGGATGCTTGTTTCCGGTCCATGGAAGACATGGCTTGGCAGTTCGGGCTGGACTGTTCCCATGAGGCACAGGGTCAGACTGATTTGCATATGGCCATGTCTGAAATGGGGTGGCTGAGTGGGCTAAAGAATGGTGATGGATTAAACCCAGATCAGTTGACTGGGGGTGAGTGTTTGATTTGCTCAAACGCTCCGTCCATCATCCCCTTTTGTATCGCTTTGCTCGCCCTAAGTGTGGCAGGGTATGCTCAGACGTGAGTCCCTTGCTCACTTGGCCACTGGATTCAAGATAGCCTGGCTGATGAGGATTATGAATCCGAAACCGGTCCCAGGATGCTTGTTTCCGGTCCATGGAAGACATGGCTTGGCAGTTTGGGCTGGACTGTTCCCATGAGGCACAGGGTCAGACTGATTTGCATATGGCCATGTCTGAAATGGGGTGGCTGAGTGGGCTAAAGAATGGTGATGGATTAAACCCATATCAGTTGACTGGGGGTGAGTGTTTGATTTGCTCAAACGCTCCGTCCATCATCCCCTTTTGTATCGCTTTGTTCGCCCTAAGTGTGGCAGGGTATGCTCAGACGTGAGTCCCTTGCTCACTTGGCCACTGGATTCAAGATAGCCTAGCTGATGAGGATTATGAATCCGACACCGGTCCCAGGATGCTTGTTTCCGGTCCATGGAAGACATGGCTTGGCAGTTCAGGCTGGACTGTTCTCATGAGGCACAGGGTCAGACTGATTTGCATATGGCCATCTCTGAAATGGGGTGGCTGAGTGGGCTAAAGAATGGTGATGGATTAAACCCAGATCAGTTGACTGGGGGTGAGTGTTTGATTTGCTCAAACGCTCCGTCCATCATCCCCTTTTGTATCGCTTTGTTCGCCCTAAGTGTGGCAGGGTATGCTCAGACGTGAGTCCCTTGCTCACTTGGCCACTGGATTCAAGATAGCCTGGCTGATGAGGATTATGAATCCGAAACCGGTCCCAGGATGCTTGTTTCCGGTCCATGGAAGACATGGCTTGGCAGTTTGGGCTGGACTGTTCCCATGAGGCACAGGGGCAGACTAATTTGCATATGGCCATGTCTGAAATGGGGTGGCTGAGTGGGCTAAAGAATGGTGATGGATTAAACCCAGATCAGTTGACTGGGGGTGAGTGTTTGATTTGCTCAAACGCTCCGTCCATCATCCCCTTTTGTAAGGCTCTGGATTGGACCATCTCCTACCTCTCCGGCAGATGCCAGAGCATCCGCCTCCCCCATTCTGTTCCAAAGCCTCCAAGATCATCTGCGGTGTACCCCAGGGATCCTCCCTTAGCCCGACGCTGTTCAACATTTACATGGCCCCGCTCGCACATGTAGCCCGACACCACGATCTCAACATAATCTCCTACGTCAATGACACTCAGCTGATCCTCTCCCTCATCAAGGACCCCATCACCGCCAAAGCCAACCTCCACGAAGGAATGAAGGCAGTTGGTGACTGGCTGAAGATCAGCCATCTGAAGCTGAACTCAGACAAGATAGTGGTCCTCATTCTCTGCTCCAACCCTTCAGCCTGGGACGACTCCTGGTGGCAGATGGCACTGGGGGCAGCCCTGACACCCATCGACCATGCAAGCAACCTGGGAATTATCCTTGACTCAACGCTCTCAATGACTAAGCAAGTCAATGCCATCTCCTCCTCCTGCTTCAACACCCACCGCATGCTCGACAAGATCTACAGAGGGATCCCGACAGATACAAGAAAGACAGTCACCCAGGCCCTCGTCAGCAGCAGACTCGACTATGGAAACGCCCTCTACACAGGAGCTCCAACCAAGCTCATCAAACGACTACAATGCATCCAAAATGCCTCGGCACGACTGATCCTCGACGTACCACGCCACGGCCACATCACCCCCCACCTGAGAAACATGCACTGGCTCCCCGTCAACAAGAGGATATCTTCATGCTCCTCACCCACACACACAAGGCACTCCACAAGACCCTCCCAGCCTACCTCAACACATGGCTCTCCTTCTACATCCCCAACCACCAGCTATGCTGTGCGACCTCTCACTCGCCACCGCCCCGCGCATCCGAAGAACAACCACCGGTGGGAGATCCTTCTCCCACCTCGCCGCCAAGAAATGGAACACCCTCCCACTGAGCCTACAACAGACCCAAGACCTGCTGACCTTCAGGAGGATACTCAAGACCTGGCTGTTCGATTATTAGCGCTCCCCCAGTGCCTTGAGACCCTCGTGGGTATGTAGTGCGCTTTACAAATGATTGAGTGATTGATTGATTGCCTATCATGGACCGTGTACAATTCAATGGCCTTGTCTTGACAAATAGAGCTTTCTACCACACTAGCCCTCAGTACTTGGCCAACAGATGTATTCCCTACCAACCTTCCTGGTCACTCCAGTACTCCATCTCCCTACTTGTGGTGACTCATCCATTCAGTAGGAAAAAGTGGGGTGGCAGTTCTTACTCCTACCTGACTGCAAAGGAGTTGAATGCCCTTCCACTACAGATCTGTGCCACGTAGGACACCCAGTCATTTAAGTTTTCCCATAAAACCTAGCACTTTGGGTCTGCTTTTTAATACCTCATATTAGTAGGGGATCAGACTTACTGCCATTGCTGGGACACTCACTGAGTAGCTGTCATGCTCTACAAATTTACTAATAATAAGATTAAGACTACCATCTTAATGCACATATGTTATGTCGAACAATTCAGAGATTAAGTCAGAAATTCCCATCTTAGGTAAGATACATTATAAAAGGGCTGGCACTTGGCCAATTTTCAGGAGAATCTTTGCACACAATTACCGTGCAAGATAGTGCTAGAGAAGATCTTTACTGCCAGAGGTACTACTGCATCGCACTTTCAATTGAAAACTGACCAAAGTCCAGGAGGAGAGGAAACTGATGCGATGAGTGTTTGCATTTCTTAGGGAACACAGCCTCCCTTACTTGTGATAATCACAGCACTCTCCTGTGAACAGGTAGGCAGTATGCCTATTCTCACTAAGAAACTCTAGATGCAAGTTATACTACTCCATGCTCTCTTAGTGTAGTGCACTGAAGTAGGTCTTAGTGTGTTAGATTTTATAAATACACTTTAACTATGGTGGAAAGTTTCATTTTATTCACATTCGCAACATTCATTTGTGCTGTTATTATGATATTTTGTGTGGTTATTTTAGATGTGGTAAACAACAGGATGAGACTGTTGGGAATAAAACACTTTTTAGTGAATGTGTATTTTTCTTAGTGCAGTCTTGTGTGTGGTGTTGATGAGAACAAAATAGGTTTGCTTCCAATCACCACAGCGTCCCTTCATCTCTGTTTAGCGTCTGTTATCAACCCAAACGCATTGACTCCGCTTGTCTTGCACATTGAAGCATTGGTGCATTGAACTAAGTTCACTCGTATACCCATGTATGTGAAGACAAACCTTGTAGAACTAACCCAAAGTCTTAGTTTACACAATACGTCTCATGCAGCTGAATAGTATCTCACGTGTCATTTCAACATTGTCCTCTAAAACTACAGGCTCTTGTGATGGCCACTGTTGGTATTAGGATCCCATAAATATGGTCTCAAGAAATGTGCTTGTGTCAAGATGTACATATAGTGATACCTACAAAATTCCAAGTCTGTGGTAGGTTGATTAAAAGTTGATAATGAAGTCAGTCCTACTTAGTCCTACATAGTCCAGAAGCAATGTTGCAAGCTGTGAATGTCCGTTGAGCAGACATAACCAACATCTGTACCTGGCAAGTCCTGTGATGTCACTGTACTTGTTGCTGAACCAGCGACACCCAGTCCGACACAGTGATATGCCATAGCCAGACAAACAACTAAAGGATATTAATCAGCCTGAGTAGTGCACGGGAAAACCACTTGTCCATGCTCCATGTAAACAAATTCAGCATGTACTATTGTCAAACCACATGTGCCGATCGGACCCTCAGAAGCTATTTCTGAATCCACTCCTGAGGGGCAAGGGGACTGGTGGCTGTACAAGTCTGAGACTGATACAAGACTGGATAGCCTCAGCAGGATAATGGACCATTATGACAGAAAAGAGTTGTCTTGTCTTCTGTTCCATTAATGTAGTCAAGAGTATCTAAACTAGAACTCCTATGATATTGTGTGTGGACTTGCTTCTGAAGACTAAGTGGCATGCTGGAGAATGCCATCACTTACGCAGTAAGTATGTGAACGGCTTTGGAGGTTTGTGGCTGCTAACACGTATTCAAATAAGACAGCGAGCCAGAACAGACTGCTCTTGAGTAAAGATGGGGAATACACATCTAAATGAGAGTACTGCATGCCAAAAGCTGAAAAAATGCGAGCATACTGAACTGGAGCTTCTCTGGAGATGCCAAAAGCTACGTTACAGAAATTGTGCATTAAATAGAGAAGGTTAGTTCTGCAAAATCATGACGATATAGGGTCATTAACCAGCTTTCAGTCCGTGCCTATTAGAATAAAATTAAAGAGGAACACTGAAGTTTATTGTCAAAAGATGTTGCATTCTGTTTTGGAAAACAACTATTTTGGGCCAGGGACTGCTTTATCACCTATTACTCGGGCTTCTTATAGGAAACATGACAGTGTTGGTCAGGGTCTGATGTATAAAGCTTTTTTACATTCTCAAACTGGCTGCTTCTTTACATTTTCAAAGCCCTATTTTTGGGATTCGGTATTATGAAAGGGCATTTTTAGGGAGTCCTTTCCTAATGCCGAACTGCAATGGTATGTGTGAATGTTTTGTGACGGGCATACGATTGCAAAACATTTGCATTTTACATACCCAAGAAACCCCTCCCCCTTCATGAATGTTTGTAAAACATTTTGTAAGAGCAGGCAGTTATACCACAGACCACTGCCTATACTTGATAAATGAAAGTAACTTTTTTCATTTTTTTTTTAAATGCATCCTGCTTTTCTTTAAGGAAAACAGGCTGCACTTACAAACACAGACATGGCAGTCTGCTGATCCCGGCAGGCCACCACTGCTGTCATTTTTGCATTTCCCAAAGGGTTGCAAACTGATACCTACCTCATTAACATTCATGAGGTAGGTCTATTTGTGATCCACTGGGAATCGTAAAATGATGGTAAATGATGAAGTATGTCACATTATGTGAGTGAGGCATCCTCGTCCAAATCTTGCAATTGCCCCAGAAGCTAGGAGTAAAGGTAGGTATCGGTAGTGTGGTGGTGAACACACCTTCTTCTCAGTTCTCGCTAAAGGAGAACAATGAGTCATTCGCTAGGGTGTCACGCCAATCTTTGTATTTTTGATTAGCGACTTAGGGCAGCGTGGACCCACTAAATGCCCTATATCTCTCCCCTTAGAATAGGTCTATTAGTGACCCACTGGGAATCACAAAATGTGTCAAAGGCACATTTATACATTGGTGTCTGCGATTGCAAAATACGAATTGCAAAAATGTGTTATTAGGTAATCACAATCGATTACCTATGTACAGCTGGCCTAAAATCAGCATTTCAGTCGCAAACCATTCCCACATACCTCTGCTATTCAGTATTAGGAATGGATGCCCTAAACATACCCATTCCTAAAACGGAATCGCAAACCCAAATTGTGATTCAGTAACATGTTACCGATTCGCAAGTTGGGCTTGGCACATAGGAAAATGCCATTTTACGTTTGCACATGACTCGATTATGCGAATCGGGCTGATTTCGAACGTAAAAACACTTTGTACATGTGGCCCATAGTTCCTCACTGCACTTGCGCGCAGGTTCATAAAAGCAGGTACACATTTTAATCCTCAGGAGAATCTAATTCAGGAACAATTGTTGCAACTTGTTAGTTGATCAAACTGCATTCTAGTACATGGTCGGGTCTTTTCAGATTGTGAGAATTTGGATTCATTAGAAAACTATATAAGTTTAAGCGACAGAAATTTTCATACTATAGCTGTGACAAAATTATTTTAAATCAACCTATATTAATTATACCCTATATTAAATGATCTGTATTTTATTATCTATTTTTAGAACATGGTTCATTTGGCTGTGCTGTATGCACAAATGAATACTCCGTTACTGAAAATGCATTGACAGTCCTGCCAGTCAAACAATTAAATAATCTCTTTTTCGTGGGGAAGTGAACGCGGCCATAGATTGTTTTTATAGCTGTGTAAACGTTCACCATTTTATGCGATTTGAATATTCCTTATGTAGGATGACGGAGTCCCAGTGGGGGCGTTTGGAACATTCTAAAAATGTCACTGAAGCCCTTTTCAGTGTACTTATCTTGTTTGAAATAGCAAAGCCCATTGAACATTGGAACAAAGTGGGTGGGATATCTCAGCATGCCTGTTGAATATTTAACATAGTACTGCAGAATGTTAAAGTGTAAAATTCACTTGTTTGCTATACAACTATACAGAAAACTCGCAGTCAAAATATAATCTCTCAGTTTCCCGCTGTGTCCTACGTTAATACTAAAGTTCTTGCTTTGTAGATTCCCTGTGTGATATTTAAAGTTAGAAGCTATGATTAGATAAAGAGACACGGGGCTCTGGAATCACATCGTCGATTATTACAGAAGTTATATTGAATTTTAATTCTTGAAAACGAAGTCTGAAAAAGCTTTGAACATTTAGAAACAGGCGACACTTTTAGGGAAGTACAGCAACAGCCTAATGATGAGTTTTTAAATCTAGGAAATATATACATTTCTATGGCATGTTGACTTGATTTAAATCTCTGAGTTCAGCTTTATTTTGAAGAATTGGAGTTTGTTTGCTGGTATTGTTGGTGTTACATTGTGTTCATTATTGATATATTTTAAGTACTTGGTGCAGATAAATGTGACGCAGTTGCTCTTAGTTTTTTTTCGCGTTTTTTTATATAGCGCAAACTCGACTTTTCGGTATTGGCACCTTTTACGTGAGCACCAGCTAATTTACACAAGGGCACATTCATTTTTCGTAGGTACAGGCAGATTAAGTGATTTGCCTAGAATCACAGGATGTTGAGCGGACACCGTGGCTCAAACCTGGTTCCCCAACTCTAAAGTCAGCAACTCTGGCCCTTAGGCCAAATCTTCTCCCTAGTTGGAAGAAATGTCACTGTTCACTGACAAGTGCACAATTTATTTGTGAATGGATGAAAATATTGGCTTCACATAACTGAGGGCACGTGAAAAATGTGTGCATGGGTACCTCAAGGGAATAACTTTAAAAAAGATTTTAAGTACATCATTTTTGGTGCATATTGTTGACCTGTGGAGCAGCGACCTGAAAGTAGCCACAACTGTGTCCTAGGAAGTCTAATAGAGAGAATTGAGGAACACAGGAACATTGATTGCTCTAAAAGAGTAATAGAGCCATTGTGGTATGATACCGCAGTTAGATGTGGTCACTATGACTTAATGGAAAAAGAACTGAAATCCTGGTGATAGGAGGAAATGACCGAACATCTCTGCCCTGTGCCTGCACGTCTTTGTACACCCTGATAGGCTTACGAAATGTAAGCCTGGTACTTAGATTCAATACTGAGCTCAATCAATCAATCAATCAATCATCGAATTTATATAGCGCACTACTCACCCAGAGGGTCTCAAGGCGCTGGGGGGGGGGGGATCTGCTACTGCTCAAACAGCCAGGTCTTGAGTTGCTTCCTGAAGGCGAGGTGGTCCTGGGTCAGGCGGAGGTGGGTGGGGAGGGTGTTCCAAGTCTTGGCGGCCAGGTGGGAGAAGGACCTTCCTCCTGTGGTGGCTCTTCGGAAGCGGGGGACGGCGGCGAGGGCGTGGCTGGTCGATCGAAGCTGGCGAGTGGGAGCGTAGAAGTTGAGGCGGTTGTTGAGGTATCCTGGGCCTTGGTTGTGTAGGGCTTTGTGTGCGCGGGTGAGGAGGCGGAAGGTGATTCTCTTGTTGACTGGGAGCCAATGCAGATCTCTCAGGTGTCCGGAGATGTGGCTGCGACGGGGGATGTCCAGGATGAGTCGTGCTGAGGCGTTCTGGATTCGCTGGAGTCTCTTCTGGAGTTTGGCGGTGGTTCCGGCGTAGAGGGTGTTGCCGTAGTCCAGACGGCTGGTGACGAGGGCCTGGGTGACCGTCTTCCTGGTCTCGGTGGGGATCCACCGGAAGATCTTACGTAGCATGCGCAGGATGTTGAAGCATGACGAGGAGACGGCGTTGACTTGTCTGGTCATGGAGAGGGAGGAGTCCAGGATGAAGCCCAGGTTGCGTGCGTGGTCTGTTGGTTTGGGTGCGCTACCCAGGGCGGGGGGCCACCAGGAGTCGTCCCAGGCGGCGGGTGAGGATCCCAGGATGAGGACTTCCGTCTTATCTGAGTTCAGTTTCAGGCGGCTGTTCTTCATCCATTCGGCTACCTCTTTCATCCCTTCATGAAGGTTGACTCTGGCGGTGGCGGGGTCGTTGGTAAGGGAGAGGATCAGCTGGGTGTCGTCGGCGTAGGAGATGATGTTGAGGTTTTGCTGGCGTGCGATGTCTGCGAGGGGGCTCATGTAGATGTTGAAGAGGGTTGGACTGAGCGAGGAGCCTTGAGGGACGCCGCAGATGACCTCGGTGGCTTCAGATCTGAACGGGAGGAGGCGGACTCTCTGTGACCTTCCGGCGAGGAAGGAGATGATCCACTCCAGTGCCTTCTCCTGGACTCCGATGTTGCTGAGGAGTTGTACTAGGGTACGATGGCAGACAGTGTCGAAAGCCGCAGAGAGGTCGACGAGGATGAGGGCCGCTGTTCCTCCGTTGTCGAGCAGCGCTCGGATGTCATCGGTGACTGCGATCAGGGCGGTCTCGGTGCTGTGGTTGGCCCGGAAGCCAGACTGCGAGGGGTCGAGGGATCCGTTCGTCTCGAGGAAGGCGGCCAGCTGCTTGTTGACGGTCTTCTCGATGACTTTTGCAGGAAACGGGAGCAGCGAGATGGGGCGGTAGTTCTTGAGGTCGGTGGGGTCAGCCGATGGCTTCTTGAGTAGAGCGCTGAGTTCGGCGTGCTTCCAGCTCTCCGGGAAGGTAGCGGTGTCGAAGGAGGTGTTGATGATGTCCCGCAGGTGGGGTGCGATGATAGTGTCGGCCTTGTTGAAGATGTGATGAGGGCAGGGGTCGGTCGGAGATCCGGAGTGGATGGAGTTCATCATGCGGACGGTGTCTTCGGTGCTGATCGGAGTCCAGGTGCGGAGGGTGGTGGTGGGGGGCGGTGGTTCGGTCATGGCGTGCGTCGGTTGAGTGCTGAAGCTGTTGTGTATGTCCGCGATCTTGTTGTGGAAGTAGGAGGCGAGGGAGTTGCAGAGGTCTTGCGAAGGGGTAATGTCGTTGTTTCCGGCGTTGGGGTTGGAGAGCTCTTTCACGATGTTGAAGAGTTCTTTGCTGTTGTGTGTGTTGTTGTCCAGTCGTTCCTTGAATGCGGTTTTCTTGGTGGCGCGGATGAGTTGGTGGTGTTTTCGGGTGGTGAGCTTGAGGGCAGTCATGTTGTCCGGTGTTGGGTCTCTGCGCCAGGTTCTCTCGAGGGCTCGGCAGTTCTTCTTGGAGCTCTTGAGTTCGTCGGTGAACCATGGGGCTTTCTTGCTGCCGGGTCTGCTGGGCGGGGTCCTCAGGGGGGCGAGCTCGTTTGCGCAGTCGCTGATCCACTTCGTGAGGTTGGTGGCCGCCTGGTTAGGGTTCGTTGTGCTGGTGGGAGGGTTCGTGCTCAGGGAGGACGCGAGCTGGTCGGCTGTGATCTTGTTCCAGTTCCTGCGTGCAGCCTGTTGCTGGTGGTGGTGGACCGTGGTCCTTGCGAAGCTGAAGTGGACGCAGCTGTGGTCCGTCAGTGGAGTCCGGTGGCGTGGCTGAAGGCGATGTCCTTGCTGGATGAGAAGACGGGGTCGAGTGTGTGTCCGGCGTAGTGGGTGGGGGTGGTCACCAGTTGCTTGAGTCCCAGGTTGGCGAGGTTGTCCAGCAGGGTGGTGGTGTTGCGGTCGTTGTTGTTCTCCAGGTGGAAGTTGAGGTCCCCTAGGAGGATGTAGTCAGCGGTGCAGAGGGCGTGCGGGCTGATGAAGTCGGCGATGTCTTCGCTGAATTGTGTGTGTTGTCCAGGGGGTCTGTAGATGAGGGTGCCTCTGAGGGTGGTCTTGGGGTTGATGTGGACTTGGAAGTGCAGGTGCTCGGCGGTTGTGAGGGTGTCATCGGTGTTGGTCGTGATGCGGATGGTGTTCTTGTGTACGATGGCGATGCCTCCTCCGGTGTGGTTGGTGCGGTCCCTTCGGATGATCTTGTAGCCGTCTGGGATGGCGATGGCGATGTCAAGCGCAGAGGAGGCGTTCATCCAGGTTTCCGTGAAGAAGGGGATGTCTGGGGCTGTGGTGTCGAGCAGGTTCCAGATCTCGGTGGCGTGCCTGTGGACGGAGCGGGTGTTGAGCAGGATGCATCTCAGGTGGCTGCAGCTGTTGCTCGTCGAGGTCTTGGGCACTGCTGGAGTGGTGCAGGTCCGGATGCAGGTGAACTTGCAGTAGTTGCAGCTGAAGGGTCAGTGGGTGCGTCTCGGGGTGGCTCGGTAGCAGCCCGGGACTCGGCCGGTGTTGAGTGCGTTGAGGGTGGCGGCGTCGAGCTGAATTTGCTCTCAAACATAATGCAGTGGTTTAAGGGGTTAATTTTCAAACCTGAAAATCTCTTCCTCTTTTTTGGACCAATCATGCTCTAGGGCACAAGAGAACTAGTCATGGCACGCCTTAAGTCTTCTACATGTCATCTGGTCGGAGTTCAAAAAACCCTTAGTGACAGTCTCCAAAGTTTGCAAACTCAATATATATATATAGACATAGACAATCTCAGAGCAAAAATGAAAACCAGACTCATCTCATATGAAAATGACATAAAACGATGCAAACAAAATACGTTTTCAAGAGACCAGCAGGACTATGAGTCAGGCCGAGTGCTAACCTTTGCCAAGAAATATGATGCACCAAGGAAAGCATTACAGACAACAGCATCAAAGGCAAAGCAGCAGGACCCAAGAGATACATCGGAGTCTGAAATTTAAACTGATCTGTCTGAGACGGAGAATCCCGAAAGGGAGGCATTAGCCAGCACCAATCAAAAACCAAATTTTCAGAAGGAATACGAATTGATGAAGGAATCATGAAGAAGGTATCCCCCAAAGGACACGACCAACAGAGAAAAACACTGAAAAACCAGGAGAGGGGGGAAAAACATGAAGAGCTGGGTTTACCCCTCGGATGACAAGGAGCAAAAGGGGTGGCAACAAAAAGTAAATAAGCTGGCTGTGATCAATCTGTCTTCCAGAACATTGTCGGATACGGAAATTAAAGTCCTAGAAATGGGACTCAAATTCTGTCCAACAACAGAATAGGACTATGTGCAGACACAAATTGATCTTTATCGTTTTGTACGGAAGTTAAAATTAAAAAAGGCTTTTCTCCTACATCCAAGACATCCTGGACAGGCGATCTCACGGGACATGACCTGGAAGCGTTGCAAACTCTACATGAGCTACAAACAGATACCACACAAAGTGAACACAATGAGGAGAATAATGTGAACATGGACTGTCTGGGTATTGAGCAAACAAGTGGTAAAAGCAGGTTTAAAGTCAAATCCAAGTTCATCCCCAAGATGCCCTTCGATGCCATCCATTTTTCCCTGAGACCATGATCAATGATTTAAATAACTTGAGAGCTGTCAATTCGCAGTCAAGTAATAAACGCAAATTTAGTATCTCAAGCTCTCATTGGGTAGCTGTCAAAGCATTGAAAGAGGACACATCCATCACAATTAAACAGTCCGATAAAGGCAGCAATGTGGTGATTATGTCAAAAGCACTATATAAGGAGGAAGCATTACGCCTTTTGGGAGACAGGACGAGCTACATGAAAGTCAGAAGAGACAGATACAACACCAGTGTTTTATCATTCCATGACCTACTTGAGAAATGGAGGGCAAGTGGCATTTTGGATGTGGAAAAGTGTCAGTTTAGTTTATGAAGGTGGACTGTCCGGTGTTGCCTACATTTTACCACTTGCCCAAAGTGCACAAAGACGCCCGCAAACCACCAGGGCGGCCCATTGTTTCAAGTAAAGAGAGCGTGCTAGAAAAAACGTCTATCTATGTAGACCATTTTCTATTTCCACTAGTAAAGTATCTCAGCTCTTTCATTCAGGACTCAACCGATTTAATAAGACATATTCTAGACATCCAATGGGAACCAGACTTTCTCCTCATCACTATAGACATAACCAGCCGGTACACTTGTATAGCACATGATGGAGGCCTAATGTCTCTCAAATACTTCCTGAAAACCAGGCTCTTGAAGTTTCAGATGCATAGCAGGATGTTACTTGAAATTGCTGTATTCTGTCTATGTAACAATATTTTTCTTTTTGGGGGTCAGCTCTATCTACAAACACAGGGGACCGCGATGGGCACGTGCTTTGCCACCAGCTGTGCAAATTTGTTCATAGGCTGGTGGGGGAAGCACGTGGCCTGGGCAGAAGACAATGAAAGTTGGGTCAAAAAAATTGCCCTTTGGGTGCGATACATTGACTACCTCTTCATTGTCTGTAGAGGCACCCCGTAAGAGGCTGAAGAATACATCAGAGTTCTAAATGACAATACACTCAACCTCAGGTTCACAAGCTATATGAGCAAAACTGAAGTGCCTTTTTTAGATCTCGCAGTGGCAAATGATAAGATATGCACGAAACTCTAAAGAAAGCCCACTGCAGGCAATACGGTTTTGCATTTCAACAGTCAACACCCCCGGAACTTGATCCATGGCATTCCGTATGGAGAGTTGTTGCGTCTAAAGAGGAACTGCACACTCTCTGCAGATTTTAAACAAGCTGCTAGTGAGTCTCTGGGGAGATTTAGACAGAGGGGCTATCATAATCGTCTGCTGAATGAGACAGCCATGAGGGTACAAGCAACAGAGAGGCAGACACTGTTGGAATACAAAGGGGCATAGAAGTCTCAAGAAAGTAAAGATGCAGAAACAGTGAGACTGATTTTGGGCTGCTCTTCAGAGTCAGGAACAATCACGAAGTTGGTTGAAAGAAATTGGAAAGTGCTGCAGACAGACAGCATAATTGGAAATTTGGTACCAAGCAGACCTGATATCACCTATCGGAAGAGTAAGTCTTTAAAAGATCTGCTAGTACGCTGCCATTTTGTGCAGACCATACAAAAAAACACCAGTCACGGGTTTCTTTCCAAGCACTTCGTGCAAGGCTTGTGTAAAAGCAGTGTCTAAGTGAAGGAGTATCCAATCCCAGGGAGAAAGGGGAAACATAGCATTGAGAAACTGATGAATTGCAATACATGCTTTGTGGTCTATTGTTTGATATGCCCGTGTGGTCTCCAGTATGTTGGAAGCACCATCCATCCATCAAAGAAACGAGTACTGAAGCACACACAGGCAATCACCAATTGCGATAGTACCTATCCAGTGGCTAGACACTTCGCTGAAGTCCTTTGTCCAGTCACTTTCATGTGCCTCATTGAAGTGTCTTGATGTACTGTCACTGAAGTCGCGGTTGGTGACCGCCCTCCAGTGTTCCAGAAATCTCTTCTTTACTGGAAACGTGGTTGACCCCGCATACCATTTGTCGCACGGACAAGTGATAGCATAGACTGCAAAGTAAGTTCCATGTGTAATGGGTTTGGTGATCCTCCATTTCCTTTTTGACCTATGCAGCGTGACTTCCCTTACATTAACACTGTGGCGGCAGGCTTTGCATTTACTGCATTTATAGAAGCCTCCCCTTTGCTCCAGCCAAGTGTTTTTGCTGGTCTGTAGGTCACTGTTCACTAGCATGTCCTTAAGTGATGAGGTCTTTCTGTATGTTACTGCAGGTGGCTGCCCTCGCTTTCCCTTAAGGAGAGGATCTTGTGTAAGAATATGTCATCTTTTTTTCAGGATATTTCTGAGATCATCCGCCTGTGTGTTATAGGTGGTAATGAATCTCACTGGTGTATCAGTGTTCTCTATTCTACTGAGTGCCTTGGGAGGAGAGAAGAGGGCATCATTATGGCTGATAGAGTCAGCTTTCGTAGTGCCTCTTCGTAGCATCTTCATTGGGTATCCCCTGTTCTTAAACTCATGACCATGTCTTGATTGTTTCTCTTGTATGAGGCTTCAGTGCTGCAGTTCCTTTTGGCTCTCAGGTACTCACTATATGGAACACTCCATCTAAAATTGGGTGGGTGGCAGCTGGCTGAATGGAGAATGGAATTACCTGCCTTTTTTCCCTGTAAAGGTCTGTGGTCAATTTGCCTTCCGCTACTGTCAGCCTGATGTCAAGAAAGTCAATGCTCTGTTGGCTATGTTGCATTGTGAATTTCAAATTCATAGTGTTACAATTCAAATGGTCCACAAACTCAAGAAGATCACATTCATTGCTTTCCCACACAAAGAATACGTCATCTATAAACCTGAGCCATAGTCCGATGTTATTGAACCACGGCTCCGACTCCTCACTCCAGAGTACCTGCTTCTCCCACCAGCCCACCAGGAGGTTGGCGTAGCTGGGGGCAAAGCAGGTACCCTTGGAAGTGCCCTGCAGTTGTTTGTACCACCTCCCATTAAACATGAATACATTTTCAGTTAGACAGATCTCAATCATTTGCAATAGCATGTGTGTATGTTCCAAGAATTCGATGGTCCTAGCTTTCAAAAAGTGTTGACATGCTTGAAGGCCATCTGTGTGTCTAATGTTCATATAGAGACTTTCTACATCAAGGCAGGCCATCTAGTATTTATTCTCCCAGTGTAGATCTTGGATTTTCTGTAGAAAATCTTTACTATCTCTCAAATATGAGTTGAGATCCTTGACATTTGGGAAAAAGAAATGGTCGACGTATTAAGAGGTTTTCTCTAGCAGGCTATTCTTGGATGATACAATAGGGCATCCAGGGGGATTTACTGGGTGTGGTGTCGGTCTCATTCAGTAAAAACCTTCTTTCATCCCAGCTCAAAAGTTTCTGGTCAACCATTCTTTAAGGTAACCATGGTATCTGATCTATAGTGTATCTAGATATGTTTTGTCCGCCCTCTCATAGCATATGGGATTATTCAGTTGTCTAAGAGCCTCTTGTATGTACTTCTCCCTGTCCATCACCACAATGTTCCCACCCTTGTCTGATGACTTTATGACTATTGTGTCATCTTTTTGTAAGTTAGAGACTGCCTCCCAGTGTTCTTTACTCATGTTCTTAGCTCTAAGACTAATGTCAATGAGTTTTAGTAGATCTTGGCTGACTGTCTCATGGAACAAGTCAATGTTGTCTTTTGGTGTCTGGAAAACATATTTGGAAGGAGCTCTAAACGTTGTCAACCCCGGAGCCCCTATTTCTATGCCTAATGCTTGTACGGTGGTATCATTGCTGCCGGGGTCCAGTGGGTTTTGTGTAATGGTGGGGGCAGATGTTTGGTCCTGTAAATCCTGCATAGCAATTAAAGCTGGGATGCCAGCTATCGCTAATGTTTGTGGGGTGTCAATGTTAAGCTCATGTGGATTGATAATCCTATTGTTAACATTCCCCCGTAAGGTATGCAATTGAAACAGTTACATTTTTCGTACAAATTGGTAGAGATCAATTCTTGTTTGGGCATATACATATTACTTACTGCCAACCGCCAGTAGGTAGTTATAGTTAGGTAGTTAGGTCCTAGTTACGATAGGAAAAGCGTTTTTTTATTTGCCAATATCTTTGGCGCAGTTTCACGAATCTATGTGATATTTTCCCCAAAAAATGGGTGAACCACTAAGTTTATGTTTTGGAAGTTTCGGGTGATTCATCAAGTGGGGGCCGTGAAAAAAGGAGGGTTTTCTCTATGTTAATTTCCATAGAAACTTTATTACAGGCTATAGCCCGAAATGCTGAATGGAATTACACCAAATTTGGCAAAAAGGTAGGTCTTGGGTTAGACTTTGCCCTTTTTGTTAAATGGTGTAAATCTGTTCAGTAGTCCCTCAGAAATTTAAAAAAGAAAAATATTGATATCTGAGCACCGAAGAGGGTTCGCAAACCCTCCCGGGCACGAACTTTACTCAGATTGGCTGCAAACACTTCAAAACAGGAAGTGAAAAAGAGGTTAAAAAACAAGAAAAGGGGGCAGGGTACAAACACCCTGACCCCACAAGGACAGTGTGCAAACCACCCGCTGGCACATTATAAATTGGGGGATTAAGTCAGCTTCAATCCTGAGTGTCTCTGGGGACCAACTAGCCCACCAAGTACCTCCTGTAAGTGCCACAGAGGTGTGTTGCAGACAAGTGGTCCAGGGTCATGCCCCTTTTTACACTACTCTGCAAATGCAGCTTCTAGTGCACTGCTGGTTGGGCGATGAGGTCCTTTTGTGTCCTGAGGACCTCAGGACACAAGTGGACTTCATCCTCTGGGGAGCAGTGTACCAGAAGCCACGTTTGCAGCATGGTGTAAACAGTGGCGTGGCCTTGGAACACCTCTCTGCAATACAGCTCTTTGTCACTTACTTGAGGTTCCTGGTGGGCTAGTTGGCCCCCAGGGACCCTAAGGATTCGAGGGGACTTAATAGGGACATTATAGTTAGAAATTAGCATTTAACCTTTCAAATTCACTGAAAAAACATAGGTTTCAGGGACGTTATAGTTATAGAAATAAACATTAAAAAAGCTAGTTCAACATTTCACTCTTACAAAACCAGTTAAATTTGGCCATTATACTTTAGCTAACTATAACTCGCTCCCCCGCAATGCACTCCTGTTGACTGCTGGTCCGTGTTCTCCATGCCACTGGAGTCAAGCTATCCTGGCTGATGAGGACTGAAAGCCCGAAACTGATCCTAGGATGCTTGTTTCCAGTCCCGGGAGGACCTGGCCTGGCAGTTCGGGCTGGACTGTTCCCATTGGGTGCAGGGTCAATATTGATTTCCATATGGCTGGGTCCAAACTGGAATGGCATGGTGAGCAAAAGAACTGATGGATTTAGGCCCAGACCTCTGCACTGGAGTGAATGTATGACATTGTTATGCATTCTGTCCATCAATTGATCTGTTTGCATTGATGATGTCACATATTACATCACTCATGACATGGTCAATGATATCACTGATGACATCACTGATGACAACTCAAATGACATCACTGATGACATCATCTACATGATAATTTGATGCATCTCCTCACACCCTAATATAACCTTTGATACACCCACTCTAAATTACAGACTGTCTTTCTCAAATTCATAGACACTCTAACACCAATAACTACATACTCACTCACTTAATGATTCTTATGTCTACACACTCCTCTACTCACTCACCAATACAATCACTCATGCTTTTGGTCACTCATCAGTACAGGACTATCATATGTACTCATACACCTATGTAGACACTCACACACTGTTACTCATCCATTGAGTTACTCACACACCTAGTCAGTCATGCAAAGAATTAATCACACTCCCATTTACTCACCTATACAGTGATACACACACCACCTCACTTACTCATGTAGATACTAACACCTATGTAGGGTCTTGTACTATCACTGATACAAGCACACACTCATCCATTCAGCCTCTCTCACAATCACTCGCTCTCACATATAGTCATTTATATGCTCTAACACTCACATATACTGCCTTTCACATATGTAAATGTAAATGTAGTATACTTGTAAAGCGCACAGCTGCCCCAGCAACGGGGCGTCCCGGCACTGTATAACTCTGGGGAACCCGTCCTGGCTTTCCCTGTGGGATGGTCCCTTGCTGGGAGTCCCCAAGGTGGAGCCAGGCATCCCCAGAATTGGTGGGGCCGTTGTGGAGATTAGGCAAGCTAATGCCCAGAGTTGCCGAGTGGAACCCCTGATTAGAGTAAGCACCGAAGCGAGAATTATCGAGTCCGCTGACCAAGGTCCACAAATATGTAGTTACTCACACATGTACCACTGAAACATCCATTCACTCACCAACACACCCATACACACACGCACCCACCCATACAGTCCATCATAGATGCACTCTTGAATCCATACACACAGTGAATCACCCACTCACACATCTATGCACAGATTCACACACCCCTACCCATACAAACACTCAGGCACCCATACAGATACTTAGACAACCAATCAATAACCCATATAGACACTCATGTAGCTATTCACCAACCCATGCAGACGCATACACACCAACAGACAGACTGATACAGACAAACACACAGTTTAGTCACCAACCCATGCATTCAGTAAGATATGTTTAATCACTCACCTATAGAGTCAGACATACACCTACTAAATCATTTATTCAGACACTCATATAACCACTCATTCTTCAATACACCTTGGTATATATATATTAAACATATTTAAACTTTACAGAAACACACAGTCACTGGGTGATGTCATCAGTGAGGTCATACGTGAAGTCACAGACCATGTCATGAGTGATATAATATGTGACATCATCAGCAGTGCATTGCGGGGGCACAAGTTATTGTTAGCTGAACTAACTAACAGCCAAATTTCACTGGTTTTGTATGAGTGAAATGTTCAACTAACTATAATGTCCCTATAACTTGTGTTTTTTTCAGTAAATATTTATGTAAACACAGATTTCCCAGCATTTTCAGACGGGAGACGAAAAATGTATATTTTACATTTTAAATACATGGAGTCACTTTAATAGGCCAGCATAATTGCACTTTATTAGGACATATAAGTACTACTAAGTGTGCTGTGAACTGCGTATTCTACCTATGGTGCATGCTAGGTGTTCTATTTTCTGAAGGACTACTGAGCGCATTACATTAGCATGTAAAGCGTGTGGTGATTCACTTTGTGAACAAGGCTCCTGAATGGAGCTGAAATGAGTTAGGATTTTAATGGAGACGCGTGCTTCCACTTTTTATTTGCAGAATAAACAACAGTTGGAAACTTTTAAACTGGCTTTGACCCCTATTACGATGTCGGTTGGATTTGCCTTCGACCGACACCATTTGTGGGTGCGAACCAACCAACCATAGGTCGGCGATTCGGCACACCCTATTAGCACCATGTAAAGCCGCAAACTCTCATTTCTCTATGAGATCCGCGAAGGTCCTCCCGCCGCATGCTTTCGGAAATTCCATAGTCCTGGTTACACTCCCTTTGCATCTGTAGCACCCTCGGATTCTGTGCTTTAATCTGACAAAGCAGTAGAGACAAACTCAATAAACAACAAGTTTCCTGATGCGTAACTCTCATTTTGGCAATTGTAATCCATAAAAACACTGCGACCAGCACTGTGGGGGCCTCTAAGCCCCAGAAGTCTCTTTGCCTACCTGGAAGAGGGGCCTGAAGCACTACAAAGCGCCAACTCACACCCGCGACGCGTGACGAACCGCAAAAACACAGTTACCAGAACTGCGGGGGACTCCAAGACCCAGAAGTCTCTTTGCCTGCCTGGAGGACGGGCCTCGAGCACTACAAATTGCCAACTCACACCCACGTCACAGGACGCGGGATGAGCCGCAAAAACTCCGTGCCCGGAACTGTGGGGGACTCTAAGCCCCAGAAGTCTCTTTGCTTGCCTGGAGGATGGGCCTCAAGCGCTACAAAGGGCCAACTCACACCCCTGACACGGGACGAGCCGCAAAAACACAGTGACCAGCACTGTGGGGGACTCTAAGCCCCAGAAGTCTTTTGGCCTGCCTGGAAGAGGGGCTTCAAGCGCTACAAAGCACCAACTCACATGCGGGACCCGGGACCAGCCGCAAAAACACTGTGACCAGCACTGTGGGGGCTTTAAGCCCCAAAAGTCTCTTTGCCAGCCTGGAGGAGGGGCCTCAAGTGCTACAAAGTGCCAACTTACATTGTGTCGTCGACAGGAAGAGACAGGGCAGGGTCACCCCTCTTTCATTTGCCCCTGAGTAGCAGAGCGAGGAGCCACGTACTTGCTAGACAGGTTCTGTGATTTCACTGTCTGGCTCCCTGCCTGCTCATGGTCTAATTTAGCTTGCCTCGCTAACGGCGTTTGAAAAGGTCTTTTTGGCTGGACGTATAGTTTGTTCACTACTGGACATTTTGACTCTTGGCAAACTGATTTGAACTATTTAAAACCTGTCTGTTTTATGTATACCAGCCCATTATTTATCTACTGTGTGTGCCAAGTAGTGTTTCTGTGCTCTGTGCTCACATAGGGTGGCTAAGCTCTACGATATTATAAATATAATATATAAACCCACTGCAGTAGAAGCATTCTTAACCATTTTTATCATTTCCCACAGATGTAACATTTGTAATATCTGGCCTGTCCCAGGGTAAAGCGAAGGTTACATTCTTGTGCTAGACAGGAATGGGGAAAAGAAAAGCCACAAAGCGTACGGGGGGTCCAGTAGGGAAGGGAAAGAAGGCAAAAAAATCCAACAAACTGCCAAAGTACAAAGGCAGTAACTATGTAATGGGCCACATTGATAGTCTGTTAAATGAATGCGAAGACATATTAGCAGCACCTTCAGGGCCCTGTTTTGTTGACAGGCAACCTTCCCTCAGTCCTACCACCCCTAGTGGCCTACCATCAATCCCGAAAATGTTCAGAAGACTGCCATCGAAGGGGCCTCCACTAAGTAAGCAAGGCGAAACCTCTCATATTGTGAGTGTTAATTCGCCACCCCAAAGCCCCACTATACACCATCTAAGTCAGCACAAAGCTGTACCTATGTCACATAATGTCATAAACAGGTTTGCCCACCTTATGAATCTGAACGACGATGTTTCAGACCAACAGTCTCCTAATGGGATAGGTGACCCAGCACTTGCACCAGTACCCCAGTAGAGGTGCACGAATCAGCATTCCAACCAGTTTATTAGACAAATTGAGTACCTGAAAGCACAGACCAGCAAACTAACCGAGGAGCTCTGCGCTCCTAAAGTATTAGTAGGCATGTTAACAGACTTCATAAAACAACTGACTCAAGACTCCCCCGCGTAAAGAACAGATTTTTTATGCCATAATGGCAACTTAGTTGTTAATAGTAGAGCCTCATTCAACAACTCAGCAGATTCTCAGCAACATAGGGAAGTGTGTCCCCCCCAAACAAAAAGGAAGGACCTACATTTCATCACATTCTCACTGTAATCAAGACAGGCTGCATGGTTTGGGGTCTCGGTGCATAGAGGTTGGAGTTACCAATTTAACTCTTCCAAGATCAAGCCATCTGATTGGACAAACGACACAGGGAGCACACTTAAGTAACAAGTCAATCATGCATAACCCAAACGTCAAACCTTCTTAACTACTATCCCGAAACTAACTCCTAGCTTAATTAAAGAATATGAACATTCCCTTATAAATAAATGCATACAATGGATAAGGCACATGAGGAAGTGCAGATCAATTAATAGGGAAGATATCTTCTCAGCCAAAAGATCCTCAGTATCTTGTATGGATCTGGATTATGTTTGCTTAACATTAGCCAACACTAATTTGGTAGATAACTTAGTGGTCTTTGATATTAGGACCTCACATCTGAACCAAACAAAAATTAGGATGAATTATAACCCCCCGGATCCATCAATCAATTTGAGAACTTGCAACACCGATCAACATTGTGCAAGGGGTTTCACCTTACACTAGATAGATTGAAGGTTATGGAACATCCCATCCAAAAGGAGTTACACAGTTGGGTGTTGAAGCCCCAGGCTGTCTGTTATCTCCCCCTATTAGCAGTATCCCCGATCAGGACACAGGCCTTATGGTTACTGGAATAAAGGAATACGCTCTTGGTAACGTACCTTGCTCCTCACATTTGCAGGAACCAGCCCAGCTTGCAATAGAACATTGCGGGCTTACATTCCAAGACACCCTCTTTTGAATGGTCAGCATTAATTGAGGCACAGGATATTTGTTTGTTCAAGGAAACATGGTCTATCAATCCAATTTATCGTCCAGGTTACCTTAACTTTTATAAACCCACAATCGGCAGTCAGAGGGGTAGACCATCAGGTGGGCTAACAATCTGGGTTAGACAGAGTTCCTGTTATAGGATTGAGGTAGTTTACATCGATAATCCTGATATTATGGCTATTCGCCTACGTTCTAATCCGCATTCTCAAATAATGATATTCAATGTAAATGCTAGGGGTCTCATAGGTGGCAGACAGTCAAACACAGTCTCTCTTTTAGATGACCTCCTGGATAGCTGTATCGGACTATGTAACTTTCTAATAGCCGGTGACTTTAACACCACCTTTGAGCCCCTCAACCAAAATCACAGTAATGTTAGTTACGAGGAAGATGCACAGTGGAACATTTCCTTGTTAGAGCTGCCCCCGGTTAAGAAAAAGACAGAGGCTGCTTTACAACTTAAAGCACTGTGTATGGAGTGGGGAATCCGAGCTGTCAATGACAGAGCCCGCTCATATAGAACAGGCTCCCATACATTGTGTAATGGCCAGAGAAGGAGTCGTATTTACTATTTCCTTATAATTTAGAACACGGGTCGCTCCTTATTGATATGGAGATAAAAGAGAGAGTAGAAAGCGACCACAACCCTCTCATACTTAAGATGTCAGCCCCTGGTTTTGTAATGGCTCAGTCACAGGCAGTTCAGTGTACGACAGCAAATAATCAGTAACGATATGAGGTGAGTTAAATGGGATAGAATTCTGGAAAACAAACAATTGCTCGCTTCAATAAGGGCAGATGTTAACACCTTAGCAGTTTTCTAATGTGCTAGCACGCAGGCCAAATTAAACAAGACTCTAATTTGAACCCATGGAGATTTATTTGGCAAAATAAAGACCTACTTTTTGAAAACCCCATAGACAGCAAAGAAAGGCCAATATAAAGCATGCCACCTGGTATAACCAGTCGTGCAGAGAAGTCTATAGGTCTCTGGCCCTAGCTATAAAATCAAAGGACATGGGTAAAATTAAACAAGTATGAAAGAGTTCTAGAGCCACCCAGTTAAAAGCCAAGAAAGACTGAGACGAGCTTAGATGGCATGATCTCTATCAGGCTAGTAAAGAAAAAAACTCCCAAAAGTTCTGGCAACTGTTCAAATGGGGTAGTGGAGGACAGGCACCAACACCACAAAACCACGTAGCCAGGATGTCACTCCCACTTCAAAGTCTGGCACCAGGTATAAATAGTAGATCTCCTGAACCACCACTTTACATCACTCATGACATGTTAAATGATATCATTGATGGCATTACTGATGAGATTGTACAATCATTGTGTGTGACACCGTCCTAGGGGTATTATGGACTTGATGTAAATTAGCAAGGCACGTGTGGTCCATTTTCTATCCACCTTAATAATTACCATCTTAAAGAATTCACATGACCAACAATTTTCAATCAAGAGGTTGACAGGTATAAATTTGCATCTGAAAGACACCTTCTGTCAGGACCTATGGACAAACCTTTGTGGTCGAGTAAAGTAAATTTCATGTGTTGCTGGGATGGGTACAATGAAGTAGAACCATTGAGTCATGCTTAGAGCACCAATATGAGATAAACCACTGTGGGGTTATCCACCATTAAGTGGGGCACCCCTACATTGTGCATAATTCAACCATCTGCAATGCCTCATCAGAGAAATTCTGGAAATAAACATCTCTATTTTATAAATGTCCTTACTACATAGACTTCTTCATTAGCACTGCATTACATTTATTTCACTTGGGCACATGCACAGATATCCACTGGTGGATAATCTATTGTCAACAGAAGTTTTGGCCTTTCTCACATATTTGTTGTAACAGGATTTGGTTTAAGCCACACAATTCTTTGAAGCATAACTCTGTAACCCACTTAACATGTGCTTAGTCTATATCTTGTTTGAAACAGAATACTACTTGCAACCCAAACTTTAGTGATTTTGAAATTTTCCACCATATAACTTTTAATATGCACCACCACACTTGCCTCCAGGACTTACGCTAATTCCATGCTGTGCACCTTCATATGTTCACATGTAACTCTATGGTTTAAATGTTTAGCAACTTCCCTATCGCCCACAAAACTAAGCATAATGTTTTTGATCCATACTGAAATTACTTTAATAGGTAGAAAATGGTGAGTAGGCAGTGTCACCCCTAAATTTTACCACTGCAAACCGGTGCTAAAGTGCGTGTGTTCTCTGATTAAAACATTGTAACTTTGACTTATTCACAATTGACATAATTTACTTTTAAGTAAAGTGCACTACATGTGACCAAGGTATGTAACTTAAATGCTACTAACGGGTCTGCAGCACTGATTTTGCAAATCACTGAAATAGCCATTTAAAAATGTCTCAGGCCTGCCATTGTGGATCCTGTGTGTGCAGTCTTAAACAGCCATGTTCGCCTGGCAAATTAATTCTCACACCAGGCCAAAACCTTCCTTTTTAATACATATAAGTCACCCTTAACAAAGACTCTGGGCAGCCCAAGGGCAGGGTGCAGCGTATTTAAAAGGCAGGACAGGTACTTTTAAGTTTTACCTGTCCTTGTAGTGAAAAACTCTTACATTAATTTTTTGCTACTGCAAAGCTTATCTCTCCTATAGGACAATATTGGGATTACCTTAATACATCTTATAAGTGTCATTTTCAATTGGAAAGAGATGGACTCCCAACTTTGGTGTCTCTGGAATCGCAATTAAAAATCCCAATTCATGGTGAAGTTAGATTTTAAATTCTAATTTTGAAATTGCCACTTTCTGAAAGTTGCCATTTTCTTACTTTAGACATTGGGTGCCTGCTGCCTGTCTCTGAATACATGACTGGGGTGGTTGACAACTGGGCTTTGTGCACCCCTCTTGACAGCCACACACAATGAGAGCTTAGGTGTGACTTGATGGGCCTTAATGGGCAATTAACTGGCTTGATAGGAGGGTGGACCTGAGCACTGCTTCACTTACACCTACATAGGCAGTGTCCTGTCCACACACAAAGGGCTGAATATCCCCCTGTAGTGAGTCTGGAGCCAGGGCAGAAAGTTCAGGCCTCTCTTCAATGTCTCCCCAACTTCAAAGGCACAACTGGGTATGAGTACTGGACCTCTGAAACCACCAACTCAGTACCTTTCTGGACCAGTTGATACTCTGCCAGGAAGAATGACTGCCGTGTCTTTACAATGACTGCCACTCTCTTGGACTGATAATCTGCTGGACTCCTGCTCTGTTGTGCTGACCTGCTGTCCTCTTGCTTGGGAGTGAGAAGGACCTGCATCTCTCCAACCCATAACCAGAGTGACTCAAAGAGCTTATCGCTCGCCTCCTGTGCTGAAGTCTAAGGGACATTAAAAACTTCCAACCCATTTACCTATAACACCTGGACTCTGCCATATGAGAGTCTTGCCCTTTGAAGTGGTGCCAGGCCAGTCCTGGGCCCTTTGAAGTGGGTATAAAGTGCTGCAACTACCATAATAATAATAATAATAATAATAATAATAATAACATTTTATAAAGCGCATGGTTACGCCATCTCGGCATGTCCCGCGCTAGGTGAGAGGGAGGAGACAGGTTACCTTGCACTTAACCGAAAACAGGTGGGTTTTCAGCAGCTTTCTGAATTTAGTTTCAGAGCATTCAAGCCTCAGTTGGATAGGCAGTCTATTCCAATTCTGTGCAGCCAGAACCCGGAAGGAACGGCCTCCCATTTTGGCCTTCTTCACCTTGGGAATTACCAGCTGCCCCGTCCCTCTGGATCTGAGAGACCTGCTAGGAACATACTTGGTAACTAGGCTTCTTAGATAGGCTGGACCCACATTATGGACAATACGGTACATATGAGAAGCGTTTTGAACAACACTGTTTTCTTGACTGGGAGCCAATGCAGAGTCAAGTGCCTTTTTCGATGCCGCTCTCCTAGGCTGCATAAGCGCCAACCGAGCGACGGCATTCTGTAGAACCTGTAGTCTCCCGAGGCCCTTAGCAGTGGCTCCCAGATAGAGTATGTTCCCATAGTCAAGACGAGATGTAATCAGAGCATGTATCATCGTCTTCCTGGCCCCTAATGGGAGGAGATCCAGTGCTTTCTGTAGTTTTTTTAATACTCCAAAACATTTCCCCACTACTCGTCAGATGTGACCATCATAGCAGAGAGTGGGATCAACCTAAATCCCCAGATTTTTTGCCTCGGTACATGGGGTAGGGATACGACCCAGACTTGGAGGCCACCATTCCGAGGTCCAGCTAGAGTAGTTGCCTCCCACCACCAGCACCTCCGTCTTGCTTCAGTTCAATTTCAGGCAGTTCTTATCCATCCAGGAGGCAAGCTCCTGCATACAGGCTCTGAAATTGGAAGACGAAACCATAGGTGCCTGGGATAGGGAGATCAATAGCTGGGTATCATCAGCATATGAAAATACATCTACTCCAAAGCCCTGCACAATCTCCGCCAAAGGAGACATGCATAAATTGAACAGGGAAGGACTAAGGGCAGAGCCCTGAGGAACTCCCTGATCCAATTTAATATCTTCGGAGTAGTGTGCACCCTGCCTGACCGGGAAACTGCGCCCGACTAAAAAGGATTTTAGCCATTTCAGTGCCGCACCCGAGACACCACCTTTGTTCAGACACTGTAGCAAGGTGTAGTGTGCCAAAGTGTTGAACGCAGCACTGAGATCTAACAAAATCAGTGCCATGGTGTGTCCCTCATCAGCCCCTTGTCTGAGGGTTTCCGTAGCGCGAAGTAGAGCGGTTTCTGTAGAGTGGCCCGCCCGAAATCCCGATTGAGAAGGATGAAGGAGACAAGCGTCTTCCAAATGGGCCATAAATTGCTGATTGACCACCTTCTCCGCTACTTTTGCCAAATATGGCAGGAGTGAAATAGGTCGCAGATTTTCTAGTATGTCTAGGCTGACATTCGTTTTTTTCCTGATTGGAAGAACAATCGCTTTTTTCCAACTATCAGGCAACATGTGTTGAGTAAACGAAGTATCTAGCACATGTCTGATAAAATGTTCAAGCGTGTCCAGGCTAGTCCCCATCACTTTGGGTGGAGCAGGGTCTCTAGGAGAGCCAGATTTTACACTCACACAAATGCTCCTTGGGGACTCAGGAGGGGGGACCGTGAAGTTACTCAGTCTCAGCCCTGAACTACTGTCCTGCACCTGTTCTTCAAAGTCAGCCCCTCTGACAGCACTTCCAGAGAAGGATGAATACATTTTTTCCACCTTATCCGAGAAGTACTCTGCTATTTGATTGCACTCTTCAACGGACCCGCAGCTTGGCACTACAGCCAAGGAGGATATTTCTTTAAAAATTTAAAAAAGTTCTTTAGTGGAATTCTCAGCAACTCCAATTCTATCTTTGTAACGGGGGCAGCTGTGCCACCTTGTTGAGGGCAAGAATGATACGCCTCTCCAGATTCTCACAAGCAGTCTTAGTATCAGAATCACCTGGAGGGTCACCCACACTCAGTTCTCTGTTAAAATTGTCCTGTGCAAAATCTTTCCACTTTCTTCACAGGTTACAGCTCATAGTCCCCTCCTGACATAGTGCTTTCCAGCTTTCTGTCTCTAGTGTGACCTTGAATTGGGCAAGCCACATGGAAATTTTGCTCACAGAATAGGACAGCTGGGAAGAGTTAAAAGTCAGTTCTATATTTAGAAGCCTGGCAGGGCTCCCAGAGCAAGGTCTGCTTTGACATTTTGACATCTGAAACTTTTCGAAAGACAAGATGGCAGCGCAGGGAAAGAAGGAGGAGTTGTGCCTATTTTTTGTTGGCAAAAGCAAGTTTTTATGCAATCATATGAATATACCACAATCCAATTGTATATGTGAGCTTGGCCATATATACAGCACTAATGCTTTTACTTTGGCGCTTCGTAGGGCTGAGGCAATGAAATTTAGTTTGGCTTCATGTTCCCTCATGGTACACTTGTACATTTGCTAAAAGGATTGGGGTTTGGGTATTCATGTTTTATTAGCTCACTCAAAAGTTCTATGCACCTCCTATAACTTTGTTTATGCCCAGTTGCTACGAATATGCGTTGATAGTGTTGACAGAAGTGAAACCTGTTTCAGGTTTCCTACTGTCAAAATGGGTGAAGGAGGCTAGCTCCTCTACAAATTAAGGCTAGGTAAAATGTATGTTGCTCTCTCTTTTTTCTCAAATTTGTTTTAGCCTGATTAAGCTGTCTGTGAAATAGCAATGAGACATTTAATTGGCTATTCAGTAATACTTTTTAAAACATTGTTAGCATTAATAAAATGAATAAGTATATATGTTATGTTACTGGCCATCCTGTTTGATGAAATTATGACAGGATCAGTAGTAAGCATGGGCGCAAAATCCGTTCCGCTCGTGGATTTTGCGGATTTTCGGCAAATTCGCAATCCGCGAATTCCCGCGAATTTGCTGAAAATCCGCGAGCGGAACGGATCCGGGGGGGCAAAAGTTCAAGCTTTAAGCTTGTAACTATTTTAGAATGGCACCGGCAAGCTGCCAGCGCCATTCTAAAATAGTTACTAAGTTAGCTTCAACAGGAAGCACTAATAGAAGCAGGTGCTCGAGTTTAACTGAATTCGAGCACCTGCTTTATTTTATCTATTAGTGCTTCCTGATGAAGCTAACTTAGTAACTATTTTAGAATGGCGCTGGCAGCCTGCCGGCGCCATTCTAAAATAAAACAGGAGAGGGGCAGAGGGCAGAAGGGCACAACAAAGAGTGGGGCAGTGGGCAGAATGGCACAAAAACGAGTGGGGCAGAGGGCAGAAGGGCACAACAATGAGCGGTCTCGCATAAAAAAAACTCCGCGAACACGCAAAGCGCCCCGCGAACACGCAAAAATTAAAAAATCTGCAAATTCGCACGAATTCGGGAATTTTGCGGATTGCGAATCCGCAAATCCGCAAATTCGCGGATTGCGAATTTGCAAAATTTGCCCATGCTCAATTAGTAGTCTAGATTGCTGTTCCCTTATTTTGATCTTTAAGGGGAACTAGATGTGGGTAGTTGTTGTTCTAAAATTCTTAGGTGATAACACCATTATTGTATGTTATTCTCATGCTACATAGTTTTGCAAGGGCATTGCTAGCTTTTATTAGCAAGTCTGTGTAAATAAACTGACAGTCCTTATTAGAGCTGATGTTGCATAGTTTGGATCATGAAAAGTAGAATGCAGGGAAGATGCCCATGTGATCCTTAGCAAAAAAATGTTTTGAGGGAGATGTTGTTTTATAGATAAAAAACCCTGTTAAATAAGCAGTTTTAGATTTTCCTGTTGCTCCTATAATATGAGAGCATGGTCCTAAGCGTACAATGAAGGTGCTTTTATTAAGAAGAATCATTTTAGAAGTGTCTGCAGTCCTGTAGAAGTAATGTAAAGGTTATGAGCAAAAGTGTAGAACATTTACTTTTTTTAAGGTTTTCAGATTAGTACACAGGAATACACCAATGTAAGGATTTAGGGTATGTCTGTGTTGTTTTTCTCTTTTTCTCTGAGTTTAGTAAATTAATACAGACTTCCTTGGCTGCTTGGGATTGGGTGATGTATTACTCTTGTTAGTTCACCAAAGAGTTCCTTTTATACTTGCCAATAGGTCAAGGCTGTTGTTTTTTTTACTCTCTCATAGATAGATGAAAGTGGTTCTTGGGTGCCTTGCTAATATATGGGGCGTCCCAAGACTTGAAAGTATTCTGAGACTATCCTCTCTGTTGATAGACTGTTTCTGTGCCTTGTCTAAAGACCTTTTGTTCTATCTATCAATAGATATTTGCTGCCTTACAACAATTGCCAGAGGGACCCGGACATCAGATTCAGCCTGGGAAGTCAGTGTCAGCACCAGTCCAGCTTGAAAGCCAAAGTGAAGATAACCAGCACAGGCATTGCTGGCAACTAGGACCTCAGTGAAGGCGGAAGCCCTGAGATGAATTTTGTATCCCTGCCACTGTCTTAGGCAAAAGACGGGGTCACAAACCAGAAAGGAGAAATTGTGGATCAAGTATTTGATGCCCAGCTGAGAGTCACAGACCAACCAGAATGGCGAGGAGGCTTTACTTGAGGTGACCCCTTTTGAAACAAGGGTTGCTTCAGAGATCCTAGCATCAGGCCTCTGAATCCTGGTCCCAAAGTGAATGCAAGTTTGCTACTTTGTTTGTTGGTCAAGAGATACCTGAGCACACTCGATGCAATGTGTCGCCCCCAACGAATAAGCAGTGCGCCAGCAGAGCAATACAGGAGTTAGGGAAGGACTTGAGTTTAGGGTACAGGTGCTGTGTCTCTGGTGCCTGTTAGATTGAAGTGAAGAAAACTGGTGCACTGCCTGAGACACTGGACAGGATTGCTAAGAGCATTTGCCCTGGTGGGTGACTGCTCTATCCTGAAAGAGGAGACTTTTTCCTTGAAACTGGGCTCTGATTCTTGAGTTGCGAGTTGTGCAGCTTCACCGTGGAAACAACAAGAGCCTGCCTGTGAGGCTCAAACGGAAACAGGGAGAAGACTCCCCTCTGGTTGGTTGTACAGTGGCTTCACTTTCCCCCCAGCTCTTTGTCCTAATTCCTATGGCCCTGTGTGGTCCTCCTGGTCCCAAATATAATTGATGTTCTAGCCCTCATGAAGGAAACAATGGAAAAGTTTACTAACAATGTTTTTATTAGATATGTCCTGTTAGCTATTCTGAAACTGAAATGGATAGTCACTGAAATGCATAGGAGCCCATTAAATGTTGACTAGATGATTCTAGGATTTACTTTTGCTTAGGGTTGTGAAAAATGATAATTTGGTTTGTGTTGTGATAATGATCATTATTCTCTCCTGCTATCTGTATGTTAATTAGGACCCGATGCTTTGTTCCCTTTGTATTCGTGCTTATACCTTATATATACTTGCTTAATGAAATGTTTAGAATGGAAAATGCCCACCTAGCAATGAAATTAGGATATTGATAAATTTATGAAAATGAATGTGCAAATATTTACTGTGTTCCTATTGGATCATAGGAATGTCTTTAGCTAAAAGGACCATCTGTTAAAGTTTGGAGGGATTTGTTATCATGAGCTGAAAGCCATTTTGTATTTTGGCAGCCATTTTAGTTAGCCATGTGCTCGCCATGTGCTGTTCCCTCTTCAAAGCCTTGCACATGCTCAGAAGGGCCTAGCTAGTAGAATGCACCTGCTCCTCTAGTATAACTGTCAGGCTATTTCTGCTGCTGTATGGAGAAGTAACTCTCCTCCCGCTTTGTTAAGCAAGCAGATCTTGAATGCCCATATTAGGCATTTTGCATGCCTTAAATGAGCCTGGACCTCCCCTTGGTTTTATGCTGACTATGTCCCCGGAAGCTTTTTTCCTTCCCAGTGTAAGAATTGGCTTTTGTAGTCTGGTCTGCCCTGTTCCCATGATGCACTGGGCCAGGGACAGACTAATTTGCATACAGCCAGGTTCTGAAACTGGGATGATGCAATGAGCTAAAAAACGGTGTTGGATCTAGCCCTGATCTCTTGACTGGGTGAGAGTATTCTGCTTAATTCAGAGACTCTGTCCATCACCACCCCTTGTTGTAAATTATTTTGTCCACCCTAAGCGTGGAAGGGTATACTCAGATGTGAGTCCCTTGCTCATTGCACCATCAGGATTCAAGCAAGCCGGGCCGAAGACGGCTGAAATGCCAGAAACCGGTCCCCGGAAGCTTTTTTCCTTCCCAGTATAAGAATTGGCTTTTGTAGTCTGGTCTGCCCTGTTCCCATGATGCACTGGGCCAGGGACAGACTAATTTGCATACAGCCAGGTTCTGAAACTGGGATGATGCAATGAGCTAAAAAACGGTGTTGGATCTAGCCCTGATCTCTTGACTGGGTGAGAGTATTCTGCTTAATTCAGAGACTCTGTCCATCACCACCCCTTGTTGTAAATTATTTTGTCCACCCTAAGCGTGGAAGGGTATACTCAGATGTGAGTCCCTTGCTCATTGCACCATCAGGATTTAAGCAAGCCGGGCCGAAGACGGCTGAAATGCCAGAAACCGGTCCCCGGAAGCTTTTTTCCTTCCCAGTGTAAGAATTGGCTTTTGTAGTCTGGTCTGCCCTGTTCCCATGATGCACTGGGCCAGGGACAGACTAATTTGCATACAGCCAGGTTCTGAAACTGGGATGATGCAATGAGCTAATAACGGTGTTGGATCTAGCCCTGATCTCTTGACTGGGTGAGAGTATTCTGCTTAATTCAGAGACTCTGTCCATCACCACCCCTTGTTGTAAATTATTTTGTCCACCCTAAGCGTGGAAGGGTATACTCAGATGTGAATCCCTTGCTCATTGCACCATCAGGATTCAAGCAAGCCGGGTCGAAGACGGCTGAAATGCCAGAAACCGGTCCCCGGAAGCTTTTTTCCTTCCCAGTGTAAGAATTGGCTTTTGTAGTCTGGTCTGCCCTGTTCCCATGATGCACTGGGCCAGGGACAGACTAATTTGCATACAGCCAGGTTCTGAAACTGGGATGATGCAATGAGCTAAAAAACGGTGTTGGATCTAGCCCTGATCTCTTGACTGGGTGAGAGTATTCTGCTTAATTCAGAGACTCTGTCCATAACCACCCCTTGTTGTAAATTATTTTGTCCACCCTAAGCGTGGAAGGGTATACTCAGATGTGAGTCTCTTGCTCATTGCACCATCAGGATTCAAGCAAGCCGGGCCGAAGACGGCTGAAATGCCAGAAACCGGTCCCCGGAAGCTTTTTTCCTTCCCAGTGTAAGAATTGGCTTTTGTAGTCTGGTCTGCCCTGTTCCCATGATGCACTGGGCCAGGGACAGACTAATTTGCATACAGCCAGGTTCTGAAACTGGGATAATGCAATGAGCTAAAAAACGGTGTTGGATCTAGCCCTGATCTCTTGACTGGGTGAGAGTATTCTGCTTAATTCAGAGACTCTGTCCATCACCACCCCTTGTTGTAAATTATTTTGTCCACCCTAAGCGTGGAAGGGTATACTCAGATGTGAGTCCCTTGCTCATTGCACCATCAGGATTCAAGCAAGCCGGGCCGAAGACGGCTGAAATGCCATAAACCGGTCCCAGGAAGCTTTTTTCCTTCCCAGTGTAAGAATTGGCTTTTGTAGTCTGGTCTGCCCTGTTCCCATGATGCACTGGGCCAGGGACAGACTAATTTGCATACAGCCAGGTTCTGAAACTGGGATGATGCAATGAGCTAAAAACGGTGTTGGATCTAGCCCTGATCTCTTGACTGGGTGAGAGTATTCTGCTTAATTCAGAGACTCTGTCCATCACCACCCCTTGTTGTAAATTATTTTGTCCACCCTAAGCGTGGAAGGGTATACTCAGATGTGAGTCCCTTGCTCATTGCACCATCAGGATTCAAGCAAGCCGGGCCGAAGACGGCTGAAATGCCAGAAACCGGTCCCCGGAAGCTTTTTTCCTTCCCAGTGTAAGAATTGGCTTTTGTAGTCTGGTCTGCCCTGTTCCCATGATGCACTGGGCCAGGGACAGACTAATTTGCATACAGCCAGGTTCTGAAACTGGGATGATGCAATGAGCTAAAAAACGGTGTTGGATCTAGCCCTGATCTCTTGACTGGGTGAGAGTATTCTGCTTAATTCAGAGACTCTGTCCATCACCACCCCTTGTTGTAAATTATGACTATGTAACCCGAAGCATATATAAGGCCCCTGTTTTCTGTACTCCTTAGACTGCCTCATTCATTTGCTAAGGCTTCTGTGTGGCGTAGTCTCCCTCATCTAAGGTGAATAAATGCATTATTTTTATATTACAGCTTCTGTTCCAATGTCTTCTTTGTTGGTGTAAAAGGACCAGGTATCAGTGAGACCCCTGAGAAGATTTCTATGTTCTGAAGGATTCAAAATTATTCTAACGGGCTATACTCACCAATAGCCCATATGCTTTTATTTGCAATTATAATTCAGTCGGCAATGGAGAAGGTACAATCATTTATTCATCAAATACAAGCCTTGACAGGGGAGCCCCAGTCTACACGACCCTCGGAGGTGTGCAGAGGAGACTGACTACATGTTCAAAATACAAAGCATATATACGTTTCATGCGTTCACGATGACACCCTACAAGGAAAGATACAATTTGTCAGCAAGCCAAGAGGAATACCCATATAAGGCACAATTGATTTGCTAGTGCCTAGGCCTAAGCTATTCCGGGGGCAGGTCAGTAAGGTGCCTCCCTGTCTATCTGTAGCCCGGAACGGGCTCTGCTAGAATGTGCGCATCCCACAAGAAGGGCAGATGTGACCTTGGGTTTCCTTGAGCTACCAGCTAAGAACTATAGTCGGCAGCTTGGCTGCCGTTGTGGTTTCGAGCAGAAAGCGTAATCACGTGATTTCAGGGAAACAGCACTTGCATATAGAGAAACGAAACAAAATGGCTCCGGTTATACCAATAGGAGCAAACAAGTCAAAAAGTGAATCATTGGTTAATAAGTGATCATAGTGAACTCTAACTACATGTTTATAGAATTACAAAGTTATATTGAATATACTAGGCCAATAATGCGTGTTATCAAATTTAGATCCCAACAGACGGCCCTTTTGGCCTACTATAGCCAATATAACTAGATTCACTCCACGAAAACTCCTTCATCGATCTGCATGAGGTCTGATACCTCCTTTTGGATCATCTGCTTTTCGGCCTTAGCTTGGCGAGAAAAGTTCAAAGCAGATGTTAGCCTTGCTGCACAGAACGAACAGCAGGCCGGGCCACAATGGAGACACAGGCAACACGTAAATATTACTCCAAAAGCTCCAGCAAGCACCATAAATATCTTCCAACCCCAAGTATCTAAAAGACCCCAAAACCAACTGCTAAGGGACCAGGTGCCGCTATCCACATGTGCTTCGCTGGCTAGTCGATGTAGTTTTTGTATAGCAAGATGAATGGTAGGGGCTGAGTCAGGAATAAACACACAGCAAGAGCTGCCAATCACACAACAGGCTCCTCCCCTATCTGCGAGGATGACGTCAAGAACCATCCGGTTCTGAAGCTAAACAAGCCTCGTCGCCTGAAGCTCCACAGTAATGTTAGTTAAGATCTCAGTGGTGGTCTGGACCACGTTCTCAACTATTCGGGACAAGCGTCTTATACTGCGGCTATTGAATATAGGTCCCCAAAAGGGTTGAGACCTTTGGCAAAATCCTCGAACTGCTGCAGGGAGGTATCTGTTTGATCAGTACTGTCGGTGTCAAAGCTCCTAATATTTCGGCTAACCAATACCCCTTTTTGAACTAACTGATGAGTTCTGTGATAATCGGGCGGAGCAATATACACTGGAGGGTAAAGGAACGAGAGATAGCAACTTCCTGCCCATCCCCGTGGGAGCCACGTGTATGCATTCTCACCACATACAAAATATACATCTGGTGGAGTAATCATAGGTGGGGTACTATAAACCTGTAGAGTGTAGGTATAATTACATCTGCTTCTCCCTACCTTAACATGGCCTCGTCCCTGTATGCAGAAGGGTGAGGTAGTATTGATAATGGGGATTGGCAATGCTCTGTCATTCGTAACATTCCGTTCTTTAAAATGCTGGAAACACATAGTGTCATTAAAAAGTTCAAAATCCTGCTTGTCCTCCATTAACCACGTAATATTCTTATAATCTGTATATACGTTCATGTAAGCATTGGGGTCCAAAGAGCCCTCTCCGCCATTTCCTTCTGCATCAAATCCTTGATGTTGCTCTATATACTTCAAAATGGCCTCATAATCCTTTTCAGTATAAATCTTTGGTTCAGCTACATAATGCGAATACATCAAAGACAGTAATTGGAACCAGGCTTCAAAGCTAGCTAAATAAGACATTGGTAAGGAGATGAATAGTTCATGCTGATGCATCACTGAGGGAAGTAACCCACATACCCAACAATTTGTTTTATGTGTGGTGCTGTGAGTCTGATGCAACATTTCAATAAAAGCATTTTTCATATAGGTTTCTCTATGTCTTGCCTTATGAGGGGGCAAAGAATAGAAGATATACTCTTCCGGGGCAGCAGTAGTTCTTAACAGCTTCTGTACAGGATGCTGAAACTCTAAGTATACAAATACACACATCATAATTACTGTAATGATAACAATAAAAGCAACGAATGCCACCTTCACTCTGGTGGACCATCCGGAAAACAAATGCATATTATCCACATATCGCCGAGGGGCTAGTGGCCTTTCATCCTCCATTGCAAATTGAGCAAAAGGAAACATACTCTCTATAAGTCCAGATCTATCTCGGTCCCTCTCTATAAGTCCAAAAACTATCTTTGTATCCACAAAGCACGCATGCCACCAGAGGGGATCTTCTTTCCTGTGTCCGTTTAGAGCCTCACAGGCAGACTCTTGTCATCCATCAAAAGAAAAAGACAGCAAACAACTTCCTTCATCCTGCAGAACAACCGCAGCCCTTAACTCAGTCTTTCTTTCTGAACAGAGCTACTTAGCACAGTGTTCTAGGCTCTCAACGGGGTCAGTCCAGTGTCTCGCTCAGTACCCCAGTGTGTGTCTATCCGATGTTTCTCAACTCAAGTCTTTCCCTAATAGGAATCTGGGGTACTGCGCTGTTTTCTGGGCCGCAGGTCGTATTTACAGTAACCAGGTTGCTCCTGGTCAGAAAACAACTCGGTTGCAAGGGCATCAGATGCATTCGAACCCTGTGCTGCACCAGAAACAACAGCCTCCGCTGATTGAGCCGCCGCCCTGTCACCTGGGGGCAACGCTTCACTTGGCTGCCCCTCTTCTCGGGCTTCTGAAAAAGGTACAAGGCTCTGAAGTGACTCTCCTTCTTGGCTTGGGATTCCTTCGCGATTTTGCAAATCAAAGGGCAAAGGAAGCGGGAGGCGCTTCAGGTGGCTGACATGGATCCAATGCTTGCGCCCATGTACCTTCACGGCCGACCTCATGGTAAGTATGATTTGGTAGGGTTTGGACCACTTCGGTTCCAAACTCGATTTCCGTTGATAGTTCTTCACCAGAACCCACTGGCCTGGTTCCAACCGATGTCCAGGACCCTCTGGTAGCGGCCGCAATGTCTCGGATACCTGTTGATGAATAGAACGCAGATCTTTAGTCAAGGCATACAAATAGTCTGTCTTTAAAGGATAATCAATATCTCTAAAGGACCTGGGCCTAGGGACTCCCCACACATTGGCAGGACGGCCATAGATTACCTCGTAGGGTGATAGCCCCGTTTTTGTGTGTGGTGTTGTTCTCAGAGACAATAATGCTAAAGGGA
The DNA here is from genome assembly GCF_964261635.1 of Lissotriton helveticus. NCBI lineage: Eukaryota > Metazoa > Chordata > Amphibia > Caudata > Salamandridae > Lissotriton > Lissotriton helveticus. Next base: position 2,083,604,200 of record NC_136063.1, read on the forward strand.
GGGCATCGGGCCATCTTAATCCAGTAGTAGCACAAATTTTGGCCATCTTCAGTTTCAATGTACCATTATATTTTTCGACTAGACCAGCTGACCGGGGATGCCTGGCCGCATGAAATTTCTGCCTAATTTGCAAACCATCACAAACACTCTGAACCAGCATGGAGTTAAAATGTGTCCTGTTGTCAGACCAGATAATCCAGGGCAAGCAGTATCGGGGGAAATATTCTTTGACCAAAGCTTTGGCAGTTGCAACTGCAGTGGCTTCCTTGGTTGGGTAGGCTTCAACCCATTTACTGAAAGCGCAAACCACCACCAATACATATTTCAAATTGTTCACTCTCTCCATTTGTATGTAATCAATTTGTATAACTTCAAATGGCAAAGATGACGGTGCAAAATTTCCACTCAAGACAGATTCTCTTCCCCTTGAGTTGTAACGCAAACACACAGGGCAATACTTAACCACATGTACTGCAGTTTTGGGAATATTTGGGTTATTCCAGACTGGGTCTGATACTGCACAAATATCTTTTGCTCCTATGTGTGCTGGACCATGAGCCATGGTCACTACAGCATATACCAATGCATTAGGAAGTAACCAACGCTGATTCTCAGTTCGATCTATCCAACATTCATTCTTATCCAGTTGTCCCACTTCCTGTTCCCATCTTTGTGCCTCGTCTATGGTAGCTTCTTTCTGTAACTCTTTTACGCTTTCAATGGTATTGTCAAACACAGATGTTTCCACCACCCACCGGGCTGAAGCACTAGGAAACATGGGAGTCATCTTGGTTTGTGCTGTTTCCTTAGCCACTGAGTCAGCATAAGCATTTCCCTTTCCCGTAGAATCAATCATTTTCTTATGAGCACTGCATTTGGTGATGGCAACTTTATCTGGTAGTGTCAAGGCAAATAACAATCGGTCAATTAAAGGACCATGTTGAATTTTCTGGCCATGCGTGGTAAAGAAACCCCTTTCCCTCCACAGCCTCCCAAAGCTATGGGCAACGCCGAAGGCGTACTGGCTGTCTGTATAAATATTTACTCTCAGGCCTTTACTGATTTCACATGCTCGTAACAAAGCTATTAGTTCAGCTGCCTGGGCTGAGTGGTGTGAGATCCTAGCGGTTTCCACCACCGTTTTTAGGGTCGTAATAGCATACGCAGCTGTGGCAGTACCATCTGGTAATTTAAAACAAGAACCATCAACATACAACTCTCCTTGGGGCTCTGGTAAAGGGGTTTCGGTAAGATCTACACACCCTTTTGTTTCCTCTTCAGTTCTAAATATACAGTCATGGATATCATTGGAAGGGAGAGGCAATAATGTTGCTGTATTCAATGTAGCACATCTTTTAATTGTAATGTGGGGTGCGAACAATGTCAGTTCGTATCCTGTTAAACGAGCACTCGTAAGCTGTTAGGTCTTAGTTCTATTTAACAGAATATCCACAGCATGCGGAACCATGACTGTGAGTTCTGTATTCAAAACTATACCTTCTGATTGCCGGATGGCCACCGCTACCGCCGCAGTGGCCCTCAGACAACTGGGAAGGGCTTGTGCGACCATGTCCAGTACTGACGAAAAGAAAGCACAGGGTCTCTGTTTTCCCCCAAAACCCTGTGTTAATACTAAAAGGGAACAACCGTCCGCCTCGTGCACATGAAGTGAAAAAGGCTTCCGGTAATCCGGGGTACCCAAGACAGGTGCAGAACACAAAGCAGATTTCAAAGAGTCAGAGGCTTCTTGACATTCATCCGTCCAGGGTAGGGGTTCATGCACATCTTTGGTAGTCAAGTACAACATGGGTTTAGAGAGGAGTGAATAATTAGGAATCCATTGGCGACAGTAAGAGGTTATGCCGAGAAAAGCATGAACATCACGTTGGGTACGAGGTACAGACATGTTAGTAATTACAGATATTCGTTCTGGTGTTAATCGTTTCCCCGCTTTCGACAGTAAGTGGCCAAGGTAGGTCACTTCCTGTCGACAATATTGAAATTTGGAGATGGAGACTTTATTTCCTTTATCAGCCAAATGATGCAACAATTTTACAGTCGCTTCTTTGCAGCCTTCTTCTGTATCGGAGGCCACCAAAATATCATCCACATACTGGATAATCGCATTACCTGCAGGCAAAGTTAATTCATCCAGGACTGCCTTCAAAGCCTGGCTATATATGCTGGGACTTTCTGTATAGCCTTGGGGTGCACGCGTAAATCCAAAGCTTCGGCCTCCTAATGAGAATCCGAAGATATGCCTGCTTTCAGGATGAATTGGATTGCTAAAGAAAGCATTTTTTAAGTCTATGACAGTTGTGCCATAGGGGAAATCATGGTGAGAATTGCTGTAATATCTGGTACCACTGGATATTGAGGGACTACTATTTTATTGACGGCTCGAAGGTCAATCACAAAACGATATGCAGTTTTATAATCAGGGGCGCCGTCAATTGGTGTCTTTTTCAGAATCGGCAAAATTGGACTGATACAAATGTTAGCAGCTGTTTCTTCCACTACCCCCTTGTCAATGACGTCACGAATGATATGCAACAAGGCCTGTTCACCTTCTGGTGAAATCTTATACTGAGGAATAAGTGGTATCTGTGCATTTGGTTTAAATGTTATTGACACAGGGGCTATTCTTAACAGACCAACATCGGTGTCCCCTGTCGCCCATAGTGTCCGAGGAATGGTAGAGAATTCAAATAATAAATTTCTGAGGCAGCTGACAGCTCTTCCCCCAAGTACTCCACTCCTGCCCCTGAGACTGGACCTGGGTCTGAGGCCTATTACGGAGGAACTAGGGCTTAAACCATTAACATTTTGGCGGCGTCTTTGGAGCAGCCAAGATCTCATCTCCTATAGATCTGAGTTACAGGAATTTCTATCCTTACCCAACGCCACCAAGACTCCTTGGTTAAAATACATCAAGAGAACTTGCGAGACCCTTGGACTACCAGAACTATGGTCAGACCCGGAAAGCACAAGTATCAGGATTCCAAGGAAAGCGCTGTCCAGAGCATACTATGATAAAATGCTTCTTCGATCCCTGGATAGCGCACGAGAGGGATCTCTGACACACTGCTTTATTACAACTAAAGACTCATATAACCTTGAAGGTGTTTTGGATGGCATGACTCCTGCCCTAACAAGAAAACTATTCCTGCAATGGAGGTACGGGACCCTTCCTTTAATGTCTTTTACCAAAGCATGGCCCTGCCGGTCTCCCACAGAGAAGTGCCCGGCATGTGACCACACAAAGGAGAACGAGGTGCACGTGATTTTCTTTTGTCGAGCCTACCAGAAAAGCAGGAAATTTTGGCTCGTCCCCCTCCTTAAAAACCTGGGTTTTAGAAACTTTTTACCCGCATATAGAGTTTTAAAGACAGATTTATCGCCGCCAATTGTGTTTGCCTTGGCAACATTTCTAACCGCAATGTGGCATATTCGAATGATAAAGATGGCTGGAGACTCTTGAAAATTCTACCCCTTGATTCACTGTCACCCCTTTTATCATTATTCTCTTTTTAAATCTCCAATGTATTTAACAATAATGACTTATTTATACTCTGGAATTTTAACTAAAGTGGTAATTTTGTGTATCTTTTATGATCATGTGATCGAAATAAAGATTTGAAATTGGTAGAGAATTCAGGGGGCAAAGTCTCATTTTTAACAAAGTATTGAGTCTCTTTCACAGGTGGTTTCTGCATTGTCAGAAAAACACCATCAGGGGAGCAATAAATACGTTCATGTAATCTCTTCAAGATGTCTAACCCTAAGAGGTTTTCACCACAATTAGAAGTTAGAAGAAAGGGTGTATGCATGGAGATGGGACCTATCGTAAAAGGCAGAGGTTTTGAAACGGGGCTCACTACCGGTATTCCAGAGAATCCTACTGATACATTATTTTGGCCAGACAGAGCTGCCCCTGGGACCGGTGTATGGGCGACTGAACTACTCATCGCCCCAGTATCCACTAAAAACTTTCCCGATGTACCCAACAGTTCTCCTTTTACATTAGGTCCCTCTTGGTCAACTGGTACTGTAATATGGCCCCGCTCTGTCCATGGCTGTCTCATGCATAATCCCGTTCATCATACCTGTCATCCTGATAAGTCTCTTTGTAGTATTGTCTGTTCTGAGGGTCATCAAAATGATTCGTACGAGAACCCTCATGTTGTGACTCCCCCCTTCTCATGCTATTTCGATCTATGTTCCCTCGACCCCTTCCTCGTCCTCTACTAGGTCCTTTCCTTGCCAACAACAGAGGGCAATTCGCCCTCCAATGTCCTTCCTCTTTACAAAAGGAACATTGGTTTATCCCAATATTCGGAGGACCTCCTCGACCTCTTCCTACCATCTGGCCTCTCTGAAATGAGCCTCGCACTCCCCGCCCTGAATTGTGCCCTCTACTGACTTGCTGCAGTAGTACTCTAGTTTTTAGATCCTTAGTCTTTTTTTTTTTAAGTTTGTAAGACCTTTATTGATAATAGCCAGCATGACACAGCCTGATGCCTACAACCCATTGGGCCGGCAGTGGTAAGTACTTCATCTCAGTTTTCTAACATATTTACACAGCTTTTAAGCCGACAACCAAAGGTCCGGCAGCGTCGTCCAGGATGCATAATTGCCATCACGCAAGGCTGCTGAGGATATGCCATCGTTTTACATTTTCACTATACGTTGTTCCTCGCTGCTTCCCTAGATATTCCCTGGCGCTCTTTAAGGAGCACGGTACGTCGATGCATTCAGATCGGGCAACTGTGTGTCAAGTGGGATACCAATGTGTTGCATATTCCCATGCTATGTAGGACACAGGGAACAGTTTATGCGTGGAACGAAAAAAGGAAGATAAACAACAAACTATAACCCCAGGGAAAAAGTTAACACACTATTTCTATCATGAAGTGTAGTGTCGCATACAAATTAGCCCATCCATAGGTCAGTGCACAAATGGGAGGGAATCTCAAATGAGGTAGGTGGGACCAAGTCACCCCGGCTATCCGCGCCACCTGGCCTTTTAGGTGTCACAAGGGTTTGGTGTACAAGTGTAAGGTAGTAGTCACATGAGGCCCAATATACAGAACAAGGAGGGGTGGGGGTGGTATGCAGCCCAATGGTCCAGCCACAGCCCAGGAGCCTCAAGGACTGACAGGACTGCATGTAAGAGGAGGATCGTGGGCATCCTCTTCCTCTGCCTGCCGGCCAAGCAGTTAAGATACAAAGGGGGCCCATATGTCCTTAGGTTTAGACAGCACAGGCATTAGCTCATCATAATCGTGCAATCGTTCCTGCCAGGTGGCCATATCCCGGAGCCAGCATTTAAATTTAGGCGCCCGTCCTCTTCCCCATCGGCAAGCCACACATCTCTTGGCAAGAAGGAGACTGAGTGCAAGAAGTTTTCTGTGTGGGGTGGCTATCTGTTGTGACAGACCGAGCAGAGCAATCAAAGGGCAAGGATCTATGGTGATGCCCAGCATGGCCGAGAGCCCCTCAAACACCTGCGACCAGTATGCAGCCACCTGTGGGCAGGTCCAGGCTAAATGAAAGATGTCCGCCCCAGCAGAGCCGCAGCGAAGGCAGCAGTCAGAATCACGGAGCTGGAATCTGTGTAATCGCGCAGGTGTATGGTATACTCGATGCAGGAATTTATAGTGTAGGCGGCGCAATCTGTTATTACCTGTGATGGCCTTTGTTTGTGTGCAGCAAGCTTCCCACTGATCGTCGGTGAGTCGCTCCATGAGGTCACATCCCATTCCTGCCGGGCTTTAAGGGAAGGGGGATGCGGAACGTCCTGAACATGCTTGTAAAGTTTAGAGACTACGTGGCGTGGAGCATCCGCATGTACGATAGCATGTAGTAGTGTGAAGGTATCCGGCTCCGTGGGGAAATCGGGAGTGACAGCGCGCACATTTTGTCGCAATCGGGTGAATAGGAAGGTGTCCATGACTGAGGCCGATCTCTCCCTGAAGAACTGTTCAGCCGTTAGAAAGGTCCGGTTTGGATACAGCTCGCCCCAGTGGACAAAGCCCAGTTCTCTAAGGAGTTTGCGCCCTATCTCTTCGCATGTAACCCGGAGTCTGGGGTCATTCGCTAGGGGTAACTTGGGTGAGTAGAGAAACGCGCAGTCTAGGGTTTGCGCCATGCATCTCCATGCTGCCACTGTGCAGTCCACTGTGGAAGGGTCCCGTTCTCTGGGCTTCACCATGGAATGTATGTAGCCTGAGGCAGTTCTGGGAGCCATGTAGCCATTCTCAACGGCAAGGTGTGCCATAAAGGGAGGTGGGAAGTACCAGTAGGCCGCGAAGTGGGCCTGAGCGCAGTCATAATACCTCTGAAAGTTAGGGACGTCAAACCCACCCAGATGGAAAGGGAGCATAAGGGTATCCAGGCTGACACGTGTCTGCTTCCCGCCCCATATCAACCTGGTAAGCTGGGATCGAAGGGTGCTGAAGAAGAATTTCCCTGGATTATAGGGAATGTTGACGAACAGATATAATAGTTTGGGAAGGAGTACCATCTTGATCAAGGCTATCCTACCTGCCATTGAGAGTGGGATATGGATCCACTTGGTGATTTTGTCAGTAATTTTATCTATAACGGTACCGTAGTTGGCCCGCATCATGTCCTCCATGTTACGGGAGATGCGAATGCCCAAATATTTCAGTTCATCTTGCTCCCATATCAAGGGGTAGTCAAGCGGGTGAGGTAAAGTGATGTCCGTCAGTGGAAAAATGGCAGATTTCCCCCAGTTAATTTGCACTCCAGCTAATCCTCCAAATTTAGTGATCTCGCGCAAGATCGGGTTGAGGTTTTCTTTTGGTTTTGCAATATAGAGGGTGATATGGTCCGCGTATAGGGACACTAATAACGGACAGGAAGGGTAGTTGAGGGCACGGTGATTGTGGTGCTGGCGCAACTTTGCAGTCAGGGGTTCGATTGCGAGAGCAAATAGGGCAGGAGATAAGGGGCAGGCTTGGCGCGTTCCTCGCTGCACAGCGAAGGGTTCAGTTCTGGCGCCATTGAGTAGCACCGTGGCCGTCGGCTGTGTATAAAGTAGCCGAACCCAGTCCAGAAAGCGGAATGGTACCCCCATGTGACGCAGAGTGCCGAGGAGGTAGTCCCATTCCTGGGAATCGAAGGCCTTGGTAGCGTCGAGGAATACGGCAGCTGCCTCGCATCTAGGGTTGATGTCCTGAAGGACAGCATGCAGGGTGCGGAGGTTATGTGCCGTCGCGCGGTTGGGGACGAACCCAGCTTGATCTGGGAGAACTAGGCGCTCCATAAGGAGATTAAGGCGCGTCGCCAATGTCTTAGCTAGGATTTTAGTGTCGCAGTTTAAGAGCGACAGGGGTCTGCATGAGTCACACAGCGTGGGAGGTTTGTCTGGCTTCAACAGGGAGTGCTTCGCGCATGGTGCACGGCAGGATGCCCTCCTCAAGTGCCGAGTAGAATATCTGCTTTAGAAGTGGGGCTAGAATAGGGGCAGTTTATAGAAGTCAATTGGCAAGCCATCTGAGCCTGGCGCCTTGCCCAACTGCATGCTCATAATGGCATCTGTTATCTCATCCAGCTCCAGTTCGTGATGGAGAAATTTCTGCTGGACTTCACCCAACCATGCCAGCGCGGTGTCCGCGAAATAGTCCGTGAGGTCTAGGGGTGCAGTCCTCTGGGAAGAGTAAAGAGCTCTATAATGCTCCTGAAAGGTATGGAGTTGCTCGGGGAGATTTCTCTGAATGACGCCTCGGGACTCTTGTATTTCAGAGACATAGGACTGAAACCTAGGGGGTTTAACTGAGTTTGCGAGTGCCTTACCAGGCCTATCGCCCTCACCAAAAATGCGGGCCATGTGCGGGCGCCCCAGAAATTAGCACTCCCTATTGCAGATTCTGTGTATTCGGTGAGTTTGTCTCTCATTCGAGCTTGGAGTGCAGGGTCATCAGGGCGTGCGGAGATATCCCTCTCAAGCTGACGCAGCTCCAACTCCAAGGTGAGGAGCTCAGAGCGGAGTGACTTGAGGATACCCCCACCTTTGGCTATGCACCAACCTCGGACGGTAACTTTAAAAAGCCTCCCAGACCGTAGTCACACTGTCTACTGACTACATATTGCGATCAAAAAAGTCACGGATATCCTGTTCTAGTTCGGCCTTGAAGGCCGTGTCCTTAAGGTGTGCAGGGTTAAGGCGCCAAGATAAATACGGGGAGCATTCCAGTGGGAGTCGAAGAACCAATAGCACAGGTGAGTGGTCTGAGTGGGTGCGCGCTAAGTGCTGCGTTTGCGCCAGCCATGGAGTCTGCCCCGCTGAGACGAATATGTAGTCTATCCGTGCCCATGAGGAGTGGACGGAGGTGTGTGCCTTCTCTCAAGGAGGGGTGGGCGAGTCTCCATACATCCAGTAGGCCACCCTCCTGAACTATATCACTGAGTGTCCTCTGCGTGTTCGAGTAGTGTGAAGGAAGCGCCCTCGATCTGTCCACTTGTGGGTTTAGCGCCGTGTTGAAATCACCCCCCGACACCACATGTGTAATGCCTAGTGTGAGGATTTTACCCCGCAACGCGAGAATGAAGGAGGGGTCATCTGTATTGGGACCATAGTAGTTTGCAAATAGGATATCATGTGCAAACAGGCGTCCCCGCACTAAACAGAATCTGCCCCCTGAGTCCAGCTCTGTCCCCCGTGGTGTAAATGCCACCCCCTTCTTAAAGATGATAGTAACCCCTCTGGCGTAGCTGGAGTAAGAGGAGAAGGTACGGCTGGTGGCCCATTTGGAGGCGAACTGAATAGGCCCGTGTGGGTTCAGATGTGTTTCTTGTAAGAGGGCCACCTTGATATCAGGGCAATCTAAATAACCCAATACCTGTCTACGTTTTCTGCGGTCGCTGAGTCCCCGAATGTTCCAGGTGGCAATCGTGACGTTTTGGTGCAAGCTATCTGCACTAGGAGTGGCCATATCCACATCTCCCCTGTTTCCCTAGTGCTGAGGGTAGTGTTTGTGCGCATGAAGACAGTAGTGGATGGCATGAACGGGACAGAAAGTGTACAATAGATGCAGGGCATTTACATACTTGTGTAGCGGTACTGTTTCCAACATTTCCTCCCTCCTTCCACACCGGCTGCCCCAACTCGCCGGGTACATGATCCCACCCAAAGTAACCAAGAACATAAGAGAGTAACAAGAAAACCTGGAGAGCAAGTCGGGGGATCGCCCACATGAGGGGGGGAAAAGTCACTAGGTGCACTGGACCTACCCATATCTCTCCCTGCTTGCTCCCACCAGGCTCTCAGTGAAACTGAGAGCACACGAGTGGGACGGAGAGATAAGTCTGAGCATCTATATGAGTGCAACATCAAATAAAAAGGCGCAGAATGCACTTTAAAGTCATACATCACCAGAATGTTCAGCAAATCGTTCCGATGCGTAGACCAGAGAGGAATCCGACGGTGCAAAGACGTGTGTCAATGGTCAGCTTGGTTGAGAGAGGGGGAAGGCGATCTGGAGCAAGCTCTGGCTGCCGCCGCTCCATGTGTCACCCTCCTGTGCTGCTTAAGGTAGTCTTCCACTTGTTGAGGAGTGCCAAAGAAATACTGCTTTCCCTCATGCATGATCTTGAGCTTGGCAGGGTACAACATGGCATAGGGAATTTCCATCTTCTGCAGTTTTTTCTTCACATCCGTGAACTTGCGGCTTGCCTCCTGTACAGTCGTGGTAAAGTCAGGATAGAAGGATAGCGAAGTATTCTCGTAGGGGACGTTTTGTTTCTCCCTGGCTAGCCGTAGAATAGTGTCCCTGTCCCGATAGTTGAGGATTCTGGCTATTATGGGACGCGGTGTGGCTCCGGGGGAGGGCGAGCAGCAAGAGATCGATGCGCTCTCTTTACGATGAAGTGCGCCGAGAAGGAGTCCCTGCCGAACAAGCCAATCAGTAGTTGTTCGATGAAATCCTCCATCCGCCCAGTGTTGGTTGTTTCCCCAAGGCCCAGAATGCGGACGTTGTTTCTTCGAGACCTGGCTTCAAGGTCCTCATTTTTGTCCGCAATAATTTTGAGCAGAAAGCGTAATCACGTGATTTCAGGGAAACAGCACTTGCATATAGAGAAACGAAACAAAATGGCTCTGGTTATACCAATAGGAGCAAACAAGTCAAAAAGTGAATCATTGGTTAATAGGTGATCATAGTGAACTCTAACTACATGTTTATAGAATTACGAAGTTATATTGAATATACTAGGCCAATAATGCGTGTTATCAAATTTAGATCCCAACAGTTCTTCAAAGTCAGGTCATGGGCTTTAATATTCGGCAAGGACATAATGGTAGCCCTCAACTCCCCTTCTGTAATGATGGAGTCCAGCTATTATCTAACCTCGTTGGGAACATCTGACGAGGCTAAAGATGTTAAATAATCATCTTTGTTGACTGGATCTAAAGCCTCCCGCTAGTATAGTTTCCTCTAAAAAGAGATAAAAGTGTCACAGGCTTCTGTTTCAGAAGACAAATAGGAATCCTCCTCAGCTGTAATACCTTTAATATAGTTCCTAGCCTGGGCATGCCTAATCCTGTATGCCAAAAGTCTGTCTGCCTTTTTCCCTTTCTCATAGTACAATTGTTTGCTCTCCAGTAGCATTTTAGTTCATCAGGGCCTCAGACGCCCCCCTCACTTTACGTAGTTTCCTGTAGACAAGGTGTGAAGTTGTTTTTTATGTTCTTTCTCTAACTTGAGGACACCATCCTCTAATTCTTCGAGTTTACAAAAATAGAAAAAGGGTGTTGTATTTGTTGTAAACTGGCCCTGTATCACTGTGCTAGCAGCATCCCAAATCATAACTAAAAAGAGATCCTCAGTCAGGTGCTCAGCAAAGTAATGTTCAAGTGCTTCCTTGATTTTGGAATGCAGAACCGGATCATGGAAAGTGATCTCATTCATTTTCCACGGTCAATGCGATCATTATCATAGGGAAGTGGTCTAAAGCGATAGCGAGACCCGAGCGTGATCAGATAAAACTTGAGACCCAATAGTAGCGCGGTCAACTCTAGACAAGAGGGAGGCAGAAATTAAAAAGAAACCAATACATAAATATGATTTATGTATGTTCAAGAAGTAAGATAATCTTGAACATGAGGGTGAAGATGATGCCAAACATCCACTAAATTCAAATCAGTAATACCCAGAGTCAAAGACTGTGGCAGATGGGATGCTTCCCACAAGGAGATTGAGTAATCCACGGTTGGGTCTAAGGCCATGGTTTAATCCCCGCCCAGATCAACTGATGGCCAGAGACAGAGCAGAAAAGTAAGGAGCATTGCTGTCATTGGGGCCATAAATGGAAGCTACAGATTAGGAGGTAATATTGTCTGTGACACAGATCATCACCCATTTCCTCTCCTTTACCCTACATGCGAAGATCACATTCAGCAGTACACCGGCCTGAATAAGAATCACATTTGCAACCCCTTTGGTCTTGGTAGAAGTGGAGGAATGGAACTGATGGGGTAAAATGCGCGATCAGAGCCTAGGAACATCTCTTGCCAGTAAGTAGGTCTTCTGAAACAAGACCACATTTGCAAGTCTCGACAGTCATCTGAGTATTGCTTTACATTTACAAGGAAAATTAGGGCCCTCGATATTGAGAGATCAAAACAGCAGCAGCTTGTCAACTGCCATGAGATTGATAAGGCCAAAGGAAAGGCTGTGAGTAGACACCCACCTGGGACCACCCGATACAACTCAAATCTTAATCACCCGCCCAGCTTAGCTTAGCTAAAAAGCAAGAAGAAAAAAAGGAAAACAATGCCAATAAAGAATATCCATCCACAACAATGACTTCATAAACAAGTGAAGCACGGTCTTGCCCCTCTTCATCCTCCACAACAAACCCCCTAAACCAGCAAAACTAAACACAAAAGATAAATGACAACAGAGCAATATGGTGAAAATTATACTCAAAAACCACCACCATGCTTCACCAACTTAATCCTTCCGAAGAGGCATCCTGTCTCTGGGAGGAAAAAAGAAGAGGGCCAGCGCCTAATAGTATGCGGCCCTCCTGCCAACCCATTAAGAAGATCATTTTTTTAAAACTGTATTAATGAAGGAGCAGATTAGTACATCTATTGGTATAAGTAAGAGGGGAGGGAAGAGGATGAGGGAAAAAGGGGAGGGTGTAGGGAAGGGGAGGGCAGGGGAAGGAAAGGGGAAAGAGAGAGGAGAAGAGCAAACAAGTTACACAAGTAGCATATTACACCTGAGAGACGAGCCACCAAGGTCCCATCATGGCCATCTACAGTACATTGTTCATGTTTTGTTGTCTCGCTGATGTCTCTGCAATCTCCAGGAACACTGTGTCCACCACTTCGGAGAGCCACCGGTATCCTCTACCCCAGACGATAAGTCCAACAGCTGCAGAGCCACTTCCACGGAAGAGAGAGCCAAGGGGTTGTCTTGGTAGCGAAGAAAGGTCTTAAAGTGGAACCCCCCAATGGTAGGAAATGTCAAGTCTGCAAAGATGTTCTATGACAGTTTAAATGACCTGCGCTTCATCAAAGTGTGTGCTGTTAAGTCTTGTTAAAGGTGCCACATTGAACCCTTGTAGATTAACCAATATTTATCCCAAGCAGCTTTCAAGATGTCATCTTTGATTCAAAAGAAGTGCACTCAGAACAGAACATCAGGGGGGAGGTTATTGTGAACCTGGTAATTGTTGGTAACTCTTTGAACCCAGTAAAGTTTGATCGCCTGTTCCTCTGGTGCAGCTAACAGAGTGAGAAATAGGCACATGACATATTCCTATACTTCTGAGCTGCTCAAACCTTGTTTCTGTGGCATCTGTTTTCATTATCATAGATTTTGTCCTGTAGGAGTTCATAACATCATGCATGCTCATGGACCCTAGTATGGAGAACATGTCTCGTCTCAAGTTTATCCACCCTATGGTCAATCTTTTCCAGATTCTGGTCAAGTTTGTTGACTACGCTGTAAAACTCCTTTTTTAATTTCCACCAAGTCCTTAGGGAACTCATACATAATTTCATGTATGTCAGCTTTGGTCACAAAGGGCTTCCCATTGGGTGCGGTCATTTGGGAAGGAGCCAGCATTTCCATAGCCTCTGAATCCAAGCACTGTGCATGGAAGAGTGTTGGAAAAGCTCAGCAATGCTCCGGCCTTTGGATAGTTTTACGTTCTTCTTAGCAGGCATCAGGACTCATACCCGGCAGCGGTGAAAAAATCTGAGGGGGAAGCATGGAAGGGTGCTCCCATGTGGTCAGTTCCAAATTTTTCTAGCACAGTCAGAATAGACAAAGCAACATCCAGGAACACCGAAAAGCCACCAATACATCAAGACAACATCATAATGAGGCAGGGACCACCACCTCCATCTCCCAGCCACTAAAGATCACAACCAGCAAAATGGGGAACTGTCCACCTCAGTGAATGTACATTGTCATCCACAATTAAGTCTCAGAGTTGTGGTCAGCCCTCCAGCGATACCATGGGCCTGGAACAATATTCTGTCTTCTAGTACTGCTGCATGTAGAACAATGTGCAACCCAGGGCTGACTCACACCAACACTAGGAAAACTATGCATTCTCTCATGGGACCCCACCTCAAAACAGCATCAGAACCTTCATCTGATAGAAGCTGTCCTACATCATCATGCTCAGTCCCTCAGTGATTGTGCGACCTCAAAGTAAATAGGGTTTCAGGGAATATACTGAAGAACCATGTACAGCCTATTGCACAGAGCAGATCCATGTTTATTGAAGGAGGCTGCAAAAGCTCCTTCAAACGTACACAATGTTGAGCTGCCTGAGATGCTCCTGAGCCTCCGGGCCAATTTGGATCATCACAAACAACTCCGCTCCCCGAGGAATGAGGGAGGAGGTGGAGGGAGCTGTGTTCTCAGCACATCCAGGCTTTTGGCCCTGGACTGCCCCAGCACTCATTGGCAACTTGTGGCTTTACAGGGACAGTCGATGAGATTCCTTACACTCTGCCGTCGCACCGCTAGGCTTTTGTGAGTGCCACAGTTGCAGTGGCTCTAGGCCAACTCCACCCCTCAGGACATGTGTGCTAGTGGGCTCAATTTTGACAGGGAGAGAGGTGGCACTCGGGTTCGGGAAATGCTTCGAATTTCCGGATTCCCATGGTTAGGGGGGTCCCCACTCTTCGAGGCATGAGGGAAATAGGTTCATCTCCCGTAATCCAGCCATCAAAATCTGATCCACTCCACCACGACTGTCTTTATGACACACGAGTGATGGACAGAATGAGGAAAAAATCAAAACATTCACCCCCATTCAGGAGATCTTGGTTAAATACATTGTTCTTTTGCTAACCATGCCACCCCAGTTTAGACGCAGCCAAATTCAAATTAGTGTTGACCCTGCTCCTCATGGGAACAATCCAGCCCGAACTGCCAAGCCAGGTCCTCCCTGGACCAGAAAGTATAATTGTGGGACCTGTTTTGGGGTTTCACCCTTCATCAGCCAGGCTACCTTGACTCCAGTGACATGGAGAGCATGGGAACCAGGCCTGGGCATACCCATTCAACTGGGGGTGACAAATGCAAAAACAACAATTGGTGCACTGAGTACAGAGATCTAGGCCTGAATCTATCCAGGATGCTTGTTTCTGGTCAAGGGAGGACCTGACTTGGCATTTCGGTCTGTGCTGTTCTCATAGGGAGAAGGGTCAAGACCGATTTGCTGGAACTGGAATTGCATGGGGAGCAAAACAATGATGGATTTACGCCTAGATCATTGTAATGGGGTGAATGTTTGACATAGTTCAGCATTCTGTTGCTCAATTGTTGTTTGCTTTATGTCAAAGAGGGCCATTACACCAGAGGAGCTTGGCGAGGATCTGTCTACATAGGTCTTTATCTTAGCCACGCTCTCCAAACAGACGGTCATGCGAGGTAGAGTAGGTAGACATCCAGGCACTACATACCCTCGCTGATGTACAGGTAAAAAAAAAATACTGACTTGCAGAAGTTGTGTTCCAGATCAGAACTGGTAACCATCAGAAAAATGGAGTGCCATTGTTAGGCAATCGGATTGGGCAGCTAAGCAAGAGTGCCATCAGATTGCAGTCAGACCATGGGCGGTCATGATGGCTAGTTGACGTGCTAGAGGTGATTTCTTTTCTCCGTTGCTGTTGTAGGATGGAGCTTTGATCAGAGCTATGGAGTCACTGCAATTTAACCTAACGTTTTTTTTCTTCCTGAAAATGTGCCGGTCAGAGATGTGTCCTCTGAAGTATTCCTCTGCAAAACTAAACGATTAAGGCATTTGACAGCATCAACAGTGGCAGTGACAGGCAAATAACGGCAGCACAATAAGGCTCTTGGCTCCGCGTTTAGCAAGTTAATTGCAAAGACTTTACAGTCTCTGCACTAGTGGGCTTCTTGTGCTCTCTGGGCAGGGTAGGCAGCGACTGGCGGCTGCACTTTGGGCTAGTGGTTGCTCTCTCAACACTGCAGGTCCTGGGAGCAAACAAATGCACAGAAAGGAGACAGAACTATCAGCTGGTTGCAGGGTGCAGCATTTGGCAGTAAATGGAAGCCCAGTGGGATTAACATAGCTCCGGTCCCCACAAAGAAAACTCAAATCAGGAAACCTGAACATCGGAGACAGGAATTCCTGACTACAGGAGTAATAGCTGTAAAAATAGACACTCTTTGAAAAATAGAAATGTTAAAATAGATGTTTCTTCAGCAGAGAGGGGTGGCAGTGGAAATACACAAGTTAAGTCAATAGTCCCCACAGTTAATGTTGTTACTCTTGATCCTCAAAGAGGTGCTACAACTCCTCATTCACCCCTGTATCATCTCAGGTCAATACAAGCAGCAAATTAAATCGAAAACCTTAAACATAATGTGAGGGAAAGTAAAAATATGACTTCACCGCAATCCTTTTTCAAGGTACAGGCCAGGCTAGAGGAGAGGGGTATCACAACATACTGATCTGACTTTTCGGCCCATTAACTGACAGAAATAGAATGGAAAAAACCCAAAAGTCGAGGTAGGGAGAATGAGTGGTTCTAAACAACTAGGTTCAATTTACTATGTCAAGAAACCTCAGAGGGAAGCAAAGACTGCAAATCAGATACACTGCTACAAATAGTGTCTCAAATGACAGAAGAACAAATGCAGGGCAATCAGCCCAGGCTGGAATCCCTTTCAATTTCAATAACAGAGAAAATTAAACACAAAATTGCTATTTCCAAACAAAATCAAGCTAAAATACAACATGCCTGTGACAGTTCAGAAACTAAGACGACCTGCCTT